>NC_037334.1:52973080-54223080 GCF_002263795.3 Bos taurus | reverse complement strand
GCATCTATCCTCTCTTGTCTCTCCCCCAGCCTCTAAAACTCTGCATCCAGATGCCCCATTCAACAAAATCAAAGCCTGGCCCTCGGGAGTCCGGACTCCACCTCCAGCTGTGCACAAACACGCACTCTAGTCTCTCAGCTTCCATGTGGAGCACACGCAGGCCCACAGTGATGCATGGGAAAGAGTTCTGAAAGAATCACATGATCTCCATAGAAAAGGGAACATCTTGAGAGGTGGTAAAATACAGGTCAGCTCACCTGAGTAAAGATAATATGTTCTTTCTCTTCTTTACCACAGATTCTTGTATTTCTCAATGAACCTGGAGTAAAGCTAAGCATGAGGCTGTAGCAACACACATCTAAGGTTCTGCTGGACATCACACCACTCTTCTATTTTGGGGGGCCCCACATACTGATTTCTTGGGCTCAAAAATCACTGTAGATAATGACTTTAGCCATGAAATTAAAAGATGCTTGCTCCTTGAAAGAAGAGCTATGACCAACCTAGACAGCATATTAAAAAGCAGAGACATTACTTTGCCAACAAGGTTCATCTAGTCAAAGCTATGGTTTTTCCAGTGGTCATGTATGGATGTAAGAGTTGGATCATAAAGAAAACAGAGTGCTGAAGAATTGATGCTTTTGAACTGTGGTGTTGGAGAAGACTCTTGAGAGTCCCTTGGACTGCAAGGAGATCCAACCAGTCCATCCTAAAGGAGATCAGTCCTGAATATTCATTGGGAGGACTGATGCTAAAGCTGAAACTCCAATACTTTGGCTACCTGATGTGAAGAACTGACTCATTTGAAAAGACCCTGATGCTGGGAAAGATTGAAGGTGGGAGAAGGGGATGATAGGATGAGATGGTTGGATGGCATCACCAACTCAATGGACATGAGTTTGAGTAGGTTCCAGGAGTTGGTGACGGACAGGAAAGCCTGGTGTGCTGCAGTCCATGGGGTTACCAAGAGTCGGATACAACTGAGTGACTGAACTGAACTGAACATACTGATTACATATTCATATTCTAGAGGAGTGTCTTAGGTTTCCGCTGAATATTTTTAATACAGAAGTCCAATGCTTCCTGAGCTATGCCAAGTTCAGTGGGTTACTTGGTGAACTGCTTGTACGAGGCACACCAAGAGTGAAGTGTAAGGCAGAAAGCTGGCTTGGACTGTGTTTTGGCCAGGAGCATTCAGATCATGGTTAACAGAGCTCTCTATGGCCTGATTCTGAGCAAGCCCTATTCAAAATATCAACTCAGCTCAAGTTCTATTAAGCCTCCCTTTGTATTGCCACTGGAATTGGTTATTAAACTGTACCTTGAAAAGGATAACTCCAGGAGCTGACATTTCTTGAAGCAGAAGAAGAGCCTGGAAAAATCATCTGAGTTTGCAAAGAAAAATACTCTAAGAAGAGTTTCTTTCTTTGCAATGATGAAGCTGGGTATTTACTTATGGTCATATTACCTAATTGACTCATACTGAAATTAAAGGCATAATTAATAATTGGCTTGTGAAGCAGAGGAAATTTAACTTAGAATTTCCTAATAGACAAAGACAGAAAAAATAGCCCTCACCCCTACACAGAGATTTGGATGTTGCATGAAATTTTACTAGCAAAACTTCTCTTGACTCACAGCAAGGTCTTCTTACTTATTTTTCCTGGCTACTCTAATTCAGAGATGAAAGTACTACTAATTCTCAAGAACTTTCCTTTTCCATGTAAGGTCACAAAATAAACCTTCAAAATATGAATTAATTTTCAATTTAATACGACATTTGGTGTAGGACTTTACACAAGAAATTGTTACTGATTTTTGCAACAAGTATTACTCAACTCCTAGCTTTTTGGCAAGAAAAAAAGTACAACTATCCTAATGAGAACGTCTGTAAAAGCATCTGCCTACAATGCAGGAGACACGGGTTCGATCCCTGGGTTGGGAAGATCCCCTGGAGAAGGAAATGGCAACCCACTCCAGTATTCTTGCCTGGAAAATCCCATGGACAGAGAAGCCTGGCAGGCTAAGTCCATGGGGTCACAAAGAGTCAGATACAACTGAGTGACTTCACTTCACTTCAATGAGAAAGTCAGTTAGGGATGGGGAAAAAAAAATTAACCACAACATATTCAAATGGTCAAATTCCAATTTTGCATTTCTTTCAATATTTTTTCTCTATATATCATTCTTATGGTGCAAATTTTAAATTTTAGGTTATCTAAGATGTTAGATCCATAGACCTTTGTAAAAAAAAAAAAAGAATTGGGAACTGTACCATCTTCTCTTTTATAAACCCAAAGCTTGAAAATTGGCAGAGTCTGAGAGGCAGAAAGTCTCCTGGCTAACAGCATAAAAACGTTGGATCATTAAACCAGAACTCCTCCCTACTCCACTCTCAGTAAACTGGACCAAGGCAGACAAGGAAATTACAAATCTAAAGCAGCTCTAGAAGATGCAGGAGGGAGATTATTGGAAACCCTGTCCGTACAACATAAACTGCAAAGGCACGTCATTCAACCACAAATATTTCTGAATGAATGACCAGATCACTCACTTATTTACTGCTTAGAATCTGTCTCATTGGCAGTAATGTTCCCCTTATGTCCAAAGCTCTGGTTTTCCCTCATGTGGACTCTGAGAGATTTGAGCAGAGAGTATTGATAAGTCTCTTTACTATTGACTGAACAGAAGGTGTTTATTATGTGTCTGTGGGCTGATGGGGAAGAGACTGTCCCTCAGATCTGGTGGTTCTGGCGGCTCACACTGTGCAGGTAGGCTTCACCAGCAAACACTCAACTGGTGGTACCATATAACCATACGGACACATAAGCTGGAGCAAAGTCTCTGTTACACTGAGATTTAAGAAAGGGTAGAAGCTCAAATAAGAGCAGTCAGTGATATTCCTCTGCTAATAATTATTTAAATTGCAGTCTTCACTTGGGATAGTGCTGGGTCTAACAGCTGTCTGAAATGATCACCTTGTCCGTGTCGGTCACTAACATGTGGACCTTGTCTCTACTGGTTCACTGTGTTTGGAATACCTATGACTCTACTTCTTGATCTTCTGCCAGTTTATTTTTCTGTGACAACCGCACATCACAAGTACCACCATGGATGGCTCAGGGAATAAGTCCCCTAATTCCACTTTCACACAAAGGGTCAAGAGAAGAATGGTAAAGAGGAGGGGTGTGTGTGTGAGAGGCAGGGGCTGCTTCTCCCCCAGAGGGGGCGGAGAGCTGCGTGTCACTCCCATCATGAGGTCTATGCTATAAGGCACAGTGTGTGGAAGGGAGGGGAGGGGAGGGTATAGATTTCCTCCAAGACAGGGTTGAAGCCAACACACTTGAAGATCAGAAATCGCTCTCATGCTTCAGCTTTGGATTTCCCAACCTTCAAGCAGTACTCTTCAAGTCTAAATGCTGAAGTTCATGGGCTATAATCATTTCTGTCAGTGATGTCTCATGTGACATGACAACAGCCTTGCCAACCTCCTTCTCCCATTCTATCTTTTGGGTGCCGCTGTCCTCAAATTCTATCCTGCATGTTTCACCTGCTTAAATCGTCAAAGGTTTTGAGTACGGTGGTAAGCAAAATAAACTGAACAGGGCTTTCCAATTTTCTCAAAACCCAAGATGATTTCTCTCTATGTCACTGCTATAGTCACCAGAAACTACATAAAACACTTATTTTCAGTGTGTCTAATCACAAACGGTGTCACTTCTACCTTTTACAAGAGAAGCTGAAAAGAATGATAAAAGTACTAAATTATTCCTTTTCATTACAGGAAGCATGTGATCTTACTATCCAGAAGGCGGGGATGGGTAGTGAGGAACACAGGTGCCTTATGCTGTGAGTCTGAGTTTCCAGAGCAACCGCTGATTATGATGGAGTAACTCTAATGTATGTCCATAAAGGTCAGAAGTTAAAGTTTTTCCATTATATATTCTGTTTTAAAAGGGGTCGCAGAGTCAGACACAACTGAGCAACTGTCACCTTCACTATTACTACTTACCATTTCAAGGAAGAGGTCTAACTCAGAGAGGGCAAGTAACTTGCCCAAGTTTACCCAGCTAGGATATAGCAGAGCTAAGGTTTCACTGTCCAGGCCACACTGGCTTTCCCTTAACACCGGATCCCAAGGCTCACTGATGCTTTGTGCGTGACAGAGCCGCTTATGTTATGACAGAGCCCATTTCAGTCTTCAGGTACCTATGTGCAGCCACACATCTCTATATAAATGAAATCACTATTTGTTTGCAGGATCTCTGCCATAATGATAACCATCCACTATGAGAAACATATTTCCCCCCTCAAAAATAGTGTTTCAAAATAGCATTTCCTCAAACTATGGAATCCTGTTTTAAGAGGCTGAAGAGAAGCACTGTAAAACCATCTTCTATGGTCACACACATTTAGGAAATGCAGCCTAAGACATGCCCCTCGGGAGATTCACAATGGACATATTAAAGGCACAGAAGTCCTCTTGTTAAGAATCTGTTGAACTTCGCCCCACTCCACTCTTTGCACTTGTTTCCCATTCCTGCATCAGTCTGGTGAATGGTTATCTACAAGTCTCACATCTTTCCTACATGCTGATGCTGACCCAACACTTTCAGTATCACATACCCTGAGATCTCTTTTTCTGTCAAGACCCAGTGCAAGGGTCTTGATTTTCTTGGGTTACATACACAGTAGACGCACAGTAAGAATATCTATTGGCTTGATTAATTGATGAACCCATCCTGTCACGATTTATGACCAAAAGGCAAGCATTTGCAAAGTAGCTGGCTGGCTTCCTTGAGGAACTTTAAAGGAAAGCACTGGTGAGCTAATTGGATTCCCCTGAGGGCCAAGGGCAGGGCACTCTTAAGCTCCACTACTGTCATCACTGCAGGGACAATCAAAGTGCCAGTGATGACACAGGCTTGGCCCTGAGAGCTTTACATTGATGTATATCCAGATTTTATTCTTGTGGAAGTCCATCAGCCTAAGGCACTGTGACTATGGTTCTCAGACTTGAGGACCACGTGTCAAAACGACCTGCCGGGCTTGTTAAACCACGATTGCTGGGCCCCTCCTCCAGAGTTGTCTATCCTGTAAGTCTGGGTGGGGCCTGAGAACATGTATTTCTAACCAGCTCCCAGGTGGTACCAATGATGGTGGTCGCAGGACCACATTCTGGGAACCGCCGTACTGAGCTAAGACTCTGCCCAGAAAGAGCAGCATGCAGAGACCAAAGCAGCCTACAGTACAAGGTTTTCTAGATTCTTAACTCAGAGACATTAAAAATAAGACCTCAAGGCTGTTTCCAACTAGGAATATGTTCCTAGCTAAGTAAGCATCTGCTTTCCAGACTGACTGAAGAGATTTAAAAGTAGTTCCTGAACTCCAATATGCTTTTAATTTACTTAATTTAGGATCTGGATCTCCCAGTAAGATTCCTCCAAATTATATACATAGGGAGGAGAGAGACAATTCCAGTTCTTAATCCAAATCGAGAAAAACAGCCACTTAGTGTTCCTTCCAAGTCCACTTACAGGCATAATAGTGCTGAAAGCCATGCAAAATCTTAAGCTTACTTCCTTCCCTAAAGGCACTACCAAAAAGTGGAGATTTAAAATGCTTAACACCTACTTACATAGACAAAATACAGCTAACTCCAGAATAAAACTTGTTCATTCATATATTTAATTAAACTCCAAGGTTTCAGCATCTACCACATCATGGCAAATGGGGGGAATTATTTAAGACTATTTAGTAAGATTAATTAGTTTATAGAAGAAAATGCAGGCCCTTTCCATGATTTTAGCTTGTAAAGGGGGGAAGAAAACAATCCATGTGAAGGAAAACACTGTTCCTTTTTTGATTTCCACTCTGTCAGGGACGCCGGCTGAGCACTAAACGGTGTTTGGTCCCCGTCTCCTCCCATACCCCCTCTGCCGACCGGCTGGAGATATCCAAGCTCACAGACAGCCCTGGTGCTTGGGAAAGAAATCCTGTGGGTCATGAAGAGTGAGGCCTGCCTTGAGCAATTTTTTCTGTGGAAAAAACAAACAAACAAACAAACAAAACCGCTAATAACGAAACGCATTTATCCAATAAAAATTGGATGGATCACCAGGCAGGATCGCCACCCTCAACCAAGTGAGATCTTGGCTGGGCAATGGGAAAAGCTGACAGGAAGCCTCTCAGAAAACAAGAATGTGGGTGACATCGGTGACAATCTCTGAAAATGCCAAGGGAACCTAGTCTGGTACCAAACCGAACCTGGCTAGGTATCCAACCTAGCCTTGGAAAAGCTGTGGCCATGGTGGCCGCAGGAGCCTGAGATGTAAGAGGGATGGTTCGGGGCTTGTCCAAGAGATGGCCACGATTGAGCAGGCGGGAACTACCGTGGAGGTGGTGAGGAGTAATAAAAGGAAAAGGATTCCTTGTGAAAATCATTTTGCTTTCAAGCTATTTTGCAAGGTGGGGAACACCGCCAAATTTTCAGGCAAAACTGTCTGAAGAGAGATTTTATGCTTGGAGGCAGGTAAGAAAAAATATCCTCAATCTAACAGGAAAGATCCTCTTCCCACAGAAAGCTGATTTAACCACAGAGGAAAACTTCCTCTTTCAAATCCCTGCATTCCAAAGAATGACAAATAAAGATCACTGGAGCAAACTCATAGCTGCTGGGTGTAACTCTTTTGGCATAAAATAGCATTTAGATGGTAAAATTACTTTAAAAAATATGCCATTAGTTATCACTTGTCTAATGCCTCTTATTCATTTAGTGATTTATCTGGACCCAATAAATAACAGTGAGGCATGCAGCTTATCACGTACCCAGTGGGGTGTGGAGGTTTCCTATGTTTTAGGAACAGGCCTGTCTACCCCGGTGGGTCTAGGTTTAAGGTGGGGCAGTATCTGCCTCTACAGTAGAAGTTCCTTCTTTCACTAGTAACTCAAAGACTGACCTGACAGCTCCAGGCCTTCGAGACAGGAGGCCAGTGTGGAGAATGGTCAGAACAGCCTGGGACATCTCTCTGCACCTGAATAACACAGGCCAGAGATGAGGGAATAAAGGGACAGGAAGGACAGAGCAGAAGAGGACCCCTGATGAGTTACTGATAATTGCCATTCATAGTGCCGAACATGTAAACGGCACAACAAAAGATGATCTCGCTTAAACATCACAAAACCTTTTCATGGAGGGTATGAATAGGGTATTTTACAGATGAAGAAACTGAGGCAGAAAGTACTAAAGTAACTTGCCTCCTTCCCCTCCAAATCCATACCTGCTTTTCTCTATGTTAATTTTCTCCACAGAACTTTTCAACATTTGCTATCTCAGATTCTGATATTACCTTTCTAGAATATAAACTCCATGACAGCAGAAACAATGCAATTTCTTATCACCCTATCTTTAGGATTCAGAACAACACCTGGCCCACAGTCAGTGTTCAAACAGTATTTGTTGAGTGAATGTTGACTGAATAAGTAAAACAGAAGTAAACTTTTAGAGGTATCTCTCTTGGTGAGCTTTTCCCAGGTTTCATGTGAGAGCAGCTGAAGCAAATTCAGTAGGAGCCAATAGTGCCTCAGAGAAACAACTCGGCCTGGAAGCAGGCCGTGTTTATCCTCTGAATTCCAGGCACTGTTCTCTTGCCTCTCACTGGCCACTAAAACTGGAGAGGTTGACTCTGGCAGAAATTGAAGGCATTTGGCATGCACACATCTTTTAGGTCACCAGAAATAACTTGGACATGCATGTGTGTGTGTGTGTTAAGAGGAAAGGACAAGAAAAATCAGTTTTATTTATGGGGCTACTGGGCAGTGAGTTAGTTTTTATGGGTGGGGACCACTTAGGCAGGGAGAACTCTCAGGTTAGGTTGTCCCATTACTGGAATCATCCCCTGTCCTTCTTTCTATCCCTACCCCAGTGGTCTGAAAAAAAGCATTTCCTTGGTCAGTTTTAATTTGGGGGAATTACTGCAGTATCTTCAGTCCCTAGTGGGACGTCCCCTGACTTCTTTCTCAGCATTTGTTTACTTCCTCTTTAAAAAACTATCATCCAAAAAAGCGGAGGCATGAGGCCAGTTCTCTTGGTCACTAGGAAGGAAAGAGATGAATTTCTGCTGTCCTTTGTAAGCACCCAGCAAATGACCTCTGTTCTTAGGACAGTTCACCCAACTCTGTCCACCACTGGGAGTAGGGGGATGGGTGCGTTTAGGGACACATTCGGGGCCAAGGACAGGCATTGGCCAGTTGATGTTGGTGCCAGGATTAAAGCCTAGGTCTCCCTGCTTTCCATATCAGTGATGGAACTATCTTTCTTTTTGCCTCTGCCATCAGCTATGGGTTTGGTTTTGTTTCTTAACTTCTTAGAATCTCATTTATGAGTTATTTTCTTTCAAATAAGTTCTGTAAATGGGAAGCTCATCTTCATATGCCACTGTGGCAGGGTGAGAACCTTCCATCCCCTCCTACTGACCTAGGCAGCCCAGCTCCATCCCAAGGCCGTTGCTCATGACTCTGACTTCTGTCAGTTAACCTTTGCTGAAAAAACTGGCCTAAATTCAGTAGCTTAAAACAACTACAATGCATTACTCCTCATGAATCTGTGAGTTAATTGGGCGGCATTTCTGTTGCTCTTTCCTGGACTCACTCTTGTGGCTGCATTGGCTGACTGGTGGCCCGGGTTCTGGGCTTAGCTGGGAGAGTAGGCCTTCTCTCTCCAATAGTCCTTCATCCTCAAGGAGGCTGGACTGGGTTTTTTTACATGGTGACTGGGTTCCAAGAGGATGAGACAGGAAGCTGCTGGGCCTTGTGGCCTGGCGTGGAAGTCATATGATGGTCAAATCAAGTCAGAGGGTAAAGGCCAGCCTAAGTTCAAGAGCTCCACCTCTTAAGGGGAGGAGCTGCAAAGACTCTGGGGCCATATTTATCATAGGCCTCTGAGATAGAAAGGACTGGGACCATAAGAAGCTAGGGACTAAAGAGTTTCACCTGTTACCAGAAAACATATGGATTTAAAGTGGCCAAATCTTTTAACTTTTCAGAAGAAGCTGGAAATCTAGATTTTTAAAAATCTATTAATAGCCTATTTTTAGAGCAGTTTTAAGCTTATAAAAAATTGCTCAAAATAACTTAGAATTTTCATATAACTCTCCCCTTTCCCTAAGTTTCCTCTATTATTAACACCTTTCATTACTGTGGTATATTTATAGCTACTGATGAACCAGTTTTGATACATTATTATTACCACTGTTATTAACTATCCACAGTTTACATTAAGATACACTCTTTCTGTTCTCTGAGTTTTATGAGTTCTGAAAAGGCATAATGTCTTATGTCTACTTTTGGAGTATCATATAGTCAAGTATCACTGTCCTAAAAAACCCCTGTGTCCTTCCTGCCCTCTGATCTTTTTACTGATTTTGTAGTTTTCTGTTTTCCAAAATGTCATGTAGTTGGTATCATACCATACTATAGTCTTTTCAGAGTGGCTTTAGATGTGTATGGTTCATCCATGTCTTTTCATGACTTGATAGCTTATTTCCTCTCAACATCAAATAATATTCCATTGTTTGGATGTATCATAGTTTGGTTATCCATTCACCTGCTGAAAATGACTTGGTTGCTTCCAACTTGGCAATTATGAATAAAGCTGCTATTTATATTTGTGGGCAGGATTTTGTTGTGAATGTAAGTTTTCAACTTATTTGAGTAAACACCGAGGAGTGTGGTCACTTGATCGTGTTGTGTGATAAATCTACGTTTAGTTTTATAAGAAGCTATCAGCTTGCCTTTTAAAGTGGCTTTCTCAGTTTGCATTCCCACCAGCAATGCATGAGACTTCTGTTGCTCCTTATCCTCATCAGCATTTGATGTCAGTGATTTGGAAGCTAGCCGTTCTAACAGGTGTGGAATGATATATCCTTGCTTTAATATTGAGCATACTGGTCCTTTATCAGATATGCATTTTGCAAATGTTTTCTCCTAGTCTGTGGCTTGGCTTTTCATTTTCTTAATAATGTCTTTTGCAGAGCAGAAGCTTTTAGCCTAAATGAAGTCCAACTTACCAATTTTTTCTTTCATGGATTATGCTTTTGGTGCAATATTTATACAGTCACTGCCAACCCCAAAGACACCTAGTTTTTCTCCTATGTTGTGTTCTAGAATTTTATAGTTTTGCATTTTACACTTAGGTCTATGATCCATTGTAGTTAATTTTTGTGAAAGTTGTAAGGTCTATGGCTAAATTCATTTGTGTGTGTGTATATGTCTAGTGGTTCCAGCCAGCATGAAATCTGGATTTTGTTGTGAAGTGACCTGATCTTAAAAGGTTGGTTCAATTTTTTTTTTGGTGGTCATGCTGAGTGACAACTAAGTTCCCCTTCCTCCAATACACATTTCCGTAGAACGTTTTCCTCCATCCTGGATCACTTCTGCCTCCCTCATCCCCTTATCTGAAATGCTCTTCCATCCATTAGTATCATCTTTCCTAGTGCCCACCTCGCATTTCATCTACTCCACCTTTCCCAACTCTAGACTGGCTTGTGTACCTAAATACCCAGTTAAGAGTTGCTGAACTCTCTATATACTTCTGAGTTCTAAGTCCAATTTAGCACTGTTGTTTACCACTGTCTTTCCTCCTCAACCAGAGTATAAACTTCTGGGGAGGCCCAGGAATTCTCTCCTTCTCCTTTACCACAGGAAGCTCAGCAGAGGTCTAAGCACAAATTTGCTCAGTGATCTCCACTGACCATTTTAGACAAGCTAAAGTGCTCTTTGACCTTTAGGAGAGATGGCTGAGGACCTC
The DNA here is from genome assembly GCF_002263795.3 of Bos taurus. NCBI lineage: Eukaryota > Metazoa > Chordata > Mammalia > Artiodactyla > Bovidae > Bos > Bos taurus. The sequence continues at coordinate 54,212,273 of NC_037334.1, read as the reverse complement.
CCAAAGACAGGATCCCTGAAGTCTTGCCCTAGCAAGGCTGAAATGGTAGCATCTCTGATTCTGATGCCAGCTTTAGCATTATGTCCACACAAACAAGAGGGCACTCATCCCCTAGGAGAATTAGGAAAGATTTACCAATGAGACAGCAAAATATGGCCTCTGAAGCACCAAAGATGCCGAGTCACAAATGTGTTTCTTTCATTATGATTGTTATGTGGTCAGAAGGATCATCCCAGTCATTATGAAAACAGTGAAAAACAAATGAATGAAATAAAAAAAGACAGTTTTCTGGTGACTGGTTCCCGAGATTATGCCTAATTTATACTCAATGTAGTGGTAATCCCCCACCCCTTGACTTGGCCTTGTGTCCTCATCTGCATCATTGTTTCCCATTCAAGGAGTTTGGTGCATCTCAAAGTGAGCAAGGATGGAAAGAATGAAAGGGTCCAGGGCTGAGACCCAAGTGGTCTGGACTGGTTGGGACAGAGCCCAAGCACCACAGCAGAAGGTGCTTCAGACCTCTCAGAATTCACAGCCTCAGGGAAATGCTGCGGCTTGCATTTGCCGGGGTGACCTCGAGTCTGTCCATGTGCAGTCCATCCAGGCCAATCCCAGGCAGAAAAAACCAGGCAGGCCCAAACTGGGTGACAAGCTCTCCCGGCCCTGGGTTTCAGAAATGGGTGGTGGACCAGTTGCAGTGTTGAGGCACTGACATGGCCCTCATCAGGGCTGAGGCAAACTCCATGTCAGCACTGCTTCTACCTTAAGAGCAGTCTTCCCGGAGCTCAGGATTCCCAGGCATCACTTAGCTATGCCCTCAAATGCAAGACAATAGCCCAGCAAGAAACATACCCACATTCCAGCCTCCCATCCTCCACTGAACAAGGAGACTGTTCCTGGCCTCATACTCCCTTCCCTGGGAAAGCCCCCAGACCTATAGCAGGTAGGCATGTGTCCCGTGGATGGCATGAAGCAGGTAAAGTGACAGCCAGTGTTTTACATAAAACAAATCTAGCTTACTTAAAGTATGACTTTTGTACATTTCATAGCATATGACAAATAATTGGGTTCTCAAAAAAAAAATCACATCTAGACATCAAAAAGTAAAAAATCATAAGCCTCCTCATCCATGACCTGTTTAAAAGACATAACCCCTCATTTCCACGTAACTCTCTGGACACACTATACTCAACAAAGCCTTAGGGGCTCCCAGACACCAGCTGCTGAAAACAGAGCTTAAAGACCACTAGTTGGTGCTGCTGGTGAAAATCAGGGAGTGTTGAGCAACCATGCTCATGCTGAGCAACAAATAACCTCAGCAACTGCAGGGTACAGAGGCTTAAACAAAATGGAAGAAAAGGAACCAGAATCTCCTTAAAGTCTAGGAAAGCAGCCGTGGGAGTCCCTGAGGGAGCCATCCAACAAGGGAGGGAGGCTCCATTGGCTGTGGAGAACCAGAAGGGACTCACTGCCCACAAGCTGAACAAGTTACATTATTTTGAACATTTGAGGATACTTCCTGGTATACAAACACATCATCTACCTCATAATAGGTAAGTAATTCACTTCTTGAATATCAAGGTAGGATTTAAAGCTGTCAACAATTAAAAAGAGACCTGATTTTCTCAATGTACAGTTTCATCTTACACTGTGGCTGCATTTTCTAAACACCTCTTAACCATTTTAGAGTCATTTTTCATTCCAACCCTTAGTACCCCTTAGTCTCTTCTAAGGAAAAAAAATGTTAGACCCATTTTTGGGGGCTGTAAATATGTTAGCGAGATAGAATGGCAGGGTGCAATCATGCAACCACAGCGAGGAGAAGGGTAGGAAAAGGTTCTGACATGCTGGTGTCTCACCAAGAGAAACGACTGCCCTGAAGGCAATCTGTGGCTAAACCTCAAACTATTTTCACCAGAGAAAGGCAAAGTCAACCCTGCTCTTCCTGAGTTTCACACAACTGTGGCCAGAGGGTCCAGTTTCTCTGGTTATGGCCTCACATTTTTTCTGCAAAGGCTCTAGTGCACAAGATTTATGGGGTGGTCTGAAGAAGCAAGCTAAGTAATGTGGGATGCAACCACAAAAGAGAACTTTCTGGCCCAAGCAGAATAGGTCTAGTTTCCGTGGAGGATTGGACAACCAGTCTCAAAACAGTCTCAGCTGTGGGTGCTCAACACCAAAGAATGAAGCAACAGAGCATCTGCTCTGTGATCATGGTCATGCTAAGGTTTGAGGAGCTAATGACTCAAAGGGCTCCTGGAGCTATTCTCTCTGGCAGTGGAGACAGATAGCACCGAACATACTCAACAAAGCTGGGGAGAAGGGAAACTGTGACAACACAAATGAGTGAGACAAATGTAGCTACTGATCTACTGAGCTATTACAGTGCCCGGATGTTTGTAAAACCAAAAGAAAGTTTTTCATGCCCCAGCAGCCAGCACAGGCAAGGAGCCATCACCAAAGCCATCTCAGCAGGATGGTAGATCAAACATCACCAAGGCCAAGAAGCAGTATGTTAAGAATCGTGATTCCCCTTTGAGACGATGATGCTTAAAACATGTGAAATAAACTTAGCCAAGCTTCCAAGTTGAGGGAGAAGGTTTACATTAGGTTCATGGGACAATACTCAAAGTCAGACGGGGCCAGAGAGCACATTCTGGGTAGAATGGCTGACAAGGGCCCCCTGTGGCCGGCAGCCGGACGTCATACTTACAGTGAGTTGGGCCGGGTGGGTTTGAGCACATCCAGGTCTGGGTCACTGGAGTTCATGTTGGGCTGTAAGCTGCTGCTGGAATTGAGGATGCTGTTCGCATTTGAAGAGACGACAGATTCCAAACTGGAGTTGATGAGGCTGTTTCTTTGTTCCTCTGGGGGAACAAAAACCCACAAACCCCATATTAATATTATTCCATTCGATTCTATTGGGATAGTCTGTTCCTACCTATCCAAAAGTTTATAAATAATGAGATTACATGCAGCTCCCTGGTGCTGATGAAACTAGGAAAAGGACATAGGGAAGAATTACAGGACAAATAAGAATCACAAGTGGGAGGACTTCCCCGTGAATTCTGTGGTTGGGAAACTGCCTGCCAATGTAGGGGACATGGGTTTGATCCCTAGTCTAGGACAATTCTACATGCCAGGGGGCAGCTGGGCCTGTGTGCCACAACTACTGAGCCTGTGCTCTAAAGCCTGAGAGCTGCAACTACTGAGCCCACACGCCGCGACCACTGAAGCCAGTGTGCCTAGAGCTCGTGTTTTGCAACAAGAGAAGCCACCACAATGAGAAGCCTGCCCACCACAGCTAGAGAGCAGCCCTGGATCGCTGCAGCGAGAGAAAGCCCACGAACAGCAACGAAGACCTAGACAAAGCCCCAGCACAGCCAAAAATAAATAAATGAATTTTTTTTAATATGAATTACAAGTGGGAAAGGAAGCACCTGAGAGTAACAGTTGATGTGAAACTTTACAGCAAAACTCATTCCTCTGCTTGACAGGACATATCTTCTCTTTCACATGACAAACCTTTTCCTGAGAGTGGCTCAACCACCACACCATAAGTTGTGTCTTCTTTGGACTGGCAGATGGTCAGAACAGAGAGAACCTTCAAAGCCCCTTTGCAGTGAATCATATCCTTTTGGCTTCCATAACATTCACCCTTTATTCTAAAACTCCTGCCCCTAACACTGCCTTACTTGCCTAAGCCATGTCCTACCTCTGACCCTACGGTACCACACTATAAAATATTTACTCTTTAGCCATCCACTTCCTTATGGCTCTGCAGTCTAACCCCCTGATCACTCCCCAGCCAGACCCTTCTGGGTTGCCTCTAGCTCCAAGTATTTGATGCTGAGCTTCCAGTTAGTTTTTTGACTAATAGATCTATAAGGACTACAGAGTAGTCTACATATACAAATCGGAGTCGATGTTCCAAGCAGTCATATTAGTGCTTGGAGAATATTACCAAGTCAGAGGGGAGAAACCCTGAGTTCCCTTCAAGACCATACTCCTGATTGGGTATGTAGAGTCAGGCAATATTCCTTGGCTCTCTCTCTCTCTTGGTTAATGCAGCTATACCATGGGGAGCACGGAAAATGCCTTGCACAGCTTGGGGAGCTGTCATGAGTATCAGGTGGGATCATATGCAAGAATGTGTTTTGTAAACTTCAGAACATTGCTCAAAGAAAAGAACTTTCTGTTTCTTCCCATCTTTAAAAACTTGGAATTATGTGCTGAAGAAAACTTTTTGGATGATTTAGACAAATGCCATGGGCACTCCTGTAGGAGCAAAACATCAGAGACATGGAATGTCTTTCTTGTTCCACATTCCTTACAGATACACCATATTGGAATGAACTGATATTTTGGGCAATCAGTTCATGTATCAAGAAATATCATATCTGGGTTAATCCTCACTGGATCTTTCTGAAATGAGCCAGAAGTATTCCATATCCCTAAGAAGAAAGACTAGGCTCACTTACATGGTAGTTTAGAGGTTAACATTTGAACTTAGGTCTCTTTAGGCAAAATAGAGTGTGGGGGGTGTTATGATAAAAAATGCTCTTCCTTTGCACTACTCATGTATATAAAAATAAGCGTATGAAATGATGTTAGAGTAATAGTCTCATTAGTTACACCAATAATAAGGATACAAACACACATACACATCAATAATACCTAGCATCTTAGCAAATTCTCAAGGCCATGTTGAAGCCTTTCAGAATTCTGAGTCCAAAAAACCCATGAAGCTTATGGGATATCCTTGAACTCTAACTAGATTTTGAAAAAAATAGATTATTAAGTTGATTCCTGAGGTTTAGAACAATTCATATTTCAAAAGCTTGAGTTCCAAAGAGAAACAACAAAGAAAGAGAAATCAAGAGTTACATCAAGCCAAGATGTGGGAGGACTAATAGGGCCTGCAAATGGGAGCTTGCTACCAGGAAGAAAAACAACCCCAAAATTACATAATTAGGGGATCATTGAGAGAATGGATATGCCATTTATCAGTATGAATCAGTTCATAAGTAAGTAAAATTTTCCTTTGCACAAAATCCTCACATCAAGACTCCTGAAACAGTATGAGGAGCCCAAGACTACCTCCACTCCACAGGGAGTAAGGATGACACTTCTTTGGGGCTCAAAGGCTGTGTGTTCTGCTTCATGAGAGGAGAGATGAAGAGTTTTATTAACTCCGGTTTGAGGCTAAGTATGTAGGACACAATTATCTGAATTCATAGGAAATAGAAGAGAATAACTATAGATCATATTTCTCTGTGATTATATTTACCTGTCCATGCTGCTACTGCTGCTGCTAAGTCGCTTCAGTCGTGTCCAACTCTGTGCGACCCCATAGATGGCAGCCCACCAGGCTCCCCTGTCCCTGGGATTCTCCAGGCAAGAACACTGGAGTGGGTTGCCATTTCCTTCTCCAATGCATAAAAGTGAAAAGTGAAAGTGAAGTCGCTCAGTCATGTCTGACTCTGTGCGACCCCATGGACTACAGCCTACCAGGCTCCCCCATCCCTGGGATTCTCCAGGCAAGAACACTGGAGTGGGTTGTCATTTCCTTCTCCAATGCATGAAAATGAAAAGTGAAAGTGAAGTTGCTACAACTGGAACACTGGAGTGGGTTGTCATTTCCTTCTCCAATGCATGAAAATGAAAAGTGAAAATGAAGTTGCTACTGCTGCTGCTAAGTCGCTTCAGTTGTGTCCAACTCTGTGCGACCCCATAGATGGCAGCCCACCAGGCTCCCCTGTCCCTGGGATTCTCCAGGCAAGAACACTGGAGTGGGTTGCCATTTCCTTCTCCAATGCATAAAAGTGAAAAGTGAAAGTGAAGTTGCTCAGTCATGTCTGACTCTTTGCGACCCCATGGACTACAGCCTACCAGGCTCCCCCATCCCTGGGATTCTCCAGGCAAGACCACTGGAGTGGGTTGCCATTTCCTTCTCCAATGCATGAAAGTGAAAAGTGAAAGTGAAGTCGCTCAGTCGTGTCTGACTCTTTGCGACCCCATGGACTACAGCCTACCAGGCTCCTCTGCCCATGGGATTTTCCAGGCAAGAGTACTGGAGTGGGGTGCCATTGCCTTCTCCAACTTGTCCATGAGAGGGGTATAATTCTATGAATTAAAATAATGCCTTGCTAAAAGAATATTAGCTTTTCTAAAATATTATCAGGACATTTTTTCCTGTCTTACTATTCATCAGAAAACAGAGTATTTGAAATGAAACATTTTTTAATTTTCACTTATTCAATAAATATTATTGAGCTCCTCCTGAGTACCGAACCCAGCTCCCAGACAGCAGACACTGACACTAATTCACTGGTAGTTTAAGCAGATGAACATTAGAGTACTGACTGGTTCGTATGTCTACCTTTCTCAGTAGACTACAAGCAACCTAAGATTGGGCACGGGACAGACAACATTTTAAAATTACAACAGAAAAAAGTCACAGAAAGATGCTTTGCTTTATAAAATATTTTATCAGAATCCTAATGCTCATAAAAAAGATTTGTTTCTAAAAAATGGATTTAGGTAAAAGTTTTAAGAACCTAGCTCCCACTACAGTATTATAGACAGGGTCTCTCCCATGGGCTAATGAGGAAGGCTACAGCATGTGGAACAATGATAATTTTGGTTTTTGAAAATTTTTTTATTTTTTAAAAATTTTATTTTGGGGTATAGCTTTTATAGATTCACAACATTGTTAGTTTCAGGTGTATGACAAAGTGATTCAGTTATACATATATCTATTCTTTTTTTCAGATTCTTTTCCCATATAGGTTATTACAGAGTACTGAGTAGAGTTCCCTGTACTATACAGTAAGTCTTTGTTGATCTATTTTACGTATAGTACTGTGTGTTAATCCCAAACTCCCACAAACCCATAAGAGAACGAGGGTATGGATGGATAACGAAGACTCAACCTTCCTCGGACTAGCAGTTAATAGAATAAAATAGGTGGCTCTACCCTAACTGAGCTTGAGGAGGGATTCATTTACTGGAGAACATAAATTCTTTCTTAAAACAACAAATTATTTTTGAGATTATATTTTGACTTATATTTAGGTATCTAGGACCTGTCACATGTGGTGGACCTACAATAAAACAACAAAAGCAAAAAATCAGGGAAAGGGATTCTTTTTCCAAGAAGAAAATACCAAAAACTTAATCATAATATTTCACAGTTTTGCAGCCAAGATAGACAAATATGCATCCCAAGAGGCAGACTCTTTACTGACATCGCCCATGGGTCACATGATATGGAGACCTGAAAAACCTGGCACTCTCTGACTACAGGAACACTACAATTTTCTTTGACAGGAGACCTCACATAATAAGACTGAGAGCTTCTAAGAGGACAGACGCCTAAGCTGAAATGCTGACAATCCTTTCTGAGGATGAGCAGGAAGGTGATTATTGCAGAGACTGAGTGGGGAGTAAAATCAACAGCAAATCAAATGTTTAGCGGTTAAGGAAAAGTGTACCACAACAAATTCTAATTTGCAGCTTCAATGAATTAAGAAGAAAAAGAGCAAATGATTCAGTAATGTCCCTCAAAACAGGAGGACTTCTGTCAAGTAGGCAAATGGACACTTGCTTCTGACAGAAAAACATGAGAACAAGCAGCCTAAAATATTTAAAAAAAAAAAAGTAACCAAATCATTCAAATACCAAAGCTGGACTTTTTGGACTTTTTTGAGTCACTGATGAGTCAAATGAGCTCTGGCATCTACATCAGAAGGTATAAGAAGGACTGATGGCAATTATATTGCTGGAAAAAAAAAAATTACAGGCTAGTGGGCTGAAAAAAGGAAAACAGCAACCAGTTATGAGTCAAATCAACAAGATCAAATGACCAAAACAGAAAGAATCCCCACAACGCAGGAATTTTCCTGACCTGGTTGAAGGCAGGGAGAACGCTTGCTTATTTGTCAACAAGAATCTCTTCTCTTATTACTCACAGGCAAGAAGAGCCCAGAGACAAAGAAATGGTAAAATAAAAGCTCAAACAACTGCAAATGTGCGCAGGTAATGTGTTGGATGCTTTCACTTACACGTGCTCCCTGAGGAGTGACAAACTAGATGTGGATCTGTGCCTTAAAAATGCACGCTACTCAAGGGCAGGCCACGGCTGTCCACACAGACTACACCAAGCAGCCATGACAGTGGCCAGCGAGGTCAAGGTTCGTTCACACACTCCTGGTGCCCAGGCCATGCACAGTAGAGATAAAGGCTCTACAACGGTCATGACATAAATAATAAACATAAATAAGGCAACCCTAACTACCAGGATGTGTTCTGCTAGCACACAAGCAGGCAGTTTTGTGTGACTTAATTTTTCAGGTGCTTCAGGCAGGGACCACTGATGTCCTTGAAACCAAAGTACTGGTTACAGTGGGCAGAGTCTCTGTTTTCTGTACAAATCAGGAGCGGAAAAACATGAGTATGCAACCAAATCACTGCAACTAAAAAAAGCAACCCACAGAATAATTTTGGTGATATTGTACTTCTTTTGGGGGTTGCCATGGAAATTTGGGAGCTAAGCTCCTTCACTTTCCATATTTATCAAGTGACTCCTGCTCTCTCTGATGACAAGCGCACCACATACAAGAGGCAGGGTCTCTGCTGATCCCAGAACCCAGAGGCGAGACAAGGAACGCACATGCAGAACCCAGCCAAATTCGCCTGGCTTGGCAGGCCTGAACACGTCTGGCCCACTGAATACTCTGAGCTGAAGGATAAACAGGAAACACAGACCTCCAATAACACTTTAAGGGAGCTTTCCCACCATGCACAACAGTATGTCACCATACAGGCTGGTATTTTAGCTTTCCATGAGGTCTTGGACTAGCTGTCAAAAAGAAGAGGGAAGACAACTGATCTGTAACAGCAGCTCACAATGCCTCACAGAGCCCAAAGGAGGGAACTTCTCTGCACATGATCAAACAGGGAGAAAAGGGAGTCACCAGATGGAGGTTCTGCAAAGACCCAGGGTGTTACACCAAAAATACTAAGGCAGAAGCAAACGCCCAGAGGCTTTCCTGGGCTGTGTTAGAGCAAGAGGTGTACTTTCTCCCACTTGTTAAAGTTTTGCAATGAAGCCTGTAATGTATCATCTTGACAAGATAGGATGATAATAGCAAGGCAGCTTAATGAATTTTGCAATAAAAAATGATGAGTGCACAGCAATTTTGGAGTTTGCCATCTCTGGGAAACACCCAAGTACACAGAAAGCTTGGAATCAAGACTTTCCGAAGCAATTTTTCTCCCCTGTAGCTTTTGCTCCTGATAAGGGTGGCATGCCAAGCCCCACTAAAATCTGAGCTGGTTTGATTACAAGCTTGCTGACCCAGTCTCAGTCCCTATGATAAAAATAATCTTAGGAAACAGTTTGGGCACCATGTTTGAGCACATGAAAACAATTTGGACAATGTTTGAAAAAATAATCTTAAAATATAGTTGGGGCAATGTTGTATTAAACAGGGAGGTGACAAGTGAAAAATGTCAATGTTGCTTGGACCACAGACACAGGACATGCGATCACAACTTCTGGCAAGTTGTCTTCAGCAAAACCACCACCGATCCCGGTCCCCTATAGACTGGCTGACATACTCTCCCCATGGTGCCATAATAACCCTCTGCTTTGCAAAGGGAAGGAATGCCAGTGAAAATGGGTTTCATGAGAGAATGGGGAAGTCATTGTGGCTGGTCCCAGATCGAAGAGATTCACAGGAATGAGATGCCGTGGTACAACAGGGAAGCCTGCTCCTGAAACAACATTTCAAAAACCACATTTTAGGAATGCGCTTCTAATTAACAGCTGAACAGGGACTTGAATGTTCAGAGTTAAAGAGACACTTTGCTACTCACAACATAGCCTTCTTTCCTCCCTGATAACTTACTTTTGAGGAGGGACACTCCCTCCAACCTATGGTTCCCCGATAACTGAGAAAGCCCACACACAGACTTGCTGATGTATTGCTGACAATACAGTTTCTTCTTTCCCACTACTTATGGGAAAAGAAGAAACTGATACAGTTACTTATTTTTATACCACAACTCATTGCAAAATGGGCTGAGAGAGTAAAATGAAATGTATGATTAGAGTGTTTTTAATAACTTAAAAATTAGTTAATACATAATTAATATGTATTTCTCTCTAGTTTAAAAGCACAGAACGGCATACAAATACTCCAGATATATTCTGGTGCATAAAAGTCCAGTTGTTTTTCTATACACAGAAATAGGTACTTATATAAATTTTTTTTTTCTTTTAACAAAGTAGGATAACATAATGCTTAATGCTGTGATACCTTTTTTGCTCATATAGTGATAATGCCAGAGATAGCAGCCTGGAATATGTTCTTTTTAATTTTTAATTTTTTCCTGCTTTCCACAGCATCACTTTCTAAGGGCCACATCATCTATGCAGGTCTCAGTCACACATGGTAACCACACACAATTAAGACAAGAGCCACATTACACCTTACACTCTGTGTGACAATAGGAATTCCTGTGGATAAACATACTGTCTGCCAAAACAAACAGGTGTGTCTAGCGCGCCCAGGATCTGCAGAGGCTACCTGAGAAAAGACACATGCCACAGGTTCGACAGCTCTGAGAGACGCATTACATAAACCTCTGAATGGTACAGAGTCCCAGTTATTTTTCAGCAAGGGAGACACATGTGTGAAGTACATGAGCTGAATTCTCAACCTCTCCCTGGCCTGTCTTGGAAAGGGTCCAGGATGAATTAACTGAACTAAGAGAATTAATCAAAGCTATAATCTCAGCAGCTATTTAATAAGATCGGTGTAAAACAAAGACCAAGAATCCATTCCCAGACCCACCAAGGCTGCACAACCTTGGCTGCTGATGCACTGGCACTCTAGCATTGAACGGGCTCTCTCTGGGTCAGGGCGACCCTGCATTACTCTCACGTATGGGCCTCTCCTTCGGAATCTGCAGGCTCCAGAGAGGGGATATTTTCTTAGTCAAACATAAAGTAGGACGCCTGACGGTAATCATCATAATCGGAGCTAACATTTATTAGGTGCTTACTATGTACGAGGCTTGCTGTCAAGTATGTTACATGCACTGGCTCACTTAATCATGGCAATTACCCTCCAAGGAAGTTATTATTAGTGATCGATTTTACCGATGAGCAAATGGAGGTTCATAAATGAAAAGTAATGAGCTCCAGGTTGCAGAGCTGGTAGCAGGTAGAGATGGCATTGAAGAAAAGTGTGGCAACTGCAAAACCCCAGCTTTCAACCACCACCAGGCCACCCCAAACCCTGAAAGAAAATCTAGAGATACTCTGCTAATGACAGAAGACAGGCAATCTGGACCATCCCTCCCCTCCTCAAGCCAGTGCTTCTCTAATCCTTGCTGGCATTAGCATCACCAGGGCACTTTTGAAATGACAGAGGCCTGAGCTCCAGCCATTACCTGATTCAAAATGTACTGGGGAGGAGACCAGGCGTCTGTATTTTCAACAAGCTCCTCACATGACCTTAATGTATACCCAAGTTGAAGAACCACACTTCCAAGAAACGTATTTGAGGACCTGAGACACTGTGGCTGTGGTTCCAGACCACTGCAACAAAGCCAATATTGCAACAAAGCAAGTCACATGAATATTTTGGTTTCCCAGTGCATATAAAAGTTATGTTCATACTACATTGTTGTCTATTAAGTATATAATAACACTATGTCTTAAACAACAATGTACATACCTTAATTAAAAAAAAAACTTTATTGCTAAAAAATGCTAATCATTATCTGACACCACGGGGTTGCTATAAACCTTTAATCTGTGGAAACGCAGTATCTTTGAAGCACAATAAAGTGAAGTGCAATAAAAAGAGGCATGTCTTTGTAGGTACTAAAAAGCTGGGACAAAATAATAAATGTTACCTTGCAACCTCTTGGAAGAAATCTTAAAAAGTATAAGACCTGTGTGCTTGGTTCCCTCTAATCCTCTGGCTCTGCCTTCTACAGTTGTGAAAAAAGTACAGCTTGTGTGTCAGTACCTTTCACCTAGACACACCAGTCTAGCCTCTGCTGTATGATGTATCTGCATGGAAACTTGGAGATTAAACAGTAATCTCCTTTGCTACCATTCATCTGGCAGCACAGATGAAAAACCTCCTTTCATCTCCTCTGAGGTGATCACAAACAAGAGTGATTGCCTCAGCCCAGCATATTAAGCGACTGCTGAATGCACACAGCTCACTGCAGAGTTGCCTTGAGATGGGGGTGAGGGAGGGGAGTGGCCGTGGTGTGGCTGCTGCCTGCCACCGCGCGTAGTGAGGAACCCATTCCAAATGGTCCAGCTGCCTCTGTGGCAACGCTGGGCACTGGACAGATAGTTTTTCTTGCTTCTTTAACTCAGTTTAGAAAGGTTTTCACTTTTGTGGCTCGAGAAGTGACAGAGGCACCCTTCTGGAGACAACATGGTAGGGGGAAGGGACGTGGCCTGGGTCCAGATTCCTCCTCTGCCAATGCCCTAGAGCCCCAGTTTACTTGTTTGTAAAATGTGGATGATGAGAACCTACCTCACGGGGTGATGAGCAATTATAAGGATGAGATGAAGTAACACTGGGAAAAGGAAAAAGCCACCTGGAGAAGACTCCAGTAACTACTCTCAGATTAAAGCAGAGGAGTCTTAACAGAGGTGCCCAGACACACAACTGGTCTACCCTCATGGAAGGAAACACTCCTTTTGGAAAATAAGACACGTATCTGTGAACATCAACAGGTCAGATACTTTCATGACAATCTGAGACCAGAGTGTTGGCACAGATTCACATCTAAGAGGAAAAAAACGGGCTCCAACTTCTGCACAGGCTGGGGACACTGCAGTGAGGTGAGGGGAAAACATGTGCCAATGGAAAGCACCTACTCTGTGAATTTTGGGCTCACCAAGCTTGTCAACTGGGGGCTGAAGAGAAGGCTGACCCACAACCATAGGAAATATTAAACTGCAAGTGTGCCAATGAGATTGAGAAAAAAACATAAACAAGAGCAGGCGCACAGACATAGAGAAATGAAGCTCTGGCAATAACTTACGACGTCTGAAGGCACAAGGGAGGCACATGGAGGTACCGTGGCGGGGGTGTGTGTGTCCCCACAGACGTCATCCCTGTAACAAGAATCTGAAGAAAGGTAAGGTCACGTCAAACCTGGAGAGGTGTCACAATGCACCCAAGGTTTTCAACATGAAACTGACAGATGATTGGTGAGTGTCCACAATGATATAAAAACCAACAGGCAACATCTGAACCTGATTCCAGTCGACTGGACAGAAGAATCTTGAGTCTGTGTATGTTAAGAGGAAGGATCTCAATCAAAAATTTAGAGCAAGATCTATGGACTCCAAACTGTGGTACATGTTCCAAAGTTGGGACATATGACAATTCTAAGGTTTGATGTGGATGAACATTCTTTAGCTTAACAGTTACTTATGTTTCAATATTTAAAAATCCATGTATTTAACAGACTGGTTCCAAATAGGGAAAGGAGTATGCCAAGGCTGTATATTGTCAACCTGCTTATTTAACTTATATGCAGAATACATCATGAGAAATTCTGGGCTAGATGAAGCACAAGCTGGAATCAAGATTGTGGGGAGAGTTATCAATAACCTCAGATATGCCGATGACACCACCTTTATGGCAGAAAGCGAAGAAGAACTAAAGAGCCTCTTGATGAAAGTGAAAGAGGAAAGTGAAAAAGGTGCCTTAAAACTCAACATTCAGAAAACTAAGATCATGACATCCAGTCCCATCATTTCATGGCAAATAGATGGGCAAACAATGGAAACTGTGAGAGAGTTGATGCTTGCTCCTTGGAAGAAAAGTTATGACCAACCTAGACAGCATATTAAAAAGCAGAGACATTACTTTGCCAACAAAGGTCCATCTATGCTATGGTTTTTCCAGTAGTCATGTTTGGATGTGAGAGCTAGACCATAAAGAAAGCTGAGCACTGAAGAATGGATGCTTTTGAATTGTGGTGTTGGAGAAGACTCTTGAGAGTCCCTGGGACAGCAAGGAGATCCAACCAGTCCATTCTAAAGGAAATCAGTCCTGAGTAGTCATTGGAAGGACTAATGTTGAAGCTGAAAACTCCAATACTTTGGCCACCTGATGTAAAGAACTGACTCATAGGAAAAGACCCTGATGCTGGGAAAGATTGAAGGTGGGAGGAGAAGGGAACAACAGAGGATGAGATGGTTGGATGGCATCAATGACTCAATGGACATGAGTTTTGAGTAAACTCCAGGAGTTGGTGATGGACAGGGAGGCCTGGCGTGCTGCAGTCCACGGGGTCGCAAAGAGTCGGACACGACTGAGCAACAGAACTGAATGTTTTCATGTATATTAAAGAGTAATTCGGTAAGATAACAAAACTGATATTTTAGAAATTTTACTGAATAGGATGAGTCAATGTAAAGAAATGAGGTTCTTTTTTTTTTTTAGAAGTGAGGTTCTTAAAAACTGATTTAAAGAAATGTATCAAACAAACAACTGTGGAAAAGTTATATGGTTGTGGCCCAAAGAGTAGATGAAGGCTTATGTAAATGATGCAAGTTTGGGAAGTACTGAGCTAGGCATGGATAGAGGCCTTAAACTGAAAAACATCACTGTATGGAAATATAAGATTTTTTTTTCACAGATTACCTGCAGAGTCTTCACCTGTACTTTGATCCCAAAAAGTAAACAGCGATGTGCTTTGATAAAGTCTTCCATCTTTGTCCATAGATCAGACAAAGGGGAGGGTTTGGTGTGTGGCAATAGTGCCCTGCCACCTGCTCATGTGACAGTGGTGAGCGGCTGCACTGCAACCTAGGAGGAGTGAGTGCTGGCAGAACCTTCAGCTCCTGGCCAGGCTTCCTCACCCACTTCTCCTACGGTGCTTTCCAGGCCAGCCTGAGTACTGTTCTAATTTCCTGGGGAGCTGGGGGTTCCAAAACAAACTCTAAAAAGTATATTATACATACACCCTTATATACTTTTCAACAACAATGTTTCTCCCAAGGAAAGGAGGAAAGCTGAGCATCCGGCAAGTATCCTCACACACGAGCATTCAGCCTGTTTCCAGGGAGGGTTTCCTCCTGCTCTCAGGTTAGATCTGCTGCTTCACTGTCTTCCCATCTCACAGCCTCCTGTCCACTGTGTTCAGACAAGGACAGCTTGATCTGCAGCTTAGGCACGTCTGCCTTCACACATCCTTAACTTTCACTCGCCGCCTCGTGTGACAGAATTAATCTTGAGAAGAGATCTAATTGATTTTCTCCTAATCGCCACCTTCTTTCTTACATGCTCTAGAATATGCTTTAATCCATAGCTGCCTCTGTTTCCATCTAAGCATCAACCTGGCACTTTTTCAAGCTTAGAGGAATTTACTAATATCATCTGATCTGTCCTGAGCCGCAAACGTACACTGCTTAGCACAAAACCTTAGGTGACCGTGGCTGTCCTGGAAACATGAGAAGCTTCTCACCCCACAGCCAGATGCTGTGTTCGTGGCAGATGAGGGTGAGGCCAGGCCTGTTGCAAGTATTCTCTGGGACAGACCACAGTGAGAACGACCCTAGCCAGATACTTAAGGGGAACACAGGCTACTGTCTGAAGGGAAGCCAATTGCAGTACGGGGTCAAAGCCCTGAAACTGTACCTATCTGCTGACCCAGGGATTCTTCTAGGAATTTATCTTAAGGAAATAATCATAAATATGAACAGATTCAGCTACAAGGACGATATAGTGGCTTTATTCATAAAAACAAGGTATCTGAAACAACCCAAGTGGATGCACCAAGGTGTGGCCACATTATGGGATACAGCAATCTCTTTAAAAGTAGTGATCCTCCAAGGTGGGGAAGATTTGTTCTCAGGAATAATGATAGGAAGGCAAAGGGATAGAAAACATTTTAGGTAACAAACAGAAAGATGCCAATCCAGATATGGAATGCCTTCCCTCCTCAAAGCCAAGAGGATCAATTTTTTCTGATTTGTGATTTTATTGTAACTCATAGAGAATATTGTTATTATCATATAATACATAACAGACATATCATATTTGTATAAATATATAAAAAACATACAGACTACATATTAATATATTAAATAAAAATATATAATAATTATATAATAATCATAGCACTTTCACACCCCCAGCATTTACGGAGCACCATCTGAAGTGCTTTAATCCTCACAACAAACCTGTGAGGTAGAAAACCATTATCCCTGTCTTGCAGAAGAGGAGTCTGAGGCCCTGCAGTAGCAGAGAGCGGGCCCACGTGGCACAGCCAGGGAGCATCGAGCAGGCTCTCACCCAGGCCGCTGTGCCCACAGGCACTGTCAACCATCACGTTCTCCTGCCTCCCCAAAGACACATGTCTCTGTGAGAGCAGCCATCTGCCGACTTACTGTCAGCTATTCACCTGTCTACTTCTGTTACTCAGTCCTGAGCTCCTTACAGACAAGGTCACGGTTTTATCCTCCTTGGTTCCTGCATGTGATTAAACAGGAACTAATGATGATGGCAGCAGCTTTCAGCCGGTCATCCTTGCCACGTCCTGTGGTAGCTGTTTAACGGCATAAGTTTGCTGAATCCCCATCACTTTACTCTGAGTTAGGTCCTATTAACCCTACTGTACACACAAGTAAACTGAAGCTGAGAGAAAGTAGGAGGCTTGCCCAAACACTGTCACTGGTACAGGAGCCCAGGTCTGCCTGCCTGTGGGCAGTGCTGGGGCCTTCAACCCCCCTCGTCCACCACTGAACTCCCTCATTACAGGAACTGAAGAGAAGCCACACTGGAGATCTGAGAGCCCAGTAACCCGATTGCTACAAAGTACACAGAAATCCATAAGTGGAAACAAGATTTGATACAGTCATGGTGAGAACCCTCTGCTATTTGGAGAAAGGAGGGTAGTGCTCTCTTATTAATCTATTAATTAATTCCACATGCTTAGTAAGTATCTACTGTGTGCCAGGCCTGGGAGAAGTGGAGGGGAAGTAAAAGCAAGCCAAACAAGGTCCCCCAACAGAGAAAGCCCCATTCCAGTAGTACGCGTGACTCGTGCTAATAAGCATAGAATTACAACCTGAGAAAAGGAAGGAAAACTGGTTCTAGCGGAGCCAATAACAAAAGAGGGGCTGAAGAAGCAGCGCCTGAGCTAAGTTTTGACTGTGTGACTGGAGGAAAAGAGGCTCAGCTATCTGCCCACAGGAGATCTGGAAAGTGGATCCTGGACAGTGCGGCTCCTTGCCTTTCATCCTCAGCACCCCTGCTTCCTGTCCTGTCGAGGTTACTCAGCCACAGAACCTGGGAGGGCATGATGGTCAATACACTGTCCTCAAGGACACAAAAGGCAGCAGCTCACACACAAAGGCAGAGGTGAGTTCTCTGGGCAGCAGGGATGAGGCCAAGGTGTCCCCAGGGCACCCTATGCAGTGACTCACGTTTCTCTGTCGACTGCACTGTGTGGAAGAGCGTCAAGGGCCTCTCGCTGCAGGATGGGGGTTTGGAGTCGCTGCTCTTCTTCCGAGACAGGTGCAGTTGGGCATTGGTGAGGGGCGCGTCTGGCACGGTGTTAAATATCTGCAAAATAGTTTCATAAAAAAGTTACACACTAATGTGAACCCAGAAGAAAGCACAAGTCTGGACCTATATGATTAAAAAGTCTAGTGGGGTCTAAGAATCAGCAAGAAAAAGAAAAAGACCATCAGCATCTGTTCAGGACTCTGTTGTAAGCATCTCTAGGAGCTGGCAGGGAACAGTCTCCTTTGGAAGTACACCCCAAGGGTCAGGAACCATCCACTTCCACTTCCCACCCCCTCTGTTATCATTTGCATGGATCTTCTTTCTGTTGTTCTCTCCAAAAACAACAAAAGTAGCCACTGTCTGTGAAAAGGACTTAAAATTTTTTTGATCACCTTTATCTAGAACTGATTAATCAAAATCACTTTCCTGTTCTTCACTGTCCATGGGTCTATTTCCCAGTTCTTAACAACTGCTTCACAATTTTCTGAAGATGTGAAACATGCATTTAAATGACACCAAAGAAGCCCAGAACAGGGCATCATTTTCTCATCCTCAATCATCTCTAGCTGGACCATCTTTTATACTTCAGCAGCTTTGTGTTATCTTTGAGCTGAAAAAAAAAAGGCTGTTTTCCCCAACTCTTGATGACAGAAGTAACATACATACTACAAACTGTTTGGAAAATGTAGAAAAGCTTCAAGAAGAAAACAGAAAAACTCTCCCAATTCCACTATCTAGAGATAACCACTGTTAGCATTTGAATTTTATTTTCACATGAGCTTTTTTGTTTTAAGCTTTCGTTGCAAAACAAAACAAAACAGGTCCACGGTTTAAAAAAAAAAAAAAAAGGTGAGAAGAAAATGACAGATAAAATTCATGACAATGCTTGTCTTTTTTCCTACAGATCCAAGTATGACAGAATTATTATAACAGCTACCACTTACATGGTGCTCACCATGATTACAGTCACCACCCTGCAACGTTGGCTCCCTAAGGACCAGTCGCTGCATGTGTTTTCCATGTAGCTCACTCAGTTCTGAGTGACCCTGAGCGTCAGGTACTGTTCTCATCATTTATAATGAAGGACTGAGGCAGAGAGGTTAAACTGCCACAATTACAAATATAATTACAGATGATAACATAGAAAACCTGTGTCCCTAGATTTTCTAGGTTTCTTTTTAAGTGCATATAATAACAACAACACTAATTCATTCAGCCTGGAAAGATCTTTTGAGCATCTCCTTTCTACCAGCACTCTGGGTACAGCAGTGCTTGAGGCCAACATGCTTCCTGTGGTTTAGACAGTCTGCATCTAGTAGCTGTGATTAACTGAGGATCGACCACGTCAGGTACCACCTCAAGTGCTTTGTATGTGTTATCTCACTTAATGTTAAAATACACTTCTCCACAATTGGAATCCTATTCTTTTTACAGTTTGTATCCTATATGTTTCTTCTAACATTGTATTATAACATTTCCCCCTTCATTAAAAAAATCTTCAAACCTTATTCTTCTTGGCTGCATAATATACCCACTGTATTAAGATATCAACATTTATTGACCCATTCATTATCATCTCATACTCTGGAGTCTTCTGGATCTTCTGTTTCCCAATAATCACAAGTGATGAGAGGAAAGTGGTGGCACCCCCATGCCCCTTGCCTATGGGTGGCTCTAGACACATGAGAATCTTTCCCACGGTTTTCTTTCTTTTGTGCATGCATTAAAAAGCAGAAGTCAGAAGCTGAGATATAGGAAGCTAAGTCATAAGAATGATAAGAATTTCAGCCAAAACAGCTGCTCTCCATGAGTTGGCAGGTCTTTGGGTTCCAATGATGCCAGCCAGCTGGTTCAGTCAGTCTCCCTTCCAAACACAGCTGTCTGAAAACAGTATTACCATATTTTCCCCCAAGGGACTGAATTTTCCACAAAATAAAATGAATCACTACATAGCTGAGTTCATCTGGGGTAAGGATGTAAGGAAAGAAGGAAACTTAAAGCAAAAACAACAAAAACCCCCTAGCTTCCAGGGGAGCTTGAACCCCCAAAATAAGTACCCATGCTACCCATGTCACCAGGCTCCTTCTGAGGATCTTCGAGGAAAGAAAAGAGAAACTATGGTTGTTGCTGAGCTCAAGGACCACAGTGCTAAGACCTAAGCACAGACCTAAGAAGCTCTCTCCCACTTCGTTCTGCGCCCCACCAATCCAGCCAGGGCTGCTTCTAGGTGATACCCTGTGCACCAATAACACTGGCACTTGCTCTTATATATCAGTGTTTGCATCTGCCAGTCACTGTGCTAGGTCAACTCGGTGTAGCCAAGCAGGATGACCATTCCACAAGGAGAGATTTCCTGAACCACATGGCCCAGCAGGAGAGGGGCTTGGATGGAACCCTAGACCTGCAGTTTCCAACAACTCCCCTCCCCATCTCCACAGCAGTTCTCAGCATTCAGCTCATCTTCTCCAGCCAACCTACACTACCAGAGCTGGTGCCCAAACCCACAATACAGATTTCAACAAATGATGATGTCTCTTAACACCCTTCTGCCTCTGGCCTTAAGTACAGCATGTTCCGCAATTCCAAGCAAAAAATATCTGAAAGTGAATTCAAACTAAGTGATAGGCCCCCACCTCCTATGTCTGGCTTCCAAATTTTGTCTTTCTTTTCCGAGTGAGCTACTGAGAATGGGATCCTCGCACAACCACAATAAGAAAAACGATAATGCATATGCAGCATTTCCATTTCAACTGTCACCAGAAAAGTGAGCATTTCCTCTTTCCTAAAAACTACTAGATGCTAGAGAAACAAAGAAGAGTGAGTCATAAGGAAGAACTACGGATTTAAAGAGAGGAGTGGAAAACTGCCTCCAAAACCGTGTTTATACACTGATAAATAGGAGACATGGGAATTACATTCTGCTTATTGGCTATTCTCTCTAAAAGGAAAGCTATTGGAGTGTACTAGAATCAGTTCTAGAAGACAGAGATTTTCTCCATGGGCCAGAGCTATAGTCCTGAAGTCTAGCTCTCTGGGCCTCAGTGCAAGCCAGGCCCAGGCTTTTGAAGAACTTAGACAGGGCTATTTTCAGGATCTAATGGACACATGTGCAAGTGAGCCTGCTATGAAATGTGGAGCGCCAGACACAGGACTATCATCATTATTATTACACATGTATTTTTCCAAGGCACGAGGGCACTTCTGCAAATCTGACCAATTCAGAACAGAAGATACAAACTTTCACTATGGAGTCTGGGCAATCATTCCCCAAACTACTGTTGTTCCTTTAACTCTGAAACTCAAATACATACAAGTTGTTTAAAGGCTGCTCACTGTTGAGCCAACTTCTCAGCCAGGCCAAGAGATGCCTGTGTGCTACGAGACAGCAAAAGAGACACTGATGTATAGAACAGTCTTATGGACTCTGTGGGAGAGGGAGAGGGTGGGAAGATTTGGGAGAATGGCATTGAAACATGTAAAATATCATGTAAGAAACGAGTTGCCAGTCCAGGTTCGATGCACGATACTGGATGCTTGGGGCTAGTGCACTGGGACGACCCAGAGGGATGGTATGGGGAGGGAGGTGGGAGGAGGGTTCAGGATGGGGAACACATGTATACCTGTGGCGGATTCATTTTGATATTTGGCAAAACTAATACAATTATGTAAAGTTTAAAAATAAAATAAAATTAGGAAAAAAAATAAATAAAAGTGAGCTGGAATTCTAAAGAGAATTCGAATGATTCACAATTTTGCTGTTATTCCAATCCTAATCTGTTTGGAAGGGATGACTTCAAAAGAACCCTGTGCAGTTTCCTTCATTCTGATGAGTAGAATCAACATCTCTGCCGAACAATGGAAGTATGAGCTCACGTAATCTCTGAGCAATGGATTTATGGGGCTCTACCAGGTAGCTGAACAATCTACTCATCTCACAGAGACTTTCCAAATTAACACAAAAGCGGGGAGGGGGGGCAAGGTTTATTCCATACCCCAAGTGTCCCATTAATTCTGTTCAAATTTACAAAAGAATTCTGGCTTAGGAATGCCTTAGAAATAAAAGTTATTAGGAAGGCTCTAAGCCTTCTGGAAGCTAACAGGGAGAAGACCATAAAATAAAAATATGATTCTAAATAACTCTCCCAAGTATCCCTAATTTCAAGATTCCTATAAGAGGAATGAGCAGACCTGTAAATACCAGGCTACTGTTTCCCCTTCAGCTGTGTGGCAGAATGGTCAGGGATGGCTTGGCCTCTGCACTCACACAGAGCTGGGCTAAGTCCTGGTCTGGCTGCTCAGCGGGCAGGACTAACATCACCAACACAGACAGTGGCATCATTGCCATGTCACAGATGCAACTTATATGTGGAATCTAAAGAAGTGGTATTATACAAATGAACTTATCTACAAAACAGAAACAGAGTCACAGATACATAATATAAACTATGGTTACCAATGGGAATGTGGGGTAGGGATGAATGGAGAGACTGAGACTGACATATGCATATGCATATTACTATACAGAAAATAGATAACTAATAAGAACCTACTGTATTGCACAGGGAATGTTACTCAATACTCTATAATGAGCTATAAGGGAAAAGAATCTAAAAAAGGGTGGATATACGCATAACTGAGAAGAAACAACAATGTAAATCAACTAGACTCCAATAAAAATTAATTTAAAAAATAACCTAAACATCATCCAAAAAAATAAATATATAGGAAAGGAATTTACCATCATTTTATGGGGAGAATGCAAATAGGCATTGGAGCCATACAGACTTGGGTTCAACTTGGGCAAAAGCCTTAACCCCTCTGAGCTGTTTCCCTTCCGTAAATGGGAATCTAACACCTATCCTGCAGAGATACTGAAAAGTTAATGTATATTAAATGCTGAGCACAGAACCTGATAAAGAGTGGGCAGGAGGTAGAGTTAGTGTAAAGGACAATAAAAATATTCAAAGTTTGTTGAGTGTTTATCATGCTGTTATTCACATGGATTATCTCAGGACTTGGGCTTCCCTGGTGGCTCAGACAGTAAAAAATCTGCCTGCAATGCAGGAGACCAGGGTTCAATCCCTGGGTAGGAAAGACACCCTGTAGAAGGGAATGGCTACCCACTTCAGTATTCTTGCCTGGAGAATCTCATGGATGGAGGAGCCTGGTGGGCTATAGTCTGTGGGGTGGCAGAGAGTTGGACACAACTGAGCAACTAGCATTTTCAATTTCTCTCAGGATTTACCATTATCCTTGGGGCTTCCCAGGTGGCGCTACTGGTAAAGAACCCAGCTGCCAATGCAGGAGACACAGGAGACGTGGGTTCAGTCCCTGGGTCGGGAAGATCCCCTGAAGGAGGGGATGGCAAACTACTCCAGTATTCTTGTCTGGAAAATCCCATGGACAGAGGAGCCTGGCAGGCTACAGTCCATGGGGTCGCAAAGAGTTGGACACAACAGAAGCAGATGTCAAGTTAAGCACTGTCATCTTATAGGTGAGACTCATTGAGACGAACTGATTTGTTCAAGGTCATATGGATGAGTACAGTTGGACTAGGACTTAAGACAGCTTAGCTGGACTGTCTGGGTCTTAATAACCTGTGGCCTTTATATCTGTTATTAATTTGAGAGACAAAAGACAAAATGCAAAGATTATAGTTCTGGAGTCTGATGGATCTGATTTTAGTCACTCACTAGCTCTGTGACTTTGGACAAGTTATACAACTCTGACCTTCAGATGCTGCATCTATAAAAACTCCTGGGACTGAGGTGAGGACAGAAGCACCTAACACAGTTTGACACTCAGTGCCCAAAAGCCATGATTGCATCCAATAAAAAAATATAAAAAGGAAAATAACTGGAGACTCAACAATGAATTATCTGCAGAGGATTTAATTTTTAAGTGCAAATTTAATTACTGTTCTTTGCAAAACATCAATCTCAAATGCTTACAGCAATGTTAGAATGTGCTGTTCTTTCCCCCTTGTCTACAAAATTCAAATTTCACTGCCCACCCCCCGACCCTCCCTTGGGCCCATCTCAACACTGGAGACCATTGATACTTGTGGGATTTATTCTTAGCCACGTCACATATACATTTTTGTACCTTTTCTGATTCCACCTGTTACATGCTTCTGCAATTTACAAGGATTAGAAGCCTCCCCATAATGTGTGTGGTCTACTCTTTATTATGTGCTGTGATTTTTATGAGAGGAAAATTAGGTAATGATGAAGAGTTCCTGGTCTGTAACTGAAAAGTAGTTGAGACAATAAATCAACGACCGAGGCCTGGGATTACAAGGCAGAAGAGAAAGGCTTCTAGAGAGAGGAGACTAAGCACTTTTCTGAGACACGGTGCATCAGGGTTTCAAGCAATAAAAAATAACAAGTTATGGGCTTATTAATCTGAAGAGTGTCTGCTTTGGAGGTGGAGGACTAGGCCTACACACACCAGCTTACACACTGCCCACTCTTTTAACAACAGGCTGTAGAGCAGGATTGCTCCGGGCACGGCAAGCCATAAATCCAGTGCCTTTCTTCTGGAAAGCCAGGCAAGTCTTAGCAGGGCTCATTTAATATAACAGTTAAGAAGCCAAATTCAGAGGCTACAGGCACAGAGAGGTTTTTTAAGGACAGTTGGAAGTCCAATGTCCTGTTGATATCAGCATTTTGGCCCAGAGAACAACAATTTGGAAAGTAGTTTGTAGAGTTTTATTAAAAGTCCCTCAAAAGGAACCAATTTCATTTAGTAACTGGCCATTTATATAGCTGGCCTGGGTAACCCATGGGAGGCTCTGATTTTCCTTATCTCCAAAATGATTCTATTTCCTATTATCTTTGCTGACAGAGAGGAATAGAGTGTAACATAACAAAGCTCCATCATTACTTGAGAACCATTAAAGAAGCTTCACAGCTCAAATATGCTTGGTTTTTCTGGGGCTTTACTGGTAGGGTGGTGGGGGGAATACACATGTTCAGATCCACAACCTATGAAACTAAGGAAGAACAGTTTACATGGCATTAGACACAACAAATAGAAAAAAGGTCTGTGACAGAACCATTCTGGCCCAGCATAGAAGTAATTCCAGCTTATTTCTAGACCTAACTTGATAGAACCAAAAAGAAGGTGGCACAGTGGTAAAGAATCCACCTGCCAATGCAGAAGACACAGGAGATGCAGGTTTGATCCCTGGGTCAGGAAGGTCCCCTAGAGTAAGAAATGGCACCCACTTTAGTATTCTTGCTTGGGAAATCCCATGGACAGAGGAACCTGGCAGGTGACAGACCATTGGGTCGCTGGGTCACAAAGAATCGGACATGACTAAGCATGCATGCAAAAAGAATGTCCTCGGGGACCAATGTAAGGAAAGGTAACAACAACTACAATAACAAAAAATCAATGAGCAAATGAAAAAAGCCATGGCCATGAGACATAAGATTAGCTTCCCAAGCAGGCCATAGTGACAGGGGTTATCTCCATGGAATAAAGTGTCCAGACATTCTTCTTCATCATCATCATCATCCATTCTGCATATCAACAGCTGCTTGAAATACCAAGAAAATGAAATACAATTGCCCAACACTGGTGAGTTGACAGAAACTATTCAAATCAATTGTATTCTATTAATTGATCTACATTTTGTGTACAAACCCCAACAATGAACGCAATAGATTTCAATGCCACCAATATTTTGTTAAAAGCAGATCAAGGCAATTTGGTGGCCCAAATCAACTCAAATCAAGACAATCTTGAAAGAAACACTATCATTTTAATGGAAATGCAAGGTGGTTTAGGACCTGCTGCTTTTACAAAGGTGTTAAGTGAGGCCATCCATATTTGCTTACTCTTTCCCTTGACCATAAGATTAAAAGTTAACAGGTATGAAAAAGGGGCACTGATCTTTGGGCACTTCTGGGAATGAACAACTCAAAGCTCAACTCTCCTACCTCTTCCAAAGCCAATTGATGGACTGGAAAAAGAACCACGGTAACTGACTTTGTAAAACATCAATAGGCATTAAAAGGGGCAGTACTGATAAAAGCACAAGGTGCCTGGGCACCTGTGCACACCCACGTCCAGCTTCATGTGCAGGAACCTTTTTGAGTGTATGGCCAAAAGAAACACCATGGACTGCCCAAGAACAAGCCAGTCCCATCCCACTAAATATGTGTCAGAAAGTAACAGGAAGATGAAGACATACACATAACCTGAGATTTCACGTCTAACCAAAGCTCTGAAAAGGTGGCAGTTTGTTTCTTGACAGGGTTGTTCTTTCTAGACATTTAAATTTTTCAAAGTCACTGGCAAGGTAACCTTTAAAAAGAGAAATGGAAAAAACTTTGTAAGAAATTGCAGAATTTCTGGGCTTTCAGGTATCTTGGACAATGACAGCATTCAGTATTTTGAAATCTTAACTAGATGCATATAAATACTGGTAACTTCCACTATAACCCCAAGTATGGGCCTGATCGATGTCTTAAGGTGACAAGGTATGAGCTGTTCAACTTAAAATAATTATTACCTCAAATAAGCATGGAAACAGCCAAAGTCTTTGCCCTCTGAACTTTCAACTCTGAAATCTGACCACAAAAAGAGCCAGACTCTCAAGTCTGTTCTTTCGCTTTCATATAAACCATGCTGAGTACAGGGTATGGAGTTGTTGATGGGAAATGATGCCATGAGCTAGTACTTGGGAAGTCTGGCAAGACAACTCAAATAAAAGCCATTAGGATCCTACCCTAGCCTATAATAAAGTAAAGGCTATAGGTTAAAGGTTACAGTCTCTGAGTAAGACTTTAAAAATATATAGCCCCAAGTTTACAATAGTATGATCAACTCTATGGTTTTGTTATTTATCTAATGAGTGATTTTGATATCAGCAACCAAAGTACAATCTGGTTCTGCTTCAGGGATGTTTTTCTCAAGTGCTGATACAATCATTTTATCCCTCTACTTGGAATCCCTGAGAGGTCCCATTTTTCTGGAGCAAACGTCAACCTTTCTCCCATAGCTTTCAAGATCCCTGACAGAGGGGCTCAATCCAACTGTCTGGCATCATCTCCGACCACTTGCTAACATACAAGCTAAGATTCTTCCACAACCGTGTTGTTGTAATACATACGAGTTGATTAATGTTGATAATTGATTAATGTTCTTCTGGAAGGCTGTTCCCACTGTCTCCACTGTTGCTCTGCCTAGAAAACCTCTACCTATCTGTCAGAGGCCAGTACAAGCTGAATGAAATTATTTCTCCTCAGTGGTACCATATAATTTAGTCATTTTATTGAATGTCACTTAGCAAACTGTATTATGGTAAGTTATATCCTGAGAAAACAAGAAAGCCATTGGAAAAAAGATCTTGTCTCATTTATCTTTGGTTAACAGTAGATGTTCAATAAATGACATCATTAGAGATTAACAAGAATAGGTTTTAGTAGCTTGGATTGTGAAAGGAGTCCTAAATTCAACCTTAGTTCCTCTCATAACAAGCTGTTTCTTCAACTCTCTGGACTTCAGGTTCAAAATTTATAAAAGAGAGTTAACAATATTGGCCTTATAATGCTGCTATGGAAAGTAAATGATATGATAAATATAAGGCTGCTTACCACAATGTCTTGTGAACAATAAGCTGTAAGTAAAAGTTAGCTATTAATATCACTATTCTTATTACTGCTAGACTATGTACATTAAAAAGACCCATTACCTTTAACTGAGCAAATAAATCGGTATGTATTACCAGCATGGAAAAAGAACAAGTACCATGAACACCAATGCATAATTTGTATCTTCTGGCTTTTTCCTCTCTGCCTTCACTTACTGTGGGATATCTATTTGGTACAAATTGTTCCAAACATTGCTCCCCTACTCAGGGCTGTGCAGGAGGTGAACAACAAAGTTTCTGGAGCATCACAACAAGGTATATAGTTAGTGAACTTAATCTGACCAAACCATGTCTGTGAGAAACACATCATGAAGGCTCCCACAAACAAGAAACAGGTTAAGTTCTCGAGATGAGACAATGATGCTAAGCAGGGGATGTTTCTAGACAAATAGGTGCTGTCTTGAGGCTATGCAGATGTGCCAGAGATAACATAAAGGAGTCCAGGAGTTCATTTTAATTTTTAACCCTTTGTCTGAATGTGTAGTGTTAATCCTCAGTAAACAACGAGAAAGTGGGAGGCGAAGGGGGGGACAGTAGAGAGGCAAGGCCCTATGCATGAAAACATATGTTTAATAAGGAAAAAGAAACTGAGTTTTCTCGTCAGGAGAAAATTCTCCCTCTCTTCTAAATGTCAATTTTAAAGACAAAGCTGTTTTCCATTTTAGACATTAATGAGTCAGTACTCCATACCGAGGCTCACAAAGGGTATGTGAGGACTGAACCTGCCACTATTACCAAATGTTGGATGCTCCCCGGCCACGTAAAAACGGCAATACTGAGGAGAAACAGAAGAGCATTTTCCATATTCATGCTGAGGAGTTGCAGCACCAATAAGAAAAGGAAGCTACATGCGAACCTGCCAGTGATGGGGACTGAGGCATTCTGGGAGATGGTCTGCAGACAGCAGCCCACAACTCCTCCCACATCTGTGGGCACACTGCTCTTCCCATGGTGGTGGGGGGGGGGGGTCTCTTTCCTGCCCCTTCAGTCTGGCTGGACTTGTTGCTTTGACCAACAGAATCCAGTCGAAGTGACACTTTGTCTATTCTATTCTAGGCCTAGAACTTCTGAGGCCTTGTGGCTTCTGGTGCTTGTCCTTTTGAAAGTTTGGCCTAGACTACTAAACGATGAGAGAGCAGGTGGAGAAAGAGGACAAGTGGAGGAGGACCAAGGTGTCCCAGCAACAGGTGGCACCAAGGTCTCAGACATGTGGAATAAGGCCATCTTGGATCTACCAGCTGCACTAAAACCACTCCAGCAGATATTATACAGAACACAGGTGAGCCCTCCCCACAGTTCTGGTACACAGAGTTGTGAGCAAAAAAATTATTGCTATTTTATGTCACTAGGTCTGCAGATGATCTGTTACAAAGTGATAACCGAAAGACACATCTTACGGTTCCCCCCACCAAGTGGCTCCAAAGAGGCTACATGCCTGGGTTTCTATACCCTCTCTCTGTGCTGTCTTCCAATATTTATTCCTGGGCCCCTGTCAATTTTATTCCAAGGCACAAACTACACATCCTATATAAAATGCCCATAACAACATGGGAGAGGGTATTATACCACTAACTGGGGGGACATACACTTAAGACCTGTATGACGGCTTGTTTCAAGCAAGAGGACATATGCTATCAAATGCCTGTTGGGGGACAGATTGAAATAATGCTGTTAGACAGTACTTCTTCATCTGGTGTCTCAGGATTTTGTGCAACTTCTGACAACAAAGTTAGAAAAGTGGTCACTCAAGAGATTTGTGTGTGTGTTTATGTTTCTAGAAAATTATAGCCAAGCCTAAGGGCTTCCCTCATAGCTCAGTTGGTAGAGAATCTGCCTGCAATGCAGGAGACCCAGGTTCAATCCCTGGGTCAGGAAGATCCCCTGGAGAAGGATCCTTAACTGCAACCCACTCCAGTAGTCTTGCCTAGAGAATCCCGTAGACAAAGGAGCCTGGCAGGCTACAGTCAGTGGGGTCGCAAGAGATTGACACGACTTAGCGACTAAACCACCACCACCAAAGGAATGCTCATTAAATACTGTTAATGGAAGGAATGATGCTGAAGCTGAAACTCCAGTACTTTGGCCACCTCATGCAAGGAGTTGACTCATTGGAAAAGACTGATGCTGGGAGGGATTGGGGGCAGGAGGAGAAGGGGACGACAGAGGATGAGATGGCTGGATGGCATCACTGACTCGATGGACGTGAGTCTGGGTGAACTCCGGGAGTTGGTGATGGACAGGGAGGCCTGGCTGCAGTCCATGGGGTCGCAAAGAGTCGGACATGACTGAGCAACTGAACTGAACCGAACATTTCCATATTGTGAATTTTAAAGAAAGATAACAATATTTATCTGAGGACATAAACAAGGTCTGTTGATGAATAAAACTGAATTCCCTTGGCAGTAAATTCACCCAAAGCATTGTCTCTAAAGCTAAGGGCTCTCAGAGCATGAGTTCTGTGAGGTGAACATCACAGGCTTCCAAAGGAGACTAACACAGCATCTGCTGACTTTATACCAGACCAGACCTGAAGCAACATTTGAAAAGGAGTCAAGCTGCCTTAGTCTAAATTGTTTTTATCAGAAAGGCAAGCCTGATGAATGTTAAAGACTTTCTCCCCCAAATCATGTACAAACACAGGTCTTGCACATAGTTTTGGCCCATCATAGACCCCAGGTTAAAAACCTCTATCAAAGTGGCACGGGAGCTCCCTCAGGACTGGAGACACACACTCCACTGTAGTCTTCATCCCAAGAATGTTTCCACTGACACTCCTGCACCAGCTCCCACAGGAACATAAATCTCACTGTGATTCATCCCACTCTCTGGCAGAAACTAATGAAAAATAACATGTAATAAAGCACTGCAACGCTCTTTTAATATATGCCTCACCAGATACACAGTAGAGAGGAACATAATTTATGATCCAAAAAATCGGATGAGTATTCTCACCAGTTCCTGCCCGTATACTTGCAGGCCTGACCCTGCATTTCATATTTCATTTCTATTTCTGAATTTTGTGCTCAAGTGGGATGGCGCTTGTTGACACAAGTCTCAATAATGCTATTAGCAGTATCCAATCTTTTTCCTATCATGTTACTTTTTAATGTTTCCTGGCTTTGAAGGCCCAAAGACACCAAAAATTATTACAGTTCAAAACCTACTAGATGCTGCCTGCTATAAGCCCAGACATGAAACATAACCAAAGCCCTTACTCCTTAGAGCTCTGTCTCAATATTTAATGTTATTTATTTGAGAAAATATTATGTTTAAAAAGTATTATTTTGAGCAAGGGGGCACATGCAATACTCGTAGATGTATTTATGCTCTATCTTCAGAGAAATCTGCTCAGACTGCTGAAAAGAATAGTTTACAGTTAGTGACATTCCTTGTTAGATTCTTGGCTAAGACCTTTAATAAATCACCTTATCTCACCCTCACAACAAACCAACTAAAGGGATGTGGCCCACTGGCTGATTGGTCATCAAACTTCTTTCCCTTTGCTCTGCATGGTTAGGGGCTTTCCCAGTCTTCCTTGCAGTTAGAGGTAGCCACATGACTGAGTTCTGGCCAATGGAAAGTGGAAGAGAATAAGGAAAGCACCTTCTAGGTTTGGCCCACATAATCTTACCCAATCTTCCATGCCCTCTCATTTCCCTCACCAAATGGCTGATTGCAGAAATCTGCAGAGCAGAAGGCAAAACTACAAGAGAGAAGGAACCTGGATTGCTGAATCACTGTGTAGGATCCAACCAACAGAATACCCACAGTGAACTGGTATGTGAGGAAGACAGAGACTACTATTGTCCTGAGTCACTTTTGGAAGGGTTATTTGTCACAGAAGTCACACTGTACTGAAAGTATTTTTATGAGCATAGAGAGGTTGAGTAATCTGTTCATGGTCACACAGCTGACAAGAGGTAATAGATTTACATCCAAGCGGTTTGCTTTTAGAAATCATGCTATTAACTTGTTTAGAAACATGATATTCAATTATATTTCCTTTTTACAATTTCATTTTAATCATACAGAACATAATCATCTATACCTGACTTACTATATATGAAGGAAGTGGCTGGACAAAGTCCAAAGGTTGAGACAGAGAGAAGATAATTTCTTCAAGTAAATTATCTGACCTCAGATCTCTTTATTAACCATGTAAGAAAAAAGCTATGTTGTCTACACAATTTTCCAGGATACCTCAATTACTCCGTGAAAGTCTATATTCAGAGGTTCTTTAGTAGTTACTAATGCTGTGTAATAACTTACCCCTCCCCCCAACTCAGTGGCTTAAAATATTTAATATCTCTCCCACTTTCAATGGGTCAGGAATTCAGGACAGACTTAGCTCAGTGGTCTCTTATGAGGCTGTACTAAAGATGTTGGTTGGGGCCACATCATCTGAAAGTATGACCAGGGCTGGAGAAGTCACTTCCAAAATAACAGACTCACATGGCTGGCATGCTGGTCTGATTGTTGGCAGGCAGCCTCACTTTCTCCCCACTGGGCTGTGTGACCATCCTCACAACATGTGGCTTGCTTCCCCCAGAGTGAGAAAATCCACACCACAGCAAACGCTACCAAGTCTCAGGATTGGTCTCCAAAGTCAAGCCTGTTACTGTCACAGTTTCTCATTATCACTTCCTACTGATCACACTGGGATTAGTGTTGATTCCTTATTCACAGTTGGAAGAGAACACACAAGGGGCTGAATACCAGGAAACGAGGGTCACCGGGAGCCAGTCTGGAGGCTAGCTACCATCATTCACCCAACACACATGTACTAAGCACGTACTGAAGAACTACAGAAACAAAATAGCCCAAATTTGTCTGCTTTCATGTTACATATGTTCTAGAAGAGGTCAGAAAGGCAACAGATGTAATCAACAAGTAAATGATATACAGTACACTAGAAAGTGCTAAGTGCTGTGGAGACAGAGAAAGCACCCTCAGGGGCAGGGGGAGTGCTGGAGGTGGGGCTGTCCACAGTTTCACATGGAGAGATACGGGTGAGCCTCACTCAGGCTTAAAGGAGGAAGAGTGTTTCAGGCACCACAAACAGCAGTCGCAGAGGCCTTGAGGTGTGAGTGTGTGCCGTGGGCAAGGAACCGTGAGGCGGTCAAAGTGGCTGTAGGCAGGAGCTGGAGGAGACGGCTGTAGGAGATGACATGAGGCAGTAGCAGAGGGGAGAGCAGAGACCGTGGAGGACATTCCAGGCTCCTATAAGGGCTCTGAGTTTCACTCTGAAATGTGAAGACACTGGACAGTTCTTAGCAGACAATTGACATGATGTGATCTAACACTAAAAACATCTCATTCTGGGGGCTGACTTCAGAATGGACAGGCCGATGGTGGAAGCAAGGAAACAAATGAGGAGGTTCCTCTACAAACCCAGACAAGAGCTGTGATGCCTTACGGTCTTGTGTTGTCAGTGCAGGTGGCTAGTGGTCAGATGCTAGATTCATTTGGCAGGTAATCTAGCACAATTAATTCACCATTCTAGGTAAAGGTTTTATTTAGGATTTCATTATATCTCAGCACCTTGGACTGTCAAATGGTGCCCTAAGGGGCCTTGCAGATGCTGAGGAGATTCATAGGGATTTGCTACCAGAAACTGAGGTGGGACCGATGGGTGCATGCTGCTTTCTGCCCCCTTAGCCCAGTTTTTAAGGGCAGCTGTGTTGACATACATCATTAGGCAGGGAGGGCAACCCTCTTAAGACAGACTAGAAACTTCAGTGCCCTAAAGGAAGAAAACTAAGCATGCACCCACACACATACACAGTGTAAAACAATACAGCATTTATAAAATTATAAGGAAACTATATTAGGAAAAATATTTGCAATGCACATGAAAATTGTTTACTATCCCTAATATTTAAAAACTCAAAAATTCATAGAAAAGAAAAAAAAGTAAAAAAATGTCTAAAAGGCATTTTCAAAATGAGGCTCCAAGTAGTACCTCCTTCATCAGATACTTGTGAGGTTAAAAGGACAACATATATAAAGTGCTTAGCACAGTTCCTATTACAAAAGAAATGCTCATTATGTTGCCCACTGCTCCCACCACCACAACCACCACCGTTGTCACTGCAGCCATCCCAAGATGACTATCACCACCACCATCACCACCGCCATCAGCAACTTCGTCAGCATCACCACAGGGTAAGAGCCACCAGCAACGCAAACCTGAGTCAACCCTGTAGGCCAGTTCTCACTCAGCTCCCCCCAGGTACATTCTCCACTTGCAATGACAAACAATATATTACCTTTTCATGATTTTCTATTAGGATCTCAATGACTATGTTCTGAAACTTGATATCCATTATGGCTGCTACAGTTTCTTCCTGAGGACGCAGCAGGGTGGGTCCAAACACCACGCCGAGGTTTGCCACTGTCATCAAATTCTGCTTGTGGTTGTTAGCAACACTGGGAGGAAGCAAAAGAAATGGCACAAATGAGAGAAATAGTAAATGACAGACAACTGACTTCCTACACCCGTCTCACCTTCAGACACCTCATCTGGTAGGAGCCAGACCTAGGGGTCTGGAGTCCAAAGCCAGACCTAGCTGCTGGAGTCCAGAGAGAGACTTTTTTACTCATAGTCTCATCTACCAAAGTTTCAGAAATCTCCAGTGTTAGGCTATTTTGCTATTTCATGATATGACACTCTTTACAATTCCCATTTTGCCTAAAAGAAACTAATAACCAACCAACCAAAATGGCTTGCCTTCCAAAATATGAACCTTTGCACATTTGAATCCTTGTTCTGCAAATCCAGGTTATGGTAATCCCTCTTAGTTACAACTTTTATCCTTGGCTGCTGCTTAAACCACTGTGATCATTAGCATTTTCTCTAGTGCAAATATAAAAACTCCTGACAGCTTTAATACATTTGCAAACACAGCCCAAAATAGATCTAATTTTTTAAATGAGTAGATCTCAGTCAGGAAATTCAGCACTTTAGGCTCAAAGTATTTAAGTCCCATCACATCAGACACGTGGCTTGTATTAAGCCAGACACGTGCCATGAACAGAAATAAAAATGCACTACTTACATCCATGTATATAGCTGTTTATATTACCACTTATACTCAAAATCCAAGAAACACGCAGGGCCAGGAGTATCGGGTCTGAGTAAGCTTCTAAACACATATGCATATTTTTGTATAATCAACTAACCAAAACATATATCTGAAATCCACACCCAGGTCACCATGA
Source organism: Bos taurus (assembly GCF_002263795.3). NCBI lineage: Eukaryota > Metazoa > Chordata > Mammalia > Artiodactyla > Bovidae > Bos > Bos taurus. The sequence continues at coordinate 54,177,824 of NC_037334.1, read as the reverse complement.
CCTAGTCATAAAACTTCATTGTTCATTTGCTAGCCCCACGTATAATAATATACAAAGTTATCTATTGACAACGAGTTAAGTTAAAAGTTAAGGCCATTCAGTATTGTTAAGAAAATATTAGGGGCTTCCCTAAATCACCTGTTGGAAGAAGGAAACTATTCATTACTAGAAACTAGAGAGAAATTGGACAGTGGTGGCAGTTTGCACAGACATACCTCCCTAGCATTTAGTGCTATTTATACAGATTTTTTTTTTTCCATACAATTCTATAAATGTTTGCACTGTTTCTCCTGGATACTTCTATTTTGTAGGAGAAAAAAGAGATTTGACTTTAAGTACTGGTTTTGAAACTGAGCCTTTACTGAATACTATATTAACTGATTTTATCACGAGAAACGTATTTTTCTTTCATTTTCTATGGCTAAAAGTCTAATTTCATAAAAAAACTCCTCCTCTGAAAGAGATGGGTACGTCTGTGAAGCCTGACTGTGGAACAGCCCAATAAAGAAGGGAATTTGCTTTTTTATTGCTAAGCAACACCTGTAGCAAGGAGATTCTGCCACTGAAGCCTTGTCCTGTTTCTGGTCCACATAAGACTATTTTCATTTCCCGAGATCTAGATGAATTTCCTGATATTACTTATAGTTTTCCATTCTACCTAGAACTGTATCAGGTTTCTAGTCTGAAAGTGTTAAAGCAGATAGTCAAGGTTTTACCTGGCAAAGGGGGAAAGATTTGGTTCTGAGTCTCAGCTAGAATCACCATGTCTGCATATTTACAAGTTGCTTGTAACACCACTACTTTCAACATCAGCTCCTTTGTGCAGGAAGTGAATTCCATGCTCTTATATTTCCCCTGCTAAATGAGCCAAGTCACTAGACTTACCCTCTTGTCACAAAAGTCCCTTGTGTATATGAATCAACAAGCTATTTATATATGAAAGCACTTTTAAATTGTAGACCAATATAAAAATATAGGGTTTGGATAATGATCACTTTCACCATCACGCTTCTCAACAGGGCATCTGACTAAAGCAACTGCCTCTTAACAGGGCTCCCAGACTAGACTCTCTGGGTTCAGCTACATCCCGCCTGCCCCCACCAGCTTCTGTCTGCCAATTCAGCGCCGCTCAAGTCAGTCCTCTGTTGAAAACTACAATGGCTTCACGCCTCACTTGGTCGCTGGGAGAGAACACAGTGACACAGTGCATGTGTATGACACAGGGTATGTTCAGGAATGCTTCCACGGTTGGAATGTTCTGATAATGGTGACTATAAACCGTTGATGGGCTCCATTGTTTCTAATGCCAAACTCCTATAACCTAGCACAGCTTTCTCCAACTCACTTCTAAGCCTTCTGCCTCCTCCCAGATCTGGTCCTTGGAAAAGGGCCTTAATGTTTAAGCTTTGGATTCCTCATCTTTTAAAAATAGGGCGAGTTTCATTTCTAATCTACATCATGAGGTTCCTATGAAGATTAAATGGATATAACATGGGAAATGCAGTGATGATGATTCTATTAATCATTCACTACCCATCTTCTGTCTACTTTCATATCTATCTGCCTTTGTCAATCCTTGCCCTGCAATGTCCTCTTACCCTTCCTTTTTTTGCTTGGCAAACTGCTGATCTGCAAGGCACAGTTCCAATGGTGCCCTTTCTTTCCAAAGTCTCTGACTAGTCTCTTCCCAACCCTCCACTGCTTGATGAAGGCAGGCGTGTTGGCCCTGGATTTATTACAAGTTATTAGTGTCTCAACTGTTGCCTTAGGATAGAGACTGTTTTTATTTTAGTTGGTAACACCAGTGCTGAGAGCAGTGCCTGGCTCAGGAGAAACACAACAAATGTTCACCGTGGTGTTAAAGATGATGGGAGTTTCTGAGTAAACATTAAACAATTATTCACAACCCAGCTACTTACTTGGAAAACCTCAAATTATTACTGATGATTTTGGGGGAATGTACCTCAACTTTTCAAAGTCTGGAACTGTGTTCCACTCCTTAGATTTAATTAATGAGCAATAGTTACTCTGATTTGCAGACCCCAGTGACCCAAAGGCATTTGGAAAAAAGGTATGGTAACTGTGAATAAGCATAATAAGCTTGAGGCTACCTAACATAATTCATTTCCTTTTTAACGATCCATTTTATTTTAGAACTTACAACACACTGATGTAAATCATAAAATTTTGGGGAAAAAGGCTGCACTTTTTACGACTAACTACCATTATCTTCTGGCACACTGAAGCAACAAATTATCTATCCCTTGATTATTACTGCTCACAACTTGGTATAGCTATGTTCATTACTCAAGAATGAATTATTAATAGCTGGAGATCACTCTGAATCCCAGAAAGAAAGGCACAGACTTCAGCCTCTTGCTAGCACCAGCCATCCATTACAGCTTGATGCATTTACCTGTGTGTGGGAGGCAGGCTGGCAGAGTGCTGGGGAGCCTGGTCCAGTTGAGGCCACAGGACTCATTCATTAGTGAGGTCTATAAAACATGGAGAACTTGCTTTCTGGGCTGGTAACTGAGGTGCTTGAGCTCTTCCTCACAGCCTAGAATGTCATGTTGAGTCTTGACTTAAAATCCACACACAAAATTCTCCTGTGCATGACTGCACATTCCACCAAGGAAGTCTTTGATAGGCCTTGCCTAGGGCCACACGGACTCCTCTGTGAGCCTTCTTACATTACTGCCAGTTCTACAGACTTCCTTTGCAGGCAGAAGAGAAACAGTTCCACATGTGATTTTAACCTGGGAAAGGCCTGCTTCCTTTTGTGACCCATAAGAGTTTGCCACAACAGCTGAGAAACAGGGCATCCCCCAAGGGACATGACTTCAGGGCAGTTGGTGGGGGTCGACACCCCATGTTCCCTGTAGTTCCCTCAGGAATTATGGTTAATGAGGAAAGAGCACGTTCCAAGGAACACGGCCATGGCAAAGGGGCCTCTTGCTACCTTTGCTTCCAGGGAAAATGGATGAGGGCTCTGGATTGGTCTGACATCCTTTGAGAGGCAGAAGATTACTTCCAGATGAAGATGGTAATGGGGGAGTATTAGGAGGAGAGAAATAGGAGCCAACTATTTTGGGGCCAGAAATGCAGAGACGCCCATGCTGTCTTAAAGATCACATCTGTTTTTCTAGCGTTTAAATGAGAGCTGGAGCTGTGGAAGTGCTGAGTAGTACTTTATAACTACAGATTGGTCCTGATGTACCAACAATACCTCTGCCTGTTGCTAGGTTTGCAAACAGGTTTCATCTTGAGGCCTGCAGTGCTGGGTCATGGAGTATCAAAGCTGCAGCCTGGCTCCACAGGACACAATGAGTTGACCTGGGTGGCGGTTCCAGCACAGCAACACTGTCAGCCATGCTTTGCTTGTTTGCTTCAGCTTCCAGTGTTAAGAAATGATAACTTAGACTTGTGAGGTGTTTTAGAGTTTACAAGCTCTGCACCATGTTTTTATGTTTGCTTGAATTTCATATAATATGTCTAGAACAGTAGCTCTCAAACCTTGACAAGGACCCACGGTAGGAAATAGATTTTCCCATGTAACATTTCACTAGCACATACATACATACATATATATATATATATATATATATATATATATATATATACATACACATAGAGAGAGGTATACACACATACACACACGCATATCAGAAACACAAGTTTCAGAAATAGTGTGATAAATTGTTTTGATTCTATTCATTTTTCTATCTACTAAATCAATTTCACAATTCACTAATGTGTCATGACTTACAGTTTGAAAAGCTTCCTTCTACAGGTAAAGAGTACAAATATTATGTCCAGTTTATAAATACAGAGAAATAAAGGCTAAGGGAGACACTATAGTACAGGGGGTGGAGTCAGACAGAGATTCCCAGCAGGATGAGAGCAGGCAGGTCACTTGGCTTCTCTAAATCCTTTCTTCACCTGTAAAACATGAGCAACAATATCTGCTTCATAAAGCTTGTTGTTCAGTCACTAAGTCATGTCCAACTCTTTGTTTAAGGCCGATAAAGTAAAACTAGGTGAATTGATCTCTTGGATGGAAACAATGGCTTAATAAATGACAGCTGGTATTGTCCACAGGGGCAGTCAAGACAGTGGTGATAACAATGTGGAAGCAGCAGCAAGTGCCAATTTAAAGTCACACTGTAAGTTGCTGGTGTCACCAGGTGTCATGTTCAGGAATCTCTAGTGGCCTGCTTCTACCTGGGGCAAGGAACCTGTCTCTTCCACCTGTATTTCAAGGGCTAATTTTTTCTTCTGGTTATTCTTTGTTCTTTCCATTTCTACTTTAAAAAAAATTATGATATACTTCAAATCTACAGATAAATTCAAAATAGACTGTTACTTAATTTCTATTATTTCCCTATAAGCAACTCTGGGCATGACAGGTTGAGAGCCTCCTTGGAAACTATAGCAAAACTCACCACACTCATTTGCTTCCACGGGTTAGGCCTGCCTGGCAAGTCCTCCCTTAACTATCCAAAGCTCACCTGTCTGCAAGGCCAGCTCTAGACACCCCTCTGACAGGAGGCCACACAGAACTCTCTCCTCTAAGTGATTATGTTCACAACCAATCCATGGAACATTTCTACACTGACTGCTTCCCTTCTCATGAGTGTCTCAGGACTGTGAGCTGGATCTGGATCTTGGAGTGAGTCCCCTGCAGCACACAGGCAGGGACTGGGAAGGCCTGAGGTTACCAATTAGGAAAGTCATTGTGTGAGTGGGCACCCAAGCTGCAGTAAATATCACTTATTTCTCTACCATCCTCTCAGGGTTAGAGGAGCTCCAAGCCCTGGGGCCAAGAAGGATTAGCTAGAAATGAAGTTGCTAGAACTATACATTTTTTGTGGTCACCCAAGGCAAGTTAAGTTTCAAGGTTTGTCAATGTGGTTCCTTCCACCAGCTTCAAATTCATCTTTAGTATGGAGTGGGGAAATGGTGAGGGGAATCCCCACCACCCCTGGCCATGAGTTTTCTAAGTCAGACTGTGTGTGTGTGTTGCCTGGTTACCACCTGAACTCAGTGAGACAGGACCAGTCTGGATGGTGCTCAGGAGGCCTCTGCCAAGGAAACCCATCAGAGCCATAAATACAGCTTTGCTGGGCTGTACCAATGGCTGGCACCAGAATGAGAGTTTAAAATAAATTTTTCCATGTACTGACTGGGGTCATGTTCACCAACCATATTTAACATCTTTCTGGGAATGCCTATCCAGTGAGAAGCCAGATTTGAAACTTTGAAACACTAAGTGTTTATGTGTAATCTTCAAGAGAAAGCCTTGAGACAAGTAGGTAAGACTATCACTGTCATTTTACAGATGAGGAAACTGAAGCACTGAAAAATTAAGTAATTTGCTTGAGGTCACACTCTAATGAAGGACAGAGCCAGAAAGGAACTCAAGGTGGCTGCAGAGCCCATAATCTTCACTTCAGCACTCTGCTGCGCCCACACAAGTAAGGGTCAGTTCAGCTAGGCTAAAAGACACTCTTCTTTTTCCCACTCAGAAAATCCAACCACAAATGAATATATTGAGGCTTGAGCATGTGGGGGGAAAAGCAATGGTTACAATAGAGAAAAAAAAAATAAAAGCTTCTCCCTTGATTCACCACCCAAATTACTAAACTGGAAGAAGGGGGAAAAAGCAAGAGAGAGGAAGAAAAAGGAGAAGAACCTATGACAGTGCTATTGGACTAAACACCGTTTCTACTCCCTTATTGCAGTGAAAATGGCTTCATGCTTGACAAAAACATGAAATTGGCAAAATACCCCTCATACATAATAGCATTCCATTTGTAGTTGGCTGGCAGAGTCGGATCAAAAGAGTGAACACTTTAAGAGAGAAGAATGAACTGAAAGGAAAAAAGGAGGAATGGCTAAATGGGTGGTTTCCAAAGCAGCCCCTCTCCACCCCCAAGACAATTATGGCTCTACATGCATCCCTGCAGGCTGCTCTGCTTTCATCCAACAGCCTCAAAGTTCTGTGAATAGCAACAATGTCTTCTCTACTTTCAGTGAAATGTTTAAACTATATTTTAGATGGGTAAGCATCACTGCTAAGATGGTAAGTATTGACCAATATGATACACATCAGGGCTTCCCTGATGGCTCAGTTGGTAAAGAATCTGCCTGCAATGCAGGAGACCCAGGTTTGATTCCTGGGTCAGGAAGATCCACTGGAGAAGGGAAGGCTACCCACTCCAGTATTCTGGCCTAGAGAATTCCATGGACTGTATAGTCTATGGGGTTGCAAAGAATTGGACACAACTGACTGACTTTCACTTTTCATATACGTCAACTTTAATGCCCAATTACAGAGGCCCATTTGGTGCTGAAAATTCTATAGAGAAAAGGAAAAGGGATTCAGGTGAATTTTAAAAAGTCATTGTACCTTTTAGCATATAGCTTGCAGTCTAAAGTGGAGACTGTTCCAAAATCTGAGTGTGCAACCAACTCTATTCCTACTCTGGCCTCCTCCAATCCAATTCCAGTACCTATTTAAAATCCACCAAAGATTTCTGCTTTAAATTTCAAGTTGAAAACCCTTGGCCTTCAAGATCCTGCCTGATCTAGACCTTCCTCCATTATCTCTCCCTTAGCTCATGGATCTCTGGGCTAAAACTCTAGTTAAGCCTGGGTGCCTTCCTTTCTAATGCCTATCCCCCGATCAGGGAAGCTCTGCAGTCCCTCTTGATCTGGCTCTCTCCTAACTCATCACTCTCTTTTCCCAAAGAGGTCTTTCCTGGATACCCCAAGCCAGGTCAGATACCTTATTACAACTCTTAATTCTGCAATTCTCCTTCCTAGCACTTAGTGAATTATGTCATTATTCATGGAATTATCATTGTCTGTCTCCTCCACTTACTAGAAGTTCCAAGAAAACTGGGATGGCGTTATCCTCCCTTATTGCTCCATCACCAGGGCTTAGCACAGAGTTTGCCTGTATTAGGTATTGGGGGAAAAAGGAACATATGCATGCTTTAGGAGGTCACCTTCCTTTGAGGTTATCAAGGCTCAGTTGCACTAATTCAATTCAATTCAATTCAGTCGCTCAGTCATGTCCGACTCTTTGCGACCCCATGAACTGCAGCACGCCAGGCCTCCCTGTCCATCACCAACTCCCTAAATGCCTGGTTTAAACTGTCTACTAATGTCTTGCTACCTTTGCCAAGGGGGGGAGAGCAGTCAGGGGAGTGGCTAGAGCAGCTTACTGCGACACTGACAGCATGCAACAAACCAGTGGCTCTCCTTGGCTACAGTGCTAATCTGGAAGGTACGAAGGCCATAAAATACTCGTAGGGTATAATTACCATTATTACATGACTGCTCTAATATGCACTATAAAATACAGCATAAGTTCACAATGTTATATCAGGCTCTTTTCAATACACTTAAAACTTCTAGGACAGTGTCTCCTGTGGAAAAAAAAAATCTCACTTTTCCTTTTCTTACCCCTTTCTTCAATTTCATTATTTCCTACCTGCCTTAGATTATTAAGATCATCATCAACAATAACAGCTACTGACACTGACCAAGCACTTACTGTGAGACAAGTATTAAGTACTCCATTGATTAACTCATTTTATCTTTACAATAACCCTATGAGGTAAGTTCCATTACTGCCCCCACACGAAGAAGCTAAGGCTCAGAAAATCCAGAAATTTGTCCAGGGTCACATACTGGGGGCTACCACACACTGGTGGCTCAGTGGTAAACACCCGCCTTCCAGTACAGGAGACATAGATTTGATCCCTAGGTCAGGAAGATCCCCTGGAGAAGGAAATGGCAACCCACTCCAGTATTCTTGCCTGGGAAACCCCATGGACAGAGAAGCCTGATGGGTCATAGTCCATGGGGTCACAAAGAGTAGGACGCGATTCAGCAACTAAACACCACCACCACATACTGAGTAAGTCATAAAGTGGGAATTTGATGCCAGGCAGTCTGCAGTCCAGAGCTACTGCTACTAAATGCTCTCTGGTACAATGCAATGTGGGTGTGTATGAGATATAATATATATAGTATATGATCTGTCATTTTTATCTCACTTGCCTCTCTTCTTTTCTACATAGCCTAGCCTTAAAGAGAACACGGGTAAAAGGAGAACCAGATTATTTTTAAAAGGATGTTTTGAAAACAAACAAGAATATTAGGTTCATCTCTGCCCACTGACAGTATAAAATCCCAAGGCTTTTCTTCTGGGAGAAAACTAATCTGGGTCATGGGAATTACTGGCCCCCTCGAGAATAGGCCAAGTTTCATTAACAAGAAGAATTATACTTTTTCTGCTAAGCTGTCTAGTTTTCCTAATTAGTCACTGTCATTTAGAGACTAAAAATAGGCTAACCTGCATTCTACTTGCCCTGCATGGATTCAGCTACTTGGTACCCGAATACTTTTGTGCAGATGGAAGGCACATCCCTTCAGTCTAGGGGTTAATGGATGGGCTTCCCCTCTCTGGCCCTGGCTAGATCAGGCTCTGGCCTGCAGCTGTATTCTTGGACCCAGTCCACAGGCCAGATGAGGAAGCATAGCACTGTCATACAGAAAGACCTGCAGAGAAGCTGGCCCAGGGAACCCTGCTTCCTGGAAAATTACTTAACTATTTCAAATTATATAATAATCCATTCTCAAGTTCAGTGTTATTATCATTTTCAAAGCATTTTACAGTTTTTAAAGTCCTTTCACATTATCACTGACTGACTTATTTTGAGGCTTATGTTCTCCAGTCTGGAGAGAGATGCCAGAGCACAGAGGAGGCAGATAAGATGGTCGGTCCTATGTGTGCCAACCTGATGCCACCAAGCACTGTGAACAGATCAGTTTCTGCTGGTGGTGATGTTTCCTTCAGTGGTTCACCTGCCACCTTGAGGTGAGCACTGTCCCAAAAGGCAGGCCCTGGAGAAGCTGCCTTAGCACCTTCCACTGCCTATCACGCACAAGGGACTGCTTTAAGCGCTAGGGATAAGGCCATGAAGAAGACGGATGGTCCAACCCATAATTCCCTGCTTTAAAAGCATATATTCTTTTGCGGTCAAACAGACAATCATCAAATAAAATCTACAGTAGAAAGACAGCACCGGGGGGCTGTCTGCAGTTTGAGGCATGGTGGTGAGGAAAGGAGCCACGGGGAGGGAGGCATGTGCTAGCAGCCTGAAAGAGGGAAGGAAGCAAGCCATGTAGGTCTCTGGGAAAAGTGCTCCAAGGAAACAGAGAGCAGATGCAGGCAGCTGGCAGCACCAGTGAAAGCCAGTGTCCCTGCCGCACAGCCAGCAAAAAAGAAGCTATCAGAAGTCAGGTCACGGACTTGAGGGCAGGAAACCTTGAGGACTTTGCAGGCCACTGTAGCTCCCCCCCACCATCCCCCAGTCAACAAGATGATACTCCAGGATAAAATTCTTTTTTTTTTTTTTTAAAGTGTAATCCAGGAGAAATTCTGATCAGAAGGATAACATAATCAGTTATGCTTCTCTGTAGACTCAGAAAGGTCTCAACTACTAAGACTTAAATGCCTCTGTTCCATGAGATATAAGAGCTTCACAAGCTAGCATAATAAAGCCCCATGAGAGGATGAGTTCACGACAGGCGAACACCAGAATATGCTACTTTTCATATTTATTTGACTAACTGAAATGTGTCAGCACTGTACTTTGTATCTATGTCTGTTAACATGGTAGGTCTCTGAAGCTATTCCACAGTTTTCCCTTAGTCATTACGCTAAGTCTTTTACCAACTTCTCTACAGGCAAGTCCATGAAAGATCAGAATGTTTAGCCAATAAGCTGGAAACCTAGAGTACATAACAGTCTCTAGGTGCTAGTTACCTGCTACCTAGCTAATAGTCACCCACAAAGAGCACCAATATTAAACATGGCATGTAAACATTTATAAAGCCCATTGAACTGAACCATCTTAACAACCTTTAATTAATTAAAATAACAGATCTGTATGACTAGATCTATTTCACAGATGAAAAGTCAGGGATAAAAGGAACTACATCAAAGGTTAAGGGATTGGCCCTTTTCCATGTGGCTGAGCTCCAATAAGAACAATGGCTCCAAGACTGAACAGTCAGGGTTCTCACTTTAGTTTGTTGCTCCATCTATAAACTGACCATAATCCTTTCATGAGGTACAATCAAGATTTCAAATCCACTGATGGGAGTGTGGGCAATGTTACTGGGAGAGAAACTGACAAATTGAGAGCAAGCGAGTGAATGAGAGAGAGAGAAACAGGTATGCATACACGCAAATATGGACACACATTTATGCACTGGGTAATCTATTTCTTTTCATGAAGATTTTTTAAACAAAGGAAATAGCCCATCTGAATGGCATAGCTTTGAAAAGGAGTGTACTTTCACCTCAAAAAGGATACAGGCAGAAAATTACATTCCTTCCCATGAACCTGAAATAAATGAGACTTAGGTTGGAAAAGCTGGATTACTGGTGCACTGGGCCAAGGCACCAAAATGACTGAAATGTATAAACCTACATGTGCTATCAACGAACTTATGAGCTACATGTGGATAGGCAACTGACAGAGAAAATGATTATTTCACGGTGTCCTGAAAAATTCATGCCTCTTCATATACAAGAGCTGACACCCCCTGGAAAAGTTCTGGAGATCAGTTATTATGACCAATGAAAAATAAAATCCCAGATCTCTAACCTCCATGAAGAATCACATGAGTAGAACATCAACATTTTTATATAGGTTTACATTTCTGATGCTAAAGAATACAATTCTTTTAAAAAAAATTCAACAACATATGTTTCAAAACTCATAAAAATTAGAAAAAAAATATGAGTGAATTACATCTTAATACATCTCCCCATTCCTGAAACTCTATACCAACATCTAGCTCCTTGCTACACCTAAACTGCTGTCTCCTAAAATGTCAATGTAGTCCAAGCTGAAGTGAAATAGCAGCTCATCTTATTTATCTATACCTATAAAATGTGTTTATATATAGTGGTACATGTTAGAATATGAGTGAATACACAAATCCTTCTGTTACATTTATTGCCTTAATCACAAAAATAGATTCATCAGGGAATTATGCCAGGAGAGTTATTACTTCAACACATGCCAGGCAAAACCTGGTTTATCCTCATAGGCAGCACCAAACTGAATTCTGCTACTCTGGAAGCAAATTATAAAACAAAGTACAGTGTCGACAAACAGGAATTACAGATCCAATGTGTGAAAACTAACAATATCATTAGGCAGAGAACAGCAAATAATACCTGGGAAAAGAGACACAGATGACTCAAACAGTGCAGTTGAGATCTGGGCCCCAATCCCCTACCCTTCAGGCTCTTGGTGAGTGTCATTCATAAAGCCCAAATCCAGTACTTTTTGATGAGGAAGTCAAGGTGTTTAATGACAAGCTTCTGGAATGCTTCCAACTGTACAAGCTTCAAAGCCTAACACCTTAGCTCTTGTCATCCTGTTCTGCCCAGCTTGTTGGAAAAGGGGTGAAGAACGCCAAGCTGCTGGCAGTGGAGACGAGAAGAGAATGTGGCACAGGCTAAAGAAACACTCTGAGGAAACAGTGGCACCCAAGCCCCAGGAGAAATGCCATCAGGAAGTGACTTCAGCAGACCAACCTGGATGTGTGTAAACTGCAAAGATGAATCAATGTAATGAACATCAGGTACTCAGGTAACGCCAAACCCCTCACCATGGCCCATGTGATTAGACCCTGCCTATCTGTCTAACCTCAGGTCATGCGGTTCTGCTCTCACTCTCAGCTCCAACTCCCCTGGACTCCTGCAGCCTCTTACACCTAACGACGTGTGATTCACCAACTAGGACAGCCCACAACTCCTTCTAAGCACTGAAGCAGGGAACCAGAATGACAAGATCCCTGCTTTTGACATACTGGCATTCTATTCCAATTGGAAAGACAGTACATAGTACATTAGTAAGAATATCTGACTGTGAAAGTGACAAGAAGATATGAAACAGGAGCATATGATAAAAAACAGTGAGGAGCACCAATCTAAGTAGACTAGGGAAGGCCTCCCTAAAGGGAAGATGGTTGAGCTGAGCCTGTTCATCAGAGTGCAGTCTGTAAGTCTACAGATGAGGAGACTACAAAGCACATGTATAAACGCACAGGCAAGTAAGAACTATCTTCAACCACAAACATCAGAGCCTGCCTGAGACCTCTTTAAAAGTTATATGCTAAATGAGTCTGGTTCCTTTTCCGCAGGAATTCCGAAGTCTTTGTCAACAGCTGTTTAACCCAAGTGGAAGCCCTGGGATCTTTGCCAATCCTATGGTTTCCCACACAATGATGGGAACGCCCTGAGGCTTTGGCAGCTCACCCCACCCCATCCACCTCTGTGGCCCCAACCCAGTTCGGAAGCGGCTCTTCCTGAAAACAAGTCACTAGCAGATCTACTGCTCAGTCTTGCAAACAGAAGGCCACCTTCCAGAAATTTATATGGAAGGAGAAAATCACATGGAAGGGAGAAAATCCTGGTGACAGGTGCCAGCATGTGGTTGGGCTATGTAAAAAGCTAAGTAATCATTAAACAGGGGCAGGAAATAAACAAAGGAGAAACCCATTAGAAAGATCAAGTATGTGTGGAAAACTCGAGGGGAGGGAGTAGCAAGGTTCAGGGTGTCCTGCTACTCTGTGGAAGGTAGGATTCCACAGAAGGTAGGAGAGCGTATGAATTGGTATTGGTGCTTAAAAAAAACAAATAGCAAGAGGCTTCAAGAAGTCAGAGCACAGTTCTAGATGTGGCTGTCTCCTGAAGCCTCAGTATAACTGTAAGTTCTTTAGACTCCTGATCCAATGAAGGCAGGATGCCTGTAGGAGCACCTTGGGCATCAAATGAGAGAGCTCGTTGCCAATGAGTCAGGGGTGTGAACCACAGTGGTCAGCTCAGCACAGGCAGTATCTTTGGATATGCAGATCTAAGAACCTCCTGCAAGGATGGTGGTCCTGCGAGGTTATAACATCTGGCTACATACACACAAACACACACACACACACACACGCATGTGTGTGCACATACCCACGTGCATGCATACACAACCCTACCCAGATGTACACTCCCTTAAACATGCACATCCCCACATATGACTCCCCCACCCTCAGCACAGACACAGAATGTGAAATTTACACACTCTGTGAATAAAATGTTTCTATCTCCCTTAACACAGAACCAGTAAATGTCATTCAGTTCAGTTCAGTCGCTCAGTCGTGTTGCAACTCTTTGTGACCCCGTGAATCGCAGCACGCCAGGTCTTTTAAGGTGTACTGACCATTTAAAAATAGCTATCCTTTTTCTTTCTCTTGGTGTTATCATCAGGGGGGGAAAAAACTAAGATTTAACTCCCTCCCCTGCCTGTTTTTTGGGGTGTTTTTTTTTTGGTATTATAAGTGAAAAGCATCCATTGTGGTATAATGAAAAAGACAGCAAAACACAAAGAAAATAAAAACCACTCATAATTCCACTGAGCAGAAATAACTAAGTTTTACCCCATTTTTTAAGATTTACATGTTATGCCCTATGCTTTTCCCAGGCACACAAACATACATGGATACAGACATGTATCTTAATGTATCTTAATACAAGCCAGAATCATACTGTGTGTACACAATTTTATAACCTGTTTCTATTGCTCTACTATGAATTTTTCACATATCATTCACTGTCCTATTCTACATATTTAAGGTTTCTAGTATTCAACTGTACGGATCTGGACTTCCCTGGTGGCGCAGATGGTAAAGCGTCTGCCTACAATGCGGAGACCCGGGTTTGATCTCTAGGGCAGGAAGATCTCCTGGAGAAGGAGATGGGAACCCACTCCAGTATTCTTGCCTGGGAAATTCCATGGACGGAGAAGCCTGGTAGGGTACAGTCCATGGGGTCGCAAAGAGTCGGACACGACTGAGCGACTTCACTCACTCACTCACTGTATGGATATTCTATAATTTATTTAAGAAATCCTCTTTTATTGGATAATCCAATTGTTTTCAATACTGGCACATCTTTCTTTCTCTAGAATAAATTCACAGAAGTGGGATTTCTAGATTAAAGCATATAAATACTTTTAATATATACTAGCAAACTGTCATCTAGGAGACTTCTATCCATTTACACCCCCACCTAGAATGTTTTAGTTCTCTGAGCCCTAAGGCAATACTATTTTGAAATTTTTAATAAGTAGTAAATGATATTGTACCTATCTCATTTTAAGTTGCATTTCTTTGATTAGTTACAGTACTGAATTTTTTCCAATTGTTTATTGACTCAACAACTTTGCTAAGGGTCCAGATAAAACAATTAGTCTTCTACAGAGCAGACCAAAAGTCTCAGGTAAAATAATAAGATACACCAGGCAAGGATGGCATCTTACTATATTTTTAAAAATAAACACAATTCTACATCTATTAAAGCATTCCTGTAATTATAATTCATCTATTGTTCATGCAATTTAATGGTCAAGGAAAAAAACTTAACATCAAATTCCTCTGTATGAGGCCAGGAAAGGGAGAATTTCCCTGGCCCAGCATTTGGTGCAGGAGAATAACTGGGTCTACAGGAGGGAAGTGTTCAGCAGTGTGTGCCCCGTTCATCAATGCAAGCCTTATTCATCAATGTACGCACAGTACCTGGCAGGACAAGCACTTAACATTTGTGGGCTATTCTCAGGCTGGTGGTCAAGGGACTTGAAGGAACTCAAGCTTCAAAATATCAGCCCTGCTGATTTCAATATATTGCACCCATGCCAATGGGTACCAGGGCACTTGGGAGGCAGCATATAAATGATGTGGCTGCCAAAGAGGCCAAAAAAGGACCACCGTCCCTCTCTAATCTACTTCACAGGGAGCTTGTAAGGACAGAGCAACAAAAAGAGGTGAAAAGGGTTCTGAAGACTATCTGGTGCTGTGCCAAGTGGGATGAAGAGAAGGAGGACGCAGAGAACAAATTTAAACAGAAGCCTCGAGGAGGCAGGATTGATGGGTACATGCAGAGACTGCGTTATAATGAAGCAAGTCTTGGTATGAAATCAGCCTTTCTGCGAGCTGTGTATGGAGACAGCGTGTCTCCATGGACCCTGGGTGGGTGATAAAAACGGCATGGAGTGTAACCAGGGCACAAAGTCCTGAAAATAAACTTTTAACTGTGGGCTGAGGGGTCGCACAGAGTTGGACACGACTGAAGCGACTTAGCAGCAGCAGCAGCATGGCTGTTGGGCTCTTATTTATCATACAAAGGTTCTTCTTGATAGATTTTTCTTTCCATCTAGAGCGTTCTACAGCTTCTCTAGGACGTCCATTTGTGTGGAGTTGGTTTTATTTCTCCTTTTGGAATTTGCTGTGACTACTGAATCTGATGTTTCAGATCTTCCAGTTTAAGGTCCAATAGGAAGTGAGCTATTAGCAGAACTAAGCATGGTTGTGCACATTTTATGAGGGTCAGCATTTTGAGTCGGAGAGAAAAAAAAAATCCTACGATAAGAACTTATTCTAGGGAAGAGTTAAAAAAAAAAACAAAACTCACACAGCTTTGGCATGTTTGGGGTTCAACATAGAGGTCTTTGGTGAAGGAAACCTCTTGAAACAGCTGGGTGGCATTTCTATAAGGCCCTGACAGGAAAGATCCACACTCTGGTAATTCCTGATCAAGCAGATTGGAGCCCTGAGCCTGAGATGCAGGAAGGTGGTGGGGGAAGAGTGGATGACAGTTTGGAAGGGATCTGGCGTGTGCCAAGAGCACAGGAGTGCCCCCACCCAGGCACCTACTAGAGGGGACAGAGAGGAGCTTCAAGGTCCGTGCCCTTGTCTCCTAGTTCCGCTGGCTTCCAGCTCCATGAACAACCTGGCCATGTATGTATAACAGACACACTCAATTATGAAACATGGCAGTAATCACTATAAGTGAGCCTGCAACCTTAAGCTCCTGTTGGAAAGGCTACTGCTGCTCCTGATTTCTGCTCCCCACCCTCCAGACTCCTGTACTACCAATGCCACTGAAGCCCTCCCAGAGACAGAACCTGTTGCCATGGTACCTGCTTTCCCCACTCTCAGGGAGGGCATGCTCCAAGCCATTATGAAAATAAAAAGCTTTTATGTTTCACCTCACCTCCTGTTTCTCTCTCTGTCTTGTCCAGTTAAATTTTGAGCAGTGCTCACAGCAGAAATTGAAATGTGGGCATTTCAATTACAGCAATAACAAAAAATTAATAATCCAGTTTCCACAAAGAGGGAAGGTACAAAATAACTGTTCAAAGGAACAGTGGATATGTGTTTGGGTTAGGTAGAGGAAAAAAAGAAAGAATGAAAAGTAATTAAAGAAAGACATTCTCTGAAGATCATTAGATCTGACAGACACCAAAGCACTGTCTGGTCGTTTGCTGAGGAAAAGAGAGGAAGAAAAGTCAGTAATGGTAACGGCTGATGAGAAAGAGTCCCCCGGAGGGCTGTTTCTTTGTTAACAGAAACCAAAAGAAGGAGTGAGAGCTGTCTGGAAGCCCAACCAAAGACACATTTGACTAGATCCCTGGAGAGAAATCCAAGGTGATATATCAGTCACAACCCTGTATTATGGGACTTATCGGTACCCACCATGGAATGCAGAATGAAAAAAATAATGAGAAAGCAATAAGAACAGTTGTACCACGAGTGGAGCAACTTTCTGTACTGTCCTTATCTCCAAAAAGGCATCCCTCCTGTCAGCACTCACTCCCATTCTCTCCTAACTCTGAGGTTATTGTCCATGAGGGAGCTGACCTGGCATGTGACTTCCTCCCAGGGATGCTTCCCAAGTGAGGAAAAGCTTCAGACCTCTATTTATGTCCGGAAAACGGAGAGAGATATATTGATCCACGTGGAGAAGGCAGCAGCAAAGGAGAAGCTTAGTTAAGTCCAGACCGCACCAAAGATGTTGAGGTTTCTTCTCCTGCTCACAAAGCCAGAGAAGTCCCTAAGGCAACTGCCAAGCAGTAACTGCTCTAGTTCGGTGCCTGGAATATCTAAAGATAGGAGAAAGAATGCTAACCCTCCACACTCAGACCACTGGAGGTGATTAAGCCTAAAATTATGAAGATGATTTCATAAAATAGATGATAATAAGTAGAACAAATAATGTCCAGCTATAAAATGCCACGCCTAATGGTTATCAGTCTAAAATGCACTTTAACAACAGAGAAGTTCAAGGAGAAGAAAGTCGGTATCACTGAATTTGCTCATGCTGTACCATGACTTATGTTGCCAAGTACAAGGCTAGAGACAGAAAGTTCATTCACTACTTTCTAATGCCATGTGGGTCATGGATGTGTGGGCTTTTCTTTATAAGAGCTCTTTATATTGAAGATATAAAGAGATGTGGGAGCTCTTTATATTGAAGAGATCATTACAGATTCTCTATTTCTAGAGTGTTCTGCAGCTTCACTAAGGTATCAACTTGTGTGGACTTACTTTTATTCTATCCATTGGATGTGTGATTACTGAATCTGATGCTTCATATCTCTCAATTTAAGAAAATTCTCAGCCCTAAACTCATCAAATATTACCTCTTCCTATTCTCTTTAGTCTCACCTTCTAGCACATCTTAGAGACATATTTTCATTCTGCCTTCCATGTCTCTCTAAATATTTTCTGTTTCATTATCTCTCTGAACTGCAGTCTAGCAATCTTCTAAAATACATATTCCAGTTCATTCACTCTCTCCTCAGCTTTGTTTAATTTGGTATTTATTTGGAGTTTTTAATTTTAATGATTTTTTAAACTTCTATAAGTTCTATTGATTCTTCCAATGCTGCCTACCCTTCTGGGTTTAGTCCTTTCTTTATGTTTTTGGTTGTTGTTCAGTTGCTCAGTCGTGTCCAGCTCTTTGCGACCCCATGGACTGCAGCACACCAGGCTTCCCTGTCCTTCACTGTCTCCCAGAGTTTGCTCAAACTCACGTCCATTGAGTCAGTGATGCCATCCAACCATCACATCCTGTCGCCCCCTTCTCTTCCTTCCCTCAATCTTTCCCAGCATCAGGGTCTTTTCCAAAGAGTTGGCTCTTCACATCAGGGGACCAAAGTATTGGAGCTTCAGCTTCAGCATCAGTTCTTTCAATGAATATTCAGAGTTGATTTCCTTAAGGAGTGACTGGTTTGATCTCCTTGCTGTCCAAAAGACTCTCAAGAGTCTTCTCCAACACCACAGTTCAAAAGCATCAATTCTTCAGCATTCAGCTTTCTTTATGGTTCAACTCTCACATCTGTATGTGACTACTGAAAAAAACCATAACTTTGACTATATGAACCTTTGTTGGCAAAGCGATGTCTTTGTTTTTTAATACACCATCTAGGTTTGTCATAGCTTTCCTTCTAAGGAGTAAGCGTCTTTTAATTCCATGGCTGCAGTCACCATCTGCAGTGATTTTGGAGCCCAAGAAAATAAAATTTGGTACCGTGTCCACTTTTTCCCCTCCTATTTGCCATGAAGTGATGGGACTGAATGTCATGGTCTTCGTTTTTTGACTGTTGAGTTTTAAGCCAGCTTTTTTACTTTCCTCTTTCACCCTCATCAAGAGACTCTTCTTCTTTGCTTTCTGTCATGAGAGTGTGTCATCTGCCTATCTAAGGTTGCTGATATTTCTCCCAGCAATCTTGATTCCAGTTTGTCATTCATCCAGCCTGGCATTTTGCATGATGTACTCTCCATAGAAGTTAAATAAGCAGAGTGACAATATATAGGCTTGATGTACTCCTTTCCCAATTTGGAACCAGTCTGTTGTTCCATGTCCGGTTCTTACTGTTGCTTCTTGACCTGCATACGTTGCTCAGGAGACAGGTAAGGTGGTCTGGCATTTCCATCTCTTCAAAAAGTTTTCACAGTTTGTCGTGATCCACACAGTCAAAGGTTTTAGCATAGTCAATGAAGCAGAAGTAGATGATTTTCTGGAATTCCCTTACTTTTTCTATGATATAACAGATGTTGGCGATTTGATCTCTGGTTCCTCTGCCTTTTCTAAATCCAGCCTCTACATCTGGAAGTTCTTGGTTCAAATATTACTGAAGCCTAGTTTGAAGGATTTTGACCATTATCTTGCAAGCATGAGAAACAAGTGCAATTGTACGGTAGTTTGAACATTCTTTGGCATTGTCCTTCTTTGGGATTGGAATAAAAACAGACCTTTTCCAGTCCTGTGGGCATTACTGAGTTTTCCAAATTTGCTGACATATTGAGTGCAGCATTTTCACAGCATCATCTTTTAGGATTTGAAATAGCTTAGCTGAAATTCAAACACCTCCACCAGCTGCTTGCAGTAATGCTTCCTAAGGCCCACTTCACTTCACACGCCAGGATGGATGGCTCTAGGTAAGTGACCACATCATCATTAAGACCTTTTTTGTCTAGTTCTTCTCTGAATTCTTGCCATCTCTTCTTAATCCCTTGCTGTTTCTGCTATTGTGCATAATTCTGCTATTATGCATAATTCTGCTATTATGTCCATCTTTGCATGAAATGTTCCTTTGGTATCTCCAATTTTCTTTTAGAGATCTCTAGTCTTTCACATTCTATTGTTTTCCTCTATTTCTTTGCATTGTTCACTTAAGAAGACTTTCTTATCTCTCCTTGCTATTCTTTGGAACTGTACCTTCAATTGGGTATATCTTCTTTCCCTTTCTCCTTTGCCTTATGCTTATCTTCTTTTCTCAGATGTTTCTAAGGCTTCCTCAGATAACCACTTTGCTTTATGTTTTTAAACATATTTATTTTACAGTCTCTGTGGGATTTTTCTGTTACTGTTTTATTATCAGCATTTTTAAAATTCTGATACTCCTGTACATTACTCCCAGTGACTCTAGTTGATAACAGATTATTTTTCCTGTGTGTTTATGATTCTGAACTTATCTGTAGAGGAGCTTTATTTATGGAAATACTAAGTACTTCAGATGAAGTACATGATACTCAAGAAGTATCACTGAGTGATGTTGGTAAAATAAACTTGAATGAGGTCATAAATTTCCTTACAGATCCCAGGCTGAGATAGTGAAGTAAATTCCCTACTGTACTCCTGTGCTACAAGTGAGTGATTGAGTGAGTGAAGTCGCTCAGTCGTGTATGACTCTGCGACTCCATGGACTGTAGCTTACCAGGCTTCTCCATCCATGGGATTCTCCAGGTGAGAATACTGGAGTGGGTTACCATTTCCTTCTCCAGGGGATCTTCCCAACCCAGGGATCAAACCCAGGTCTCCTGCATTGGAGGCAGACGCTTTAACCTCTGAGCCACCAGGGAAGCCTGTACTCCTGTGCTACAAAGTAGATTAATGAAGCAACTGACAAACAACTAATCTCAAAAATATACAAGCAACTCCTACAGCTCAACTCCAGAAAAATAAATGACCCAATCAAAAAATGGGCCAAAGAACTAAATAGACATTTCTCCAAAGAAGACATACAGATGGCTAACAAACACATGAAAAGATGCTCAACATCACTCATTATCAGAGAAATGCAAATCAAAACCACTATGAGGTACCATCTCACACCAATCAGAATGGCTGTGATCCAAAAGTCTACAAATAATAAATGCTGGAGAGGGTGTGGAGAAAAGGGAACCCTCTTACACTGTTGGTGGGAATGCAAACTAGTACAGCCACTATGGAGAACAGTGTGGAGATTCCTTAAAAAACTGGAAACAGAACTGCCTTATGATCCAGCAATCCCACTGCTGGGCATACACACTGAGGAAACCAGAAGGGAAAGAGATACGTGTACCCCAATGTTCATCGCAGCACTGTTTATAATAGCCAGGACGTGGAAGCAACCTAGATGTCCATCAGCAGATGAATGGATAAGAAAGCTATGGTACGTATACACAATGGAGTATTACTCAGCCATTAAAAAGAATACATTTGAATCAGTTCTAATGAGGTGGATGAAACTGGAGCCCATTATACAGAGTGAAGTAAGCCAGAAGGAAAAACACCAATACAGTATACTAACGCATATATATGGAATTTAGAAAGATGGTAACAATAACCCGGTGTACGAGACAGTAAAAGAGACACTGATGTATAGAACAGTCTTATGGACTCTGTGGGAGAGGGAGAGGGTGGGAAGATTTGGGAGAATGGCATTGAAACATGTAAAATATCATGTAAGAAACGAGTTGCCAGTCCAGGTTCGATGCACGATACTGGATGCTTGGGGCTAGTGCACTGGGACGACCCAGAGGGATGGTATGGGGAGGGAGGAGGGAGGAGGGTTCAGGATGGGGAACACATGTATACCTGTGGCGGATTCATTTTGATATTTGGCAAAACTAATACAATTATGTAAAGTTTAAAAATAAAATAAAATTAATTAAAAAAATAAAATCCAGGCCACATTTTCGATGAAAGTGAAGCTGTCCAGGATCCAAGATTAAGGCAGGAGTCTCAGTTTTAACTCCTCCTATCCTCAAGCAGCCCCCAGGTCTCATCTCCATCCACACAAGATTTTAAAATCCAAGGTAACTGGCACTGATTACCTGACATTCCTCTAACTTCCCAATGCCTAACTGTCCTGCCTTCCTAGGACAGTAACAATGTCAGCAGGCTCTTATTAATTTTCTAGGGAAAAGTAATTTTTGCTTGACTTTGTACTTACTACTGATGAGGATTCAGTCTCTGGGAAGATAGATTTCAACTTGTGTTAAAATGGGTAAGTTTGCATATATTTTTGTCTGATAGAGAGGCAAATAATTTCTGTCCAGGAGACAAAATAATCTCATAAATTAAGATTTTTGTTGTCCTACTGAACATTAACCAGTTACCAGTTATGAGTCTAACTCACTGATCTTATTTTCAGTGCTTTTTTCTTTCATCAACTATATAAATAAGTTAGGAGCCTCATAAATTTTTGACATGTGCTCTTTCTATACTTTTTACAAAAAATTTTAAAAATTTTTTGAAAACTGTACACTAATTCTATTGGGAATCTATCACATGTAAGGCAAAGTGTTAACTTCTTTATATATGTTGTATGATTAAATTCAATTCCCATGAGGGAGGGGTGATTATTGCACTTTGACAGATGAGGAAACTGAGGCCCAGAGAAACTGAATAATCTATTCGAGGTCACCAGGCCAAGAAGGAACTGAGCTATGATTCAAATCCTATGCTCTCTGTTTTTTTAATTTATTTTTTAATAGGAGGAAAATTGCTTTACAAGCTCATGTTCTTTTGTCTTCATAATGTAATGAAGTGATATTATTTTCCTATAACATCTACCCACTGGTGTTAATACCACAAGGAGTTGTCCATTTCTTTTCAAGACAAAATATTCCAGCTAATGCAAATTAAAACCACACTAACTTTTAAAAACAAGTAAATAATTTGAAGGCAGATAATTCAATCTGTGTTTCACATTTATCTTACTCACAACTTAATCTCCTACTGATTATTCCCATGAACTGATTTTATGTTAAAGTTGAACTCACCACTAAAGGTAATATAATTATTTAAAAAGTAACAGGTATGCTACCCAATGCAAAGACCAAGGAAGTCTATATGGTTTGTACTGTAACATTTCAACTTATGGTGAAATATACCAAGAACATCTGCAGAACAGGAAGAGTCTAAAAGGGAATTTAACATGAGAATTCTAAACTTTGAATTTCAAATTATTTAATTAAACAGGCTCTCAAAAACAGAAAACAAGAAAGAGCTGCAATCAGCTCTTTTCAATAAGTAAAAAGGTACAGTATAGAATTCTGAGAAGTTAGGAACCTGAGTTTGAGCCACTTTTTAAAAATTGAAATTCTACAAAAATCAATTTTCAAAAATCTGTAGATTTTTGTAATCTAAAAAAAAAAAATGCCCCACTTAAACTGTCATCAAGATACACTAAAGATATCTGAATCAAAAAATACTAGATGTTAATAGGCAACACAGGGGAATTTTCAGATAAGTTCTGCAATCATAGTAAAAGCAAAAGTGTTAGTCACTCAGTCATGTCCCACTCTTTGTGACCCTATGGACTGTAGCCCTCCAGGCTCCTCTGTCCATGGAATTCTCCAGGCAAGAATACTGGAGATGGTTGCCATTTCCTTTTCCAGGGGATCTTCCCTGACCCAGGGATTGAACCTGGGTATCTTGCATTGCCAGATGGATTCTTTACCATCAATCGTGTTAGTCGCTCAGTCATGCCCAGCTCTTTGTGACCCC
Source organism: Bos taurus (assembly GCF_002263795.3). Lineage (NCBI taxonomy): Eukaryota > Metazoa > Chordata > Mammalia > Artiodactyla > Bovidae > Bos > Bos taurus. Next base: position 54,154,624 of record NC_037334.1, on the reverse strand, counting down.
ATGGACTGCAGCCCACCAGGCTTCTCTGTCCATGAGATTTTCAATCAAAGAATTCCTCAAATTCTCAGAGTATTACTTCTATAGAAGTAAGTAAATTTGCTTTAATATACAAGGAAATTTCTTCAAATTCTTTCCTTGTTCTTCTTAAAGGAAGAGGCAGGAATAATCATATTTAATAGAAGGTGATTTTGGTTTAAGCTGTTAACAGGGGTTTTCAAAGTGTGGTCCATGGACTCCTGAAGGATCTCCAGGACCTTTTCAAGGCTTCCATGAGATGCAATAACAAGTGTATGTAAAAATGTTCATGCCTTAGCACTAATCTAGCAGTGGCACCAAGCTGTACCAGTAATCACTGTACTCTTTTACCACCACAGACTCACATGTTAAAGAAAAAAACAAACAAAAAATACCCTAGAGAAAGTAGTAACGATTATTAATTTGATTAAACCCTGACTGTTTACTTAGCACACGTTTTTAAAATTTTATATATATATTTAACTTTCTCTCTTGTATTGGGGTACAGTTGATTAACAATGTTGTGACGGTTTCAGGTGGACAGTGAAGGGACTCAGCCATACATATACATACATCCATTCTCCCCCAAACAAATATTTTTTAGATTGTAATGAATAGGAAACAGGCACGAAGTACTTCTATTACATACCAGAACTGACGTGAGGGAGAGCAGTTGTGCAATTATTTGAGCTGCAACTAAACTAACCTCTTTTCTCATGAAACACCATTTTAGCTTGAAAGAACAACTGAGAGACTGTGGTTACTCAGACTTCGGTATTTGGCAGACATTTTTCTCAGAAATGAACCAAGTTGAGTCTGTCACTGCAAGGAAAACAACTGACAGTATTTGGTATAATGATAAAATTCATTCTTTCAAGCAGTAAGTATAATTTTAGAAAATTTGGATTTGCCACCATGAGTCTGATAGGTTCCCAATACTTAAGGACTACCTGAAAAATGCTATCGGTAGTGATACTAATAAACACTATTTTAAAAAAATATATTGTACGATGAAATATGCCCAAACTGGAAGATTTTAATCAATATTTTTTCAAATGACCAACGTACATTTAAAAAATCATGCATGGGTAAAATCATGCATCCCGGGTTTTATAATCTTATGCATCTCAGACTAATAAATTTAACCATTCTGTCAAAAGCCAGGATGACACAATGCACCCTATATGCCATACTGTGATAGGTCCTGGGAACGAAGGCGTGAGCAAACCAACAGGTGGTCCCTGAACTCTGCACTCTTGCAGGGTTCGTACTTTAGTAGATGATAAACATTCATCAGATAATGGCTCACATTAAAGAAATGGTACAGTAGTTGAGAGTCCTCTATGAAGGAAAGGTTACAACCTCAGAAGCATGAAAAACAGAAGACTTTACTAAACTGAAGATGGAAAGAAGAGTTCCAGAGGACCAGTTGCACCAACTTTACCTGGAACTTGTCAGAAATGCCAGATCCCAGGCTCTTCCAAGAACTGCTGAAGGAGAATCTGCATTTTAATAAGCTTCCTAAGTCATTCCCGCTTTAGAAGCACTCACTGTTCTAAAGAATGTACAGGCATTCATTCTATGAAGGAAGAATACTCTTGAAGAGGTAACAGTCCCAGGCCCGATGGTCAGAGGAGGGTGTGTTTGAAGAACTCAAAGAAAGCTATAGTGGCTGGAACAGAAAGAGCCTGGGAAGGATGGTACGGGAGCTCTCAGGGGCTAGCAGACACTGAACCTGGGCGTGAGTAAACAGAGGGATTAGAATGCTACCTCCTGAACTCCATCAGACAGGCCTTCCGGCACTAAACTGATTTTCAAACAAACCCAACAGTTAGATTCTCATCCTTTTACAGTTGCCGAAAGGCAAATTCCTTTAATTCCAATGAAAGAACCAAGCTCTTATAGCACAAGTGGCAACAGCTCTGGTTCCCCACAATGAAACAATAGGGCAGCTTTGCAAAGCCTTAATTTGAATGTGTGTAAGAGAGCAGATTAACTTCTTGAAGCCTCGGAGGCCCCTCATTACTAGCAAGGTCTGAACTCTTAAGAATGAGTGACTGTACTCTTAATTCTGCGTAAATCTTTATTCTCTGTTTATTTGGGCCCTCTGATATCAAACGTGGGTCACAATGTCACTGATCCTGGTGAACACTGTATCTAGTCCTTGGGAAACTGAATGGAACATGACCCAGCAGGACAAACTCTAAAGGCTGTACTGCAGGAGCTATACCAAAGAGATGCAGTCAACACATATTTGAGAGATGGAGAGATAGAGACAGAGAAAAAGAGAGAGAGAGAACATGACCCACAGCTTTGTGGCTCCAGGTATTCATGGATGTCTGAGCATGGAAGGAACCAATTATGCCCAGCAGTCCCCTCTGTACTGACTAAAACAAGTCGTATGAAGACCCCCAGGAAGGAGGAAGACTCCCAGTGTGGATGGAGACTACAGAAGAGAATTTACACTGGAAGCATCTCAGCAGCAGCCTGAAGTGCTGGGAAGGGCAGGAAATACCTTGATTAAAACAAGGAAGATTGGCTCAATCTCCAAGCTAATAAACCCTAAAGTAATGTCCAAGGTGAAGACAACTCAAGGGCAGAATTTTCTCATTGTGGAGCTCTACACTAAGGTCACAGGTGTGGATTTAGGTATACTGGCAAAAATTGCAGTATGATAAACAAAAAATAAAAATGGAGGCCTAGGTTCATTTCCTCCAAAGTCAAAATTCTAAATAATGATAGATAGGGGGTTTATGTCATTTTAGCAATACCAGAGGGGGCTGGAAGTCTTCTAGTTCTTTGAATGGCTGTACCCAGATGTACAATTATTTTTTCCAGATAGTCTGGAAAGAAAAAGATTCTTTCAACAAAGATCAACAACCTCATGTCCGGTCAGTGGAAGCTGCGTTGCCACTGTTTGGAACCCCAGAGTCAGCTCTGACAATCAAAGACTGGAATGAAGACTCTTGCTTCTTTGTGAAAATCCTTGATGAACAATCTATCAACTCTAAGAGGTTGAAAGTTTCCTTGTGTAAAAGGGACCAGTGCAGCCAAAACTATTTAAACATTAAAAAGGTTATAATATGATTTTAAAAAATAAGAGAGAATCTCAACAACCAAGATAGTTTCCATCGAACCTGAATTTTAGGGCATTCTTTTGGCTAAGAGGTCTGCTTCCTACGTTGTCCTTACCAGCTACATCAGGGCTGGGGCTCCTCAGCTAACTTTTGGCACTCTCTCAACTCCAACTGGAAGGGATGAACACTTGGTCTAGCTGAACAAATGCTTTGGCGCACTCTGCATCTGTCATCCCCAAACTCAAAGTCTAGGACCGCCTGAACAAGATCTGGCTTTCAGTGCTGCCTGTCTAATTATGAAGCTCAGACTAAAGATTTCACTTAAAAATCCTTCATTACACACAATTATTTTATCACCCCCGCCTGCTCTTCCTAAGCTAATCTCTACCTTGGCCTCTTCCTCTTGGTACCCCAATTACACTGCTCACATGCTATTACCTGGGAGCCTCTTCCTTCATGTCCTTTGTTTTTATCCAACTAACTTCTAGTAACTCTTTGGCTCTTGGCTCAACCCTAATGCCATCCAATTCCTTATCACTAAGGGAGTGAACTCTGCTGCAGCTTGTCATCATGTGTGTATATGGGACTAGCTGGTGAAGGCCTCCCTCACTTTCTCCCACCAGAGGCTGCTCTGTGAAGCACCTACAGCAGGCCAGGCAGAGTGGGACCAATGATGAGGCAGACACTGGGCCTGTCATCAAGCAGCTTGTCCTATAACAGAGAGGAAGAAAAATTGGTGAATTAAGTGTTTCAGAGGCTGTGACCAAGGCATGCACAATGCACAGGGTTGGGCTGGGGGACAGCAAGCTTTACCTGTGCAGAAAGCATCTGGTGGAGATGAGGACATAAGCAAAGGTAGAGAGCTGCATAAGTCTGTGGGCACCACAAGCAGCTGACGGCCCAGGTCTTTGCAATGGAGTGGTCAGGGCGAGGCTAGAGGGGAAGCAGTTTCCAGAGGAAGCTTGCCTTCTTATGCCACCCTGGGGAGTGCAGACTGCGGCTTTAAGTAGGGCAGTGAAAAGGGTAGGGTTCCCTTTTGGTTACAAACATGTCTCCCTCCAAATCTGTGGAAACTCGGGTCGTATTCCTTCCCCTGCTCTCCTGCCAGATTTCCCATCAGCACTCCATGCATTCCACTTAAGGGAGCAAAAAGGAGCAAGCAGCTTTTCCGTGCATTCCAAATTCACTTGCATGAGCCATCACAAATCAATCATAGCAGCGAGCTGAGAATCCAGAGCCCATGGCAGGACACAGACAGCCAAATCTGCTTCATTTTCATTTTCTTTTCTTTTTCTATTTTAGTAGCATATGATAAAGAAACCTTAAAATTTTTTTAACATGGGATTAAGCAACAAGGAATATACTGTGACTGTCGTTGTGATCCCAAATCTCCTTGGAAATTAATCAATCACCTACAGTCAGGTCATTAAAAGTAAAACATTTCTCAGACTGTTAACTTCCCCCTCAATTATAGTATGGACGCATTTGGATGGACTGGGCTGGTAGCACTACATAAAGGTCAACAACATGGACGGATGGATCCTGCCAAGGTATCTTCCATAAAGTAAACGTGGACAGTGCTAAGGTGTCTTATTTTGGAGACTATTATCTGCTCTAAAACCATGCTATCATTTTTATGTGTAATGATTTAAAATTGGCCCTCTGCAAATGAAATATCTCAAGTACTTCATATGAGAGAGATGGGCTCCAAGATACAAGACAGGATAAAGACATACTGAATTTGAGTTAAGATGCAAAGAAGTTAAGAGGACATAAAAAGTGAGATTCCTCTCAATTCAAAAAATTTTTACTGAGCACCTACAATGTGGCCAACAAACTAAATTCTGGGAATATTCAGGCAAATAAGACTTGATCTCCCACTCCACCAAAAACATTTGAGTGGAAAGAAGGGGAGAAATGAGAAACAAAGGTAAATTTGGTTACAGTAGAATTGGATCAGCTATTAGAGTATACATTTGGGGTGAAAATGAAGTGAGAACTTCAGATATATTTCTAAACAGTAGACCAGCTTCCTCAGGAAGGTGGCTACTGCCCATAGCTTAGATTACTAATAATTTAAACGAGACCGCATCTAGGAAACAATGCAACCTGGGTCTAGGGGACAAAAAAAGAAAAAAACTCAAGATGCATTACAGACTGCTCTCAACTGATGAATATACTGAGATTCTTCATAAGTATAACCACTGGTATGGAAAATTTACGCTGAACAGTAAGGAACAGTAATGACCTTTTATCTCGAGGAATGCAAAAAAATATTTAGTTATGAATACCACCCCCTCAAAGCAACATCAACCTTTCCTTCCATTTTTTAAACTCATCAAAACTCATGAAGTTCTATAGAAAAAGATCATTTAAATAGCCACCATGGGAAAAACTAAATCACTTAAGACTTTTTACGATCTGAAAAGGAATAATCTTATGTTACGAAATTGAAAAGGAAATAAAATACATCAGAAGGAAAGATCGACTTAAAGTGAGCTGTAAACCGTATTGCTATCATTTTGGCTTCATATCCGTAATTAGTGCTTATGTGGAGGTAGAATGTAGTGAGGAAATTAAACAGGCTTGGGACTCAGGTAGGATCAGGGGTACAAATCCTGACTTTGAAACTTGGTAGCATTGTAGCTTCGGGCAAAATATGTGACTCTTTGAACTTCCATGTTCTCTTCTGTAAACTAAAATTTCCAATAACTGCTTTTTGATATCTTTGCAATGATAGCAGATACTGAATAGTCAAAGATCTTCAACAAATGCAAAGCAATTTTAATGTTCTTACATTCTTGAGCATGAATTCTGATCCCTTTTAACTTTGAGTAGGCACAAAGAGTGATAAGAGCTTTTCTCCATGGATGGGAAGGGTCAACACAGCTCTATATTGCCGTGACAATCCAGAGAGATCACAGCTCAGTCACCCTGAAGGAATTTCTCCAAACCCTTCCAGGGTGACATCATTATTGTCTTGAGTGTCAGGGCAAGTGTCAGTGCTGAAGCAACTGAGGCATTATCACAAGCTGAGAGCCAGCAACAGATACCAAAAAGCCATTATAAATAGCAACTGAAGACCCAAAAATGCAAAGTAGAAAAGACAGTATCCCACAAAGCATTAAACATTCGCAGCAAAAGACCTTAACAGAGGTTAATGAGGTAAACGCTGTCATTTCTGAGTGCTGACTCCATGCCAGACATGCACTCTGCATGCATCAACTTTGATGATGCACTTTCCATGCATCGACTCACTTAATCTTCACAACATGACTCTGAGGTAGGTCCTACTATCCCCCCCGCCACCCCCTGCCTTTCATAAATCAGGACATAGAGACCCAGATAACTGTAGGAGGCCCCCCAGCTGTAAGTGGTGTAACTGGAATTTGAACTCAGGTCTGTCTGATTCCAGGGCTTCACTCTTAAACAACATGCCGTTTCCAAATACATCAATGGTAAACCAGTTACAGTCATCACCTTAAATAAGCCAAGTAATCTATTTCCAAGTAATCTACCTATTTCCCAAAAGGTAGGCTTAGTCTTCCTGAGTTCCATTTTGGTTCATTGTGTAAGGTGTGACTCCTAACTAGGACACAACCAGGAGCTTCTGATCTGATTACAGGCTTTTCCTTCCAGTTTCTGTTGCTAGATCTTTCTTTCCCCACTTCTAACTGCTGCCATGCCCGGGACTGTTGTGGGACCGCTCTTCCTCTATTGATCTCCTGAGTAATCTCATCAGCCCCATGCTGATATGTATGAAAGAGAAAGCATCTGTATGCTGAGAGCACTAAACAGAACCCTGGATATGTTCATTCCTGATCCCTGCCCACCCCACCACACTCATATAACAAAACTAGACCCCCTTCTTCCCTGCAGAAGGTCAAAATCCAGGAGTTATCCTTGATTCTTCTCACAAGCCACATCTAGCTCATAAATTAATCCTGTTGGCCCTATCTTTAAAGTATTGATAGATCCCAAATTTGAACACTTCCACCACCACCATCCCAGTTCAGGATTACTGTGCTAGCCTTCCAATTGATTTCCCTGACTCTACTCTTACCCCAATTCAGCTCATTTTCTAGAGACCAAGAGAGCAACACTGGAGAAAACAACAACAAAAACAGATCATGTCACTCTTCAGAATCATCCAGTGACTTCCTATTACAATTAGAATGAAATTCAAGCTTCTTCCCATGGCTCCCCTCAAGCCATACCTAGCCTGTTCCTTGCTTAGTTGTCCAAATTCAGCTTGTGACGCACTGACATGACTCTGAATAAACCGCATATGCTTCCATGTCAAGCAAGTTCCCTTCTAAGGGCATTTGTACTTACCATTCCCTCTGCCTGGAAGAATCTCCCTCCAATTCTTCACATGGCTTTGCTCTCCCACATCATTCATGTAGTGACTTACATGTCACCTCCTCTGACCATCTGGATCTAACAGTTGCTTGCCCATTCCCACCATTCTAATAGCATTCACTTCCTTGACAGCACTTAGCACTTTCTAAAATTATATTTAGTCTATATTTTTATACCATACTTTACAATAACCCTGTATATGAGACAGCAAAAGAGACACTGATGTATAGAACAGTCTTTTGGACTCTGTGGGAGAGGGAGAGGGTGGGATGATTTGGGAGAATGGCACTGAAACATGTATAATATCATATATGAAATGAGTCGCCAGTCCAGGTTCGATGCACAACACAAGATGCTTGGGGCTGGTGCACTGGGACGACCCAGAGGGAGGGTATGGGGAGGGAGGAGGGAGAAGGGTTCAGGATGAGGAACACGTGTATACCTGTGGTGATTCATGTTGATATATGGCAAAACAAATACAATACTGTAGGGTTAAAAAAGAAAAGAAAAGAAAAAACTCACTGCTGTGTTCACAGGACATAATAGTGAGTAGGTGTACCTAACAGGCAGGACTTCCCATATGGCTCAGTGGTAAAGAATCTGCCTGTCAATGCAAGAGACACAAAAGATGCAGGTTTGATTCCTGGGTTGGGAAGATCCCCTGGAGAAGGACATGGCAATCTACTCCAGTATTCTTGCCTGGGAAATCCCATAGACAGAGGAGCCTGGTGGGCTACAGTCCATGGGGTCCCAAATAGTTGGACATAACTGAGCAGCTGAGCACGAGCACCAAACTGGAACTCCCTTAGTGGAATGGCCATCTGAACTCATGACAGAGTGGTTCAAAGGGCCCCGTTATCCAGAGCTATGTTGTGATCCTGGGGCTTCACATTAGAACTTCCCCATCCAGATGTTCTGAAACTGGGTGACAGCTGGCTTGGTCATTCAAAAGGGAATAATACAGTGTGAGGCAATATGAGCCCAAGTTTTGACCATCAGGGGAATTCTGTATCTCACCCTCATCTTGAGACCCCACCCAGGCCTTGCAGAGCCTGCATCCAACAAGCTTATTTTCCCCAGGCAGGCTGCACCACTGGGTCAGTTCCCACAAACACTACCTTGCTAAGACTATAAGGTGGTGGTGAAGTTGCTTCAGTCGTGTCCAACTCTTGCAACCCCATGGACTATAGCCTGCAAGGCTCCTCTGTCCATAGGATTCTCCAGGCAAGAACACTGGAGTGGGTTGCCATTTCCTTCTCCAGGGGATCTGCCCAACCTGGGAATCAAATCCGGGTCTCCTCCATTGTAGGCATGAGTCCAAAAGTAAGACAGGCTCTCAGGGCATCTGAGCTCTACCCCAAGGAGCCACCAAAGTGATGCAAGGACTTGCTCCACGGCCCGACCTAGGCATGTACACTTACGAACACATTCATTTAATTCAGTCTGACAGTGAAAAGGGTATGTATGGGGCCCACACTTAGAGGCTGGCTCTATGGGGTCACACAGAGTCGGACACGACTGAAGCTACTTAGCAGCAGCAGCAGCATACGCTGACAGTCCCTGCAGGTGTTTTCAGTTAAATGTGATAATCAAGTTAGCTGAGCAGCACAGTTAACTCTGAAGCAACAAACTGAGCTTCCTGGGTGATCTCCCCATCTGTTTTACTACCAGGCTAAGTGCAAAGAGCAATGGCTAAGGTGAAGGGCGCAAAGCAAAGGTGCTTATGGGCATTAAGGTGGAAAGAGAAAGGAAAAGAGAGGGTGAGAGGTGGGTTTCTGCTATAGCAGTCCCAAAAGGAGAAGGTGCTTATTTCACAGTGAGTCCAGATAAAAAAATTTTTTTTAATTTCACAGGCTCACCCTTGTGCTACAGTTGGATAACTTGTCTATTATCCAACTATATAGATCCTCCTGTCTATAAATACAGATTTACTCCTATATATTTACTATATATTACTACCATATATTTATTATATAGTAAATATAGATTTACTCCTGTCAGGTTGACTTGGCACTTAGATGGGGCTAAGCTTCTCAGTACTCCCCACAGAGCGTAAGCTGAAGAAGGGAAAGGTCTTTTGCAGGACTGGTTATGAGAAACCAAAGAAAAAGTTAAAACTGTCATAAGATAATTTGATAATCCCAGGACCTTCTCCATGGCCAATGTTATTCTTCCCCACTTCAGCTGGAAACTGCCTTTGGGGTCCAAGTTTTCAGGGCATGGTGAGGAGATGATGTGTGTGACTGGCAGGTTGGTTCCTTGAAACAAAAAGGCAGGATAAATTTTGCTTATCCTATTACTGCTAATTTGCTTAAATGGCTCTACCACCACCACCTGTTTCACCAGCTAGCCAGGGACAAAGTACTCAAGAAGTCCAAAGAATTTTGATGCTGCAGAAGTCTCTAATGAGGTTTTTCAGTTCCTAAGCAAATCAAACCCACCTGTTCCTATTTTGCCACACAGCTTTCAATTACTGATGTTAATGGAAGGCAGGAGGGGGCACAATTTTCAATTATCCATGCTAAGCCGCAACACGTCCACTCCTGAAAAGGTCTCTCTAAACTGAAATTCTGGGTCTAAAACCCCCTATTCCCATTCACCGCTATATAATTCCAGATGGAGTCTGAGATGGCAAACTAAGGACACATTGAACCAATATCTATTCTCTATCATGGCCTATAGCTGAGGGAAGAACTGTGGTGTGGAGGCTAACAAAAAGCCCCAAAGGGGAATTTAAATCCAGCCAGGGCCAGGACTAGGGTAAGACAAGAGAGGCAGGTGGGATGCACAATTTCAGGAGGTGAGGTCCTGAAACCAACCTGAGAAGGAACATCTCACAGTACTTCCAAATTTATTTTAAAAGGCTAGGATTAAAACTTTTAGGACTTCCCTGGTAGCCCAGTGGATAAACAATGTCCACCTGCCAATGTAGGGGACATGGGTTCGATCCCTGGCCCAGGAAGATTCCACATGCTGTGGAGCAACTAAGCCCATGCACCACAACGACTGAAGTCCACATGTCTAGGTCTGTGCTCCACAAGAGAAAGCACTGCAATGAGAAGCCCGTGCACTGCAAAGAGCAGATAACAATAAAACTGAAAATAAGACCTCTCTTCTCACCAAAATATAAAAAAACAAAAACAACTTTATTTGAAAATATTTTAGTTTTTCCTTTAACATTTGTTATTTGAAAAATAATAAAGGAAAAAGTGGAAGTCATGATTATCCATAATTTTGTCATATTTTTGAGAAATAAAATCTCCCTCATTATAACTACTGTGAAAATCTAGTCATTGTTACTAACCATTTGGTGCATGCTTCAAGCCCTTTTCCTTTCATACACACACACACACACACACACATACACACAGACACACACACACACACACACACACACACACTCTCTCACTCACATATATTTTAACTTAAAAAATTGAATCCTCTTTAGCAGTTACTTAAATTTAAAGAAGCACTCCCTTCAGCAATGTTAAGGGTCATCATCTCCTTAAATTGTATACCTCAGGTGTCTCTCTTCCCTCATCCTGCTCCCAAACCTGTTATATACATCATCTTGGTGTCCTTGCTTACTTTACCTGCTGATTAACATTTTTTTATTGAGTCACCATAATATTATTGTCTGGATAATATAGGAACCAAGTTTCTGTTAAGACTTTTCTTTCCCTCTTCATCAGCTTCCTTGCTTCCTTCCTTTCACTTCCTGTTCATTCACAAGAAGTAGGAGACAGAGTAGGAATGTGTTGGCTCACTTTAATGGTTGTGGAATAAACAAGGCATACAGACACTAATTGGCCTTTAGAGGCTGGCAGCGAAGGTGAGCCCCCTCTCAGGACTCAGGGGTCTAAGGATATTGCTGGCAATCAGCACTGGGGAAGGAGAGGTGTTCTCAATCTGTACCCCAGAAGACAAGAGCCAAGGGCCAATAGCCAGAGCTCCTCTCTCATCACTGAAGAAGCCAAAGAACTGTGAGGGGTCCTGGCCTTACACCCTCCTGGGTGGTCCAAATGGCTAACCATACCCAAAGTCTGAACAGTTTGCTGTTACAAATTCCTCACCCCAGTTAGAAATTTTGAACTCATCCTCAAAAAAGACTTCCACAAAGAAGTTGGCAGGGCCTTACTGCTATTGCAAGCAGAAAAGATGGCTCCCCATATTTTAAGCCAGGAGCCCCTGGAGCCCACTCAACTGCAGTGAGGTTGATATGGCTTATAGCTGCTTGGGCCCCTGGGGTGCTGGGTTATTTTATGGAGGTTGTGGCACAGGTTAAAAGCCTTTATATTTGTGGCTCAGATGGTAAAGAATCTGCCTGCAATGCAGGAGACTGGGGTTCAACCCCTGGGTCGGGAAGATCCCCTGGAAAAGGGAATGGCAACCTACTCCAGTCTTCTTGCCTGGAGAATTCCATGGACAGAGGAGCCTGGCAAGCTGCAGTCTATAAAGTCGCAAAGAGTCGGACACAACTGAGCGTCTAACACTTTCACTCTTAAGACTACACTTTTAGGGATCATTTCTATAGTTTGCTTATAAAATAAGCAGGACCTGCAAAGGTCCCAGTGAGGACAGTGGTAAGGGCAGGTGCTGGGGTGGTGCTACATCAGATCTCTGGGTGATTCAACATCAGTTGGTCTATGAGCCTATGAAGAGACTCGCCCCTTTGATTCATTGGTTCTTTTTTCTTCCCTGATACTCTAGGCCTCCACTCCAACTCTGTAGCCTAGTTAACCTCTGCTTAAATCTTTTACAGTTCAGGTTAATGGTAACATATCAGCTCCCATACACTGAATGCATTCAAAGAAGTCAGAGCACTGCCTGGGACCCAAGATGTGCCACCTGTAGCATTCTGCATCTATATGGACCCACTGTTCCAAATGAAAACCATGAGGCAGCTAAACAAATTCAATCACTGTGGAAAGTGATTTGGTGATATCTAAAAACAGTGAAGCTGCATATATGCCTGGAATTCTAGTGCTGGTATACATCATGCCAAAATTCACATGTATACAGAAAGGTGTTTGCAAAGATGTTCACTGCACTGCTTACAATGGTAAAAAAATGAGACACAATTCTAAGTGTCTATTAGTAGGAGAAAGAGATTAATAGTATGTGCCATTTTTACATAGCATTTAGAGAATGAGTTAGCATTTATCTCAAAGAGATAAAACTCAGTAGAAAAACATGTTGAAAAATGTGAGTGCACGCTGAGAGCCTTTATGAACACACACACCAGATGGCCATATGCGGTAACAAATGGAATTGGGGAGAACCCCAAAGAGGATTTCAATGTTAACATGAAGAAGAGAGAGGTCAAATAAAAATGTTAACTGTCACATAAATACATATATTTGTGTATATACAGACATGAAAAATTACAGCAAAACATACAAAATATGCATTCCAAATACACATTTTTGCCCTAATTCTGTTTTCCAAAAAAAAAAAAAAGGAAGAGAAGAAGGAGAGAGGGCACGTTTTAGGAAATCAGAAGAATTCCTTCACATTGTCTTAAGGATCCTGAAAAAGCTCTGTGTATATCAAAGGCTGATAGCAGGTGATAGCAAAGAGAAAAAGAGTTTTTAAAAATGAAGTTAAGAATAACTTTATAAATGCATCTTTAATCCATACTATCCTTAATAATATTCCCAGACTTTAGTGTAGATGGAAAACTTGGGAGTTTATTAAAAATAGAACTCCATATCCTGCTTATCCCAGCCCACAACATTCTGAATCAGGAAATCTTAAATGGATCCTAGTAATCTCCTTTTCATTTTCATTTATATATATATATATCAATAAATTTATATGTCATTTTTTAATATATTTAGATATATACATGTATTATCATTTATATATATATAAATGAATGTATATATCATTTATATGTAAAAATGAATTTATATCTCATTTATATATATATATCCTGAGTACAGTAAAGTTAAGCCTTTTACATTGGTGTAAAAGCCTTCTCCATTGGTGACTTTTTAAAAAAATTTTATTTTATATTGGAGCATAGTGGTAGCTCAGACAGTAAAGAATCTGCCTGCAATGTGGGAGACCTGGGTTTGATCCCCGGTTAGGAAAATCACCTGGAGAAGGGAATGGCGCCCCTCCATCCATTTTAAAATGTATTGAGAAACATTTAAAAAGAAACATAAAGTAAATGAAACTTGCAATTTTAATGTAAAAGTCTATTTCCCTTTGCCCAAAAGTGAATAGCTAACAGTGGCTCTTAAAAGAAAATTTTATATCTTGATGATGATAAAGTCACTTTATACAATGCTTATTTACAAAGCTCTATAAAATGTTGATCCTATAATAGAACAATAATTACACTGTATATATATATATATTATATATATACATATATATTATATATGTATAATGTACAGCTGAAATGTTAAAGGCACACTTGCTAAACTTATAAAACTCGTATTCTAGGTAACAATTAACTTCAATGGAACAATTCCAGTGTTTTAATTAAAGAATTTGAAAAAGAATACATATATGTATAACTGAATCACTGTGCTGTATACCTGAAACTAAACACAACATTGTTAACCAACAGAAAATGAAAGTGAAAGTTGCTCAGTTGAGTCTGATTCTCTGCGACCACATGGACTCTAGCCTGCCAGGCACCTCTGTCCCTGGAATTCTCCAGGCCAGAATACTGGATTGGGCAGCCATTCCCTGCTCCAGGTGATCTTCCTAACCAGGGATCGAACCCAGGTCTCCTGCATTGCAGGCAGATTCTTTACCACTATGCTCCAATATATAACAATTTTTTTTTAAAAAAGTCACCAATGTAGAACAACATAGTTTTAAACTATCAAGACTTTGTAATCCATTATCTAATGATGATATCCTCTCTGCTTTCCCAAGCAGAGTCAAGGTACCCCTTCAGGGTTCCCATAGCCCTTAACTCATACTTGAGATTAGCACACAGATTTATGCTGTAGTTCACCTATAGTCACATCCATGCCCCCCACCCAGGCTATCAATTCCTCCCAACAGGAAAGGGATCATGCTCTCTTTGATACCTGTATCTAGCACAGTACCTGGCAAGCTGCAGGCACTCGATAAATATTCCTTTGAATGAGTTAGCATAACTGAACAAGTCCTAAACTTGAAGACATCCAAAGAAGAGAGAGTTTCCAGCACAGAGTTGGCAGACTTGTCTCTAAAGGACCAGACAGTAAATATTTCAGGCTTTGAGGGCCATACAATTTTTCTTGCAACTTCTCAACCAGCCAGTGTAAACTTGGAGGGCTGCCATAGATAATACATAAATAAAGAAAAGTTCCTCTGTCCCAATAAAACTTCACAAACACTGAAATCTGAATTTCATATAAGTTTCACCTGTCATGAACTATTGTTCTTCTTTTGATTATTTGCAACTATTGACAACTGTACACAAGCATTCTGAGCTTGTGGGCTGTATAAATATTAGCAGCAGGGTTTTCCCACTCCAGCTCTAGCAGATCTGGGCAGATAGGCAGGAGGAAGAAGCTCAAGATACCAGATAAGCTGAAGTAGACTGAATCTAAGAAGAGAAGAAAGGGGTCTATGTTGAATAAAAACCCAGTGGACCTTCATAGTACCTAAAAATGGGACAAAGGATACAATCCAAAAATAAAAACAATGCAGTTTTTTGTTGCTGTTCTTTTTAAAAAAATTTTTAAACAAGTTCTATCATACCAATAAAGCTCATATACAATGAACTAATGCCTAAGGAAGTCAGGAAAAAAACCGATATAGTTAAAAGTCATTAGTAATACTAGTTAGGGGAAAAGACCAAAGCTTCTTGGGTTAGAGTTTTACCCCTATCTCAAGCATTGCTAAGGTATATTCTAATGTATATTCTCCTTTCTCTCTGATTCCCATTCTCAGGTAGAAATCCAAATGAGCAAGATAAGTGGTCAAAAGATGGGAAGCAAAAGCTGAGAAAAGGGATTCTGCATCAGAATACCCAAAGATTGATTGTCCGGTCCTGTTTTACCAAATCTTGTGCGTAAAATCATAGATGTCTTCAAAATTAAAAGAGGCTCAGAATCAGAGTCTGCTTCATTCATTAAAAGTAGTTATAACTTTGCAAATAGCAGGCATGTTCATTTTATAAAAATAAAGAAGGCAAGAGAAGAAAACACAAGCACCTAGAGATAACAACAGTTAAGATACTGCTGGCTATCCTGTTTTCCTTAACTACATTGTGTGTATGTATGTATGTGCTTTTTTTTAATGCAAAAATAATCCTCTTTATTTTGTAGATGGAGGCCTTGTATACCTGAGATCTGGCACACTTGCTCAAGATCATGAATAAAATGACTTTTACCTATTGTGCCAACACTCTCTCCTGCTGCTGCTGCTGCTAAGTAGCTTCAGTCATGTCCAACTCTATGCGACCCCATAGACGGCAGCCCACCAGGCTCCCCTGTCCCTGGGATTCTCCAGGCAAGAACACTGGAGTGGGTTGCCATTTCCCTCTCCAATGCATGAAAGTGAAAAGTGAAAATGAAGTCGCTCAGTCGTGTCCAGCTCCTAGCAACCCCATGGACTGCAGCCCACCAGGCCCCTCCGTCCATGGGATTTTCCAGGCAAGAGTACTGGAGTGGGTTGCCATTGCCTTCTCCGACACTCTCTCCTACCACCTCCTAAAAGAAATAAATCATCAGCATCTTGGATAAGTTAGTGCCTTGTTAGCACAGGTGCTCAATCAATTAATATATGTTGGCATGAATGAGGCCAACTGGGCTGACCTGTTTATCTCAGTCAGGCTCTGTCCAAGTCATCTTCATCATAAAAGCTGCTAATTGTCAAGCAATAGAAAAGATCAATAAAGGAGATGGATTTTGAAAAGAGTTTTTAAAAATAATAAACTGTTAGCCAGACTCACTGGGGAGGACCAAATAAATAAAATCAGAAATCAAAGAGAAATTAAAACTGATACCAAAGAATAATAAGATTACTATAAACAACTATGGGCCAACAAATCAGACAACCTAGAAGAAATGGATAAATTTCTACAAGCATTCTATCTCCCAGAACTGAATCAGGAAGAAATAGAAAAATGAAAAGACCAATCACTGCTGCTACTGCTGCTAAGTCGCTTCAGTCGTGTCCGATTCTGTGTGACCGCATAGACAGCAGCCCACCAGGCTCCCCCGTCCCTGGGATTCTCCAGGCAAGCAAAAAACACCCACAAAACCAAAGTCCAGGATCAAATAGCTTTACAGGTAAACTCTACCAAACATTCTCAAACTATTCCAAACAACTGAAATGAAAGAAGGCTTCTGAACTCATTCTAAAAGGCCCCAGCATTCCCCTGATACTAAAACCAGGCTAAGACACTACTGAAAAAGAATTTCAAGCCAATATCCCTGATACATGTAGATGCAAAAATTCTCAAGTAAAAACTAGCAAATTGAATTCAACAATACATTAAAAAAGGATCATAAAAAAAATTAAAAAAAAAAAAAAGGATCATACACCATGATCAAGCTGGATTTATCCCAAGCATGAAAGGATGATTTAACATCCAGAAATCAATCAACATGATATATGACATGAACAAAAATGAAAGATTAAAATCATATGATCATCCCAGTAATATCAGGAATAAGACAAGGATGCCCATTCTCCCCAGTTTTATTCAATGTAATATTTCAGATGACGTGATACTATATAAAAACCCTAAAGACTCCACCAAGAAAACTTTAGAATTAATAAGTGAATTCAGTATAGTTGCATGATACAATAGAAGTATACAGAAGTCTATATACTATATACTATACTATATAGTGTTTCTATATGCTAATAATGATGTATCAGAAATTAAGAAAAAAACTCCACTTATAATTGCATCAAAAGAATAAAATACTGAAGAACAAATTTAACCAAGAAGGTGAAAGATCTGCACTCTAAAAAGTATGACATTGATGAGAGAAATTAAAGATGACACAAATAAGTGGAAAGATAGTCCATGCTCAGAGATTAGAAGAATTAAAATTGTTGAAGTGTCCATACTAGCCAAAAAGCTTACCTACTCATGGCAATCTCTACCAAAATATTCATGGCATTTTCCACTGAACTAGAACATATAATCTTAAAAATGTGCATGGATTCACAAAAGATCCCAGTTGGCCAAAGCGATCTTGAAAAAGAAAGCTGGAGATATCACACTCCCTGGTTTCAAACTAAATTACAAAGCAGCTGCTGCTACTACTGCTGCTAAGTTGCTTCAGTCATGTCCGACTCTGTGAGACCCCATAGACAGCAGCCCATCAGGCTCCCCCGTCCCTGGGATTCTCCAGGCAAGAACACTGGAGTGGGTTGCCATTTCCCTCTCCAATGCATGAAAGTGGAAAGTGACAGTGAAGTTGCTCAGTCGTTTTCGACTCCTAGCGACCCCATGGACTGCAGTCTACCAGGCTGCTCCGTCCATGGGATTTTCCAGGCAAGAGTACTGGAGTGGGGTGCCATTGCCTTCTCCAAATTACAAAGCTACGGGAATCAAAACAGTATGTTACTGGAACAAAAGCAGACGCATAGCTCAACGGAACAGAATAGAGAGCCCAGAAGTAAACCCACATTTATATGGTCAATTAGTCTACAACAAAAGTGGCAAGAATATACAATGGGGGAAAGCCAGTCTCTTCAATGAATGATGCTAGGGAAACTGGACAGCTACATGCAAAAGAATAAAACTAGACCACTTTCATAGACCATATACAAAAACAAAACAACAAACAAAAAAACCCCTCAAAATGGATTAAAGACTTAAATGTAAGACCTGAAACCATAAAACTCCTAGAAGAAAACATAGGCAGTAAAGCTTTTTGGCATCAGTCTTAGCAATACTGTTTTGGATCCATCTCTTTAAGCAAGGGTAACAAAAACAAACAAATGGGACTACAACAAAATAAAAAGCTTTTTAATGACAAAGAAAACTATTAACAAATTGAACAGGCAACCTACTAAACAGCAAAAGATATTTGCAAATGTTACGTCTGATAAGAGATTAATATCAAAATATAGAGAGAATTCATATGACTCATTATCAAAAACCAAAAAATCTGATTAAAATATGGGCAAAAAACCAGAATAGACATTTTGCCAAAGAAGATATATAGATATCCAACAGGCACATGGAAAGATAGTCAACATCACTAATCGTCACAGAAATGCAAATCAGAACCACAATGATACACATTATCTCACATATATGAGAATGGCTATTATCAAAAAGACAAAACATAAGTGTTGGTGAGGATGGAGAGAGAAGGGAACCTTTGTGCACTGTTGGAGGCAACGTAAATTGGTACAACCACTATGACGGTTTCTCAAAAAAGACAGAACTACCATGTAATACAGCAATTCTATTTCTGGGTATTTATCTGATGACAACAAAAACAGTAATTTGAAAAGACAAATGCGCATCAATGTTGACCGCAGCATTATCTACAACAGACAAGATATGGACGTAACCTAAGTGTCCAATGATGCATGAATGGATAAAGAAGGTGTGATACACAAACACTGAAATTTTACTCAACATAAAAAATAATGAAATTTTTCCATTTGTGACAACATGGATTGACCTAGAGGGTATTATGCTAAGTGAAGTAAGTCAGACAGAGAAAGACAAATACTTTTGATTTCACTTACATTCAGAATCTAAAAAACAAAACAAACAAACAACAAAATAGAGACATGCATAAAAACAGAACAAACCAGTGGTCACCAGAGGGGAGGAGTGGGGTGGGGGGGTAAAACAGGTGAGGGGGATTAAAGAGCACCTAATTCTAGCAATAAAATAAGTCACGAGGACATAATGTACAGCATAGGCAATATAGTCAAGAACATTACAGTAACTCTTGGTGACAGATGGTAAGCTGACTTAGTGTGGTGATCATTTAGTAATATATAAAAATAGTAAACCCCTATGTTATACACATGGAACCAATACGGTATTTTTAAGTCAATTATACTTCAGTAAACCTACGGTTTTGCCCGTGTTCTCCTCCTCTTTAACCATCTGGTATGGCCAGGGAGATGGACTGTGTGAGACATGCAACAATACTGGGAGAAAAACCTGTCCATGTGACATGCCAAGCAGTTTAGGTGGTAATTCAAGTGAGAAGGAAAAGTGTGGCTCTTAAAGCAGCAAAATGTTAAGGTTATCTTTCAATAGTGAGAAAAAGAAAACCCAACTAGCCTGCTAGACTAAGAGGCAGGTTTGAAATGGGAAATCCCCATTTGCTTGGTGACCTAAGGAAATGTGTTCAAGTGTGTCTAGTTCTGGGACTTGGTTAACCAAGCTCACACCTTCACTCCTTCAACCACCCATGAAGATGATTCTGGGTCCAGAGTGTGTATGAAGACATGCTCTGAAGGGAGACCACAGGCTCCTATCAAGAGCCAGCTCATAAAAAACAGAATCAAGCATTCTGGGGAACTGAGCCGTGCAACCAGGTATTAGAGAAACATCTGAAAGCAATGTTTGTTTTTTTCTATTTATCATTACGATGGTCCCACCAACTACAAAACAATGCGTAATAGAGTTATCTGGGCATTTATAAGAATTGTGTTTCAGCAAACACAACTCTTGTGACTATCTAATATCTTCACTTGCCTGGCAACCTTTGAATGATAGCCTCCAATTTTTCCTTAGACTGCCCTCTCCCGTGACATGCAGTTCTAACAAGAACGTTAGCTGAGTACCCGGCTACCGCCTCAGCACAGAAGTTGAGGGCGTTACACAAGGGAGGTCACTGCATTCTCTCTATTAGAAACATTAACCTGCAGTGGAACCATAAGAAGAAAAGGTGGTCAGAGGCGAGACATTCAAAGAGTAGTGCTCCAGGGCCAGCATGAGTTCCCTGGACACTTTCTACCCTTTAGTCCATTCATTATTCAACAAATACGCAAAGCTTTGCTGCAGGCAGTGTCATGGCAGACAAATTTTCAACCTCAAACTGTTTACACTTCAGTGAGAAGAAAACAATAAATAAGTCAAACACATAGTGTATTAGACGGTGATACATGCTACGGAAAAAAAATCAGCAGTGTTCACTGGAGCTGGAGGCTGCGATTCCAGGGCAAGACCTCACTGTAGAGAGAGAGGAGGTAGAGCGGGCAGAGCAGTTCTAAGGATTAAAGGACAGAAAGAATCCTGCAGTACAGAAAACGAGACTGAAAAGGAGCAGCCAAGGAGACAGAGGGGAAAACGACTGGAGCCAAACCCTTCTGGATGCAATTGCGGATCAGCTCTTCTGCCCCAGTGATGGAACTACCTTTAGGGAGGAGCACTGAGCGTTCCTCTAGCACACATTGGAGGGAAAGTTAAAAACATGGGCACAGGCGTCATGGACTGTAGACATCCTCCTGTTGTACCTATTCTGTCAATGAAACAGGAAGCGTGATCTGAGAGAACCACCTAGAGAAGAGTAAAATGGCACAGGGACACGGAGTAGGATGCAAGGCACGTAACTGCCCTTGAGGTTGCATTCCAACATCTGATAGCTCAACTCTGTTTTCGGTTACTCCCAGAAGACTGCCAGTAAATTCCCTTCTTTTTAAAAACTAGCAACAGTTGACTTCTGTTGTTTACAAGCAAAGATCTAATACACCAGTTCTTCCTTGAGGCCTTAAGGTTACCCCATTTTCTCACTGAAAGTCTGAGTTTAATGAAACTGATTCTGTTCTATCAGACTATGCATCTCCAGGTGCATAAGAGTCATTTGCAATGGGCCAACCAGCCAAATATGATGGGTTCCTCTACCTCTTACTGAAAGAACCAAGACATATTGATTTATACTTATGATACCTAACTGGTAGCACTAAATCAGCATGCTAAACTGCTTAAAGAACAGCATTTCAATACATGGGAGAAAGCAGGAAGGATTGATACCGAAATTCAAGTCGCCTTAACGTTTCTTCAAACCCTCTTTTGAGTTAAACCGTCAAAGTGTCTACCAAGACAGAATGAAGACAAACACATATTCAACTGTCCTTAGAGCTCAGATTAATACTTTATTACAGATTTCAGAGACTCAGGGAGGGAAACCCACGTGAAGACTGCATAGAGGGGGAAACTGGAGGCAGAGAGAACCATTCTCACACTGGATGAGACTTTAATCTGGGAATGGCATCTGAGAGGCAGTCACGCTAAGAAAGAAGATAAGTCAGACTCTCCCACAAAGAGAAACATTTCGAAGATCACATCGAAGACTGGGAATTTCCAGACCGTGAAGACTAAGATGAGTCCTCATGATATAACGTGTTGTTCCCCCTCCAGGAAATTAAGAGTTATTAAACTGCAGCAAAGACAGCTGCTTCTGAGATGAAATCAGCCTTGCGACCCCAAGAAGCAAGAGACTGAGGGTGAGGAGTCTATAACCTCCCGTGGAGATCAGCGCCACACAGCTTGTTCTTTCACACAGGTGTGCTGCCCCACCGGACACCTGAATCATGGAAAGCTCCAGACAGGCACAGGAAACACGGTAAGGCTTGGTGTAAAGTGTGACCTGAAAGCAGACAGCAACAGCTTTCTCCTGGCTGACCCCTCGCTGGCTCACCCTCTGCTAGGAAGAATGAGAGAGATGCTCAGTCCTTTGGGCCAAACATACACAAACGGCCGAGAACACAAAAGCCAAGTAAAAGGAAACACATGTACACATGCAAATCTCCCAAGTGGATCAGAGACATGTGTGCTACTTTGCATCATTCAGCCCTAAGGATTTTGCTTGCCAAGAACAGAACTGTGGAGAAAGCCCCATCCCATCAGTAAGACTTGCTTGGATATAATCATTAGAATAATTTCACCATCTTCCCTCACCTTAAGGTATAGCTCCATGACCCTTCTTCCTCCATCCCCTGATTTCTCAAATAGACTCTAAAAGTCTACATGGACTATGGATATACTACTTGCCAGATGCTCTTTTAAGAGGTTTAGGTGGATGAGTTAACTAAATTCTCACAAAGACTCTAAGAGGATACATGCTATTCTTGTCTTTAGTTTTCCCAGAAAAAAGAGCCTGAGGTGAAGGAGTAGATGATTCTATGCTACTAGGGGGCTTCTTGGGAGGAACAAGGCAGATAAGTTAATCCCTTCTTGGTTCAAGGACCAATAGCTGCTCATCTCTTGGGATCATCTCCCAAGAAGCTACCTAATGACTGCTATTCAGGACAACCAGCTCTAACTTTCTGTTAGTCAACGGTTTCCCCTTGGAGGTTTGTTTCTTTTTTTTAATACTCCTTTGCTTCCAGGCCATAGGCATGTGGATGGCAGCTTGCGTCATATCTCCCTGGGCTAACAGATAAGAGGCAGGGGCACACAGTATGTGGGTATGAGGCTATAAGCTATCAAGCTGTACCTGCATGAAATGAGTTGAAGGCTACACAAGCAGTCCCCACAGTGCTGGCTGAAATATGCACAGGAGAAGCCAGAAGAATCTGATATGCTAATTTAAATGTTTCTGATACAATTATCATGTATCCTTATTCAGATGAGAAAACTTGGGCATAAATCAGTGAAGTAATTCACACAAGGTTTCAGAAGAGATGGGTAAAACTAGGTAGTCTGGCTCCAGAATGCTCTCTCTTCACCACTGTGCTCAAGCTCCTATAGACGAACTACAATTACCCCAAAGTCTGCCAGTTGCCTCACTGCAGCTGCCCTGTTTGAGCCACAACAGTCATGAGTTCATTGAAAAACCAGTGTAAGAAAATAAGTATCAAAGATAATGTTCACTGTGCAATGCAAAGAGGATGCGGTGAGAGAGGGCTTCAATGCACAAAACAGTGCGAGTGAATCAGTCACTGACGCTAAGCCAAAGAGAGACCTTTAATGAAACCACCCCTGGGGCCAACACATAAGAAATCTGGTTCATAAGAGCCGAGATAAATGAAAGGGAGACTAAAAAGACAAAGAAAAAAGATCGATGAAACTAAGAGCTGGCTTTTAAAAAGTAAATAGAAAAGACAAACCTTTAGCTAGACTCATCAAGAGAAAGAGAGCGGAGAACTCAAAATTAGAAAAGGAAGGAAGGGAGAAAAGAAGAAGAAGGAAGGATGGGAAGAAATCTGGCTCTGGTAAGGGCTGACAAAAAAGAAATAAAGTTGTGTTCATGCTTGATGATACTCTCACTTCTGTAAGATCCTGAAATAATAGGGGGCAGCCACTGAGAGGAAGACAGCATCCTCTTCTTTGCTCCTCCTTGAATTTGAAAAGGAACTCCATAGGTGACTCCAGGGGTTCAGAAGAGGAAGCATCAGAGGTGTATCAAAAACCAGGAAAGTCTCTGAAAAAATTAACCCAAACAGAAGTGGAACAAATCAAAACAAACAAGAGAACTAAATCAAAGAAGCTCTAAGACTACTGAGCATTAACAGCTTGAAGCCAAGCATTTCCCCTTTCAGAATGGGTATTTCTTATGATGTGAAAGATTCAGTTCCTTGAATTCAGAAATTTTGTTGATATATTTTTTTTACAGCAAAAATTTGAACTTGTATCTTTCCTTCTCCAACCCTGAAGGCTGGAAGGTCACAAAAGAGAGAAATTCCTGGATTGAAAGTAAGTGACGGTCTGGCAAGTAGGCTAAGTAAGGCTTGAGTTCTGATGTCACCTGCATTTCCATTAATTTAAAGTGCTAAAGTGCTAACGCCTGTTTGCTTCAAAATATGTGCTTGTCCTCTTTGTAGTAGCCCTTTAAATAGATTTTCCTTTGGCTCCACTAAAAATAGCTAGAGAAGGTCCTTTGAGAATTCCATTCTTAGTCTTAAAAAAATGCACTCTCTTCCCTGCCCCATACATATAAACAGGCCTGGAAGCAGTATCTCTTACTTCTTCCAGGGACCTCCAATCTATCAAAAACAATAAATCTTTCAGGATTAAAACAGAGCTGGTCAGGGAAACAATTTTCCCAGCCCATTTCTGCTTGTTCATTATGGGATCACCAAATATCAAGGTCTTCTTTTGGGATGAGCAGACAGTCAGGCCAAGGGCTGAACATCCAAGTGTCTACCCAGGGTCAGGCAGGTAGGGGCAGGAAAGAAATAGGCCAGGCACAATAGGGACTACTGTTGTTGTTATTCGGTTGCTAAGTTCTGTCCAACTCTTTGATTGCAAAGTTGGAACTCTTTGCAATCGAAGAGTTGGACACAGCCGGAACTGTAGCATGCCAGGCTCCTCTGTCCTCCACTATCTCCCAGAGTTTATTCAAATTCACGTCCGTTGGGTCAGGGATGCTATTTAACCATCTCAGCCTCTGCCACCAGCTTCTCCTTTTGCCTTCAGTCTTTGAACTAGGCAAACTGAAGAAGGCATGCCCAGGGGGATAGGGTGTAGCTCTCACTCAGTTCCAGCCAATTGCTCACAAGAAGATTGAAGTTTTCCAAGTAAAATGACCCCTGTTAAAAATGCTGGAAACCTGTCCAAATTTTAAAAACAGCAATGCGTGGGACAACAATACCAAATAGAGCACATGTGTGGGCTGCTCTGGCTGGAGGCCCTTGTTTGCAACTTCTAGGTAAGACACAAAGATAAAGGAAGACAGACTTCCTGTCCCCTGACAGCTTATGACCCAGTAGGAGTGAGAAGCTGCACACCCTGTAAACTGTCCCCCAGGGTGAATGTGATACACATTAAAAGAGGAATAAGCAGAGGCTATGGGAGTTCAGGACAGCACAAGGGTACTTGAGGCAGAAACGATTCTTACAGGCAGCAGCATGGGAGCTGAGGCTAAAGAAAAAGGGAGACTCTGGCTGGCAGAAGCTGGGGAGGGACCTTTCCTAACACAGGGTAGGGAAGGAAAAGGTTGAGATGGGTAAGAGGTGCTTCATGCTTCTACCCAACAAATACTCAGGCATGTTCACTGTGCGCCGGGCAGTAGAGATGCAATGTGATCACAAGCGATGAAGAGGAGGCTGCAAAGTCTGAAAGTCCCAGTCCAGACAAGGCCTTGGGAGGCCATATCCAGAGTTCTGTCTTAAGAGCAGGGGGAAAGCTGCCTTTGAAGTCTTTTTTAAGCAGGGGAATCACATGTTAGGATCTGCAGTGTTCCAAGTTTCCCCAGCCACAGAGCATGCATTCTGTGGCCTGGCAGGGAGCCAGAGCTCCACCAGCCAGAGCAAGCTGGGAAGCAGTCTAGGGAAGAGATGACGACAGCTTGACCTAGGCTGGCAGTAATGGACATGGAGGAAACTGGATGGATTCACAAGATAGTGAGGGGTTAAAATCACTGGAATGATCCGTTCGGGATAGCAGTCAGTGAAGCAGAAGCCAAATAGGCCTGGAGAATGTGGCCAACGTGGCTCTGTGGGGTTCTCAGGCCACACCACCCGTGGCCCAGCAGCCAAGCAATTCTGTGCCGGCAGCAGTGGGTGTCTAGTGGTTACTAGAGAGAAGAAGGTTCTGAAGCCAGGGTGTATGGCTGAGGAAAGGCTGCCAGAGAAGCTCACAGGAGCTTTTCATCTTAGAAAGCCATCATCTCAAAAGTACTGTTTTCTTTTAAATGTGCTTTATAAAATTCCACACCTATTTTGTTTGGACTAGCCTTGATGGCAAGGAAATAGGAAGCACTGCTCATGTGTTCAACAGCTCTTCAAGAAACTAAATCTTCTAGATTTGGGATGAAAGAAGAAGGAATAGCAGAGTATCTGTAAGATATATGCTAATGTCAAGTATCCACTTCTTTACATTTTAACCTTGAGAACTTCAGAAATGATAGTGAACTACCAGGGTCCAACCTCCTTGGTGCTAAGGCCTAGCAATGATTTTCTTTATAACCACAGGCATCTTTACAGGAACCCAACTCACTCTGCATGTAGATTAAGGAAATGTAAAGAAATCCTTCATAACTTGCAGGGATGCCTGGAGATACTCACACTAGATGGGCAACCCTTGATAACTTGTGGCAATGGAGTCTACATATTTTGACGAAGTCTCACTTGTATGCCAAGCATCTGCACCACAATATTCCGTGCATTCAACCATATTGCACTATGCATATAAATAGTGCATATTTAGTAAAAAAAAAAATTCATATATAAATGAACCCACACAGTTGAAACCCATGTTGTTCAGAGGTCAACTGCAATGCCCTTCTGCCTCTGGACAACCACTCATACTCATATGCAGAAATGCAATGTAACATCTTAATGATCTCGAGAGGGGCTAGCCAACACAGTGAAGTTGGCTGTGAGCAGGGCCACGGAAATAATGCAAGTACTTCATGAGCCAAGAAATTAACCAACCCTCTGGACTTATTTTGTGTAATGAGACAATAGATTCCCTTGTATTGTATAAGCCACTGTAAACTGGATTTTTTGTTTCTTGTGGCCCAAAGCATCTCAAATGATACAGTACTTCTTTGGAGAAGCAAGAAAAGGGCTCCCTGAAAACACCCTAGGAACGAAGGAATAGTTGCTTCAAAACAGAAAAGAGACTAAGATTTATGTCTCAGGAAGTGTTTTGGGAAAACCAGCTGTGAAAAGGTATTGTTAAGAGCCACTCCAGATGTAAGGAGAGCGCTTTGGAATCCTCCCATGCAGCATAAGCACTGTAATAAAGTTCCAGTGAGCCACTGTGAATGCTATGTGTGGGGATAGACAACATACTTGGAATCATAATAATATGTAAACATCAGGGAACGACCATGAAATTAGTCTTTATTATTCATCCACTCTTATTTCCTTCTACATTTATAAGACTGGGGATTTTTTTCTTTTTTTTTTTTTTTTTTGCCCCCTTCCTACCTGATGAAAACAGAGACTCACATGATTGGAAGGGGAAGTCAGGAAACCAGGCTTAAAGAGGTTAAAAAATTTCCACAAGGTTCCACAGCCAGTTGGGGGCAATTTTCTTTATTATTAAAAATTCTTTGTGGGTGATTTTAGAACAAAATCATTTGCTGAACACTCAATTTAGTGAAAGGAGAATTGTAGAGACACGGGAAATCAAAACTGATTTTTTTTTTTTAGTAATTACATTACACAAGTAAAATCTACTTTTTGAACTTGTTGCTCTGAGTTTCTTCTTCCTTATTTCTAATAGCCTCCTAAATTCCAATCCATTCCTCCCAAAATCATTTATCCCTCCTAGAAAACCCCTTCATATGGCCATTCTCGAGCCCAGTGATTCTCAAAAGATTGCATCTGGTTTACCGGGAAGTAAATCAGAAATGCAGATTCCCAGGCAGAGTCCAATTTAAAAGACTAAGGGTGGGGCCCAGCACTGTCCATGTAAACAAGCTCCCCAGGTGAGTGTAACTGTGCTTTGAAGCACATGACTCCAGACTGTAGGCTTGAGTCCATGTTCCAAATAGAAAACATCTAATTTTTACAGTAGATTTAAGCTGGAACAACAAAAATATGTGCAGAGCTGCCTATAATTTTTAGGTTCCCTCTGAGGTCTGAAACTGACCCAAGAGATCTGTGATTGGATGAACCCTGGTAATCATTTGCATGAGGTTTGGAGTTTTCTTTTCTTCCTTCTAAGACTTTTTCCCCTGGAATGCATTTCTAGTTGGGATTAAATACAAAATGTCTTAACTCTTCCTCCACAGCTAAAGGAAATCAATTTTAAAAAGTGTTTCAAGAGTGCTTTAAAAAGTACACAAAATATATTCCCTTTGAACCAGACGCCTGGGACATACAGGGCAAAAGAGTAGGTAATGAGAGAAGTAAACGCCAGGTCTTCCAGCAGAACCAACCCTGAAACTAAAACTTAGAAAGGAAGCTGACTGTGAAGTAAGTGGACCAGAGGAACAATAGCTCAGGCATATCCTCGGATAAGTTTGAACCTGAGAAAATAGGAATGAAACAGACAAACCTCTTGTCCCTAGTTAACTTTCCCTTCTTGTTATATTTTAAAATAGGACAGTGTCGTAAGTGAGAATAGAGAGTTTATGTGGAATCTTAGACCTCCTCTGGGTGCCAAAAGACTTTCTTCAAACCTAAATAAATACTCCTTACTGGATTCAGCATGCATGCAGGCTAAGTCGCTTCAGTCGTGTCCAACATTTTGCGACCTATGGACTATAGCCCACTACGCTTCTCTGTCCATGGGAATCTCCAGGTAAGAACACCAGAGTGGGCTGCCATACCCTTCCCCAGAGTATCTTCCCAGCCTAGGGATCGAACCCACGTCTCTTATGTCCCCTGCATTGGCAGGCAGATGAGTAACACCACCTACTCATCTCCACAAGAGATTTTAAATCTAGAGCCGCCAGAGACCAAGAACACAGCACACTGAGAACAGGAGTCTGTGTGTCCTACCACCAGCTCTAACCAACTCCCACTTACAACCATGAGGGCAGGTCTATATGTAGATTTCTTAATGATTATATGACAAAGAACTGCCACAGAACCTCACAGGACCAAAAAAACATCGTTGTTAAGTATCAAAGATAATACAAAATGCTCCAGAAATGCTATAAAATAAATAACTCCAGCAACAAAATTGGTTTAAATTTGTTAGAAGGCAGAAAGTCAAGGTTACAACTTTAACATACACATTCCAGCTGTACTTCTCCTTGGCTTAGGAACAAAGACTGAACTTCATGGGGTGGGAAGAGAAGAGGGTGGAACCAGAGGGACAAAGTGAAGCATCCACCAGAGATGAATAACCTCAAGGATTCAATACCCACCTTGAGGGTTTTGGATTTTTTTAATTTCTATTTATTTTTCTTTGAGGATCTCTAATGATCCTCAGGGCATTTTAAAAATGGGAAGATTCAGTTCTGGCTCTGCTAGATCACCACTGACTCTTGGTCTCTCTCAGTCCAATTAAATTCTCATCACAACTGCACAGCTTGAAATGCCTAACTTCTTTCAGCTGCTTCCTATCCTTTCTCCAGCTGCTCCCAGCAGGTATGGAGGCCTTCTAACACCCAGTGGCCATAAAGCAGTCACAAATGAGCAACACCACACATACTTGGCCAGAGGTTGTACCTAGAACTTTCTCTGTTCTGGTGCAGTCCATTCAAGTGTATAACTAACATCTAAACTAGCTTTTCCATTTCGCAAATGCCTGACTGGGTTATGTGGAACAGGCACCACACGTCATCTCAGAGAATCTGGAATTACTTTTTAAAGCCCAGTTCTCATTATTTTCAACACACTTCATCAGGATTCTTTGACATCGGGGTTGGGGGGGCATTCCCCTATTCTCGGTTATGCTTAATTGTTTTTGAACATACAAGTTTGACGTGGTATGGCAAGAAAAAAAATGTGGCTCAAAATAGAATATAGCAACCCTTGACTCTGCCTGACTGCTTCTCAGCAGCATGCAAACCACTCTTGTTTATTCATCATTAACATCTGAATAAATTTTATGGTAACATCTATACTCTCTCTCCAAAGTCAAGTGCTCAGTAGAAATATAGAGCTTCCTGGTAGCTCAGCTAGTAAAGAATCCACCTGCAATGCAGGAGACCCCAGTTCAATTACTGGGTCAGCAAGATCAGCTGGAGAAGGGATAGGCTACCCACTCCAGTATTCTTAGGTTTTCCTGGTGGCTCAGCTGGAAAAGAATCCATCTGCAGTGAGAATGTCCTGGGTCCAATCCCTGGGTTGGGAAGATCCCCTGAAGAAGGGAACGGCTACCCACTCCAGTATGTGGCCTGGAGAACTCCATGGACTATACAGTCCATGGGGTTGCAAAGAGTTGGACGTGACTGGGTGATTTTCAGTTTCCACTTTCACTAGTAGAAATATGAAAACAAGCCATCATAATCTCCCTCAGCAAAGTATTTACCCAAAAGACATGACTTAATGGCAGAACAATGCATGCATAAGGGCTGGATTTACAATGTATCAGTTCCACAGAATGTCGAATTTATCAATTCAGGTTAACTGTTACAGTCTGTCTTTTCTTAGACTGTAGTCTCCAGTCAAGAACATCCATCAAAGTCAAGAGAAGGTTGGAACATACACATATGCAGTGGCTGATACAACAAGGGGTATCAGCAAGGCCAATCCCAAACAGGTCAAGCAACAGTAAACACACAAGAATTTCAAACGGTTCCAAGACTAAAAGTATTCCTAGCAGGAACATCAAGTCCCCACTGACTTCCTCAGAAGGCAAATGGGCATTTGCCAATTCCTCTATTTTTTATACTACTTCAAGGGTTTTAACATACGTAACTTTTAAATTCAATGACATTATAGAGAAGAGGGAGACTACTACCCATATTTGACAGATGAGGAAACTACGGAATTGAGAGGTCAGTGGCTTGTCCAGGGCTAGTTAAGTGGCTTGTTAAGAACAGAATGAACTTTGGAATTCAGGCCTCTTTATTTCAAATCCAAGGTCTCTTGGAAATATGGTAACATATTCCTGTTTGCCCTCAATCATCACAAGAACATGTAACTGCTGAAAACTCTGCTTTGTGATCTGGTAACATGGACGACACACTTCTTGACTTCGATCATCACAAGGCCTGGCCATATGGGAGCCTCCTCAGCCTACCCTGCAAAGCACCCCCGGGTTGTGCTGCTGTGACCCACTGGAGTTAACATTTCACAGATTTCTTTCCTATGCCTTCAGCATCCCTGATGCAACAGTGAGAAAGGGAAACATAAGCAGAACCAAAATCAGTTTCTGTGCTAAGATAAGAACTTTCCAGGGCTGAAGAAAGACGGGCAATCAGTCATAAACCTACTTTGCCAAGTGGTTCATTAGCAGCTGTAACATCTGCCGGTTTTTCTCTGGGAGCCGATGAACAAGGCTGTGGATTTCAGAGACCCGAGACTCCTGGTTCTCCAGCTCTGCAAAGGAAGGAGGGAGGTAACACTGGATCAGAGTTACAGCTAAATCAGTTTGCAAGTCAAAAATCAGTGGAAAATAAAAGTGGGGCACAAGAGAGAGAAGATTTCTCACAGATAAGACCCTGTTCTGTGTACTCATGACTAGACTGACTGGATCTAGAAGTGCTTTTAATAATGCTTTCCATGACAAAGTTCATGAAAAAATAAGACTGTCCAAAAAATCAAGCCAAGACGATGACATAAGGAAATGGAACCTCCTCACTCAGGAGTGGGAATAAATTTGAGAGTGGCTGGCTCCCTAGAGTGGCAACTTTGTTTCAAGGAAGGAAGGAACTTTATACACTCATTAAGTGATGAACAAATTGTACCTGAACAACACTGCAAGGGTCTCAAATATCAAAATAACATCTCAAGACTGCATCAAAGACATCAAAGGAAATGTCCAGTTATTTCCAAGTCACATGAAACAACCAGCCATGGAGAAGAAAGGAATGGCAGATAAAATAAGGAAATGTTTCTGCCAACCTGTAACCTAAATCGTGATCTGTCACATTCTAATGGTTGCACTTGGGTACGTGGCTTCATGTCTCTGGGAAACAGATTAATGGCACTCACCACACCTATTTATAGCTCTGAGGTGAGTTTTAATTAAAGAATGGTTGCTATGAGTTTGAAATTTCTCTGAGAAAGAAATCACATAAACACCATCTTTACTTTCAGCCTTCTCCCAGGTCTTTCTCCTGTTTTATGGGGGCCACTCTGCATGGATAAGGCCACCAGGACACAAGGTATTCTTTAAAGAGGCCAGTAGCAGCTACCAGTGTAAACAAACTCAGATGGCTTAAAGGAAGCAAGGAAAAGCACATACTATGGACATAACAGCACGGTGGGGATTTGTGCCAGATTTAAATCTGATAGAGAATCTTACTTCCCCTTACAGGAGCCCTGCCCCACATAGAAAGATTCCAGTATGCTTAGGGTAGCTTGCACCTAATCCCTATGTATTTTAATACGAGTAATATAACGCCCAGGCTTGCATGATATAGCTGAAGACTGACCAGAAGCTGTAAATGCCAGCCATGATGGAAAAGAGGACTGAGAAGTTATATAAACGGTGTCGGATTCAGGGAAACATCCCGTGCTCAATTTAGGTAATGGGCAAAGTCTGAGTCGTTCTGAAAAATGTTACCTCCAGGGCCGGCAAAGGCCCCAGGAGTTAGAACTCCAATAATCAAAACTACAAAGTCCAATTTGCTTTTTTCACCTCACCCCTTCCCTGTACCACTACCCCCCAACTACTCACTTCTGAAGCTTTTCCCCTCTACTGTAAACTCAGTACGCTCACAAGGTCCTTAGCAAAACCCGACTGGGTTTTGCTTTCATTCTGTGACAATCTTATGAGTGTGAATGTGGGGAGTTTACACACAGAATACAAGGGGTTAGGTAATACTTATTTGGGGATACTTTTCTTTGAAATAGACAAATTTATCCCCTTTCCCTTAAAATTGTGGCAAATAGAAAACTTACTTGCTGCTTTAATGAAACTTCTTTGAAACTGGTACATCATGAGTGGTCCTGGAAGCATTCTGGAATAAAAGGATATACACTAGTCAGTTTAACAAAAGCAATCCTATTCCCACTACCCACTGTGTTACATTTCTCAAAGACAAAGATCATGGGCAAACAAAAGCAACTCAGTTTAGTTCAACTTAGTTTCCCCTTTGAGAGGGTCCTGAGATTTCACCTGAAATGTTCATTCTTTCTCCTTTTTTAAGGGAACAGACAAAACTTACGTTTCACAGTCACAAACCAGAAAAGTGCTAATGCAGAAGTCTAGCACAAACTGAGAGATTTCCTTTTCAGTCAATGACTCACCCACAACAAGAGCATTTTAAGATGTGCCTGAAATACAGGCAACTAACCCAACATTTGCAATCATCAGCTCTTAAACTCTTGTCTTCCTGGCAGCTTGTTATTAATCACTTCATCTGGAAACACTATGAGAGACTTTTGTAGGGGTTTTTATAGCAAATTCACTATGGAGTATTGCTCCAGTATGCCAAAGCGTTAGAACCCTTAGTATTAGGCATGACATAATCAAATTTTACCTGCTATCATAAAAAATATATATATTTTATACATACTATTAGCTAATCAATATCAAGATGCACAGATAAGTGCACAGATAACCTCTAGCATCTAGGCTTTATGTAATCTATTATGGTAATATTTGGAATATGTTTAACTGTAAACTTGAGTATTTTTACTGATAGTCCAAACAATAAGCTTCTCAACAGATTATCTATGGTCCTTGGTTCAGATTTCATTTTATTTTCATTGGATCCCCTGATTCAACTCTTAGTCATCACTTACATGACATCTTATTCTTGATACCAAGAGCCTCCCAGCAATTCCCCAACAGCCAGTAAAACTGGCATCACCAATTCCTTTTCTGTGGCTTTCGAGCCAAGTAAATCTTAACAAACTTGTACAAATGCTTATGTAATTCACCATTATAGTTCTCCTCTTTCTTTATGACTAGACCCCCCACTTTCCTGTTCAAGAGGGACCACAGTGGAGAACTATAGCATCCCTATGCTTCACATCTAGCATGCCTTTCAGTCTACTTGGAAACTGAGATGTGAGCAGCTAGTCAATCACCCACTCCCTTAATAACCAAGGGAAGGGTAGGAGGCAGCAGAAGTAACACATGTATTATTACAAGAAAAGCAGTCTTCTTGTCAATGAAGTCATATTTTCCAATCTAAGCAGAAGGAGTTAAAAAGGAGTACCATTAAAGTTCTCATTTTTAAGGAGCAACATTAGCAATACACTGTATCCATGCAAGGTGTAGAACTCTCAGAATACACAGGGTATGTAATCACGCATTCTCAACACAATGGGATACGTGATTCCTTGTTTTCTTAGCTGATTACCCAAGCATTACAGGAAATACCATATTTGAGGCTCTGTTAAAGGCTGATCATCAGAGTAGCTTCTCAAAAAGAGCAAAGCTTCCTAAATCACTCATGGCACCGTTGCACAATGGCAATCCATCAACTCTGGATGATTTATAATTGGTTTGACCAGCTGAGCTAATTGCACCCACACATAAGCTGTTTCCACATCTCAAACTCCCACCCAACAGTCCTCTGGAGGCTGAAAATAAAACTGCTTTCTTCTTGATTGCATGATAACAAGCTGGCACCATGCCCTGCAAATGGAAAGTCCCTACCTTAGGTAGGTCTTCAAAGCGCTAGTGATGGTCTTTATCTCCCACTCGGCACAGATATCCATTTCTGTTTCAGAAGCTGTTTTGGGGTCTAAAGAGAAGACAAGACAATGGGTAAAACAGAGCAGAAAATATAGCTAAAAGACAACCATACATAAAAGCATTCAACCTCCCTACTAAACAAGGAAATCCAAAGTAAAAACAAAAATGACAGCTAGTTTTTCCTGACGGAATTATAAAACTGTTTAAAAATCCAAATATCTACTGTTGGCAAAAATGCAGTGAAACTGATCCTCTCAGAAACTGCTGGACGCAGATGAATTAGTGCAAGAGATGTGAGAAGAAATTTGGCAATATATATCAAGTCCTAAAAATGTTTATACACTTTGAAACAGTAATCCCACTTCTCACAACCCATCCTCAGGAAATAAGATAAGACATGAGAAAGTTACATACACTCAAAATGTCCAACCTACGCTACTCTTGATAACACCAGAATACATTTTAAAAGAACAACCTAAACAGTCAATGATAGAATGATTAAATTAATCGTGGTCTATTCCTGATGGAATAGCATGCTACATTTACATGAAAATGATAACTACATTGCAAAATGGAAAATGCCTGAATTATCATGCAAAGTCAAGCAAAAAAAAAAAAAAAAAAGATTTAAAGTTTTGTGAGAAACTCAAATGAATGAAAGCTGAAAGGAAATATTGTAAAAAGAAAAGCGTGGTTGGAGAGTGGCAGAATTGTGTGTTTTTTTTTTAAACTATGACTTGATTCCATTACTTATATATTTTAAATTGCCCTAAACCAAGATGTGGGAAAAAAAACAAAACAAAACACCATAATTATATCAACTCCTGATCATTTCTTCGTTTCTTCTGTGTATACTTCCAAACAAATCTGTGTATTTCAGATAAATGTATACTGTAAAAGAAGAGATAATTCTTGTAGTCTTTCTGAGCAACACACAGGCAGGCAAGAGAGGCAGAGGCTGGGAAACATGAACTGTTTCATAAACCAGCAGAAACCTGGATTCTCGCTGGCAAGAAGTCAGAAGCACAGTCTCTCAGTGCATTGAATGGACAATCCAACTTCTAGCAATTTGCCTCCCAGCTCCCATTGCCATTTCTTTCTGCACAGCAGTTCAGTTCATTTTTAGCTGGGCTGCTACCCTTTTCTTACACCTACTCCCCATGCTCAGGTGAGGCCCCAGTCTTCCAGGTTGGGGGGTGGGGAGAGGATGAGATGTCTCTGAACCCGGGGACTGGTTCAGGGATGGTCCAAGACCTAAGCCAGGCCAGTCAGCATGAAGTCCAGGACTTCTCTAGGAAAGAAGAAAAGGCACTCGCTGTGCACCTGGGGGATGATACTGCTGCTCTGAATGCCACCACGTGGAGCCTGAGAGTACAGTCTGACAGACAAAGCCACGGGGAAAGGCTGAGAGTCTGGATGACATGGTTTGAGCCCCTGTAGATCACCATGCCTTTTTAATCAAATGAGCCAAAAAAGTCCCTTTTTGCTTAAGCCAGTTAAGGTCAGGTTCTCTGTTCTTTACAATCCAAAGAGGTCTAAATGCTGTAGCAGGTAAATGGAGACAGCAACCAGACTCTCTCTTTCTGGACAGTCTCAGAAGAAAAGAGGATCCTCCTGCAGGACCCACAGCCTTGCAGCTGGAAATGAGTCCACAGGTGGGCATGACACATTTTCCATTTACTTTCATCCTAGTAAGAAGAGGTCAAAAATCATGAGTGGCTTAAGGATTTAGGCCCTAATCCCCAAGTAAGGGCACAAATCCAGTTGGTATCTACTGCTCTCACTGTGTTCTGACAGGGCCCTGGTTCAGTAAATGTTTGGCTCCGAATGGCATAACATTAATTCTTTTCTGGCTTTGCCATCTTACACTCCCTTAACGGTTAGTTTCTTCCTGTGGAAGTGTAGGTACCAAACAACTTTGCTTACCATGACCTTCCTCCCTCCCCATCCCCAAGACACAGGGAAAGCTGCCACAGTGCATGGTTCTTGGAGGCAAGACAAACGTTACTGTACATTTTTCTGAGGAACAAACCAACTTCTACCCAAGAACAGTGAACATGACACTAAATAAGCAGCAGTTGGCAGGTCTGGGAGTTGTGAACTGTTCCATGAACCACATTTAGCAAACTAATGATTAGCTTCCACTTATTCGGGCTCTGTAACCATAGGAATATTGTGTAACATTACAGAGAGGAGAGTCAAATTACAGCCAGGCTAAAGGGCTTTTTATAGCACTGATGAGGCAAAGTTCATAACTTGAGTACGTTCATTTTAATTCATTTAATGTCCAAACTAAATTGAATACAGCCTCCCAAACTACCCCATTTTCAGAAAGAACTGATACCCCTCCCTACCAAAGCGCCCCTCACTTACAGAAGCTTTCTGGCAGCACCTGCATATGATACAGAGACATAATTGACAATTTCCTTCATAACTCAGCACATTTCTTTCCACCAGGTCACTTGCTGATTGTGGACTTAGTAACACTGACCTAAGCTAGAGGAGCAGTCCAATGTACAGAAAGGTATCACATAGGTAGAGGCATTTCCTCTTCAACCTACTCCCTGCATGAATTCAGAAAAGTAGGAGATATGGGTTGGAAGTGATGGTTACAAGGGGGGAATGGTCTTAGAAATGTCATACTGGATCACAGAAGATCCAGTGATCCACTGTTGTGCTGTTGACAAAGTTACTAGGGATCTTCTGGGTGAAGGGATTAGGAAAGTCACCAATACATGACTAATCTCCTAACGCTACATTATAATGTATGCATATTAAAATATTTTCTCTTTAACTGTGAAGGTAATACACGCATGGGGTAAAAAAAAAAAACACACACACACACACACAAAACAAATACATATACATCAAAAGCAAAACTTCCCCTGCTAGAGGTGACTCAATACCAGTTTTGTCACCAACACAGTATGCTAAGGCTAATGCTAAGTCGCTTCAGTCGTGTTCAACTCTGTGCAACCCCATAAACGGCAGCCCACCAGGCTCCGCTGTCCCTGGGATTCTCCAGGCAAGAATACTGGAGTGGGTTGCCATTTCCTTCTCCAATGCATGAAAGAGAGAGTGAAGTCGCTCCAATGCATGAAAGTGAAGTCGCTCAGTCGTGTCCGACTCTTAGCGACCCCATGGACTGCAGCCCACCAGGCTCCTCTGTCCATAGATTTTCCAAGCAAGAGTACTGGAGTGGGGTGCCATTGCCTTCTCTGCCAATACAGTATATTAACGCATGTATATGGAATTTAGACAGGGTAATGACGATCCTACAATCAAGGCAGCAAAAGAGACACAAATGTAAAGAACAGACTTTTGGACTATGTGGGAGAAGGCGAAGGTGGGATGATTTGAGAGAATAGCACTGAAACATGTATATTACCATATGTAAAACAGATGACCAGTGTAAGTTCAATGCATGTAGCAGGGCACTCAAAGTCAGTGCTCTGGGACAACACAGAGGGATGGGATGGGGAGGGAGGTGGGAGGGGGGTTCAGGTTGGGGGGACACATGTGCACCCGTGGGTGATTCATGTCGATGTATGGCAAAAAAACAGCACAATATTATAAAGAAATTATCTCCCAATTAAAATAAATAAATTAATTAAAAACAAAATACCAGCTTTGTGCATGTG
This sequence comes from Bos taurus, assembly GCF_002263795.3. Taxonomy (NCBI): domain Eukaryota; kingdom Metazoa; phylum Chordata; class Mammalia; order Artiodactyla; family Bovidae; genus Bos; species Bos taurus. The sequence goes on along the minus strand of NC_037334.1, from coordinate 54,116,474 downwards.
TATGTGATCTCTAGCAGTGTGTACATGAACAAGCAGTTAAGTGACTATGTACAGCTTTCTAAAACCACAAATGGAAGCACCCTCTAGATGCCATTCTGTGCACTGCTATTTTCATTTCATAATATCTTAAGAAATAGTTTGCTATTAGTAGACAAATGTATCTAACTCACAGTACTTCACTGTACCATACTTAACGCCCCCATTCAAAGAGATTCAGGTTGTTCCCTAGATTTTGCTATGGTAAACAATGATATAAACCACTGTTCCCTTGTAGATTATCTTACCTACAGAAAAAATTCCTCTAAGTGGAATTTCTGAGTCAAAAAGAAAGTGCATTTTTAATTTTGAAAGATACTGTTCAACTACCTCTCAGAGGTTATACCATTACATTTAAGAATGAGTGTGACTCCCTCAATTCCTTGACAACAATGAATAATCAAACAATTTGATCTTAGTCACTCTGATAGGTTAAAGAAAAACAGGTCATCTACTTTAATTTGCATTTCTGTCTGAGCAGGAAAATTGAGAATCCTCTCTTGCATGTGTGTTTTAAAGTCAAATTTACTGAAGTATAACTCACCTTTTTAAAGTATACAGTTCCATGATTTTTGACAAATATATATATTCATGTAACCACTGCCACAATCAAGATATAAGTCATTTTCCTCACACCTTCTCCAAACTCTCTTGTGCCTCTTTCTCCACAGTCACTCCCCTCCCTCCATCTCCAGCCCCTGGCAACCCCTTTCCATGGCATAATACTCATGAAATTCACCATGTTCCTGCATATACAAGTAGTTCAATCCTTTTATTACTGAGTAGTTTTCAATTTTATGGGCATATCCACTGCCTAGTTGAAGGAATTTGTGCTGTTTTCAATTTTTGACTGTTATGAATAAAGCTGCTATAAATACTTGCAATGGGTCTTATGAACTACTTTTTTGTCTCCTGAGTAAATACTCAGGGGTAGAACTGGGTAAAAATATGTAGGAGTAGGTCATATGGTAAATATGTTCAACTTTATCAAACCTATCAAATGGTTTCCAAAACAGCTGGGCTACTTTGCATTTGCAGGAGCCAACAGGAGAACTCTAGTTGCTGCATATATTTGTCAACCCATGATACAACCATGTGTTTAATTTTTAAATTTTAGCTCTATTAGGTATGTAGAAATAACTCATTTTTAAAATTTGATTTTCCTTAATGACTAATGATGTTGGTCATCTTTTTATGTGCTTTTTGGTCATCTATATATTTTCTCTGGTGAACTATTTGTTTAAATCTTGTGTCCATTTTAAAAACTGAATTGCAAGTTATTTTTAATACATTCAGGCTATAAATCATTATTAAGATATATATTTTACAAATATTTTCCCTTGATCTGTAACTCGTCTTTTCTTTTTCCTAATATATTTTAAAGAGCAGATTTTTTTAAAAAAGGATAAGGTTCAGTTAATCAGATTTTTCTTTCATGGTTCCCGCTTTTTGTGTTCTAGCCAAGAAATCTTTTCTAAAACAAGATAGCAAAGATAGATTCTCTCCTAAATCTTGAAGTTTAACAGTTTTATCTCTTAGGTTTAGGATCATTTGCCTATTTTGAGTCAATTTCTGTACATACTTTAAGATAAGGGTTGAATTTCTTTTTCCTCATATAGATGTCCAATTACGTTAGTACCATTCGTTGAAAGGATTGTCGTTTCCCCCACTAAACTACTTTGACATCTTTATCCAAATTAAATGACCATATATATGTGGACCCTATTTCTGGATTCTCTTGCCTGTTCCACTGATCTATATGTCATTCCTTACCATACAGTCTTGAATTTCCTGCATATAAACATTAGTTGTATTTTGTTTTTTGTCTTTTTCTAAAATCTTGAGTCTTTCACAATATTCATTCTCCATTACATCTTTGAGAAAGATATTTATGTAAATATACTATCTTCGCTAAGAATACTATCCTTTAAGTCTAAAGAATTAAGATTTTTTTCTGTTTATCCTATAGGCAATTCTTTCAAGACTAGATTCGATGCTTAGCAACTTGATAAGCAAATCTGTTTATCAAATTATTTTCTGATTATAAAAGCTGTACCTCTTAAAAACTTTAATCATTTTCCATATCTAGTGCTTAAGAATCCAGAATATCTATAGCCACATCTGTTCTAAGACCCAAATGCTGTTGCTGTCTCATGTCTCTGTCTTAGAAGAACCTGCCTGAAGCATCCCTGTAAGCAAAGGTGACGGTGGGTGGAGCAGAGAAGAAGGGGAGTGTCCATCTGTGGCCTCCGTTCTCTAGGAACTTGGGACTGTGGTGAATAGTGCCCTTACTAGCTCTCAGATGGGTCAATCCTCCATCCAATCAGTATACTAGCTCCCAGTTCTGGTCAGCATTTGTCTGCTCTCCTTTACTGTTAAGTAAAATTGGAAGTGCACAATGTCAGGGCTTCTTCTCTGCTAGTCTTCAAAGATTTGGGGCCGTTTCTGCAAGCCTTTACATCTTAGAAGTTGTCATAAGCATATCTATTACTTCAGCATTTCTTCAGAAAGAAGCTTTGCTTGCTTTTATTTATGATACTCTGTGAAGGGTGTGAGAAAGGAAAGGCACAGAAAAAAGGCCCCAGAGGAGTCAGAAGGATGGTTCATGGTTGGATCAGAGTTCAGAGAGTGAGGCACGCTACTGTGACCTGGTGCTTTAAAGCATAGCAATTCAAACCTTCCATGTGTTCTCTGTAGCACTAACCTTAAATATTAGTTAAAAAAAAAACAAAACCCAAAAGACAAAACAGGATAAAGTTACAGGATAAGAAGAAAAAAAAGAGCAACACTAAACTTGCATTCCCTCAACATCACTGTGAGAAACTATAAAGACACACACACACACACACACACACACACACACACACACAGGGACAGAAAGTTTCAACAGCACAGAAAATAAGGCTCACAATCAACATTCTACTTGTCCCTAGAGGATCATCCACCAGGCAGAGTTCAGGAGAAGCCCAGAGGAAGACCCACCTTGGGGAACTATGTGATGGGTGACTGCTTTCTGCCCGCTCTGAGGTACAGCCCACACTACCCCAGGGAGGGGGGCCACGCTGCGCTGCACCCATCCCACCACAGCACAGCTCAGTGTCGAGACTGCAATCCAGGCAGTGAGATGAGACTGTGACAGAAGTGGAGGTGTGTCTGCTTATACAAAAGGAAGTGAATTCAGGAGGGGAAAGTTCTAGAACAAATATGAGAATGACAAATGAATAACCACAGCATACTTCAGATTAACCAGGAAGTAACTCCACTTCACTCACAACCACGACCAACCAGAACCAGGAGAAACCTTTTCATGAGTACAGGTAGGTCCACACTAAATGAAAAATTTCAGAGTACCAGAAACGTGGATGGAATCATGTATAATAGTGCTCTAATTTCATGTGACAGGATGGTTCTAATAGGAATCATGAAAACAGCAGCAGAATAAGGAGAGTCTACTCACAATGAATTCAACTGCAAAGGTTTATAACCACTCTGTGTTCAGGTGGATTTAAAAAGAAGATTAAAAAGCTGATAAAATACTTGTTCACATAAAACACAGAAACCAAAGCACTCAAAAACATTTCAGAAAGCATCTGTTCTACATTATAAATAAAATTCAGAAAAATATGGATGCTGTGAAATAAGACATCAAAGCAAAAAAAAGACACATTGAAATAATAAAGGTGAAATGTAGAAGGCAGAAAGGTAGAAATGAAAAGAGCTAAAATAAGTCAGTAAAAACACTGATAATTCAATTAACAAATTAAAACATGCATTATAAATAGCAAAAAAAAAAAAAACAGCCCCAAAGAAATTAAAACAAATGGCATGGATATGGGGTGCAAATTTTAGAATGTTTGCTTATGATGCAAAGAATCAAGACAGAAAGCAACATTAGAAAGATGAAAAATGAAGATAATTTATGTTTTTAAAATATTAAGAATTGAAGAATTCTTAATATTAACAAACAGAAAGAGAATTTGCTTTTCTTAGAGAATTTGCTTTTCTTTAGAAAACCATGTGTGAAAACTCCTTCACTGGACCCCAGTATGTATAAGAGAAGGACTAAATGGTGATATTTAAAGCAATGGAGGGACTTCCTTGGCAGTCCAGTGGTTAAGACTTAAGTGATTAAGGGTGTGTGGGTCTGATTCCTGGTCAGGGGCCTAAGATCCCACATGCCTCTCAGCCAAAAAAAACAAAACACATATCAAACAGAAGCAATATTATAACAAATATAATAAAGACTTCAAACAAGGTTCACATCAAAAAAAACATGTTTAAAAAATAAAATAACAGAAAGGGAAAATTTTCCTCCTCATTGACATATGGTTACTTGTCAATTGCATAAGTATTTGAGGAAAAGGAGGGTTAGTTTTCATTCTTCATGGATATATTTCACATGGATTTTAAGGAAAACAAAATTTTTGCAGTCCTAGAATGGGGAAGGTCTTTTAGGCACGATCCATCTATGAAAAAGACTAGGACTTCATAAAAATATTATAAATATTCATAAGACAAAACAAAAACAAAAGTACCCATATAAAGTTCAAAATAAATTATAATCTGAAAGAAAATATTGGTAATATAGCTTCCATATATAAGAATGTCTTAAAATTAAAAGATGAATACATCCATAGAAAACTGGCTGACAACACAAATAGGCAATTCATAAAAGAATAAATATCAGCAAGAAACCTAGAAAAAAAAGGCCAATCTCACCCAGAATATTTTTTTAAATACTTATAATTTATATGCAAAAAAGTAACAGAGAATGGTGTGTAGTAAAGGATACTCTGACAGCAAGTTTGGGAATATCAATTAAAGGCCTTAAAAACATGTACATACCTTGACCCAGAAATTCAACATCTTAAACTCTAAGGAAATAATTAAATATGTATATAAAATTTAAAATAACAACAGCTAGCATTTATTGACTAACATGTAGAGACTTTGGACTCAGCAACCCACAGGCATCTTTTATTTAATCCTCTCTTTATTACAGAGGCAGAGGCTATTATTACAGATAATGAGACAGAAGACTAGATGGGCTTAAATAATTTGTGCAAAGTCAAATGGACAAGCAGTTTAATTATAACTTGCTCAACTCCAAAAGGCATGCTCATAACCTATGCTATCCTGCTTCTGTGGGGATGATCACCTGAGCACTTTCTAGAATCATGAAGAACTGAAAGTAACCTACAGATCTGAGAAGAGGAGGCTAATTAAAATATTATAGTACATCTATACAATACGTGACCAAAAAAACCCCACTATACTTTAGAAGAATGTAACAGAAAACAGACATTATACTGTTATGTGAAAGAAGATTGCTAAAAAACAACATATATGCACCATGTGATTTCTTAGCATTTTTTGTTATATGATGGAACACTACATTTAAAAGGTGACAGTAATATGATAAAATAGTCAATAAAGATTATAGTCTGAAAGACTTTTATTTCTTCTTTGCTACTATGACTTTTAATCAGAAAAAAGTATTTAAAATCTGTACATGAAGAGACAGACATATACTGAACATGCATAGACAGAGCTATCTATATTTTTTAAATGCTGAGTCTAACTTTAGAAAGATTTACCTTCACTTAACATTCAGGGGGAGAAAAAAACCCAACAGTACACACATGGAAGCCACTCTATTTCTAAGCAGCTGTAAATCTTCTTCCTCTTGACGCTCTTCAAAGACATGGATCAAGGGCAGCTCTTGGGATGACACTAGCAGAAGGCCACAAAGCATATGCTATGAGAAATTCTGGCAGGCATTCTTAAGAAACGTGATTCTGCAAAATACAGTGTTTTCAAAGTCTGGCTCTTCTATTCCTCCTCCTACCTAACATCCCCCAACTTGAAGCAATCAAAGGAAGCTTCTGGTTTTGCTTAATTCTAACTCTCATTTTCAATAATAAAAATGCACTCTTCCACTTTGAGAGACTCTGACCAATAATCCAAATCTTAGTACCTGGTACATAATACAGCATCCAGTGAATACAGAATGAAGGAATAGTGACTGAATGGTTCATACTCAGCCCAGCCATGTCAGGGAGAGGTTTTGGAGTATGAATTATATTTTTTTACACTCTTGGCTAACCCAGTCTAGTACAAGTATGAAGAGCTGATGAAGACAGACACGGCCCTGCCTTCAGGTCTGGAATTTCTCTGGCCTAATGGGTGATCCCTCAGTTCCAAGAGCCAAACTGTTCAACTTAATTGACAGTGAGAATCCCAGATATCTTTCTCAACACTTTTGATTAGATCTTGTACTGTGGTCACCTCTCAGCTCTGGTTGAACCTCAGTCTGGAATCCAGTCTATCTGTAATGTCCTCCTGGCAAAGACAGCTGGCCTTGTGACTTTCAGCTGTTGGTTATTAGTTTCTCATGACATTTCTCAGATGTTCATGATTATTTTGTCTGTCCCTAGGAAAACTGACAAAGCGAGCAGGACAAATATCTTGTTCAAAGGTCACTAAGTGAAGTGATAAAAACAAGATCTTTTCATACCACTCTTTGCTTAGCACACGTGAGCTAAGATGGTTGGTTCTCTTTTAAATTAGCAACCCCGTCTAAAATGTCGTATTTCTTTTCATTAGTGTCATCTTACACAATCATCTGCTGCCTCTGAAATCTCTCTGCCCCTTTGACTCCCGTGTATTTAGTTGGTTACAAGGTCCTGTTGATTCTCTTTCTCCAGTCCTTTTGAGGCTGTGCTTTCTTCCTGACCTCAGAGCAGCTCTCTGGTTCAGCAGTTGATCGTGCATGCTCTGCCTAATCTATCCCAACTGTCTTATTCCTCCATGTGTTTCCAAGATCACATGCATGCTCCACATTGCTGCCAGCATTATTTGCCTAAAACTAGCATCTGATCAAGTTACATCTATGTTGACCATATACTTTTTAAAAAAATCACCCAGACGTATTATTCCAGTAGGCACTCTCCCATCATTCTATTAATAATCCTGCTCAGTCCCCAAGAGTCTATGGACCAACCCCCTTCCCACCCCACCCCTGCACACCCACCAACCTCCCAGAGGTGGTGTGGGATCAGAGACACGCAAAGGATCCAGGCCATTGGGATCTATCTGCTGTAGGTCATGCAACTGGCCTGAAGACTGTGAAATGAATCACACAGATGGCCCCATATGGATCAAAGTCCATCCTTGGGACCTTCTGTCAAGAAGATCAAGAAAGACACTCTCCACTCACTGATGCAAGTTCCAAGGACCACTGAGGCTGGTTTATCTATGAACCTTCCTGCAGAGAATACAGCAGAGAATATAGGAAGACAAGGGCTCACAGATAATCAGACACCAGAAAAAAGAAATGGGAAAGGCTGCAACAAATGTTGAGCCACCAGACCATGCCATGCTTCTGCCATCTTGAACTCACCAGTAATGTGAGCAAATAAATGCCTATTCTGAACTGTCTTCTTGACACTTTTGTGTAAAAAGAGTACTCACACAAACAACTCCACTACTTTGAAAATTTAATAGCATCTTACTTCCTACAGAGAAAAAAAAGCCCCTGAACTCAGAACAATATTCAAGTTCCTCAATCAAAGGGGCTATCTCAGATTTCCAGCTTTAATTCTCCTATTCCAGTCTTAAGTATTTTCAGATATTAAAATAATAATAATGAAATGAATACTCTTGGTTCGTAACATTTCCTGAATCTGAATTATACTTCTGTTCCCCCTCCACTACTCAGACCTTCAGACCCAGCTCCCACTGGGCACCAGCACCATATCTTACATAACAACTTTCATAAGCAAGCATAACTGCCCCCTAACTGGATACTCTGTGAACAAGGAATGACTCTACAAAGTTTCACCTCTAGCACCTGACCATCTCCTTCAGAGAGCAGACACTCCACAAATGTATGCAGCTCTGACTGGAAATGAAAGACTAAGGATAGATACCTGTTAGACTCTTCATTCTTTCTTACATTAGAACTTTTCAAAAATCAACCGTATTACTGTACAATCCAGCAACTGCACTCTTGGGCATTTATCCTACAGAAACAAGTTAATCTTCATTACTTTGCCATTTTATACACTGTACAAAAACCTGTACAGTGTTTACAGCTGTTTTGTTCGCCCCCAGAGTAGAAACAATCCAGTCATCCTTCATCGGATGACTGGCTAACAAACTCAGGTGCATCTACACCATGGAATATTACTCAGCAAAAGAAAAGAACTCTTCATACACAAGACAACTTGAACAAATCTCAAAGGAATTTTGCTGACTGGAAAAAACCCAATCCCAAAGGTCAAACAGTATATGATTCCATTTAAATAAAATCCTTGAAATGACACCTTCATTCTTATTTTTTGGGCCTCCCTGGTGGCTCAGACAGTAAAGAATCTTCCGGCAATGCAGGAGGCCTGGGTCTGGAAGATCCCCTGGAGAAGGGAATGGCTACCCACTCCAGTATTCTTGCCTGGAGAATCCCATGGACAGAGGAGCCTGGCAGGCTATGGTCCATGGGAATGCAAAGAGTTGGATACGACTGAGTGACTAACACCTTCTTCAAAATGACAACAAATGACAACAATCACAGAAACAGAGAACAGATTAGTGGTTGCCAGGAGTTAAGGATGGGGGTGAGGTGGGAGGTGAGGCAGATGAGGGCAGCCATAAAATGGATGCTTGTGGTGACTGACCTGTTCTGTATCTTGATCACATCAATATCTTGGCTGTGATACTGTATTATAATCTACTATTAAAGTGGGTTAAAGTACCCAGGATCGCTCTATTTTATGTCTTGTAACTGCACGTGAATCTACAATTATCTCAAAATAAAAAGTCTAGTTTAAAAAAAAAAAAACACAAAAACACTAGCTATATCTCAAATCTGAACCAAAAATTAGATTCTCAGTGCAAGAGTACCTCACAAACAATCATAGTTTCCAACAAAAGATCTCACAGCAGCTATCATACATTAGAGTTTTGCTTAAAAGAGGTGAGAAGAAAAGAGAATTTTCCTGATAAATATGAAAGAAGAGTTTTCTTTACACATAAAAATTATTTTCAGAAACTGGGATGGCAAAATGAAATAACAAGTACTAACAAAGAGAAGTGTCCCAGCCCAAAACACTGAGCGTGGACCCTGAGCAAGTCTATCTCTAACAGTGCATGGCTGGACTTCCATGGGGAGGTGTAAGAGCCACCAATCTGTGAAATCTGATCCGTTTGCCATTTAGAGCCATGTGACTCACCGAGGCTGCCTGCATTCATATCTAAAAATACAGGAAATCTGCAGCCTAGGCAAATTTGGCTCATTGGCTCAGGGCTTTTTGATTCAAATGCTGCACATTTAGAGATAGTGGTTTTATATTTATACCAGCCAGCTGCAAAGGAGGTTCTGCTGCTCAAATGACAGAGACTAGGTGGAAGTCTAGAAGCAAAGAGGATCAGACTTCTTTGCTTCTATACATTTATCTGGAAGTCACAGGATGACACCTTCTCAGTCACTGGGAACATGAGATCTGAAGTTCTCTGCAGGCTAGAAGGATGAGCTTTCTTGGGGAAAATGGGTGTGCCCCATGAAATGCTGGTCTTCAAAGAGGACAAAGGGAGTGTCATGAGCTATTAAAGACAGAGTAGGGTGCGGCAGTCGCATGCGCAGTGGAGCGCCACTTGGACTGGTGGCAACCAACTCTACAGACAGAGAGGGTGTGCCACTGTGAACCTGCCATTTTTCGTTTGTCTAGTTCCACTCAGTATCTCCTCCAGTAATGCCTGCGGCCATGACCACTGGTGAGTAGGGCAGTTGATATCTGGGAATTCCTTCTCAGGAGGCTCCCCCTTCAACCCTTGGGAACTGCCTGGCAGAGCCCCTGCACTCACCCATCAAGACGCTCAGCAGCTTCTGCACTCTGGAATTGACCCCCACAATTCGGTAGAGCCCTTGCTCATTGATCCCTGAGAAGAGAAACAGTGAAGATTTAATTAGAGGCACGTCAGAACACCAGTCAGGCCAACCCAGCCAAATGCACTTTTTTCATTTTCTCAGGACTTCTAAAAGCTTCTCTAATTAAAATTCCCTGTCACTCAGCTCTGCTCTTAGCGAAGGAGTGGGATTTGGTACAGCTGTCTAGGATTTCATGGGTGTGCTGCACACTTCAGCCCTCATGTTAGTTCAGTCATTACAGGGGCACAAAACCAAGGTAGCATCTGAAGAGTTTTGAAAGATGTGAAATATACACGCCTCCATATGTCATATTTAACCAGTTTTTTCATTTAAAAAGACAAAAATGAAACGATAAAATAAGTTCACACTACAGACAAGGGTAAACACTTTATAATCTATTTTTGCATACAGAATACAAACACTGAGGTGTTGGGGCATTTTATATTTTAAACAATGTTATCAGCTAAGGCTGAGAAATTAGACAAGTCATTCATCTGTGGTGCAAATTTCTTTATAAAGAAAAAAGTTGACCACCTTTATTGAACCCAAGGAAACATGCAAATAGACTAGAAGGGGTTCACCTTCAAACACCCAAACAAAGAACCAAAATTACCCAGCCTCAGTACTTTGTTCATTTAACTGCAAGGATTAGATCACCACTGCATCCTTTACATCCAGACCAAGTGGAATGACATGGTGAAATGACTTTTTTCCTGCTGGTCCCAAGCCCATTATATCTGACATTTCTCAACTGGTCTTCTGCTGCTGCTTATTCCCCTGATGGCCATCCTCCACTTAGTACCCAAAAGGAGCTTTCCAAAGTGTCAGTCAGTTCAAATCATCTCTTTTCTTAAAATCTTCCAATGACTTCCCACTGCATTTGGATCACAATCAAAATTGACCATGGCCTGTAAGGCCCTACGCAGTTGAGCACAGCCCGCCTCTGACTGCTTTATCAAACACCTTTATGCTCCTCCAGCCATGTGTGCCTTCCTGTAACTCCAACATGCAAAGCTCATGCCCCCAAACCACAACCTCTGCACAGGATTCCCTCTACCTGGAGCATTCTTCTCCCAGATCTTTTCACCACTAAGGTCTCAGCTTACATGCAATTTCTTTGATCAAAAACATCCCACGACCAATACTATTTGCCGCTGCCTTAACCAGTTTTCTTTTCTTTATAGTAGTCAACAGTATCTGAAATCATCTTTATTATTCAACTTCTTGTTTGCTTTCCCCCCACAATTATCACGTAAACTTTAAGTACAGTGAGTCTATCTTCTTCAGCACTATATCCCCAGTACCTCGGTAAGTCTACAATACAGGACCGAATGAATAGAGTATTCATCAGGGCCACTACTTTGGGACCAAAACAAAATTTCCTGGAAGAAATTTGGGAAAAGGCTGACTCTGCAGTGTTTTTAACAAGGCCTTTATAGAAATGTAACTAATAAAAGAAGTAGTCCAGAATGGTAAGATTTTACAGCTCAAATGGATTATAAAAGCATGTACATTATCCTGCATGGTTCATGGGCTAGGAGACCCTGGGTCTCCTGAGGGATGGGCCTCAAGTTACTGAGTAGCAGAGCCATTATTCAGTGATGTGGTGGCTTGAAGGGCTTATCGTTTCTGTAGTGTCTCCACTCCTTTTATCTCCGTGCTTTCCTAGAGCTTCACAAACTTCCAGCTCCTAGTGGATGATTGGCAAACCTCAGCATGTATGAGAGGTCTGTTCACTTACCTCTGGTCACCACCAATGGTGGTGGAGTGTACATACATGCACCGCAGTAGGGACATAACCCACTTGCTCCCAAGCATTTATGCGAAAATGGCATTTAACGCACACTGTCCTTGTTTCCTCTTTGTGTTAAAACTTCTTTAGATGTTAAAATATACCACATTCATTCTCATTTTAGAGGGGGTGGGGATGAGGAGATGGAGGCTAAAAGATCAAACCAATTGGTGACCCTCTTCTTCCTCTGCTAATCACTGCACATAGTTTCTGATTTTACATCAGAAAAAGTCACCCTATTGAGCTGTGGGTTTGCAGTCATCACACAGACTATGAAGGAGTTTATATGATTAGGAGATGTTGCTCTCAGTTTTGGCGGCCGAAAACTGAGAGACAAAGAGGCTGGCCCACCTCTGCAGGAACTTGAACTTCATCATGGTGGGGAGGGGAGCTCACTTTTGGCTCCATTTTTATACTTTTACCCTTGTTAATCCTGGCGTGCTGCAGTCCATGGGGTCACAAAGAGTCAGACATGACTGAGCGACTGAACTGAACTGAACCCTGTACCTCTTATTTCTCATTCCTTTAAAATGACAAGCAAATCAAAACACCTATTGAAAAATTACCTTAGTAACACACTTTAAATGTGTCAAAAGTGCAGTTATGGAAAATAGACAAATCCAAGGAAGACAGCAAAGGACAGCAGAAACTGCCACTCACAACACAAGTTGCCCACGCAGGCATGATCCTTCTTCTCCTTGCCGTCCCCAGAATGGGTTCAGAGTGGACAGGCTGGTTGCTGGTTCATAACTTGCATTTTTCATGTAATATACATTAATAAAAACCTTAGGTTTCAATAAATATATTTCTACTGCATTTTTAGTGATTCAGAGTGTTTTACTGCAAGGATGTAGCACATTCTTGGTTTAACCAATTTTTGAGACATTTGGCCAATTTCTGTTTTTTGTTTTGTTTCTTACCTTAACACTACTATATAAACATCTTTATGACTCAACCTGGCCCATGACCTTATTTCCTCAAGATCAATTTAGAGAAATCTCACCTTCTTCTATTTTATATTATCTGGCTATGTTTTACACATCTTTGCAACTCTTTATTAAAGGAAGGTATAGCAGAAATAAGCAAACTTAAAAAAAAATAGCACACATTATAATGATTACTTTGGAAAGAATTGGACTAGATGCACAGGAGTAGAAGTTTATATGGTTAGTTAGTTGTTGTTGTTTTTTTTTTTTTCCTACCCCTCTACTCAATGCTTCATAGCCTTTAATAAAATACTTGTATTTCTAAACTTGTAAGAGTCAAGGATCCTGTTTTAGAAGACAGAACTTCCTCAGCAAAAGGGCTGGAGGGTTGAGAGGTTGGAAAATCAATAAGATTCCCATCTTTGACAATGGTTCAAATCAAATCCAGTGGAAAGACAACATTCAGCTTTCCTCGGGAATATAACAGACAACGTACTCAAAGCTTGAAACTGCCAGAATGAAGGAATCTCCTCTGCAGCTATCTCCTCTGGGACAGAGACCACTGACGAATCAGCTTCTGTGACCTCAAAGTGCTGCCCAATGGACCCAGGAAAGGTCAATGTGTGACTTCAGCACCACTGCAGGAAACCAGGGGCCTGACCCTTTCTCCCTACCTAGATAGTGCCCTGGGCAGGATTCCTAATCTGGAGTCCACAAGCCCAGGAGGCTCACTAGAGAATTCAGGGTGTCTATCAACTTAGGAAAACAATCACAACTTTATTTCCACTAACCTATAACTGAAATTAAACATTTTCTTCCACTACAATATAAGCAACAAATCACAGCTTTAGCAGTACATGCAACTTGGTTGCAAACCAAAGATATTTTCCTAACATGTTACAACTGTCACTGACATCTTGAAATATCACTATTTCTGAATTATGCTAGCTATCAGACCCACTGCCGGAACCTGATGTGTAAACAAAGAATCACATATATTATTATATCACAACCATGGTTTTTAGTATTTTAACTGAATTTCAGTAACCTTAGTAGCTTCCCTGGTGGCTCAGATGGTAAAGAATCTGCCTGCAATGTGGGAGACCTGGGTTTGATCCCTGGGTTGGGAAGATCTGCTGGAGAGGGGAATGACAACCCACTCCAGTATTCTTGCCTGGAGAATTCATTGGACAGAGAAGCCTGGTGGGCTACAGTCCATAGGTCCACAAAGAGTCAGACATGACTGAGTGACTACCACACATCAGTAACTAGATTCCTTATAATGCTATGTATTTGATATGCATGTATTTAAAACAGTCTTCTGATTAGCTGAAAAGGTTAATGCCACCAAATGAATCAAATCAGCTGAGAGCCCTTGTGCTTCAGAACAACACAAGCTGTGGAAACACACTGCCAGTGGCATTTGGAGAGTTAATGAGTCACTAGAGATTGGGAAACAGCAGGTCGCAGGTCTGCCACCTCACCAGATGTGTGACCTTTGCCAAGAACAATGCCATCTGCTAAACTATTTTACCTCTGGTTTCCACAGCATGGATGCATTTCTTGATGATGCTGAAGCCAATGCTGTCCAACTGTGCAGCTGAAAGAGGAAGAAGAAGGCAGTCAAGTTGCTGGCCGCACACATACCAACCCCGGAACAGGGCTTGACCAACCCAGCATGACTCAGTCCCATGGTGTTGCTAAGGATTCTTTTCTTTTTTTCCACTGAAAGTACAGGAATGATTCAAGATTTAAAACTGCTAGCATTCACGGAGAGCTTACCATATGCCAGGTACAGTTCAAAGTGCTTTGCACATATTATCTCATTTAATTCTCATGGTAACTCTCTGCAAGGTTATCATCTATTAACAGCAGAAGAAACACAGCACAGAGTGATGAGTACTTTGCTGAAGGAGTAACCAGGCAAACTTTAACTTGTTTTGCTATTGTCAGGAGCTTTAGGACTAACTGTGTGCTGGTCTCCTTCAAAAAGCATAAATTAAATGCTCAATAAATGTCAGTAAGTACTTCACAGAGCTCACCTTGTTTAATCCCAGCAAGTCCTCTAGGTTGGTACTATCATGAGCCCCAAATTACACAAGAAACAGATTTGGCAAAGCTAACTATCTTGACCAAAGCTGCAAAGCTAATATGTGGGAGACTCACTCCAGAGCCATTACAACTTTAACTGCCTTAAAAGTGACTAACATGTAAAATATCATGTATGAAACGAGATGCCAGTCCAGGTTCAATGCACGATACTGGATGCTTGGGGCTGGTGCACTGGGACGACCCAGAGGGATGGTGTGGGGAGGGAGGAGGGAGGGGGGTTCAGGATGGGGAACACATGTATACCCGTGGTGGATTCATTTTGATGTTTGGCAGAACTAATACAATTATGTAAAGTTTGAGAATAGAATAAAATTAATTAAAAGAAAAAAAAGTGACTCTGAAAAATAAAAATTAAAAAAAAAAAGTGACTCTGAGTTAAAAGGAAGAATAAAAGTCTGCTCAGATGACTAGAAAAAGGGAAAAAAAGGAAAACTGACTGGGGGGAAATTAAAACAGCCAAGGACAAAGAAGGTATCTAAGGGAAAAGCACTAACGTGGAAGACCCACCCTCTATGCGGTAAACCAGCAGGCAGTGACAGGTTCTCCATTTGCTCCAAAACACCCTCTTGTCACTCAGAAAATAAATGACAAGTAGCACCAACTTTCCCACAATGCAGAACCAACTGCCAACCTGGCAACAGGGCTGAAAACCCAACAAAATTCATTCCCATGCTCTGATTACCCAATGATAAGATGTGCATGGTAATCTTTAAGAATCTTTGACCTCCTTTGGATATCAGGACAAGATGTTATACAAACCAGTGATCTGAGTGGAGAAGGGAATGGAAGGAAGAAGGAAAGTGAATATTTATAAATGATTTGTCATCATCCCAGGGCAAGAAATACACTTGTAAAATATGAGAACTGAGCAGAACTTGAACTCATCTTGGATCTCATCCAAATGGAATCTCTCCAATTTTTAATGTATATGGTTGAATATAGGTCCAATGAAGAAAAAAAAAATCCTTTAAAAATTACTGAAAATTCCCCAAATCAAACCAGAAAGGAACAGTAATTTCCCCAAACTTCTCTTCCCAAAGAGAACCAGCTTTAGCTCTTACATGTGTACATATCATTTTGTGGTACTTATTATTAAACATACTTACTATCTCTAGGATAGTAAATAAAGTACCAGAGAAGGGGGGGAAATGATGTTTTTCTTCCTGGAGAGCACCTGCTATACAAATCATTGTTCTTATTCTCTTAAAGCTACAGTCTATTAATTCAAGCCCTTGTTTCTTCTAGTATGAACCGAGTGTTTACTCTGCACATTGTGTTGTATATAGCTTTCTGACTCAGAAAAGGACCATTCTTCCAAATGAAGCTCAACTCATACCATTGAGTTTTCTCAAATTTTATGACAAACCATAATACATAGTCTAAATATCTACTGGAATCAAAGCAAGATTTTTTTAAAAATGATAACTCACTAAGATATAATTCACATACTGTAGTGTTCACTCATTTAAAACTTACAATTCATTTGTAAGTTTTACAATTCAATTTCTAGTATATTTCAAAGTCATGAACCAATCACCATTCTCTACATAACATTTTCAATACTCCCATGAAAAACCTTATACACATTAACAGTAACTCTCTATTTCTCTCTTCCCTCAGCTCCTAGAAACCAGAAATCTATCTTCTGTTTCTATAGATTTGCCTATTCTGGACATTTCATGTACAAGCAATAATATAATATGTGGTCTTTTGTATTTAGTTTCTTTCACCTAGTTTAATGCTTTTTCTACAATGATTTTTCTACAATGCAGCATCAATACACTTTACTCCATTTTATGACTAAATAACATTTCATTGCCTGGATATACCACATTTCATTTATCCATTCATCAGTTACCATTTCTGCTTTTTGACTATAATGAATAATGCTACTAGGAACACACTGGTGTACAAATCTTTGTGTGAACATATATTTTCATTTCTGTTCATTATGTGCCCAAGGTTAGAAGTGCTAGGTTATATGGTAACTCTATGCTTAACTTTTTGAAGAAATGCCAAACTGCTTTCTAAAAGTGCTGAACCACTTCACATTCCCACCAGTGACATATGAAAGTTCCAAGTTCTCCAGGGCCTTACCAACATTTGTTATTGTCTTCTTAATTACTGCCATTCTGGATATGAAATGGTATCTCACTGTGGTTTTTACTTGCATTTCCCTAATGACTAGTGGTGCTGGGCACCTTTTCATGTGCAGGGGAGAATGTTCATTCCTTTATACAGTAGTCAGAATAGAGCCTACTGGCAAGTATTTGTCAGAGGGGGAATTATTTTCTATACCCAAGGATGCTTCCTAAATGTCCATAACATGATTCAATAGTCAGTTGAAGCCTTTCGGTTCTCCTTTTGAGAGGTGGTTAGGAGGATTCTTGCACAGGGATGATAGTCAAGGAAGTTTGGGAGAAAAAGAACGGAAGTTGTGGACAGTGCTCTGGGGAGTTGCTGAGATGGATTCCAAATTCGGAAATTTTAAGGTTAGGTTTGTGAACATGGTCGTGTTCTAGGCATTGAGGAACTTCTGTTCTGGACAAAGACTACTTTGCTTCCCTACCCCAAGAACATGGTTAAAATTAGAAATAACGTGGCAGCGGACAGTGATGACCCCAGTGGCCAGAAGATACATGCTCATAAAGCCACTAGCCCAACTACGGGAAGAAATATGGACAGAGCTAGATATAACCCTGCAGAGACAAATCAGGCCTTGACCTTTTCCCATGGAACTGTGGGAAGTTGGCTCCTTCTCTAAGTAGGTAATAGCTAATGGAAAAGAATACAATGCTATCCCCCAAGTATATTCAGAAAAAAACTAAATTCCACTAACCCACACTAATTGCACTTATGTCTTTTGGAAAATGGCAAAGAAAAATGCCCCTCACCCAAAATCTCTGAGTAAATATTCCTTCTTTGGTTTTCCCAAAATTAGAGGTTCTGCAATTCATTTTATACCAGCAAAACCCTTTTCATGAAATAAATCTTACACAGATGTTACACATAAAGGCATTACACATATAACAGTATTAGTATTTATTAGTTGTCTAAGTTCAAATGCATATAACAGATTCATATATTACCAAGTCAAATGCTAAGAGTTCAAGGTAACACTATAAGCCTCTAATGTGTTCAAGCTGTATACTGATGATAATTACTACAGTTCCATAAACAAAACTGTGTTAAGAAATGGAATTAATATCAAACAACAGTCCTAATAAGGAACTCATGAAAAACACTTCAACTATCACTGTTGTAAATCTCTAAACTGTAACTGGTATAAATTATTACACTACCCCCTACCCTGGCACTTCCCTGTATCTTTCTATCTCTGGTTCGCGCGCGCACGCGCGCGCACACACACACACAGACAAATACACAGGTTTGAATTCTATTCTCACCAGTCTGAGTTTCCTGCTGACATCGTGATTAGGTTACTGATGATGAACAATTTCTTTCCTATTTAACATGTACTGAGTACCACTGATGTGACAGGGACTACAGTGAATCCATAATCAGATCATTAGTCCTGATCACTGTCCAGCAGATACATAAGCTAAGTTAATTGAGATCTCCTATTTGGAAAATCCAGTTCCCACTATTAGGTTTAGAACACCATCACCACTGAGCAGAGTTTGCTAATAACAGAAAAAGTCTGAGCAGCCCGCCAGATGGAAGCGGCTGTCCTTAATCCCTTCAAGCAGGTGATTCAGCTCTTTTACTGAGCCCAGGCTCAGAAAAGGTCAGGGATTTATTTGCAATTGCTGTATCCTTATAATCTCCAGAAATAATCTCTCATTAAATATCTACTAGGCTTGCATTATTCCCTTAATTTGACTGGCAATGAGTTGTTGCAGGGGCGGTACCTCCTGGGCCAGACACTCACCGTCTGGCAGCTAAGGCCTGGACTGGTTTACCTTCCTCTCTCAGCCATGAGTTCAGCTCTGCCCAGGTTTACGCAAAGGGCAGGCCAAACAGTTGTCAGATAATGAATATTCACAGAGCTCACACAAACACCCAGGCTGACCTGCCAAGTTAGAAAAGGGTCATCCTCTTAACTGTCATGTCAACTTTTGAAGCATTATTTGTCTGTTTTTAGAGGAAGTTAAGGGCCAGGGTCACACAAAGCTATTTTCTCGAAGTTTTATGGGGAACAGAAGGACATGGGACAGGCAGCTTGACTCTCAGTCAACCTGGAGATTCTTAGGGCCAAAGCAGGAGGAGGATGTCTAGCAGACTATTTGGTCTCTGCTTACCATGCCCAGGGTATGAACTCTGAGAAAAGGGAAACACGTTAGATTCAGGAACTGACTGCTTTACTACAATGGGCTTAAAACAGCAATATATTTTAAAGATCAGTCAAATTGTTTAAAAGGAGGAGGCTGGTGGGTCAGGTATACACATGGATTTTAGCATAACATTCAATGCCCTGTTCTGAAGCTTTTGGTACTTCATGTTACCTCATGTTACCTCATATGAAGCTTTCCTTGGCCTTTAAAAAAAAAGAAGAAGAAGAAGAAGAAGCATGTAGGTGACGGTAAAGAGTGAAAGCTACAATAAAATCATGAACTTAACCCTTAGCACTTCCCTTCTTTCTTATCTCCCACATCCAAAGTATTCACCTCAGTTTTTCCGCCTAATGTCATCTTAATTTTATCTAGTTCTCTCTGCCTTCACCACACCACCCTGGTCCTGGACCCATCTGTTACCAGGACAGCTGCAAGGCCCTCCCAACTGGTCTCCTTGGCTCACACCTCCTCTGGCTCCCTCCAATCTGCCCTCAACCCTTCCCCTCAACCCTGCAGCCCCCATGACCTTGACAAAACCAGACCACATCACCTTTCTGCCTAAAATCATTCAATGGCACCCAGCTGCTCTTAGAAGCATAATCCTGGCCCCTAATATGGCCCACACAGCTCTGCATGGTCTGGCTCCAGCTTTGTCTCATGGCCCTCCCCCAGGTCTCAGCATCCCAAACACACTGGCTTCCTCTCAGAGAATCCAATTAACCACACTTTCTCCTCAGCCTTTGCACAAGCTGTGTTTCACTCCTGGGAGCCCTTTGGCCCATGTGACTCCAAATTCTCAGGTCTTCCCCTTCAAGTATCATCTCCTGTAAAAAAGCCTCTCTGACCCCTCCACCTAGGTTGATGCCTTCCTTAACCTCTCCATCAGAGTATGCAGTATGAGTACAAGCCTACATTTATTTGTACAATCCTGCAAAAGGTGTCTGTCTACCAAGCTGGATATGCATTCATAAAGACAATGGTCCATATATAACTTTACTGATTTATTGTTATTACTACTAAATCTCTGTCATCCACTGTCCACCATAATGCTGGAAATGAAGTAGAAGCATGTAACTTTTCATTTGGTGTAACTTTTCATTCTGGATACATGGATCTGTAAAGTGGTGACTGAATGGTAGGAAGAGTAGCAGAAGGACAGTGTGGCAGAGTCAAAGTGACCTTTCAAACTTCAACTGATGTAAACCTATGAAAGCAGATAGGTTATCTAAGCTTCTGGTCCTCCACTTTTCCATCTTCTCTGAGGATAAAAGGTTAAATAAAGAAACGAATCTAACCACTTCCTTCCTTCCTGTATCAATATAAACAGGTATTACCAAGCAGTACAGCCTTAAGAATCAGTCCCAGAGAAGGGAAAAACAAAAACTATGCAAGCCAAGACATAGAATAGAGGAGACAAAAATCAAGTTTAGGTTTCCTGGACACTTTTATTAATTGAAATCCTTTGCTTGCACATACTAACTAGGCCATCTAAACAGTCAGACAGGACTTCCCTGGTGGTACAGTACATAGGAATCCACCTACCAATGCAGGAGACATGGGTTCAAGTCCTGGTCCAGGAAGATCCCACATGCTGTGGAGAAACTAAGCCTGTGTACCGCAACTACTGAGCCCTCACTCTAGAGCCTGTGCTCTACAGTGAGAAGCCACCATAATGAGGAGCCTTCAAACCACAATGAAGAAGAAGTTCCCACTCACTGCAACTGGAGAAAGCTCAAGAAAAGCAGTGAAGACCCAGTGCAGTGAAAAATAAAAATAAATAAATAAAATCATTAAAAAAAACAAAAAAAAAACAGTCAGACAGGCCTGAGGGTAGAGAAAGCTCTAGAAAACAAGAGCATTCACCTCCTGAATTTTGTGCCACTCACTCTTGAGGTCCCAAAGTCCCTCTTATAAAAATCACTGACTAGGTGCTGCCCGTCTCCAAATCCTTAGTATTCAAAGCATCCAGAAACTAGGTAAGAAGTGGCCAAATCACCAGTTCTGAATAGAAGGGACCTTTTCACAGCATAGGCTGACTGATGGACATATACTCTGAAAAAAAAACGACACTTTGAGATATGTCCCGAAGTTTCCCCAGACATGCCTCCCAGGAATTCTAACAGACCTCAGACCTCTCCTCAAAAAGAGAGGAATTGACTTACCTGAATTAGGCTCAACATGAATTAGATGGAATTAACAGTTTCCTAAAGCTGGTGTTTGACAGATTTTTTTCTTTATTCAACTTTTCTTTGATTTAAAAAAAAAAAAATACCTTTCAAGTTTTTTTTTTTTTTTTTCTTTTTATGGGAGAAATGGAATTTTCTGGAAATAAAAACAAGAGAACTGAGGTAAAGGAAGTCCATGCTGTGTTTCTAATGCTGATGGATACAGGAAGTTGTCTGGAGTTGCTGAGACCAGCCCACCATTTTATGGACAGTTCCTGGGGCACGTTCTCACCACAGAAATTTACTCACTTTCCCTATGTGATTTGCTCTTTAAAGCCTGGCCTGCCTCGCTCCTTCTGAATTTAATCAAATTTCAGCACCATTAAAAGCCATGAAGAAAAACACCCATACTCAATTTAATACAAAATCCTATCTGGAAAAGAGATTTCCAGTTGGCTCACACACTCAGAGGGGCTCACATCCTTTTCCTCAGAATGTGAAGCCCCAGAGTTGCCAGGGCTTCCTGGCTGTGAAGCTTCCAGTGGGGTCCAGGAAAGGTGTGAGTTCTCTACTTGGGCAGTTTACCCAGAGCCAGTTTTAATCCCAGATCAGCTCCCCAAACCTGTGACCCATTTCACTTCACTGCCAACTGCCCTCTATTCTGTTCCCTGGCTGGTAGGTACTCAGGGAATGTGAATGAACTTTAATATTAATTGAAGTAACACCAACAGAAGCTGTATGTACTGGAAAGAGAACAATGAATTTTAAGGCCGGACAGATCTGGCTTGGGCGCCTGTCTCTGCCACCTCTGGCCATTATGCTCTTCGGCAAGAAGCTTCACCTTCCTCACCTGTGTGGTGTGGTAACTCACCTTAATGCTACAAAGGTCAAATGAAATGGACAACAACTGAGACTTGGCTAGTATTCAGTAAATGGTCATTACCAGTACTATGATTATTAGGATATAGTAACTATTCTGAAAGAGATGGGCATACCAGACCACCTGACCTGCCTCTTGAGGAACCTGTATGCAGGTCAGGAAGCAACAGTTAGAACTGGACATGGAACAACAAACTGGTTCCAAATAGGAAAAGGAGTACATCAAGGCTATATATTGTCACCCTGCTTATTTAACTTATATGCAGAGTACATCATGAGAAACGCTGGGCTGGAAGAAACACAAGCTGGAATCAAGATTGCTGGGAGAAATATCAATAACCTCAGATATGCAGATGATACCACCCTTATGGCAGAAAGTGAAGAAGAACCAAAGAGCCTCTTGATGAAAGTGAAAGAGGAGAGTGAAAAAGTTGACTCAAACCTCAACATTCAGAAAACAAAGATCATGGCATCTGGTCCCATCACTTCATGACAGATAGAAAGGGAAACAGAAATAGAGTGGAAACAGTGGCTGACTTTATTTTTCTGGGCTCCAAAATCACTGTAGATGGTGACTGCAGCCATGAAGTTAAAAGATGCTTATTCCTTGGAAAGAAAATTATGACCAACCTAGACAGCATATTAAAAAGCAGAAACATTACTTTGTCAACAAAGGTCCGTCTAGTCAAGGCTATGGTTATTCCAGTGGTCATGTATGGATGTGAGAATTGGACTATAAAGAAAGCTGAGAGCCAAAGGATTGAGGCTTTTGAACTGTGGTGTTGGAGAAGACTCTTGAGAGTCCTTGGACTGCAAGAAGATCCAACCAGTCCATCCTATAGGAGATCAGTCCTCAGTGTTCATTGGAAGGACTGATGTTGAAGCTGAAACTCCAATACTTTGGCCACCTGATGAGAAGAGCTGACTCATCTGAAAAGACCCTGATGCTGGGAAAGATTGAGGGCAGGAGGAGAAGGGGACAACAGAGGATGAGATGGTTGGATGGCATCACCGACTTGATGGTAACAGGTTTGGGTGGACTCTGGGAGTTGGTGATGGACAGGGAGGCCTGGCATGCTGTGATTCATGGGATCACAAAGAGTCAGACACGACTGAGTGACTGAACTGAACTACATTCTAATACTTGAATCAAACTTACAGTTGATGAAATACTCTTCACACCCAAGTGCATGTTAACCTTACTGTAATCTCATGGGAGTACATATTGCTACTATTCTTACTAAAAACGTCTTGCTGTGTCTCCACACTAGTAAGTATAATGAAGGGTAATATGGTACTATTTATAGAATAAATTAATAGCTTATAGTTTATTTGACTTTTCCAATATATCTGTTAAGTTTTTATGATGAGAAAAGCCAGGCTCACGATGTTAAGTGGTACCAACAATGATGATGGCAGTAGTAACACTTTGCACATAGTGTTGCTCTGGAGTAGGCACTTAATTGCACCATATCATCACCATTATCATTATCACCAGCCCTGCTCTGCAGATGGAAACCTTGGATCCAAAAGAGGTTAAGGGGCTCCTGTAGGCTTGCGGTGTTCATGAGCGGTGGAACCAGGACTCTAACTTGGTCTAGCTCCAGAGGCCATTCTCTTCTATCCCCTATTCCTCTGCTGAAGTTCACACAGCCAGTCAGAGAAGGACCAGGGCTGGAGCCCTATTTTCTGGATTCTGCCCTTTCTACTCCAGAAGTAGCTCTCAAACCTAGCGGACAGACTCAGGGGCATGCTTGCTCAATGCAGATTCTGGGTACCTCCCAAAGGATATGCTTCAGCAGGTATGAGAATCACATGTGGGATAGATAACACTGTACTGTATACCAAGTGACTAAAATTATTATCACTAAAGACCACTACCAATGATTATTGACTATTAGTTAATGGGTGATACCTATTCCACATTCCTCATCCAATAATAAAGATTCACCAGTGCTGTGTACCTCAAAGTGTAATGTTGGCTTGTGCCATCGGGGTATATGAAAAGATTCCAAGTAGTTCACAAATAAATATTTCCAATTGTTACACACTTACTTTAATAAGTACTAGAAAATTATTGATGCATTTTTAAAATAAATGTAGTTTAAGAAGAGCAAATTGGTTTTAAAAAATAGTACATAAATAGTATTACAGGGGGTATATACACATGTTAAATAATGAAGGTGACAAACAACACATTTGGGAGCTACTGTCCTAATCTGCACCAGCCCAGGCACCACCTTCAACCTGGCTGAAAGGACAAGATGGGAGGGTACCACATTCTATCAGCAAACTGTCCTATTTCAATAGTCATCCTTGAGTCCTTGCCATCACACCCCACATCCAATCCGTTAGCCAGTACCATCAGCAATAACTTAAACCTAGAATCCAGCTACTTCTCTGTTACTAACACTTTGATCCAAGCTACCATCATCTTTTGCCTGGACTGTTCCCATAGCCTCTCAACTGTTTCTCCTTTTGCCCCCTACAATGTATTCTCTGCCGGCGGTCAGAGTCATCTTTTAAAAATATACATTGGCTCATGTCACTCGCCTGATCACAACTCGCCAGGGACTTCTCATGACACTTAGAACGCAATCCTACCTCCTGACCACAGCCTCACATGGCTCAGTCCACCTGGACACTCTCCCTCTGGTCTCTGCCAATCCAGTCACAAGGGTCCTTCCTGATACTCCTTGAACATGGCTAGCTCAGCTTCTCCGCTGCAGGGGCCTCTGTACGTGCTTGTTTCTCTGCCAGTTCCTGACGTGGCGCCCTCCCTAGGTTTGTTCAGGTTTCTCCTTAAATGTCATTTCTTCAAGGAGGCCTCCTCTGTCCCTGGTATCTAAAACAGCCACCCATCAAGAGAGGGATGGACAGGGAGTTTGGGGTTAGTGGATGCAAACCGTTACATATAGGATGGATACACAACAAGGTCCTGCTGTACAGCACAGGGAACTATATGCAATACCCTGTGATTAAACCATAACGGAAAAGAATATGAAAAAGAATGTGTATCGGTGTATAACTGAGCCACTCTACTGTACAATAGTAATTAACACAACACGGTAAAATCAACTATACTGTAGTAAAAAATAAATTAAATATAAAATAGCCACCCTTCCCCTGTAACTCCCTATGCCTTTGTTCTTACTTCCTCATAGCCCTTCTCTCCACTTGGAAGCCTCCCTTTGTTTGCTGGCTTACTGTTTGGGGTCCCTGCTCTCATTCAGGGACTTTATCTGCCTTGCTCACTACCGTAGCTTCAGTACACATTTCCTGAAGGAAGCAACAAATATAACCTACATTTTCACCAGCAGAGACACCAAGAAATCAATAGGTAAAGAAGTTCCTACACTCCAGGAACCTCAATGGGGAGCAGCTGACCGAACCCTGGTACCTTCCAGAGTGCAGGGGTCTGCTGGGGAAGCACAGAACAGACAGCACTGATAGGGATCTCATTCACCCTCTGACCTCTATGCATGAATACCACCAATCAGGATTTTCTTCCCTAGCCAACCACATACCCAGGAACCTATCTTCTTTTCTCATGGTTTCTGGAGACCCACATTAAGAAAAATAAGCCGAGAAGGACGGGGAGTAAAACAGGTAGCAGAGGAAGAGATGAAAACCCTGCCTGGCTTGGAATAAACCTGCCAGTCTCAGATGTTCCAGTTCTCAGCCAGAGGCAGCCAAAGCGGCAGCAGGTGAGTTCCTGCACAGTACAGCTGAGAACTGCAGACCAGTGTGGGGTGGAAGGAGGGAGGAAGGACAGTTTCCTTGTGGGTTTTGACATCTGCAATCTCCCTGTCTACCTTAAAATTCCTGACCAGGACAGCTGTGAAGAAGCAAGGCTGCACGTACACCTTGGTAATGTGAACCATCTTAATCAGAACCATTTGTCTCCTACCTGGGATTCTGAACATCCCAAGAATGACTTACAGTCCAGTGGCCTCAATTCCTTTCTACCTCGAGGCCTGGGTGGCTGTGCACTGATTTCTCAACCAAAAGAAATCAGTGCCAGCTTTCCGAAGGTGGACGTGTTTCAAGCGGAAAACCAATCTCCTCTGTCCAGCCAGATCCCTTCCTTGCCTCTAACTACGTGTCCTCTCCTTATCTGCCCTAGAAACGGTTTAGCTATTTTTCAGACACATCAAACTCCAGGGCAGTAGAAGGCAGGGAAGGAGATGCCATTCAGAATCTGAGGCCTAAGATTTGCACCTGGAGTTACCATAATATTGTATGATGTGGGAATATATCACCTCTTGGACCCTTTTTCTCATCTTGAAGATCAAGCATGGTAGAAATCAAAAAAAGTAATGCATGTGAAGGCACTCTGAGGAACTCTGAAAGAAACTATCCAGTGTCAGGCTTTATATAAATAGCCTCTGGTTTCAGCTAATGATGATGTTATTGATAATAACAGCAGAGAGCAACATTTAATGACTGCTTAGCATACCAAGCACCACTGATTAAAGAATTTCCAGTTTATTCTCCTTTGATACTCTCAAAGAAACCAATGATGTAGACAGTAAGACTATCCTCATTTTACAGATAAAGAAACTGAGGTCTGGATAAATTTATTTCCCACAGTCACAAATTCAATAAGCCATGAGGCTGGGATTCCAAACACATGTGTAATAATACTCCAGAACCAACATTCCCAACCACTACTCAAAACTCCCCCCACTGTGGGCAACAGTACTTGACAGCTTTCACTAAATCTCACATGCTGAATGAGAGGTGCACACTCTGAATGCTGATCAGGGTGGGAAGGAATGATCTTGAGTGACCACAAGTTTGCACTTAGGATGAAGCCTCAGTTTTCTCATCTGTAAATGGGGTCAATACTACCATCTGCCTCACAGAGTTCTTACAAAGATCAAATATAATGTAGGTCAGACACTAAGCACATTGCCTGGGACACAGTATGTGCTAATGATAATGTTTATCACTAATGATATCATTGGTCAAGAGCCTGCACTTGGTGCCAGTGAGGAAAATCAGTCTCTGTCTCCACAGCCCCTTGCCCTGGGCTTTAAGAGTTAAGGATGTTGCCAATGACCTGCTCGCTGTTCCTTGGTTGAAGCCCAAACTGGGATGCCAAGGGGTGGTGGGCACCTGCCAGGCGGCAGCCTGCTGTCTGTCCAGAGCCCACATGGCTGAGGGGAAGGGGGGGCCACAGCGAAGTCACGCGCTGGCTGCATTTGTCAGTCTAAAGCTGGCTGAGGAGAGGACAGATTTGAGGACAAGCCGGGAGTCTTCTGACTGTCCAGGCAAGTCTCAGGAGTACCCGGGCCAGCCATGTCCTTGGGGGGGTGGGGTGTCACCAAACCAAAGGGCTGGGAACCCAGAGAATAGCATCTCGGAGCAAACAATCCATTCCTTCTCCCTCCTCTCCTGCTAGCCCCCAGCGCTCATGCCGGGCTGTTGCCACTCTACACAGGCCACAGCAACCAGCTGCGCCGTGTTCACAACTCATAAGGAAAAGCAGGCTGGGGGTCAGCACTTCAGTGAGAGAGCAGGGGACCATCTTATCCTACCGTGGCTCAGGAGAAGAAAGTCGTGGTGACAAAAAGCTGCCATGGAGGAAAAAGGGAAAGAAGAAGGGCCAAGAGGGGCTGGGGGCAGCGGGAAGGGAATGCACGCCTGTCTTCTATCAACTCTGGCTGGCAGGCGTAGAGAGAAAGCTGGAGGGGAAGGTGTACTCAGCTGACTCCCTCATGGGCCAGCACATAGGAGGCCAGGCCACCATCCCCACTAATGCGTCCATCCTTCTCAGGTTTAAGAGGGGAAATGTTCTATTTATAAGCCACCAACCAGTGGAGATTTGGCAGCCGCTGGATGGCTCTGATCCCACAGGGATCCTGGCTACTCGTTGCTGTCTTCTCCAGCCTCTCAACTGGGGATGTTCTCAAAGCAAAAGGCCAAAGGTGATCGGAAGCAAAAGAAAAAAGAAAAGCTGCCTTCCTGTCCTTCGCTGCTTTCGTGAGACTGCTAGCTCTTTAGTGATGGCTGAAGACTTCAGAACATTTTAAAAACAGTGACCCATGTGGTCCCATCAGACCTTCTTCCCCTGCGAGCTTCAAGACTCAATCTCTTTTTCTGTTTTACGATCAATGGAAGCTGAGGCAGAGATGAAGGGAATGCAGAAACCAGAGGCAGGGCAATGGGCAAACAGAGAAAGGTAATGATGCCCCCCCATCTCTCTCCTTGTCCTCAATTTTATCCTCATGAAACAAGAAGTGCTTTGACCCAGCACCATATGGAGTCTAATCTGAATAACAGCCGAGAGAACGAGTGTATGTAACAGAAACAAGAGCAGCTGTGGTTGTGTCGTCAAAGTCCGTGGGAGACGAATGGGCCACTTTACAGCTCCGCACCTGGGAAGCCTGAGTCACTGAACGTGTGGCTCTGATTCTCCCAGCATCCCATGTGACGTGTGAGGAGCCGCACACGGCTCTGGAGAGGCTCACTAAGAAGGAACGAGGGATGGCCCCTCAGTGGCAAACTGCTGGGTGGGTTAGGTATTGGAAGTTGATGATGAAACTCTTTCCAGTCCCACTGGGTTGCCCACATAATGACAGATGGCAGGGCAGAGCAAAGATCTCACGCACATCAAGAATGGTAGGGGAAATGATCTTGGCAATCGGGCAGACTCAGCTCTGGTATCTTGCCATCGTTAAGCCTATTTGCTCACTTGTAACTCGCTTGCTGTGAAAAGCATTTCTGCAAATGGTACCCATCCACGCACCACATTCATGCTCCCTGCCATAACCCCATGCTGTCTTGAAGAGATGAATATTTAAAAACTTATCTTTGTATCACACTGAGTTAACAAACTTGTAGTTAATGGGCCAAACTCACTGTTGCCTGTTTTGTAAATAATGCCATCTCCTTCGTTTCCATATTGTCTATGGCTGCTTTCAGAACACCAGAGCAGAGCTAAATAGCACCACAAAACCAAAAATCTGCTCCTTTCCTGAAAAACCTGACCCCTGTGCTAAGCAGTAACATTAGAAAACTGGATGGGGCAGGGATAAGTTATGTTTACTTGTGGGCCGGTCCCCAGTCAATACACACTAAATAAATATATAAATTTAAAGGCAATTGAAAACATTTGTCTGGTCCTATACAAAATGATCTGGGCTTTCGCCAGCAGTGTACATCCCCCACTTTGAGAAATGCAGTCATGAGGATCCAGAGGGTTCAGTGAATTAACACAGGCTGGCCTCCAGCCCCCAACAGCAGGGGTGTTGGCTTCTGCCCTTTGTTCTCTTCCCCTGCTCAGCTCAGAAGTGGTTCCCCTAATCCAGTGACTTCTTTCTTCCTCATATGGGAGAGTAATTGGTATGACCAGATAACAACAAGGATAATAACCACAGTAATTAGGCACTTATTCGCTAATAGGCCAGATATTGTGCTGGGCTTTTATGCTCACAGCAAGGTTATGAGGTAGGGTTGTGATTTATCCTCATTTTACAGACAGGGAAAGAGAAGCTTAGAGAGGCCCAGCACTGACCCACGGTTTCATGGCCAGCGGGCCTGCAGGATAATCTGCATCATTCACACAGTACCCTCCCAGTTCACCAGGAATTGTATTCACCAGGAAACAGCTCTCCCAGTTCACCCATTAGGACTGGCCCATGTGAAGTTACGTGAAATGTGTACAAAGACTGATGTACAAGGATGCTCACCCTGATGTTATTCACAAAAGCAGAACTCTGGAAAGGACATTCAAGACCAATGACAGGAAATAGTTCAACAAATCAGGATGCACTCTTATGACAGAGCATGCAACAACCATTACAAATAATACTTATAAACAACTTTCATCATCTGAGAAATTGTGAATTTTTAAAAGCAGAATACCAACAAGTATGTTCAGTATAATGTCAATTAAGTAGAAATATATACTGACATTGGGAAAATAAACATAAGACATCATGAAAAAAGAAAAAGCAAGGAAGAAGTATCTCTAGAGATGAAATTATAGATGATTCTTATTGAATTTTTGAAAATCTTTGCTATATTTCCTTAATGTTCTACAATGAGTTCATATTATTTTCATAATAAGTAAAAATACAGATCTGTCAAACCTTTGGAATGAGGTTCAGAGATTCAATGTCCACACCCTAGAGATCCTAATTCCAACTTTGCAAACTTTCTCCAATCACTGCTGTCCCCCTCACCTCTAGTGTGAATGACAAGTTGGCAACCTGAAGTGGGTTCTTAAGCATTATGCAGATAAAAAGGATTCTTGTTAAAGTATTAGGTTAAAAACAAACTGGAAGGAATGAAGGGATTAAAACAAGGAAATAAAAGAGGAAGAACTATATTTCCTTCTTCTGGGGAGAAGGGAGGGTACTTTTTAAAGTCTTTCTAGCCTAGCTGGAAGTCCATTCCAACTGGCTGTGGGCACTTGCCTCCACATTAATGTATCTGTAAAAGCACAGATATTAAGTCTAGTGAAAGGTTCAGGTTAAAGCACAGAAACACATTCAACAAGAGGAGGAAGCAAGAAAATGGCAGCAGTGTCCCTCTGAAAAGCCAGGTGGGGTCAGAAGGGCACAAGAAGGCACACCTAGGGCACCTCAGGCATATTTCTTTGAAACCACCCAATTGGCCCAGGGGATCTGAGTTAGTACACTAAGGGACCCGTCACTAGAAGCCAAGATTAGGAGACAGCCCTCTCTATCTCAGTCTGTCGGCTTCCTAACAGCTGGCAAAGCAGCGGGAGAGCATCATTTCCACAAACAAGCTAATCTTTCCACAGCTAAGTAGGCAGTGACATTTATTGTTAAAAACTTCAAAGCTGGTAAAGACGAACTCACACTAGAACAGCCTGCCTTTCCCTGGATCTCTTGCACTGGATTGTGTACTCTCTCTGACAAATTTGCAGCTTTCCAACTGTCCCTCCAGTGGGACGACAGGACAACAGGAAGGGGCTGAGAACAGGTTCCTTCCTGGCGCCTCCTCCTGCTTCTGACCTGGGCTCACTTCAAAGGAGAATGAACCAGCTCTCACAGAGCCTTTGGGGAGTAAATCTCACAACTGTACCATACGTAAGATGTGACGGGACATGCAGACTCAGGAG
The DNA here is from genome assembly GCF_002263795.3 of Bos taurus. Taxonomy (NCBI): domain Eukaryota; kingdom Metazoa; phylum Chordata; class Mammalia; order Artiodactyla; family Bovidae; genus Bos; species Bos taurus. The sequence goes on along the minus strand of NC_037334.1, from coordinate 54,085,247 downwards.
ATATGCATTAAGGTGGCAACATTCCTGCCCAGGGAAGACTCTTGTTCTTTGTAATAACAAAGGGGAAAATCAGTGACAGTCATTTGCTGTCTAGATGACTGACACTGGTGCGATCACCTCCTCAGTAAAGAAGCGTAGGGAGCAACAAACCGGACTTCCTTCTTCTCTGCTATTCTTACTCCTGTTTTTTCCTTCCCTTCACTACTGGTTACAAATCTGACTAATGAGAGAAAACTCAGTGTCACTGCTGCATATTCTTCACATTCCAGGACCAAACCCAGGTAAGGTTCCTGACGGCAGCAGGATCCATGGTTGAGCCGCCCATACAATTGGCAAAAAAAAAAAAAAAAGATTGGGATTTGAATTTAGTATGTAGGGCTTAACTTAACCAAGAATACAGAAGACTTCTAGGCAGAAAACTAAAATGCTAACAGACGTGTGAATAAATGGAAAGACATTCAAAGCTCTTGAAGGATGTGACTTAGCACTATAAAAGTGTCGATTTTCAGCTGCATGTAAATCAATGCAGTTAGAACTCTCCTTCACACCATACACAGAAATAAAATTACTTAAAGACTTAAATATAAAGACATGACACCATAAAACTCTTAGAAGAGAACATAGGCAAAACATTCTTTGACATAAATTGTAGCAATAATCTCTTAGGTCAGTTTCCCAAGACAAAAGAAACAAAAGCAAAAATAAATGAATAGGACCTAATCAAATGCACAAGCTTCTGTACAGCAAGGAAATGATAAACAAAACAAAAAGACAACCTATGGACTAGAAGAAAATATTTGCCAATGATGTGACCTACAAGGGCTAAATTTCCAAAATACACAAACAGCTCATATAACCCAATAGCAAAAAAAAGGCGGGGCCCAGGGGAGGGGAGGGAGGAGGGACAGAAGACCTAAATAGACATTTCTCCAAAGAAGACATAATTTCTCCAAAGAAGAGATACAGATGGTTAAGATGTATATGAAAATATGCTCTACGTCACTAATTATTAGAGAAATACAAATCAAAACTACAATGAGGCATCATCTCACACCAGTCAGAATGGCCATCATCAAAAACTCTACAAATAATAAATGCTGGAGAGGGTGTGGAGAAAAGGGAACCTTCCTACAGTGTTGGTGGGAATGAAAATTGGTGCAGCCACTACAGATAATACTGTGGAGGTTCCTTATAAAACTAAAAATAGAGTTACCATATGATCCAGAAATTCCCACTCCTGAGGATTATCCAGGAAAGACAAAAACTCCATTTCAGAAAGATTTATGTACCTCAATGTCCACAGCAGCACTGTTTACAATAGCCAAGACATGGAAGCAACCTGAATGTCCACTGACAGAGGAATGGATAAAGACGATGTGGTACATATATACAATGGAGTATTACTCAGCCATTTAAAAAATACTGCTATTTGCAGCAACATGAATAGACCTAGAGAATACCACACTAAGTGAAGTAAACCAGAGAAAGACAAATATTATATGATATCACTTACATATGGAATCTAAAAAATAATACAAATGAACTTATTTATGAAACAGAAACAGACTCACAGACATAGAAAACAAAATTATGGCTACCAAAGGGGAAAGCTGGAGAAGGATAAATTAGAGGAGTATGGGATTAACGGATACTACTATATACAGGCTAGATAAACAATAAGAATTTACTGTATACACAGGGAACTATATTCAGTATTTAGTTATAACCTAAAGAATCTGAAAAAGACTATGTGTGTGTGTGTGTATGTATATATATATATATATGTATTACATATATATATATCAGTTTTATACATATATATAAAACTGAATCACTTTGCTATACACCTGAAATTAACATAGTACTGTAAATCAACTATCCTTCAATAAAAAATTTTCAATTTAAAAAAGTATTTGTTATTTGTAAAGCATACTATGAGAAACAACATTTAAGACTAAACCATTATTAATATTTTAAGTGTCAATTTTCTGCCAATTAACCTGTATACTTCAATGCAATCCCAAATGAAAATTTCAAATTTTTGAGGAAATTTTTATGTAGAAGGATAAAGGTCCACAATCAGCTAAGTCAACCGTTGAAAAGCAAAGAGAGGAAACTCAAACTACCAGATATTAAGACTTGCCTCAAAGTCATCATATTAAAATCAGAGAGGTATTAGCACAAGAACAGACAGATCAGGCCAAGGAAATAAAGAGCTCAGAGACAGAGCTCAGATATGCAAACACAAGAAAGCTGGTATCACAAGTAAAAGAGGGAGAGAATAGATAGCTTCACACATGTTGTTGGGAAAACTGGCTTTTTAAAACAAAATTGAATCCTTATGAAACACCATATACAAAGATAGATATCAGCTGGAGAAACCGAAGTGTGAAAGACAAAATCATGAAGTCAATCAAAGAAAATGTAGGTGTAGGTGCACATCTTTGCAACATGGGTCAGGAAGGCCTTTTTCAAAACACAACTTGAAAATCACAAACCAGAAGGAAAAAAAAATCAAATTTATAAAAAGTAAAGCTTTACACTCAAAGAAAGATATCAAACATAATATCAAATGTCAGATGGCAAAATAGGAAGATATATTTAAAATCTACAACAAGGAATTAATATCTAGACTATAGAAGGAATTTTATAAATCATCAATAAAAAATGGTAACTGCAATAGAAAAATGGGCAAAGGACACAAATAGGCAAAAAGCAGAAGAGGATACCCAGTAAACTCATCAGTTATCAGAGAAGTACAAATTAAGACAACAATGAGCTACCATTTTATATCTACTAGACTGGTAAAAAATTACAAAGCTGAATATAATGGCAATAGCTGACAGGAATGAGGAAATGGAAACACTGGGCTGGGGGAACTGTGAACAGGCTACTTACTCTAGGTCACAAAGGTGAGAGCCTTCCTTCAAACCAAGTACACACACACACACCCTCTGACTGACCAGCAACTCTCCGGGAGGGTAAACCCCAAGGAGATTCTCACACAAGGGGACCTGTACGAAGATGTCCACTGCGGTACGGTAATGGTGATGAAGAGTGGGAGGGCATCTCTGCCCAGTGCTACACACTGTGGAGCATGCAGCAGACAGAAGCCACTGTAAGTACACAGAGGAATATGAGCGGCTCCCAACACAACACTGGAGGAGCAGGGCAGGAAACAGAACACAACAAACGCTTGTATAACTTAAAACACAGGTAGGTAAGAGACTGACTGTCCAAGAATACACTTTAAAGATATACAATAGAACAGTGTGAGGGAGGACAGGAATAGGAGGTGGGAAAAGAATTCCAAGGGAATGAGTGAGTGAACACACGAAGGAGGGAAGGGAGGAGGGAAGGAAGGGAGGGAGGGAGGGAGGGGTCATGCACGACAAATCTGGGAGAATGATTAAATCGTTCTCTCTGTACCTGAGATCCAAAAAGAGAAGAAAGAGGAGGGGGGAAAGGCTCTGCAAAGAAAGGTGCATATATTTGTCTGCTGGCAACCTCTCCCTGGCACCGGGCCACCTGGAAAGTACCAGCAGCTGCCAGACATTATGTATGGCCCTGTTTTATATCCCACAGACACAGTAAGGCCTGAGAGAAACTTCAAGAGAAAAAGCAACAAATTCAGCCCTGTCCCCAAAGGAATTCCCTTTTGCTACCTGTCTCTTCAAACATTCTGGTTCTGTGATTAAAATGTTGGCACTCAAACTCCCACCAAAATATATTCTATAAAGGAAAATACTAGACATTTGGAAGTTGGCTATCAGAGGTGAAAAGCACGATGTCCAGCTCTTAAACTCCTGTCAGACTGACTTTTTTCCTTTAAAAAAGTTTTGATGGTCCTATAAACACTTGCAGAACAACCAGACCCTGGGCAATAGTGCTTCCTGTGGCGATGAGTGCTATAGTGGGTGTGCAGTGAAGCTGCAAATTACTGCCAGGAGGAAAAAGAAAGGGACAGCACTCTGGAGAGGAGGCGAGGCGAGGTGAGGCCAAGGCCTGTGTGATGGGAAGAGGGGATCCTAATGTCAAAGGACGGGAGAAAGCACCAGTCCAGAACACTCCTCTGGTTTTGCCAGCTTGGAAATTAATGAACAGAACATCTCTTAGGATAGCAATACCCTAGAAAAATAGTTTCTGTGAAAAGTGCTCCTGAAAAAGTGGTCAATATGTTTAATATCTTTTTCTCTCCCACTTCCTAAATGAAAGGGTAAGCAACTGAGGAATCATCAGAGACTCGAGGCAGCCAACTCTCTGTGCCCTGTGGGTGACAGGATGCCAAAAGCAAAATGTTCAAGTGTCTGTGTTTCCCAAAATGGAACTTTCTGCATTGCCCTTTTCCTAGGGAGGTAGAAAATCTTTTGTGGTTAACAGCAAAGACATTAGAGTCAGACAGCACTCAGATTAAATTACATCTCCCGAGTTTACCAACCTCAACTTCCTAATCTACAAAGTAGGTCAAGAGCACCTACCTCACCCAGCACTGTGAGCATTAAATGAGCTAATGTGCAGAAAAAACGGTGAAAAACTGTAAGCAACTGATAAATGCTACCTATTAATAGCTATTATTATAAAACATATACCCTCTGTTGACAATTGAAAGTCTAAAGAATATTTAAAGTAGAAGGTCAGCATCTTGTAGTAACCTATCCTCTATCCTGCAGAGAAGGCAATGGCACCCCACTCTAGTACTCTTGCCTGGAAAATCCCATGGATGGAGAAGCCTGGTAGGCTACAGCCCAGAGGGTCACTAAGAGTTGGACACGACTGAGTGACTTCACTTTCACTTTTCACTTTCATGAACTGGAGAAGGAAATGGCAACCCACTCCAGTGTTCTTGCCTGGAGAATCCCAGGGATGGAGAATCCTGGTGGGCTGCAGTTTATGGGGTTGCACAGAGTCAGACACGACTGAAGCAACTTCAGATGCAGCAGCAGCATCCTCTATCCTGAGTAACAGCTTGCTGACAAATGTATTTCCAGACTTTTTTTCTATCAATATATCTAGACAAGTCAAATAATTTTAATAAATGCACCATTCCATGATCTGAATTTTCAAAAGCTCAATGAACAGTATATGGGGGACACTGCTTCTGCAAATATATCAAGATCTCTCTCATTCTTTTTCTTTTTTGGGGGGGTTTAAATGTTTGTTTTTAATTTTATTTTTTTATTGAATGATAATTGCTTTATAGAATTTTGCTGTTTTCTGTCAAACTTCAACATGAATCAGTCATAGGTATACATATATCCCCTCCCTTCTGAACCTCCCTCCCATCTCCTTCCCCATTCCACCCTTCACCCCTCTAGGTTGATACAGAGACCCTGTTTGAGTTTCCTGAGCCATACAGCAAATTCCCGTTGGCTATCTATTTTACATATGGTCTCTCATTCTTTTTAAAGGCTACATAGTATTCTATGATACTTTTAATAAACTTTCTACTGAACATTTGGATTGTTTCTAGTTCTTCACCTATTATTATCAATGCTCTGGTGAACTTTTTTTTTTTTTTAACAGAAACATCTTTGTGCTCCAATCTATTCTTTAGGACAAATCACTAGGTCAAACGATATTTACTTTTTTTTTTATTATTATTAATACTTGGTGAGTTTTTCTTTTTCTTTTTAACTTATTTTATATTGGGGTATAAGGCTTCTCTCAGAGAAAGCAATGGCATCCCACTCCAGTACTCTTGCCTGGAAAATCCCATGGATGGAGGAGACTGGTGGGCTGCAGTTCACAGGGTCGCTAAGAGTCGGACACGACCGAGCGACTTCACTTTCACGCATTGGAGAAGGAAATGGCAACCCACTCCAGTACTCTTGCCTGGAGAATCCCAGGGACGGGAAGCCTGGTGGGCTGCCGTCTATGGGGTCGCACACAGTCGGACACAACTGAAGCGACTTAGCAGCAGCAGCAGCAGGGCTTCTCTGGTGGCTCAAATGGTAAAGAATCCGCCTGCAATGTGGGAGACCTGGGTTCAACCCCTGGGTTAAGAAGATCCCCTGGAGGAGGGCATGGCAACCCACTGCAGCATTCTTGCCTGGAGAATTTCCATGGACAGAGGAGCCTGGCAGGCTATACTTCATGGGGTCGCAAAGAGTCAGACACGACTGAGTGACTAAGCACAGCATAGCACATAGTCGATTAACAATGCCATGTTAGTTTGTACAGTAAACTGTGTCCTGGGGAGTACACTGCATAGTACAGTGCTGAGGTTTACAGTAAAGGGTTAAGTTATACATATACATGCGTCCATTCTTTTTCAGCATATATTCTTTGGGCTTCCTAGGTGGTGCTACTGGTAAAGAACCCACTTGCCAATGCAGGAGATGTTTGAATTCTTTTCCAAACTCTTTTACCATTTAGGTTGTTATATAATATTAAGCAGAGTTCCCTGTGCTATATAGTAGGTTCTTGTTGGTTGCCCTTTTCATACTGTTCATACTGTTCATGGGGTTCTCAAGGCAAGAATACTGAAGTGGTTTGCCATTCCCTTCTCCAGTGGACCACATTCTGTCAGATCTCTCCACCATGACCCGCCCGTCTTGGGTTGCCTCACAGGCATGGCTTAGTTTCATTGAGTTAGACAAGGCTGTGGTCCTAGTGTGATTAGATTGACTAGTTTTCTGTGAGTATGGTTTCAGTGTGTTTGCCCTCTGAGAAATAACTCCAGAAAGAATGAAGGGATGGAGCCAAAGCAAAAACAATACCCAGCTGTGGATGTGACTGGTGATAGAAGCAAGGTCCGATGCTGTCAAGAGCAATATTGCATAGGAACCTGGAATGTCAGGTCCATGAATCAAGGCAAATTGGAAGTGGTCAAACAAGAGATGGCAAGAGTGAATGTCGACATTCTAGGAATCAGCGAACTGAAATGGACTGGAATGGGTGAATTTAACTCAGATGACCATTATATCTACTACTGCGGGCAGGAATCCCTCAGAAGAAATGGAGTGGCCATCATGGTCAACAAAAGAGTCTGAAATGCAGTACTTGGATGCAATCTCAAAAACGACAGAATGATCTCTGTTCGTTTCCAAGGCAAACCATTCAATATCACAGTAATACAAGTCTATGCCCCAACCAGTAACACTGAAGAAGCTGAAGTTGAACGGTTCTATGAAGACCTACAAGACCTTCTAGAACTAACACCCAAAAAAGATGTCCTTTTCATTATAGGGGACTGGAATGCAAAAGCAGGAAGTCAAGAAACACCTGGAGTAACAGGCAAATTTGGCCTTGGAATACGGAATGAAGCAGGGCAAAGACTAATAGAATTTTGCCAAGAGAACACACTGGTCATAACAAACACCCTCTTCCAACAACACAAGAGAAGACTCTACACATGGACATCACCAGATGGTCAACACCGAAATCAGATTGATTATATTCTTTGCAGCCAAAGATGGAGAAGCTCTATACAGTCAGCAAAAACAAGATCAGGAGCTGACTGTGGCTCTGACCATGAACTCCTTATTGCCAAATTCAGACTGAAATTGAAAAAAGTAGGGAAAACCACTAGACCATTCAGGTATGACCTAAATCAAATCCCTTATGATTATACAGTGGAAGTGAGAAATAGATTTAAGGGCCTAGATCTGATAGATAGAGTGCCTGATGATCTATGGAATGAGGTTTGTGACACTGTACAGGAGACAGGGATCAAGACCATTCCCATAGAAAAGAAATGCAAAAAAGCAAAATGGCTGTCTGGGAAGGCCTTACAAATAGCTGTGAAAAGAAGAGAAGCGAAAGGCAAAGAAGAAAAGGAAAGATATAAACATCTGAATGCAGAGTTCCAAAGAATAGCAAGAAGAGATAAGAAAGCCTTCTTCAACGATCAATGCAAAGAAATAGAGGAAAACAACAGAATGGAAAAGACTAGGGATCTCTTCAAGAAAATGAGAGATACCAAAGGAACATTTCATGCAAAGATGAGCTCGAAGGACAGAAATGGTATGGACCTAACAGAAGCAGAAGATATTAAGAAGAGATGGCAAGAATACACAGAAGAACTGTACAAAAAAGATCTTCATGACCCAGATAATCACGATGGTGTGATCACTGACCTAGAGCCAGACATCCTGGAATGTGAAGTTAAGTGGGCCTTAGAAAGCTTCACTATGAACAAAGCTAGTGGAGGTGATGGAATTCCAGTTGAGCTATTCCAAATCCTGAAGGATGATGCTGTGAAAGTGCTGCACTCAATATGCCAGCAAATTTGGAAAACTCAGCAGTGGCCACAGGACTGGAAAAGGTCAGTTTTCATTCCAATCCCAAAGAAAGGCAATGCCAAAGAATGCTCAAACTACCGTACAGTTGCACTCATCTCACACGCTAGTAAAGTAATGCTCAAAATTCTCCAAGCCAGGCTTCAGCAATATGTGAACTGTGAAATTCCTGATGTTCAAGCTGGTTTTAGAAAGGCAGAGGAACCAGAGATCAAATTGCCAACATACGCTGGATCATGGAAAAAACAAGAGAGTTCCAGAACATCTATTTCTGCTTTATTGACTATGCCAAAGCCTTTGACTGTGTGGATCACAATAAACTGTGGAAAATTCTAAAGAGATGGGAATACCACAACACCTGATCTGCCTCTTGAGAAATTTGTATGCAGGTCAGGAAGCAACAGTTAGAACTGGACATGGAACAACGGACTGGTTCCAAATAGGAAAAGGAGTTCATCAAGGCCGTATATTGTCACCCTGCTTATTTAACTTATATGCAGAGTACATCATGAGAAACGCTGGACTGGAAGAAACACAAACTGGAATCAAGATTGCCGGGAGAAATATCAATAACCTCAGATATGCAGATGACACCACCCTTATGGCAAAAAGTGAAGAGGAACTCAAAAGCCTCTTGATGAAAGTGAAAGTGGAGAGTGAAAAAGTTGGCTTAAAGCTCATAATTCAGAAAACAAAGATCATGGCATCCGGTCCCACAACTTCATGGGAAATAGATGGGGAAACAGTGGAAACAGTGTCAGACTTTATTTTTCTGGGCTCCAAAATCACTGCAGATGGTGACTGCAGCCATGAAATTAAAAGATGCTTACTCCTTGGAAGGAAAGTTATGACCAACCTAGATAGCATATTCAAAAGCAGAGACATTACTTTGCCAACAAAGGTTCATCTAGTCAAGGCTATGGTTTTTCCAGTGGTCATGTATGGATGTGAGAGTTGGACTGTGAAGAAGGCTGAGTGCCAAAGAATTGATGCTTTTGAACTGTGGTGTTGGATAACACTCTTGAGAGTCCCTTGGACTGCAAGGAGATCCAACCAGTCCATTCTGAAGGAGATCAGCCCTGGGATTTCTTTGGAAGGAATGATGCTGAAGCTGAAACTCCAGTACTTTGGCCACCTCATGCGAAGAGTTGACTCATTGGAAAAGACTCTGATGCTGGGAGGGATTGGGGGGAGGAGGAGAAGGGGACGACAGAGGATGAGGTGGCTGGATTGCTTCACTGACTCAATGGACATGAGTCTCAGTGAACTCCGGGAGTTGGTGATGGACAGGGAGGCCTGGCGTACTGCGATTCATGGGGTCACAAAGAATCAGACACGACTGAGGGATTGATCTGATCTGATCTGATCTGTTGGTTGCCCATTTTAAATACAACAGTGTGTACACATCAATCAAAAGATGTTTACTTTTTAAAGGCTTCTGGTACCTATGTCCTAAAGGCCTTACAGAATGGTACAACCAGCTGGCATGCCCACCAGCAGAATCCTGGTCATCTGTCATATCTATTGGCACTTATCTCAAGGAGAGACAAGCAGGTTTGTAGGTCAAAAGTTACAGGCCAGCTTCTGGTCTGGGGGCGGGAGCAGGGGTGGTTCTCCATTCATATATGTCTCAACCCCCACAGTTCTAGGTCCTTTATAACAGACATGGGTTGTAGGCTGGGCCGTGGGGTGGGCATCTCCTATTTCAGCCTGCATGGCATCTACCCTCTCCTGTCCCGGGGGTTCGCTGATCTCCCTGCAGGTAAACCACCATGCTCTCATTTTATGAGCACTTTTGAAACCATCTATCAAGGTGCGTTGCTATCCTCTGGGTGGGCCAAAGCAAGACCATCTTGATGCTATCTTTCCTGGGAATCTGGACCTTCAAAAGAGTGAGGCAAGGACTGAAAAATTCTATGGGCTTTATGATCCTGCAAGTATCATCCAGAGGACCCTTTCCCGTTGGTTCTCAGGTCCCCAGAACTGTCCGGCTTTCAAGCCTTGGTTCTTCAGCTCTTCCTACCTTACTTTGAATTACTCTGAGGACTTCTATATTCCTTCATTGTTTTTAATATTGTTTTTGCTATGGCTATTTTAGGACAAGTTAGCCAGAGTTGATTTCAGATATTCTAAAGCAATCCCACCTGATACAGAGGGGGAAAAAATGACCTGTTTCTTTGAATATTTACTTGAAAAAAAATTTCCCTTGTTCAATTCCTGAGGGGAAAAAAGAAACAACAAAAAATAGTTTTCCTCCCCTAAAGCCTCTGAACTTACCAACAGCAACCATTCCAAATTACTTAATATTTTAAAACTTCTGATAAAAATCTGTATTTTGGAAAGAATGAAAGAAGGAAAATCTCTGCTCCATAATGGATTTCACACATACATAAAATGGCTCATCCTTTTGTCCACAAGAAGAGGCACTGTTTTACTGACTTTTCTGACAATACTAGAATTCATGGGAGGGCTACCTTGGAATCTTTTTCCAAATGGATTTTACAAAAGCAAATCTGAGGCAAGGGGACAGAATTTCCTTTGTACTCTGGTAGCAACGTGGAAGGAATGTGTTTTTTCCCCTATGCACCAAGTAGATAATCAGCCTAAACACTTAGCAAAAGCAGTTCCATTTTAATCCCATCATCTTTACAAGGTTACAGGTACCCTTGGAAACCACAATTAACCAGAGTACTCAGAGCCAGTGGTAGGGGAAACGTGCTGTATAATGCTACAGAGGCTGCCCAGGGTCACTCCCATCAAAACGGAATATTATTACAGAGTTCACCGTCTCCACTCATAACTCTCCAGAGCAGCAACAAGGAACACAGAGTTAGTTACTAAGTGATCACTAAGATGGTTCTTGCCTCTTCAGGCCTCTGAGCGAGACTGTGTGGGAGGCAAAGTCAGTTCTGGACAGGGTGCTGGGGGAGCTGGGTATTATTGGATTAAGTGACTTTTAAGTGGTGACTGGAGCTACATTCTTAAGACAACACAGGATTAACTGAGATAATGTACATAAAAATTCTTTGCACAGTGTGAAGGGTTATACAGTGCAAGATGTCATCACAGCCATGCCCCTCAGGCTCATCGACCCTCCTGACATGGTATATTTGGGCAGAAGCAGCTCAGACTGCACTGGGGGAATGGGGCCAACCCAATGTGCCCACAGCACCTCCTGGTGGTTCTTCCCCAGAATGGCAACTTCACCAGGCCCAGGCCCACACCCAGCTGTAGGAAAAGTGTCTAAGCAACATACTTACTCCCTTCGCTCTGGCTGTCTTTGTTTGAGTTGTAGACCTGGAAAACAGAAATAACATTTACTTGTGTGCATTTTATACCACCCAACAGGTTCACTATACAAAACCATTACATTCTCCTTTTGTCTACCGTGTGCTAGAAAATGGAAGGCAATTTCTGGCCCCCAAATGGAAATTTCTTCCATTATTACTCACTTCCTAATATTTACTTCGGGAGAAGCGAGGGCACCCCACTCCAGTACTCTTGCCTGGAAAATCCTATGGACAGAGGAGCCTGGTGGGCTGTAGTCCATGGGGTCACTAAGAGTTGGACACGACTGAGCAACTTTCCTTTCACTTTTCACTTTCATGCATTGGAGAAGGAAATGGCAACCCACTCCAGTGTTCTTGCCTGGAGAATCCCAGGGACAGGGGAGCCTGGTGGGCTGCCATCTATGGGGTCACACAGAGTCGGACACAACTGAAGCAACTTAGCAGCAGCAGACTTAGCAATATTTACTTTCCCTGTTCAGAGAATCATCTCTGGAGCTTTACTGTTAAAAAAAAAAAAGTCATATACTTCCTTAAAAAAAAAAAACAAAAGCTAATACGTGTATATAAACTAAAAGGGAGAAAAAAATTAATTAGTTACAAATCATTAAGCATTAACTGCACAGCAGGCAACTGCGCTAAGCAATTCACATGAATTATCTCAAATTATCTATGCAACAATTCTGTTGGGTAAGAACTGTTAATATCACTGATACACAGATGGAGAATTTGAGGCTAGAGAGGTTAACTAAGGTCTCACAGCTAGTGCATGGCAAAGTCTGGACAAAGATACATTACAAACTGTTAAGTGTTAACACTGGGGAATGGGACCAGTAACTTTTTACTGCGAATTTAAATGTTATAAGGAGAACATACTACTTTTACGACAAAATATCCTTAAGTGATTTATACAAATCATAAAAGGGAATGCGTCCCAACATAAAACAGACAATGACACACTGGAAGAGTTGGCAAGCTTTTTCTTGCAAAGGACTAGATGGTAAACATTCTAGGCTTTGTGAGCTAAGAGGCAAAAGCCAAACCAATGATGATACAGGGACTTGAAAAACAAGAAAGACCATAAATTTTCACAATTTTTTCCTGACAAAATTCAAATAGAGTAAGTTTTGAAAATACAGGTATAATATTCCTAGCAGGGAAAATCAATCATTGTTTCATGGCTGTCTTTTTGGGGGATGCTTGGCTTGGTTCTTCCAGGGGTTATACAGCTGGTTCTCAACTGTAAGAGTGGCCATCACAACCATTGGGAGTATCTTTTCTCAGGAGTATAACTTTCTGAAATACAGATAAGACTAATGAGAAAAACAGAATTTTTATAGAGGGAGGATAGCATTTAGCTTAAATAGATTTCAGAGTGTTTCCTATCACTGAGTCAATAGCAAATGTTCACTTATAAATACCATGTTGAGCTCATGGGCTACAAAAAACAGGTAGCCAGTTGGATTTGGCCTGCAGGGCAGGGTTTGCCAATCCCTGATATGCTGACATTATTAAGTAAGATGATAAAACCTCTGATTTAGGGGGAAAAAATCATAGCTCCAAAATCTTTCTTTGGTGCTTATGATCCTATAGATATGAAAAGGCATAGGATGAAGTTGGTGATAACAAAAAAAAAAAAAAAAAAGGATATTTCCAGTGATTGTAATGGTCACTGTTGGTTGAGAACCACTTATTTAGCCCTTAGAGAAACAGAGCCAAGCAACTCTGAAAAGAGAGCCATGATATCCTAAGGGGGCTTCTTATCTGCTAGTAAGTATCGGTGAGACTGATACTGATACTGCTGGTCAAGAGCTAAACAATAATTCCAACATGGCCCCCAGTTGCCTTGCGTCACTGGGTAAGTCTCTCACCCTCTCTGCATCTCAGCTGCCCCATCTATAACCTGAAGGAGTCAGCCAAGAAGGTCTTTGTATGGTCAAACAGATAATTTGACAAATCTCCCATTTTATGATTATTATTCATTTCTCAAAGATTGTACAAAGATACAGGCACATACTGAAGGTCAGAAAGATGAGGATAAAAGGGGTTTCTATATTTCAAGCACCACTGTCTGATGAATGAAAAGGCCTCAGACCAGAGGAGATAAGAATGGGGCAAAGAGAGAAGCAGAAACACAATCCTGCAGAGCCAAATGGGTACAGGTCAGACCAGAGACCCACAGTCAATGGCGTGCACTACAGTTGGACAGGTAGCTAAGGCAAACACAGGGGAAGAGACCATGCTTGGGCAAGTACTTTTTCTGGCCATCCCTGCTCACTTCATTCCTCCCAATAAATTCACACATTCTATTCCAGAGAATCCTGCTCCTGTTTCTAACTGGCCAGAAGGAATAGCAAAACAAAACAGGGCTTTCAGCCCTCCTTAATTAGGAGGTGAATTTGCACCAAATTACTTTCCTTTAAATGTCTCCTAGGGCTCAGGAGGCCCCTGCCTAGAACACTGAGGTATTCCCCAAACTGCAGAGTCGCAATCAATGAGCCAAAGGTGCCAGGAACATGTGCCGCCTGGTACTTTGAAGGCAGGCCATTAATCTCTGTCTGGTTTGGGTAAATGAACCAAAGAGAACGAGTTTGAAATGAAGCTAACAAACCATGCCTGCCAGAACAGCATGACTACATGGCCCGACAAGGAAGGTCCGGGTAGGGAAGCAGCCTCATCATCACACAGGCTGGATGGTGGTATGGGAACATCGCTAAGTGGAAATGGCTTTGTTCACTGGCACTTACCAAGTGCCATGCATGACATCATCAAATCTTTTTAACCACCTTGTGGATTAGCCACTAGTGTTGTTTGCATCTTATGGACGTGTAACTGGAGGCCAGAGAGGTTACACAGTTTATCCAAGGACAGAGAGCTGGAAGGTGGTGTACTGGTCTATCTTGCTCCTGCAGGGAGGTTCCAATTGTCCTTTACTTTCCTAGGCAGTGGCAAATGCACACAACTACCAAGCTGTACTAGTAGCCTATGGTTTATAAGTACCTTCCATTCCAGCAGAAGCAAAGGGCATGCAATTCACCCCTTCAGAAATGCTCAGTCTGTTCTGGGAAAACCGTGAGATCTCACAGTTGCCCACTAGTGCCAGACTGAGGTTCAGAGACAAGGGCAATTTCCCCAACTAAAAGGTCCCTTTGGCAGCGGCTTCTGCCTTAGGATTGATTAGTAGAGTTATCTCAGGTTCGTATGCCTTCAAGTAAATCTCTAAGAGACTATGTCTTAAAAGGATAGAATTCAACTCTCCAGGACCAATTCAAGGTGACATGAGTCACTCAACAATTCCTGAGTTATGACTCCAAGGAAGAATGAATCACAACACACGAACACAACAACCCAACTTAAGCTAAAGTCCATCCATCCTGCTTAGCCAGAGTGCTCTAAAGCCTGGCCCCCATAGTTAAGCCTCTTTTGGCCCTCTGGCTTTCCATAGTGCTTTCACTCAGGGATGCACTAGTTTCAGCTGAACTCTGTACCTGCTGCTGCTGCTGCTAAGTCGCTTCAGTCGTGTGTGACTCTGTGCGACCCCAGAGATGGCAGCCCACCAGGCTCCCCCGTCCCTGGGATTCTCCAGGCAAGAACACTGGAGTGGCTTGCCATTTCCTTCTCCAATGCATGAAAGTGGAAAGTGAAAGTGAAGTCGCTCAGTCGTGTCTGACTCTTCACGACCCCATGGACTACAGCCCACCAGGCTCCTCTGCCATGGGATTTTCCAGGCAAGAGTACTGGTGTGGGGTGGCATTGCCTTCTCCCTGTACATGAGGATTTGTTAAATATCCATACCACTGAATATTTGTTTTCAAGTGTACACTTCTAGAGAATACAAACTACAGATTTACTTTATGTTATGAGGGTCCACCTGAGATTCATTATAAAGTAATTACAATAGCAATAATGGATTTAATACAAAGGATGATGACAAAAGACTTATCATATGTCAGACACCACTCTGAGCACTCTAAAATGCATTATCTTGTTTAGTCCTCACACCAACCTAATTATTCCTGACATATAGATGAGAAAACGGAGGCATTAGAGAGGTTAGGTCATTTGCTCAAGGTTAGGCAGCTGGAATTGGGCAGAATCCAGACAGAACTCCTACAGTCTGTCTCCAAAGCCCAAACTCTTAATAACTAACCACATGATACATAAGACATGATGATGATGATGATGATGATGAAGGTGATAAGACATCATGGGCAGCTAGGGAAGGTGAGTCACTGGCATAAAGAATTTGCCATGAGTCAGAAAATGAAATTGGGAATTGCCTTTTGATTTCAGCCTGAAGCATTCACCACTAACCCATGTGACCAGCTGACATCTAACCCAGAAGTAACACTTCATATTCTTTGAACCACAGGGCTCAATTCTGAAGATAAACACCAGGGCAGGAAAGTAGGTCTTTGATACAAATCACAGGATACTGCAATTCTTTGAGACCTCACCCAGAAGCTACAGTGGGAATACAATTTAATTAAATCAAAGGAGGGTGAGGAAAGCCTTCATATGCTCCTATTGCATTAAGACGTGATTTTGCAATCAGTTCTGTTCAATGATGAGCCAATTCAATTTACGTGTCCCTAGAGAATTAAGAGAGCAGAGTTTTTTGGGTTCCCAGAATTTTTTCACAGCTGTCCTTTATCACCATTATCCAGGCCTTACCAAGAAAAGCACAGAAATTTTTTAACTTATAAATTAAAGGCATAAGTAAAGCAAGAATTAGACAAAGCAATCTCACTTTTCCCTCTGACACACAGCTGCATTAACACTTGGCCACATCACATTTTGGATCAAAATCTGCACAAAAGGAAAGTGCTGGAGAAATAGGTTCATGGACAAATTCACTTAAAATTGCTGTTCCCATCTCAGCTGCATGTGAATTCACATTTAAGCTTTGTCCTTCTCAGGTCTCTTCCAAGTAGCTCGGAACATCTAAACCCCTCCCATCAGGCGGTTCCTCTTACGTGTCCATGTGGAGAAATACAAAACAGAACTACCTGCCCATACTCCCAAACATTGCCCAAGCTGCCTCTACACCATCAGAGACAATTTTTGTCCCTCCTCTCTTGTGACACAATGGATCCACCATCACTAGGGCTTGCTCTTTTAAACTGTCAGGGGTGACAGATTTATGCTCATATGCTGCTTAGGTTCAAAGCCCAGCTCTACCAGTTACCAGCTATAGAGTTCAGTCACTTCACATCTCTAAACCTCAGTCTTACCTAGTCTAAAAGAGGGACATTAATATTCCCTGTCTCTTAGGGTCATTGTGAAAATTAAATAAGACAACAGATAGAAAACATTTAACATAGAGGCTAGAATACAAATTCTATGGCCCATAGAGAGCATTCTGTAAAGATGGTCTTTCATCGCCATCACCACCCTTCCCCTTTCCTTCTCTTCAGACTTATCCTCTATGGGATAAATGGCTAAGCACAGGTCTGTGGTTTGAGGGATACAGTGACAGTGACCTCATTAGCCATGCAATTTAACCAAATGAAGCTAATTAAAGGACTAAAGGAAAGGAGACCATCTAAAGTCAACTTGCTGAGCAATAGTTGTCGATGTTTTTTAAAACATCAAACATAAAAGTAACTACTCAGTACCACACTTTTTCACCACCAATTATGTGCCAGACACCACACACAGCATTTACATGAATTATTTTATTTCATCCTCAAGTTTATGGGGTACTACTACTTCCTCCACTTTATACCATCATGTAGATAAATAAGTTTCCAAAAGTTACAAAAGCCAACAAGTGGGAGAGCTTTCTAGTCTAGATTTGTATTCAATCACAACTTCATACGACTCCTCCACCCAGTCCAATGGAAAAAAAAAAGTTTGGCAATCAACAAAGAACTCAAAAGAAGCTAAGGAGTAATTAAAATGGCAACAACACAACCATTATGTAAGAACAGAATTTCCACCCAATTTAAACATAACAGTAATTCTATAAACTTCCAATTAATACAAGTATGGCAGTAACTGAAAACCACAACCAGCTGGAGACACTTTGGGATGCTCAAAAAATATCCTTCACAAAAGCTAACAGCACAGAGAGAACTAGCAGCAGTGCCCAGGATGGTGCGGTAGACAGATCTGTGAGCAGAGCACCACATTTGAATTTAAACAGGCTTAACATAGGGACTTTCAGTAACACCCACGAGAAGTTACTAGTAAGATACCCCTCATTTGTGCACCACCAACCAATAATGGACATGAATTTTTGCATCCAGGAGACCCTCTCTTCTCATATAAATGTTTTCATAGGTCAGCCTTCCAAGGCAAAAGAAATAAAAGCAAAAATAAATAAATAAACAAATGGGACCTACTCAAACTCATTTGTTATTCAGTCACTAAGTCACGTCTGATTCTTTGCAACCTTATGGACTGCAGCATGCCAGGCTTCCCTGTCCTTCACCATCTCCTGGCATTTGCTCAAATTCATACCCATTGAGTCAGTTTGTCAAACTTACAAGCTTGTACAACAAAGGAAACCATTAACAAAATGGAAAGACAACCTATGAGAGAAGATATTCATAACTGACAAGGGCTTAATTTACAAAATATACAGACAGCTCAAACAATTCCATAACAACTACAACAAAAAACCAACCCAAATGAAAAATGGGCAGAAGATATTTAGAAAAGAAGAGAAATAGACATTTCTCCAAAGAAGACATACTTTGGCCACCTGATGCCAAGAGCTGACTCAATAGAAAAGACCCTGATGCTGGAAAAGATTGAAGGCAAGAGAAGGGGACAACAGAAGATGAGACGGTTGAATGGCATCACTGAGTCAATGGACATGAGTTTGAGCAAGCTCCTGGAGATGGTGAAGGACAAGGAGGCCTGGCGTGCTGCAGTTCATGGGGTTGCAAAGAGTTGGAAATGACTGAGGGACCGAACAACAAGGCACATGAAAAGACGCTCATCACTGCTAGTTATTAGAGAAATGCAAATCAAAACCACAGTGAGTTACCACCTCACACAAGTCAGAATGGCCATCATTTAAAATACACACAACGGAGTATTACTCAGCCATTAAAAAGAATACATTTAATCAGTTCTATTAAGATGGATGAAACTGGAACCTATTATACAGAGTGAAGTAAGCCAGAAAGAAAAACACCAATACAGTATACTAACGCTTATATATGGAATTTAGAAAGATGGTAACAATAACCCTGTGTACGAGACAGCAAAAGAGACACCGATGTATAGATCAGTCTTATGGACTCTGAGGGAGAGGAAGAGGGTGGGGAGATTTGGGAGAATAGCATTGAAACATGTATAATATCATGTATGAAACGAGTCACCAGTCCAGGTTCGATGCATGGTACTGGATGCTTGGGGCTGGTGCACTGGGACGACCCAGAGGGAGGGGAGGGGAGGGAGGAGGGTAAAGGGTTCAGGATGGGGAATGCGGGTATATCTGTGGCGGATTCATTTCGATATTTGGCAAAACTAATACAATATTGTAAAGTTTAAAAATAAAATTAAATTAAAAAAAAAACAAAAACATCTACAAATAACAAATGCTGGGAAGGGTGTGGAGAAAAGGGAACCCTTCTATATGTGTTGGTAAGAATGTAAATTGATGCGGCCAGTATGGAAAATAGCATGGAGGTTTCTTCAGCAACTAAAATATAGAGCTGCTATACGATCTAGCAATCCCATTCCTGGGCGTATATCTAGAGAAAACTCTAATTTGAAAAGATATATGCACCGCAAGTTCATAACAGCACTATTTACAATAGCCAAGACATGGAAGCAATCTAATGTCCACTGACAGGTGAATGGGTAAGATGTGGTACCTATTTACAATGGAATATTACTCAGCCATAAAAAAGAATGAAATAATGGCATTTGCAGCAACATCTAGATCCATTTAGAGATTATCATACTAAGTGAAGTAAGTCATAAAGAGAAAGACAAATAGCATGTGATATCACATATGCCTGGAACCTAAAATATGACACAAATTAACTTCTTTACAAAAGAGAAACAGATTCAAGATACAGAGAACAAACATACAGTTACCAAAGGGGAAAGGGGGTGAGGGGGATAAACTGAGAGTTTGGGATTAGCAGATACAAACTGCTATACATAAAGGAAAAACAACAAGGTCCGACACTGCATAGCACAGGGAGCTATATAAATGCCCTGCAATAAAGTATAATGGAAAAAAATGGTTTGAATCCTAAGCCTATGGGGATAAAATCAGTTTAAAGAGCTTGGAGTAAATGAGGATATGTCTGAACTCAAGGTGCCAGAGCTGGGGAGCTACTATTGGTTCCTCCTTCTCCCACTAGAAACATGCCTCTTGTCACCACAGTCCGAGTGACAGAAGGTGGCCAGAGAAGGAAGTAGAATGGCTGCTGCTGCTTTTCTAATTCTCACCTGGCAGTGCTTCCTCTGGCTTGCCCTTTCTACTGCCACGAGTACTGCATCTGCTGTTTTAGGGAGGCTCTTTCAAAAGTGAACCAATAAACACATGTCTGAGGGCTCTTCCCCGTGACTTGTTCCTAAACAAACATGAAGACCCTGCTCTTGCCCTCTTACATGCAAAGAGGTTTAGTAACGGGAATACAGTAGGCCACTCAATATTGACTGGATGAATGTTTGTGAGTAGAGGAATAAAAGAGATGTAGATTTTTTAACTATGTCCAAGTTGAAGCAATGAGGACAATGCACTGATGGATCAACCAGACAGAAAGTAAGCCAGATCTATCACTGCCAGGTGAGTATGCCTCTTTCTTCTCAACACCTGGCAAATCCACTATGAATCTTTACCTTAGAAAGAAAGAGAAATACACAATTCAGGTCTTATTACGAGACAATATAAGGCAGACTTATCTTACTTGGCTGAACTTCAGGCTGTCAAAACCCTTCACAGAGTCATTCATTTTCTGTAGCACACTGATGAATACTAGCTCTACACCCAACAACTGACCACAAATGCTGCTAATGCTAGTCCATGGCGTCACCAGGAAGGCGCTATTGTCGTTCAGGGTGCTGAGGCTCCCTCCCCCATGCAACACAGGCACCTTAGGAGGAAGGCACTCTCCTGGAAAATGGCCGTGCTCCCAAAGTCAGCTGGATAGTCTTTGACTCCTGTAGACTTGCTCAGACTAAAAGTGACCACCTGCTCTTCAACATGACTACGACAATGATGATGAATAGAAAGACACACTTTTTGTTCCATTAATTCAAGCATCCTCTGCTGCTTGAACTAAAGGCTCCAAAAGGGCGTATCTCTTGTGCAGTTCCTCAGGAACACCAGGGGGGAAGCAAAGTACTCAGAACATCTGCTCCTGTTTCCTCTGCTCAGTACCCATGCTTTCTATGCCCAGGGATTCTGCCCTCATTTTCCTTGGGAGCCACCCTACCACCAAGTCCTTGCTGTTTGGGGCAGGAAGTGGGGGTGGGGGGCTGAGCCTAATTCCATCTTTGGGTGTGGCCAGAGGATCCAGACCTGGTATCCCAGTGTGCGTGTGATTCTCCCCAGGCCAAACGCAGTCGACAGGATTTGTGTTTAAACTTTTTTTATTACACCAGAGGGAATGAGGCCTTGTTAGAACAGGACACATGCTTGGAGCTTCTGGAGCTGACTCTGCCACCACAGACACAAAGACTGAGTACAGGCCAAAGGAAAGTGGAGTGACGATGTGAAGGGAGGCCAGACTTTAAGGGCACTGTCTGACCTACTGAGATGTAGCTCAGTGTCATCCCTGCTCTCTCCACAAGTGAACCAGCAAGATTCTTCTTTTTTTTTAATTGCGTTTCTATTGCTTGCAGCCAAGAGTTCTGGCAAAAAAAAAAAAAAGGCTAATGAGAGAAAAGCCTAATTAAGCTTTATAGGGAACTCTTGAATGAAGAACAAAGAAAAATACACAACACAGTAGAGAGGCAAAGTAATCTCATTCATCCTTGATTTTCCCCCTTCCTTCTCTTTCCTTCTACTTCACATATCCAGCCAGTGCCAGGATTTATCACTGTCCTGCATCCTGAGTCTATCCCTCATACCCACTTCTCTTTCACTGCTCGATGTCAGGCTGTGTCTTCTCATTTGTATCTCAACACTGGCCTTCTCCCTGGTCTTGCTGACTCCTCTCTCTCTGCTCTGATCTATCTGACACACTGCTCCTGGAAAATGCGTTGCCCTAAACCACAGCTCTGGCTGGAGAACAAACTTCAAAACATCACAATACTGGTCCTTCAAATACTTGAAGGACCTATTATGTCCAAGAAGGGGAAGACTTACTGCTCTGAATGGAGATGAAAGTCAGGGTGGAGTTCCAGGAAAGTAGATTTCAATTGGACGAAAATAACCGGCAGTTAGGAGTTCTTCTGGAGAAGGCAATGGCACCCTACTCTAGTACTCTTGCCTGGAAAATCCCATGGACGGAGGAGCCTGGTGGGCTGCAGTCCATGGAGTCGCTAAGGGTCGGACATGACTGAACGACTTCACATTCACTTTTCACTTTCATGCACTGGAGAAGGAAATGGCAAGCCACTCCAGTGTTCTTGCCTGGAGAATCCCAGGGACCGGGGAGCCTGGTGGGCTGCCGTCTAAGGGGCTGCACAGAGTCGCACACGACTGAAGTGACTTAGCAGCAGCAGGAGCTCTTCTTGGTCCACTGAAGTAGGGAGGCTTGCTGAATGTCATTCCCATACATAAGACTAAGCCCCGTTTCATCCAGAAGGCAACCCTGGGCATTCCTGGGCTGATACAGTCAGCCTCGTTCATTATTGTTAGCCCATTCTTTCACCTGTACAAGAATTGGATGAAATCCAGAACAAGGGGGAATGGAGGTGGTTGAGGCAAAGTGGAGTGGTGGACAGAATGGGCTGTGTGCCCTGGAGACTTGGCATAAAGGCTTGGTTCCATGGGCCTTTCTGGCTGTGGACCTTCAGATGGTTATTTAACATTTGAGCCTGTTTTTTTCTTAAAGTACAGCTAAGTAATAATATCTGTGGGAGTAATGGGAGAATTAGAAGTAGTTTCACGGTGCCTGAAAGTGCTCAAAAATGTCATTTCCCTTTCTTCTACCTTCATGAAGTGTTCCTTCCTTACTTAACGGCTGCAGACCTCCCTCCTATATCCTCTCTCTGACTCCTCACTGCTCGAACAGCCTACTCTATAGAATTTAATGCTTCAGGATACAACTTAGCATTTTTCATTATTTCTCATCTCCAAATAACTCCCCAATGGATACTTTTGCCTTACACTTTCATGGGGGATCACCCAGCTTCTAACACAGGGCTGGGCATATATACAGTCCAAGAAATCACCCCTGACTGAGGGACAGGAGCTTAAAACACAGGATCCACATTCTCTTGTCTGAGTCTTCCTCAGTGGGTCACGAGCCGGTCATAATGACCTTGATGAGCAGATTATTCTTAAAGCAGCACTTCCCACTTTTGAGTATTGCTGGCATTTACTACCGTTCCCTGTCAGAAATCACAAATGAAGCCAACAGAATTTCAAAGGAAAAGCTGAAACAGCTCCTCCTGGAGTATATAGGTGGCAGGGTCCACCCAGATATCCAGTGGAGGGGTAAGCTAACTACTTTAACCAGCTTCATGAGCAAAATGTTTCTGGGACTATTAACACTGAGTGTTGTCGGTGGGTGGTTCCCCTCTGCCACAGAACTTTGATTTGCATGTTATATAAACACTGTTGTCATAGTTATAATTCAGGAAGCTTTGTTGCTTGACCTCAAGAAAAAAATTCAACCTCAAATCAGGGTGACACTGACTCTCGAGACCACAATAGACCATCAGTGGGTAAGATCTGCCAAATTCCTTTAAGCTTCTAGAAGGAACTACTATATTTGGGGTAACAAGCAAGCAACAAGAAGAGGAAACTCTGCAACATTATGCAATTTCCTTGCATTTCATATTCAGAAATCCTGAAAACCCCTATAAGCAACTTCCCTAGCTTTCAAACCAAGATTGGAGTCACAGCCAATGTGAACAAAAACTGGACACAAAAGAGGAAAAAAGAAATCTAAGTAATGTACAAGTCAGAAAAATGTTTCAGGAAAAATTTAAAGGTAACACAAAGCACACAAGCTCACTTGATATCAAATGCACGACAGTTAAACAGATGGCGTGTGAGCTGACAGGTATGTAGGACATGGCCAGTTCATAATGTGAGGAGTCTTCTGGCTTTAAAATTTCCTGGCTTCATGCTCATGTAACACTTAAAAGAGTGTAAACCCATTAGTCCATCAGCCTGGTGTCTCTGTGAGGAGAAGGGGGATCATCTCCCCATTCTCCGAAGACTGTGCTTTTTAAACAGAGGAGGTCTTTCTGTGTTCCTCTCTCTCCTAGCTCCTCTCCTTCTCTCTGTCTTTGGAAATAGTGACACAGCACCATCAGCAGAAGAGGGACCCTTGTTCTTTTGTACTTTGGAAAACTGAAAATGAGAAACTCCTTGGTCCCGTATACATGATCCCCAAGTGAGAGCATATGAGGTCCTGCTGCCAGAGCAGGGCAGGAGGAAGGAGAGCCAGAGGGTGAGACTCTGGACAGAATCCACTCCTTTCACCTTCCAGCCCTCTGTCCTTCAGAGGACTTAAGCAAGTGGCTTTTATACTGAGCTCATTAATTCTGCACAATGCATCTTTGTGAGGCCGGAGGTGAATTTATCTAACATAGACACAGGTGACTTCTTTGCCTCAGACAACTGTGAGGTCGGAGTACCGCATTTCCAGACAGATGACTGACTCGAAACCAAGCTCCCCTAGATGCAGGATCTCTCCTAAATTTATAGGAATAATCCTGATGCCAACCCATGGATATGTAGCAAGGAGTTCTGGGAATAGCCACTTCCTTGCTCTGAAGCTGGTAGACAGGGGATCCCTAACTCTATGACATGAGGAATCTCTGTATTTTCTGACAATTTCCAATGAATGCAATGCGGTTTGCAAAGAAAAGTAGATTCTATTGGGTTGGCCAAAATGTTCATTCAGAGTTTTCTGTAAGAGCTTATGGAAAAATCAAAATGAACATTTTGGCCAACCCAATAGAATTCTTTCTGGTTCTACAGAGGCTAAAAGTTACTAAGTTGAGCCCTTCCTCAACTCCACACAGTGTGAAAGGCAGGAGGTTTATCGAGATTCCATAGCGCTTCCCGCACAGCAATGGTGGTAAAGGGTAAGGGTGGGACCTTGGAAAATGACCTCCATTCCTCAGGTGTTAACATATTGTTACATCTGCCTTATCACATATCTAACCATCTCTCTCATCCACCAACACAGCTTACTTCTTTCATAAATTTTAAAGTAAGTTGCAGATATCAGGTCTTCCCTTCTAAACACTTTGGTAAGCTCATCATTCACTAAGGTTCAATATTATCAGTCTTTTAAGGCAAAAGTTACCTACAGTGAAATGCACAATTCTTAAGGGAGTTGTGACAAAGTCATGCATGAAGGTGTCCTGAACCCATATCAAGGTAGAGACTTTACCATCACTTCAGACAGTTCTCTCAGGTCTCTCCATTTTACCCTCAAAACACAGACACAAAACACACCCTGCCATGCACAACCACTGTGCTGTGTTTTCATTTGCTCGCACCATTAGCTTTGCCTGTTCAAGAACATCATCCAATGGCATCATACTGATCATACTCTCTATGGCTGCCGATTTCACTCAACATAAAATTTTCGAGATTCATTCACATTGTGGCCTGAATTAATACTCTGACTTTTTCACTGTCGAGTAATATTTCATTATTTGACTATATTACTGTTGATTGACTCTCCTGTTTATCGACATCTAGACTGTTCTCCCCTTAGGCTATTATAAATGAAGTTGCTCTGAATGTCTTTGCGTAAATCTTTTTGAAGACCTACCTCTTCATTTTCTCTTGTGTAAATATCTCAGAGTGGAACTGCTGGATTATGAGGCAGGTTTTTTATTTGTTGTTAAATAAGACACTGCCGAGATCTTTTACCAAATGTTCATTTACAATCCCACCAATAATGTATGAGAGTTCTAAGTGCTCCACATACTCACCAACATGTGGTATTGTCAGTCTTTTAATTTTAGCCATTTTGGTGGCTGTGTAGTTGTATCTCATCATGGTTTTAAGATGCATTTCCCTGATGACTAGTGATGTTGAGTATTTTTTTCTTAAGCTTACTAGACATTCTTAACCCTCCTTTATGAGGTGTTTCTTCAAGTCTTTTGTCCATCTTTTAAACGAACTGTTCTTTTTATTATTGAGTTTTATTAGCTGTCTCTACATTCTGGACATAAGTCCTTTGTCAGATGCATGTTTTGCAAATATCTTCTCCCCTACTGTGGCTTGCCAACTGACTTCCTCAATGGTGCTTTTTGATAAGCACATGTTTTTAATTTTAGTTAAGTCAAAATTTTCATTTTTGGGTAGGGCTATTGCTTTCTGTATCTCATTAAGAAACCAATGCTAAACTCAGATTGCAAAGATTTTGTCCTGTGCTTTCTTTTGGAAGGTTTATAGTTTTAGTTTTTATGTTTATGTTTCATCTTGAATTAATTTCCCTAGTTTGTAAACATAATTTACAGCTGCTTCTGAGTCACAGCCTAGATTTGGAACTCGCTGGTTTAAACTACAAATTTAGGACAAGGAGCCGTAACACACTTCACTCCCCTTTCCCCACCCCCAGAAAGCTATCACGTAGAAGTGATCCACATCACTTTTGGGAGTCTGCACATTGTTGGAAAACTAATAAATACTCTGTACCCCCAGCTCAAGACAGGGCGTAAGAATGCTGAAGTTTGTAAAGATCTATATACATGCTCAAGACTAATATTCAGGGTATACAGCTAACCACACAGCTGTGATCTGAATAGTCAGGGAGCCTGAAGCTGACAAGTAGAGTGGTCTTGACCAGCCACTGACTTCCTGTGTGACCCTGATCCAGCCTCTCCCTCTCTCTGGACTTAATTTCCTAGTCCATCAAAGAGGGGCTGGAAACAGAGCTGCTTAAAAAAAAATTCAACTCCCTGACTATTACTGCTTCACATTTTTAACACACCACCATCAAAAGTAAACTTCTTTGGCCTGAAGGGCTCATGTCAACACTCCACTCACTTTAAGGATTTCCCATTACAACAGAAGGGTAGCACCTTATATCTTATCAGCAACCTGCTAAATTGGGATTTGCTGACAATTAAGAATGAGGCCCTGGAAGTTTAGAGTAACAGGGACTAAGGACTGAAAAGGAAAAAGAGGCAGGGTTGGAAGGTTGCTGATCAAAGGCCGGCTCACTGAACAATATAGTTTAAAATTGACCAGGAAGAAAAAGGTTGTTACTAGTGTTCACATCAAAAGCACAAAGTGCCCAACCCAAGATTTTCTTGCTGCTCTGCAGAGAAAGCCAAAGCACGCTGCACACAGAGCCACGGAGCTAGTTATGAGCACAGCCAGCTGCCAAAGTCAACTGGGAGGGCTAAGCTCACTTGGTCCCCTCCCCAGAGTGGCGGACAGAAGAGATTAGGACATGCATTACTTCTGATCTGAATTTAAGAGCATGGCAGGTAAACACACAAACCAAAGGCTGCTTCTGGGCCCTTTCCTACAGCACTTGATATGGTTAGTAGGCACTTGATAGCCTGTGTCCTTTAAAAATTCATCTCTTCTGAACACTTCCAGGCCTGCTCCACAGGCAACACTGCAGGTTCTTCTACCCTGTGCTAATCTTCTTTAATTTGGAGGCGGGGGAGGGAAGTATTTACACATAAATATTATAAATGAGTATAAAATCATCACAAAGTAATCATAAATAGAAAACATACTGATACATATATATTTACACACAGTCGATTCTCATTATTCACAGTAATTATGTTTTTTAAAGTCACCACCAAGACCGAACCAGTGACCATAGAGAAAACACAGGGTTAAATTCCTACAAGCCTCTGGTGACAATATTTTCATCAACTGATCAGTATATAACCCTGTTTATGTGTTTCTGTTTCAAGATACCTTATCTAATATATGCCACTAATTCATTACCTCTGAATTCACGGTACAGCTCTGTAACTGACGCCTGAACGAAGCTCACCTAACTCTTGTTTGCTCAATAAGGCTCACCACAGTCTTCCTGTGCTTACAACAGTAGTCAGCACCTTCAGTACTGTGCAGAGGGCCATTTTAAACAGTGAAATCAACAGCAAAGAGCACAAAAACACAAAATATACTAAAATATTAAATGTACTAAATAGCAAAAAGAATACTTATTTATGGCATAATGACTGAAAGAAGCCAGAGGGTCATCTTGTCCACCCTCAGCTGGGAACGTGTGTACTGAGCGACTGAAGTTTCTCTCTGCTCTGCACACATGTACAAATGACTGTGAAAGCACCACAAACATTGATTTAGAGGTACAAGGAAATTTCAGCAAGTAGGTGAATTCACAAATACAGAATCTGTAAATAACAGGGATCAATTGTATGTACATACATATACATACACATAAAATATTTTGAGCATAAAAGTACAAAAAAATTATTTAAGTCATGATGCAGATTTTATAGATATTAGCAGTTTTCTAAATTTGTTTCTGAGATCTCAAAGAAACTGTCCCTTAGCCTTATCTCTATCCCTTTCTCCTTGTACCCCAAAGATGGTATGAACATTCCATGTTTTAATACTTCTACTACATATGCACATGTTTATAGACAACACTTATGTTTTTAAAATGTACACAGATAGTTTATACCATATATACATATATCTGATCTTGCAAATTGCTTCTTCACTTACCATTACATTCGTAAGATTTATCCACATTAATACACACAGATCAAGTTCATTCATTTAATCCACAATAAAGTATGCTATTACTAGTCCATTGTATATATGTCCATAACAATATAGGTTATTCTCAATTTTTCACTATTACAAACCATGCTGCAATGAACAACCTTTTACGTGTCTCCTTTTGTACTCATGTGTGTTTTCTTGGCAACAAAATCAGCAAACCACAGCTGGTGGGTCACATCCAGTTGGTCCTGTGTAAGTAAAGATTTTTTGAAAACAGCTCTGCTCAATCACAGATGGTCCGTGATTGCTTTTGCGCCACAACAGCAGGGCTGAGTCATTTCAACACAGGTCACTGGAGGGTATGTGCATGTTCAGCCTTACTAGGTTTTGGATGGATTTTCCAATTTACACTCCACCAGCAGTATACTTTGAGAATTCCTTGGCTTACTCTAAAAATTCCCAAAGCTCCTTCCTTAGCTCTCTTTATCACACTCTCCTTCCACACACAACACCTGGAAATTTCATCCATTTCTGCAGCTTCAACAAATGACTCTATGCAGATGGCTCCCTACCTCTAAACACGCGATCTCAACCTCGCCCCTGTGTTGTGAGGAGCACATCTCCATTTCTTACTACATGTCGGTCATCTCCACTTGGGAATTTCCCTGAACCTCAAACCCAGCATCCATTTCTCCTCTCACCACCAAGAAAGGTTTCTTGAGACAATGAGAGACATAATACCTTAAAACTTGTGAATAAGCAGCTAAATGAGAACTTGTTTTCAGTTGGCTGACACAAGGTCATTTAATAGGAAAAAGAATACACAGACCTATTTTCACACAGCAACTCTGCTCCTTTCTAGCTGTGATACCTCTCTATGGCTCAAATCTCCCATCTGCAATATAGAGATTATTCCACCCAAACTGAGGGATGAGACATCAGCAGGGAAGCAGGTGGAACAGTGCCCAGCACACACAGTAGTTAATAACCACTGTCTTGGTTAATGGCATCACTTTAATCTCAGTAACTTGGATCTAAAACCTAAAACTCCTGTCTTTATTCCCACATCTCATCAGGTGACAATAACTATATTTTATTTTCAGAGTGATGATCATATCTATTCCTTCCTTTTCAGTCCCAAGGCTACTTTTGAGGAGTTAGTACCTCCTACTTTTAAGGTCTTCAAACTGGTTCAAACTGGTTTGACTTTTGCCCTTCCCCTTGCCAATACATCCTTCATGTGGCCAAAGCTCTGAAATCACTTCTGCTTCAAAACCTTTCTGGTCAAATCACTCCCTGACAGAACAATGTCCAGATTTCTATCTCAGGCCTCTGGCAAGCTGGCCCCAGCATTTCTTACTTCCTACTTTCTCTTCCCTAACCTCATGTCCAAGCTACACTCAGTGGCTGGCTATTTCCTATGCGTGCCACAGGCTATTCTGTCTAAGAAACCTTGTTCCTGTATTTCCAGCAAAGAAAGGCTTTCTATCCATCTCTGCCTGTGTATAGCCCTCAAAGCCCTACTTATATGCACCTGCTCTCCTAAGCTGTCCTCAACTCCCTTGTCTAAAATCATCTCTTCTATTTCAAAGACCTGTGTTTACACCTCACATGCATCACTCTCACTCTGAAATAAAGGCGAGGCAATAGATTTATCTTTGTAGATCCCAGAGGGCCTTGTACATAGCTGGCATTCAAAAACATTTGATGAATGACCTTACAAATCAAAGCCACTGAAAATGCTGTTAATGCACATCCTAGACTCAGTTTACATTAACTTAGAAAGTGCCAATCAAATCACTGAAAGAAGTCAGGAAATTACAAAAGAGTTTAGTATTTAGAGAACCTTTCAAACCTGGGAAGAGCAAACTGCCATCTGTCCATCAGCAGTTTAAGTCTCAAACTGCTCATTTACAGTTTTGCTCACACCAAGGTTAAGCAGTGAGCAGCAGGCCCAGGCACAGAACATAACCTTCTCACTCCTGGAAGTGCATCAGCCGTGGGAAAAAAACAGGGTGACTTAAAGCATGGCAGCTTATCTGGTTTCTTCTAGGCAACTAAACTTTACATATTCCATGTGCTTAAAAATCACTGCTGCCTTTCTTAAACTGTCTTGGAGCATTTCACATCAGTTCAGAAATAAAGGCTTGTGAGATAATAATAATAAATTGAAGGAAAAAAAATGAAGGCAGATCTCCATTTTACTCTGTTTTGATTCCAAGTCAAATCTCCAGAAGATATTTACCTTACAATGGGATGCATTCAAGCAATGATAAAATACATAAAATAGCCTGAGGCCTTAATATATAAAGAGCTCTTATAATCAATAAGTGAAAGGTAAATAGAAAAACAAATGGGACAAAGGATAAACTATTCACAAAAGGAGAACAAGTATTCAATAAACATGGAGAATATTTAAACTTGACAGAAAATACACTGAAATTATAACAATGATATTATTGTTTATCTTTTGAAAAAAATTCTAAAAAATTTAAGATGGTATCAGTATAAATGTGGGCTCAGGGAAATAGATACTTCAATATGTGAGTTACAAAAGTATAAATTGACAGTCTTCATTGAAGAACAAGTTTCAAAAATGGATCCATGTGTTTATCAAGTATGGTACTTCTATGAATCTATGCTAAGGAGAGAATCATAGACAGTAGCCCAAAGAGGAATTTTAGTGAATATATAAAACTCCCTGATACTATATGTGAAATGTTATTCATTTATACACTTTTCTGAGGCAAATACACACAATTTTCTTAATATCATCAAAGGCATTTGTAAGTCACCCAAGAACTTGTGGCTGAGAAATAATACCTAGAAATAAGGTGTGATGGGCACTGCTAGCTGTCTATAGAATGTCCATCTTCCTTAAGAACTGAGCCCCTGACTATGTAGAAGCAAAACATCATTCAGCGGAAATCAACACCATTCTTTTAGGCAGGAATGTGAGTCAGGTCCAGCCAATGAGACACAAGTAGATGAAAACTGAGGATTTCTGGGAACCTTCTGTTCCTCTCACACATATTAACTCTTCTTTCCTTCTTCCATCCTTCTGCCTGCCTGATCCCCAGACACAAGGCAAGGAGATGAAGCAATCATCTTGCAATCATGAGGTGACAAGGAAGACAAAAGCTTACACCCCAAGGATAGAGGAGCAGAAATATGGAAAAAAATCTGGGTCTCTGAAGGCTTCTCAGAGCCACCTATCTGTCCCACACTGTCCACCCTATGTCTTAATGCCTAAACATCTCCCATTTCTTTTAAGCCACTGTTTGGTGGATTTTCAGCTGTTAACGCTAAAACTCATGACTAAACTAGTACATATGCTAAAAATATAATAAATTAAATGAAAATCCTATCGATAATACAATATGTGTAAAGTGATCCATTTTGTTTATAATAGAAAAAAAGGTTGAAGGCACAAATGTCAAAAATTAACCCTTATTCTCTGTGAGAGAGATGAGTGATATTCATTTTCCCCCTTATGCTTTTGATTATTTTCCATATTTGACCATTTTAAAAACAATAGAAACAAAGGATTAGTATCTTTGAGCCTGATTTACCATTGAGCAGCAAGGAGGATCAGCCTCAGACATCAAGGACAAGCACAACGTTTTCTGTTTCAGATGAACTTGGGTAGCGGGCAGTCAGGTGACCCATCCTAGCTCTACCCCACCTGCCAAAAGGCTGCAGTCTAGGGTGGGAGCAGAGAGGGAGCTGGGCAAGGTCTGTAGGGCTGCTCTGGGAGGCATGGCAGTCCCAGGCAGTGCTGAGGCCACCTGGACAAAATAATTCTGATACGAGGCCTGTATGAGGTGCTGTAGGCGAGCAGGCACCTTGAACAACTGCTTCTGGGTCACATCAAGGCAGTGCAGACGAGGAGGACCAGAGACAGCCTCCCTGCGAGCCCACACCTGGCCACCAGGAAGGATGATCCCACAGTCTCCTGGAAGCCTCTGGTATATCTTCTTCCTAAAACATCAGGCTCAATAAACAGCTTGAGATTTAAAGCCAGGTGAGCCAACTGCAGACATGCTACACCTCAAAGCCGAAGGAATGATGTCTTTTCAAAACCTTTCAAGAAAAATGGCATGCGGGCCTACCTCATTATATTATGTTTCTCTTTATTGCACTTCCCAGCTAGTGCATTTTTTAACAAACCGAAGGTCTGTAGCAACACTGCATCAAGCAAGTCTATCAGAACCATGTTTCCAATAGTATTTGTTCACTGTGTCTCTATGTCACATTTTGGTAATTCTCACATTCAAACTGTTTCATTATTATTATACTTGTTATGGTGATCCGTGATCTCTGATGATACTACTGTCAACATGTTGCTATTTTTTTAGCAATATTTTTAAATTAAAGTATGTACATAGTTGTTTTTTTGACATAATGCTGCCCAATACAATAGCCTACAGCATAGGGTACATGTAACTTTGGTCTGCACTGGGAAACCAGTAAATTCAGGTGACTTGCTTTATTGTTATACTTGCTTTATAGAGGTGATCTGGAACCAAACCTGGAACATCCCTGAAGTGTTCCTATACAACAAAGGGTAAGCTGGAACTGACAGACCCTGCAGTGAAATTGTTTCTTCCTTCCTTTTCAGATTCCTTCCTTCTACTCCCCAAAGGATTCCACAGGGCTGCCAGGCTGTATAACCATTACTCCTGCCCTGCTGTGCCCCTCTGTTTACTGTTTAAACAGCAGAGTTTCCTTGTAAAGTCTAAATAGTAGAGACAGACCCCTTCCCCCAGGAGACAAACTCTCTCCTGCCCCAGGGGAAGGCAGTAGCCAAATTTAGGGGATCCTGTTCTGACTCTGCTCCATTCTTCTAACTCACAGACCTGAACGAAATAATTGTTCTCATTAAAAATGAACCCACCTCTTACTGCCAGTGCAGGCATTCCCAAACTGCTGGCTGAGTCCCCTGGGCTAACAGCCAGCCTCTGTACTGCTCCAACAGCTTATGTAACGTGCTGGGTTTCCACCTTTGGCTTGGGGGAAGGGGACAAGTGTGTAAAGCAAAAAATGGACTGACAGGGAGCTGTCACACCACCATGTCTGAAAGGCCTGCTAAATACTTGGTCACAGAGTTGCTTTAGCCTTTGAAAGCAACATAAGGGAAACTGGATTGAGCTAGCTTACATGCAACAACAACAAAAAAGGAGCCTAAGGTCAAATGGACTGGAGAAAAGGCTTCTGAGTGGGCTAATACAACAAGAGCCTCCAAGCGTCCCCTTTATGTATTAACAGGCTGCAGAGCAAAATACAGGCAGATGTATACCTGTAACAGAAGACAAGGAAATGGTAAACCTTCCCTTAGCCAGTAACTTCTGAAGTTCAAAAAGAAGGAGGGGGTGTATGAGCTGCTTATACACTTTGGAAATTAATCCTGGTGCTCTGGGATGACCTAGAGGGGTGATGTTGGGGAGGGAAGGGAGGTGATGTATGTATAATTATGGCTGTTTTGTGTTGTTGTATGGCAGAAACCAACACAACACTGTAAAGTAATATTCCTCCAATTAAAAAATAAATTAAAAAAGTAAAAAATAAATAAAAAGAAGGAGGGGGAAGTGCTGAACTAGCTCTGAGCCAGTAGGGGTGTGCTGACACCATGTGCGACTCAAGTAGCTTTTCCCCATCATGGACAAAGGCAACTCCAGTTTAACTCCGGCCCATAGCACTGGAGAAGTGAAGAGGGAGCTGAGGAGGAGGAAGCAATCAGTTCTTTTAAGTAAAAAGTATACAGAAAGACCAAGGCTTCCCAGATGGCTCAGACAGTTAAGAATCTGCCTGCAACACAGGAGACTCAGGTTCAATCCCTGAATCAAGAAGATACCCTGGAAAAAGGAATGGCTACCCACTCCAGCATTCTTACCTAGAGAACTCCCTGGACAAAGGAACCTGGCAGGCTACAGTCTCTGGGGTCGCAAAGAATTGAATATGACTGAGCAGCTAAGCACGCACGCACACAGAAAGACCACTCAACTGAACATAGTTCTGCCCTGGAAAAGAGCAGCCAACCCACTACTTATAATAATAATGGTTATCAGGAGCACACTCAGCACTTCAAAGAGCTTGCCAAACATTAACGTGCACCCTACCCAAAACCACAGACTTTATAGGGACTTTCCTGTGGTCCAGTGACTAAGTCTCTGCACTCCAATGATGCTGCCCAGATTCGGTCCCTGGTCAAAGAACTAGATCCTACATGCTGCAACTAAAAATCCTGCATGCTGGAACTAAGACCAGGCACAGCCAAATAAATAGACTTGATCAAAATCTCAAGGGGTAGCTCAAGGCCTCTCCACTTTCGGGAGATGCACACACCAGTAGAGAAAGACGAGCAGAACATTTAGACTGAATTTGTGATTTGGGGTAGTTGATGCTTTGTCAGTTTGGCCCAAGTTAAGAGGCAATAGGGGAATGGACTTGCATCTAAGTTCAGCTGTTGGTTCTGACACTTACTGGCTATGTAATGTTGGGTAGCATTTTCCAATATTGATAACAGAGATAATTACAGTACATACCTCTGTAGAAATGTGCTAATACATGAACACATCTAGATGTGTCTGGCATGTAAGAAACACTGAAACGATGGAGTCATTACTTATTTTCACTATTTAACTGGATGGTAAGTTTACTAAGAGCTGGAATCAGGACTTTGGGGTTATGATTCCCTAGAAATACCCTGGTACAGTGTCTAGGAATTAGGTGCTTAATAAATGCATTATCCACCTTACTTGAAGAGGAAGAAAAATAAAAAAGCTTGGGTCAGAGCTGTAAAGAGAAATTCAAGAGCTGAACTGTCCACAGAATCAGAGTGATGGCTCAAGGCCCTGCCAGTAAATGGCTGAGACAGGCCCTAGCAGGAATGGACAGCGGGACAATCAGATCCTGACCAGACAGATGGAGTGGGAGAAAAGGGTTGCTTGACTAGTGGTGCTAAAAATGACTGAATGTTCACACACTTATAATACCCTGAGCTCCCAAAGGAGCCCCCTTGCCTCCCCCTCATCACCACCGACATGGCTATTCATTTATAACATTTAATGACCACTATGTGTCAGGCATCACTCCATAAGTGACACATATCTGATCTTGCTAACCCACTGCTGAGATAGGTACTGCTATAACCCACATTTTATAGTGAGGAAAGAGGCTGAGAAAGCTACTTAACCACCCAACTAGCAAGTAAGTGAGGCTGGGGCTGGAATTCATGGTGTCAGAATTCACGGTGTCAGAACCAACAACGGCACCTTTTATCACTAACCAGGTGATGCTGCCTCCACATGCAACCTGTCCACCTGCATTTTTCTCTTCATGGTAACTACTGACATTCATATTTGCCTTTATAGAAAAGACAAGTGTGCACTGAAGAAAAAAAAAATGGCCAAAAGACAGTACAGCCATTTCACAAAAGTAGATATCCAAACGGTTTCCACATCATTACTCATCAAGGAAATGAAAACAGATACACCCAGTGAGATACTACTATACACACACCAAATTGGCTACAATTAGAAAGATGGACAATTACAAGTGTAGATGAGGACGTGGAAAAACTAGAACCTTCATACTTTAATGGTAGAAATGGAAATGGGTTCAGCCCTTTTCAAGACTATTTGGCAATATCTACTAAGGTAAACAGCCATAGACCCTATGATTCAGCAGTCCTACTGCTAGGGATATACTTCAGAAAAATGAGTGTTTATGGCCATCAGAAGATACGTAAGAGAATATTCCTAGAGACTTTATTGATAAAAGCTTAAGTTTAGAAACAACCCTCCATTCATCAACAAAAGAATGAAAAACTTGTGATATATTCCCCATGAGGAAACGCTTTCCATCAACCAAAAGAACAAACTACTACTACGTGCAGGCTTCCCAACAGCTCAGACGGTAAAGGATCTGCCTGCAACTCAGGAGACCTGGGTACGATCTCGGGTCGGGAAGATCCCCAGGAGAAGGAAAGGGCAACCCACTCCAGCACTCTTGCCTGGAGACTCCCATGGACAGGGAAGCCTGATGAGCTACAGTCCACGGGGTCGCAAAGAGCCAGACACGACTGAGAAGCTAACACACACAGTACTACAAGCGTGTGCACACTTCACAGACATACACTGAGGGAGAGAGGCCACAAAAGAGAGTGTATGCCAGATGGCTCCACTTACGTGAAGCTCAACAGGGAAACTAATCGACGGTGGTGGAGTCAGGATAGTGGTTCCCTACAGGGTGGGGAACGGAGGGAGGAACTGACCGGCTGCACTAGGAAGTCTTTTGGGGCGGCGGACGTGTTCTATATCTTAATCTGGGTGGTGAAATACTTGTATATTTGGCTTGAAAGTGACAATAGAGCATGATCCCCCAGTTGATGTTCCTCTCCAGAATACCTGACTCTCGAGTTTCTAGCGACTTACTGGTTAGGCAGACAGGACTCTGCCAACCTCCCACACTTATCCTTATTCCACTCCCTTCCTTATCCTCTGATATGCCTAAAACAGGGACTGCAGAAAGTGAACTTCACAAAGGATTAGCTCCTGGGAGTGGGCTCACAGTAGGGGTGGGGGTTTCCCTTAATTCTCATACAAATACCTTCTTTGACCCCAATATAAATAATGCAATCTGAATACAAATTTGGAGACTCAGTCCCTGAATTTTCCTTTTCTTTTCAATTGTGTATGAAAGAAATGTTTAAATCTTCCAAAAGCTTTAAATCTGTTCCTGCTATTTTCTTCTGTAGGGCATGACAGGGCAGCCTGTCACTGGCATTCCTGGTCCTCGAGGCACAGTTATATGGCACAAATAAGTGAAGACATTGAGTCAAAAGGAAGACCCCAGTGCCTTCCAGATGCACCGTGGTTCCTGCAGGAAAGAATATGCTTTCTGAGCAGACTCATTCTGGCTGGAGACACAGACTGAAGCAGGATGGAGCAAAACCCAGACGGCAGCTGGGACCTCAGAACTCAAGCTGAGTCAAGAGGTGGGGAGAGAAGAAAGAAAGAGCATCTAGAAGAAATTGCTAAAGTGGCATATTATTTATTAAGGGGAGAAAAAAAATAGGAAACATTAAGAAAAACTCATAAATCCCCTCAACTTTTACTTTTTTCCATAAATAACAACCATCTATTATGATATCTAACAAAATTAATGATAATTATTTAATATCATCTGATAATCCACACTGGAATTTCCAGAACTGCCTCAAAAACTGTTATGTCTGTTTTGTTCAAACCAGCATCCAACCCTGGCTCACACGTTACATTTGCTTAGATGATAAAAGTCATTTTTGGCTTTTACAGTCTCCCCTCCCTTTTCCTTTAACATAGCATTGCTTTATTGGAGAACTTTGATCTGCAATGCTTTAACTCTTAAAAAAACTAAAGAAACTTGGTAAACATTTTGATTTGAGAAAGCTGACTGGTCAGACAGGCTAGCCACTATACCACTCAATATGCCTCTTTGTATTTTCTCCCAAATTTCAACCCACACAAAAATGGCAAACTCCCTTCTTAACATAGAGCTCCAACAATAAGATCATAATACTTATAGGGGATGCACTCATGGCAAGTACTGTGCCAGGGGATTCTGATGCATTAGCTCATCTAACTGTACAAAGAACTCTATGAGGTTAGGGTTAAGATTATCCTCACTTTAACAGATTGGAATCTGGGACACAAGATAATTCAAATAATACATGATAAGGCCTGAATTCAACCCCAGGTTGTCTAAAATCAGACTACACACTTCATCACTTTCTACTAGTGTTTCAACTTTGAGTTTGAATAGCCTAGATCAAGGTTGGGAGTGGCCACTGGCTAACCCTGGCCAGCAGACAGAGACACAAGTAAGTGGAGAGAGCGCCTTCCTCCAAACGGAACCAAGGATTTCTCAGACATTATCTCATACCTCCTCACAGTTGAAGAGAAAGAGAACGAAGGAAATGGGAAAACAGATTTGAGGCAGCACTCCTATTGAGAGCAAAGGCATCCATTGATGTACCACCACTGATGACCTCGAACCTCGGGTGTGCCACATAGCCCCTCTGAGTACAGTTAACACCTAACAAGGCAAACCTGACCCCGCTGCAATTAATGCAAAATGGAAAAATTTAAGACTAAATATGCTCATTCATGGGAAGGTCTGCAAGAGCCCAGGAATGAAATGGAAAATGTTGTCAAGATGTCAGTCACTGAAAATAAAGTCAGAATGGTCAAGAGGATCACCTTCCTGTGCCTCTGTGGGTGATCCATCAATCACCTGGCTGTGGGCCTGAGGAAACCTTTCAAGGTACCACTCATGTTTTTTTGTGCTGGTGAATTTACCCTGGAAGGGAAGCAGTAATGGTAAAAACAGAAAAACACAGGATACCAGAGGCTTGCTGAACTATGCTAAAGATGTCCAGCCTGGTGCATCTCTGACTCACCAACTTCCTCAGTGAATTTTTGTGGTCAGGGGAGGATAGCAGATCTGTCTCTGGGGGGTCAAGTGTGAGCTGTTTCTGCTTCCTTTCCCTACCACCTTCCATTTTCTTTCTTAACCAGGAGATGGGTAGGGACTTTTGTACACAACTACATCAGACCGTGCCAAGGGGAGAAAGTCAAGCTCACAAACGTCAACTCCTTACCCAGGACACTGCAGAGTTCAGCACAAAGACCTGAGGTTAATATCCACAGATCAGCATCATACAGTGGGGGAAAAAGAACACTTGGACTGACCTGTGGCAGCCCCATGACCTCTAGTCAAGTCAACCCAACAGAAAACCTGCCTACCTTCTATGTGCTTCTGAAACAAAGAAATCAAAAGAGGATTCTTTCTTTGCAACATCAGGTTAATTGATGACTGTGTTAACTGATGAACAACGAAGGGTTATTCATCTGTCTGAAAACCCCCTAACTGGCTGAAATAAAAGGCATACATCATGAACCAAGCAAAACCAGAGGCTCAAGAATGAACCCAGGGCTCAGGTGTTACTTTTATAGAGCTTTCTTTACCTATCACCTCCAAGAGCCCCCTCTGAAGCATATCTATACAATCCCTTTTAATTGCTTATATCACAAGATGGAATCAAGAATGCCAGGGGAAATATACCCTCAGACATACGGATGATACCATTCTAATGGCAGAAAGTGAAGAGGAACTAATGTGGCTCTTGATGAGGGTGAAAGAGGGAAGTGAAAAAGTTGACTTGAAACTCAGCTTTCAAAAAACTAAGATCATGGGTGGTATCTGGTCCCATCACTTCATGGCAAATAGAAGGGGAAAAAGTGGAAGTAGTGACAGATTTTATTTTTCTAGGTTCCAAAATCATTCCGATAATGACTACAGCCATAAAATTAAAATACATTTGCTCCTTGGAAGGAAGCTATGACAAACCTAGATAACATATTAAAAAGCAGAGACATGGACCAAGAAAGGTCCATGTGGTCAAAGCTATGGATTTTTCAGTAGTTATATAAAGATGTGAGAGTTGGACCATTAAGAAGGCTGAGTACCAAAGAACTGATGCCTTCAAACTGTGGTGCTGGAGAAGATTCTTTTTTTTTTTTTTTTTTTATAAGACTCTTGAGAGTCCCTTGGACAGCAAGGAGATCAAACCAGTTAATCCTAAAGGAAATCAACCCTGAATATTCATTGGAAGGACTGATGCTGAAGCTGAAGCTCCAATAATTTGGCCATCTGATGTAAAGAGATGAAACACTGGAAAAGATGCTGAGAAAGACTGAAGGCAAAAGGAGAAGGGGATGAAAGAGGGTGAGATGGTTGAATGGCACCACCGACTCAATGGACATAAGTTTGAGCAAACTTTGGGAGACAGTGAAGAACAAAGGAGCCTGGCGTGCTGCAGTCCATGTGGTTGCAAGAGTTGGACACGACACAGTGACTGAACAACAACAATGCAGACCATCAATCTGTTGCTTGTTCTGCCCAGAATCTAGTCCCCTTTCTACTGTTAAAACTCCTCAATTTTCCTCCGGGGAACTACCCCTTCCCTCATCTCTGTCTATGTGGTCAGGGGGAGCCAACCCCAAGGCTGTATTAGGACTCAGATCTGGCCCATCCATCATAGTGACCACTTCAGGGAATGGAAGCAGTTCAAACTAATGAAACAGTCATCCCTGGGACTTCTGCTTGAATTCCGACTCTTCTGTGCTGAGGGTGCTGAGTTGGTAGAGGATAACCAGGAGCTGCTGGTGTACAGAGGCCTCTCTGTGACATAATCGGAAGCACCTATCAGAAGATGCTAAGTCACTCAGTCATGTCCAACTCTTTGTACCCCATAGACTGTATCCCTCCAGGCTCCTCTGTCCATAGGAGTCTCCAGGCAAGAATACTGAAGTGGACTGCCATTTCCTCCTCCAGGGGATGCTGCCGACCCAAGATGGATCTCGCATCTCACGTCTCCTGCATTGGCAGGCAGGTTCTTTACCACTACCACCACCTGGGAAGCCCCAAGCATGCTAAGCGAAGCAAAGCAGGGGCCAACAGGTTCAGAATCTAAATCTCTGTAGTTCACACACTACCTAAGTTGACATGTCTTGTTTTAAGAGCTGAAATTCCACCTACAAGGAACCAGATGTCTCTACAGAACTGTCTATCCAATCTAGTTTAGTAAGGTCTCAATTTATATCTCTGGCATGTCAAAAATATCTTTTCCTGGCAGGATATCTTATGAATCTTGCATTTTTTCAGTCTTATTGGGTGTGCTTTTATTCCTTGGCTGAATGTATGTTGAATGGATATATTTGTTACATATGGATATTAAAGACATGGTGATGATACGAAAATATAGTGATGATGACTGGGTCAAACATCCTGGAATGACAGACAACTTATCCTTGGGCTACCTTCAGGATCAGCAAAAGCACAGACCAAAAGGATCTGTCCTTTCCTCAGTCAAAAGCCCCTGCTCCTCAGAAGCAGAAGCCACTCTGCATGGACCACTAGTATTTCATCAGTTCACTTATTTTCTTTATAAACGCACAACTTCCTTAAAGGAGGTGCTTTTTAAATATTTTCATATTCCTATTTCAGGCAGATTTTTCAAAAATGCTTTTAAAGGGTAAAGCAGTATTGTGAAATTACCACCATACAATAAAAATCTGTAAACTCCTTCATGGGTAAGAACTGTCAGTGAAATGAAACAGAATATGGTAACATCATATTTTATCAGGTTATAAGATTCTAAAGCTAATGGTTAAGGCAAAACCCAGAAAGACTGGGATCTCTCCTGCCAAGCCCTTAAGCTGTGCACATAGCACAATGCACTCTGCTTTGTTTAAGCTGCACTGTACTGAAGTCAGTCAGTTCCGCTGAGAGGCTTGTTATCACTTGGTGGCTCCTTCAGCTGAGCACCTGCCAAAGCAGCTGCTTGTGTTCAGAGGCCACAATGAAGATACTTACGGTTTAAGCATTTATCTAAGACAAATGCACGCACCTCAATTAGTGTTATTATGCTTTCCTTTACTACTATCCAAGTCACCCACAACACAAAGACTGGTGTTGCTTTCAGCCTACACAGTCCTTTACTACGCATCTTAGGCATCTGGGATAATGAAGTTTTACACTGGGAGGCGGGGGTGTGGGTGTGGGTTTGCACATGGAAAACATCTAAAGCAAAGCCAAGTCAAATGAAAAGTATTTCATGAGTAGGAATTAATTGTGGTAAGAGACAGGAATCATATTAGGATCATCTAATCTGGTGGTTTTCAACCTCTTAGTACAGAATTCTTTTTATCAAAAAACCATGAATTCAACAATGGATCAGTCAAATGTGAAACTTAAAAGCAAGGCAGCTCTAGGAGAAGCTAAGAGAAAATCTTTCCACCCCAAACCCCACAGAATCTCAGATGTTCCTGAACCATAATGTGAAAAACTATCCATCTAGAGACTACACTGCCCCCTTTCATTAGAGCTGCATAATCCCAGGCTGAGAGGGTAAGGAACTTCTCCAAGGTCATGCAGTCAATGCATCAGTGGGCAAGACACAGCGTTTCCTGACATGGTGTGCCACCGCTTTCATTACAAATCTGGTCCCTCCACCACCCACCAGTCCATCAGATGTGAACTTTCACAGCTATGTGCAAAGGGCTAATGGAGATTTGGAGAGAATGAGGCTGGCTGTAGCAGGTCAGGCAAGACTTCTGGGAGGAGGCAAGTTTGGTGCTGCATCTTATAGGAAAAACAAGTCACAACTGAACTAGTGGAAAAAGTCATGGGGGTGAAATGTAGTGTGAGAGTCCAGATAGTGTCAGGGAGAAGGTTGGCAAGTGAAACGGAACAGAAGGTCTCAGAAAGGGACAGAAGAGAGAGGGGAGAATGGAACAAAAGGGGAGTACATTACGAATTCTAAATAGCTGAGGAAAACCTATTTCCAAAAACATATACCAGCTTCCCTGAAGATATGCCTGGCAAATATGTCAGTAGTCCTCACGGGTACGACGGCGTGGAGCTGGAGAGGCAAGCACAGGCCTGGGGCCTGCATCACGAGGCCTGATTCTAGAGGCGGCCCTGCCTCCTCATCCACAGCAGGTGAGTGCAGTTATAGCTACCAATAAGTTAAACGAGCTAATGTTTAAAAAAATACTTCACAAACATTAAACCAGTATATATAGTTAGTATTTAAAAACAAAATACTAAGTAATCATTCCATGTGAAATAATCCATTTCTAAGAAAAGCCAAGGTAAAAGGGCTCTTCTTCCAATTCTCCAACATTAACAAGGCGTTTGTAGGCATTAATCTGCCAAGACTTCAAAGTCAGGCGAACAGATGACTGACACAGAGAACAGAATCAGAGGCCTGCCCGCCCCAGGGTTCTTGGTTACACCATTTCAGATACCGCAAGGAAGGAATCCAAGAAAAGCTCCACTGGTTATTTGGGTCAGAGACACTGAACTATCCTGATATTCAAAAAGCAACCACTGCAGTACAGACATAAGAAAGGAGGCGGACAGTAGGGGAGTCCCAAAACCAGACCCCCACCCTAAACTATGCCAGAAGCAATTGGGGTAAGAATAAATACTACATACAAAATTCGACATAACTGATGAAATAGAAAATAAAACAAAAATACATACAGTAAAAGTTACAAGTACAAGTTACAAGTACTGCCTTGTTTAAATAAT
Organism: Bos taurus; assembly: GCF_002263795.3. Lineage (NCBI taxonomy): Eukaryota > Metazoa > Chordata > Mammalia > Artiodactyla > Bovidae > Bos > Bos taurus. Next base: position 54,041,802 of record NC_037334.1, on the reverse strand, counting down.
CGCTTCAAATTGTATGTGGAAAAGGAGAGGGAAGGGATTAGAAGTCAGCAACAAATGCAAAAAGCCAAAGAAGGTCAAGGAAGCAAACTTTACATCCTCTGCCAGCTCTCTCCCCACCACCACACAAAAACCGAAGGAGAGGCTTTTTCAGTTTTGTCATTGACCTACTTTTGAACATCCAAGGTATAAATAAGCAGCTCTATAAAGCCTGGGAGGAAGGAGAGAAAAGAAGAGAAATGTCCTGGGTCTCAGTGTCAGTGACAGACCTCGCTCCTTCACAACACACTGATGGTTTTCATTAAGGAGTTCAAAGGGGAAATTCACTTGTACTCATTCATAACCAACGGGCGTTTTCTTTTTTTTTTTTTTTTTAACACAAAAGTAATACTGGTGCATGGGTAAAACCAAACTATACAGAAAAATTAAAAATGAAAAGTTATATCCTCTAAACACTCTCTCAAAAGACGTAACCTTTACATTTTTGAGTATCATCCCTGGAAAAGAAATTATTTATATACTAGGAGAGGCATGTGCACATATTTTTATTTATTCAAATGAGATCATATTACTCAGAAAGTTTTGGACATCACCACTGTCACACTGCTTTTCCCATTAGCACAGGCAGGCCTGCATCAGCTCAAAAGCACTGCACAGTAACCTGTTGTATAGACCCACTGTAATGGAATAAACCAGTCCCATGCTAGTAAGATGTGTGAGCAATTCCTTTTTGTCTTCCTGTCTGTCTGTCTACCCATCCACCCACCCATCTATCTGTCCATCTAATACATTCATTGGCTCTTTCAAACAAGCTGCAGTAAACATCCCAGTCTGCATCCCCAGCATTCGCTCTAAGCCAGTCTGAGCTGTGAGGGTCTGTTCTCATCCTCCGTTAATTCCCAGTTAACCAGCTGCACCAAAAGGTTCGAAATACTACTCAATAACAATCCAAAATCAATTTTTAGTAACAATGAAAACTTACTAAACTATGGTATAAAATGGGATAAATGAAAACTTAGTTGGAAAGCCTGATATCCAATATATATAAATATTTATCATTTTTAAATAATTATAGAAAAAAATTAAAAGTGTACCATATAAAGATTTGGGATCAAGCCTTTCTCTTTAAAAAAAAAAAAAAAAAGGCCCAAATTGGTAACAATCTTTTAAAGCAGTCCCTTGTTGTCTCTAAGGCCCCTATGGAGTTTTCTTTTCCTCCAGTGTTAGAAGGGAGCCTATGGACCACAGTTCGTCTCTGAGCAAACTACCCTCTTAGAAGGATCTGGCAGCAGAGGCTAAGAGAGACCAGGCCTCTCAATGACTTAAGGGTCAGCCAGCCAGTGGCTCTCACGGCTTCTCACTTGTTCTTCTCTATCAAGTGACCTCACCACCGTGTATCACTGCTTAGTATCTTAAACCTCAGGTATCACATAATCAGGGAATTAAGTTAACCCGCTTAATGCCAGTCCTCTCAAATGTCTATCCAAGACATGACACACACGTCTATTTGTCTCAAATGTCAGTCATCAGAGAGGCCCCCCAGCTTCTCCCAGATCAGCCTGGTGCTGAACTTAAGAGATTGCAAGATACGGCTTCTCTAAGCTGCAATTTCCTCAAATGCAACATGGGAACAGTACCTGTACTGACTCGGCACAGTCAAGGACCATGAGATAACACATGTGACACTCTTGGAGGGAAGAATGATACAAAATAAGGGCTCAAAAGGTGTTAGTAACTTACGAAACCATAGTCTCAGTTTTGAAAAATGAGCTGGCACAGAAAAGAGTACTCTGGCTCTATCTACCAGAAGAAATAGATTTTTGCTTAGAGATATGATTAAATCTGTTCAAGCTACCCAAGGTACAGTCATTATTTATACCCTGGGAATGCCTCAGCCTAGGAGACAGTAGCTAATCCAGGGCTGCAATGAGGCAAGGATACAGCTAACCAGAAAGAGTGTGAAAGGCGTCTCCATGATGCAAAAAATGGCGTGTGACACTTACTGACTGTGGCCAAGTTCCAGGCAAATCGGAAACTTTATAGATGTTTTCCTTTCTCTGTCATTTCATTTTCTTCATAAAAATGCTGTTTTCATCTTATTTAACCACAGTTATTCTACCCTACTAAGTAATCAAGAGTTTACACTATAGTTCCTAACACAGTCCCTTGCAAAGAAATGCCAGGTGCCAAAGAGAAACAGTTTTAACTCAGGCTCTCTTCCTTTCATTCAGAATATGTATTAAACACACAGACCACCACACCAAGTATTAATCTTGTGTGTATTTCTTAAAAAAATAATTTGGTTCTCAAATTCATTCAAACTTTCAATGTCACCTGAAAAACACACAGAATCTTGAATTTCACCGAAGTGGGGCTGAAATTTGAATTTAAACTGACAGAATCACACAGTTTCATATAAGAGAATTCTTATCCTGAGAATTAGCTAATTTAGTCTTTAATTTATTCTTTCATTCCCTATTTGCACATTCATTCATTCATTCCAGACTTGGTTAAACACCACCACCCTCCCCAGAAAGCCTTTCCTCCCTTGCCCGCCCATAACTTACAGCAACTTTCGTGTAGACTACTGTGGAGGTCCTTGTTCTGACTTGCCCCACATCACTCCCATTTCTGATAACAGCACCCCAGTGTCCTCAAATGTCAGTCAGATGGTTCCCTACCTTTTCACCAACATGATCCAGTCAATCAATATATTCTATCCTTCCTTTCTGTGATTGGCTGAGAGTTTAACATGTGACCCAACTCCAGGACCTTTATCACAACCTGAGGGGGCGAATATCAGGTCTTCTCTTTAGGGTTGCTGGTGATAAGGATGATGCAAGACTGGGCCCACCAAGATGGGATGGCTGTTAGGCCATACATGCAGAGATGCATCCTAAGAAAAAAAAGCAGAAGCTTTTGATTTTAATTAGGTCCCATTTGTTTATTTTTGCTTTTATTTCCAGTATTCTGGAAGGTGGGTCATAGAGGATCCTGCTGTGATTTATGTCAGAGAGTGTTTTGCCTATGTTCTCCTCTAGGAATTTTATGGTTTCTGGTCTTACATTTAGATCTTTAATCCATTTTGAGTTTATTTTTGTGTATGGTGTTAGAAAGTGTTCTAGTTTCATTCTTTTACAAGTGGTTGACCAGTTTTCCCAGCACCACTTGTTAAAGAGATTGTCTTTTCTCCATTGTATATTCTTGCCTCCTTTGTCAAAGATAAGGTGTCCATAGGTGCGTGGACTTATCTATGGGCTTTCTATTTTGTTCCATTGATCTATATTTCTGTCTTTGTGCCAGTACCATACTGTCTTGATGACTGTGGCTTTGTAGTAGAGCCTGAAGTCAGGCAGGTTGATTCCTCCAGTTCCATTCTTCTTTCTCAAGATTGCTTTGGCTATTCGAGGTTTTTTGTATTTCCATATAAATTGTGAAATTATTTGTTCTAGCTCTGTGAAAAATACCATTGGTAGCTTGATAGGGATTGCTTCAGCTCAATTCCAGAAAAATGAATGACCCAATCAAAAAATGGGCCAAAGAACTAAATAGACATTTCTCCAAAGAAGACATACAGATGGCTTACAAACACATGAAAAGATGCTCAACATCACTCATTATCAGAGAAATGCAAATCAAAACCACAATGAGGTACCATTTCACACCAGTCAGAATGGCTGCGATCCAAAGTCTACAAGCAATAAATGCTGGAGAGGGTGTGGAGAAAAGGGAACCCTCTTACACTGTTGGTGGGAATGCAAACTAGTACAGCCACTATGGAGAACAGTGTGGAGATTCCGCCTTATGACCCAGCAATCCCACTACTGGGCATACACACTGAGGAAACCAGCATTGAAAGAGACACATGTACCCCAATGTTCATCGCAGCACTGTTTATAATAGCCAGGACATGGAAGCAACCTAGATGTCCATCAGCAGATGAATGGATAAGAAAGCAGTGGTACATATACACAATGGAGTATTACTCAGCCATTAAAAAGAATACATTTGAATCAGTTGTAATGAGGTGGATGAAAATGAAGCCTATTATACAGAGTGAAGTAAGCCAGAAAGAAAAACACCAATACAGTATACTAACACATATATATGGAATTTAGAAAGACGATAACCCTGTATGCAAGAGAGCAAAAGAGACACAGATGTATAGAACAGTCTTTTGGACTCTGTGGGAGAGGGAGAGGGTGGGATGATTTGGGAGAATGGCATTGAAACATGTATAATATCATATAAGAAACGAATTGCCAGTCCAGGGTTGATGCAGGATACAGGATGCTCAGGGCTGGTGCACTGGGATGACCCAGAGGGATGGTACGGGGAGGGAAGTGGGAGAGGGGTTCAGGATGGGGAGCACATGTACACCCATGGCAGATTCATGTTGATGTATGGCAAAGCCAATACCATATTGTAAAGTAATTAGCCTCCAATTACAATTAAAAAAAAGTCAACAGAGAGGAAAATGGAAAGAGACCAAGTCCACTCTGGTCTGGATACAGACCAGACCAAGTTCTGAAATTTTCAGAAATACATATGCCTAAAACTTTTCTTTTCTGCCATGGGCCAGTTTCTGGTATTTGGAAGCAGACACGCTAACAAATACAGCTTGGCTCTACTGATTTCTACTCATGCCCAACTTCCCCCACAAGACTGTTAGTCCATGAAGGGCAGAAATTATGTTTTACTGTCTTCCTCTCCAGTACTCCTGCCTGGAAAATCCCATGGACAGAGGAGCCTGGAAGGCTGCAGTCCATGGGGTCGCTAGGAGTCAGACACTACTGAGCGACTTCACTTTCCCTTTTCACTTTCATGCATTGGAGAAGGAAATGGCAACCCACTCCAGTGTTCTTGCCTGGAGAATCCCAGGGACGGGGGAGCCTGGTGGGCTGCTGTCTATGGGGTCACACAGAGTTGGACACGACTGAAGTGACTTAGCAGCAGCAGCTGCCCACAATTAGCAGAAGGCCTGAGCAGATATGTACAGTAGCCCTGGGCTCAGGGAGGATTTTCCTACAAACACTATCCTATTTCAAGAAAAGGTGCATATGCACCCGGCTCATTAGCTTAATGTAACAAATTGCACAAAAGGGATCTGATTGGGGTTGTTCAAACACACTGAGGGAAAACAAAATGCTGCATTCTTCCTTTTCGCTATACAAGAGCAAAAGGGAAGAATTCTTTTAAAAAGAAAGAGTATTCTTCCTTTCGCTACAAAAGAGTCATTTATTAACTCTATATGTACCCCCAATCTCAAACTATCATCATCAACAACAAAAGTCACAAAGTTTCCAAAGCAGTGTCACTGAAACACCATCACATGAAAAGAGCTGCCCGACCACAGCAGGAAGGCAAGGAAAGCAGGGTAGGAATAGCTACCCTGGGACCCCCACTTCTCAAACCCCCGCTTCTCAATCTGTAAGCCTCACCCTTGGGGCGGTCCTGATCTGAACACCCACCTGCAATCTTCTTCAGAGATGATACACAACTGGGGTCTGTGATGCCACAGAGGTGGAGAACCACTGCTCTGAAGGGTACAAGTGGCTTTTCAGGTGTTTTGTTTCTCTTCCTTTGTTAATTCAGTTAGGAGAATATGCCCATAAGTCACAGAAAAAACAGGAAATAATTGAACTGGAGCTCTTTTACCCATAAAAGATAGAATCTCCAAGGAAGAGGCCAACAAAAAGTCAAGGTTTATTTATGTGTTTGTTTAAATATGGCCTCTGGTAGAAGAGGAAATTATTTCTCAAGATTCACTGTCTCTAATGGGAATGATGAGTGGCAGCTTGCAAATGCCCATCTGAACAGAGTTGGAAAAGAGTTAGATCCTCACCCTGCCCAAGAGCCTGCTAACCTTATAAAGGTTGCTTGGAAAAAAAAAAAAAAAACCACTGGCCCACCTGAAATGAGGGAACAGTGTCATTTATTATAGTGAAAAACAGGAAACAAAGTATATGTTCGTTAGAAAGAAGACCAGTTAAACATTCTGCATTAAGACAATGCAATCAACATGATTCATTAAACAAAGATTTACTGAACATCTATTATCTGCTAGAGCTCCATTGGGAAGCGGAGAGACAACTGCAAACCTAAGAGTTCTACATCTAAATTCATTAACAAGGTAAGAGCTCTGTGACAGCCATTCAAAAAGCACCCGAACCAAAAGAGCACACAAAACACAGTGCCGCTGATTAATAGACACTCACATAGATAATCTCCCGCATGTAAGATACAGCTACAAAACAGTGGGTGAAGTGCAACTCCAATTTTCATTAGAGAAATATATCTGTATTATATCTATGAGTGTAAGTATCTTAATAATCACTAAAATGTTACTTGCAGTCATGTCTAAAAGGTGGGGATTTGGGTAATTATTATCATCTACATACCACTTTCATCATCATATCATTGGGATTTTTAAGAGTGTAAAATTGTGTATTAAAATTTTATGGTCCCGTCTAACAATATATAAGAGAACTGGCTGTCATACCAGATGATCTGGGCTCAAATTTTACTTTTGTCACTTATGCGCTATGTGACTTTAGGTAAATTAATCTCTCTGTGCCTCAGATCACCAAATTGTAAACTAAGGCTAATAAGACCGACCTCACAGAGTTGTTATGAGGCTTGTGGTTGTTCAGTTGCTGTTGCCTCAAACTCTTTGTGACCCCACGGACTGCAGCACACCAGACTCCTCTGTCCTCCACTATCTCTTGGGATTTGCTCAAATTCAAGTCCACTGAGTAGGTGATGCCTTCCAATCATCTCATCCTCTGCTGTCCCCGCTGCCTTCAGTCTTTCCCAGCATCAGGGTCTTTCTGAATGAGTCGGCTCTTCACATCTGGTGGCCAAAGTACTGGAGTTTTCAGCTTCAGCATCAGTCCTTCCAGTGAATACTCAGGGTAGATTTCTTTCAGGATTGACTGGTTTGATCTCCTTGCAGTCCAAGGGACTCTCAAGAGTCTTCTGAATGTTCAGTTTCACGCCAGCTTTTTCACTCTCCTCTTCACCCTCACCAAGAGACTCTTTCGTTCCTCATAACTTTCTGCCATTAGAGTGGTATCATCTGCATATCAGATGATATTCAAGATTGTTGATATTTCTCCCAGCAATCTTAATTTCAGCTTGTGAATCATCCAGCCTGGCATTTCATATGATGTACTCTGCACGGAAGTTAAATGACAATATACAACAATTCTGAACCAGTCAGTTCTTTCATGTCCAATTCTAACTGCTGCTTCTTGACCCACATACAGGTTTCTCAGGACACAAGCCCTCTCATCTCTTTAAGAATTTTCCACAGTTTGTGGTGATCTGCGTAGTCAAAGGCTTTAGCATAGTCAATGAAACAGAAGAAGACGTTTTTGTACAATCTTCTTGGTTTCTCCATGATCCAACAAATGTTAGTAATTTCATCTCTGGTTCCTCTGCCTTTTCTTAATTCAGCTTGTACATCTGGAAGTTCACGATTCACGTACTGTTGAAGCCTGGCTTGGAGAATTTTGAGCATTACTTTGCTAGCATGTGAGATGAGTGCAATTGTGTGGTAGTTTGAGCATTTTTTGGCATTGCCTTTCTTTGGGATTGGAATGAAAAGTGACCTTTTCCAGTCCTGTGGCCACTGCTGAGTTTTCCCAATTTGTTGGCACATTGAGTGCAGCACTTTCACAGCATCATCTTTTAGGATTTGAAATAGCTCAGCTAGAATTCCATCACCTCCACTAGCTTCATTCATAGTGATGCTTCCTAAGGCCCACTTGACTTCACATTCCATGATGTCTGGTTCTAGGTGACTGACCACACCATTGTGGTTATCTGGGTCATGAAGATCATTTTTGTATAGTTCTGTGTATTCTTTCCACCTCTTCTTAATCTCTTCTGCTTCTGTTATGAGGATTAGATGAATTAATAACAAAGGGGGAGAAGGCAATGATGATGTTGGAGAATAAGGAGATCAAGCTGCTTCAGATATACTATCCATGAACATGCCACCCTGCTTGAAACACCTCTGAGTACAAGCCTGACTGAAGCCTTTCTGACCTTTCTATGATCTATTCCTCTAACAACACCTCATCAAGGGTATCAGGAGCTTTTAGCAAACTCCTGCTCATCATTAACCCCATCAGTTGACCTCCCTCCCAGCCAGTATGACCCATATCCATGCACTACCTTCTCCTGTCCCCATGGCTACAAGTATGTTACTTCTCCAGCCTTGAAGTTTCTCTGTTCTCCAATAAACTGGATTCTTTCCATCTCTCTGTGGTGCTCATTAAGGCTTATCCAAGTAGATCCTCTTGGTTCTGTTATTGTTTTTATTTCCTCTCCCTTCCCATCCCTTGCCACTCTACATATTTAAGTGCTTAGATTGATTTGTCTTTAAATATATTGATGTTTGAGGCATGTTCTTCTTCTTCCCTACCACTTCAACCTTAAACTCTAATTTCAATTAGTGTTCTTAGAAAACTATCCTCCCACTCCCTCACCCATCCATCCATTCACCTACCCATCCTTTAATGATTAACAACAGCAAGCCAATCATTGTGCTGGGTGCTAAGCCAAGGTGATCATCTGAGACTGGGAATACCATCATACAATAAAAAGTTAAATTGATGCTATATATATATCTTCTAACAACCATGTAGTTTAATGGCTCTATTAAGCACAGGGAACTCTACTCAGTACTCTGTGATGACCTATATGAGAAGAGAATCTAAAAAAGAGTACAACACGTGTATGTATAATTGATTCACTTTGCTGTACAGCAGCAACTAATACAACACTGTAAATCAACTGTATGACAATAAACATTAATTTAAAAAAAGATTCCATTATTTGACTACCCTATACAACTGGAGTTGACTTTGTTTCAGTGTCACTTGTTTTAATACATATGTGGTCAAGTTGTATCTTTCTTTTTTTTCTTCTCCTGAATTTTATTACAGACAAAATACTGTAGCACTAAAATAACATTAAGAAGAATAATTTTTTAAAAAAATTCACCATGCTAACAGCAGCTATTTTATTTTCTCGTGTCTTCTCTCTGCTTTTGTACATGTGTGTCAATTTACATATTTGTAATCATAGTACACATAAACTCTCACATTACTTTTCTACTTATTGAGAAAGCATTTTTCTGCATTCAATATTTATGGTTTTAAGAGCAGTATAAAGTTTCAAAGGGTTGTCACACCATACTTTACTTATTTACTCTCCTACTGATGAAAACATAAATTATTTCCATTTTAAACGTTAACTCATTGACAGGTAATCTTCCTGTATACACTCCTTTTCTTCTTTTTAATTATGGACTTGGAACAGATTTTTCCAGCCCTGGGATTACTAGACCCAAAGCTATGAAAAGAGAATGTAAGGCTTTTGACAGCCATAGGCTATTAAACTAAAGAGTTTTAACAATTATGCCTACAGTCAACACTATTATCCACACTAATAGAAGAAAACAGAGTTGAGGATAACTCAAGTTATTTCTGTTTGCAATTGAGAGACCAAATATTTACACATACTTTTATAGATTATTTATCTTCTTAATTACACTTCACACACCAACAGAGAACGTGTAGAAAAAACAGATCAGGTATGTGAAAGTACTATGAAATATTAAAAGACCAATACAAATTTGAATGCTGCTGAGAAGCCAGGGGACACCAGTCCAAGAACTGCAAGAAAGCCAGAAGTCATCTACACACAGATCCCTGAGAGCTGCCTGTCTACATACAGATGCCCTCTCCCACAGTACACTGTGAGTGCCACTGGAACAGCCTTCCTGTTTGTGACTCCACTTGGTTCTGAGTCCCCAAGAGAAAAAGGAAAGTGTGTGTCAATATCTGACCCCCTTCTGTACTCTTTTCTCCATCATCCCAGCCACAGTCATTGCCATTCTGAATGCTGCAAAGCAAATCCCTAAAAAGCAGAAACCAAACTGTCTAAAATATAAGGGGGAAAGGACTGGGAGAGAAAATAAAAGTCCTATATTAAAACTGTCTACCAAAGATTAAACTAAACTACCCATTTTCACAAGCCCTTTAAATCACCATGCTCCTCCTATTTACCTTGGATGGTTTTCAGAAGCTTGCCTCCACTCCCAAGCACACATAAAACCAACAAAATCCACCCTGTCTGGATCTCAGCGTCATCCTACACTCAGCCTGCATCCCCACATGTGCCACCTATGCTCCTGTGTGAGATGTGCTTTCACCTGACCCAGGGCTGCATCCTTGAAACACACCGCATCACAGCATATGAAAGACATTCCCTTGCTATTCCCTTTTCAGGTTTGTGATAGATCTAAAAGAAGTGTCTATCTGGTACTGGCATGTCTTCAACATTTAACAGTTGCTAACATACTCTCTTTTTTTTAACAGAGAGAAAAGCTGGGCATAAAGGAAGAGGTTTTAGCAAGTAAATGTATCTAGTTAGAACTTACCAATGTAAGTGTGTTTCCATTTTCTTTATCTTTAGGATATCCTTATACAGTAAGTGATACTAGCTTACATGGTTTTGCGAAGTAAAGAAAGTGAAAAGAATCAAAAAGACAAACAGAACAAGTGTTACGGGAATATGACCCAAATCAAGAAGGATATCGAGAAAGGCTGACGTTTAGAAAACTGCATTAGGCCCATTTACATTTTATACTTGTCACCTTTTGTACATCTTCATCCCCTCAACCCTCAACATAACTGTTATATGCTTAAGGGGAAAGGGTTCTATTTTAATATCATGTTTTATTTCAATTGCCAGGAATCCAACATAGAAACAAATTATCTAACATTTCTAATTTCTGTCAGTTAAAACAAACAATTAAAACTAGACACTGTGAGTTCAATGAAAGCACTGTAACTTCAGATTTGTTTTTTCTTGATTTCTCATTGATCATTTTGTCCAATTAAAAAATCATTATAATTTAACTTTGTTTATCTTGACTTCTGATTGCTTTTTGGTCATTAATGACATAGAACCCTTCAGATTTCAGGTTTTCCCCTTGTTAATTATTTGATAATCTATAAAGAATATGGCAGACATTCTAGTAAAACATCAGGTGACCCCTTTATGTGTGACTATGTGGAATCCTTTTGACCGTTAACTTACTTTGCCCCCAGTTTATGTTTCCAAGAGATTCAGACATTAGAAGTTAAACATCTCATGCGAAGAGTTAACTCATTGGAAAAGACTCTGATGCTGGGAGGGATTGGGGGCAGGAGGAGAAGGGGACGACAGAGGATGAGATGGCTGGATGGCATCACGGACTCGATGGACGTGAGTCTGAGTGAACTCCGGGAGTTGGTGAGGGACAGGGAGGCCTGGCATGCTGCGATTCATGGGGTCGCAAAGAGTCAGACACGACTGAGCGACTGATCTGATCTGATCTGATCTGATGGTTATGTAAACGGTTGTGCCTATTCTCTGTTCTACCCCAAGTTCATCTGGCTTGCTTGGTTTGGGGGTTCCTGTTGTTTCTCTTTCCACTCAAGTAGAAGCAATGTTTTGTACATATATAGCTTTATCAACCAGAGATTTTTTTTTTTTCTTTTTTAAGAAAAGAAAGAGAAAGAAAAACTGTCACCATTCAGTCTTGTTAGTCAAACAAGGAAAACTCTTGTGGATCTTCTGGCTGGCAGCCCATAAACTGGGAATAGATTAAAACTATAAAGATACCAAATATAAGTCATCATATCACTGCCCAACAATGCAGATGATCTGGAAACTTGGCAAAAAGGGTCCTGGCTTTTCCTATTCTTCCCCCCCCACCCCCGCCTGCCCCCCATTCTTCTACACATGCAAGAGCCAAAAGCAACCCCACCCAAACAGTACATTCCTGTTTACTCAAGAGACTCCAGAGGGGAGAGAGTTGAGGGGCATTAAAGGATGCAATAAAGGCAAAACAAGCAAAAACCCGAAAGCACAGTTTCATATTTGCCAGGGTAAGATTCATGTGGAGATGCCTAAATGAAAGAAGCCTCAGAAGAGAAAGAACTATCTGGCATCATCTGCAGAAGGCAAGCACAAAGAAAGTTTTATTTGGGAAATAATTTCTATGTACTTTCTGCCACCAGCATATCCCCTGCTTCGCACCAACATTTGAAGTTTCTCATTAATTTACTCTCGATACCAACTGCACAAGTATCTTAAAGGGTAAATGATATTTTTAACAAAGCCAGGAGTGCTAAGGGTTAGGAACATTGGCCAGAGTTCAAAAGATGTGTAATTTCCACTGGGAGATGAATCTGCCATCATTTTTGTTTAACAGACACTGAAAATGAAAACAACATATCTGGAAGAGAATCTACAAGCAGAAAAAATATGAACAGAGTAAGGAGGGCGAAATGAAACAGTTCAAACTGGGTATTAGAAGACTATCAGTAAAAGACTTTTGTTTGAGAAAGAGAAGACCTCTAAAAGTTGAGTATTTTCAACACAGACCAATTCCATATGGGAGGATGGAAAACATCAAGTGTTGGGGAAGTCAAACTTAGTTAGCTGTTTCTCTGATTAACTGCATGACCTCAGGCTAGTCATGAAGCCTTTCTTATCTTGACTGCCAAAATGAACACCAGGAATACCAACAGGTCCAGGGACATGCTGACAGTGCTACTCGTGTTACACCATGACTTCCCTTTGTGACAAAGGAACATTTAATATCTTGGGACCCATTTAACATTCAACAAATAGTGACTGTGTGTCAACTCCATGCTGGGCTCCAATCTGGACACTGGGGAGACAAAGGTGAGTTAGAGAAGGCCCATTTCAAGGAGTGCAGTTCTAAAGGTGGGAAACAAATCATAAACAAACAAAAGGAGTAGACTGCAAAGAAGACAGAGTGATGAGACAGAAGGTACCAGAGCTTAGGAAGAGGCAAGATAGTAATGCTATAAATAGGGCAATCAGGAAATTAGGAATGTACAATTTGGGCTGAGAAATGATGTAAGAGTGAGCTACGTAAAAAAATAATAATAAAAGCAAGTGAAAAGCTGATAGGCAGAAAGGCTTGTGCAAAGGTCGTGAGGAGGGAAAGAGATTAGTGAACTTGGGAACAGAAAGATGGCCAATGAAGGTTGCCTTTCTGGCCACACCAGGAGTTTTAGGTTTTATTTCAAGTGAGTAGGAAGCCACAAAAGCAGATTAGTTTTCTCATTAAGTTAAACTTAGCCTTTTTAGGTATCAAAATGTTAAACCATTTTTTGACAGGAATTCCTTTCACATTAGATCACAGATTTTCTCTTCTTAAACTGGGGATATGGAGCTTAACTTTTTCTTGCTGACCTAGGCTCAATCAACTACCCTTTAGTACTGTCATCCATGAGAAGAGCAGAGGTGTTTGGACCAAGATAACTGGGCTTTTATAATCCAGTTTCTTTCTTCTTCCTCTGCTACCAAAAGTCACTCTCGCTCCATCAGACTGTTCCAGCTGCCTTATTGGCAACAATTTCAGCTATGACCATCAGGCTGTGCAAGACACTGTCTCTTCTATGCCATCAAGGGCATGGATTTCGTGACAGTTATTGCTGCCCAGAGGCTATTACCATCCCGAGAATGGAATACATAGATCAACCCCAAATAGTTGTCTTTATTTCAAGGTTCATAGAAGTGTTGAGGTTTGTCCAAAGTGGGGCCACCAGATAAAGCAGATATGGTAGGTAGAATTCTTTTTTTTTTTTTCTTTTTTTATTATGGGTTTTTTTTTTTTTTTTTACTTTACAATATTGTATTGGTTTTGCCATACATCAACATGCATCCGCCACGGGGGAACAGTCTTTTGGACTCTGTGGGAGAGGGAGGCGGGGGATGATTTGGTAGGTAGAATTCTAAAGACAGCTTCCCTAAAACTTCAGTCCTGTGGTTATTCAAATGCTAGTCCAGGTACAACTCTGAAGAAGCTTTCTCAATTAAAGTCCCAAAGTCAGCTGACCTTAAGACACAGAAATGATCTGAATGGGCTTACTCTCATCACACAAGTCCCTTAAAAGCAGAGAGTATTCTCAGGCTGGTAGCAAAAGGAAAAGAGAGAGTCAAAGTACAGGAAGGATTCTACATGCTGCTGATGGCTTGAAAATGGAGGTGATCACGTGATGAGGAATGGGGGCTGCCTCTCGATGCTCGAGTGGGCCTCGGCTGATGGCAAGCTGGGGACTATGGACTCAAGTCCTACAAACACAAGAAACTGAATTCTGCTCATCACAGGAATGAGTTTGGAAGAGGACCCTGAAGCCAGAGGAAAACACAGCCAGCCAGCCACCACTCTGATTTCAGCTGAAGAAGAGAACCCAGACACACCACCCTGGATTTCTGAGCTGACAAACGCCAGTTAAGCCCGGTTCATGGTGATTTGTTATAAAGCAACAGAAAATTAATACACTGGGTGGAGCAGGTATCCAATCTGCCAAATAATGATAAAATGAATAAACAGATGAGCCCTCATATACCATTCCTACAAATGTCCGTCTAAGAGCACAGTATACTCTAAGTGCATAAAATTAGGAGCCAGCAGCGCTGAGGTCTAGTCCTGGCTCTGACACTAAGAACTTGGGCATTCAGCCAGGTAGTTCTTCTCCTCCTCAGCCTGTCTTTTCTACAAATGAGGGAAATGCTCAAACTGACGGTTAGGGTCTCCTCCAGCTCTGACATTCTGAGAGATGAGTCATTCCTTATTACATAAGAGTGAACTAAAAACAAACATGCACATTTTTCTCTGTATATTATTTTCAAATGATACTCATCATTTCCTGTGTACTAGTATACCTGTGTCTCAGGCTGTAATATTTAAGGAAGGGTGAAGAACAAAGATCTGCTAATACTTCTTATTTTAAATATAATCAATACATGATTGATGCATTTATTTTTATCACAGGATGTAACAGCATCTCAGAGGCTTTTCAGTCTCACAGTTAACTAAATATTTAGGCAGTCTACACAGCTTATCTTCATGTAAAAGCTGAGTCAACATAATCCTAAACCTATGTAAAACACAATCTGGGTGTCAAATTAGCGGTGGAGGGGGGAGGATAGTTATCTAAACACATGCCTTAAAGCCTAAAACATGTTCTCTGAATAAAAAATGACCATACATGTTTAGGGGCCTCTGTTCAAATTCCCATTTCTACCATTTGGATTTTTCACTACTAATTTGTATTTTAAATCAAACAGAGAGAAGGGCCCTTACATACATTCCCCACTGTTGTTTCAATGTGCTCATGCCATGTGAAAGTTGCAAGTCATTCTGAACTGAAACATTATGAAATAAAGATCTCTCTACAAAAACTATGTGGAGCTTTTGTCACAGTTCAAGTACTTTTCCAGATTGGAAACCTGAGCATGTGCGAATGAAAAGATAATGTGTGAAAGTGGGAGGAATTACTGTGGGGAAAGGATGCGGACAGAGCAAGAGGGTGGAGTGGGTGGGAAGGGGGAGGGAAGGAGACAGAAAGAGAGAGGTTTGCCATGTTTAGACAGGCACAAGTTTCCTAAGCAGCTCAACCGCTAAATTCTCTGCACCTCAAGCTGAACTCTGAATTGTCACACAAGAGTGCTGGAGGGCTTCCTGTAGAAAGTAGCACGTGCTCCAATAAAAGAAGATACTTTTCAATTAAGGACAGCAGGGAGTACGAACAGGACTGCACAGAAATCTAGATCAAATCAGAAAAGACACCATCCTTAGTAAGGATGACCTGCCTGCCTCTGTGTACTGTGTGCATGTATTGGAAAGAGGGACTTGTTATCACAGGATGATTGGTACAAAATCAAAGACATAAGGTGAATATCCCTAACAAGAAGACCAACATTCGATGATCAAATGGGGGTCTTAGGTGAGGGTGAAGGGGCTGAATAGGACTTTATCTAGAAAACGAAACAGCAGTCAAAATAAGGGCTCCTTTATATAAGGCTGAACCTCATAGTTCACCTGTGCACAAAATATTAACAGACTAACAGCCGATGAGAAACAAAATTTTTCCTACAAGATGTTATGATAAATGCCATAAGTTTGATTTTAACTGCACAATTTTAAAAAATGGTCATTATTGTATTTAAGAGCTTCATCAATTTTCCCAAGGTCCATTCTTAATCCTCTGATTCAACTCATTCTCATTTCAAGCATCTATCAAGTTGCCGTCCTCACGTATTCTCTCCTCATCAGCTGCTGTTTTAACACCCAAGGTTCTCCTTTGTCCATGACCAGGCACACAACTCAAGAAGTTCTTCAATACCACTTCCAAGGATTTATAATTTCCCTGTGCTCTGCTTTTGAATATTTATCAGCCATTCAGGATGAAACCAGGACACAGACAAGATGTCTCACAATAACTGAAAACATGAAGAGAGGAGGACAATGGGTTAAGCTGTGACTAATTTTATTAGCATCTGTCATCAGCTGATATTTTCAATGAACTGTAACCTCTGCTTCCATAGGTAGGCTCCTAACTTCAGAGACTGAGATAATGAAAACACAGAAAAACAAATAATCCTACCCCTAAAGTTAGGCCTAAAATCATGCCTGGCTTCATTACATAGTGTGGGTTTAAGCATTCCCAACTAATTCTCAGCTGTCTTCTAAAGTCCTGAGTACACAAACCCTTCCAGAGACTGCTCTAAAGAAATAGCTGGGCTAGGTGGATTCCACTTCTCACCACAGCCAGGATTCTGGCATTTCGAGTGAATCAAGCCAAAGAAGCAGCAAGCTGTAGAGGATTCACTCTGAGTCTGTTGCATGTTGCACGGGGACAGCCTGAGACGTGTCCTTGCCAGAGAGACAGGTTTCAAGGACACTAACATCTGGAAATGGTCATCATCTATTCTCACTCTTCCCTGTACAGGCCTATGGAGTTTTAGTGTTAATAACCTAAGTAAGGTTCCTGATACAAAACACCGCAAGATGTCTTCTTCAGTCATTCCTTGGAAAGTTTCCCCAACAGGGTCAAACCAGGACATTCTAATCCACAATGTGTGACACTGGAGATCTAAACCTGGGCAGACACAGAGGGTCCACAAACATAAATGCTCATAAATATTATGCCAAACTTACTTATTTGGATACATTTATTTTTCACAATGGAGAAGGCAATGGCAACCCACTCCAGTACTCTTGCCTGGAAAATCCCATGGGTGGAGGAGCCTGGTAGGCTGAAGTCCATGGGTCGTGAAGAGTCAGACAACTGAGAGACTTCACTTTCACTTTTCACTTTCATGCATTGGAGAAGGAAATGGCAACCCACTCCAGTGTTCTTGCCTGCAGAATCCCAGGGATGGGGGAGCCTGGTGGGCTGCCATCTATGGGGTCGCACAGAGTCGGACACGACTGAAGCGATAAGGAAGGAAAATTTTTCACATAGGCCATAGTATCCACTGGATTTTAAAAACAGTCTCTCATGCCCCCCCTCCCTCCAAACCTTCCTGTGTACATAATTTTCCTCCAGATCAATCCCAGTACATCACCAGGAGTTTACATAAACACCTCCTCCTCCAAAAGCTAAGTTGTATCTGAGGGACTGCGGAACTGTGGCCCACCAGGCTCCTCTGTCCATGGGATTCTCCAGGCAAAAATACTGGAGAGGGTTGCCATTTTCTTCACCAGGCCATCTTCCCAGGGATTGAACCCATGTCTCCTGCAGGGCAGGCAGATTCTTTACAACTGAGCCACCAGGAAAGCATAAATACATCATATTTCCTCAGTTCTAAACAGTGAAGCTCACCTGTCAGGCAGAGGGAATACCTAGTCAGCTCATCTTACAGGAAAACTCTTGGCTGATCTCTTGTCAACTGGTACTCCATAAGTCCCACCTCACCAAAAAAAAAAAAATCTTGTCCATACAAGACAAGCTGCCTTAATTTTGGCAAGTCCTGAAAACTGAACTAGCAGGACACAGACCAGTGTCCTCTATGGTCAGGACCTGAAAGGCCAGCCAATTAATAGTGCAGAGCTGGTGAAATCAGCAGGTGTTTCAAACAGGCTGGGGAAAGCTCCCAACCTATGGGAAATGAGGCTCTGAAGCTACAACCACATCCATAAACATGTGGTGCACAGAGACTCTCTTGCATGGAGGTTTTAAAAACAAAAAAGTCGTTAAGTTTACAACAACTAACTACTGTAGTGCTCAGGACTGGAAAAAGGTGCGACAAGAGACGGGAAAAGAGAACTATTTACGGCACAAGGGCAGGTGTCTCAACCTGTTGGCTTGTTAACTCTCTCAAGGCCTACATAGTGGCTGGTACGCACTTTATACCCAATACATGTTCACTGAGGTAAACTCCAGAGGCTCAAAATGTTGAAGATCAGCTTATGCCCTCTCATGTGCCAATGAAGGAGAGTGACAGTGGAGAAGGGGCATCCTGGGTGGTGCAGGGTGCTCAATCTGTCATGCCACACCACACCACAGCTTCAGTACACTGGCTGGGGCAAGGGGATAAAAGCAATAGCCTCTGCTTGGCTGCTACCATCTTAATGAAAAAAAAAAAAAACAAGCAAGCACGGTAACAGCCAAGTGCCACAGCACCCACACAGCAAATATCTGTATCTGCCTTTGAATCAACAGAATGGCTCATGGATGGGGTCAGGATCCATTTTTGTTTTTTCTCCTTTCTATCCACAGTTCTCCCGTCCACCTCCACCCCCTTCCTCCACTAAGGAACCAAGGCTTTTATCTGCTTCCAGCCAAGCCACAATGTCTAGACAGACCACAGGAGAATGAGAAGGCCACCTCCAACAAACACGAAGACAGAATAGAGTGCCGCTGACTCAGACAACAGAAAAGACACAAGACAGAAACACACCCATGAAAGAAAGCGCCCCAGGCAAAGGCCTCCCTCACAGCTGAACCTTGGCAGCGAAGACGATGTATGTCACCTCTAAACACAGAAACCAAGAAAGGAAGTTAATCTGCTCTAATGAGTTGGATGGTGTCCTAACCGTCTGAACCCATGAATGTGATCTTATTTGGAAAAAGGATCCTAGCAGACGTACTTATAAAAAGACAATCCTGGGCTCTCTGACGGGCCCCAGGTCCAATGACAAGTGTCCTTATAAGAGACAGAAGAGTTCTCAACACAGAGAAGAGGAGAATGCCATGTGGAGACAGAGGCAGAAACAAGAGTGATGCAGCCACAAGCCAAGGAGTGCATGGGGCTAACAGAGCGGTGAGAGGCACGGAAGCACTCTCCCCAGGGCATTGAAAGGGAATACACCCCTACTGATACCTTGATTTAGGACTTCTAAACCCCCAGAACTGCAACAGAACACATTGCTATAATTATAAGCTACCTGGTTTGTGCTAATTTGTTTCGGCAGCCCCAGGAAACTAATACACCTCCCCTACCCTCAGGATTCCTCTTATGGTGTGTTCACCTCCAATCCAGCAGACACAGAAACACTTCCTACATGACCAGCCAGAGCAGCAGGGGAACCCCCTGGGGCAGGACCCTCAGCTACTCTATGTGGTCAGATCTTGACTGCTTCTTTAGTCAGAGATTTGGATTCATATCTCAGAGATGGAAGGACCCCCTTAAGACTGATAAGATCCTGAAGACTGACATGCCTACCATCCTTACAAGTCCCTTTATTCTTCAGATGAGGTAATCAAGCCCTGAAAGTTAGCTAACTTGCCCAAAGTTCACAGCTATGGAATCAGACTAGACTCCAGCCCAAATCTCAACGTGATTCTCCCCACTAGGAATCCAAATGATACCAGAGGTGCTAGGACCCCAAACAGCTAGTCCCCAAAGGTGTGGGGACACAGCTGGTGCTTCCCCCCTCTCCTCACTTTACATTTCCAGCCTTCCTCAAAGGTCTTCCAAACAATGACCACTCTGAAAGTTGAGTTTACACTTCCCAAGCACCTACCACCTCAGAACTGCTTCACCAAAAGGCAGCAAGGGAGCAACGTGGTCCCAGTGCGGGATGTGCTCTCCTCACCCTGTCCTTACACAGGACCCAGCCCATGTTCCCAAACCAGTGTTTCTTTCCTTCATGAAACTCACGTTGCCATCTCTGTGCTCTATGTCACTTGAGAGAGGGCCTTCTCTTACCTAACTAGATCTCTATCATAACATGGCCTAGGATGAGCTGAACTGAAACAAGAGCAGATTCAGACATCTTACAATCATTAACTTGGCTTTCTTGGCCAATGACTCAGATTGGCTGTCATTGCCAGAAACCCAGCACTCTCCTAACAATAACACAACCAAACAAGGAATAACATGCAAAGAAGAAAGGTTCACTTTAGGGATTTCTTGTTTGAACCAAGAATAGAAACTGAAAGGAATAGAGTTGCTCAGGAAAAAGGAAATGAGATGGTGATTCTATTTTTCTTGTAAGAAAAACTTTCTAAAGTTATTAAAAAAAAAAAAAAATCACACACTACCTTGAGTTTAGTTGTAAATGTGGTAGCCAAAAAAGGAAAATACAAGCACTAACCAAAATGAGGTAAATATCATTGGTATCAACACGACACAGAAACCCAATGGGGAGACTGAAAGCTCCCCCCAAATGCGTGTGTGCCCTTTCTCCCTCTGCCTCCAGCTCTCTGCCTGTTGCTTTCCCTGCCCTCCCTCTCCGTCTCTCTCTCTCACAAACGCACACACACTCACTCACGCTTTAAAGTTTGTCCTTTGTATAACTCATCTATAAAAGAAATGTGGTTATATTTTATCTCTGAGCAAACTCAAAATGCAAGCAGACAGCAGACAAACGCACTTTGCTGTAAAGCCTTCCCAAGTCTCCTTCATGGACCCAGACCAAACAATACACCATCGCCTTCACTGGGTACTAAGAGGAGAAAGCTAGGACTTCCCTGGTTGTCCAGTGGTTAACACTTGGCGCTTCCACTGCTGTGGGCCCAGGTTTGATCCCCAGTGGGGAACTAAGATTCCACAAGCCACATGGCACAGCCAAAAAAAAACACAACAACAAAAAAAAAAGAGAGAGAGAGAGAGAGCCCTCCCTCAAATATTCTCATGAAACAACCAGGTCCACATGAAATGACCAGGCTGCAGTGGACCACAGCGCTCTCTGATAGACTAAGAAATGCTGAGTGTGTTTCCTTAGCAGCCCCATACATAGACATCTTCCATGCCACTTCAGAGGGTTCACAGACATCATCGTTACACATCCCGCCCCCAGTCCATCATCAGCTCCCAGAATGAGCAGCCCTTGTTCACCACATCAGTAGAAGTGATTCCAGTGCCAGCTACCCCCTTACCCTTCAAACTTACCTTCTGTGTCTAATTTTTTCTGCTTGCACAAATTCTCTATGGATTGTGATGAGCATACAGACCAAGTCAAGTATATTGTGGATGGAGTTTAGAACAACCTGTTAAGAGTCCTGAATCCAGTAAGAATACTGATGGATACCAAAGAAATAGCTCATGTTCTGATCAAGGTGAAAGTGATAAGGGCTCTGGTCCTGAGCCTCTTCACAGAGAGGAAGGTTTTAATCACCAGGCCTCTGAGCCTTTTGCAACAAAGACTGGGCAGTAGTACATCCTAAGTAGCCTCATTGTTCTGTCAAGATGCTTCAACAGCATCTGGGAATTAAAACTCAGCAGGTCATTTCTGTGCCTGCATGATGTACTGTTGTCATATGGACATAAATTAACAAAACTGGCCTGACAACTTGAGAATCACATTTCCCTCCAATTTTTAACCCCAAAGTTTGTTTTTTAGTGTTACTACTTTTGCTTTCTTGCTTTATATCATATTCCAAACTCTGCTCCAAAACATACGGATAAATAAAAAATATATCATGCTTTGTGTGCATGTATTCAAGCTAAGTCACCTCAGTCGTGTCAACTATGATCCTATGGACGGTAGCCTTCTAGGCTCCTCTGTCCATAGGCTTCTCCAGGCAAGAATACTAGAGTGGATTGCCATGCCTTCCTCCAGGGGATCCAGGGATTGAACCCACATCTCTTAATGTCTCCTGTATTGGCAGGTGGGTTATTTACCACTAGCACCACCTGGGATTTTATAAATCATTATAGTTCCACTTACCTGCCTCCTGAGACATATGTATGCAGGTCAAGAAGCAACAGCTAGAACTGGACATGGAACAACAGAGTAGTTCCAAATCTGGAAAGTAGTACGTCAAGGCTGCATATTGTCACACTGCTTATTTAACTTATATGCAGAGTACATCATGAGAAATGCTGGGCTGGAGGAAGCACAAGCTGGAATCAAGATTGCCAGGAGAAATATCAATAAAAGGTATACATATGATACCACCCTTATGGCAGAAAGTGAAGAAGAACAAAAAGCCTCTTGATGAAAGTGAAAGAGGAGAGTGAATAAGTTGGCTTAAAGCTCAACATTCAGAAAAGTAAGATCATGGCATCTGGTCCCATCACTTCATGGCAAATAGATGGGGAAACAGTGGAAACAGCAGCAGATTTATTTTCTGGGCTCCAAGATCACTGCAGATGGGGACTGCGGCCATGAAATTAACAGACGCTTGCTCCTTGGAAGAAAACCTATGACCAACTTAGACAGCATATTAAAAAGCAGAGACATTACTTTGCCAACAAAGGTCTGTCTAGTCAAGGCTATGGTTTTTCCAGTAGTCATGTATGGATGTGAGAGTTGGACTATAAAGAAAGCTGAGCACCAAAGAATTGATGCTTTTGAACTGTGGTGTTGGAGAAGACTCTTGAGAGTCCCTTGGACTGCAAGGAGATCCATCCAGTCCATCCTAAAGGAAATCAGTCCTGAATATTCATTGGAAGGACTGATGCTAAAGCTGAAACTCCAATACTCTGGCCACCTGACGCAAAGAACTGACTCATTTGAGAAGACCCTGGTAGTGGGAAAAATTGAAGGTTGGAGAAGAGGAGGCAGAGGATGAGTGGTTGGATGGCATCACCGACTCAATGGACATGAGTTTGAGTAAACTCCGGGAGTTGGTGATGGACCGGGAGGCCTGGCGTGCTGCGGTCCATGGGGTCGCAAAGAGTTGGACATGACTGAGCGACTGAACTGATAGTTCCACTGACTATAACTAACCCAAAAGGCAGTCAGTATAGAGTCCGGATAGATCCTGCATCTAGACAATGGCATAATCTATATACTGCTAAGTCACTTCAGTCGTGTCCAACTCTGTGTGACTCCATAGACGGCAGCCCACCAGGCTCCCTGGTCCCTGGGATTCTCCAGGCAAGAACACTGGAGTGGGTTGCCATTTCCTTCTCCAATGCAGGAAAGTGAAAAGTGAAAGTGAAGTCGTTCAGTCATGTCCAACCCTCAGCGATCCCATTGACTGCAGCCTTCCAGGCTCCTCCGTCCATGGGATTTTCCAGGCAAGAGTACTGGAGTGGGGTGCCATTGCCTTCTCCGTAATCTATACACAGGCACATATAAAATCTAAAGGTCTCTGGAATTCACATTTAAGAGGACAGCTAATCTTTACAGAACTGATGTGAAACAATGTGTTATCTCCTCAAGTCTCATAGGTACTAATATTCTCCCCAGTTTACAGCTCAGTAAACTGAGATTTGGAAATATTAGGTAAGCTGCTCAAGGGTCCATGGTAGAAGCAGAATTCACACTCAGGTTGGCTGACTTCAAAGCCCATGTATTTAACCCTTTTCCTACCACAAATGAAGTGAACTAGGACAGCAGGAATTCACTTGAATACAGAGTGAAACCCATTTGTGAAATTATAATAAATGACTACTGCCAGCTTCTCTACTGTACCTAATTGTTGCAGGTATGTGTGTGTATGCACACATGCATATGTATATACAACACACACACACATTTTCTTAGGGTTTATATTTCTTACACTCTAAAAAAGGGTCAAAGTAAAGGAATCATCTCAGGAAATGGAAGGCTGAGGTCAGCCCTTACCTATCACGCTTACTTCTTCAGCATGGCCACAAGGATACTGATGGTCACAGAGTCTCCTACAACATGGCAATCTGACCACTAAAAACACACCTGTGACCATAATTGTGCATTTTGCATAAATTCATGGAAAACCAGCAGCAAGAAGATACATACACAAGCACACGTATATCCTAACATTATATATTGTTGTCCTTCAGTCGCTAAGTCGTTTCCAACTCTTTGCAACCCTGTGGTCTATAGCCACAGGCTCCTCCATGGGGTTTTCCAGGCAAGAATACTGGAGTTGGTTGCCATTTCCCTCTCCAGGCAATCTTCCTGGACCAGGGATAGAACCAGTGTCTCCTGCACTGGCAGGGAGATTCTTCACCACTGAGCCAATCAGGCAAGCTCCCTGATATTATATATACATATATGAATTCTAACTTCATTGTCAGTGCTGCAGGCAGCATATAACAGTCAGGGGATTACAAACTTCTCAACCAATTCCATAGTTTTGGTCTCTAATAAGCCTTCTAACCTGAGACTTTCTCTGGTTCAGGACACTGATTTCGGCCACATACCAACAATGACTAAAATATAGAGAAGAAACCCTGAGCCGTATGGAAGTAATGTAGTTAAATTCAAAGCCTGTGACTAAAAACAGAAACACACCTCTGGGTATCCTTTCCTTTATTCATTCAAAAAATATTTATTTAACATGGATTCTCAATCAATATGCTACAGTGATCTTGGCCTGGGGCTGTTCTAGGGCTAGAGATGTATGGAAGAACAAGAACAGCAAGGTCCTTGCCTTCACGGATTTCTATTTAGAATGGCCCAATAGTGACCAGAGGGATTCCCTGGTGGCTCGGCCGGTAAAGAATCCACCTGCGATGCAGGAGATCCCAGTTTGATTCCTGAGTTGGGAAGATCCCCTGGAGAAGGGATAGGCTACCCACTTCAGTATTCATGGGCTTCCCTGGTGCTTCAGATGGTAAAGAATTCACCTGCAATGCAGGAGACCTGGGTTCGATCCTTAGGTTGGGAAGATCCCCTGGAGAAGGGCATGGCAACCCACTCCAGTATTCTTGCCTGGAGAATCCCCATGGACAAAGGAGCCTGGAGGGCTATAGTCCATGGTGTCCCAAAGAGCCAGACACAACTGAGCAAATAAGCAAACACACAATAGTGACCAGAACCCAAGACATTCAACAAATGAATTGAACTGTAGAGTACCTAACAGATGCCAACTCAACTCACTGCCCCCAAGTTAATTTAGTAAGTCATGAGTGCTTATTATGCACTCCAAACCCAAACACTATAGGTAAATAATATTAAGGACAGAAAGAATATGATCAATCCCGGCCATGAGCAAGTCAACATCGTCCTCAGATGACAACACACAGAGGTGTGAGCTAAGTGGGGAAACTGCCAAGGCCAAGCATCATAATCCATCCAGATGTCTGGCATAGCCAACAACTAGGAGAAATATGGCATTCATTTCCACAAAGCAGTTCAAGAGGGAAAGTTAAAAATTGCTCCAATATATTTCAACACTAGGCACCCCTCCCCCAAATAAAAAGACAAAACCAAAAAACCCATGTCCATTTACTCCAAGAATGTTGATGATTTCCTTAGTCTGGCGAAAGTAAAGCTCTCTTAAGATTTATAGAAAAAAACAAAACTAATTAGCAATGATTAAGAGAGTATGTTTCTAATCTGAGGAATCTTAGCCCAGTTTTTCGTTCCCCTCACCTCCTTTTCTTCTTTGCCTTTAAAAATAGAGATAAAGATAGGGAGAACTCGTTTTTCTGGGCATTGGGTCAGGACCACACAACATGCGGGAGCCAGGGGAGCTGGCTGGGGGCCGGTCAGGGCCTGGTTCCTTCTGCTCAGTCTTTGGCTGTAACCACTAGACCACACGTCTGCACTGTCTTCCTGATGACCAAAGTGAAAGATTTTTAAAACCATGTTAAAAAATGGCTTTGCTTTTCAGATTTTATTTGTTCTTATGTTTTCTTCCAGGATTTGGGCCAGGATTTTGGGGAACACATTTAAAAAGAATGCAGTCACAATGGTATCACGAGACTTCCTAACTTGACCACACTGCAGTCCGATTCAGCAAACCCAAAGATAATCTCTCAAAAATGCTTATCTTGTTCCACACCTCACCACAACCTAATTCACAGTCCTCCTAATATTCAAATTGCTGTCTTCTGTCCATATATTTTTAACATTACCACCTTTGACTTTTATCACTAAAGAGATATGACCACTTTCTGGCTTTTAGGGTATAAGAGAAGGCTGCAGAAATGGACCTACAAGCCATTGAATCATTCTTCCAATGAACAAAGTCATTTGAAAAAGATCTCTCTTTTATCGACTGCCTTTTCTGCAGAAGAAAGAAATAATTAAAACTACTTCAACCATAATCTCCACTCTCATGAATCACTGCCATGATATCTGAGAGAGGACCAACAGTAATTGATGCTGCTGCTAGAGGCAGAGGTCACGCTATGGAATGTCTATTAAGACCACGCTACGGCCTCAGTGCCTTTAAACCAGCAACTACAATACAGATAATAAACACAGTAAATTGCCCAAGGAAGAATATATGATGTGAACAGATACAGTGGAAGACAAAATGACCAAAAGAAATAAATGTATTATAAGAAAATCTACAAACATGAGATGAACTATATATCAGAGAATCTTCAGAAGACAATAGAAATATAAGTAAAAGTTATAAATTATCTCAAGGGAGAGAGGATAATGACAACAGTCCTCAAATCCACACCAAGATGGGAACAGAGAGAGGATGATGTCCTCATTTCAACAATATGGACATCTGCTGATGGTAATATTCCTTTAAAAAGCCCAGCCTCTAAAGTTCCAGATTAAATGAAACTAAGGACATGTGATGACATGATCTTAGTTTTCTGAATGTTGAGCTTTAAGCCAACTTTTTCACTCTCCTCTTTCATTTTCATCAAGAGGCTTTTTAGTTCTTCTTCACTTTCTGCCATAAGGGTGGTGTCATCTGCATGTCTGAGGTTATTGATATTTCTCCCAGCAATCTTGATTCCAGCTTGTGCTTCTTCCAGCCCAGTGTTTCTCATGATGTACTCTGCATATAAGTTAAATAAGCAGGGTGACAATATACAGCCTTGACGTACTCCTTTTCCTATTTGGAACCAGTCTGTTGTTTCATGTCCAGTTCTAACTGCTGCTTCCTGACCTGCATACAGGTTTCTCAAGAGGCATCATGGCATCCAGTCCCATCACTTCATGGCAAATAGATGGGGAAACAGTGGAAACAGTGGCTGACTTTATTTTTCTGGGCTCCAAAATCACTGCAGATGGTGACTGCAGCCATGAAATTAAAAGATGCTTACTCCTTGGAAGGAAAGTTATGACCAACCTAGACAGCATATTAAAAAGCAGAGACATTACTTTGTCAATAAAGATCCGTCTAGTCAAGGATATGGTTTTTCCAGTGGTCATGTATGGATGTGAGAGTTGGACTATAAAGAAAGCTGAGCACTGAAAAATTGATGCTTTTGAACTGTGGTGTTGGAGAACACTCCTGAGAGTCCCTTGGACTGCAAGGAGATCTAACCAGTCCATCCTAAAGGAGATCAGTCCTGGGTGTTCATTGGTAGGATTGATTTTGAAGCTGAAACTCCAATACTTTGGCCACCTGATGCAAAAAGCTGAGTCATTTGAAAAGACCCTGATGCTGGGAAAGATTAAGGGCAGGAGGGGAAGGGGACGACAGAAGGCAAGATGGTTGGATGGCATCACTAACTAAATGGACATGGGTTTGGGTGGACTCCGGGAGTTGGTGATGGACAGGGAGGCTTGGCATGCTGTGGTTCATGGGGTCACAAAGAGTTGGACACGACTGAGCAACTGAACTGAACTGAACTCAAGGAGATGTGATAAGGTAGAATACTGGATTAGAAAACAAAACTTTTTTGTGTGTGGGATAACTGGCAAAATCTGAGTTCTGTAAAATAGTTAATAATATTGCATCAGTGTGAATTTCCTGGTTTGGTAATCATACTGTGGTTATACAAGATGTAACATTCAGGATACTGGGTAAAAGGTACTCTGGAATTCTTTGCACTATTTCTGTGACATTTTTATAATTCTGAAACAATTTCAAAATGAAAAGAAAAAAAGCGAATACATCCACACACATACACATACAAAAGTATCAGTTCGGTTCAGTCTCTCAGTCGTGTCCAACTCTTTGCAACCCCATGAACTGCAGCACACCAGGCCTCCCAGTCCATCACCAACTGACAGAGTCCACCCAAACCCATGTCCATTGAGTTGGTGATGCCATCCAACCATCTCCTCCTCTGTTGTCCCCTTCTCCTCCTGCCCTCAATCTTTCCCAGCATCAGGGTCTTTTCAAATGAAGCCTCTGATAAATTCTTGACTTGTAAAAACATCATCTTGTAGATGGAGGAAACAAAATAGGGAACTCTTAATTTGGCCTTAATTCTAACTCAAATGAACAACTAACTGGTGACAGAAACCTTCAGATTTACAGTCTCACCTATGACAACCTCTGCAGAGGAGGTCAGGCAGTAGTTAACCTAGAACAGAAAATGGAGGATTTTCCAGAAAATATGAAATTATGTGTGTTGTTGTTGCTATTGTTCAGTCCCTAAGTTGTATCTAACTCTTTGTGACCCCATGGACTGCAGCACACCAGGATTCCCTGTCCTTCAGTATCTCCCTGAGTTTGCTCAAACTCATGCCCATTGAGTTGGTGATGCTATCCAACCACCTCATCTTCTGTCATCCCCTTCTCTCCTTGCCCTTGATCTTTCCCAGCATCAGGGTCTTTTCCAATGAGTCAGCTCTTCGCATCAGGTAGCCAAAGTATTGGAGCTTCAGCTTCAGCATCAGTCCTTCCAATGAATATTCACAATTGATTTCTTTCAGAACTGACTAGTTTGATATCCTTGCTATCCAAGGGACTTTCAAGAGTCTTCTCCAGCACCACAGTTTGAAAGCATCAATTCTTCCATGCTCAGCCTTCTTTATGGTTCAGCTCTCACATCCATACATGACTACTGGAAAAACCACAGCTTTGACTATCCAGACCTTTGTCAGCAAAGTGATGTCTCTTCTTTTTAATATGCTGTCTAGGTTTGTCATAGCTTTCCTTCTAAGGAGCAAGTGTCTTTTAATTTCATGGCTGCAGTTACCAAGTGAAGTGATTCTGGAGCCCAAGAAAATAAAATCTGTCACTGCTTTCACTTTTCTGCCTTCTATTTGCCATGAAGTGATGGGACCGGATGCCATGATCTTCGTTTTTTTAATGCTGAGTTTATAGCATGAATCATGAGCTAGACACTGCTCTATGTACTTTACATACATTATTATATAAAAATAAGAGAAATATGTATGGCTGAGAAACATGAGAAGAGACTTTCAATTTCATTAGTAACTTGAGAAATGCAAATGGAACAATTTTCTACCATCAGACTGACACACACATGCATATACACACCTCTGTGTGTACTCATACTATGCAGTACTTGCAAAAGTGTGGAAAAACTGGGTATCCTCACAAGGCACTAGATGAAGTAAAGCTAATACTTTTCTGTGGAGAGAGCAACATGCCAAAATTCGTTACAATATTAAATGTGCACGTACCATTCAACTGGTGATTCCATTTGGTATGCATCCTAGAAAAAATGCTCAACTAGGTAGATGGTAAAGTACCGAATGAGGATTTCATGACATCATTGTTTATAATCAAAAGTTGAAAACAAACCAAATGTCAAAGACTGTCTACTAATCCACAGTAAGTCTATACTAACTCAAAAATCCTACAAAACATAAGAGTTTATTTCTAGATTTACAAGTACAGGAATAAATACCCAGAGAAAATTCCAGAGAGACACACACCATATGTTTAACTCCAGAGAGGGGTTTCTCCCTTCCAATATATCTAGGGATAGAAGGTTCCACAACCCAAGTAACTAATGCCAATGACAAAGGAAGAGTGAGAAACGACTGAAAGAATAAATGTGACTCACAGGGACAGTCTCTATTATTACTTTTACTTAATAACAAAATTAGTACATGCTGATTCTGAAAAATTCAAACCATTAAAAAATCCTTCTCACAACCAATCCCATACCCCTGCCCAAGGTTAAGCTAAAATAATAAAGACAAAAATAATGGCAGGAGCATAAAGGGGGACATGTTAGAACAGGGGCTCAAGTCTAGAAAGGCAGTGATGTGAAGATGAAGTTGACAGTGATCTGAGGCTTGCAGAAAATGCTAAAGACAATCTAACGGGCCTTTATGTTCTACGTAGACCCCAAAAGTGAACAAAGAAGTGAGAATGTTTAAACAGTGGGTCTGCACAAGTCTATAAAGGTAGGTGAGAAATCACCAGGAAACTACATAAATTTAGAACAAGTCACACCAAACCAACACTATCTTTTTTCCTCGGTTCATTCATCTGATTATTTGACAAGTGGATACTGAACTCTTACTCTGTGTCAGACACTATGTATAAAAGATTAAAAAAAAAAAAACCTTTTGAAAAAGTGAAAATGGTCATATCCTCTGGAAGATGGCAATCTGAGCAAGAGGACTGATATTAATCAAACAATCACATTAACTGATGTACAACTAAAAGCTGAGACAGGGGCTTGGAAGTCAGAAAGAAAGTCTCTCAAAACATCTTTGCAAGAAATGGACTAATGGGGGGAAAAAAGAGAGCATACAAGGGTCCATGAACTTCACCAGCAAGGGGAAAAAGTAAACCTTTATTTACCTTAGCCTCTAACTGAAATTTAGCATTTTCTTGAAATATGACTGTGGGCAAGCACCACATTAGTAGTATCTGTGACTTTGTCACCAATAGAAATCACAAATATTTCCATATATTATTACTGTCATTGCAGGTAACTTGAAATATTATTTATAGGAGTTATCTTGTACCTTACTATTTACAGTGGTAATAAATAAGCATATATTTTATCACAAATGGTTTTAATATTTTCATAACTATTTTTCTATATTTTTCCTTTGTAAGTCATATATTTTATATGTTTAAAAACAGTACTCTGGGTGATGGCAAGATGGCGGAGGAGTAGGACGGAGAGAACACTTTCTCCCCCACAAATTCATCAAAAGAGCATTTAAACGTCGAGTAAATTCCACAAAACAACTTCTGAATGCCGGCAGAGGACATCAGGCACCCAGAAAAGCAACCCAACTCTTCGAAAAGAGGTAGGAAAAAATATTAAAGACAAAAAAAAGAGACAAAAGAGGGAGGGACGGAGTTCCATCCCGGGAAGGGAATCTTAAAAAGAGAGAAGTTTCCAAACACCAGGAAACCTTCTCACTGCCGAATCTGTGCCGAGCTTTGGAAGCACAGAGGGCAACATAACAGGGAGAAAAAATAAATAAACAATTAAAACTCGCAGATTGCGAGCCCTACGGTAACTCCCCCAGCGGAGAAGCAGCGCAGACGCCTGCATCCGCCATTAGCAAGCGGGGGCTGGGCAGGGAGGCGCGGCGCGGGCTGCATCGCTGAGAGTAAGAATCTGGCCTGAATACCCTGAGCGCTATCTGAGCGAAATAATTTGGGCTAGCAAACCAGACTGTGGGATATCTACCACGCGAAAAGGCAGCCCTAACCTAAGACCGCCAGGCCCGCGCACGGAACAAAGGACTGAACAGAGATAGCTGGCTGCAGACCCGGTGACAGGCAGCCAGAGCCAGAAGGGGGCAATCGCAGCCCCAGAGAGACATTATCTATAAAACCGTAAGCAGTCTTCTTTGCTAACTAAAACTTCTTGGGAGTCTGGACGGTCAACATCTGCCTGAGAAGGTGCGCCGGTTTTACACTCAGATAACCGAGTGGCGGGGAGGCGATAAGTCGCAGCATTGGCGCTCGCCAAACACCTCATCACCTGAGCTGCTCGGACCTGGGAAGAGCACAAAACGCAGGCCCAACTGAGT
Source organism: Bos taurus (assembly GCF_002263795.3). NCBI lineage: Eukaryota > Metazoa > Chordata > Mammalia > Artiodactyla > Bovidae > Bos > Bos taurus. Next base: position 54,009,974 of record NC_037334.1, on the reverse strand, counting down.
CTGCGCTCTGAGGACTACCCGAGTGCCTGAACCTGAGCGGCTTGGACCTGGGAGGTGCATGCAACCCAGGGCCGGCCTCGGATTGTTCCCCGCGGAACAACCTACAGCCCGAGCAGTGTGGGCAGGGTGGCTACAGGCACCGTGAGCGAGGGCAGACCCAGGGTGGCTGAGGCACTGCGAGCCCACGCCAGTGTTATTTGTTTGCAGCATTCCTCCCTCCCTCCCCACAGCGCAACTGAACAAGTAAGCCTTAAAAAAAAAAAAAGTGTCCTCCACCATCCCCTTTTGTCAGGGCGGAAACCAGATACTGAAGAGACTAGCAAACAGAAGAAGATATAACAGAGGGAAATGCCTTGGAAGCTACAGGCAATAGACCAAAACCCTGTGGTTACTACGGACTACATAGGAAGGGGCCTATAGATCTTGAGAAATATAAGTCTGACCAAGGAACTAGCCAAAAATGAACTGAACCTATAACACCCACAACAACACCAAGAAATCCTAGATATATTTTTACGATCATTCTTTTTTTTTTTTAATTAAAAAAAAAATTTTAAGTCCTCTATTGTTCCTTTAATTTTCACTTTTATAACCTATTACTTTGCAAAAAAAAAAAAAAAAAGGCCCTATTTTTTTATTCTTCAGCAAACTTCATATATATATATTTTATAATTTTTGACCTTGTTTTTTTTTTTTTTTCTTCTTTTCTTTAACATTGTATTTTTGAAATTCCAAACTCTACTCTAGATTTTTAATTTTCGCTTTTTGGTATTTGTTATCAATTTTGTACCTATAGTTTTTTTTAATATAATTTCTGTGACTTCTTGTTTTCTTCTCTGTTTCTTTCTCTTCTTCTTTTATATAACATTGTATATCTGAATGATATCAATTTTGTACCTGTATTTTCTTTATAATTTTTGTGACATTGTTTGTTTTTGTTTGTTTTCTCTCTTTATTTTTCTTCTTCTTTTTTTTTTAACATTGTAATTTTGAAATTCCAAACTCTACTCTAGATTTTTAATTTTTGCTTTTTGGTATTAGTTATCAATTTTGTACCTGTACTTTCTTTATAATTTTCGCGACCTTGTTTGTTTTTGTTTGTTCATTTTTTCTCTCTTTCTTTTCCTTCTTCTTTTCTTTAACATCGTATTTTTGAAATTCCAAACTCTACTCTAGATTTTTAATTTTTGCTTTTTGGTATTAGTTATCAATTTTGTACCTGTACTTTCTTTATAATTTTCGCAACCTTGTTTGTTTTTGTTTGTTCATTTTTTCTCTCTTTCTTTTCCTTCTTCTTTTCTTTAGCATCGTATTTTTGAAATTCCAAACTCTACTCTAGATTTTTAATTTTTGCTTTTATGTATTTGTTACCAATTTTGTACCTTTAAGAACCCAATCTTCAGGACCCATTTTTCACTAGAGAGAGAGATTACTGGCTTGACTGCTCTCTCTCCCTTTGGACTCTCCTTTTTCTCCACCAGGTCGCCTGTGTCTCCTCCCTAACCCCTCTCTACTCTACCCAACTCTGTGAATTTCTGTGTGTTCCAGACGCTGGAGAACACTTAGGGAACTGATTACTGGCTGGATCTGTCTCCCTCCTTTTCATTCCCCCCTTTTATCCTTCTGGCCACCTCTGTCACCTTCCTCCTTCTTCTCTTCTCTGTATAACTCCGTGAACATCTCTGAGTGGTCCAGTTGTGGAGTGCACATAAGGAAGTGACTACTGGCTAGCCCACTCTCTCCATTATTGATTCACCTCATCTCATTTGGGTCACCTCTAACTCCCTCCTCCCTCTTCTCTTCTCCATGTAACCCTGTGAACCTCTCTGAGTGACCCTCACTGTAGAGAAACTTTTCATCTTTAATGTAGATGTTTTATCAACGGTGCTGTATAGAAGGAGAAGTTTTGAAACTACTGTAAAAATAAGACCGATAACCGGAAGCAGGAGACTTAAGTCCAAACCCTGACTCCAGGGAACTCCTGACTCCAAGGAACATTAATTGACAGGAGCTCATCAAATGCCTCCATACCGACACTGAAACCAAGCACCACACAAGGGCCAATAAGTTCCAGGGCAAGACATACCAAGCAAATTCTCCAGCAACAAAGGAACACAGCCCTGAGCTTCAAGATACAGGCTGCCCAAAGTCACCCCAAAACTATAGACATCTCATAACTCATTACTGGACATTTCATTGCACTCCAGAGAGAAGAAATACAGCTCCACCCACCAGAACACTGACACAAGCTTCCCTAACCAGGAAACCTTGACAAGCCACCTGTACAAACCCACACACAGTGAGGAAATGCCACAATAAAGAGAATTCCACAAACTGCCAGAATACAGAAAGGACACCCCAAACTCAGCAATTTAAACAAGATGAAGAGACAGAGGAATACTCAGCAGATAAAGGAACAGGATAAATGCCCACCAAACCAAACAAAAGAGGAAGAGATAGGGAATCTACCTGATAAAGAATTCCAAATAATGATAGTGAAATTGATCCAAAATCTTGAAACTAAAATGGAATCACAGATAAATAGCCTGGAGACAGGGATTGAGAAGATGCAAGAAAGGTTTAACAAGGACCTAGAAGAAATAAAAAAGAGTCAATATATAATGAATAATGCAATAAATGAAGTTCAAACACTCTGGAGGCAACAAATAGTAGAGTAACAGAGGCAGAAGATAGGATTAGTGAATTAGAAGATAGAATGGTAGAAATAAATGAATCAGAGAGGATAAAAGAAAAACGAATTAAAAGAAATGAGGACAATCTCAGAGACCTCCAGGACAATATTAAACGCTACAACATTCGAATCATAGGGGTTCCAGAAGAAGAAGACAAAAAGAAAGACCATGAGAAAATACTTGAGGAGATAATAGTGGAAAACTTCCCTAAAATGGGGAAGGAAATAATCACCCAAGTCCAAGAAACCCAGAGAGTCCCAAACAGGATAAACCCAAGGAGAAACACCCCAAGACACATATTAATCAAATTAACAAAGATCAAACACAAAGAACAAATATTAAAAGCAGCAAGGGAAAAACAACAAATAACACACAAGGGAATTCCCATAAGGATAACAGCTGATCTTTCAATAGAAACTCTTCAAGCCAAGAGGGAATGGCAAGACATACTTAAAATGATGAAAGAAAATAACCTACAGCCCAGATTATTGTACCCAGCAAGGATCTCATTCAAGTATGAAGGAGAAATCAAAAGCTTTTCAGACAAGCAAAAGCTGAGAATTCTGCACCACCAAACCAGCTCTCCAACAAATACTAAAGGATATTCTCTAGACAGGAAACACAAAAACGGTGTATAAACTCGAACCCAAAACAATAAAGTAAATGGCAACGGGATCATACTTATCAGTAATTACCTTACATGTAAATGGGTTAAATGCCCCAACCAAAAGACAAAGACTGGCTGAATGGATACAAAAACAAGACCCCTACATATGTTGTCTACAAGAGACCCACCTCAAAACAGGGGACACATACAGACTGAAAGTGAAGGGCTGGAAAAAGATTTTCCATGCAAATAGGGACCAAAAGAAAGCAGGAGTAGCAATACTCGTATCAGATAAAATAGACTTTAAAACAAAGGCTGTGAAAAGAGACAAAGAAGGTCACTACATAATGATCAAAGGATCAATCCAAGAAGAAGATATAATAATTATAAATATATATGCACCCAACACGGGAGCACCACAGTACGTAAGACAAATGCTAACAAGTATGAAAGGAGAAATTAACAATAACACAATAATAGTGGGAGACTTTAATACCCCACTCACACCTATGGATAGATCAACTAAACAGAAAATTAACAAGGAAACACAAACTTTAAATGATACAATAGACCAGTTAGACCTAATTGATATCTATAGGACATTTCATCCCAAAACAATGAATTTCACCTTTTTCTCAAGCGCACATGGAATGTTCTCCAGGATAGATCACATCCTGGGCCATAAAGCTAGCCTTGGTAAATTCAAAAAAATAGAAATCATCCCAAGCATTTTTTCTGACCACAGTGCAGTAAGATTAGATCTCAATTACAGAAGAAAAACTATTAAAAATTCCAACATATGGAGGCTGAACAACACGCTGCTGAATAACCAACAAATCACAGAAGAAATCAAAAAAGAAATCAAAATTTGCATAGAAACGACTGAAAATGAAAATACAACAACCCAAAACCTGTGGGACACAGTAAAAGCAGTCCTAAGGGGAAAGTTCATAGCAATACAGGCACACCTCAAGAAACAAGAAAAAAGTCAAATAAATAACCTAACTCTACACCTAAAGCAACTAGAAAAGGAAGAAATGAAGAACCCCAGGGTTAGTAGAAGGAAAGAAATCTTAAAAATTAGAGCAGAAATAAATGCAAAAGAAACAAAAGAGACCATAGCAAAAATCAAGAAAACCAAAAGCTGGTTCTTTGAAAGGATAAATAAAATTGACAAACCATTAGCCAGACTCATCAAGAAACAAAGGGAGAAAAATCAAATCAACAAAATTAGAAACGAAAATGGAGAGATCACAACAGACAACACAGAAATACAAAGGATCATAAGAGACTACTATCAACAATTATATGCCAATAAAATGGACAACGTGGAAGAAATGGACAAATTCTTAGAAAAGTACAACTTTCCAAAACTCAACCAGGAAGAAATAGAAAATCTTAACAGACCCATCACAAGCGTGGAAATTGAAACTGTAATCAAAAATCTTCCAGCAAACAAAAGCCCCGGTCCAGACGGCTTCACAGCTGAAGTCTACCAAAAATTTAGAGAAGAGCTGACACCTATCCTGCTCAAACTCTTCCAAAAAATTGCAGAGGAAGGTAAACTTCCAAACTCATTCTATGAGGCCACCATCACCCTAATACCAAAACCTGACAAAGATGCCACAAAAAAAGAAAACTACAGGCCAGTATCACTGATGAACATAGATGCAAAAATCCTTAACAAAATTCTAGCAATCAGAATCCAACAACACATTAAAAAGATCATACACCATGATCAAGTGGGCTTTATCCCAGGGATGCAAGGATTCTTCAATATCCGCAAATCAATCAATGTAATACACCACATTAACAAATTGAAAAATAAAAACCATATGATTATCTCAATAGATGCAGAGAAAGCCTTTGACAAAATTCAACATCCATTTATGATAAAAACTCTCCAGAAAGCAGGAATAGAAGGAACATACCTCAACATAATAAAAGCTATATATGACAAACCCACAGCAAACATTACCCTCAATGGTGAAAAATTGAAAGCATTTCCCCTAAAGTCAGGAACAAGACAAGGGTGCCCACTTTCACCATTACTATTCAACATAGTCTTGGAAGTTTTGGCCACAGCAATCAGAGCAGAAAAAGAAATAAAAGGAATCCAAATTGGAAAAGAAGAAGTAAAACTCTCACTATTTGCAGATGACATGATCCTCTACATAGAAAACTCTAAAGATTCCACCAGAAAATTACTAGAACTAATCAATGACTATAGTAAAGTTGCAGGATATAAAAGCAACACACAGAAATCCCTTGCATTCCTATACACTAATAATGAGAAAACAGAAAGAGAAATTAAGGAAACAATTCCATTCACCATTGCAATGGAAAGAATAAAATACTTAGGAATATATCTACCTAAAGAATCTAAAGACCTATATATAGAAAACTATAAAACACTGGTGAAATAAATCAAAGAGGACACTAATAGATGGAGAAATATACCATGTTCATGGATTGGAAGAATCAATATAGTGAAAATGAGTATACTACCCAAAGCAATTTATAGATTCAACGCAATCCCTATCAAGCTACCAACAGTATTCTTCACAGAGCTAGAACAAATAATTTCACAATTTCACAATTTGTATGGAAAAACAAAAAACCTCGAATAGCCAAAGCGATCTTGAGAAAGAAGAATGGAACTGGAGGAATCAACCTGCCTGACTTCAGGCTCTACTACAAAGCCACAGTTATCAAGACAGTATGGTACTGGCACAAAGACAGAAATATAGATCAATGGAATAAAATAGAAAGCCCAGAGATAAATCCACGCACATATGGACACCTTATCTTTGACAAAGGAGGCAAGAATATACAATGGATTAAAGACAATCTCTTTAACAAGTGGTGCTGGGAAAACTGGTCAACCACTTGTAAAAGAATGAAACTAGAACACTTTCTACCACCATACACAAAAATAAACTCAAAATGGATTAAAGATCTAAACGTAAGACCAGAAACTATAAAACTCCTAGAGGAGAACATAGGCAAAACACTCTCTGACATACATCACAGCAGGATCCTCTATGACCCACCTCCCAGAATATTGGAAATAAAAGCAAAAATAAACAAATGGGACCTGATTAACCTTAAAAGCTTCTGCACATCAAAGGAAACTATTAGCAAGGTGAAAAGACAGCCTTCAGAATGGGAGAAAATAATAGCAAATGAAGCAACTGACAAACAACTAATCTCAAAAATATACAAGCAACTCCTACAGCTCAACTCCAGAAAAATAAATGACCCAATCAAAAAATGGGCCAAAGAACTAAATAGACATTTCTCCAAAGAAGACATACAGATGGCTAACAAACATATGAAAAGATGCTCAACATCACTCATTATCAGAGAAATGCAAATCAAAACCACTATGAGGTACCATTTCACACCAGTCAGAATGGCTGCGATCCAAAAGTCTACAAATAATAAATGCTGGAGAGGGTGTGGAGAAAAGGGAACCCTCTTACACTGTTGGTGGGAATGCAAACTAGTATAGCCACTATGGAAAACAGTGTGGAGATTCCTTAAAAAACTGGAACTAGAACTGCCTTATGATCCAGCAATCCCACTGCTGGGCATACACACTGAGGAAACCAGAAGGGAAAGAGACACGTGGACCCCAATGTTCACTGCAGCACTGTTTATAATAGCCAGGACATGGAAGCAACCTAGATGTCCATCAGCAGATGAATGGATAAGAAAGCAGTGGTACATATACACAATGGAGTATTACTCAGCCATTAAAAAGAATACATTTGAATCAGTTCTAATGAGGTGGATGAAACTGGAGCCTATTATACAGAGTGAAGTAAGCCAGAAGGAAAAACATAAATACAGTATACTAACGCATATATATGGAATTTAGAAAGATGGTAACAATAACCCGATGTACGAGACAACAAAAGAGACACAGATGTATAGAACAGTCTTATGGACTCTGTGGGAGAGGGAGAGGGTGGGAAGATTTGGGAGAATGATATTGAAACATGTAAAGTATCATGTAAGAAACGAGTTGCCAGTCCAGGTTCGATACACGATACTGGATGCTTGGGGCTAGTGCACTGGGACGACCCAGAGGGATGGTATGGGGAGGGAGGAGGGAGGAGGGTTCAGGATGGGGAACACATGTATACCTGTGGCAGATTCATTTTGATATTTGGCAAAACTAATACAATTATGTAAATTTTAAAAATAAAAAAAAATAAAATAAAAACAGTACTCTAAGAAAGATGTGGTAATATATACAATGGAATACTACTCAGTGATAAAAAAGAATGAAATTGGGTTATTTGTAGAGATGTGAATGGACCTAGAGTCTGTCATACAGAGTGAAGCAAATTAGAAAGAGAAAAATCATATATTAACACATATACATGGGATTTTAAAAAATGGTATGGACACACCTATTTGCAGGAAAGGAATAGAGACACAGATGTAGACAATGTGAATGTGTGGGCATGGAGGTGGGGGGTGGGGTGGGAGGAATCAGGAGACTGGGATTGACATGTGTGCACTACCATGTATAAAATAGCTAGCTAGTGGAAATCTGCTGTACATTACAGGGAGCTCAGCTCGGTGCTCTGCAGTGATCTAGACAGGCAGGACTGGGGGGAAGATGGAAAGAAGGAGGCCTAAGAGGGAGGAGGTGGTGGTTTAGTCGCTAAGTCGTGTCCAACTCTTGGGAGCCCGTGGACTGTAGCCTGCCAGGCTCCTCTGTCCATGGGATTCTCCAGGTAAGAATACTGGACTGGAATGGGTGAATTTAACTCAGATGACCATTATATCTACTACTGTGGGCAAGAATCCCTTAGAAGAAATGGAGCAGCCATCATAGTCAACAAAGAGTCTGAAATGTAGTACTTGGATGCAATCTCAAAAATGACACACTGATCTCTGTTCGTTTCCAAGGCAAACTATTCAATATTGTGGTAATCCAAGTGTATACCCCAACCAGTAAGGCTGAAGAAGCTGAAGTTGAACGGTTCTATGAAGACCTACAAGACCTTTTAGAACTAACACCAAAAAAAGATGTTCTTTTCATCATAGGGGACTGGAATGCAAAAGTAGGAAGTCAAGAAACATCTGGAGTAACAGGCAAATTTGGCCTTGGGAATACAGAATGAAGCAGGGCAAAGGCTAATAGAGGTTTGCCAAAAGAATGCACTGGTCATAGCAAATACACTCTTCCAACAACACAAGAGAAGACTCTACATGTGGACATCACCAGATAGTCAATACCGAAATCAGATTGATTATATTCTTTGCAGCCAAAGACGGAGATGCTCTATACAGCAAAAACAAGACCAGGAGCTAAGTGTGGCTCAGATCATGAACTCCTTATTGCCAAATTCAGACTTAAATTGAAGAAAGTAGGGAAAACCACTAGACCATTCAGGTATGACCTAAATCATCATGATCATACAGTGGAAGTAAGAAATAGATTTAAGGGATTAAAACTGATAGACAGAGTGCCTGATGACCTATGGACGGAGGTTCGTGATACTGTCCAGGAGATGGGGAGCAAGACCATCCCCAAGAAAAAGAAATGCAAAAAAAGCAAAATGCCTGTCTGAGGAGGCTTACAAATAGCTGTGAAAAGAAGAGAAGTGAAAAGCAAAGGAGAAAAGGAAAGATATACCCATCTGAATGCAAAATTACAAAGAATAGCAAGGAGAGATAAGAAAGCCAAAGAAATAGAGGAAAACAACAGAATGGGAAAGACTAGAGATCTCTTCAAGAAAATTAGAGATACCAAGGGAACATCTCATGCAAAGATGGGCTCAATAAAGGACAGAAATGGTATGGACCTAACAGAAGCAGAAGACATTAAGAAGACATGGAAAGAATACACAGAAGAACTGTACAAAAAAGATCTTCATGACCCAGATAATCACGATGGTATGATCACTCACCTAGAGCCAGACATTCTGGAATGTGAAGTCAAGTGAGCCTTAGGAAGCCTCACTACGAAGAAAGCTAGTGGAGGTGATGGAATTCCAGTTGAGCTATTTCAAATCCTAAATGATGATGCTGTGAAAGTGCTGCACTCAATATGCCAGCAAATTTGGAAAACTCAGCAGTGGCCACAGGACTGGAAAAGGTCAGTTTTCATTCCAATCCCAAAGAAAGGCAATGCCAAAGAATGTTCAAACCACCGCACAATTGCATTCATCTCACACGCTAGTAAAGTAATGCTCAAAATTCTCCAAGCCAGGCTTCCCAATATGGGAACTGTGAACTTCCAGATGTTCAAGCTGGTTTTAGAAAAGGCAGAGGAACCAGAGATCAAATTGCTAACATCTGTTGGATTATTGAAAAAGTGAGAGAGTTCCAGAAAAACATCTATTTCTGCTTTATCGACTATGCCACAGCCTTTGATAGTGTGGGTCACCACAAACTGGAAAATTCTTAGAGACGGGAATACCAGTCTACCTGACCTGCTTCTTGAGAAATCTGTATACAGGTCAGGAAGCAACAGTTGGAACTGGACATGGAACAACAAAGTGGTTCCAAATCGGGAAAGGAGTACATCAAGGCTGTATATTGTCACCCTGCTTATTTAACTAACATGCAGAGTACATCATGAGAAACGCTGGGCTGGAGGAAGCACAAGCTGGAATCAAGATTGCCAGGAGAAATATCAATAACCTCAGGTATACAGATGATACCACCCTTATGGAAGAAAGCGAAGAAGAACTAAAGAATCTCTTGATGAAAATGAAAGAGGAGAGTGAAAAAGCTGGCTTAAAACTCAACATTCAGAAAACTAAGATCATGGGATCTGGTCCCATCACTTCATGGCAAATAGATGAGGAAACAGTGGAAACAGTGACAGACTTTATTTTCTTGGACTCCAAAATAACTGCAGATGGGGACTGCAGCCATGAAATTAAAAGACGCTTGCTCCTTAGAAGAAAATCTATGACCAACTTAGCATATTAAAAAGCAGAGAAATTACTTTGCCAACAAAGGTCCGTCTAGTCAAGGCTATGGTTTTTCCAGTGGTCATGTATGGATGTGAGAGTTGGACTATAAAGAAACTGAGTGCCAAAGAATTGATGCTTTTGAACTGTGGTGTTGGAGAAAACTTTTGAGAATCCCTTGGACTGCAAGGAGATCCAACCAGTCCATCCTAAAGGAAATAAGTCCTGAATATTAATTGGAAGGACTGATGCTGAAGCTGAAACTCCAACACTTTGGCCACCTGATGCAAAGAACTGACTCATTTGAGAAGACCCTGATGCTGAGTCAGATTGAAGGTGGGAGGAGAGGGGGACGACAGAGGATGAGTCGTTGGATGGCATCACCGACTCAATGGACATGGGTTTGGGTGGACTCTGGGAGTTGGTGATGGACAGGGAGGCCTGGCGTGCTGCAGTCTATGGGGTAACAAAGAGTTGGACAGGACTGAGGAACTGAAGTGAACAACAGACAGCTATAGTGATACACTTTGTTGTATAACATAAAACAACTATACCCCAATTGAAAAAAAAATAAAAATATTACTCTGAGAAAGGATCTAAAGGCTTTACCTGATTGCCAAATGTCTTCCTGGCACAAAAAAGATTAACTGGTCCCTCAGCTAAATTCTGTTGCAAGTAAGTAGATATGTATCTAAATGAAGGATACAATCAAGGAATTAAAAATCTACCCACACAGTCTCAAGTAAGGGAAGCAGTATGGTTTGTAAAGAAAAGGGGGTTTATCCTCAACTCCTCTCCTTAGTTTTGACTCCAGTTTTTCAACAAGTATTTACAGAGTACTTATACTGGGCCAGCTGCTGTGCTAGGCAATGGCGAAACTGCAGCAAAAAAGTGAAATTTCTATTAATATGGGCCTTCCTCATATTGGTATCCTCATTCCTCATCAAGATAATTGGTGGACAATGTACACATGTTTGCTAAACGCTGAAAGAAGAATCTTTAAGACCTGAGTAAGCACCACCAGTCTGTTATTAAATTGTAAGGTTCAAACCAAAAATCTTCTGGCTATCAAAATTTCCATTTCTTAGAACAGTTTCATCAGCTCTTCATCATAAAACAATTTAACTGATCTCTTCTTTTCTCCCAACTCACAGCTCAGGCGCCTCAATTAAATATCCTATGATTTTCATAAGAAATTGTTCTTCTAAAGGACATCTAACCAAAGAGAACAAGGAAAGACATGACGAGTACTACAATTCTTTTAAGACTTGGGCACCCTGATGATAGAATATACACTATTATAAATTCTACCTATATAAAAACACTGATATGATTCAAAGATGAGGCTGACAACCAGCTTCTTAACTCAGTAAGACAAAAAGAAACAAAAACAAGTAACATGGAGGTTTAATCCAGTTTCCTAGCAGCTTGGGGCCAAGTGGGGGGCTGAGGTGGGGAAATGGAAAGTAAATTAGGAACCTCACTTTCAGACGATTTATCAGTTCACACTATGTGATGTTACAAAGAAAGCCTTCACAAAATGGACAGAAGTATTCTTCCACACCACCCTTCTACTCATAAAGAAGTGAGACCTGCATCATTACACAGGAGCTCAGCAATTCCACTCCTCACCTTCTTAACCATCCATACTCCTTTGATCACTTATTTTATTAAGAAAAGAAAATATAAGTTTCAGCAGTAGAATAATGAGCTGAGCTGAGCATACAGCTGGGATTACAAACTGCCAGGCCTGGGCCACATCATAGCAAATAAGGCTAAACATTACTGCATGCTCCTCCAACTCATAGCCTGAGAGTGCAGACTGACTGCTAAATGAAATCACATTTTCCATACTAGTGAAAACAGTTCCTGCCCTGCACTTTGGTAAGCCTGGCCAGGGTGACTAAATAAACTCTGTGTTCAAATGAGCTGAGTAATTTAGAAAAGGAGCTACAAAGAGAATCCAAGTGTCTGGATATCTGTCCCTCCTCTCCAAAAAGATAATGGTATGAATTAACATTTAATGAGCACTTCACCACATAGAGGCCTTATCTAAGTACTTCACATAAATGTTGATCCTTATAAAATAATCTTATAGGACGATACTATTAATATCTCCACCTTGTAGGTAAAGAAACATGCTCAGAGAGACCAGGTCATTTCCTAGTGTGAGAGAGCTATTTGTGGTGAATAGGGATTTAAAGCCTGGCTGCCCGAGCCCACATTTTTAACCACCATGACATTCTGCCTCCGATTATGAGATCTCATCTGAATGGTCATCAATCTCACTTTTGCCTTTAAAACACAGCTCACTCTTTCAGATACTGGGTACAGAACATAAGATTCAAAGCAATTGCTGCTTCCTATGAGTTCCTGAAGAATTCAGGGGCTGGAACTTGGGCTTAGCAGAGATAGGCAAGAGGACAGACCGTTCAGTCTCAAAGTCCACAAGGACTAAAACAGAACATTTCTTTAACATGGAGGTCGGCAGGAGGAAGCCATGCTGACTTGTCCACTTACTAGACAAGTGGTTTTTCCTTAGTCCCTGATACTTTTTCCTTCTTCCGCAGCAGCAGCCCCAACAGAGGAACTCCATTTAAAAGGGAGGGTAGACGCCATTCAACTACGCGCTTGTGCTTAGTTGGCTTAGTCACAGTCATGTCCAGCTCTTTGTGACCCTTTGGACTGTAGCCCACCAGGCCCTTCTGTCCATGAAATTTTTTCTGGCAAGAACACTGGAGTGGGTTGCCATTTCCTTCTCCAATGCATGAAAATGAAAAGTGAAAGGAAAGTCGCTCAGTCGTGTCCAACTCTCAGTGACCCCATGGACTGCAGCCCACCAGGCTCCTCCGTCCATGGGATTTTCCATGCAAGAGTACTGGAGTGGGGTGCCATTGCCTTCTCCAATAATGCTCATTACTGAAACACAACTCTAATTTCTTTCTCCATTATATATCCATCAATAAGATAAAGACATTCAACGTTTCTTTAGACTAGCATGTTACTGGTTGTTAAAAGCTATAATTTATTTAACAATAAGCTAAAACATTGTTAAAAAAAAATAAAATTGACTTGGAGTTCATAAAGGGTTTTTTCCCAACCAAAAAAGGTGTTACTGAATGATGAAAGAAATAAAAGATGGAAACCAAGATTACCAACCCCTTCAATTAAAAAAAAAACAAAAAACCAACACTGAGTAATCAATTACAGAATGGAGCTCTAAGTATAAAAACAAAAGATAGGTGCTGCCATTAACATCTCCCTGAAGTAAAGGAAATATTTGAAGATCAGCTAGAGAAAAAGGTTTCTGCTCCCTTACCAAAGCCAAAATTCCCAAGGGGACAGACCTAACTGTTAGGGAGATGGTGATTAAAGCAGATCTGCTAATTGTCTACTGGGTATATAGCTCCTGTAATGCTCCCCTGAGGCTCTCAGCAATGGGAGACAAAATTAGGCCTAATATTCCTGCCAATTACACTGTCATCACATGCTTGCCTTTATGTGTCTCTTCAGGAAACTTAAAAGCACACAGAGGTGTGGTTTTCAACGCAGGCTATATGTTACTGAGAGGAAATAAATTTATATTACATTTGGAAAACAATTATTTTGTGCTTAAGCTTGTTTTACTATGCACATTTTGGAGCAAGGAGATGTGTCTCTCAGAGGCACACTTTCCCTGCAGAGGTCAGATGTTAACCTACGGGGAAACTAAGGTGGTTTATAAGAAAACCAAGTATGTGCAGACAGAGAACAAACACCAAAGGGTGGGAGAGGGAGGCGGGGAGACTTAACGTGCAGTGTGTGAAGCAATTTAAGAACTCCAGCTTATTGGAGGGAACACACACACACACACACATCTACCCACCCCAAAGTGGGCTTTTCGTTCATACAAAGAATAGTATGCCCCAACAGGATTTTTCTTTCTGGGTATTTCCTGCCCTATGAGTTAAGAATCATTTAAGACAGTCACAGAAATCAATGAAAAAATTAACAGGATTCTTAGAAGGAATTTGACATTTTATCTCTATTAAAAATGAAAACCAAAGACATTTAGGGCTAGATACAGGTTCCAATGCTAGCTCTGCACTGTGGTGGAAACTGTTAACCACCCCACAGTTTCTGTTCTTCCCCCTTGAAGTGGTAAGATCCCCTGGGCACTGCAGCCATGGCTGCCTATGCTCAGCCTACTTTTCTCATGCTCCTTTGTAGATGAATGTGGCCATATAATTATTTAGGGGGCTGTGGAAGTGGGGTATGCATCTTCTGGATCCCAGATGCTCTCATTTCCATTATCTGGCTGAAAAATGGAAGTGAATGGAACATGGAAAGCCATGGATTGAGGATGGCACTGATACCGATCAGGATTCATAGCCTTTCCCAATCAATAGAAATTGAGTAGAGGCCAAACAAGAAATTCACGCAAGGTTTTATGGGCCCCAGGGCAGCTAGCAGGGGAATGAGAACAAGTAACAGCTTCCCTTACTTGCTCCCTGAGGAGGTGGGAGATGGCTCCTTATATGCAGTGAGGGTAGAGGTGTGTTGAGGGATTGGGCTGGAGGGGTGGCTTAGGTGGTTCTCTCACCCCTTAGGTGGTAGTGTGTGCAGGGGGCATGTGCAGTACCCTGCTTTTGCTCCCAAATCCCTGCTTTTGCTAGTTGTTCTTCAAAAGTGGCAGTCAGGTCTTCTGGTCTGTTTGTATCTTTTGCCCAGAATCTGCCCCAACTAAGCCAGCACTCAGTTATTTTTAGTCCCTTATAGTTTCTTTGTATTCTGTTGTTGGAGGACAGGTTTGTCCAGGTGCAAGCATTGCAGGAAAAGGTCCCAGGTTCCAGTCTGTCTCAGCAAAATGACTCTGTTAGGTATAGACTGCTCACTTCTGAGCTCCATGAGAGAAATAAACTTCTATTTTATTTAAGCTTTTGTACTTTGAAGTCTCTTTGTTATAGCAACCTAGCCTGTGCCCTACTAATAATAGCCACTTACTATCCATACAACTTGGGGTAAGTTATTTAACCTCTTCTAAGCCTCAGTTTCCTCATCTGTGAAACAGAATCATAACATTTAGTTTGTTAGGTACTAAGAGGTTAAGAGATGCCATGTGTCAAATATGTGCCTTACAGACACACACACACAAAAGCTCAATTAATGGTAGGTGATAACAGCAGAGATGAAGACTACTTAGGAAAGGCTGCTTTGAAAAGCCTGTGACATCAAGCACCTACTGTGCTCCCAAAGCCCTGAAGGTAGAAATGTGTATCTGCTTTTGAGAGAGCTATCAAAAGTTATCAGTAACAGAGTATTCAGGGAAAATCAGGGGTATCCTGTATTTCATTTAGTCCAGGAGAAGAACTAAGATATGTTTATTTAATTAACTAGGTTTAGCAAACTGCACCTAAATCTTTCAACAGTTTTTTAAATCTTGCTCTGTATTATTAAATGTGATACAAATACTAGTTATTTGTCTATACTTAGTTGACTATAATGAGTTCCATGTTTGGACACAAAATATCTCAGTAGAAAATGACATTAATCAATACAGATCACCTAACCAGAGCAAGCTGAGAAAGAGACACACAACTGAACTGGAATCATCTGTATTGCACACCCCGTGTGATGCACAGCTCTACAGTCAATGCACGCTATGCCTGCCTCATGTCCCTTACACACATTTCCCTTTTTTGACAGTGCCTTTGTATGTGATAATTATTGGCCCAGTTATTGGCCCTCTGACAGTGTGGATTCTTTTTATCTTTTACTGGTGGGACATGGTCAGACTGTACTCTTAACGACTTCTGTAACCTTGAGATTTGCTGAGTACTGGAGTTGAGATCCTTGGCCCCAAGTTAAGATGACTACTCTGACTCTAGGGACTTCCCCAAGGTTCTTCCGTGGGTTTTACATGTCACAAGATGCAGGAAAACCACAAGATTACATCACCTAGCAGAGACAAGCACCTCTGAAACAGGAGGATAGATCACATTTTAGGCTTAACTCCTTTCGTGGATCATGGTAATCTCATCAGTTACAGTGGGATGTGAACCAGGTATAGCAATGGGAAGCTGAACCAGAGGGTGATGACAAGATTCTGCATCAATTGCATACACTTTTATCATCATTTAATCTATTAAAATGGATCTGAAGTAATGCTCTGGACTGCACTTTGTGGCAGTATCGATGAGTATTCTGTAAGTCAAATTGACGGTGCCTCCCTCTAAGAGTCCTCTGGGCATTACAACTGCCTTGGTGAAGGGGGGTCTCTGGTCTGATGTGGCGTCATGCAGGACCCATACCTTAGACTGAGAGGCCAAAGCTTCAGAACTGCATCCACACAAAAGCAATATCAATATCCAGGAACATTAGTCCAGGAATAAAAAAGATAAAAATAAAAAGCCCCTCTGGTACACTGATCTCGAGAGCCCAAGGTTTTATTTAGAGCAAAAGCAAAAACTGCTGCACTAAGGAAGCAAAACAACTCGAGACCTTTATTCTTGCTCTACTTCCCTGAATTGTTACTTACAGGTTCCCTGCCATCCATGGCTTCCATCCAGAGCCTTCGGTCCTCTTCAGACAATGCCTGCATGGTGATAACCCCGGGCCTACGGAGAAACAAGGACATGTAAACCAGTGCCACAGATGAAGGTGTGTCTTAAAGAAACACCCATGGAACCGAGGGAAAGGCTACTAGGGTTAATGGCGTGCAGAGAGACAGGCGCCCCTCAGCTCTTCAGAGCCACCTTCCAGCCTCAGAAAGCAAAGCCATCACCCCAAATCCCTCTCAGTAAGCCCACTTCCCTCAGGAAGGTGGCAGGAAACACCACCAGGACTCTACATACAGGACTCTACATACAGCTAAGTACACAGAGGAGTCAAGTGATTCCCTTCAGCCTTGTTTATTCTTTGAGATCATATTCGTTCCTGTCTCCCAAAATGCTACCAGAGTGTTTGACTCCAAGTAGGGGTACAATAAACTCCTCCCTGGTGGCTTAGTGGTAATAAATCTACCTGCCAATGCAGGAGACTTGGGTTCGATCCCTGGGTCAGGAAGATTCCCTGGAGAATGGAATTCTTGCCTGGGAAAGTCCATGGACAGAAGAGCCTGGCGGGCTACAGTCCATGGGTTTGCAAAAGAGTTGGACACGATTTAGCGACTAACCAACATCAAAAACTGAAGAGAATTATTGGACTCAATAAAAAGAGATGGAACATCCAAGTGGAGGGATCCTGGTCTAATATCTAATGGGCATTATACTTATGACTATATTAAATGTACACACTAGTTTCAAAAGAATCTTTAGCACAGCAGGAACTAAATGCATTCTTTATGTGCATTAGCTCTTTTCACTCTCTCCCTGAAATATTCTTGCTCTTTCAAACTGAGCAAAGACCCTCCAGAAAGCATGCACATGATATCGAATAATGTTTGTTGTGTACCCCTAACAGATGTCACACAAGAGGGGTGCACCACAAAAAGGAACTTGGGAGAAAGGATTACAAGCTCTCTAGGCTCATTAAGACAGGAATTCTTGACTTAGGGTCCAAGGATGGGCCCCAAAGAGTCTATGAGCCACCCTCCCTCCTCCAAATGTTTGTGCCTTTTTTTTGGACAAATAATTCAAACTGCCTATCAGATTATGAAAGGACACTGCAACCCATAAAAAGTTAAGAATTAATGACTCAAATCCTCATCTTTAAAGTTTGAGAAAGCCTAAAAGGAAGGCAGAGATCCACTGAGCAAGAATTAAGTCTGCAGCACCGCTCAGGATCACAGAAGGTACAGTGGACACACACACGAACTCCATGATGCCTTGCACAGCACAAGTCTGGGTCCACAAACACCTAAGCCTATTTATTCAATCCACTTATAGTCGCTGTTCTAGCTGCTCCTGGCTTATTTCCACAGTTTCAATGAACATGCTAGGTCTACTTATATTGAACATATTTTAAACATCACATTTGTTTTCATTCATCCTTCCTCAACATCTCCAAAGAAAAAAAGTTTTCAAAGCATGGAAGCATGGTGGCTGAGAGGTAAAGAATCTGCCTACAAATGCAGGAGACATGGGTTGGATCTCTGGTCCGGGAAGATCACATACGTTGTGCAGCAACTGAGTCCACGCACCACAACTACTGAGCCTGTGCTCTAGAACAGTGAGCTGCCACTACCGAGCGCACATACAACAACTACTGAAGCCTGCGTGCCTAGAGACTATGCTCAGTAACAAGAGAAGCCACCACGATGAGAAGCCCAGGCATTGCAACTAGAGAGGAGCCCCTACTCTCTGCAAACAGAGAAAAGCCCACACAGCAATGAAGACCTACTACACACCAAAAAAAAAAAAAACATATCTAGGGGAGGCTGGGAATGAGGGGCACTGGGGAGGGAGTGTTAGTGTGGGAGGCGGTGAACGAGAGGGTTGGGGCAGGGAGAGGAAAAAAGACCAGGCAGGAGTAGCAGGAGAGGCGGGGTGTGTGCAAGTGGCTGGGGGTAAGCAGGTGGATGACAGGCAGGCGATGGGACAGAAGCTATTCCCAAGTGGGCAGTCACCCTTTGGTGGGTCACACTGGGTGCTAGTACCTAGACCCAGTGACTCAAAAGGCACAGTGATTTACTGCACAGGCCAGGGAACTCCTTCGTCTTCTCCCACCATTTGTCAGCCCATCTAGTGTGCCTGACCTGCTGCATATCTGCAGACTGCTGGCAGCTGCGGCCCTGTGGCTGGGGCTTGGTGGACTGATTCTACTCTTTCAGTTTAAAGCCACATACAAAGCTTTAATAGCTTTGAGATGAAAAGTCTACGAAGCTGCAGTCCGCTGTGGAACTCTCCAGTCCCTGAGCCTGAAACTCTTTTTTGAGTGTTGCTGTCAGTGTTGTTGCGCCTGGACATCAGGCATCCCCTTGGCATAGAGGTACCCAGCCCAGCCCTGCCTCACTAAACTTGCACTTATGTGCTGTGCCTGAGAACTTGAATTTTAACCATCTTCTCAGGTGATCCTGAGGCACCTCTTCCCACACAGACAGCCCATTTTTCCTTCATGTTCTCCCCACACTGGAGAGCAAAGACACTCTACTCTCCACACTGGGGAAAAGCTACTCTCTACACACCAAAGTATCTCAGTTCATTTCCTGCTAGGTGTTCATCAGCAAACAGTGAAACCACAATAGCTTCCTAGCAGACCAAGATCTCAGGGACCTTGCAGATGTCACATCAACTTCATGGCAAACAGTGTGAAATTTCCACCCAGAGTCACAAAGAGGAAGTTCAAACAAACTCAGACGCTATTAAGGGTGGGCCACTTGGCGTTAGTAACCAGGAAAGTCAACAGGATTTGTTTTTATTTCACGAAGAAATATCAAAAGATAAATTCTTTTCCACGTGTGATTTTGTTCTTTTTTTTGGAGGGATGGGGTGACATAAAGCTGAATAGATTTAGCACACTTGATACTAATCCTATCACCCCAAGTTCAGAAAACTTTCTCTCAGCCTCATGTATGTTAACATCTGGATCACAGTATTATACTATCCTTTCTAGCCATCTAGAAAACACTCACTTGGCTTCAAGTTTTCTTTTCCCTTATTACAATTTAAACCACTATTACACAAATCTCTTATGTCTGTAATTCCTAGAACCAAGGTAAATGGGTCAACTTTATTTTGGAATCAAGTAGTCACTTCCTTTCCATATTCTATGCCCCTGCTAGCCACCATCCCTCAAAACAAAAGAAACTGAGCAAAACTCTCAATGACCCTACACATTCCATGCCAGTCCCGATAAGACAGTACACTTTCATTCAGGTATCAATTTAGTTCATGTGTGAAATGCATCTGGCTTTTCATAACAAAAGTGGAAAGATAAAGAGGGAAAGAGACAGAGGACTCATGAGGTAGGAGTGTGGAATGAGGGAAGGAAAATATGACACAATAAAAGGAAAATGGAGTAAATGATCAGAGGTCTTTTCAGCTCTGCAAATAACTGTGGTCCTCAGATACAGAGAACAAACTAGCAGGTACCAGAGGGGAGATGAGTGAGAGGAGGGACAAAATAGGTGAAGGGAATTAAGACATACAAGTGGCCAAATAAGTTGTAGGGATGTTATGTACAGCACAAGAAATATAGTCAATATTTTATAATAACTTTGTATGGTGTGTAGTCTATAAAAAAATCACTGTGTTGTACACCTGAAACAAAATTAATATTTTAAGTCAATTATACATCAATTAAAAAAATAACTGTGACCCCCATCAAACAATAATAAAACTACAATAATAATAACCCAACTCTGTGTGCCAGATAGTGTGTTAAGCACTATATAGTAATTAATTCATTTCATCTTCACAACTACATCATGAGGGAGGGATATTCTCATTATCCCATTTAGCAGATGAGAAAACCAAGGCACAAATAGGTTAAGTACTTTGTCCCCAGTTACAGAGCCAGGAACCAAACCACACAGTCTAATGCTTTGCCCTCAAGAACAAAGCTATAAGAAACATGGAGGTACTGCAGCCGCCAGAGAGCTTCTGTTGGCCATCAGAAGGGACGAGACCCTCCTGCAAGGCCTTAGTGAGCTCCTGCCTAGGGTTAAATGAGGTCGAATGATTAAGAGCTCTGTGAAACCTAAAGTGCTTTATAAAGATGAGGGCTCAGAACACCACTCTAGGCAAACAGTCAGTTCAAAAACAGGAATCCAATGACGACCAGTGTGACTGTGGTTTACATTCTATAGCAGTGGGTGTCCACATTTTTTTTGCCTAAAAATATCCAAGAGATGGAAAGGCAATGAGTTTTGCATTTTGCAGAGGAACACAAAAAGCACTAATCATAAAAAATAAGGATAAATTTGGACTTTGCCAAAATAAAAGAACGTCCAGTTGTCAAAAGATACTAAGAGAGTAAAAGATACTACTGGGGGAGTAAGAGAAGGTGTCTGTAATTTTTATCTCCAATGAGACAAACATCCAGAATATGCAAAGAATGTCAACAAATAAGAAAAAAAAGAACTAACAACCCAATTAATAAAATGGATGAAAGACCTTCATAAAACAGGACACACAAAGGGCCACAAACATAAGAAACAGAAGGGAACGTGATGGCACATCAGGGAAATGCAGTTAAGACCACAGTGAAATAAACACCCTTCTGAATGGAAAGCATTCAAAAGACCACCAATAACAAGTACTGGCAAGAATGCAGTACTTGGAACTCTCATCCACTGCTGATGGGAGAGCAAAGTGATAAAACCACTTTGGAAATATCTATTAAAATTAAACCTATGCCTTATGATCTAGCAGTTCTTCCTCTAGTTATATACCCAAGAGAAATGAGCACATATCTACCAAAAAACACATTTGAGAATACTCAGGTTTATTCACAATAGCCAGGTTTTGCAACAAGAAGACAAATATTCATTCACAAGACAATAAGCTGTTGTATATTTAAAATAATGGAACACCACAAGCAATAAAAAAGACCAACTACTGTTACATGCAACAACATGAATAAATCTCATAGAAATAATAATGAGGGAAAGAAGCTAGATGCAAAAGACTACCGACAGTGGGATTTCATTTATACAATGTTCAAATTCTTGAAAAGTCCTGTGCTGGGAGAAACCAGAACAGTGATTTCGTCTTAGAGAAGAAGTATGGGCAGTGATTGGGAAGGTGCCCAAGAAAACCCGCCAGAGTGACAGAAGTGTTCTATAACTTGACCTAGGTGGTCACACAGGTATGTGGGAGGATGTGTCTGTGTGTGCACAGTCATTAAGATATAGACTTAAGATTTATGCATTTTATTCTGATTATAACTCAATAAAAAAAATGTTTTTAAATACCCAAGATATACCACTTGTCAACTAACCTTACTTGCCATTCTGACTTTAGTGCTTGCTAGCAGACAAGTAATTGAATGACTCTATGTTATTCTTTAAAAAACAGACAATAAGAGTACCTACCTCATGTGGTGATCGTGAAGGCTAAGTGAACTATGTATAAGGCATTTCAAAATGTCAGACACAACGTAAGTGGTCCAAAAAGTAGTTGTTATCACAGGAGCAAATGAGCAGCAGGTCAGTGGAGGGAACAGATGACAAGTGTTGGGTAGTGTCCAAATTATGGGAGGAGAAGGGCAGATTAAAAAGGGAAAGAAAGAGTCACAGGTGCTTCTGATACACATGATCCCCACCCCCCCAAACACTGTCACATACCACTGAAAAATCACACCTCTACCACAGCCAAGGGCTGACATACAGGCTCTGAGATCATGGCCATTTCCTTCTTCCTCCTGAGTAAAAGTGGCCTACTTCCCCCTTTTGGACTTAATGTCTGATCATTGATAAGGGGTCTTCAGCAAATCCTAGAAAACCTGACAGAGTGTTCCCACTACCCACCAGAGGACAGAACAAATGATTTATAATCCTTTCTAGAGTTCAATCCTAAAATTCTACTTCAAATACAGTACCTCCTGTTCACTCTGAACAAGTCCTTGGTTGGTGCTCTATCTGGATCCTCTTAAGACGCATGAATAAGGATGTGCAATTTTCTAAGCACTTTGCCTCTCACACTACTGGGGCGATGCAGAAAATAGTTATTCACCTATCAAAAGGCAAACTGCTACCCACCACCTTATCTCCTTTCAACTCTGGTCTCCACAAAGGGTCCACGTAAAGTAATACATCATTTATTCGCACATCCAGGAACCTGGGACCACTCATGTCAGGTCACAGCTTTCTGATTCCAGGGTTGCTGGACAGCCTTCCTACTCTAATCTTATTCCTGAATCTGAGTCAACAACGGTGATCTCAGTGGCTTGGCAATTCACCCACTTCCTACTGGACCAGGAGATGCTATTACTAACTCACTCCACCCCACTGAAACACACTCAGAATCTAACAGTACTTATCTTTCTACACTGACCTCCAAAGATCTAGGGCTTACTCATTCATAAGACTATAAATCTTCTGCTGTCAAGAGTTCATTCCCCAGGTTCTATCCACAGTACTGCACATATAAGGGTTAAACTCCGAGTAAAAGGACTGTGGCATCCACAGAAACACATGTTCTCACAGCCTGTGCACAAAACCTGCCTCACTGTGCCTAGATAGAAAGACAGAGGAAAACGATGAAGGTCTAGAGAAGAGGTTGCCAGTCACAGGTAAAGAGAGACACATGAGTGCCAAAGGAAGTGGTCTTTGCCTTTAAAGTGCTACTGGCAAAACTGATCCTTAACTGTTCCTTGGCAATTACAAGCACGCAAGGTTTCAGCAGATCTTCATGTTACCAAACATATGGCAGATCTTCTGTACACAAACTTATGGACAAAGCAGAATAATCCTGGAGAATGACATCTCTTCCGTGTATATGTGAGATTACAGAGTCAAATATCTACAGAGACCAGACAAGTAAGCAAAATGAGGAAAACTGGATAAGAGTCTTCCCTGCCCCAAGGAAAACAGGTGTGGTCTCATTTACCTTAAAATGCGCAGCTCATTATTTTTTCTTTTTCACTTTTGCTTTCTGATAAAGTCACAGAAACAAAAGGGGTTTCCCTCTATGGGAAAAACAACAGCAAAATGCAAGGCAAAATGGCAGCTGTCCCGTCACCATGGTGGGGGACGTCAGGGCACGGTGGAGACTGTCGCAAAGTAGAAAGCACATGCCCCACCTAAACGAGGCATGTGCCATTCAGCTCTATAGACAGCTGGCACGTGGGAAGTCAGGGTCAGTGTTTACACATCTTTCCCATTTTCAAATGTTGCCTCAAACACTATTCAAGCCAAATTGAACATCTACGGACTGCCAGCCTGCGATTCTGGGGTCTGTGTTGGTCCTTCTCTGCCTCTCCGTACCTGAGCTCCATCCCAAGGCATCCCCACATGTTACAATGCATCTCGTGCCCTGGGACTAACAACGATGCATGTGCATTCTCGATGTGCCTCACAGTCCAACTGAGCAGAGTCTTTCCAGTTCATTAACGAAAGGGGAACTGGGGATACTTGCCCATTTTTTTCCAATATGAGGACTCAGTGCCATCACAGAAGGGCAACATTCATCTACTATATTCATCTACCATTCAAAAACGTATGAATCTGCACAATTTGCATGTTCTGAGATAAATAACCATTGGCGGTCCTTGTGCATTACATATGCTTGCACATGAGAAAAATACACACGCCAGAGTAACCTGCAGTGGGCTACAGGTGAGAAAAGACAGACGTGAGGGAGAAACCAGACACTGCAAACAGCGGCCCGCCAACTGCAGCTAAGGTTTACTGTTTACTATGGGCCGAGCACTGGGCTAAGGGTGTGGCTAGCACTATCATTTGTTCCTCGCAGTGAAGTGGGTACTTTCATTATACTTCTTTTAAAAAATTGAGGCTCAGAAATGACTTGCACAATCTTCAACTGGTAGGCAACGGCAAAGCCTCACCTTGAAAGCCCAGTCTGCCTGACTCTAAAGCAAGGCCCATCCGTGAAGCTCAACACTGTACTGCCCCCACCCCAAGCAGGGAGGATCTGTGCCCTGGGATCCAAGGTGACCGTTTCCTCAGGAGGACGGAGGGAAGGGGAGAAGGCACTTCTTTCTCTCTATCTCTCTCTCTGGAGAAAGGAAACAGGAGAAGGAGGAAAGGACTTCCTCTACACGCACCCCCACCCCCACATACACAAATACACGTACAGCCCTTGAGAAATTTTCGGAAGCAGGCTTCTAATCAATTATTTAGAAAGGATATGATCCTAATGAGTGAATGAATCATAACCTACCATAGCCTATGGCACTGAGCTCCTGGGAGGAGAGGTCCTAAAATAATCAGGACCATAGCAAAGATAACAGTCTACAGAGGAATACTGCCAATCGCTTCGGATAATTTCCTTACATTTTTACTTTAAAGGAGAATGAAGTCACGAAACATCAGGAAGCCCAGACAAAGACATCTTTGGCACAGTAAGTTACACGGTCTTTAATGAAACATACTGACTGAGTGCCAGTTATGCACCACAGGCACCACGGACCAAAGAGTAAGCAGATCTCAACACACACCACCAGCAGAAAGCATTGCCAGGAAGAATAACCCTCAGGGGGAATGCAAACGCTTGTTATTTTGATAACAACCTACGAAAAAATATTCTAATTCTAAAAATCTTCTAGGTCATTTATCAATCCTTCTTAGTATTCTATCTCATGATGAACAGACACACAGGTAAGTGGAGTTTATACACTGAACTGTCTCCTTTCTTCAGACTCATATAATAGCAAAATTTTGGTTTTTAAAAACTAAACTCATTTTATACTTAGAAATTAGCAAATAAACTGGTATATTCAATCAATAAAATTCCAAATTTCACCATGTAGACTAAAGAACAGAAACAGGATTAAGTAATAGAAATAAAATAAATACGGTTGCCTTACTTCATACCACAATTCATTAACCAGCACATCCCATTCTTACTTAAACCAGAATCAAACAGCAAATACGCTCTCATTTAACTTTTTAAAAAGGAAAAGAAAAAAAAAAAAAAAAAACACAGCAATTTAAAAAATACACAACGTCTAAAGATTCTAAGAACTTCTCAACTAGCTTATTTTATGAAACAGTCAAGGAGCAATTCAGAAAGTACAATATTTCTCCCCACTCTACCCCCACCCAAATCATGGAAGTCAGAGCAGGAGAACACCCTCTGAGGAAGGAAAAAGCCATTTCCTCCCCGAAATGTCAACGGCATTGA
The DNA here is from genome assembly GCF_002263795.3 of Bos taurus. Classification (NCBI taxonomy): domain Eukaryota; kingdom Metazoa; phylum Chordata; class Mammalia; order Artiodactyla; family Bovidae; genus Bos; species Bos taurus. The sequence goes on along the minus strand of NC_037334.1, from coordinate 53,984,008 downwards.
GACCGGCACTCTAACCAACCAGCAGGAAGGCAAAATCAAATATTATTTCAAACAAGGGGTGAGAAGGGGAGGGGAGGGGAAGTTTGAAACCAGGAAAAATGGATTCATCTGCTGCAGAAGATAAAGGCAGACTGCACCAAAAGGGAAAAGCAGAAATGCCTGGTTCTCAGCACAAACTGAACAGTCCCAATCACTCATCTGTTTTTAACACCAGCCTCGAATAAGCTGTCCCTGAAGCAAAGAGCCTGACACATGAGTTCAGAAAGTAAGGTAAAATGCACTGTTCAAAACAGAGGCTGCACTCACTGAGCATGCTTGCTTCTGCAGGAAAGTGGGTATGAAGTGATCCATCACAGAAGGGTGGGAAGGAAGGAATTTCTAGGGAAAGAATGAGTCATTTAGAATGCCTTTCCTTTAAGAGGTAATATTCACATGATGGTTTCTTCTACAGAAACACACGTCACACACACACCACTGACTACTAAATGTCAGTGTAGAAAGGACAGCTAATTTTCCACTGGACCAGCTAACACTTATAATACGTATACAACACTGCCATCTAGAGGCTGAGCACTGAAACAAAGTCTGTTACATAAGATGATCCTTTTTGGAAAACACAGTCTTACACTCGCAAAACATCACAAAGACACGCAAACGAATGCACGCACACACACCACATTCCAAACTAGCAGAGTATTATTTTAACTTAAAAGTAGTATCGTATGGCTTCCTTTCGAGAGCATAAATTGGAAAGAAGGGCTTAAACCTTTTATCTTGTATAGGAAATATATATAAATAATAGATTATCACATATAGTTTGAAAATAGATTCTTCCTCCTGTACACATATACCCTTAAAGTACCTGTATTCACTCTCAACTTATAGAAGACTTGAAATGTAGGTATGCCATCAAAATGAAACAGGCTCAAAGAAATACCTCCTAACACTAAGGTACACTGTAAGAACAATGAAGTCCCAGGTTTTAGGATAGAGAGCAAACTTCAGAGAAAGAACCTCTTCCAACAGAGAACTACATCAGGGAAGAATATTACAGTATTCCATTTTCAAAATAATCTTACAAGGTAGGTATGATTAGCCCCATCTTACAGAAGTGGTTAATCCACCAGTCCAGACTCACACAGCCAGTAAGAGGCAGATCCCAAATTCCAACTGAGGGCTGCTTTGACTTTTTACCTGCATCATGCAGCCTTCTGTAAAAATATACTAAGGGTGGTGACTCATTAGAAGGTTGGGGTAGATTATTCAGATCTTCCATTAATCTTTCTAGCTGTCACTATTCTTTCTTTAACCAATTTCCCATTCTTCTGGGGTTTTGTCCTACCTATACAGAAATGGAGATTATGTTTAAACTTGCCCAAGCTTCAGTTTAAATATCAACTAACATGATTCAGTTCCCATAATCTCTTACATAGTAATTCACCGAAGTCCCAAAGGAAAGAACAAAATAATCTAACTCTGAAAGTGCATTACTATAAAAAACAAAATTGAACTACAAGCACACAGTACTGCACTAAAAGCTGAACGAAGTAATGTTATTCTGCCTCTGGGAGCAAATTACCTGAGACGGATAGTTAGAATTGAACAGAGTTATATAAAACATAACTAACTGAACAACTAGCCAATACAAAGGAAAGCCTGTACAACGTGCAAATACCTAGTGCATGGTGGGACGCGAGGACAGAGTTCACGGTGGGTGTGACATGCCAGGCTAGGGCTGCTTGACAGGAAAGCTGTCTCTATCTACCTATTCATGGAAAGCTCACAGAAGGAGGACTGTGAATGTGGTTTGCAAGAAAAATCAGATGATGACTCTTAAGAAGGAAAGTCCAATAGATTCATACTGCTTCATTAAACTTTGTTATCTCCATGGTCAGTAGAGTCTCCAGCAGTTAGTTATGGCTAATAAATGAGGAGGGGGAGGGGGAGAAGAGAGGAAATGAAAATTCAAAGCCTTCTAATTATGCCATCACTCTCTGTAAGACTGGAAGGGTGAAGTCCCCCTGTGAGTTACACCTTCCTCATAGCTTTTTCGGAGAAGGCAATGGCACCCCACTCCGGTACTCTTGCCTGGAAAATCCCATGGACAGAGGAGCCTGGTGGGCTGCAGTCCATGGGGTCGCTAAGAGTCAGACATGACTGAGCGACTTCACTTTCACTTTTCACTTTCATGCATTGGAGAAGGAAATGGCAAGCCACTCCAGTGTTCTTGCCTGGAGAATCCCAGGGACGGGGGAGCCTGGTGGGCTGCTGTCTCGGACACAACTGAAGTGACTTAGCAGCAGCAGAAGCAGCAGCATAGCATTTTGATCCTCCAAGTTTGCTGAACACTCAATATACTGGTATTTATACCTCCAGTTGCACGAATGTGTTTGCCATTCTACAATCAGTGCTAAGTAAGACCCATGAAGGCAAGGACTATGCTTGTCTTGGTCCCCATGACACCCCTAGTGCCCAGTAACCTGTGATCCTAATAAGTTCTCCGGTTCTGCCCACCTCTGGAGAGAAGGTGGGAATGGGGCATGCAACACTCCACACAATATCTTCAAATGTATGGACTTCTGTTGGGGTCAGCTAGTCCTGGAAAACATAAAGCATTCTAATTGTTTCCTTTCCTCCAAGTATAAACACCACTCCTCAAGAGACTACACTGATTCAATGCATCAAAAAGAAGTCTTTTGTTTCTATTATTTTCCATATGGTTTATGGCTCCTTCCGGAAAACATTTAAGAGAAAATACCCATGTATCACATACATTTGTGAGATATCTCTTTAAAATAAACAAATGCAGAGATGCTGAGAGATGACTACCACCATGATTCTTCAGCTTAAACAAGTATTTTCCCTACATCTGCTCATTAATTTCCATAAGATGCTGCATGGTAGAGTTAATTATTCAAAGTAACTAAAGACAGATAATGCCAAGTATCACATGCCACTACCCCTAACAGCTGCCTTTAGACAAACTCATTTTTTACTCAGAAATTTTACATTAAATTCACTCAAAAAGAGTTAACACAATTTAAAGGGAAAAAAATCTATTTTTTATTATATTAACCAATGTAACATATAAACTTTCAAATGTTCGATTCTACAGCAAGGTAATACAAAGGCACCAAAGAATGCCTTTTTATTAAGGTATAAGAAATAATGATTTTTCAAATACTAAGGAAGATAATGTATGTAAAAGGGTGGTTTTGTGAAATGGAGCTCCTTATCAATGGGATTGTTCAAGGAATGTGTACTGGGCCACCCATCTAAAAGGCTGTAGGGGCCTATCATGGCTGCCTCCTTGCGAGAATCCCTCTTATCCAATACTGTATTGGTTTGCTCGGGCTGCTATAACAAAGGCCCCCAAAGTGAGTGACATGAATAACAGAAAAGTATTATCTCACAGGTCTAGAGGCTAGAAGCTCGAGACCAAAGTGTCAGCAAGTGGGTTCCTTTTGCAGTACGTAAAGGAGAAGCTTTTCCATGCCTTTGTCCTAGCTGCTGGTGGTCTGCTAGCAATCTCTGGCATCCCCTGGCTCAAAGAGACATCACCCTGATCTCTGCCTTCATGTTCACATGGCATTCTCCCTGTGTACATGTCTGGCTCTGTGTCCAAATTACCCCTTTCTATCAGGACACTAGTCAGACTGAATTAGAGCCCACCCTAATCTAATCACCTCATTCGAACTTGACTACATCTACAAATACTCTATCTCCAAACAATTTTTGTTGTCAGACACTGGAGATCAGAATTTCAGCATTATGAACTTGTCGGGGTATACAACCTAACCCATAACAAGTACCTTCTGGGAAAATAAGATATTCTTCTTCAGAGCAAGTTGTGGTAACACCCACAACTACTACAAGTCACACACTCATTTAAGGCCACACAGATTCTTAGATGTAAGAATTAAAAGTAGCTTTCTGAAATGTATTCACAGTATTAAGGAGGATCTTTGACACAAAAAGTTCAAGAGGTATAAATCTAAATCCCTAAACTCTGAATTAATCCTCAATTTGATTTCCAAGTCATTCATAGGTCAGAGTTACAACAGTTCTTCCTAGAGGACAGAAGTGTCAGGGATTAATCCCTTTTTGGCAGAATTTGAGGGTTAACGAACTGGCAGCAATGCCCTGGGATGCAGTGCAAACATTCTACTGACAAATGGCGCCAGCGCTTGGATCTCTTACTCATGCCAGTCTCCTTAGACGAACAGAAATGTAAATCGTCAGGAATAAGAGGCAAAAGAAGAGTGTACACAGCATTCACGGAACATCTCCTGTGTGCCTCATTAAACCATTAGCCATGTGAGGACTTTCTGAAGAGCACAGGGTAGGAGATACGGGAACAGAAGTGTGTGTGCTGCTTTTTGTTCAACCACCATTAGTTTACACACCAAACGCCAAAAACGAGAGTGAGAAAGCACTCCTCAGATTTCACAGTCAGCAAGGAGACTGCTCAGCAGCGGCCCCAAGATCCAAGTACAGACAGCCCTAGGCTCCTCACTCGAAAACGCTTCTAAAATACCCTGAGTTCTGAGGCAGCAAAAGTGCCCTCAGTTCAACTCCCACCTGAACCTTGGGTAAGACTCACCCTCTAAACTGCAGATCCCTCCTCAGTAACATGAGACACTTGGAGCACAAGTCTCCCTGGGCTGGGTGAGGATTACATGAAATTACATGAAGTGTTCAGCTCCAGAAAGTACTCTCTGACTGCTGGTCTCTTCCACAGTTAACTAAAAGACTGGGTTTTATTGTGGGTTTTACTGTTGCTTTATTCCTAATACTCTATATCAGAGACTGCTGATCATCTTTTCTACTAGCTATATTCTCCTCCATCAAGCCAAGAATTAAGCTCCTTAGTAAAGGAGCCTGAGTTGTTTTGTTTTGTTTTACTGTTGCTTGTTTTTAACAAGGAAAATGCTTTGGTGCACTCTGAGAACACTATACTAGGATATGCCTGCCCTTTAATACACCAGTTGTGACCAAGAAGAGAGGACAACAGAAGACCTTATTCAGAAAGTGGACTTCAGGGTCCCTCTTGCAGAAAGGCAGACTGTGTAGGTCTGGGGCAGGAACAAGAAGCTGCAGTTCTCACAAGCACCCCTGTGGATGTTGAGAGTGGGCGGTTCTCACCACACAGTAAGAGACACTGGTATCTTCAACTCACAACACTCACCTCCTAGAACATCACTTCCTAAAGGCTACAGTTTCAGCTACACAATGACATGAAATATCAGCGCTGAGCCTAAAGGATAAAAGTAGTCAATCTTCAAACCCCACAACTTCACATATTCTAAGTCAAATAAGTCACACTTTAGCATGCAGTAATATCTTCATAGAATAAAACATTAATAGCTACTACATAAATGTTAATCTGTGCTACATACTCTGGGAACATTCTAAAACCTCATGCTGCTAAAGGTAACCATTCCCTCACTGACTTTCACATTTCCTAGGTGCTAAACTTGCATTTCACCCCTTTGCTTCTCCAACTCAGCAGGCAGAAGCCAAGAAGTCTGTGGAAGGTTGCAAAGACAGCAGGACAGCTAGCAGCATCCCTGCCTTGCTAAAGCACACTGGTGGAAAAAGAGGGGTGCAGGCATCTTCCAGAGAACAGGACTCTATGCAGAGTTCTCAGGGATGCCTCCCCTGAGCACATGCAAATGCCTTTCCCTCTCACCTGTTTCTTCCTGGATGTGGGGGGAAATGCAGAAAGATGCTAAAGAAAATAGTGCCAACGGTAACCTCATCTTTGAGAGCAAAGATGACGACCTGTGTAGAAAATGGAGAGAAGGTGGCTCATGGATGTCCTGTGTTCTTTCAGGTGATGGCCAGTCGAGTGCAACCACGAGAGGAGACAGAAGGGACTCCAGTAAACCACTTTTCTTATATTCAAGGGTGCTAGAAACAGGATGCCTGGAACACCACATAGACCACGTGGGAAAACACCAGCATCATCCAGGAGGCAGAAGTGGCTGGAGAGGAGAGTCCGGACTCTGACCTTTGTTAGAGTTTCTGCACCAAAGGCAAGGCAGGGCCAGGTCAACTGTTTAGGACTGGCTAGTTTGAATAACTTCACAGGTGCTAAGCTTCGAGAGCAGTCCCTAGGGGCCTGGTTCCTGGCCCTGGATGGTTCAGGCAGAGGAATATTGCCTCCTGGGGTGCTGGGGCCAGTGGAGGCAGCGTGGCTGTGGACCAGGAGTCCACATGTCAGTGGTACTCCCCAGGTTCAGCCCTCAGATGACTCCAAAAACCGGCCTGCCCTGAATTGGGCAGGCTCTCCCCAGGCAGAACAGCATCACAATACACTGAACATTAAAAACACAAATAATACAACAGAACCCTCTACTCCCTTCCTGTTTATTAAGAGGAGATTCAGCAGCCTCATTCTGAACCACAACTGAAACCTCTCCATGTCACGCCAAGGAAACCAGAGGCGATGACTTAAAAGAAATGGACTTCCCAAATACACTCAGTATGTTGAATGTGACACATTTGCTCTCGGCTTATAATTGAGATGTGCAAAGCTTTTCTGGCCTAACACAGGGGGAAGGTGGTAGGAAGTGTTGGCAAGGGTGGAAATGAGATGGAGGAACCATGGTGAGTTTTAATTGCCTAAAAAGCAACTCTTTACAACTTCTGGGAAACTTCTGAAGAAGAAAATGACTCAGCTTCAGAAAGTGTCACTGACCTCATTTCCAAAATAACAAGAGCTGCAATGCAGGGCATGCCCTTGTTCAAGGAGCCCTACATATAGATCACCATCTCTGGGAACTATTCAGCTGACCAGGATCACACAACAGGGCTCCATTTCCACACAAACACATCCACTAATCCATTTTTCATGGACGTCAACAAATATGAATTCTTACAAATTCTAAACTTGTAATAGAGAAGAGAGATGCCTACAAGGGCTCAAAGCATCCAGATGTAGGATTTGTTTAAAGTCAAGAATAATCTTAGTTTGTGGTGTACTTTTCACAATCCCCCTTTGCTACCCCAATTCAACCTACTCCTCCATACAACCCTTCTCCATTCCCTTCCCCTCACAACCCACACACAGCAAACAACTACGGTACTCGCTTTTCTTTACAAATTATATTTATTCCTCTGCATTTAGATGCTAGCTTTTGAAATATCAAGTCAGATAACCATGAGGGACATGCTAATTAATAACTAATAACAACTCATTGATGAACATTTATTATTTGCTACTCTGCCAAGCATTTTATATGCCTTATCTTCTTGAATCCTAACCATTCCAGGAACTAGGTATTATGACCATCTTCATTTTCCAGAGAAGGAAATCAAGGCCTCTAAAGATTAAGTGACTTGCCCAAAGTCATATGGCTACTAAGCAAAATTTTACTAAGTCAAAATTTAGATCTGGGTTTCCTGACTTGAGAGCCAAAAGTATAGTAACTAGACTGCTAATGAGACATGGTTGGTTTCCACAAATGTCCAATTTAGGCTACATGGGCATACTCTCTCCACAGGCACGCTATCAGCCTCAGGGGCCACACTGCAGAGACACATCGCTCCACAAGAAGGCATTTCACCCCCTGGCGGCACACGGAGCAGAACACGCCAGGTGGTACCCTCGCTCCAGATCCTTTAGAGCTGTCATGAAGTGGCCACAGGCAAACGTCTCAGGGAAGTAGAAGTACTGGCCTGACAAAATGTGTACCTTTTTCTTTTTTTTTAATAAAGGGGAGAAATTAAACAGCATGACAAGAGAATCATGCTGAGATCTAAGCATCTTTGTGCTAGCACTGCTGATCTTGAATAGACAGCTTAAATGAGCTTAACTCATGGCATTCATTCAAAGAATTAACCTGTTGCCAAGTAAAGTGTCTCAAAGAACTGGAATGCTGTCAAACGAGCTTAACATCATGAAATGGTACAACTTAATGAGATTCTATAAATCTCGAGGAACACAACACAGAGCTTCCTCTCCAAAGACTGATTTCACAAGTGGGGTGTTTTCTTTCTTGGGTGCATACACACAATGGTAAGCAAAATGCTGTAACTAAAAGCCCCTTTTTGAATTGAGTAGAACTTCTACTTTTCCCTTTACCTAACTCCTTTTGAATCATTTCATAAAAATTCTAAGTAAAAAATCTCATATAGTTGATACAATTGTGCTAATTAGATCTCTTTAAACATAAATTCACCCTCCTGAGACCTAACACACATTCTTAAGAAGGAAGCCCTGACATTAAAAGAAAACCAACCAGGGCCTCAGTGCCAAATGTAAAGCACAGGGGTAGAGATACTGATTCCTACAAAAGAGCAATTGGCCTCTATTTTAAATGGAGGAATGGAGATGGGAAAGAGGGGGTAAAAAACCAGAATGTTCTGACTAGATGGGAAAGGTAAGAAATTCAAATTCAGCAATATTTGTTTCTGAGAAAAAGTGTGACAACTGCTCACCTGTCTACTGCTTCGACGTCAAAGCAAAATCTCTTCTCAATGGAGTCTGTTTTCCGCCGTGTGCAGGATTTGAGGGTGACTGATTCATCTTCTCCCTGTTGGGAAGACACAGACAGTCAAAATGAGGCCAGAACTCGGGCCATGCTCCTCTCCTGGACAAAGATGCCACATAAACAGGAGTGATCATTTCATCCTCTAAGACCTGAGTATTCAGGACCACAGGAGGTTGGTCACCAACTTCCTCAGGCCAGAGCCTCATGCAGATAAAATCTGTGAGCCATGTTTTACTTGGAGCCCAGCATCTGAGTATTGACAGATTATGATGGTATATATAGCAGCAACACATGCTAGATTAAACTCTTGTTGGTATTGTTTTAAATAAGTTTAATCTGCAGGTTTGATAAGAGTTGAAACAAGACGACCTTGAGGTCCTCCTTCCAATTCTGAACTTCTATGATCTTGGTTCAATGGTCACTTCTCACTAAAAACATTCCTGCAAATACACCAGACATGCTCACATAGCACCATGTACCCCGCTCCTTCCCTCATAGCACTGATCACAGCTGAGATCTGCTGCTGCCCAAAGGATGATTCAAATAAAGTCTCTCTCCTCATTAGGCTGCAAGTTCCCTGAGGGCACGTACTAAGCCTATTTTTTGCTTGCCATTGGGTCCCCAGAGACCAAACAGTCCCTGGAACAGAGTAGGTGTGCAATGAATATGTTTTAACAGCTTTTTCAATGGCACCCCATTCCAGTACTTTTGCCTGGAAAATCCCATGGACGGAGGAGCCTGGTGGGCTGCAGTCCATGGGGTCGCTAGAATCGGACACGACTGAGCGACTTCACTTTCACTTTTCACTTTCATGCATTGGAGAAGGAAATGGCAACCCACTCCAGTGTTCTTGCCTGGAGAATCCCAGGGACGGGGAAGCCTGGTGGGCTGCCGTCTCTGGGGTCGCACAGAGTTGGACACGACTGAATCGACTTAGCAGCAGCAGCAGCATATTTAAAGTATGTACTTTCTTATTGAAGTATACTTGATTTACAATGTTGTGTTAATTTCTGCTGTACAGCAAAGTCACTCAGTTATTTGCATACACATTCTTTTTCAGTTCTTTTCCATTATGGTTTATCAAGGATACTGACTATAGATCCCTGTGATATACAATAGGACCTTGTTGTTTATCCATCCTATCACTCAGTCAGGTCTGACTCATTGTGACCCTATGAACAGTAGCCTTCCAGGCTCCTCTGTCCATGGAATTCTCTAGGCAAGATACTGGAATGGGTAGCCATTCCCTTCTCCAGGGGATCTTGAGTATAATTTTTAATGTATAATATATTGCATATGTTTAAGTAAACAACTTATGAGTTTTGACATCTGTATACATCCATGAAATCACCAACATAATCAAGGTAATGAACATTTCCATCAGCCCACAAGTTTCCTTGTGAGTCCCTTTGTAATCCATCAGCCCTCCACCCAGTCCATTCCCAGGCAAACACTGAATCTGTTCTGCCACTACAAATTAGTTTGAATGCTCTGTAACTGTATACAAATGGAATGCCCTTTTATGCCAGACTTCTTTCATTCAGCGTAATTCATTTGCTAGTCACTCATGCTGTGTAAATCAAGGGTTTATTTCTTTTTACAAATGATATGATCAACAAGGGGGTAATACCCAAAATATATAAACAACACATACAAGTCAACAACAAAAAAGCTAACACCTCAACTAAAAAATGAGGAGAAGACTTAGACAGATATTTTTCCAAAGAGGAAATGCAGATGGCCGATAGACACATGAAAAGCTGCTAAACATGACTAAACATCAGAGAAACACAAGTCAAAATCACAATGAGATATCATCCTACTCCTATCAAAATGACTATTATCAAAAAGACCACAAATAATAAATGTTAGTGAGGATGTGAGGATGTAGGGAAAAGGGAACCCTTGTACACTGTTGGTGGGAATGTAAATTGGTGTAGCCACTGTGAAATACAGTATGGAGGTTTTTCAACCAACTAAAAATAGAACTACCATATGACCCAGCAATCCCACTCCTGGGTGTACGTACATCCAAAAGAAAACAAAACACTAATTCAAAAAGATACACATACCCCAGTGTTCTTAGAAGCATTATTTACAACTGTCAAGATATGAAAGCAACCTAAGTGTCCATCAACAGATGAATGGATAAAGAAGTGGTACAGGGCTTCCCTGGCAGTTCAGTGGTTAAGAATCCGCCTTGCAATGTAGGGGACACTGGTTTGGTCCCTGGTCAGGGTAGACCCCTCATGCTGTGGAACAACTAAGCCCAAGCACCACAACTACTAAGCCAGGGTTCTAGAGCCCATGAGCCACAACTACTGAGCCCACAACTATTGAAGCCTGCACTCCTAGAAGCCTGTGCACCAAAGCAAGAGAAGCCACCACTGCTGCAACTAGAGTGTCCCCGCTCTTCACAACTAGAGAAAGCCTGCGTACAGCAACAAAGACCCACTACAGCCAAAAAAAATCCCATATATATATATATTTTTTTTAAATAACAGAAGTGGGGTGTGTGTGTATGACACACATATAGACACACACACATACAACAGAATACTACTCATAAAAGAGAATTAAACTCTGCCATTTGCAACAACATGGATGAACTTGGAGGGTATTACGCTTAATAAAGTAAATCAGAGAAAGACAAATAAATCTGTAAAAGCTAAAAAATGAAACACATTTGAATAGAACAAAAAAGAAACAGACTCACAGATATACAGAACAAACCAGTAGGAAGAGGGAAGGAGGGAGTAGCAAGATAGGGGTAAGGGATTAAGAGATACAAATTACTATGTACAAAATAAATAAGTTACAAGGATATATTGTACAGCACAGGGAATATATCAATATTTTATAATAACTATAAATGGAGTATAACTGTAAAAAATTGTGAATCACTATTTTATACCTGAAACATAGGTAGTATTGGAAATCAACTATATTTCAATAAAAAATAAAAATTAACATTAAAACAATGCAAGCAATTTTTTAAACCCATGGTATAAAACAAAGGAGCTTTTTTCTTTGAACTATTGGGTAGTATTCCATTGTACAAATGGAATGCAACAGTTTTGTCACACAGCACAGCACTAATTTACTGCTTAGAAACATAGAGGTTTCTGCCCCTGATTTCTTCTCTTCCTGTCACATAGGAATTTTTTAGGGTTCCTTTTTCTCCTGTATCTGCCAATGTTTCTTCCTAAACTAGGGGGAAATTAACAAACTTGCCTAGTCTGTTGAATAATAGGAAATGTGACTGCATATGGTAAAACTTAATCACCCACTAATATCAAAATAGCACATAAAACACAGAAGATCTAGGAAGAGACAGTCTACATTCACAAGTCTTACACTATTGTCTTACTGAATGGCAAAGATTAACTTCTCAGATTGAGAACTGCTCCTTCTGCAATGCCTAAATGTATGACCATAAATGCACAAGCATATGTACCTCTGACCATGTTAATATCTAACTCTATTTCTGATTTAATGGTGTTGGACTGCTTCCCACTTGGAAAGTTTAGGGGGAGGGTGGTTTAGTCGCTAAGTCGTGTCCGACTCTGGTGACCCCATGGACAGTAGCCTGCCAGGCTCCTCTGTCCATGGGATTCTCCAGGCAAGACTACTCGAGTGGGTTGCCATTTCCTTCTCTGGGTTAGGGGGAGGTGTCCCTGAGAAATAGGAGAAAACAGAGATCTATACAAAACTGGCAAATATAAGCAGAAATAAGAGGAATATAAGACTTTGTTCCAAAAATGACCATAACATACCAGGAAAAATCTATAAAGACAATCTATTCAAGTATCATGGTTTTAAAAAATGGGGAAGAGAGATAACGATCACTTATACAAACAAATGAAGAGTTACAACCATGACAAACACTACAAAAAAAGAAGCATGTTGTGCTACAAAAGCCTAAATTAAGGGGGTGTAACCTGGGCAAAAAGGTCAGCAAAGGCTTTCTTGAACTGAGACCAAAGGATTCATAGGAGATAAAACCAAGAACACGGATCTGGGTGGAGAACAGCAGGTGAAGAGGCCCCCACAGTCAGGGTCCATGGAGCCCTGGAGGAACTGAAAGGAAGTCGGTGTGTCTGGAATCCAAGAGCAAGACTGAAAGAGGACTGAGGAAGACAGGGACCTGATCATCCAGATTATGGTCTGTATCCTGCAAGCAGTGGGAACATAATGAAGGGTTTCAAGCCAGGGAAGGGACAGGGTCAGCCCTGGGCTATTCCAGGGCTCCCACAGAGAGGGGCCTCATCTCATGGGGTAGAACTCGGGGTACTGTCTTTCACCACATACAAGCCCTGTCTCCAAGAGGATGCAGAAAATCTGCTCACGTCTCCTGGACTGAAATGAAGAGAAAAGCGGGTACTTTCAAAGGAAAATAACCCAAATGCAAGGGGATAAGGAAGGAGAGAAGGATAAAGAGCATGTTAGGAAAAGAAAACGCCCTATCACCTATTTAAGTTTATCTCCAGCTCCTAAGAGAGCTTTGTATAAACATGTAACACAATGACATCACATGTTCCTCCTATATAAATTAAGAAGATATCACCTCTGGACAGCCAGTCTTCACGTCTCTTCCACCCTGAGGCTAAGGAAACAGAGAGATGTCATGAAAAGCTATTATTTTATATTTATACATTATTATTCTATTTGATTTGCCTCAGAATCAGGAGACGCCAGCTCCAGAATCAGGGTGTGAGTACTGGCTTTAGTACTCACTGATCATATAGCCTTAGAAATCACTTTCTCTCTCTGATCCTCAATTTCCTCTTTTGTAAAGGAGGAAAAATGGATCAAACAGGAAGAGAAAGGACAATATTTTAGAAAATGTAAAATATAATATAAGTAATTATTACTAGAAAAATGATTTCATATAATACCAAGCTCCCAATAGAGCAGCCTCTGTGTCAGCCTCTATTTTCTGTCCCAAGAAGTTTATATACATTAATACATATAAACCTCTTAAGAACTCAGTGTTTCCTTTTATCTCAGTAAAGTCTAAGGAGTTCCAAACACTCACCATAATTGGTCTCTGCCCTTTACTTTTAAGTGTGGCAAGAAAGGAGTAGAGAAAATACAAGAGAGTTCCTTCACTCCAGGTTTAGGAAAGCACCAGATCAACAGTCCCAAAAGACTGTGAGAGAATAACTCAGTGAAGTTGATTTCTAGAAGGACTAGAAATTAGAAAAGAACTATGACTTGATCTAAGAAAGGCAGACCTAACTCTATTTCCAGTTCATGATAATAAGCGATTCCTATTAACAGAGATTGTTACTATTTCTTCTAACTCTATAATTTCTCTATGTTTGATCATTTCACATGTCTATCTTCCTGCGATTATTTATAAGTCAACTTTACCCCTAACAAGAAACATTAAAAGTGACTTGACTTTTTTTTTATGCTTTCATACAAGGAAGGACAGAGATGCTGACCAACTCCAGTGTTGTGGCCTAAGAAAAAGAAAGTCAGGAAGAGAAACTGGAAGCGGCAGAGAGCAAGGGGGCAGCTTGGGGGAGCAGCTAACAATAATGACAACAGCGTCACACATCACTGACCTGGGCAGTCTAACCTCAGAGCCAGTGCTCTCCGCCTCTACACTGCAGCGCCTGCACACGTGCAAGCAAACCCAACAGGAGGCACAAAAATGCAGCACAAAGAAGGCCACAGTTGGAATACTTACAGAGGACTACCTTATCGACAGGTCAGACACAGCAAAAAATTCTTTACACTAAAGATAGAACCAGAGAAATTATCCATAACGCAGTCCAGAGATTCAAAGAAATGAAAAATATAAATACTTTTTATTAAAAGTATTTAAATATCTCCAAAAGGAGATAATAGAAAGAATGGGGAGGGGGGAAAATTCAAAATGATAATTGAAAAGGATTTTCCAAAATTACTAAAAGACAGCAATCCGCAAATCCAGAAAGGCCAAAATGCCTGAGCACAACAAATTAAAAAAAAAAAAAATTCACAGAGAGGACCATCATAAATAGAATACTGAAAGGAAAAAGAAGAAGGAGATGTAATGTGGAGCCAGAGAGAAAAGACAGAACAGACCCAAAAAGGCAATGTAGACAGACGGAGCGCTCCCAGAGGAAAGGTGAACCCTGGGGCACGGCAAGGCACTTCTTGCAGCAGTCACCCCACAGATGCAGCCTGGCTCTTGTAATGATGGCCACAAGGACGTCTTTCACCCCACATGCTCTCAATGTAATGCAACTGTGCTGTTCCTCCTAAGACAGGGTCTGCCCTCTCCCGCTACAACTGGGTGAGCTTAGGTGGGCTTTCATAACTGCTTCAACCAACACACAGGGCCAACATAAGTCTAGATCATTAAAAGGCAATGCAGTGTCTGCTTTTATTGGTGGAAGACTCACTCCTGAAAACTTTAGCTGTCCTGAGGCCGCCATGCTATGAGGAAGCCCAAACCAGCCCACATAGAGAAGCCAGAGAACAGGACTTGGAACTATACAGAGCAAAAGAGAAAGAGGGAAGAGAAGAGAAGAGGAGGTCAGGAGAAAGGAAGATATCTGATCAGCCCAGAGTTGCTTCAAACCCTTATGATCCAGTTCCAGTCACCAACTGATTGGAACCATTTGAGAAACTCTAAGCCCAAACCACTCACCCACATGCTCCCCAAAGTCCTTACCCACAGAAACTGTAAGAAATAACTAAAATGATTGGTGCTGTTTTAAAAGTCACTACATTTTTTAGTGTTCTGTTACAATAAATAACTGGAATAGATATCTGGAAAACTGAAATGATAGATAGATAACTGGAACATCTAAACTGCCAACTGGCAGTCCTCTAGGTATCAGATGCAAGTGATGAAAATTAGTTTCACAGGATGAGGTCATCCAAGGATTTCTAGTATCTAAACATATTAACACACTTAATATTGCACATATGTGAAATACAAGAATCTGTCTTAATTACAGCTTCTAACACAGCTTATAACTAAAAATAATCATCTTATTTATTTACTTTATTCAGATGCCATCCCCCCTGAAACTACTATATAAAAATGAAGAAAATTACAGTGAACATTGGAGGTGTTACTTCAAACATGCATTACACTCATCATATGTTAACCAAGTAAATCAAACATGAAATTTAAAAATGAACTCACCCCCTTTCCTCCTGACTTTTGGTCAAATGGTACCATGGTGATTTGTTTGGAATCCCGTTGATATGTACAGTAATGCTTCACCCACGAAGTTCCAAAGTGACCTGCAAAGTAATATTCCCCATTAAACATCTCTACATGTCCACTGAATACTGGACAACACAGAACATGTAACTCACAATGCTCACCTATTCTTAAACTGTTTATAGGGGCAATATGCTGGGAGGGATTGGGGGCAGGAGAAGGGGACGACATCACTGGATGGCATCACTGATTCGATGGACGTGAGTCTGGGTGAACTCCGCGAGTTGGTGATGGACAGGGAGGCCTGGCGTGCTGCGATTCATGGGGTTGCAAAGAGTCGGACACGACTGAGTGACTGAACTGAACTGAACTGAGGGGCAATATATTCTCCACACCAGCTAGACAACCACAGGCAGAAATCTAATCTCACATGCTGGAAGTGGAACTAACCCAGGACTTTTCCCAAGGACCAAGGAAGACTTTTTCCCACTAAATGCTGCATCTGATGGGTCTTAAAATACAATGGAAGTAGAGGTTCTCTGGGGAAATTAATTCATTTTCCCATCATCAATTTCCATCTGAAGCTTCCTTTCTCTCCCCTGACAGGAGTAAGATGACTGGACAAGAACATAGAAAGGCTCCTCAAAATGCCCGTCACCGTCCCCATGTGGTGCGATGACTTCACGCTTCCCACACAGCTACGCTGTGATCACGTGCACAGATATATACAGGGGTTCTGACCTACTTTCAAATTCCTAATTTTTACTTCAGCAGAACTCAAGAAGATCTGAAAAGCAGACAAAGAAAACCCAGAGACACTAGACATGTGGAACGGAAGTAAATGTAAATGCTCAAATGTAATCTAAGTGTTTGTCCCTCAAAATTATCCCTCGGGAAAGAGGCAGGTGCCCTGAAGACAAATTCTGACAGTTTCTTATTTTACTGGTGCCTGGCCAATTACTTTATTTCAAACAAAGTACTATTAGGGGAAGAAGGCATAATTGGCATTGTTAGCCTGCAAAGACCTCAATCAATATGAGTTCTGGATGTTTATAGAGACTGCATAACAGACATGATTAAAAAATAATGATAACATGAAAAAAGATTCAGCAGACACTTAATAGGTATTTTTCAGGGTATGAATACCCATTGCAAGTGTTGGATATCACTTAATACACTTAAAAAGCAATGGAGCGTTTATATTGGAGCATTAAGAACAAATGAAAACAGCAACTATTCTCATGTGTTTTTGTGGCTTAGAGAATAAACTCCAGTGATGGCACAAAGATTTCCAAAGTGCTGTATATGTAGCTTCTGCTTCTTACAAGCCTTAACAAGCTCATACCTGTAAGAATAAGGGACATAAAACTCTCATCACAACTGATACTCCAACCTCCAATCCCATCACTACACCATTGGCACCAGGGAACAATTTTATGCCCAAGCAAATTTCTGAGCAATCACTACACAGAATAATCACTGTAAGTATTTTGTTTCTTAGGAAACTTCTGGGAGTGAAGACATTTGACAATCCTAATCAACAGTGCCCAGACAGGAGACTATAAGAAGAACTACCCATTAAAGGAAAATAATGCCCTTTCTTTAATCTCTAGTACTGCATGCATGAATTAAGTCTGGGAGTGCTACAGCCCAGAGCATAAATCTGAGTCATCACTGAAAACCCTAGGTTAGCAGTACCTAGCATTTCTTTCCTTGACATCCTATGGGCAAGTCAATGGCCCTTCTCCCTGGCTTGTGAAGTGAGCTTTTATTTCTACTTTTCATAACATTCTGGAATGACAGGAGTTGAAGTGAAGAAGGAAAGAGCCAAAATCATAGTACTTTAGGCCTTGCTGAAACAAATCTCAAAAACAACTATTATTAGGTCTACCAAAGGATATGACTATAAAACCCAGCCAGTTAGACCTCTCCAAGGCCTCTACGCCAAGGCTGTGGTATGTAAAGCTATACTGAGGGTATACAGGAACCTCAAGAGTAGAGTCCCACCACAGGGAGAGGTGGCAGCGCAGAGCCTATGAATTCCGGGTTGCAACAGGATTCCAGTTACACAGAAAACACAATATATCACTAGGAGATAGACAAGACCTTGTGGACAGCATCTTTTCCCTAGAAAGCTGAACTGTAAAGTCATTCTGCTTTGACCAAAATGTTCCATGTCAGGGACTACTGGATACACCCCCAGCTCCTGAGAAAAAAGGCATGAGTACACCCACGCCGCTGGTTGGCCTGGCACTCACGTTTCTCCTGGACGTAGAGGTACCCTTCCATAGTGTAAGGACTGATGGTCTTGTGCTCAAGGGGATTCTCCTTCATCTTCTTCATCAGGGATTCCACTTCCGACCTGGTGCCTTCAAAGCGATTTCGTGTCTAGGATGAAAGGAATTTTATCCAAATCAAAGAAATGAAACCCTCTTTGTTTCTCCAGCACTTCAGAGTATCAACCTACAGAATCCTAGATCTAAAACCAAGTGAGGAATGTTCAGCTATCAAAAAATAAGGCAAATGTTTACTTTACTGAAGTATACTTTGGCCTGAAAGCCCTATCCAAGAATGACACTCAAATTCTAGTGACCATCAAAATCACGTGGGGAACCAGCAGGAAATGCAACTGACCAGTCCTCACCCCCAAAGATAAACTCATCACTTCTCAACCCAGAAACATGCGTTTCTAGCAAGCATCCTGGCGACTCAGAGGCAGAGGGCCCACAGCAGGACAAGCCCTCCACCAGCCTCTAGGACAGAGATGCTCTCACCCTGGCTGTTTGCTGACAGTTTCCTCCTCAAATGCAGCTGCTTCATGTAAGGTTCCCCCTCCGCCAGAACAGCCTGTACCAGTACCCAGGGGAGCCCAGGGACCATCGCAGCTCCAGGGGGCCTGTGGCATCAGCTAAGACCTTCCAGCTCAACTTCTCCCTCTGCAGGGCCTGCTGCCCTCAACTCTCTCACAGGTGTTTTTGCCCACACTGCCTCCTGGGAACCTGCTCTGTGTAAATCTCCGCTTCAGAGCCTGTCTTCTGAGAAATCGAGCCCAATGGGAGGCCATACTTCATGAAAGCTCGTCCAAGACCCTGCAACTTCCTGTTCTGAGGCGCCACAGGGAACAATGAGAGCTCGGGCTTCCAAAAGCATACAGTCCAACCCACTCGGACACACTTGGGTTTATTTGGACACAGGATCAACCAGAGACAAAGACAGACGAAGTGCAGACTACTGTGATCACATTAGGGAAGAAAGGGGTTTAGTCCCAGTGACTGATCAGAGGCCTAAGCCGGATTCTGTGCACCCAAAGGCCCTGCTGCTTACAATCTGGGAAAGGAGATTGGGAGTAAGGCACACTGACTTGGATTTCCTCACCAAGAGTTGAACAAGAACACATCCTTTGAGCTGGAGGCCAGCATGTGTTCCCCACCCCCTACTTCTGAATATACAGTCTAGTGTTTCAAGTGGCCAGGCAGCTGGACGCACAGAAGGGAGGCCGGGCAGGGTTGGGTGGGGCTGGGACTTCCACTGCCAAAGGAAATCCTGATGCTGGTGCTACAGATTTAAAACATAATCAGCAGCAGCACTTCTGCGAACAGAAATAATGGAGCTTTGAAATAACAGAGGTGAGGATGAGCTCTGGGACCACCAAGCACCCTGGAGATGACTGCCCTCTGCTGCCCTTTGAACCCAAGCAAGACCCATCCTCCCCATCTGCATTCCCATCCATTTACGCGATCTCTATGCAACCAGACCCATATTTTGTTTCTTCCTTCCCTTAACAAGGGAAAGGAAGCCCATCCCCTCGCCCACTCACGTTCTGTATGCTGATAGTCAACTGTGTCTTGAAGTCGTTGAAGTCCTTGGCCAGTTCATAACCATGGTGATAGAAAGTGAAGAGTCCTTGTAGGAATGCCAGTAGCTGTAAAGGGAAGACCTCATATAAGCAGGTTCAAGAGGTATTATGGAGCTGTATCTGAGTTCCCAGCCCTGCTTTGAACATAATATAATGACAAGGTAATAATAATGACTATCATTTACTGAGCTCTTCTTACGTGCCAGGCTCTTGAGACTTCATATGCCCCATCTCACTGAATAGTCCTAACAGTAGGATTCATTACATAGGTTGTTATCTCCATTTTAACAATAAGGAAGCAGATTCAGAGAGGTTAAGTAACTTGTCCCAAAACACACAGTACATAGCAGCTACAATTTGAAACGAGGTCTCCTTGGCACCAACACCCAAGCTCATATCCTGTAAGCCTCATCACCCCCTAAGAAAACCACTTCTTCAGAAACTGAAGATGAGGGGTCCTACTCAGTCTCCTATTAAATTCATTACATCAGGTTATCATGCAAAAGGGTGTGGTTATACTGATAACCAACAAAGAAGAGAGAAAAGGAAGCTGGTGTGTCCTGAGTCTGCAGCCTAACAGGCAAAGTCAAATCAAAGAAAATCATCAAGATTAGATCCAGTTCAAGTGTGTTTCTGCACTTGCCGTAAATTATCTGAAAGTCAATGCTCTGGATCCCTTTATTAAAATAATCCCATGTTCCCACATGTTCAGTTAAGATGGTTTCCCTAAATTCTCATTTAAAGTACCTTGGGCTAAAAGGTAACGGCATTCCTTGTTTAGTCCTGTCTTTAGTGAAGAGTGAAAATATCTGTTCACCATGATTCTTGCAATAGACCTTCATATACTTAAAACAACTAACTGAGCCCCTGCCAGCCTTCACTTCTCCAAGCCGTCCTGCTGTCTTTCCTCTCATCGTGCATATGGAACCTCATTGCTGTTACGCCTCCTGGCCCCTTCCCAAGCTCTACATGTCCTGCCTCGGTCCCATATCGCAAGCTGAAAGAATTATAATTAAAGCCTGAACACAGTTTAGAATAACCAGGACCTCAACTCTATCACAAGCTCAATTCTACTACATTTGGAGACCACCCCCAATCTAACGTGAACTGCTCGAAGCTGACTCACATCGTTTGAGTTGTTCCCTCAGACCTGCCTCAAACACGTTATATCAAGACACAGTTGCATCACTTTATACTGTTGTGTTTAATCTTCTAGTCCTTAAATGAACATACCTTTACTTATTAAACACAATCTCACTTTGTTTCACCTAACTCTCCCTTTCTGAGAAGCAGCCTTAACGATGAAAGTAAAGGAGACCATTACATTTTGCCTGTGGCAGGAATGGTAAACACCAGGGTGTACACTGACCTGTCTTCAGGCAACGCCACGTGTCCAGCCCACTTTATCAAAGAGCTTTACGCTGGAAAGTCAGACAAGGCCCAGCTCATAACAACATGGTCCCTTGACTTCCTGTTGCCGTTGTCCCTGGAGCATCTGCTCC
Source organism: Bos taurus (assembly GCF_002263795.3). Classification (NCBI taxonomy): domain Eukaryota; kingdom Metazoa; phylum Chordata; class Mammalia; order Artiodactyla; family Bovidae; genus Bos; species Bos taurus. Next base: position 53,962,981 of record NC_037334.1, on the reverse strand, counting down.
CTTACATCTTCACAGGAGGTAAGCAACAGGCATTGCTGGGTCCTCTAGCTAGAAGCACATCTAGGGGCACCATTTATACATCCCTAACCTAAATTAAGGAACGGGGGGTAAGCCACAGAGAGTCACCAAGGACTAACAATGAATTCTTTTCCTCAAGATGACCATAGTCTCTGTATGTCCTCTATGTAAAACCCATTTCTGTGAAGACGGCCCATACTTTTTCTTCTAAACAGCTCCAGTAATAGAGAAGAAGGGGCTCTCGTGCCAAATCTAGTGCCAGTGTTCACAAGGACAACTGTCCTTCCTTATCTCTTCCCTCCCTGTTGTCCTTGAATGCTGCTGGTCCATCAACTTTTCCAGGGCACTGAGTCACCCTCTACTGGAGAATAATGCAGAAGATAAGCAACTGATGCTCAGGGTATTCCTCCTATTAACTCTGAGCTATCCTTCACTTAAAATCAACAGGGCCTCTCTTACTCAGGGTAATTATCTCAAACAGCTCACTAAGATGTCACCTGCATGTACACACAAGCACTCCAAAGGCAGAGGGCGGCTAATATTTATTTTGGTTTTCACTTCCTTTGGTATCATGCCTGGTTGTCCATTTTTGTACAGGAAATAATGCCTTAAATATTGTTATCTTTGGACCACTTCCCTTCCTTCTCCCCTCACAGCATCTTTCCTGCCCTCCCCGACCTCCCACACACTGTATGCATCTCTGAACCCATGACCCTGGGAAATCAAAGTCCACTGCTCAGGGGTGGGCAAGGCCCACAGAAAGACTCCAGAAAAGAAAGGATCTGTCCGCTCCAAAGAAATGCTTCTCCTCACACAGAGAGAAGTGCTGCTGTGGCCTCAGCTGGTTATTAGGTAAGAGAAGCTGGCATGTGCACCCAGGCTCCTCTCTGGACATCAGACACATAGCCACAGCACAACAAAGGAAACGCCAAGGAGAGACCTTACCACTCTCCCCCTTCCCTTCTTCCCCATCCTTGTTTTCCTCTGAGAATTATTGTAAGAAAAATCTATTTTCATTTCCTAGCTGATTACATAGATTAAAAAAAAAAAAAAAAGAACAAATTAGTGATGGTTGCATCATTCTGGGCTCTGTGATAAATTTGTTTCCATTCATAGAACAGAGCTACTGTTTTGGGTTGAATTTTGCCTCTCCATATCCAAAAGATATGAAGTCTGAACTCCCAGTATTTCAGAATGCGATTTTCTGTAGAAATAGGATCTGTACAGTGGTAATAAAGTGAAAATGAATCCATTAGGCCCTAATCGAAAATGACTGGTGTCCTGAAAAACTGGGGGTGGGGGGTGGAGTGTGGACATAGTAACAAACAGAGAAGCAAGACATGCGAGGATGAAGAACTGGAGTGACTTGTCTATAAAGCAAGGAATGCCAAACACCGCCAGGAAAGCACCAGATGCCAGGAAGAGGAAAGGAGGGATTAGTTCTCTAAAGATTTCAGGCGGAGCAGGGCCTGCTGACCTAGATCTCAGACGTCTATAGCCTCTAGAACTATGAGTCAGTACACTTCTGCTGTTCTGAGGCACCCAGTTTGTGGTACTTTGTTACAGAAACCTTAGCAGAAAAATACAGCTACTAAGAACCATTCATGCACACAGTGAAGAGAAGGGCTGCCGGCAGACAGATAAAAAGCTGGGCTGGGAAAGCCAAGTAACTCCCTGTAACTCATCCTTAACCTATTAGCACCCTGGGCCACGGCAAAGACTGAGATCATCTATGCAGCTGATTTAGCACAGGAGTGCTGGCGGGGCCACTCAGCAAGAGAGCCAGATGCAGACCGATGTATCAGAAGAGACACTGAGCTGATGGGTCGCGACAGAATGCCACCGACCAAAGAAAAAGAAGGACAACCTGCAATGAGGCACGAGCCGTGAAAAAGGACAGAAAGGCAGAGCACTGAGAAGTACTCAGGAGGTGAAACTTGGAGGCTGCAGAGCCTGACAAATGTGTAGAGTGAGTTCTCGGCAGCACAAGGTAACTGCCAATTATGAAAACTCAGGGAACAGACGGAACAAGGCTTTACCTTCGGGAAGCCATTAAGTCATTATCTATGATCCCAATCTCCAGAACATTTCGTATCTCAACAATAAAATTAAGGTTTCCAGGGCACAAAAAAATAGAGGGTTTAGATCCCAGAAGTCTGACTTTTCTTCCTTGGCATACTAACATTTTGTTTTTCTAAAGGTAGGTAACATCTTGGTACCTGAAGCTATTTTTTAAGAAACAAATGAACATAGTTGATGTGCATGGAGGTTCCCTGAACGGCTGCAAGATTCCCTGGACTGAAACCAACTCAACACATGAACACTTATACCAGGCACCCCAACAATTTAGTTCAATTGATTTTTTGTTGGTTTCCTTTCCACCTGCAAATAGTCAAATGCTGTTTCAAATAGAAATTAAGAGTCAGACCATTACAGCTCTGCCATTTACTAAGTGTGACCTTGCAGAGGTAAATAAACATGCTTCAATTTCTTTATCTGAACACAAAAACAGGACCTACCCTCAAATAATGATTGAATGACATAATATAGCAAAGCACTTATTAGTTACACAGAACATAACAGAGTTTCAGCTGATATCAAGTGTTACGTTCTTCTGTACAATCTAGGCCAGTAGCTTAAACTTTAATGTGCAGCAGAATCACCTGGAAGGCTTACAAAAGTATAGATGACTGGATCCCACTCCCAAATTTCAGGTATGGGGTACAGCTTGAGAATTTGTATTTCTAGGACTTTGAGAACTACTAATCCAGTCAGTTCTGAAGGCGATCAGCCCTGGGATTTCTTTGGAAGGAATGATGCTAAAGCTGAAACTCCAGTACTTTGGCCACCTCATGTGAAGAGTTGACTCACTGGAAAAGACTCTGATGCTGGGAGGGATTGGGGGCAGGAGGAGAAGGGGACGACAGAGGATGAGATGGCTGGATGGCATCACTGACTCGATGGACGTGAGTCTCAGTGAACTCCGGGAATTGGTGATGGACAGGAGGCCTGGCGTGCTGCGATTCACGGGGTCGCAAAGAGTCGGACACGACTGAGCGACTGAACTGAACTGACTGAATCCAGTCAGTAGCTTTTTCGCTATATGACTCTCTTCTCCCTACTCACAGCTCCAGCCACTCACCTGCTTGTCTACTAGTATGCTCAGAAACAAGAACATCTGCGGAAAAGTGAAGGTTACATATCTATATCCAACCTCTCAGCCAACTCATTTTTTAAAAAAATATTTACTTATTTGGCTGTGCTGGATATTAGTTGTGACATGCGGAATCTCAGCTGAAGTATGTAGGATCTTTGGTTGTGGTATGTGGGATGTAGTTCCCTGACCAGGGATCATACTCAGGCACCCTGCATTGGGAGTGCAGAGTCTTGGCCACTGGCCACTTGACCACTGGCCACTCAGCCAATTCTAACACAAGACGAGACATTTTTTCATTAGCTTTCCAGGTACCTCACTTTATGAACTCAAAAACATCTGCAATCCACAACAGCTTTCTACTTTTTAAACCCCACTGTCCATACTATCCAACCTGGCACTCACCTACATGCAACTCTGGCTCGCTCATTATTATACATGTTGCTTCCCCAAGTAGGCTGTGAGCTCCTCAGACAGAGAAGCTGGGTTGTCAGTATTTTCTATGTGTTCAGAAAAAAATGCTTTTAGATTTATCAAGACTGTATTAAACCAAGCAAACCCTGTTAACACTGCCACTTGACTCATTCACTCATTTGAGGAGACCCTGGATGGCCAAAATTGATATATTCCTCTGCCTCAGAATTAAAAAAAAAAAAAAAGCAAAACTGTTAACTGGGTCCTAATAAGCAACTATATAATAATTGGGTGTCAATTAGGTTAGCACTTTCCTGGTGGTTCATAAAGAATCCACCTACAATGCAGGATATGCAGGTTCAATTCCTGGGTCGGGAAGATCCACTGGCAAAGGGCACAGCAACCCATTCCAGTATTCTTGGCCTGGAGAATCCCATGGACTGAGGAGCCTGGTGGGTTATGGTCCACAGGGTCACAAAAAGTCAGACACAACTGAAGTGACTGAGCACACAAGCACACAATTAGGTTAGCTCTATTCTAAGCATCTTACCCTGGATAAACTCAGGTAATCTTCCTAACATCTTTATAAATGGGATTGTTATATCTGTTTTGCAGATGAGAAAACTGAAGCTCACAAAATAACTTCCCAAGAACATGCACCTGGAATATGACTGAGCTGAGATTTAAAAGCAGGCAATCTGGTTCTAGAGCCCTTGACAATGATGCTACACTGCCTCTCAAAGGCTCAAGACACTGATAAATTACACTAGAATGCCAGGAAACAGAAAGGTTAAATCCTTACACATTTCTTTTTAAAAAGAGGAGAAAGAAAGGGAGGAGGAGGAAAGCTCACATACATGAACAGAGTCATCCAGCTGAGACCAGCCTAGACTGGATGAACCCCACAGATGTGTGAGAAACATCTACTGTTGTATAAGGTTTTATGGTTATTTGTTACCCAACAAAAGCTAACAGATACAGTACCTGATTTACTATATGGAGAAATCAAAATAAACAAGGAAAAACACCTCCAAAAAATGGGATGGGTCAATTAAAATGTAACTCATCAAAATCAGGCATTTACAGAATAACATCAATTAATCTGTACATAAAGGTTATTAGAATCATACTGCTGTTTTTCTATAGAAATTCTAGCAAAAGCAAGTAAAGATGCATGCCAAAGGCTAATTCTTTATGACAGCATTTGAATTCCTGCCCCAACCATGAGAGATGAGACTGTAATTGAATGGCTGGTTTTAACACCTCTGGGCCCCAAGCAGGGAAATCAACAAGCTTGCTTTCTTTGACAGATGGCTTCCCCATCTCACAGATCCTGCAGAAAGATGGGGATTTTGAGATCTTGTTAGAGATCACTGCTAGAAAGGAAGATATCTCTAAAATTTCCAATATTCAAGTAAGACTGAGGTAATTAACAACTTTGAAGAATTTGCCAGATGACATGGCTGGGAGGAGATCCCAAGAACAAACAGTTTCAGCAAAATAAAAGACAGAAGCATCAGATTCCAAGATCAAACACAGTCTTAAAATCACCTGCCAGTCTACACACCTAAAAAGCACCCCCAAAGTTTATAAATTAGAAAGGGGGCACAAAACACTCTTGACCAAAAAGGGAGGTCATTTTCTTTCAGTTTCTTATAGTTTTATTATTTACTAAAGAAAACCACTCTTTCTTAAATTTAGGTAATCTTATTTGTAAAGAGACTCAAGGCTTGGGTCTAAATCAGAGGCTGCATCTGGCTGAAAAGTTCAAGATCTGCAAGTCTTAAATTGAGGCCCATGTGCTCATTTGGTGTCTCCATGGATTCTGAACACTAGTGCCACAGCAGGGTACAGCAGTACCACATCTCCACGAAGCCACAACCACACTGGGGTGGCCGAGGCTACGGCCAGACTTGTTCCCACACTGCAGCCCTACGTGCCCACTGGGATGTTCCACCCAAGTCCAAACCCCATCACAGTCCCTTCAGGGCAATCTCCATGCCTCCTGGTTATAATAAGCCTAGAGTGAGACACTGCTTCCTATCCCATCTTTTTAATACATGCCTCGGATAAGAAGGGGCTTTGAACTTAGGGGGCAAAAAGAGAAAGGTTTCCTTGGGTTACTGCTGTCTTTGGGTTATTTGCAGGAGAGAGGAAGCGATGGCGAGGGTGGGGGTTCGGGACAGGCAGAGGAAGGAGAAAAGGTAAGGGGTCATCACTATTGTTTGGCAAGATGAAAACCCCTCCCTCCCTTACTCCGACTTAGAAATGAACCAGCCCAACCCAACCCAACATAGATGAGGGAACCGTTGCTGAACATTCTACATCCATGTCTATGGTTGCACTGGGAAGAATCCAGGGTAGCCAGATGACAGCACTGTTACTAGCAGAAGGCACAGCATCAGGGCTGATCAGTCTCTTCATGAACAACTTAGAGCACTTCATCATCTAGGTAACTGGAATGAGGGGTAGGGATGAAAGTCTGGGTACATGCCAAAACCCTGAGCATCTACTTACAGGCTCCACGAACTCAAACATCTTCCTCTCTTGGACTTCCTGCACCTTGAAGACATACTCCAGGGATACTTCATAGAAATGCTGCCGGACCAGGTCCACTTGGCTGTCTGCCTACAAGCAAGATAGGATTTCAGAGAAAAAGCAGGTCACTATCTGAGGAGAGGATTCAGTAAGCAGCTTCCCACCCCCACTCCCACCCCTCGCCAAGAAAAGATCTCGGGAGATGGTTTTTAAAAACAAATCCAGTAGCATGAAGCAGAAATCAGAATAATGTTCATGGTTACCTGAGTGCTAAGTTTGGGTCAGGCACTGTGCCCATAGCTGTACATCATTATCGTATTCAATCCTCATAAATTGTAGTTATTTAATCCTCATTATAATCCTAAAAAGAAGATAGCATCCTTCCCCCTAACTTACAGGAAGTAAATGAAATCAGCTAACATTAATGAGCCTGACAGAGTTGGTACAAGACCAAACTGGGACTTCTGTCCTGGCTGCTCTTTCTCTAAGACCGCTGTACATCCTTACACCTCTAGACTCTTACCACTTTCCCACATGGGGCAGACCTACGTTCCATGAAATACAGAATTTTAAAGAGAAAAAGAAAACGTGCAGGACCATCCTCATCCGATCCATCCTAATGAACAAAACAAGCTGATAGGGGACAGGAGACCTCAGAACAGAACATTTTCACTCATCCCAAACACTTTCTTTGGACAAGGATGAACTACTAGTTTACAGCATAATTGGGTTTCCCTGGTGGCTCAGTAGAGACCTGGGTTCCATCCCTGGGACAGGAAAATCCCCTGGAGAAGGAAATGGCAACCTACTCCAGTATTCTTGCCTGGGAAATCCTATGGACAGAGGAGGCTGGCGAGCTACAGGCCACGGGGTCGCAAAACAGTCAGACACACTTACACTAGCAGTTGGATTTGTCAAGTCCCTGCAGTCCTTGATTTCTTGAAGTGCAAATCCAACACACTTACACCAGGGACCCACCTACTTCCCCCGACTCCCCCCAAACCCTGGACGAACAACAACAGCAAAGCAGAGTAATTACATTGCTCCCGCAAAGCCTCACCTCCCACTCTTGTAGGTCGTGAGACCTGGAAAGACCCACAAGTGCGTACAAGCAGGCCAGTGATCTGGGATCCAGAACCCAGGGGAGAAAATGACTGTGTGGAGCGGCAAGAAGCTGTGCTGAGAATCACCTCAACCACCACTACAAAGCTCTTACACTTTCAACAGTGTGGCGGAAGTCAATCCACTCTTTCCAAACAGATAATTACACTGAAAGTACATTTCAATGACATAAGAAAAATATGATTTTTTAAAAACAAAAATGGATATCCTGCTAATAGGTAACAAAACACTCTTTTCTTTAGAAATAAAGGTGTCAGGTGTCATTCGACAACATACTTTACAAAGACAAAGCTCCCAAAGGAGTATTTCTTTCAGCGTTCCTTTGTCAAGATTCCTGCAGGGCAAACCTGGGACAGACCTTTCACTTCATTAGGTATTGCTAACATATGGTATTGCTAACCTTGTATCTTAAGGACTTGGCAAATTGTTCATTCATTCATTGGGGTGCACAGCTTAATGAGGAAAAGAGATAAATAACCATGTAAATTATAAAAAAAATTACAAACTCTGGAAAAGGACGAGGTGCTATGAAACAATCCAAAAGATCCATTCAAGGCTTCTGCTAGTGACTTCCCCCCAGGGCAACTTCCATATTAATACAGAGAAGGTCCCCGCTCCCTAAGTTTAAGTGCTGCACAAATCAACATTAGGGCTAAGCCTGTGGGCGTTTCCTAAGTCTCCAAGCAGGAGAGTTGATGTCTGAGCACTGACCGAGCTTTACTTGGAGGACAGAGTTCAAAAAGTGCCGTACTAACCCCCTCTCCAGGGTGGCCAGCAAGTGTCTGCACACTTCCGCCTGGGCTCCTGTCAGCTAAGGCCTGTAAGTCCCCGCAGCTCTTGATTTCTCGTAGTGCAAATCCAACAGCTTTACACCTAGGGACACAGCTACTTCCCCTGACTTCCCTCACAACCTGAATACATCCTCCCTGCTTGAGCTTGCCAAGTGAGACTACAGCAGAAAAAAGGGCCCTTCTGAAAAGCTGCAAGTTAGGCCAAGCTGGAGGAGCCAGGAGGAAAATCCTCTGAGAAGAGTAGAGCCCAGCATCAGTGAGAGCTCCAGGAGAGTGACCGCTTGGGTGGGAATCGCAGTTTCATCATTTTCTAGCCGGTGGGACCTGCTACAGCCACTTGTCCTCTCTGGGTCTCTTCCCCGCACCTGGAGACTGGGGGTGGCAAGATTTCTATCTTAGAAGCCAGCTTCTGAGCCCCTGAAGACACTGACATTTTAAAGTCATCCACTAGATGGCAGCATCGCTTCACATCACTACCCTGTTATTTCTGCCACCAGAGACAGGGGATGGGCTAGAATTTACAAGTATTCACGTCAGGCCTACAAGCAAGGAACAATTCTGGATCATCAAAGGAAATAGATTTCATTATATGTGTAGCAAGATTAATAAGATTTTTAAAGTTGATTTTTTAATAAATGGGAGGAAAATCATCACTAAATAGCTGGAAGATGTTGAGCAAATCACTTGACCTCTGCAAGGACCTCAGTTCCTGCAAATGGAATTCTAAGAGGTTTAACCAGAGGATCACCAAGGTCCCTCCTGCTCCCCGCTTCCATTAGCTTGACACTCACATTAAATAACAATGGCTGGCAGGCAGCCCAGCAACATCCTTCCCTTCCAAGATTGAGAGACAAGAGCTTACTGGGTTAAGGGAAAGGTCTCCAGAGTCAGGAGCCTGGGTTCAAATATTTGCTGACTAGCAATGGGCAGGCTATTTAACATCTTTGAGCATCAGCTGCCTCCTATGTAAGACAGAGGGAATCCATCTGTACCTCATAGGGTGGTTGTGAGAAGTTGAGCAGATTCCATGTGAAGTGCTGGTACATAAATATGTATTCAGTAAACACTCACCACTATTATTGTTGCTGTTGATAGTAAAAATATTATCATCATTATTATTATGAGATTTTTATTCAATTTAACTCAGCTAAGGTATAGAAAGCAGTGCTTGAGAAGAGACCAGGACTTTCAACAAAGACCTACAGCCCAATCCTTGCCTTCAAAGTACTTAGGAAGTGTGAATGGGTAAAAGACAAGGACTGTAACAACAACAAAAAAAAAACCATAATGCAAAAATATCCACTAAGATAGATACTGGCAAAGTCAGAACTTCAGATAGAATGCTTGCCCTCCTCACCACTACAGTTAGTGACTAATCCCCAGTGTGATAGCATTCGGGGGTGGCGCCTGTGGGAAGTAATTATGAGCTTAGAGTCTTGAGCATAGAATCCTTTTTCTAAGGTCTTCATTAAATTGCTACAATGTTGCTTCTGTTCTATTTTTTGTTTTTTAGGCCAGGAGGCATGTGGGATCTTAGCTCCCCAACCAGGGATCAAACCCACACCTCCTGTATTGGAAAGTGAAAGTGAAAGTGAAGTCGCTCAGTCATGTCCGACTCTTAGCGATCCCATGGACTGCAGCCCACCAGGCTCCTCCATCCATGGGATTCTCCAGGCAAAAGTACTGGAGTGGGGTGCCATTGCCTTCTCCACCTGCATTGGAAAGTGAAGTCTTAACTACTGGACCGCCAGGGAAGTCCCTTTGCAGAGTTTCTATACAGGTTGCCAAGGAGGCTCACCCACCCTACCCTTTTTGCCTTGTGAGGACACAGAAGACAGCCATCTATGAACCAGCAAGCAGGCCTCACCAGACACCAAATCTGCCACCACCCGGATCCTGGACTTCCCAATATCCAGAACTGAGAGAAACAAATTTATCTTGTTTATAAGCCACCCAGTCTATGGCATTCCATCACAGCAGCCAAAACATAAGGCACCAGGAAGAATGCCCTCTAATGTAACAGGGGAGGGGGAGGAACAGGCCAGTTATGGGGATAATACTTTACATTTGTGTAGCAGCTGTGATTTACTATCTCATATATGAAGTAAGCAGGACAGGTGATTTATGAGTATTTTACAAAGGAACTAGAGCTCAGAGAGACCAGGTACTTTCCCAGGTCACACAGTCAACCATGTGGTAGAGCAAGCTTGAAAAGAAGGTATCTCTGTCAGTCCAGTGTTCTGGTCCCCATACTGCTATCTCAGTTCAGTTCAGTCACTCAGTCATGTCCAACTCTTTGCGACCCATGGACTGCAGCACACTAGGCTTCCCTTTACCTCAACAACTCCCGGAGCTTACTCAAACTCATGTCCATCGAGTCAGTAATGCCATCCAACCATCTCCTCCTCTGTCATCCCCTTCTCCTCCTGCCTTCAATCTTTCCCAGCATCAGGGTCTTTTCCAATGAGTTAGTTCTTTGCCATCAGGTGGCTGAAGTGTCGGAGCTTCAGCTATCTCAGGAGGAGATGCTATTGGCATGGCCCTAAAAGAAAATGTGGGGCTTGTCCCAGACCAACTCATCAGGATCCAAGCATGGCGAGAACAGATGGGAGGAGAAGCAGTCTCACTCTGGGAATGTCATACATGTGCATCTCCCAATACCAGAAGGTGCTAGAACAACTATTTACTCACTCATTCACTCACTCACTTCAAAGCAAAGAGTTCTGAGCACACTACTTCCTAACTGGGATATGAAACAAATCCCAGTAGGGAGGGGAGTGGCCTCTACCATCTCCTGACTAATCCTGATCTTTCAGCCTTTGACCCCATCACCCTCATGTGAACAGAAGTACTGGAACGGAATTTGCTCTAAAAGAAAGGAAACTGAAGAATGCAGGCTAGCTCAGGAGCCACGGGAGGCGGGAATCTCTTTTAGCACACACCTGAGACAGTTCAAGAAAATTTTTAAGAGTTAAGTAAGAGGATATTCATGTAGCCAAGCACGGAGTTACACTAGCAAACTGCCCTGTCTCTCCAAAACATATACCCCCTCACCACGCAAATCTCCATGAACTAAATAAAAATGGTCACAGCTCCAAGGTCACAACACCGACTTTTCTTTCCAAGTTGCTGCTGCTGCTAAGTCACGTCAGTCGTGTCCGACTCTGTGTGACCCCATAGACGGCAGCCCACTAGGCTCCTCTGTCCCTGGGATTCTCCAGGCAAGAACACTAGAGTGGGTTGCCATTTCCTTCTCCAATGCATGAAAGTGAAAAGTGAAAGTGAAGTTGTTCAGTCGTGTCCAACTCTTAGCGACCCCATGGACTGTAGCCTACGAGGCTCCTCCATCCATGGGATTTCCCAGGCAAGAGTACTGGAGTGGGCTGCCATTATGCAAAAACAAACAAACAGGGGCAGATCAAAGAATTTACTTTTCTGAAACAAGGTAACCTCTGCACAAAATATATGAGAGACAATAAAATACTGCTTAAAAAAAAAAAAAAAAGACTAATGTCAAGTAGTGGTTGGATTTTTTTTTTTTTTTTTCCATTTCACATTAAGGAAGGATGACCAAAGAAAGGGTTTCAGATACTAACATTACAAATCAGTGATGTAAGGAGAAAGTCAAAAGGCAAGGTAAGGGCATACAGAATCAAAGTCAAGGGTGAGAGAAACAGGAAAACAGATCTCAGTTTGAAAGGAGGAAGCACAGTCTAGTGATTAGGGTGATCTTGACCAGCTGCATGTTCCTTGCCATGGGCAGGATGGACAGCACACAGTGTGAACTGCAGCTTGAGAAGGGACAAAGGCCATGTGGGCAGCAAGCATGGAAGGAGGCATCAGAAGGAAGCTCCTGGCTTCTGAGGTCCCTTGCAACCCTAGGATGTTCCCGCAAAGAGTAACCAGCACATATCCATAGTACCATGGAAACATTAAAACACTTTATTCAGGACACTAGTAAAGTCTCTTACCTCCTGAAGCTGAGACTCTTTCTTCTTGGAAGACAAATTCAAGTGTTTTTCTAAGATGCCACAATACTTCTCTGTCTCCTTGTCATACTTCTTTTTGGCCTCCTGGCAAAAAAAAAAAAGAGGAAAAGAGAAAGAAAAAAGAAAAATAAGATGTTCCAGGAATGAAAGCAACCCGGGTCAGACTCCTTCTGTTCATCTTCACGGGTTCATCATTCCCTTAGACCCAGAAATGTGGCAGACCACCCAGATCCTACTCTTCCAATAATGCCCATGAAACCAAACAACCACACATCAATATACTGACCGTTTTGGGGGTCTACCATAGAGGAGCCACTACAATACCACAAACGAGGCAATGCCAGTATTTCACAGTGGCAGAGTCAGGACTCCGCCTTCTAAAAGCTTCAGTTGTAAGATAGAAATCTCTAGTTTATAACTCACAAGGATGTTCAAAGCCAAAGGAAGAAGAAAAGTTATCTGTAAAGCTAATCCCTGAACAGGAAGGTCTACATACACCTTAAAGGGGACAAGTCTGAACTAATGGTAGATCAAGCGTTAACCATGTTCAAAAAGCACTGTTTAATTTGGAGACCTAAACATCCTTGATGCAATAATAACACATAGGGATCTTCAAGGTAAGGAATAATTCAAAACAAAGAAGATGTTATCTTTCCAGATGTGTTCACTGCAGCAGCATTTATAATAACAAAAAAAAGCAACAGTAACATTGCTGCCTAAGAATAGAATTTGGGATAATTAAAATATGAGGCACTCAATAAACATAACTTAGAAGGCTAGCTAGTCATATGGAGGGATGCTCACAATGTAATGAAAAGTAGTGACAGCATGATACAAACTTGTTGCATCCTACAAAGAATGTGTCTACCTGCACACAAACATTAGGTGGGAAGATACTTCAGTGAAAATACTTGAGATAGGAAATGGGATAATGAGTCATGTTTTCCTCCATTAGGGAGATGTCTATTATCCTATATGGTTGCTTTCAAAATAAAAAATATATATGTAAACATTGTATTACAAGTAATAATCCCTGCTCTCCCAAAGTCACTGAGTTTCTATTCCCTATTTTACAGATAAGAAAACTTAGATACAGGAGGTTAACTTCTGTAAAAAGTTCCAGAGAGTGACAGAGCTGGAGTCTGAGCCCAAAACAAGCTGCTTCTAAGCCCACACCTGGACTTACTGTCATAGGTGGTTTCTCTTCCCTCCACATTTCAGTGGGGATGGCTGGCCAGGGGGCTGGAGGAAGCTCCACCATGGCCTGATAAACAGGATCAAATGCACTAACTGGGTGCATCACTCCTGCTTTTGACTTTTGGGGATTCCACAGGAGATACTTTTCTGCAACTCCAAGGCTGAAAAGAGGAGAAAAAAATCTGTGGCCAGATAAGGAAGCTGAAACCCCTCTTCATTTAATGATGATGTAATGTCCAAACACTCTGTGTAAGGATCCTTCAGGCACTGGAAATATAAGGCAGAAACAGCCCCACCCTCATGGTGGGGGTGTTCAAGCAGAAGGAGAAACACAGTTAACCAGGAAACAAACAGCATTATTTCAGACTGCCGCAGGTCCGTGAGGAAACAGGGTGCAGTCCCAGAGATTCTTGCAGACAGTGTTCTGGGGAGGCCTCCCTGGGGAGGGGAAGTGTGATCAAAGATCTGCTCCTAGTGAGCAGGAGGGGACTGACAAATGCAGATGGCAGAACACCCAGAGCCTAAGCGTGACGGAGACACCAAGAAACCATCACCTGAAGCGCTGACAAGCACCCGTGGCATCAGAACACCATTTATCTGGTCAACACCAAGACTCTAAGCCTCACAAAATGGGCAGAATCATCATTTACCCATTTGAGCTGGCATGTATCCATTTCTACAAATCTGAATTTTGTTTGAAAGTCTTACATACATGAAAAAACATGTAGAAGCAAGTGGAGACAAAGCCAGAGGACACATTAATCCTTCAAACAAGGAAAGGTACAGGCAAGACACTTGACTCAATGCTTTTCCTTCACAGAAATCTAGTGACTTGGAGCTGCGGTTCCAACTCTACTTAATACTCACACCACCCTTTCACCAGCCTTGTCAGCAACCCCCAAAAGGGAACCCTGTGCCAGCACAGTCCAGCTGACCAGAGGTGAGAAGAGGCCTGGGAACATGAGTCATTGACATTCTGTGACTTTCTGGCAACTTGAGCCTCCACATTCCATGCTCAAGAGGACAGCCAGAGCTTAAGGGAACAGGAAGCAGTTCCTGTCCTGAGAAAACAGCAACAAGATCTCTGGGGGCATAACTCCACTTAGATTGAGATAATGTTCTTTAGACAGGAAGGTAGTAAGACTCAGCCACTCAGGTACCAAGGCGATATTCACTGACTTCCAGAGGGTACACAGTAGTTGGCAAAATGGATCCAAGACAGAGTTAGGGTTCTGGTAATGATTCCTAACTCCCTACAAACCACTGTCCCTCCAGGACTCAATTCCCTGATCTATAAATTCAGGATGACTAGACCAGATAATGCCTCCAGTTTTCCCTTTCAGCTCAGAGACTAACAAAAAAAGCCTTAAGAACACCCACCCCATAGTAGGACTGTCAGGACTAAATGAGATAAGCCATGTCCAGTGCTTGGCAGAGCACCTGGAAACTGCTCGATAGAATTCCGTGCTGCTGATGGTGGTGGCAGCCAGGGTAGCGGCAGTGATGATGAGGTCCGGCACCTAAACCTACCTCCTTCTATCAAAACACCACTCGCTTTCCACATCCCACATCCCAGGAAGGAAACCCTTCACAGCACCCACCACAATGTGCGAGATCATATGCTTATTTACACCATTCTGTACCGGGCCTTTCTCCCTGCATGCCACAGGCAAGGCAACTACATCTGCATTCATTCTCCACCAAACAGGAATGTGGAACACAGTGCCAGGCATGCAGCAGGCTTTCATTGTATCTTATGAATGAACTGTGTATATGCAACAGAACAGCTAATACCAAATGACCTTATGACAGCATTCTGAGCACTTCATAGGGGTTCACTGATTTCTTCCTCATAATAACTCTGTAAGGTGAGCACTATCATGATCCCCATTTCTCAGTTTAGGAAAAAGAAGGTCAGTAACCACCCCATGTTTATATGTGAACAGCACAAATGGGATTTGGACTCAAGCAGCCCCACTCTGAAGCCCCCTCTCTTACATCTATTGTAGCTTCACTAGAGAACACAGCTTTGGCTGTAAGAAAAATCATCTCCCCCAAACTCAGGTATCTAAAAGTAAGGCCAGGGCTAAGCCAAGCCCATAGGATCTTCCCTACCCCAAAGCAGCCATATCAGCACAAGATTGCTCCTCATTCATAGCCTTCACTCCCTGCCACCACCCCTAGCACTCTAACTTCTGCTTCTTCAAGTAGCAACAGGTTGTTATAGCAACTGAACTGGCACCAGAGTAGGGAGGAGGATGGGTAATTTTAGCATCACACGGGCAGAGTTTGGAAACTTCCACTTGGCCACTACAGAGAACTTGCTGGCTCTGAGGTATTCCTGAATTTGCTCCCTCAGTGGCCTAGTAGAGGGATTGTTGTTTCTTTGTGTTCTTGCAAATGTACATAATTCTGTGATATACAGGTACAGTGTGGAGGTGGGGATGAGGAACAGGTATATTGAAAAAAAAAAAAGAAAAAACAAAGGGGGAGGTATGGGAAATCATCCCCAGTGTCATCACCTTGTTCTTTGACAAGAATGAGAGAGAAGAATGTGTGTGAGGAGAAACATGTTTTGGTGAGTGGCTCTTTGCTATAAATTTTTTAATTCTTGTGTTTCTCACCATCTATAGCTCTCTGAAAAGTACCTGCTCCTGTCATGACCATCACTGACATCAGCCCAAAAGGAGTGTGCTCAGACTTCCCCTCCTCCTCCATGGTAACCATGGTAATCCCCAAAGCTGAGCCGAGGGAAGAGGCCCGAGTGAGAGGCGTCTGTGCTTGGGAGTTGAAGTGACTACTGGAAAGATGACTCAATACATGGGTCTGCTCTGCCTCTGCCTCAAAGCTCTTTAGGACCCTCCAGAGCCGCTTCCATATTGGCAGGACTGGGAGGCACAGGCCCCAAGGCCACAAAAGAGAAGGTGCTCGTGGGATCTGCACCAGTGAGAACTCAGGGAGGGGCACTGGGCATTTTCCCATCTGTCCCTGGGCCTGTTCAAAGGCCTGGACAAAATCTTAGCAGAATAAGACTTCCTTTAAATTACACATTCCTTAACATATGATGATACAATACCAATGAGCTCCAATTTCTTCATAAATGAAAACTGTAAAATTGGATGAGAAGTGCTGGAAAACTGGAAGAAAAATCTTGGCCGTGGTCCCTCCTTCAAACTAGGGTCATCCATCCCTCTGAATAACGGTGACTGACAAGAATGTCTCTTTCACGCCCTAATCATATTCATTTTCAGAAAGCAGAGGCATTTAGTTGGGGGTGGGAGAGACCACCCCTAGTTACACTTCGGTTCTGTTTTTCCTACCTACAAGCAGGCACCTCTCAAGGCCATTTCACAACTGAGTAAAATCCAGTCTCAACAAGAGGGTGACATTGCCCAAGATCCCCTGCAGGTGGCGCAAGGGGCTGCAAGGCAAAAGGCTCAGTTCATTTAAAAAAAAAAACAAACTGGAAGAAAACCTTGAAAATTCTTTTGCTTTCATTGATTCCAATGAAAACATCTTGCCCATAGGTGGGCTCTAACACTCTACTGAAGGTCAACCTGGCTGGGGCTGTCTAGTGATTTATCACAGGGCGGGAAACCCGGGAGAATCCACCTTTAAAAAAATGAGTAACAGGTTAGAATCCGCCAAGTTTCAGCGACAGTCTTTCCAGGTCAGGGGTAACAAATGCTGACCTCTGGGTTGAAGCAGTCCCACTTTTTGACTTGCACAGCATGCAATATATATTTTTTAATTATGTGCCACCAATTTTTTAAAGCTGGGAAGATTCGCATAAAACTTTGACTTTTCAGTTTCTCTTGAAAAAATGTAAAGATCTAACAACAAAGGGCTCAATTTCACGCACAGCAAAAGTGGGCTAATAAGAGGGTCCTCACATCCACAGGGGCCTATTTGCAACCCCTGTCCTAGGCCTCAGTCCTGACCTCTGCAAGCAATACAATTCCATGGTGTCCAAACACACAGGTTAACTACTCACGCAAAGGAGGCACAGCTTCCACCTCTGGATGATTTATGAACTAGCACAACACAATTAGATACCAGAACACCGCAACGACTGATCTGGGGTTGACCTTTCAGTCTTATTTCAGACACTAGGTGTTGTATTTTCCAGCCCTCCTGTCCCGAAATCCAAGAAGGCCTGCAAAATTCTCACCTTGGCAGCCCCAATCTGCTCCTTTCGAAACTTCTCCAAGGGAGTGATGAGCACTTCACTGGCGTTCTCAATCTGGAGAGGAAAAGCAGAGGTGTGGGGGAGGGGGGACATAGAAGCAGGATCAGTAAAGAAGCAGGGCAGTTCCGGCACAAAAAACTCCCCCACACCTCGGTATAAAATCTGAGTTAGCACGGTGCCTGTGTCACCTCTTTATAACACTTGAACCAACAGCACGCCAAATCAAAATTTAGTCATCGGTTCAAAATACGGTATTCTTCCTATGCATGAGTAAGACAGATTCTTTAAAAATAAAAATGAGAACCTTTAAAAACGTAAGCAACCACACTGAAGGCAGAGCGGAACTGGTGACAGAGTAGGGTCTAAATTTCAAGCTTCAGCTGACATCTTCTTGCAAATGCTCATTCAGCCAAGTTATATTTAAGTAGATATATTCAACCCTAAATCTAAGTTAACCCTCCCTCCAAAAAAAAAAAAAAAACCCACCTTTGGTGACATAAAAACCATCCAAGACTGATTCTATGTAGCCCTCCCTACCAGTTCTGGACTGGGATCAAGACACTCGGGCCTCCTGGCTGCCTTTCAACTTAATCTCCCTGTGCTCACCCCCTCAGGTCCCGCCCTCCAACCACAGAGTCACCTGAAAGTGAAAGTCGCTCAGTCATATCCGACTCTTTGCGACTCTGTGGACTGTACAGTCCATGGAGTTCTCCAGGCCAGAATACTGGAGTGGGTAGCCTTTCCCTTCTCCAGGAGATCGTCCCAACCCAGGGACTGAAACCAGGTGTCTCACATTGCAGATTCTTTACCAGCTGAGCCACAAGGGAAGCCCAAGAATACTGGCGTGCGTAGACGATCCCTTCTCCAGTGGATCTTCCCAACCCAGGAACAGAACTGGGGTCTCCTGCATTACAGGCAGATTGTTTACCAACTGAGCTATCAGGGAAGCCTTGTCACCTGATTGCACCTCAAATGGACCAAACCTTCCCCACTTCCTAAACTCTGCATTTGGTTGTTCTTTTAGACGTTCTGTTTCCAAATTCTTGTGCGGACAACTCATTACTTCTTGCAATTCAGTTTTCAGCTTAAATATCACCTCTTTAGGGAGGCTTTCTCTACTGCCAAAGTAATCCAAAGAAACTTCCCACCACCTCCCCAAGCATTTTCTTCAGAAGATGTAGACTAGCTGAAGCTCTCTGTTTCACCATTACAATATACGCACATACACGCCACTGTCTTATAAATGCTCACTTGTCCACCATCATGCCACTCACAGAAGACTGCTGAAACAAAGGAACACTCAAACCTTTTCAACAATTAAATAAATGAATGAACTAGTTCTTGGTTGGCTGCCAACTGTGTGACCACGGGCAAAACATTTAACCTCTCTGGGCTCTAATTTCCTCATCTGCAAAATAAGTGGGGTGAATTGTTCCAGCTCTAAGATTCTATGGTCTTTTCTAAGGCAGCACGACATTTTACAATCTCTCCTTTAAGTCATTCACTGCTCACTCGTCACTCAACTAATTATTTCAGGAATCTCATCACAACAAAGCATTATTTTTCTAAATCACATGCCTATCCATTGCAATGAAACTAACGGAGTAAATGCCAGAAGCCATAGATGGAGACAGCAAAGAACTAACCACACAATGTGAAGGGGAGAAGGTGGCAGGTCTCCAAATTCATTGCCGTTTGCCTTTTTCTCACTTTTGAGAGCATTTCTGTTATAATATTTTAACTCTAGAGTGTTTCAATACTGTTTAACTTGCTTGATTTATACTGTCATTTGGCTCACTTATTTCATCTTTTCCACAAATCAAGTATAAGTTTCAAACTCACAATCGTGCTCAGAGCCCCTAAGCCAGTGGTTCTCAATGTTAACTGAAAGCTAGGCTCACCTGAGGAATTTTTAAAATTCCCAGTCTCCAGGCCACGCTCCAGACCAATAAATCAGAAACTCTGTACCTCATTCCACGCATCAGTATCTTTTAAACTCCCCAAGTTGTTCCAATGGGCCTCCATGGGGGAGAATCCAGCCCTCACTAGATGCTAAATATACAAAAGCCCTAATTTCCCACCTGGGAATCAGGATACCCAAGTCCTTGTCCCAGTGCCTGCTACTGCATGCTACCAGTCTTCAGGACACCTCACTTTTTTATCTGTCAAATAAGGGGCTGTACACAGTAAGGAATAAGGTCCATATGGATCTAAGATTCTATGACTATATAATTTCCACTCAGTTCTAAGCACTAAGCTAATATGGGAACACAGTAGCCCCTTCTTCACCCTTCAACAACTCATACTTCCAATGGGACTCAAATAGATGCAGTGACTACCAAGACACTCCACATGCAAATCAGAGGCAGGAACTGGACATTCAGAAAATACAAAGGATGGCCAGGAAGACTTCCCAAGGAAGGTACAGCTTTACCAGGCTAAGCTGAACTGAACACAAAGTTGTCACAAGGGGAGGAGGTTAAGGAAGGGGCTTGCGACGGCCAGATACTCGTATGCAGACAGCAGAAACTCGACTCACTGACATTAATAAGAAAATTGCAGAGGCAAGCTGAAAAGTATAATCCAGTCATTATTCCCTTAGCCCAGACCATAGCAATCTGCAGAGTATTCATCAGGATTTGCTTGCCACACCCCCCACCCCCAAATAACAACTCCGCCAAGAACCAGACTCAAAAGAATCACTTCCCTTTCTGAGGCACTAGCACGTGCACAAACACACAAGCTTTGCTGTGCTTCCACCCACCACCCTCCTGACTCTGGTTCAAGAACCCAGCAGGGAGCAATCAAGGCAAACAGTGTCTCTCTCCACAGAGCAGAAAGTGACAGACTTCTGCTCTGGTTGAAGTTTTAAAGAAACACCTGCTTCTTTGATATCACTCACACTTGGGTTTGAATCCAGACTGTGCCACTTATTAACTGGGTGATTTTGGTCATATTACTTTACAGATGTAAATCTCAGTATCTTCATCTGGACAATGGGGATGATAAAGGTTCCACTTCACAGAGTCATCATGAGAGTTAAAATAGAAAATGCATGCCTACATAATGTCTTTGTAGAGCTTGTGAACTGAATTGCATCCCCTCCAAAATTAACACACTGAAGCCCTAACCCCTATTAAATTAAACAAGGAGGCCATTAGACTGAGGTGGCTCTAATACCTTAGCAGCCTACATATGCAAACTAAAACCCAAGGCTTTAAGTCCCTCAAGGTTAAGAAACTGAAATCTAAGAAAATGAAACTAATCACAAACAACTAGACTTTTCCAAATAAGGAAACCACTTAAGCTATAGCCAATCAAATAATTTCCTTCCTTTGCTTCCACATCTGCTATATAAAAGTCTCTGCCCTGTGTCCTGTTGATGGGGTGCTCCTAACCATTTATGGGTTGGTTCTGCCCAATTTGAACCAATTTTTGTTCAAATAAACTTAAAAATTTAACAAGCCTCAGTTTACCAACACTCACAATGTGGTAGTACTGATTTTGAGAGATGGAGCCTTTGGAGATAATTAGGTCATGAGGATAGACTCCTCGTTATGGGATTAATGACCTTGTTAGAAGAGGCAGGAGAGCGGCTCCGACCTTTCTCTGCACTGTGAGGAAACAGCAAGGAGGCGGCGGTCTGCAAGCCAGGAAGAGGGCCCTCGCCAGGAACCAAATCAGCCAGCAACTTAATCTTGGACTACCAGTCTCCACAACTGTGAAAAATAAATGCTTGTTGTTTAAGCTACTCAGTCTATGGAAATTTGTTACGGCAACCTGAGCAGACTAAGACAGTACCTAGTCCTGAAACCACTGACTGTTAGTATGGGAAGAGAAATAAATGCTCATGGATGACTCTCCTCTGTGACACTGCGGCCTAGAGATAAGCCCACCTGGGGACGAATCCAGCATGCAGCTTCATTCCTAATATCTTAGGAATAAGAGGGAGGCCCAAAAGAGCTTCTTGTGAATGCAAAAATCCCTCATCTGTGAATGCTGAACGACATCAGAATAAATCCTCATACAAAAGATATCTCTTAGAAACCTGGAGATCAGGGTTTGATTCCTGAATTTGCATACTGCCTCTCTTTGAAAAGCTTCTTATAGTTCCTATCATTTACTAAGTACCCATTGACTGGGTGCCTACCAACATGACAGGCACTGTGTTAAGTGCCTTATAATTAACAAAAGAGAGCTCTTGGATGAATTTAGTAAGGTGAGGAGAAGGAGAGCAGGGCAGGGCACTTTCATTCTCATCCTGCCAATAAGGGATCTGAGTTAAATTCAAAAGATTTATTTCATCTAAAAGTTAAGTAATTCAAAAGATCCACCCTAAGTCATATACTTTATATACATATATGTGTGTGTGTGTGTGTGTACACACACATATACACACACACACCTTATAGTGAATCTTTAGGAGGGTAACTATGTGTTTCTAAGTTACGCATGGTAAACCTTTAATATTTACAAAAGGCTTCAAAACCCAGCAAGGATGAGAAGATGAGGTTTGCTCATGAGCCTAGAGCACTCCAGTGGCAGAGCCTGGACTCAACCCCGTTCTTCTGGTAACAAACCCTGTGCTCCCTCAATGATCACACTGTCCATGACCAAGGGCAACCCAGCCATACTCACCATTCGTATCCGTTCATCTTCAAGATTCCTGAGGACAGTGGCAAACTCCTGTAAAGACCTTGCTGGAAAAGAGAAAGGGGTTGTGAGGTGGAAGTAGAGTGAAAGGCTCTTGGAAACCCTTCCAGATACAGCTATTATGTTATGGACTAAAATCCCTTGGCATGTGTAGAGGCCTAAAGACAACTCTTCCCAAGGCTCCCCTTGTCTTTTCATCACTAACCATTAAGGATGACCCCAAAATGCAGGATAATCCACTGGGAACTCAAGCTGGGGAAGGGTTTCCTTCAAGGAAAAGGCCTGCCTGTTCCTGAGAGTACCCAGGACTGATGGGATGCTAGCCAGCTCCCAGGCTGATGGGGTAGAGTTCTTCTCAGGAGTTCAAGGATTTCCTGCCCAGGATTCAACCTCTGCAACCTTTGTTGTGGGGCTGCGTCAGAACCCAACCTTTTCTTTGCACCAGAGTTAAACAAACAACGCCGCTGGCATTGGAAGCCACCTCTCTGCCTTGGGTTCCTCCTCTCTGAATCCTCAAGCCCCTTATTATTGCAACACAGTTGGCAGCGTAGCAGTCAGACGTAGACAGTCTCTTTCACTGAAATTATTCCAAACGCAACAAGCATTGCACACAATAGCCCTAAGGATACTGGAGACATTCATGTATTGTTGGGAAAAGCATTCATATATTCAGGCATTACAACAATGATATGTTTTCACTGCTCGCAGCTATCTCCCAATTCCCTCTGCTCATCCCCAGATTCTGATGCTCTGTAAGCCAACAGGGACTCCATAAGCATTTGGTGACTTAATTCAATGTAACTCGCTCAACTCCTGCTCACTTAATGGATTCAACCAATACACCCAATGGAAGAATAAGGTGTAGAGACTAGGATCTGGCAAAGACAGGTGTCTTGACATTGCAAATCCTCTGTGCTCAGTGGTGCCCACAGAAGATGGACAGGAGATGGTGAAGAGAGGCACAGTGCAGTGAGGGAATAAATGGGAACCTCCGCTCTCAGTCTATTTGCTAAGGAAAATGCAAGGGGTAGGTGTTGGGGTGGGGGGGGGCGGGTCGGGGGGGCAGTGAATGATGCAGACACCCAGCTTCTCTCCACATCCAAAGGCAAGGACAGCTACACAGCCCCAGCCAACTGCTGCCAGGGCAGAATGAAAGGTCGGCTTCACAGGCTCCCCAATTTTTAAAGAAGCTGAAAAACTGGAACTTGACACGAATTCAATTTATACGGTAATTCGGTTTTTAAAAATGAGTGTCCAAGAAAACATGTCTGCATTAGGACCTCTGACCTAGCTCTTCTCCCATCTCCCCATGTTCTGCTTTTGCTCTAATCCTAAGGTACCACATTTGGAATTAGGGGAAGAATGTCATGAAGCCAGCCAGAAGCAGCATGCTAGTGGAGGGTGGAGACAGGAGCCCCACCACAAACCTTCCCATGCCCTCCTACAGGCCAGAGGCAGAGAGGCAATCCCAGGACTCCGAGGAAAAGCCCAGGAGAGCCCGAGGGCCCCTGATACTCACTTCACTCTGCTGGCTCTGCTCTTAATATTGACTTCTTAATTTATAACACTTACATACTCTCTGTTCCAGGGGAAAGACCCAGTGAGGACGATGAAAGTGTCGTGAACAGTGCACTTTTTACATTCTTACATGTGGTTGTGACTTACCTATACACATTTCATCATCTGTTTCTGCGTCTCCTATGCACTGAAATTTAAATTCATTTAAGGAATCTGCAAACTTCCGCTTCGCTGAAGACAAATCTAGCAAAAACAACAAAAAAAAGAAAGTAAAAAATGTGAATTACTGAGATAAATCTGCTTTCATATTTACTGCACTTTTCAGTCCTTGTAGTACAAAAAGCAGCTAAATCTGTTCCTGAGTCCATCTCAGAGCACAAAATAACGTCAATTCAAAACAGTAAATAACTGTTTATAACATGAAATAGCTGATTTGCTTCACAAGTCAGTACTTCTGCTACATTTGCTTTAACAAGTCTGGCCCTCTCTCTCTTAATTCCTCAAGCTACACAGCAAGTCCTGTCATCTCCACTTGATACAGGTGGGAATCCACTTGCCTAAAAATGTCAGGGTCAGAGCCCACATTAGGATCTGTTCAGCCCTGCTCTATCACTGACCCTCCACATGGTCAGTGAAGCTGCCCTCATGTCAGACTCAACAATACGCACCCCAGTCTAACACACACGACAAATAGGCATTAGGTGGGAGCTGGCAGAAAGGGCTTGGAACTGCACAGGAGCACCCGAACCTCCTCTTCTGACTCAAGGACACGCAAGGCCTGAGTTCTCAGAACCCTCTGGGCTCCCCTCAGAGGAGAGCAGCCGCCAGCCTGTCAAAGCTCTGCCTGAACCAGATAGTTCCCTGGGTGACCTCGTTCCACCACTGCCAGGAGAACAAAGCCCTGGCAATGTTCTGAGCTGGGGTAAAAAACGCACCCCACACATGGTATCGATAAAGAAAGCTCTCAGAGGCCCTTGTCAAATTTTAAAAACAAGCTTTCATTTAAGACAGTAATAAAAACCAATGACCCTTCCGGAACCCTCAGCTTCTGTTAAGGGTATAAACCACCGAGGTACCTTTAAGTGGCCTGACGGACAAGGCTGCTCGGCACAAATGTGCTTAACTTAATTCCATGTGCAGCCTTCCTGCAGATTAGGCTAATCATTCAAATTACCCTCGGACATGTTTCCCTCATTGAAGGGGAAATGGCATTATGTTCAAATTCCCAGAGGAGGGAAATATGAGGCATAACTGGCAGTGAGGTCTGGCTTTCATAAGGTACTAGGGGGAGTCAGGGGCGAGGGAGGGTTCTAGCTTCACAGATCAACACAGCCTTCTGGAATAAAAGCATCCATGATACTCAGCACTTCTTTTTTAGTTCCTAAATTTGTCCCTTGAGGTTAAGGGTCATGCTTTTTTCCATCTACTGGCTTGGTTTGTTTCCTCTCCATGTACTGGGCACTGTACCCTGCTCAGTACGTGCTAAATAATGTGTGTGTGGCAGGGGTGGGGAGAGCTATATACAAATTCAACCCCCAGTGGTGAGCTCGCCAAATCCAGTGTTCACCCCAAGCAATGGAGCCAGGTGGGCTGTCCTGCTATTCTTGGGTCTGAGGCTCAGACCACTGCATGGTTTCCAGGGGCTCCTGCTCAGGGCTGCCCTCCCAACCTCAGCTCATATGACACGGGTCCCAAGCTACCTATGCCTTGTGCAAGGCCCACTACTCATCACCAGAAGAAGAAGGCATGGAGCAGAGGAGAACACAGGAGCCAACGGCCAGCAGTCTCTGATTCAGTCACTTTAATGGAATGGTTCTTGGCCAAAAGTATAAAGATTCTGGCAGAGAAATCTCTCAGGGCATCTCTTAAGATTGGCCAACCCAGGCTGAGAATATCCCCAAGAACACACATCACTCCCTGGCAAGTCAAGAAAGAAACAGATGCATCTGAAAGAACACTGTGGGGAGGACAGGGGTGCCAACAGTCAGGCAGGAAGAAAATGAGGAAGAATAATGTTTCTAAGTAGAAGACAAAGCTCTTCATGCAGTGCACGGAATGTGGGCAGGTGGTACTCAGTCTAGGCTTTGCCAGAATGTTTCTCTGATCAGGATTCACAGATAAAGGCCTGAGCAAAGAATAAGAACAGGACTGCTTCTCTATCCACTCAGCAACCCTCCTGTGCCTCTCCAACAGGGCAAGTGAGACTCAAGCTGGACCCTCTTCTCAACAAGGTAGAAGAAAGGTGAAAAGTCAGCCAGGCTTGGGAAAGCTCCCAAACAGGCACCTGAAAAGCCCTGCTGCCAATGAAGATTGAGCAGTGGCTAATGATGCACAATGGGGCCTTCGTGGGGCCTTCCTCGGGAGGCCCATGGAACCAGAAACAAGCCTGTAAGGTTACAATCAGAGTGTGACCCGACTTCTCTGTGTGGTGACACACAGCACACCCCACCACAGCACACCCCGCGAAGTGCTGTGGGCCCCACGAAGCTGATAAAGAGGCTGGTCCCCTGGATGGGAGATTAGGTAATGAGTCCTGGTATGGAGTCAGTACTGGGCTGTGGGCCAGGAAGGACAGCTGGGTAGAGTGAGAAGCCCAGTCATCGGAATCTGAAAAGAAACTCACCACGGGCTTGAATGACACGTGCCTGAGAGAGAACTCTCCGTGTAAAGGTACAGTGAACACTGCTGTTTCCCGGTTCAGCATCTACTCCCAGCCTTTGGAACAGCATTTCCAGCTCAACTACGAGAACCTCTCTTCTCCACTGGCATTACATGGGGTCCTGGTTCTACACACTGGTCAACCCCTTCCCCAGCCCCTGGCCCTCACCTCAACCTCTGCCGCTCCTGGATTCACGTTTTAGCTCCATCACTGACCGGCTATGTAACTAACCCTGGGTTAGTCATAACGTCTCTAACATCTCACCTAATGTAAGTCATCATCCTCTGGGTGAGGAGACCCACCTAAGCTGTAGGGCTGCCAGGAGACCCACTGAGACACACAGGGTAAGCGCTCTGTA
The DNA here is from genome assembly GCF_002263795.3 of Bos taurus. NCBI lineage: Eukaryota > Metazoa > Chordata > Mammalia > Artiodactyla > Bovidae > Bos > Bos taurus. Next base: position 53,936,381 of record NC_037334.1, on the reverse strand, counting down.
GGCTGTCAGCTTCTGTTCTAGGCAGGGCTGGGCTAGCCTTCCTTAATACATTAGTCCTCCCGAAACAGGACCCAGGAAGGGAAGCACAATTACCTGTACTGAGAGAGGGAGATGTGAAGGGACTGACCAAAGCGCACACGACCTCTAAGACGCGGATCTGCAACTCTACCAAGCCCTCTGAACTGAGGCCCCTGGGGCACAGTGCACTGGTCCACCCCATTAAGATCAACTCCTCTCTGTTACCTGGGACAATGCAGAGAACATCAAAAAGAGAACACCCGAAAGCCACTGCTTCTTGGCTACTGCCACCCAGACAGGGTGCTGGCCTCTTGTATAGGCGATCACGCTGGACATGCAGCTGCACAGACACTTCTTTCTGCTGCCTTCGTTCTGATGCGTGCAGGAATCTCACACACGCATTTCAGTACAAGGAGAGAAGGCAGGGAGGCTGGTGTTGGCGCTGGGTGCATGCCAAGCTTCGTGGCACCCTGCTCATATAACCCCACTGTTTCATGTTCAGGCAGCGCGAGACACAGCAAGGAGCCAAGCAGAGGCAATAATATTTACTTTTCAGAAACATCTGTTGCTAGAAAGGCAGAACGCTGGCCAGAGCAGAGGGAAGGCGTGACTGGCAGCCTCTGGGGAGGACAAGGATCTGCTTTACAGAGTAAGTAGGCTCTGCCGCTGAGTGAGGAGACCAGGCAGCGAAGGGACGAGGAAGCAGCTGGAAGTCGGGGCCCTGACAGGCTGCTCCGAAAGCTGCTGCTCACTAGCGAACCAAAGGAAACTGCCCTTCTCTTCCTGGAGATGCCACAGCAGATACTAACTCCCCAGAGATTAAGAGAGCAAGCCAAGTATAATCCTTTCTTTCACTGAAACAGGTAGGTATATCCTAACTTCTTAAGTTAGTTTATATAAGTTTTACCAGTAATAGCACAAGACAAGCCATTTCCTTTTGCTCCTGGGGTAAAACAACACATATGAGCACATGAACACACAGGCTTACACACGTGTACATAATGAAGAACTCAAGTAACCTCACAGTATGTTTATTATCGGTGCATCTGATCTCCAAAGTTAGCAAGACTGGATATAACTATGCTTAAAATGCTCTGCTACTCTGTCACTGTCCCTGGACCTAGAAACTGGTCCCAACGGCCGAGGGAAGCACTTGCCACAGGATTAACCTCTCGGCTGCTTACAAGTGCTGTTCTCGTGTGTACAACACCACCAAAGTCCCCAGGCCTGGTTAATCTCTCCCTTCTCTGAAAGCCAATTATACTTACTCTCTGCACCCCATCATACTGCATTTAAAATGATTCATGAGTGATTCTGAATTATAATGCACAATGAGTGTGTAGGACAGGGCTGGACAAGGTGGCCCTCAAAACCTGTTGCATCGATCTGCTTGGCCAAAGAAACACAAGTTGGTTTGTGTAGAATGTCAGATTCTTTAGATAAGAGGACCGACATTGAGAGCCGAGAGGAGGACATGAGCCCCAGAGAGGTTGCAGCTTTCCCTCAGAAGCATCACTCTCAGGTAAAGCTCAACACTTTCAAAACGAAATCCTCTCTTCTCTCCTACCGGCTCCCCAAAGAGCCAACCACAGGCCCCTTCCTGTGTCCCTACTTAGACAAAGGGCGCCACCATTCAGCATGCCACACAGGTCAGAGACAGACACCCGCGTGGTATCTTTGGCAGCAATTGCTGTCCTCAAGTCTGTCCATTTGGCTTCCTGCGCATTTGAGTTCTGCACACTCCTGCATCAACACCAGCAACCTGTAAACCAAAACCCCCATTGCCTGGATAACTGAAACTGCCCCTTCCTCGTCTCCCAACTTTGTCCCTCCAATGGCTCTCCACCCAACCATGCCAGCTCCAGCAGTGAACCCTGCAATGGCTTCCCAGAGCTCTAAGGACACAGACCAAAGCACCCCCCCCCGCCCCCGACCCCCACCCCCACGCCCACACACCAAGGCCTAAAAGGTTCTACAGGATCTGGGCTGCCACCTTATCTGCTTAGGGTCTCCCAGAATGGTAAGTTTCCTAAGATTGATGACTGTGTTCCTTCATGTTCACCACTGCATCCTGAGAACCTAGCACAGTGACTGGTTGAGAGAGGGTGTCACTGAAAGAACAAAGGGAGAGAAGAAACGGGCCACTCCATAGATCATCACACTCATCAAAGGTGATATTCCCAATTTTATGCTTGATGAGTGAAGGAAAAAAAAAAAGATTAGGTACATTAGGTGAAACTTTCCAACTATGCAAGTCTGGTCAGAGCTTACCACGTAAGAATGTGGTTACTATTAACATATAGCCACTTGCCCTGACACTGTCCATTAAGGAAGATTCCCACAGAACTGAAGAAAGAGATGCCAGCAAGCACATAAAACAAAACCTTCTCTATACCAAGTGACCAGGAAAATGAGCTACAAACATGGTCACTGTTGGTCACAGCCAGGTGTCCCTTTTCAGCCCCAGCACATCCCCACGCCTGGAGCTAACACAGGTGAAAGCAGAATTCCCAGTGACTCTTCTCTTTTCCCATATGTGGACAAGCTGAGAACACATTCTACCAAAAACTGTGCTTGGAGAGAGGCATTTCCCCAAGTCACACGTGGCATTTTAAACTGAGTTCTATTGCTTAATTTGTAAGAAAAGCAAGTGACGTCTCCTTGTTCAAGGCCATTCTACAGCCTGAACTCTGTATTATGACATAGGCAAAAGGAAACAGACCATGTTCAAATACACTTGACTAATTTCTGTGATGTGCAGTCTTGCCTATAGCTTCTGGGTGGCAAGCGACTATGTCAGGGGAGCTGTGCCAAGACTCACAGAGAAACAACAGGGCCAATCTTCATCCTGTCCCACTGATGAAGACACCGCGAGAGGAGGGAAGTGTCCAGTGGATGCTCAGTCAGCAAATGGAGAGAGGGGCCCTATCCTCCGTGGGGGAGGAACTGTCCTAATACATTCCAAGAACCTCTCTTGGTCTCATCCATTCAAGCCTAAGACATGGAGGGGAAGGGTTGGAGGGCTGAAGTCACCACCAGTGTCCTGCATTCTCTCAAACATGGCTGAGAAGACTCGGAAAACCTCTCACCTCTCCAGATGATGATATGCCCACCACCCACATCAGTCACAACACAGCTCACAATCTGCATTCTGAGTACACATCTGCATGTTTTCCTAAGGCCATTGTCCCTAAAACTGTATATCTTAAATGAGGCCATAGCCAGCACTGACTCTGGAGAATTTATTTTTCCAACCAGAGCACTAAAGCTAATGAAATTTTCAGGGTTGATTTTTAAAATGAAATCAAAAAGAACAAAGAAAGGTGTGTCAACCTTTTCCAGATGAGGTTTCTAATTCCATCTACATGAAAAGATCATTCAAGGAAAATGCGGAAGATCCAAATTCACCTTTATGTAAATCAAAACAACTTTAAATATATTATTTATTGGATACTTTACTATGTAACATGTACCTACTAAGCAATTTAAATCATTTCATCCCTACAACCATTGTACTGAACATGTGTTATTACTCCCATTTTCAAATGGGTAAACAGATTCAGAGGGGTTAAATAACCTGTCACAACCACATAGTTAATAACTGGTAGTCTAAGAACCTGGTTCCTCTGATGCCCAAATTCTTAACTATTATACTATAATGCCTAATTTACTCAAATATTTGAGAATCCAATAGCAATGTACTCAAAGAAATAAAAAGATGGCATGTATCTATTCCATATCCTTGAGAATACAATTTAGAAGGGTCTACTCAGTGCTATGGTACAGAATCCACCTGCCACCACAGGAGGCACAAGAGACATGGGTTTGATTTCTGTGTCAGGAAGATCCCATGGAGAAGGAAATGGCAACAAGCTCCAGTATTCTTGCCTGGAAAATTCCATGGACACAGGAGCCTGACAGGCTATAGTCCATGGGGTCACAAAGAGTCAGACACAACTGAGAGACTGAGCATGCATACATGCACTTAATGTATACAAATTTATACATTAAAGCAGTGCATGCTAAGGCAAAAAAATAGCCACAGAAGTGTAAAAGGGATATTATTTAAGCTGGGGCCATGGGAGGAGGCTCCCCAGGGGGGAAAAAAAGAAGTGGCATTTGAAGTGTACTTTAAAAGTTTAGTACTATCTGAATATCTAGAGATGGGAAGAGGTGCACGGCAGGGGAGAGAGACATACAAAGGTATTCTAGAAGTAGGAAGGGGAAGCAAAGAGAGACAAAAGCAGAGGACCTACCCAGAAATAGCAGGGAGCTCAGCTTGAAGGATATAAGACTAGGAAGAGAGCTTTGAATCAAACTCTGCAAGAAACGAATGCCAAGCTAAGGAATTTGAACTTCATCCCCAAGAAAATGGAAACCAGATTTTTATACAGAAGAGAGACTAGATCAACTTAAACACTGTTTAAGCCTTTCACTGAGAGGCTAGCCCAGAACTTAGTTTGGGAACTTCTACTCTGACGTTCCATCCCATTTCACTCAAGAACAAGCAACCACAGTCAAGAGGCTTTCTCCCTGTGGTATAACACCTCTCAAACTGGACACTGGTGCACAGGCCACCCAGTCTGGAGACAACAAGACCGTGAGGAATTCAAAGAAACTCTGCTCCTTACTAAAACCTCCAAGTTCAGGTCCAAATATGAGGGGTCAGTAGCATCATCATTCCATATACATAATAACAGCTGACTCTTGAACAAGATGGGGCTTCTTTGATAACTCAGTTGGTAAAGAATCCACCTGCAATGCAGGAGACCCGGGTTCAATTCCTGGGCCAGGAAGATCTGCTAGAGAAGGGACAGGCTATCCACACCAGTATTCTTGGGCTTCCCTTGTGGCTCAGCTGGTAAAGAATCTGCCTGTAATGTGGGAGACCTGGGTTCAATCCCTGGGTTGGGAAGATCCCCTGGAGAAGGGAAAGGGTACCCACTCTAGTATTCTGGCCTGGAGAATACCATGGACTGTATAGTCCATGGCGTCGCAAAGAGTCCGACACGACTGAGCGACTTTCGCTTTCGCTTGAACAAGATGGGGGTTAAAAACATACAACTTACAGTTGTCCCTTCATATTCACAGTCCTCCCTTCATATTCACATTTCTTCCACATCTGCAGATTTCAAGCAACCACAGATCATGTAGTAGTAGTATTTGCAATTGAAAAATATCCACATACAAGTGGATCCACATGGTCTAAGGGCCAACTGTATATACAAATGATTCATACAAAGACATCTGTATTTCCCAAGTGCTAATTAGCTTTACCTCATAAAAATATTGAGAGTTTAAGTGATGGGAAATTAAGGACTAACTGAATGACAGTGCATATCACATAGCAGGTGCTCAATGAACATTTGCTAATCAATTATCATTATGTTAAGTGATTCAGCATCAGATCTACAATGTGCAAAAATTAATAAAAATAAGTGAACTCTAATTAAAATAAAGTCGGAAGGCCAGAAGGGCAAGCTCTCATGCCCTACAAAGTTAGCAAAGCTCAAGAAGAAAAAGACTTCCTCTTCTTGCCTGGCGAAAGCTTAGCCAACGAGAGACTGTCACAACTCAGCCAATGAAAACCCACTATACTTTAAACTCTCAATTCCTCCATAGCATTGTTTACTACAGCCCTCCCAGCGTTCTTTTCCCCTCTTTGAAAAAGTTCTCTTCTCCTTGCTGTATTGGGACTCGTGTGTAGCTCACCATGGTTGTAAACTCCAAAATGCAAATCTTTGTTGATTCTGAATCAACCCACTTTTGCTGGAGAAGTAATTGTCAGCCTATCTGTGTTAAGATTTTGGTGGCTTGTATGGGGATCCAGAGAAGACCCCAATGACTCCAAGGCTGGTGAGCAAACAGATGTGGTACCCACTTGATGTCCATTGTTGCTCACTGCTTTTCTCACCAACCCTGGGGTTTAAGACTAAGTTTTTCCTCCTCTCTCCATCCAAATCCAAGCGTCTGCTCTCTTTGTGTTTTGAAGTTCTCCAGGTTTTACTTGAAATCTATTTTAAGGCCTCATCCTTTCTTATTAGGTCTTGTTTCTGATAGGCCTTATTCTATCAATATATTCAAGTACTAGCCTGACATTTCAGCCTGATTTCTAGGCTGTTACAATTCAAACTGTGCTGGTCTTCCATTCATTTCTTTTGGAACAGGGCTGCTTCACTGGACCTGTGCCACTTGAGCCATTGGCCTGATTCCTTTTGAAGCAGGAGCTATTCTACTGGAACTGTGCTGTTAAGCCTTTGATGTAACTCCTTGGGGACTAAACTGCTCTAGTGGAACTATGTGTTACATCTTTGGCTTGACTCCTTCAGAATTAGGCTGTGTCATTAGAGCTGTGCTGTGCAGGCTTCAGCCTGGCTCTTCCAGGACCAGACTGTTCCCTTAGGATTGGCTGGTATTAGGCCTGCATGCTATTTGAGCTGTTTAGGAAAGATCTGGGGCAAGAGGAGAAGGTGGTGACAGAGGAAGAGATGGTTGGATGACATCACTGACTGAATGGACACGAGTTGGAGCAAACTCATGGAGATGATGAATGACAGGGAAGCCTGACGTGCTACAGTTCATGATGTCACAAAGAGTCAGACATGACTTAGTGACTGAACAACAGGCTATCTGAAAATTACTCATTGCTCAAGAGAAAAACTTTTGAGCGATGGGAACCCAGTTATGTGCCTATTTTGAGGGCATTCCCCACACCAGGATTCCAGCCAGTTTTGTTTAAATACACAATCCTTCCTCACACGTTTATAACTAAATGGACACACCTAACAAAAGGCAATTTAAAACATCAAAGCCATTATGAGGAACTTTTAAAATCCCAAACTTTTCTTAAAACCAAACTAAAAACTATAGCTCAAAACTTTGAAAAACTGAATGAAATGCCTATTGTGACTGGTATTTTGAGGCTTCCAAACATTATTAGGAGCCCAAATTGCCTTTCTGCAAAATAAGATTTAAAAATAACTAAGACAAACAAATGATTAAAGAAATATAAAGTGGCTTCTGGCGCTTCCAGCTCCTCTTCCTGAGCTGTCTCAGGCTCTGTCTCCAGGGTCACCTTCTTCCTTTCCCTCTATGCTGCCTACACCTCTATTCCCTCAATTCTCCCATACTAATTCTCTGGCCCAACTTCTCCTAAAACTCTTCACTCCCTTTTCCTCTAAACCTATCAGAACTTGAGCCTATAAAATCAACCTTTCTGAGGATCCTGAGGCCAAACTCTTAATTTCTTATGTTCCCAGGACTAAAGCTGAATTGAAAACCACAAAGATTATTTTCCCAAAGTAACCAAAAATCCTCATATAATTGCTGAGAAATTTAATAAAGCATTCAAATTTATCAACTTTACTGCTCTGACTTGTATCAGCTAGTTCATATGCTTGTGAATGAAGGCCAGAACCAGCACTAAATAAAAATTGCTAATGGGAAAAATCCTGAAGGTCTCTAGGATTACAACTGGGAGACCAGCCCACTGATTTCTGTTATTAACAGGCTCAGGCAATCACTAGGCAACTTCATCAGGCAATCCCTAGGGCTTTTCCAAAGTCTGTTGACAGAAACAAAATTCAGGCATTCAAACAAAAATCTGATGAGCCTGTTCATAAGTATTACAATTGACAATGTTATTTTTTAAAGAAATTCTGGTCTTTCTTCAGATATTGATTCCATTTGCATAGCTTTTAGCTCTGTGTTTACTAATGGGCTGAACCGAGACCTTTCCCTTCTAGTAAAAAGGACCAGGATAGAATGGGGAACTATGTCCACTCCAGATTTAGTTAATCTGGCAAACTAGCTCTCTCACACTGTGGGTGAGTCACCTAAAAGACTGCTATAATTCTTAATCTTCAACTATAGAAAATTAAGGTCTCAAAATGAAGCCCAAACCCTCCTAGTTTCTATCATCACAAAAAGCCAGGACATTAGAAAAGAGATTATAAACTTTAATGTTTCAGGTACCTTCTGCTGTCTAACCAGCCTTTCCAATGTCCTCCTAATTCTCAATCACGGAACTCCAAGGAATTATAGAGGCTCTTTCCAATCCTCCCTCTTAATCAGCTTGGCGAAACATTTCTCCAGATTATGGATGAATCTCTTCCAGTCCTGACACTGGGGCTGTACTCTCGGTACTCAACCCACTGTAACAAAGCAACCCCTGCCTCAGGACACTAAATCAATTTAGATAGTGGGGATCTCCGATGAACCTCAGAGATTCCAGTTTTGAGTCTATCCTCTTTTGTGTAGACTCTTTGAGAGATAGATACCTTTTTCTCTGCAGTTCCTCTGTCCCATCCATTTAATAGGCTTAAACTTCTTAGAAAAGTATCATGGCAAAATTTCTTTCTTTCTGGCTTACTTCACTCTGTATAATAGGCTCCAGTTTCATCCACCTCATTAGAACTGATTCAAATGTATTCTTTTCAATGGCTGAGTAACACTCCATTGTGTATATGTACCACAGCTTTCTTATCCATTCATCTGCTGATGGACATCTAGGTTGCTTCCACGTCCTGGCTATTATAAACAATGCTGCAATGAACATTGGGGTACACGTATCTCTTTCCCTTCTGGTTTCCTCAGTGTGTATGCCCAGTAGTGGGATTGCTGGATCATAAGGTAGTTTTATTTCCAGTTTTTTAAGGAATCTCCACACTGTTCTCCATAGTGGCTGTACTAGTTGCATTCCCACCAGCAGTGTAAGAGGGTTCCCTTTTCTCCACACCCTGTCCAGCATTTATTGCTTGTAGACCTGTGGGAGAGGGAGAGGGTGGGAAGATTTGGGAGAATGGCACTGAAACATGTATAATATCATGTATGAAACAAGTCGCCAGTCCAGGTTCGATGCACCATACTGGATGCTTGGGGCTGGTGCACTGGGATGACCCAGAGGGATGGTATGGGGAGGGAGGAGGGAGGAGGGTTCAGGATGGGGAACACATGTATACCTGTGACAGATTCATTTTGATATTTGGCAAAACTAACACAATATTGTAAAGTTTAAAAATAAAATAAAATTTAAAAAATAAATAAAATGTAAAAAAAAAATAAAAAAATTTCTTTCTCCTAAAAGGGGAAAATAACTCTAGAACTTAACAGCAGTCATCAAAGCAACCAACCAGGTGAATTAAATGACCCATTGAGGTCTTCTATTTGCTCCATTTCTGACAACACTAGAGTAGGGTCTGGAAACACGGATCATCTGTTCCTATTGAAGCAGCTACCAACCTTATGTGCAAAATCTCCAAGATGATATTGGAAAAATTCATAATGCATCTCCTATCAAGATTCAAACAGATCCCTCAAATCTCTCCCCAGAATTAATCAATACTGTATAAGAAGCCCTTCAAGGTACAAAGCCCATAACAGAAGATTGAAAGTCCTTGCCCTCGACACTACTGCTTGTAATACTCTTATTTTGCTAGTAAGAAAATCTAAGGGCCGCGTATGGAGGTTTGTCTAGGATCTCTGAGTAAGAAACATTCTCTTGACACCTTGTTGTTCTTAACCCTCATACATTACTAACATTCATTTCCATGCAAGCAAATTCTGTGTTGTAACCGATCAACGTAGAGCATTCTTTAGTATTCCAGTTGAAGTTAGCCAACACCACTTTGCCTTCACTTGAAAATAAAAAAGAATTCACCTTAAGAGTATTGCCTCAGAAATTCATTTCTCACAAACCATGGAGGCTGACTTGGATGATAAAAAGTTCTTGGGAGGTTCTACTTTGCTGCTATATGTTGATGATTTACTTCTTTATTCTTCTCAAGCCTCCTCACAGGAAGGTGACATCCACTTGCTAAAGCATTTAGCTTTAAAGGGACATAAGGTCAACAAGGAAAAACTGTAGTTTATCAAAACCGAGGTTCAATATTTAAGGTAACTGATATCAGAACAAAGGTTCCACCTAGATCCCAATACCCAAAACTAAGCACCAACTGCAAGGGTTTCTCAGGCTAGTTAGCTACTGCTGATTCCAAATTTCGCTCTTATGGCCAAACTTCTATGTAATTTGCTAAAGAACTACCACCTTGGCTTAATTTTATAAGAACTCATCCACACAGACTTTAAAACACTGAAGGAGAATTTGGTTAACCCATTTGCCCTTGGGCAGTCCAATTATCAGATTGCCTTTTTCCTTTTTATATAGATAAATGAATGGAAGGGAATGTCCTTGGAGTACTCACCCAAAAACATGGGGACCACCACGAACCATATGGCATTAGAGCCAGCAACTGGGCACCATCCATGACACAGGGACAAATCTTGACTTAGAGCCAAAACTGCCATTTCCCTTTAGGTTAAGACCAACAAGAGTATCACTGTGAGATCTCCTTTAACAATTTCTCTACTTCGTGTACTAAAAGCCCTGATGAATTTGCATCACACTCAACTTTTCTCCGGAGAAGGCAATGGCACCCCACTCCAGTATTCTTGCCTGGAAAATTCCATGGATGGAGGAGCCTGGTAGGCTGTAGTCCATGGGGTCGCTAAGAGTCGGACACGACTGAGCGACTTCCCTTTCACTTTTCACTTTCATGCACTGGAGAAGGAAATGGCAACCCACTCCAGTGTTCTTCCCTGGAGAATCCCAGGGATGGGGGAGCCCTGGTGATCTATGGGGTCGCACAGAGTCGGACACGACTGAAGCGACTTAGCAGCAGTAGCAGCAACTTTTCTCAGTCACCTTACCTCCTATGAAGTCCTTTTGTTAACTGCTCCTCACTTAACTACAATATTACATTATAATACACTTAACCTAATTACTCTTCTCCCCTCTGTCACCGAAAAAAAGTCCTTCACAACTGCTCAATGCTGGCAGATCACCTTCTGACTCTGTGAGATCACCTCCTGACTCTGATATTCTGTAGTAAACTCCTTTGGGTAAGGTTGACTTCTCATGGTTCACTGATGGTTCTTATTTAAAAGATGACAACAGTGAATACTGGACGGGATATGATATCGCAACTCCTTTTAATACGTTGAGGCAGCATCTTAACCTATGGCCACTTCAGCTCAACAGGCTGAATTACACGCTCCTACACAGGCTGATACTTTAGCTGAGGGCAAAACTGCCAATATTTATACTGACAGTAGATAAGCTTTCAGAGCAGCTCATGATTTTGGAATGTTGCAGCAGCAACACAATTTCCTTACTTTCAGCAGAAATAAAATTTAAAATGGCCCATGTATACAGGAATTATTAGATGTGATACTTTAACCCACCACTTTATAGTTATTAAGATCCCAGAGCATTCTAAGCTTGATTCTCTGGAAAAGTGAAAGTTGCTCAGTCATGTCTGACTCTTTACGACCCCATGGACTGGAGGCCACGAGGCTCCTCTGTCCATGGAATTCTCCAGGTAAGAGTACTGGAGTGAGTTGTCATGCCCTCCTCCAGGGGATCTTCCCGACTCAGTGATGGAACCCAGGTCTCCCTCATTGTAAGCACATTCTTTACCGTCTGAGCCACCAGGGAAGCCCAATTTTCTGGACGCTAAGGGAAATCACTTCGCTGACTTTTCTAGAAGAAATGCTGCTCTAAAAGAAATTAAGAACAGCCAAACCTCTGTCACGGTTCAAATAAATTTTTCCCCAAACAGGAATTTAGAAAAGCTGGCTACAAAAGCATAATAACTGGACTCAAAAAAGGAAAAACAAGATTAAAAATTCAACAATTGTTTGTTTGATTAAAAAGATAAGGTGCTAGTTCATACCAAATAACAACCCAGTCATATTGCAGACTCTAAAATTCCGACTCCTCACCACTGCACATCCATTCAGCCATTGGTCTACTAATAAAATGGCAGCATTTGTGAATCAATATTGGCAGGAAACATTAACAAGACTGCTTAAAGTGCCTAACTCAAATGTCCCACTTGTCCAAAGTACAACCTAGAGAAAGCTGGATACCACTCTCTGATTTTAAACTGCCTAACAGGTCATTCAAGATATGGCAAAGAGATTTCATACAACTTCCTCCCTCTTGTTGATATAAATATATTTTGGTCATTGTATGTTTTCACATTGGACTGAATGAAGCCTCCCCTTGCAGACAGCCTCTTCTGTGGTTAGAGTCCTTTTGGAAAAGATTGTCCCTACTTGGAGAACTACTCTCAGTCTTCATAATGATCATGGAACCTACTTTATTGGTCAAGTACTTCAACAAATCTGTGCTACCTGGCCAATTTAATAACACTTTACTGAACTTACCACCCTCAATTCTCTATTTTAGTTGAATGCACTAACGGCATTAAGACTTACTGGCAAGGTTGGTTCAAGATGGTGGAGTGGAAGAACGTGTGCTCATCTCCTCTTGAGAGAGCACCAAAATTGCAACTAGCTGTGGAACAACCATTGACAAGAGGATGTTGGAACCTACCAAATGACAAGAGGATGTTGGAACCCACCAAAAGAAAAGAGATCCCACATTCAAAGACAAAGGAGAAGGTGCAATCATGATAAAACCAAATCCTACACCCACAGGGTAGATGACCCACAAACTAGAGAATAATAATACCAAAGAAGTTCTTCCACTGTTATGAAGGTTCTGAGGCCCACGTTAGGCTTCACAGCCTGAAGATCCATCAAAAGGACTAAAATCCTCAGGAAATATAACCTTGAAGGTCAGCTGGATTTGATTACAGGACTGGTGAAAACAGAGACTCCATTCTTGGAGGGCACAAACATACCCCAGTGTAGTGCACACCAGGACCCAGGGAAAAGGAGGAGTGATCCTACAGGAGACTAAACCAGACCTACCTGCCAGTGTTGGAGGGTCTCCTGTGGAGGCATGAGTCAGCAGTGGCTTGCCACAGGGACAGGGGCACTGGCATCAGCAGTCCTGGGAGGTACCCCTGGGCATGAGCCCTCTTGGAGGACACCATTAACCCTACGTAAAGCACATAGACTCTGGGGCTGGACTGCCTCAAGTCAAGCAACTAACAGGAAGGGAGCGTAGCCTCACCCATCAGCAGACAATCAGATTAAAGTTTTCACTGAGCATTGCCCACCAGAGCAAGATCCAGTTTCTCCCACTGTCAGGAAGCTTGCATACGCCTCTTTGCCTCATCCACCAGAGGGCAGATAAAAGAAGCAAGAACTACAATCCCATAGCTACCAGAACAAAAACCACATCACGGAAAGTTAATCAATATGAAAATACAGAGAATCATGTCCCAGTAAAGGGACAAGATAAAACCCCAGGGGAAAAAAAAAAAAAAAAAAAACTAAATGAAGTAGACACAGGCAATCCTCCAGAAAAAGAATTCAGAACATTGATAGTGAAGATGATCCAGGATCTTGGAAAGGAATGGAGAAGATGCAAGAAATGTTTACCAAAGACCCAGAAGAACTAAAGAACAAACAGAGAAGAACAATACACTGGAAGGAATTGATAGCAGAATAACTGAGGCAGAAGAACAGATATGTGACATTGAAGACAGACGGTTGAAATCACTCCACAAAACAGAATATAGAAAAAAGAATGAAAAAAAAAAAAAAAGATAGCCTAAGAGACCTCTGGGACAACATTAAACACACCAACATTTGCATTATACAGGTCCCAGAAGGAGGAGGAGAAAGAGAGAAAGAACCCATGAAAATATGTGAAGAGATAATAACTGAAAATGTCCCTAACAGGGAAAGGGAATGGTCAACCAAGTCCAGGAAGCACAGAGAGTTCGCGGCAGGATAAACCCAAGGAGGAATACACCAACACATAATAATCAAACTGAGAAAAATTAAAGATATAGATAAAATATTAAAAAGCAACAAGGGAAAAATGACAAAAAACATACAAGGGAACTCCCATCAGGTTATCAGCTGATTTCTCAACAGAAAATCTACAAGCCAGAAAGGAATGAGATGATATATATAAAGTGATGAAAAGGAAGAAGCTACAACCAAAAATACACTACTCAGCAAGACCCTCATTCAGATTTGATGGAGAAATTAAAAGCTTTCCAGACAAGCAAAATTTAAGAGAATTCAGACCACCAAACCAGCAAATGCTAAAGGAACTTCTCTAAGAAACACAAGAAAGGGAAAAGACCTATAATAAATCCAAAACAATAAAGAAAATGTTAATAGTAGCATTACATATCAATAATTACATTTAAATGTAAATGGATTAAATGCACCAATCAAAAGATACAGACTGGCTAGGTGGATAAAAGTATTTGCACGTATGTAATTCCACTTATTACCTCACTCTACTTAACCCCCCATATTGTATGCAATTATTTTATATTTTATATTGTTAGGTTAATCATATTTCCATTATGGCTTATTACTGTAATTATCTTTTATTTTTTTCTGGCTATTGATTTTGAAAACTGATAAATATCTTTTGTTATTGTGATTATGTAACTCTTATTCATTTTAATACCATTGTATCATGATTGGTCAACAGAAAATAATAGAATTCTAACAGAAAAATCTGCAACCACTTTTTAAAATCCAGATGCACAGTAGAATTATCTTGGAATTTTCTTTTTTTTTTTAATACAAATACTCAGGTATTGTTTTTTCCTCCAAAAATCCAGATGCGATTCTAATGAGCATCTATGTTTAAAAACAACTGGACTATGTGATGATCTTTTACTTCTATCTAGTTGTTTCACTTTTTCTATTTTATAGTTAAGGCTCCCATTTCATGTATTTTATGTTTTCCAATTTCTCCAACTCTTTTTGTTGTTATTATTTATCATGCCTTTATCAAATATAGTATAAAAAGTTTAGGTATACATATATAATATTTATAATCTATATTTTAGAAAACATGATTTTTTGCTGAACTAAAAAATTTATGACATTTTGTTTCCATTTGTTTGACTAAGCATGAATAGAATGCTAGATTTCTAATTCATATTCACTCAAAACTTTGGTATTAGTTCCATTTATTCTGGCATCTGGCATTACTACTAAAAGTCTAAAAAGCTTATTATTTTAGTGATTTTTAAAAAAATAATCTGAATGAGGCTTGAAACTTATAATTCTGAGAATATAAAGAAATACTATGTTGTAAAACAAACAGGAAATTAACATGATACAGTATTATTAACTAAAGTATACATTTTGTTCAAATTACACAGAATTTTATGCTGCTAAGTCACTTCTGTGTATTCTTGCCACCTCTTCTTAATATCTTCTGCTTCTGATAGGTCCATACCATTTTTGTCCTTTATCGAGCCCATCTTTGCATGAAATGTTCCCTTGGTATCTCTAATTTTCTTGAAGAGATCTCTAGTCTTTCCCATTCTGTTGTTTTCCTCTATTTCTTTGCATTGATCGCTGAGGAAGGCTTTCTTATCTCTTCTTGCTATTCTTGGTATGCAGTTCAGGAAGCAACAGTTAGAACTGGACGTGGAACAACAGACTGGTTCCAAATAGGAAAAGGAGTACGTCAAGGCACTATATTGTCACCCTGGTTATTTAACTTATATGCAGAGTACATCATGAGAAACGCTGGGCTGGAAGAAGCACAAGCTGGAATCAAGATTGCCGGGAGAAATATCAATAACCTCAGATATGCAGATGACACCACCCTTGTGGCAGAAAGTGAAGAGGAGCTAAAAAGCCTCTTGATGAAAGTGAAAAGGAGAGTGAAAGTTGGCTTAAAGCTCAACATTCAGAAAACGAAGATCATGGCATCTGGTCCCATCACTTCATGGGAAATAGATGGGAAAACAGTGGAAACAGTGTCAGACTTTATTTTTTCGGGCTCCCAAATCACTGCAGATGGTGACTGCAGCCATGAAATTAAAAGATGCTTACTCCTTGGAAGAAAAGTTATGACCAACCTAGATAGCATTTTCAAAAGCAGAGACATTACTTTGCCAACAAAGGTCCGTCTAGTCAAGGCTATGGTTTTTCCAGTAGTCATGTATGGATGCAAGAGTTGGACTGTGAAGAAAGCTGAGTGCCGAAGAATTGATGCTTTTGAACTGTGGTATTGGAGAAGACTCTTGAGAGTCCCTTGGACTGCAAGGACATCAAACCAGTCCATTCTGAAGGAGATCAGCCCTGGGATTTCTTTGGAAGGAATGATGCTAAAGCTGAAACTCCAGTACTTTGGCCACCTCATGCGAAGAGTTGACTCATTGGAAAAGACTCTGATGCTGGGAGGGATTGGGGGCAGGAGGAAAAGGGGACGACGACAGAGGATGAGATGGCTGGATGGCATCACCAACTCGATGGACGTGAGTTTGAGTGAACTTCGGGAGATGGCGATGGACAGGGAGGCCTGGCGTGCTGCAATTCATGGAGTCACAAAGAGTCGGACATGACTGAACGACTGAACTGAACTGAAGTCACTTCAGTTGTGTCCAACTCTGTGTGACCCTATAGACGGCAGCCCACCAGGCTCCCCCGTCCCTGGGATTCTCCAAGCAAGAACGCTGGAGTGGGTTGCCATTTCCTTCTCCAATGCAAGAGAGTGAAAAGTGAAAGTGAAGTTGCTCAGTCGTATCTGACCCTCAGCTACCCCATGGACTGCAGCCTTCCAGGCTCCTCAATTTTATGCTAGCATCCATTATTTTTTATACCTTATTTAAGATTCCACATTTTATTTAATTGTACTGAGTAGCTTCAACTGCATGCAACAAATTCTGATCAATTCTCTTTTTATTTTTATTTTGTTACAAATATTTTCTAGTTTTCCTTATTATGGCTTCTTAGATACATTCATCATTTAAAAGTGGACATCTAATCTCCAAATACATGGGTTTTCTAAAATATCTTTGATATTAATTTCTCATTTTGATATTAATTTCTCATTTAAATGCTTTCTTCTCTGCAATCACCCTCTGTGTTTTTTCAGTCTTTTAAGTTTATTGAAGCTTTCAATGGCTAAGTCAAAGATCTCTTTTGGTAAATGTCACATTCGACTTGAAAATATGTGAGTTATTTTCAAATATCTTTTGATATTGATTTCTAATATTTCTATCATTTCACAGTGATAAGAGAAGAGACTCTGTATGATTCCAATACCTTTTGTTGCTACATTTCAGTCACTAAGTCGTGTATGACTCTTTGAAACCCCATGGACTGCCGCATGCCAGGCTTCCCGGTTCTTCACTATCTCCCAGAGTTCACTCAGATTCATGTCTATTGAGTCAGTGATGCTATCTAATCATCTTAATATCTTTAGACCATGAAATTTTTGTCAGTTTTATATCTCTGGGTATGTTCCAGTATCTCCTGGTTTAGAGTCTATGAGAACTTGAATAGAATTTGTATCCTGCTGTTATGTGAAAACTGAATAAATCTTAATTATGTTGAATTGGTTCATAGTGCTTTTTGGGTCTACTATATCCTTCTACTTTTCTGTCTATTCGTTCTATTAATTTTTGAGAGTTTGAAATTGAAACTCCAACTAAAAATCTTAATTTATCTATTTTAAAAAAATAATTGCAACAACTAGCCCAACTATTTGCAACTTTGTTCTGTATTTTCCTAGTCTCCTATAGATGAGTTATCATACTTTCATAATTCAAAAAAAGAAGAAGAATAAGAAAAAGAGTCAACTGGCAAAACTGGAGGATAGACACCCTCCAAATACCTTTGCAAAAGGAGGAGGGTTCAGGATGGGGAGCACGGGTATACCTGTGGCGGATTCATTTCGATGTTGGGCAAAACTAATACAATATTGTAAAGTTTAAAAATAAAATAAAATTAAAAAAAAAAGTTTTTAAAGAAAAAAATTTTTAAACATTACAATTAAAAAGGTTACACTGAAGAGAAAAAAAAAAAAAAAGCACTGCCATCGATCCTTCTAAATCTCAGATCCACCCCTTCTGGAAGTCAAACTTTCACCCTTTAAGACAGTCACAAGATGTTCAAAGCATTTGACTCATCATTCTTTTGACTCACAAATGATAAAAGGAGAAGTACTCCAATATGTAAATGTCTTATTGCTTCTATCAAAAAAAAACCCACTTTGGTAGAGCAATCTTTTCACAGAGCGCTCTTGGGAGATGAATACCCTAAGCATCACACCTTCCAACCTGGAGATTTCATTACTGGAAAAGACACCTCCAGAAAGACTCTCTTCAACTTCACTGGAAAGGACCCTATCAGGTACTACTAACCAACCTTTCTGCACCCAAAACCCAGGGAATAGACTCTTGCATTTACATAACACAGCTAAACAAAGCAGCAAATCAAACCAGATCTGCACATCATTTGGTAACTTGAATGGAAAGATTCCTCGAAACTGAAGAAGACATCTGATGAGACAGCCTTTCTAAGATACCTGGATCAAGCTTACAGAAGTTTGTCTGTCAAACCTTTGATGATGACCTAATATTTCAGATGCTTTCCAATAACTAGGATATTACTAACATATGGACTTTAGATAAAAGAACCTGAGAGTTACTTTTAGATGTAATCTCAGTAGGTTTCTGTGTATTTTCCCTCCGTGGGACACTAACTCACAAAAGGTCCTTCCTGGCACCAAGGGACAAAAAGCTGCTAAAACAAGAACACCTAACTCTTACCAATGATGCTTTCAGAGAAGGATCCTAATCAAAAGGAGCAAATGTAAAAATTAATAAACAAAAACCTCAATTAAAATAAGAGTTGGGAGGCTGGAAGGGAGAGCGCTCACACCCTACAATGATAGCAGAGTCCAAGAGGAAGTAGCAAGACTTCCTCTTCTAGTTGGCAAGAGCTCATCCAATGAGACACTGTTACCACTCAGCGGATGAAAAGCCACTATACTTTAAACACCCGATTCCTCCAATGGACTCTTTGTTTACTACAGTCCTCCCAATTTCCTTTTTCCCTCTTTAAAAGAGTTGTCTCTCCTTCCTGGGCAAGGGACTCACACGTGGCTCACCATGGTTGCAGAACTCATACTGCAGTTCTTTGTTGATCCTGACAATCCCATATTTGCTAGAAAAATAACTGGCAGCCTATTTGTTTTAGGTCAACAGATGAAAACTCAACCACTAAAGACTCCAGCCCTAAATCTGAATTGCTTAGCCCTGACACAAAACAGAACCAAAACACAGAGGTACCGGATTCAGAACAATTACATTTAAAATGTCCCAAGATCTTATAAGACAGCAGGTCAGCACAGGAAAAACTCACTCAAGGAAAAAGTGATGGTTTGCTTAGTAAAACAAAGAAATCTATTTTGAGAGGAACTAATCGAGTGAAAGGGAAAAAAGGGTATTTCCAGGCCATCCAAGTACAAATGTACACATACACAGAGAGCAAAGTCAAGGACAATTCAGAAGACTGCGAAGTACACGGACTCCACAAATAGGGGTTCAAATCCTGGATCTGCCAATTACTAGCTGTCTATGAACAAATTACTCAACCTTTCCAAATGTTCATGTAATTATGAGGATAATATGTACCTCACAGGATTGTCATGGGAAAGGTGGGAGGGAGAAAGGAAGAGAGAAAGAAAGAAAGTGGGGAGGGAAGTAGGGAGGAAGGAAGGAAGGAAGAAAACATATTGCTGCTGCTAAGTCGCTTCAGTCATGTCCAACTCTGTGTGACCCCACAGACGGCAGCCCACCAAGCTCCACCATCCCTGGGATTCTCCAGGAAAGAACACTGGAGTGAGCTGCCATTTCCTCCTCCAAGAAAACATGTTATGAAACAGCAAAGCACAGGGCAGACCTTAGATATTAGATGCTGGCAACTTAGATGCTCACAAGCACTGGCTGAGTGGAAGTTTACTCGCAGGTTAAAGGTAACAGAATTAACAAAAGGAGACTCTTAATTAGAGTAAGAATTAAGAAATCTTTGCCTCACTGATTCACCAAACTAATCAAAGAACCTCATTCTAGTGAACTATGAAAAACACATTCGAGATCGTAAGGATTTTCCTCAGATGCTTAGAAAACCCCACAGCATCTACAAATTAAAAGTTTCCTTTCACACTTCAGAGCTGAAAGCAAAGGCAAAAATCCTGGACTAAGTAACAGTATTTTTTTTTAAACTGAACCCTAACTCAAAGTAGTATGGATTTCTTCTTGAGTTTATTAACCTCAAGCGGTGCCTTTCAAATGTATTGGGGAAAGAGTGGTATCATCAAACCCTTTTTGTCAATTGCCTGGGGAAGGAGGCCAGTCCCAGATGAAACAGATAAAAGAGTGAGCAAGCTAACATGACATCCAAGATAAATGGGATTTGGGGGGTTCACAGGCTTGTAGTGCCTAGCTTTCTGAGAAGCTGACATTTGTGCTTTGCCCCTAAAACAGGCATGTTTTAGAAGGATGGGAGGAGGATGTGAAGAAGAGACCACACACGTCAAAACAAAGGATCTACAGGAAGAGTGAGTCAGAGTAGTACTCAGAAGACCAGGAGCGGCCAGAATGAGACGGAGCTAGAATGCAGGGTGGGTGAGTGTCCCCTAAGTCAACACCACTGCATGAGGTTCAAGAAGGAGCAGAGGAACAAACTGGCGGAGGGGCAAATGAGCCCAGCTTGGGCCTCAAGATTTAGCTTTTGTTTCTAGAACATTCTCCCTACTTAGAGCAGAGCTTCTCAAACTTGAATACACATCAGAGGATCTTATCAAAATGCTGATCCTGGTTCAGTATGCCTGGGAATCTGAGGCTGCATTTCTAAATTTTCAGGTGATGCCAGTGCTGCTGGTCCACATACTACACTCTCCAAGGCAAGGGTTGTGATTCCCACCCGAGACTCTGAGATCAAAGATCACAGTGTCTTTATCCTTCCAGGATGGTGCTTAAGGTATACAGGACCTCAAAATCTATATACTGGAAGAATGGATTACTTAGGAGGACTTAAACTGTAACAGAAACAGAACAAAATCTAAAACAACAACCAGAAATGGGCTGAATCCTTGCTCATCCACCAATCATGTATGTGAACCTAGGGAGAGTTACTTAACATGCTTGGCCTTAGGAAACTCATTTCAAAACCTGGAGAATGAACCACTTGATCTCTAAGGCCTTCCAGCTCTAAAACTCCACCCAAAGTATTTTTTTCTGTGTCTTAAAAAAAAAATCGTTTTAATGGTGAGGATATTCGCTCGATATTCCTCCAGCAACGCACACCTCTGTCATTCTCAGACAGCCATTTCCAAAAATCCAATTGAAAGAACACAGATTCTGTTGGTCTCAGCAAATAACCATAGCAACTAATACCCCCCAAATAAAATGATGTCTTCACAATGATGTGCTGGCTCAATTAGATTAAGAGGGTGACGTGTACCATCTCAAAATTTATGGTCGTAAATTTACAGTGAAAGCCAGACCTTCTTGGAAGAGGTTTATAAGTAAAAGAGAGGCCTTGCCAATAAAACGAAGACGGCACAGGGAGCCAGAAAAACTGAGTTGATGAGAAACTGGAGCAGGGCCACCCTGCCTGTCCCAGGTCCACACAGACACAGCCATCACCCAGATGTGAATCCGGAACGTGGTTAAACAGCTGCAGATCTGAGTGCCACCACTTCTACCAGGGAATCAGCAAGCAACTGTCTTCTCTCCATGCCTCCTTCACGTATATAATCAAAGGAAACAAATACTGCTCCCTCAGAAAAGGCTTCTAAGAGATTCAGCAGAAGACTTGTAAAGCTCTTAGGTTAAAAAGAGGACAATTGCAGAATAGTAAATTAGGGGTGGTATTGGATTTCCAGCTCATCATGGGATGCAGACCTTCCGGCTCCAAGGTCTTTAGATTGGAGTTAGAAAAGGGAAGGGAAAATACAGCATCTGTAAGTTTTATAATTCACCATCTTCCCACACCCTCAGGCCTGCCTCTTCCAGGGTTTGGGCAATCATGTCTGTTCTGAACAAATTCAGGCAAGCAAGAATATCACTTGAAAGGTAGGAAATGGGAAGCCAAGGTCCATCACCTCCCTATAACCTTCAGATCTTTTCCAGCAAAGGACAAAAAGAAAAAACAACAACAAACCAAAAACCCAGCCTAAAGAACTAGGGTTCAATGTCCATTTAACTCTTATTAACTCAGAAAGTCCTGGGCAGCAAAACCTGGAACTGAAAAGCAAAATCTGCTGCATCCCCAGTGGTTCTCATCAAGAACTATAACAGTTTAAGAGTAGTTAAGGCAAGACAAGGCACAGTGAGTAAAACAAGGCCTTCCATCAGCCTTACAAGCCAAGAACAGTGGGTAAGGGAACGAACTCGCAGGGTTCAAAAGCCCACTGCAGCCCCCTCCGTTGTCTCAGTACTGAGTTTCCACCTATATGAAACTGAGAAGAAAGCAAGCTGCCTCTGGGGATTTCTGTGAGGAAACAAATGATGCTCAGAAGCACTTAGCACCAGGCCTGGCTAAGCAACAGGCTATAAACGATAGGTATTTGTAGTGTAGAGTTTCATGCAGCAACAAAATAAAACGCCAGGCTGATTTATTTTGGGGTAAAGATGAAAGGACAGCCAAGCCACTTGGTCTCCTTCCACCCACCTTTACACCCACTACCCGGCTGACTTCCCACATTACTATCCTCTAAACAGAATCCACCTAATCCCTCGGCACAACTCACACTCTCCTCCTTACTAACACTACAGGAAGCAAGATGGCCACTCCTCAGCACCAAAAACGTTCAATTAAAAAGGGAAAATCTGCCTGTTGCTCCTGGATTAAATTAACGTTTCCTGAAGGAAAAAAAAAATGTATCTAGCAATTCTGAACATAGCCACACCTAATAACGTTCTCAGAAGTTAGTTTCACTTTCTTTTATCCCATTTAATGAACCACGTCCTTGCTGCCCTCAGGGGAAGCTGTGCTCCCAGACCAAGCAGGGAGGTCCAGATGGGCACCATTCTGCCTCATAGGTACCCCACTGAACCTGATTCCCTGCCTCCTTCCCCAACTGTCCCGTCCCCAGATCTGTCCCCCAGTCCACATACAAAATTAGGCTTCATCTAGTTCTTAGAGTACCCACCTCTCCCCACATCATCACAGAATTTGAGGGATCAAAAAGACTACTGTTTGTCAAAAATATGATGGGACATCATCTGTGGTGGACTCTCCCAGGCAGCCCACACCAGCCCCCTGAGTTCAACTTCAGGGCTAGGGTCCAAGAACCTGGGCTCCCCAGAAGTTTTTATACATGCAGGAGTTTGAAAACTCCTACCACCTGAGCCTTCGGAACATCTCATTCCAGTACCAAGAATGCAAACCTCTCCAGGTCACAAAGGCAGGGCTCCAAGGAGCAAGCCGAAAATTCTGACTCCTGACAGATTTACAAATGTCTCCAAAGCAGGAAATCCAAGCTCATAGTGGAAGAAATCTAAGTGACAGTAGAGATGAGAGGAGGGAACACCACAATTCAATTTAAAAATCACAAATTCCAAACACAGCCTTTTCCCAAAAATGTTCTCAATCACATCTTCTACTGTGGAGCCCACACAATCCAGTGGGAAAGCTGCTCTGTTCAGCACCTGATTTGCACAGACCCAGCTCATGGCACCTGGAACTGACGAATGCCAGTTCGTCAGTTGACTGCCTAGAAACCCATCCAAAACCTGGCTTCCGAAAGAAGTGGTAGCTGCCTTTAGTGCCTGGGCCAAATACTCCTGGACTAGGCAAGGCTGCAGCTGCCAATACAGGCTCTGCCCAGTTAATCTTCTCTGAGCCTGCAAATAATAAATCTGACACAGACTCCACTGAATCTGGGACACAGGCCCACAGGTGCCCTAGCAGAGAGAGTACCTAAGGTGCTTCTGGGGTGTGCAACCTCCTTCAAGAACCCACACCCAGAAGGGCCTGGCTGGTTTAATGCTCTCCTGTCACCATTTTGAGATTCTTAAACTTTCATCTTTGAACTTGAGTTTTACAAGTGAAGTCTGGTGTGATGGTGGAGGACGCATATGAGCTGAGGCAAGACTTAAGACATGAATGTCATGTGGGTCCACCAGGGTTCCTTTTGGCCCCATGTGTACCAGGTGTGATGCCCCTTAAATAAAAGATTCTGGTGGACCCACAATATGTGGGAGTTCAGCCAGACTAAGAGTGAGTACAAGGCATGCCTGTGATGTCTACAACTGAATAAGCAGGAATACTGACAGCCCTGAGAGGCTAAGCTTTCCTTTCAGACCAGAACTTCTGAAATGCAAAAGGAAGAAAGAGCATTCTAGAAATATGAATGACTAAGGAACCCTGCAATAGCCGTTCTTATTCATGTTATTTCCTGGGATAAGTGGACTACTTATGCTGACCATGACAACACTGGACGGTAAAGGATGGAGCAACCCATACTCACATTTCCTTTCAATCCTTCTTCATTCATCAGTAAGCCGAAGAGAGAGGCTGTTAGTAGAACATGCAAGTATCAAAAAGTGAAATAACAAAACAGCTCTTTTAGGGTACTTTTCACAGAAATAGAACAACCCTAAAATTTGTATGGAACAAAAAGACCCCAAATAGCCAAAGCAGTCTTCAGAAAGAACAAAGACAGAGGCATCATGCTCTCAGATTTCAAACTATATTACAAAGCTATAGCATTCAAAACAATGTGGTGTTGACATAAAACTGATCACTAAAACAGAACAGACAGCCTAGGATAAACCCATAATACACAGTCAATTAATTTACGAAATAAGAGCTGGGGAAAGGACAGCTTCTTCAGTAAATGGTGCTTGGAAAACTGGACAGCTATATGCAAAAGAATGAAACTAGCCCACTCTCTTACACCATACACAAAAACTAACTCAAAATAACTCGAAGACTTAAATATAAAACCCAAAACCATAAAACTCCTAGAATAAACACAGATGGTAATCTCTATAACATTAGTCTTTGAGGTGATTTTTTGAACTTGACACCAAAAGCAAAGGCAACAAAAGTAAAAATAAACAAGCAGGACTGTATCAAACTAAAAAGCTTCTACACAGCAAAAGAAACCATCAACAAAATGAAAAGGCAACCTACCAAGCTGGAGAAAATATTTGCAAATCATATATTCAATGAGGGGCTAATATCCAAAATATATAATGAATGCATATAAGTCAACAGCAAAAACCCAAACAACCAAATTTAAAAATGGGCAAAGGATCAGCAGAATAGACAGTTTTCCAAAGAAGACAAACAGATAGCCAACAGGTACATAAGAAAGAAGCCCAACATCACTCATCAGCAGGAAAACGCAAGTCAAAACTACAAAAAGATTATCTCACATCTGTTAAAATAGCTGTTATCAAAAAGACAAGAAACAACAAATGCTGGCAAGGATACAGAGAAAAGGAAACACTTGAGCACTACTGGTGGGGATGCAAATTGGCACAACCACTATGCAAACGGTGTGAAGGGTCCTCAAATCATCCAGCGATTCCCCACCTGGATGTATCTTAAGAAAACACATGTGCGCCTGGGGGTGATTCATGTCGATGTACGGCAAAAACCACCGCAATACTGTAAAGAAATTATCCTCCAATTAAAATACATACATTTTTTAAAAAAGAAAAGAAAAACACTACAGACAGTCTCTGACTTACAAAGGTGCAAATGCACAACACTCTCGGGGGGAGCTGTACTTCAAGTTTTGAATTTTGATCTTTTTTCTGGCTAGCAGTAAGCAATATGATACTCTCACATGACGATGGGCAGTGGTAGGGAACCACAGCTCCCAATCGGCCACTTGATCACAAGAGTAAACAACTGATACACTGACAACCATTCTGTCTTTCACATCCAATTCAATATTCAATAAATTACATGAGATATTCAACACTTACAAAATAGGGTTTGCATATTTTGCTCAATGGTAGGCTAATGTAAATATTCTGAATATGTTTAGGTAGGCTAGACTAAACTATCATATTTGGTAGGTTAGATGTATTAATGCATTTTAAATTATTTACTTATTTGGCTGTGCCAGGTCTTAGTTGTAGCATGCAGGATCTTTGAACGTCATTGCAGCATGTGGGATCTTTCAGCTGCGACATTCAAACTCTTAGTTGCAGCATGTAAGATCTAGTTCCCTGACCAGGGATTGAACCTGGGCCCCCTGCATTGAAGGCATGGAGTCTTTGCCACTGGACTACCATGGAAGCCCCTTATATGCATTTTTCACTTACATTTTCAACTTACAATGGGTTTATCAGGATATAACCCCATCATAAGTCAAGGAAGATCTGCAATGCAGAGATACATTAATCTCTCTGTTCTCTACAACATTATGTACAATACCCTAGACGTGAAAATAACCCAAACGTCCATTAATGGATAAATAAGATGTGATGTATGTGTAGTGTATGTGTGTGTGTATGAGAGAGAGAGAGAGATGGAGTATTATTCAGTTATAAAAAAGAATGAAATCTTGCTATTTGTGGCAACTTAGATTGACCTTGAGAACATCATGCTAAATGAAATAAGTCAGAGAAAGACAATGTGTGATTTCACTTATATGTGGAATCTTTAAAAACAAAAACAAAAAATCTACCTCATAGTACAGAGAACAGATTGGTGGCTGCCAGAGGCAGCGGGTGGCAAACAGACAAAATGGGTGAAGGTGATCAAAAGGTACAAACTTCCCTTATAAAATAAAGTCATGGGTTTGTAATGTAGAACATGGTTACTATACTTAAAAACACTGTATTGCATACTTGAAAGTATTTAAGAAAGTACATCTTAGAGAAAGCTCTCAACACAAGGGAGAAGAAAATTTGTAACTATGCATGGTGACAGAGTTAATTACATTTATTGTGATGATCATTTTACAATATATAAAAATGTTGAATTATTACACTGTATACTTGAAACTAATATAATGTCATATGTCAATTATATTGCAATTAAAAAAAACTATTTACAAAAAAAAAAAAGTTGAGTCATTTCATGCAGTGTCCGAGTCTGAACAAAATTAATATGCATATAAGATGCATAATTCAAACTGTATAATTTCAGTGATTCTATATACAAATCAATTGATCTCATATTTACAATTAAAAGTGGCATTGCACAATATAAAGATGAATAGTAAAATTCATACCAATAGTTCAAATTTTCGACTGTTCTTTTTTTTAAATAGCATTGAATAGAAAATTTTTTTTTAAAAAAGGCAAGGCACAATGAGAAAGACCATTAAAAAAAGGCTTTACATTTTAATACACCTTTAGCAGCACTTATTTGGGCTTCATGAACAAGAGGCCCACAGATAAAACAGACAGCCCTAGGCACAAGCACACCCAGGATGGCTCTTCTCCCTGTGTTAACTTTCTCCTTTCCTCCAGCTGGCACGTGGAGGAGGAGCTCCACCGCTGAGCAGCATGGGCCCAGGCCAGCAGCATCATAGCTGGCCTCCCTGCTCCCTCCCAGCTCAGCTGTCCAGGATGATCTTTTCAAAAAGCAGATCTGATCTTGTCACTGCAGCTTCCACATCCTCCCCAGCTATAATTCTTCCCTTTCATCTCAAAGTTACTACAAATCTGACTAGAAAGTGGGTGGGAGACACTCAACTCAAGGATACACACCACTGGCCTGGACCTCCCTCGGTCCTCCAGCCCCACTGGCCAGCTCAGATCCTGGACCCCTCTGGCCACAAAGCCTGGCACGTTTCCTCAGCCCACAGTCCTGGCCCAACCCTCTCCATCTTGCTTGTTGTCACCCTTCAAATTCCGCTTGGAGGGTCACTTCCTCAGGGAAGTGGCCCCCTCTATCCCCCACCCTCTCCCAATGGTAGCTCTCCCAATGGTAGCTCTCCCGCCTCCCTACAACTTCCTTTCCCATCCCTTCACATGATAGGTAATTTCCTTTGATTTTCATGACTGTTTAATGCGTACCACCGACGATATTAGGACAGCTATCACAATTCTAGTATGTAGTAAGCAAGCCTCCAATAACACTTTTAAATATATTAATGAATTCACGTGACTTTTTAAGACTTGAGCCAGGAGAGTGACAAACTCTGCAATCCTCTTTTTACAGAAAGGGAAGAAGCTAGATCACCGAAATGGAGATCAGCCACCCCTTTATTTACTCCATTACACTCACGAAATCAAACGGGAACCCCATTTCCTAGGCTTACCTTAGCCTTGAAGACACACTTTTCCTACATTCTCTCTTTGTTTTTTCCTCACTCCTGGAGTTTATTGTCCACTTGGTGCAAGGCACAGGGTTATGGGGTGTGAGGAAGGCACACTCGTGTAGCTCAGATAGCAGACAGTAGGATTCTCTCAACTTCCTTTTTAGTGTTCTGCTCTTTTTATATTAAAAAACTGAACTGCTTCCCTTGACCGCAGTCTCCTTGGTCTTGGGGAGAGGAGGAGAGGGAGGTACAGTGCGGGGGGAGGAGGAGGACTCTGATGAGCCTAGCGCCTTGGAAGGAAGCCTGGAAGCTGGTGGTGGTCACTCAGGACGGGGGCCTGCAGTTGGTTTTGCCAGGCTGGCTGCCAGGCTGCTGCTTCCCCGCAGCTTCCTGAGCTAGGTCACAGGTGATCGTGCTGGTGGAAGCCTGGGCAGACTCCGAGTACTCTGGGGACTCCAGCACCATGGCCATGAGTCCACTCAGGAGAGTGGACTTCTCTTAGAAGAAGCTAGCCCACCAGTGTCCTGGGTCTGCTTTGGGGAGACCCGGATGGTGGGGGATGGCTTCCCCAGGGTACTCGGCACTTCCACAGGAGCTGTTACTGGAAGTGGAGCCCAGGCAGCGCTGGCAGTAGTCATGGGTGGCCACGAGTGAGCCGCTGGAGGGGATGGCCCCCATACTCTTGCTTGCGGGCTGGTAGAAACCTCGGTGGAGACCCCTCACAGGCCTTGGCATGCGATCACTGACAGTGGGCACAGGGGCACTAGGCCACAGAGCCCATCTGCGTAAAAAAAGGCGGGCAGCCACTCCACAAACCAGACACACAGGCCCTACTCTCTTTCTTGTCCAACAGTCCGACAATGTTTTCAAGGTACCACTAACTCGATCTTAAAATTGAGTTACCTACAAACTTTACCTACAAGCAAATGATAGGCAAAGAATTGCCATCTGTATACCTAGACAGCATACCTTGGTCAGACTTTAAAAATATAATCTGGTGACAAACTGTTCCATGTAAATACAGAAGCCATCCCTTTTAACACACCGGGTACTACTTGAGGGAAAACAGAGAAACATAACTTTGGGGGCAGTGTCTCTTGATCTGTCTTTGAAAGGTCACCTGAACCAGGTCACCCCAGACTTTTTAAATCTGAAATTCTGGGAATCTAATCTGAAAATGAGATCTGGAAATCAAATTTCCAGATTGGCAATCAAATCTGGAAATCACAGTAAGTTTAAGGACTGCTGTTATAGGAAGACATTGTTGAGTCATTTGTTTAAACGCCAAGGGACGGCAGGACGCTACTGACACCGAACCTGAGAAAGCGGGGACACAAGAAAGAAAAGGAAAGCGATGTCCCGTGCTGGGCCCAGAAAGTCCCTGGCAACACGCCGCCAAGAAAGAAGCAGGAAACTGTTCCCAGAGAAGAGAGGGAGCCTGGAAAAACCCCAGGTCATTGTCGGCTAGGGCTGTTAATCATTCTGGCTGTTTTATTCTTGTGGCCACTTCCTCCTTTCTCAAGGTGCTCTGGGGACAGCAAGGGACCCTAACGTCTGTCCCCTCATCGCAGGAAGGACACAGTGAACGTGAGCCAGGGACTGCATAAGCAGGGCCACCTCTTACAGTCCCAGAGCTTCCTTTAGGCTGAAAAGGGTCCAGGAGCCAGAAGCCCTCCTTGCTGCTGCTGCTGCTAAGTCGCTTCAGTCGTGTCCGACTCTGTGCGACCCCAAAGACGGCAGCCCACCAGGCTCCTCCATCCCTGGGATTCTCTAGGCAAGAACACTGGAGTGGGGTGCCATTGCCTTCTCCAAGGAGCCCTCCCTGGAGACTGGAATTCCAGCCACTCCTGGCCCACCCTCCTCACCACCTGTCTCCTGCCTGTCAACGCAAAAGCCCTGAGAAATGAGAAGATCCATAAGAAGCCTCTCAGCACACCTACACCAACTTCAATATCCCCTCCTACAGTGGGCTAAATGATGTCTCCCAAGTTCATGTCCACCCAGAACCTCAGAGCATGACCTTATTTGGAAACCTGAGTCTTTGCAGATGTTATTAGAGGAGATAAGGTCACACTGGATTAGAATGGGGCCAAAACCCAAGGACTAATATCCTTAGAAGCAGAGAAGACATGCACACACATGGAAGGAGGGGCCAAGAGTGTAGTAATGGAGCCACAAGTCAACCACCACCCAGGACTGCTAGAAGCCACTGACGTCAGGAAGAAGCGAGGGAAAATCCTTCCATTGAGCCTTCACAAGGAACACAGCCCTGATTTCAGATTTCTAGCCTCCAGAACCACGAGAGAATAAATTTCTGTTGTTTAGGCCACCCAGTCTGTGGAAATTTGTTACCACAGGAAGCTAATACACCTCCTTTCTTAGGAAGCCAAGGCCTTTAAGTCACATTGCAACCAAAATCTAGAGGTTCTGCAACAACACTAAAAGGAATGCTTCCAATACCATAGCTGGCCCTGCCCCAGCCTCACTGAGGGCAGCTCTCTGCACTCGGGCAGTGCTGGCTTTCCTCCTGATCAGTGCCCTCACAGGCCTGCTTTCTCCCTGTCCAACACACTGCACCTGCTACCCCTGCCAGCTACACACACTCTGCCTGCCATCCTGCACTGGCCCAGGCTGCCCCCCCCACCCCCCACCCCCGCCACCGACATGCCCAGGGCACCTGGATTTCTCCCTCTAAGCACTT
The DNA here is from genome assembly GCF_002263795.3 of Bos taurus. Lineage (NCBI taxonomy): Eukaryota > Metazoa > Chordata > Mammalia > Artiodactyla > Bovidae > Bos > Bos taurus. Next base: position 53,905,674 of record NC_037334.1, on the reverse strand, counting down.
TCCACACTCACTCAGTGTGGCAGCTCTGAGAGGCCGGAGACCTTGCCAATCCTGTACTCAATCACAGCCTGCTGCCTTCCCACACAGCTCACTACAGGGGAGCAGCTCAGCAAGTGCACGAGCCAATGCACAAACAGCAAACTCAGCAGCGTGCTTGGCCAGCCCTCGCTCTTCATTACTCGGCACAGAAATGGGGTCAGTGTGAGTAATTCTGCCTTCTGTGTCACAGCTGTGATTATACTCCTGTCACAGCGTGTCCCACACTATATAGATCACTCATTTATTTTGTTATTCATTCAAAAACCTATGCTTTGAGCATCTATGTGCCTGATATACTAGTCTGAGAGACAAAGAAAGGAAAAAGCAGACCCAGCCTGTGTCTTCATAGCATGACATATGGTGGTGATGGGGTGTTAGTTAGTAATTAATAACCTCACCTTAAAGCTGAAAAACAGCAAAACAATCTTGTTCATGGGCCTGTTTCCTCTGGGTTCCTAGAGCCTAGAACAGCACCTGGTACATAACAGGATTGCCAAAATTCTGTATGGCTGGAGGATGAATAGGTTGAGAATGGGTAGATGGATGGAAGAAGGGCAGGGAGGGTGCCCGGTATGTAACAGGTAGTCAATAATAGGATAGGTGGATACACAAACGGAGGAAGACAGATGAGTGTTCGGATATAGCCTCATACACAACAGGCAGTCAATGATGATGAACAAATGGAAGGACAGAGACACATATCTAGGGAGCAAAGCACCGGGGATGAAATCTCTACAAAATATAACTTAACAAACAAAAGGCTTCAGAGCCTTCTTAAGTGGTACCTCTGGAATCACCTCATTTCTTTCCAAAGCATCCCAGCTGCCTCCTAGCATCTGAAAGAAATGATAATTCTAAATGAATCTGGTATCCAGATCTTCTGTAAACATTTAGTGGAAAATCAGCTTCACCAGCACAAATATGCTCTCTCTTGCTCCCCACCCCTCCCCTTCTCTCTGTAATGGGGGTTTTAAAAGCCTGTTTTGCTCATTCTTCTCCACCACAGTGAGTATTTACTGCTTTACAATGTTGATTCTTGCCAAAATGCACACCACAGACCACTTACCTGGTTGTGTCATTCTTAATTATTATTTTTATGGTTCTTCAAGTACCTAAGAGAGACTTTTCTTTGAGGGAATCAGAGCTGACTCTGAAAATTTACTGCCATTTACAATTGAGGGGTGGGATGGGGTGGAGTGGAAATATCACAACTGGAGAAGAAAAGGATGGGGGGAGGTTTCTGAGAGCATATCCAGTCAAAGCCCCCTTCAAAACAAAACCTAACAGAGCCCCAACATCAATGTTTACTCCTGCATAAAACAGCTAGGCTCAGAACAACAGAAGAGGTCCCCACGCGCCTCATCTCTGGGTCTGGCTTGTATCAGGTTAAATTCCCTGCATTTCCAGGCTCTCCTTGGTCTCACTCAGTAATGAAGCTAAAGTCATTCAGACCCTAGGAGGCCTTTCTTCCCTTTGATTTCCCTCTGCTAAAGAGAAGAATAACTTTCTGAGTCTCAGAACAATTGTTTCCTATGCTCTCAATTCAGGCCCCAAAGCACCATGATTCACTGATTCATACCTTACCTCTCCACTGAGCACCTCCCATCTGTGGGGGATTGTGGGAGGCAATGAGAATTAAACACTGAACAAAACTGATATAGTCCTCGTGCTCCCAACCTGCAACCTGGTGGGAATAGACACTCAACAAAGACACAAACACACACAATAATCATCTAAAAGCTCACTGGCAAGGATATAAAAATGCAGACGGTGGCTGGGAAGGAATGATGTAAAGGGGAGGAAAGCAGACCCTCCCTCTAGGTGAGGCAGAGAGCCACATCAAGGCAAAGAGGGAAGTGGCTGATCAGCTACCCAGAAACAAGACTTTTGAGATAAGCATTAAGAATTCCCCTAGCATTGTGGCGATGGCTTCACAGGTGTATACAGATAACAGAATTTACCAAATTGTACAATTTAACATGTGTAGTTTTTTGTATGCCAATTAAGTTGTTTAAAAAAGAAGACATTCCCCCTAAATTTGCTGCCCACCTCTCAGGGTCTCCAGGATGATGCAGGTTCCTGTAGCTACAAACGAATAAAAACAACTTGGCTACACCAAACATCCCACCCAGCCATATTCCCCTTCTTGACTGGCTCACAGCTTCATTCATTCATTCCACAAGGATTTATTAAACACCTACTACAGGTCAGATACTGTCTTCTGTGTTCTCCATTATACTACAAATAAAAACATACATAACCCAGTTCCCCTAGAGCTTTGTAGCTTCCTACAAATGTATGCCCAAGTAGAATGCTGTCTACATACTAAGAAGGACTTGAAACATTCTCAGAACATGGATGTAAGGCTATTCTGATGAACTTTCAACATCATGACAGACAACAACTTATTGAAAACTTACTATGCACCCAGCCCCTAAATGCTTTAAAGGTATTATATCACACAATTCTCCCCCAGTCCCTTCAAGGTAAGTACTATTGTTTAAATCCAGTTTACAAACAGGAAAATGTCCAGTTAAGTGGTGGAACCGAGATATAAACCCAAGAGCCCGACTCTAGATCCCACAATTTAAAAATCTACGCTATAGCACTGTAAGGATAAGCTGCCCATCAACTGCCTCAGAAAGCCACTTTACAATCTAAGCAATTTTTTCCAGTACAAATTTTGCTGAGCACATCCTCTGACCCTCCCCCATCAGTACTTCCACCACCTCTGGAGCTTGACAAAGGCAAGTGTGAGAAGTAAGGGAGGCTCACATGTTTCAGAGCAGCAAGACTCTGCACAAGAGAGACTGACATCTCTCTGGTGCCAAAAGAAGCGCTCGACAGGACACAGAAAGACAACCGCTCGATTCCCTGGCTGCAGGCAGAGGGACACCCAGGGCTCTGGCTGGTAAACTCTTCTAAGACACAAGTAAGATACAAACTTACTGGAAGAGATCGTGGTTATAACAATGACAGAGTGCAGAAGAACACAGAAATCCTCTGAATCAAAGAACCTTTCCACCAGCCCCCATCCAGGCCACTCAACCAGATCGTGTAAAAATCAATATGACTGCTGGCAGTTTATATGCAGCAAGGAGCCAAAATACATCAACGTGTGAGAATTTATGCGCAAATGATAAAAACCTCTGTGACAAGCCATGGACATCTGTATTAATAGCACAACTCCTATCATCAGAGTCATTCAGGGAAAACTAAAATAAACCTGCCCTAAGACAGCCTCCATGAAGAAACCAACTCTGAATGTCACAAGAGATACAAGAATGATTTTAAGAATTCAGATCCTGTCATACTTTCTTTCCCTAGAAGGCCTTTTACCTTGGACAGCAAAGACATTGGTCAAGAGGAGTCTGGCAATGCCTGCGCTGGTCCCAGGCCTCCAAAGGACAATGGGGTCCTCATGACAATACCCACTAACACCCACAATGCCTCACAGGCTAAACAACTCCCATCTGAGACCTGCCCCTTCCAAACCACATCCAGCTGCTCAGAGCCCCTACCTGGTAAACAGTTTCCTAACACTTAGCCCTACTGCTTACCTCATGCACAAGACTCTTTCTTTTCTCATTAACATTTCTCAACATAGAATTCCCTAACTCCTCACAGAAAACTTGTAGAACCCTTTAGCACAAGTACTTATCATAAATTTATCAAGCTCTGAAGAGAGGACAACTAGCAAATCCAAACTATTGCTAGAGCTCAGTTTCATTTCTACCTTTCTGGTCAAAGTGAACTGCCTTTCCAAGGTTGGGGAGGGGCAGTGTGCCTATGAAGCAAGAACTCTAGAGATATACAGACCTTACGAACAATCTGCCATGACTCAGGCAGACCTCCTGAGCTCTCTGGCCCTCAGGACGATGAAGAACAGGTGAGGGGCAGGGGCTGTTGGACGGAAGTCTGGGAATCACGGCCACATGGTGATGGCTGAAGCCAGGCACAGGAGAGATTAACAATGACAGAAAGAGAAAAACCCTCTGGTCTGGGAGGCAAAGGTGGCCTGGAACCTTGGGAAGAGCCACAAGACAAAAATGATAAGCTAGGAAGGGATGCTCAGAAGGGGTGAAGAATGCTTGGAGAGTACACCATTGATGAAGACAAAGGAGAAGAGTCTCGAGAAAGAAGGCGGCCAAGAACAATCACTGGTTTAAGTAAGTGGGCAGCCCCGGGGACCTCTGAGACAGACAGCAGGTCCAAAGAGAACTACGGGCAGAAACTGGACCTCAGGGCTTTCAGTGGTAAAGGCAGTAAACACAAAATACTCTCTCAAACACTCTAGCTATGAAAACAGCAGCAGCACAGGATAGTACATAAGTGGGAGAGGTACAAAGGGAAGTTTTGCTGAGATTGGTTTTTTTGTTCCCTCTTATTTAAAAGACAATAAAGACTTTTCTGCCTGCTTGCCGATGAAAAAGAAAATGTGCCACTAGTAAAGGAGGAGAGTCTAATGACGCACTGTGAGGGGAAGGAGGATGCTCTGGGCCCTAAAGTAATGGATCATGTGTCCAGAGAGGGAGGAGGATTGCAACAGGGAGGGAGAGCTTTAAGAGCATTAGCAGGTTTTCCCTGGAGAGAAGGCTGACCAGTCTCTCTACTGATTAACTGTGTCTCTAACCACTGTGCATATGATACCACATGGCGAGTCATATTTGAAAATGAACCCACATTCCTTCCCAAGCACCATTCATCTTTCTGGAAGAAAAGCCAACAGTGTTTTGGGAGGGAAGAGAAAAGACAAGGCTGCAAGTGCTTCATCTGCTCTGAAGTCTTGTGATTCGGGGGTTGTTGTGTTTAGTTGTTGTTGCTCCTTCTGTTTTATATGAGAACCTGTCTCACTTAAGGGTGAGGAAACTACAGAGTGGACAGAGTCCACACCTACTCATCATGAAAACCTATTTGAACTGCTTCAGCTAAGATGAAAGTTCTCCTGTCTTAATGGTTTCAATCTTTCATAACATTATTCAAAACTACAGACCTCCATTCACATCCTTTGCCTCCTTTTAAAGTGCTGTTTGTGGCTCAGAGAAGGTGGTGATAAAACCATTTTTTTAGATCAAGTTAAAGTTGGGAATGGAATTCGCATAAATACCGCAGCAGAGACAATCAGTAAAAAGATGATCTGGATCACTACCTCCAGTCTAAAATCAATGTAGTCCGAAGACAACTAATTGCTCCTGGGATGTATGCAGTACACCAATTATTTATCCTCTGACACTCATTTTTCAGTAAGGCCAAGAAACCAAACAGGAGGGAAGGAAGAACTGCCTGGCCCAGAGATCAGAAACCTACTGGTAATTCCCACAAGCCAAGGCTGGACCACATATTGAGAGAGCAGATCCTTGTTTTAAAGAGCTTCCAATCTTGCTCCAGGAAAATCCAATGATGAAAATGCTAAACAAATAGTGTCAGGGCACAGGTGTTCAAAACTAAAGCAATCTTTTATCTTGCAAAGCAAGCACTGCAGGCAAGATTCACTTTCACAAAGTGCTCACCTTGACAGCATCCACCCTGCACACATAATAGGGATTTATTTGCACACAACATTCTCTAACTCCATGTTACAGGAAGCGAAAACCATTTGCCTCGGCTGATGAGCTAAGACTTGAGAACTACCTATGGTGAGAACTTGACCATGGAAAATAAGGAAAAACTGCGAGAGAGTAAAGGAGGGAAACATGATTGGGAAAACCACAGGGCCACCCACGATACTTACTTCAAACAAGTTTTTACTTGGCTCAAGGTCTGATGGTCTCAAATTTAAATGACCCCAGGGAGAGAACTGGCCACCCAGTCCTATAGTCTCCTATTACTATCAGAATGCTGACCAAAAGCTCAGGGAGTATCTGTTCACAGTCCAGGTAAAACCAAAACTAGTGTCTAGAGTAACTTACAGTTTAAGGAAGGCGGCTGAGAGTGGGATGGCGTTCTACAGGCGAAATAAACAATCCCAGGAGGCACTGTGGGCAGAAATCAACTTTGCCAACTGAAGTTCAAAATTCCTTTCCATCAAGTCAACTCCCCTTCACCAACTAAAGCTTTACCCCTCTAGACACTGCCTTTCAGCTGGGCTAAACTCTGTACAGAGCCATAGCCCAGGCCCCACATTCCTGAGGCTTACACAGCCCTGCTTCTCCTCTGAACCTAAGGGTTCCCAGCACAAGCGCACATGCCACCCTATCCTCCTGGCTGGGCCTTTATCCCTGCTGTTCCCTCCATTACAATATTTAGCTTCCTGGTCTCCCCTCGTCCAGATGGACCCATCCTTCCAATGCCATCTCCTCCATGAAGTCCTCCCAATGCCATGTCACCCAGCCTGCAGCACCTCCTGCCACTCACACACACCAAGCGCCAGTCCCCTCCCTGGAACCTCTTCCTGGCACTCTGTGCATTCAATGGCAGTTAATATGCTATCGTCCTTTGCAGTATTCACTGTAACCTGAGCTGAGACAGCCTCTCCAGGGTTTGGTTTCTGGATCTTTAAAACAGATCCTAAAACATTGTTTGTAGGAATACCTACAAATAATAAAAGGGAAAATAGACACCTTTTAAGAAGTTCTTACTACATACCAGAGAAATGGTGTGAAATTTACAAACACTGTCTCTTTCGATCCTCGAAATCCTATGAAGGCAGGCGCCATCATCCTCATTTCATAGATGAGAAAGCAGATGATCGAAAAGGCTGAATGATTTGCCCATGTCCACAGCCAGCAAGCCACAGAGCAGAGGTTCTCTCTCTGGCAATCTCCCCTCCAGGACCTCTCTCAATCACCAGGCTCTACTGCCCTTCTTTTCTTCAGTCCCCTGCCTACCTCACAGGGCTCCTCTGAGATAACACAGGAAAAGTCCTTAGCACACTGACTGGTACTGGGTCTTTCTGTTCCCAGAAAGGTCATATCCTTTAAGGGAGAAGAATTACTGGCATATGTGCATGCTTTAACCATACTAATCAGCAGAGAATGGATAAATGCATAAATGAATGAATGAAATGAAAAGAATGAAGAGTATCAGCTAAACGAAATTAAGAGAAGGAAGTGTTTTTAAAGCAGATACTAAACATTCTATATACAGATCCTCACAGGGCAGCACAAAACGTAGCCTCTTTCTCCACAGTGTCTCTCAGATGCAGTGCTCACTCCAGGTATAAAGGGGAAGGGTATGGGAGGTCACAGCAGTGGGGTGGGCAGGAATGACACAGTGCCTCCCCAGAGCAGCAGGTCCAGTTCTACAACTCTCACTAAGACAAAATCCTCACTGGAGGGAAATCCCATTCAAATCCTCTTTGTCAGCACCAAGGTCAACGAAACTAATCCTCCAGAGGACCTGAAATTCTGGCTCACCTGTGCCACACCAAAGGACAGCCTCCCGGGAGCAAGAATACGGGCCTCAGGGTGGCCCACCCCATGTTTCTCCCTGTCTGAGCTGATTCAGCCTCGCCTCACACACGCACCTCAGCTCCCAGCTCTGAGTGTAGGCACTACCCCAATATGGCAGGTCACGGGCCCATCCAAACCTCAGTCTTCCCATCTGGAAAATCCAGACAATCCCACAACTACCCTCAGAATGCTGATGGGAGGAGTGGACAGATAATCCATGGAGCCAGTGCCTGGTACATAAGGAGCACTCTGTGTGTGTCAGCTCTAAATGTGGGCAGACAACGGGGACACAGAGGGACCCCGACATCACCATGCACTGTCCTGGCTTCGAGGGGTAGCAGCTTGGCCCCATGAACTCTAAGCAACTAGTCTATATAGGAATTAGGTGGTCAATCTCAGTGTGGTACATAAATACCTCTTTGACAATAACAAGAACTTAAAATGCAGTTGGTCTTACATGGGGGAAAGGCCAGTGGGTGGGGAGATAAAAAGGAGAAAACGCTAATAGGAAAATGGAAGAGAAGGATGTCACCTAACCAGCCGCCGACACTCTGAGAGCCATGCTAGTGGCAACTGCAGACTTGGCGGGATAGGGGGAGGGGGGCAGACACAGGTCCCTGTGGGGACACAGCACTTAGCCTATTAAGAAAAGAGACCTGAGGGTCAGTCCTGCCCCTCAAGCCATCACAGCAAATACGAGCCAGCCAGGAGATCAGCCACCAGCACTTGGCCATCAACCACGGCAGACATTTGGCTGCTTCAGCCGGCCTTAGTCTTCAGAAACTGATACATCTCTGTACATAAACAGTAGACAGAGAAGTCTTTTCCTTTTCTAAAAATACACATCTGCACTTCAGCACTGCAAAGGCCATCTAGAGCACATAACAAAGCTGCCATCTGCGGATGTCTGGGCCCCAGGAGGAAAAGCATTTCCTTTATCAACAGCAAAGGGTGTGAAGCTACCGTTCACCTCGGAGGATGACTCTGTCTCAGGAAACTGCACGGCACAGAGGCGTTCTGTGACCAAGACAGATTGGTCCTGACTCCCACCACGGCCTCTTGTCCTGCTCAGTTAACTTTGCTCAGCCTCAGTGTCCTCATCTGTAAAGAGATAGTTAGGCCCGCATCCACCCAAGACGGTTCTTGTGAGGATCAGAAATGACTGCAAATCACCTAGGCCAGTTCCTGGCACAGAGCAGGCCATCAACACACCAGAGCTTGGTCATTCCTGAGATCCCAGGGTCTCCCTCCTCCTTTATCCCCCTCATTCCTAAAATAACCGAGGCAGGAAGACAAAGACTGATCTTCCCTGCTCCCAGGGCAACTCACCCCTGAAGGACATTCCTGCTGTGCGTTCTGGGCAGCAACACCAGGGCCAAGCAAGTAGGAGGTTGCATGTTAGTGAATGGAGTGGAGGAAGAAAAGAAAACCCATCCCACAGTCCTCAGGAGATATCCTCCACGCACCCCAGCCTCAGCTAAGGGCCAGCGGGGTGCAGAGGGAAGATAAGGCAGGGTCTCCGTAGGAAGGAGGTCATAATCATCTGGGAGGGTTTCCTTCTGGAGTTCACAGACAAGGAGCTTTAGAAGGTCCTGAGTCCTCTGAAACTGAATATGATTTGGGGTGAACATTCCCTTTTTTAGGAAAGAGTTCAGAACATCCATCAGACTCTCAACAAAGTCTGTGACACTTCCCCAAGAAAAAGGCTTTAAAACCACCAATTCATTAAGGGAAAACAAGAATGTCTGAGAGAAAGAGAATAACATAAAGTGATCTCTAATTCTAGCTCACATGTAACGATACTCACAAAGTGCTTCACCATGTGTCATGTCGCTTAGTCCCCATGACAGCAGAAGGGGACAGTCACCATCCCAAAATGAGGAAACTGAGGCTCACAGGAGGTCACCACTTCCCAAGGCCCCTGGATGAGCAAACGGCCAAGTCAGGATGCAACCCCAACAGAGTCTGAGGCCAGGGCTCAGGATCCTGGTCATCACGTCAAGAGTGTTACCTCCTCCAGGCCAAGCCCCCAATCTTACAAACCAGAAGGAAGGGTGGGAGGAAAGGGGGGAAGGGAGATGGGAGGGGTCCGAATGTGACTTACAGTGCAACACTCTTTCCACTACACCCATCCTGTCTGTCTTCAAACACTGACACTGAGAAATTTTCTAGACATCAGGAAAGAAACAAGACGTCATAAGGAAGTATACAGAAAGCTGGGTATGTTGCATCAGTACCAAAAGCCCCAGTTTCCTTGCTGGGAAAATGAGGGTTATAAATGACTATTCCATGCACATTTGGCATGTAGTAAGCATTCATGAATGGTAGGCATCATTGTAATTAGTAAAATCTAAGGAAATCACATGTCCTAGTGATCAAAGTGAAAGTCGCTCAGTCGTGTCCAACTCTTTGCGACTCCATGGAGTATACAGTCCATGGAATTCTCCATGCTAGAATACTGGAGTGGGTAGCCTTTCCCTTCTCCAGGAGATCTTCCCAACCCAGGGATCAAACCAGGGTCTCCCGCATTGCAGACAGATTCTTTATGAACTAGGATGTCAGGGAAGCCCAGTGATCAAAGGTGCCATCTTTATGTCAGTGAACCCGAGATTGCTTCAGTGAGCCCACCTCCCTGCATCCCTGAACTCGGCTCAGATGCTGGTGAGAGAGGCCTCACTGTGGCTCCCAGAAGTGATCACACTCTCCCCTGCAGCTGCCTGTTTGGGAAGCCAGTGGCGGCAGCCAGCAAGACTTGGGAGCAAGCCTAGGTCCCAGAGCCAACTATTCGACATCATCTGAGGTGCAGAGAGGCCTTGGAAACCTCCAGGGTAATTACAGGAGGTGGGGAATATCCATGGCAGGCTTCTCTAGATACAGAAAATAAAAACAGAAAATAAGTATAACAAGTTCTCAAAGGTGAGACAGGGCCACCTGAGACAGATATGCAAACAGATGAAAAAGCCAGGATTTTGGTGGACAAGGTTTTGGGAGGATAAAGGTTTGGGAGACCTCTGACTCACAGGCCCTTTGTCCCTACCAAAAAACACATCTAACTGATGTGATTCTCCAAGAATGATAATTTTTATGAGTTGGACCCACTCTTCACAGCCAGAATATACCATCTCTAGCACCATCAATGAAGTCCCCACACAGAAAATAACTATTTACAATAGCAGCTGCCATTTATTTATTAAATAATTACACTCTATGCTGTCTTTTACATATATTATCTCATCTAAGCCTTAAAATAGAATTTTGAGAAAATTCCAATCCCCATTATACAGATGGGAAATTGGCACCAAAAAGGTTAAACAGCCCGTCTAAGGTCATAGGGCTAGTAAGTGACAAAGAGAGATGTCTAATTTCCATGCTCTTACTATTATGTGTTTTCACATAAAATATTGGGTTCCACCCATAAGGCCTCTAGACATGTTTTTCTCCTAGTTCTTCCAGAAAGTGAGGGACTTACTTATTCCACTCTATCCTAATCCAAAATACTTTTTATGCTAAGTACTGAACACAAGATAAACCCCACTGAGCCAAGCAACAGCTATGCTCATAAGCACACAAGACAGTGGTTTAAATAATACAAAATACATGTGAGGTGAGGAATTAATAGGTAAGGGAAAAGAGGATGTGACCACGAACCTTTTATCCCATAGACCAAAATACCAAGAGCATTCCACACTCCTTTCTTCCCAAGAACAATCTCAAGAAAAGATGTCTTCTCCAAAGAGAAAAAGATTCCAGAAATGTTAGTGAAGTGTCTCCAGAATAAGGAGAGGTGACCAAAGGAACGTGCATATGTGCTAATTCATTTCAGTAGTGTCCGATTCTACTATCGTCTGCCAGGTCTATCACCTGCCAGGCTCCTGTCCATGGGATTCTCCAAGAAAGAATACTGGAGCGCGTTGCCATGCCCTCCTCCAGGGGGTCTTCACGACTCAGGGATCGAACCCATGTCTCTTAAGTCTCCTGCATTGGCAGGCAGGTTCTTTACCACTAGCACCACCTGGGAAGCCTGACCTAAGAAGAATGCAGAGGACATATCGCTTGAAAACAAAATAAAAAAAGCAAACACATAACACCCCACAAGTGTTCTCCATTAGATTTCCCAAAGCAAGTCATGACTTTGGAACCAACCCATTAACACAAATCAAAATAATCTGAACCAAATGTTCCCATTTAAAGGTCTGTTCCCCCCTTGAAGAGTTCTACAATGTTCTACCAGGGTAAATGTACTTTCACACACCAGGCCACCTCACTCCGGTAATTACCACCAGACTTGACGTTTGCATGGCTCTAACCAAGCCAGCAAAAGTCTATGAATCCCAAAACCAATAGCAGAGGTCATAAGAGAGGTGGCAAGAGGTAGACACAGCGGACGTGGGAAATTCTGCAACAGGACCTCCCTCTGAAAATGAAACACTCTCTGGATTTTTGTTCCTAGAAGTCATCCTTCACAGGACTCACACCCTCTTCAATTGGCCATCTCCTTTGCTCCAGCCAGAGGAATCTGTCACTTAGCAACTACTCTCCAACAAAATACTAAGGAAAACTGGGAAACCAAAACCAGGAAGCCAAGATGAAGTCAGGCTTCTGAAAACTCTTGCTCCCTAGCATTCATGGGATAAGCTTCAAGCAGAGCAACACTTTCCATCAGACCCGGGCTCAAAGCAAGAGAAGCTCTGCAGAGGCGCCCTCACCCGATGTCACTGAAGAGTTACCCTGAACCACTCAGACCAGGGCAAAGAATATTAAACATCAAGGACTCAATCAATACACTGCAGAAACCACAGGATCCCCCAGCTCTCACCCAATCTGTCCTCAATTGCAGTGTAAGCATGGTGCCAATGAGGTCCTGGATTTGGCCCAGTGTATCTTCCAGCCTAGGCAACTGACTTAACACTACAAAAACTGACACCACTTATTACATCCTCAGAACCCTTCCTTAAAGCCTCACCTAAAGTCAGTCCCTCTCTATCAACTGTGATTTGTTTCTTTCCTGGCTTAGAGTTACTTTGCCTCGTTGTTTTCTTTTTTGGTTTGCCTCCGTGAACACAGGGACCCTGATTACTGTTGTTATCCTTCAACCCCAGAGATGGGCACAAAGAAGGCACACAGCTAATACTTACCATCTGGATGGGATAAGATGGCGAGAGGAAAACCACACAGAGGCCCTTGTATATCCTCACGTGGTAAGAGATATATCCTAATACTACTAACTTGCCTAAATAATCTATTACGGATCCAGTTTTCACAAATTTATTCTTATGACTTTTCACACTTTCAGGGAAAATAAATGAATTACATGTGTTTGCTATTGGCTATGTGAAAGTAACATTTCTTTTTATGTTCCTAAATTACCTCTATTGAACCTCTTCTTAGAGGGGGAATGGAAGGGAAAAAAACTTGCAGGACAGATATTAAAGGGCTGGCTAATTCCAACTGTTATTCTAGGATGTGAATAAGCAAGCCCACACTTTCCCTAACCATTCCTTGATAATTGTCTCTCAGTTATGAAGGGAGTACGCGCATGGGGAGCCTGAGAAGAAGGCTACATGAAACTCCACAGACAACTTTTCTGATGACTCCACTGCCCAAGTAACTAGGCTCCAAAACATCATGGCAACTACCACTGACCCCAGGCTCTCTCATTTCTTTACCTACGAATCTTATAACTATCTCAAGTTTCCATCCATCTACTTGTTTAAATGGATCTGTCTTTTCCACATGAATCTGAGTTTCGTAAGAGTAGAGCCTTATCTGTCTTGTTCCCAAGACTGCAGAACATTTTAGGCCCCATAAAACAACTGTCAAAGAAACTTAACAGTAACTACATGCTTTGTGAGATTGCCTAGGCTTCTGAACAAAGACAAAGAGCTTGTTCCTTCTTGAAAGAAAAAAATAATCTATGGATTATTCCTCCATGATGAGGTAAGGCTTTGCCAGCCCCTCCCCATCATATATTCACATGGCTCTGAGTAAACTCAGTTCAGGTTCCACCCAAAAACTGTATAAACTTAGCTTTTTTAACATCTGCAAATTCATAAATCACACTAATCATGATGATACAGGGACTCAACAAACTACCCAGGCCCTGGATGAACCTATTCAGCAAGAGTAGAGTCAACAAACGTGGCAGATTATATTTTCCAAAAGCAGCCCCACCAACACAGCCCATCCCACATGCTACTCTTACAATAAGTGAGACACAGACGCTCCTCCATCAAACAGCGGGGCCTATGTTCCCCTTCCCTTGAACCAAATGGACCATTGCAATGTCCTCCACTGAAAGAACACGTGGCAGTAATACTGCAGGGCTTTAGAGGCAAGATCAAGAGCCAAGGTGGCATTCGCCCAGTGTGCACTCCCTCCTGCTCTTGACATGACTTTGGAGCCTACTGTGACCTTGTAGAGCTGGAGAGACCATACAGAGAGACCACATAAAGAGATGCCCAGTTGCTCCCACCTGCTCCCACCGTCAGCTCTTCTGGTCCTCCCAGCCCAGGTGCCATGCGAGTGGACCAGAGAGATGATTCCAGCCTCAGCCCTCAGTGACAATGGGCAGAGCCGAAACAAGCTGCCCTTGATGAGCCTTGTCCACAATGCAGATCCACGAGTAAAATAAATCTTGTTGCTTTGAAACCATTGAGTTTGGACGTATTGTGTTTTTCAGCCACCAAAGCTGCAACACATATAAAATCAGTAGTAACAGTACCTCATCTGTAGTTTTCACCACCATGTCTGGAGGGTGGGGAGTGGTTCAGTCCACAAATATACAACCCCAAAATTTCTGGATCAATAAAAGTCACAAAACAAGAAGCAGGAAAAAAAAAAAAAATACGAAACCGCACAGCACACAAAGCTTTCCCAAGTTCAGCAGTCTCTAGCTCTTTACATCTGAAGGAGCTGCTCTTCGGCCAGCTGCTGCTTCCCCCTTCACTGTACCTTTCATTCCCCCAAACAGAGACTGGAAAGTAAGAACATTCCCCTTTTGAACAAGCTCTCTTTGCCCGCTTGTTCACTCTCAGGAAAGCCTCACTCTGGAACTTCTTTTGTTTTGAATAAGCTACAATAGGGATTATCTACCTAAGTAAGAGCGCTCTTAGATCTGTGTTGGCAGACGTTAGTCAACCAAACTTGGAGGGATATTCTTCTCATCTGGAGAATCCTTCAAGTCTCATATTTGTTGAAAGAACATTTCACATGCACATGTTTATGATCCCACATGGGTGTCAACATCAGACACACACGAGTCCAAATACAAGCTCAACCACTCAGCAGTCGTGGGACCCCTGGCAAGTTATTTGACTTCTCTGTGTATCAGTTTATTGTACCTGTGATGGAGACAATAACAACCCTCAAAGGGGTATTGTGAGAATTAAATGAGGTTAGTACAACTAACACTTATAAAGTGGTTACCATACGTCAGACACTGTTCTAAGTGCCCAAAGGCACTCAGATCATCCCTGGCCCACAGTGGGTGTCCATAGGCAGTGGCTGTCATGAGCATCATTATTACTAATGTAACATCATTAGATGACGATATATTCCTCTGACTGAAGCCATAACCCTTGGGGTAACTCTGTAAACATCAACTCTTATTACAGCGCAAGAGCCATGAGCCTCAAATTTATAATCAACTCATAAACCTGTAAACTCATAAGATGTATAAGCATCAACTGAGGTGCCTGGCTATATCTCCAGAGATTTTGATTTAATAGTCCGGGATGGAGTCCAGGAAGTTGCTTTCTTAACACCCCCACCCATCCACAGGTGACTCCAACAAACCCTGCCCTAAAGACACGGGTGTAAATATCTGGACTGAATCAATCCCGATGCCATAGAAAGAGCATATGCTCACAGTGAGAAGTCCTGATTCTAATCTTAGCTGCGCCCCTATTTCTACAGCTGGGATACAGACCCTTAACTTCTCTGGGTCTTGGTAAAAGGCAGGCTTCAGATTAGATAACCCCAAAGGTGCCCTCTTTTCAAACCTGATCCCACAACCTGACTACTAGACCCAAGTCCCTCAGACCCCCTGATTCTGTGCATTTGTAGCAAATGAACTAAGAGTACCCACTTTTATTAAGCCCCCACATTTATTAAGTCCCCACTATGTGCAAGACCATTGTCCAAAATGCTTCATCCATTTAAAAATGTCTAATGTTCACAGCCAGCTGCTAGAGGTTTAATAACTGTCTGAAGTAACACAGCCAGTAGTAGCACAGCCTTGATTCCAGGCCAGGTTAACCTGACCCGACACCTGTGTCCTTACACCATTATGCCTTTGATCGTCTCACTGCAAAATTTGTTTTCTTTGCATTTCTTGTTTTGTTTTGTGCCTTTGAGATATAAGGTAAATGCCTAAGCTCCTCAGCTCTGCAAAGAACCAAAGGACAAGAACAGGGCAAGGAGGGAGAGAAGTGGGGCAGCTGGGAACCAAAGCCCAAAAAGGAAGCTCAAATGAAGCTGGAAGAACAAGCTACCATGTCAGAATGATGTCTTTACTACAAAGTACTGAGGCTGGTCAGCAGGAGGGAGGTGGAAGGAGACAGCAGAGAAGTGAAGACAGAGTACTGAGAGCGGTCAGCAGGAGGGTGAAAAAACAAATTTCCCGAAGATCTTCCCTCTCTTTCTTAATTCCTCTCCTGGGAAGAACAGGGCCTTTTCAACAGAGTATCTTCCATGTGCTTTGCAATACAATGGTTAAGTTTCTCATGATGTCCACTCTTTTGTTTTCTCTTGCCAAATAACTTAAAGGGAAGCTAATCCCAGGCCTCTTGCCTCCAAACCTCATTGCTTCATCCTGCGACTCAGAGGGAAAAAGGAAAGCCAGCGCAGAAGAGGAGAAAGAGCATTCACTATGGCAAGTTCCAGAGAACGGGTTTTAAACAAAAACTGGGTTTCCAACATTGTTCTGTGAGAGATTTAAAGGGGTCTTGGAGGACAGGCGTCCTTGGTGGCTCAGACAGTAAAGAATCCATCCGCAATGCAAGAGATCCTTCGATCCCTGGGTCAGGAAGATCCCCTGGAGAAGGGGATGGCTACCCACTCCAGTCAGTATTCTTGCCTAGAGAATTCCAAGGACAGAGGAGCCTGGCAGGCTACAGTCCATGGGGTCTCAAAGAGTCAGATATGAATGAGTAACACTTTTACTTTCACTATTTTTTTTTTTGAAGGACAGGCAGCCCAGGGTAAGTTGCCAGGAAAAGCACAGGATTTGAAATCAGAAAACCCGACCCCAGCACTGCAAGAGACACTTCCTATCTGACCTGGGGCAAATTACACCATCTTCCTGAAGGTTCCACATCTGTAAAATGGGCGCAACAACACGGACATCACTGACCTGTTTTAAAGAAGAAATGGATTAATGTATGTGAGATGCCTAGCGTGGTATCCAACCCAAAGTTTTTCTAAATTGAGAAAGAGGTAAGCAAAAAATGACTCATAACTTATTTATATTTGTTCAGTTTCAGACATCTTCAAACTACTCTGTGGCACCCTGCAGTTCTCTTTCAATCTTCACTCTTCCAAGCAACTGAGGGACAACTTCTCCTATGAAAACAAATGCTTTCGAGATGTGTCAAAACACCCACTGGTGACAATGAAAACCATGGTGATTACTTCAGGCTGGTACATAGGAGGCTAAGTATCATCTGAAGCCCAAAACAGAGCGAAGAGAAAAGGTAGCCTAATAACACATGCAAGTCAGGGCATTGAGCTCTTGCTTTACAGGTTAAACTGAATTTTAGTATTGGAAGAAGGGAAAATTTCTTTAAAGTTGTAAATTAGTTACAGGACTGGTTCACTACAGAGGAAAAGGCTGTCAGGCTTTTCCTAGGAAAGGAAGCCAGCACCTTTCTCCAGAGGGGAAGCATGAACACTAGATTCAGGAGGAAGTCAAAACCCTAGAGAGATCATTAACTGAGTGAGACAGACTTGGCCCAGCCAGTTCAGAGCCGCTGTGCGGCACCACCACCAAGGGTGCCTGGCCCTGGAACTCCAACAGAGGAAGGTGGGGCCTGTGAAAAAGGTCAGCAATCCTGCCTTTGCTCTCTAACAATCCAGACATCACATCAACATATACAAGGGCTCCACTCCTGAGTGAGGCAGGCATGGCAACCAAGGCGCTGGACTCAGACAACGTGGGTTTAAATCCTAGCTCTGTCATTAACTAGGTCTGCGATCTAATGCTCTGTGCCTGGCTTTCCTCATCTGCAAAATGGTTATAATAACAGAAGCAATCTTTTGTGAGTTTTGCGAGTACTGTATGAGTGAACACAAACATAGAGCCTTGATCACAGTAAGTGCTCAATTAAATGAAAGCTATTACTGCCTAGCTCACTGTGTTATTAGCCAGCCATTACTGGGCTTTTCTTCTGTACCATGTGCTAACCATAGGTTGCCAATTAGTCCCCTAAAGCCCTGTGAGTCAATGAACGTAAAGTACTGAGCTCAGTGCCCTCAGAAACACAGAAAACGCTCAATAAAGGGAACCCACCCTTGCTACTATCATTATCAAATCAAACCCAAAACACCCCTTCACTCAGTTCTGCAAAGATATCTGGGTAATACAATTCAAAGAAAATCACATATTAGGCATCTATTTTGTAACACATAAACCAGATCTTTTTGATAAGTCAGAGCCTCTAGTTCATTTGATCAAAAGCCTTGATCACTATCTTGAGAATTTCACTTTAATACAGATTACAGGACCCAGAAATTAAATGAGTAAGGCCTACTGGATGCTCTCTTACACAAGGATTCTATGGCCTAGAGGGAAGAGAAGGGGCTTCCATTCCACAAATTTCACCTCTGATGGTTCAAAGCGCCAAGCACTTTGAGAATACCCATTTAAATTCCAGATAAGTGTGTGTGCTGGTAAAGCATGTGCTTTATATCACTTCATGAGCTAGGCAGAGCCACCCAACCATGAAAGAAATATCAGGAAAAGAAAAAGATACAGTACAAACTTAGTTCAAAAAAAAAAAAAAGTCAACCCCTAAAAGTACTTCTATTTCTGATCCAATTGTTTTCTATCAGAGGTAGATAAAATTGACCCTCCACCTGCCCCAGGCTACTTTGCTTTGACAAATGACAGTGCTCACACTGGACCAGGTAGAATATAGCCTCAGTACTGTTAAGTCAAGTTCTATTATTAACAATAATCTTGGTCCACATAGTAGGAATAGCACTTTTCAGGTGGTATGGCACATTGGGTAATGGTCACAGATCTTTAATGTAAGCTTCTCTGCAATGTGACTTTGCCAGTCATCATTTCTCCACTCCCTTGAATCTCGGCTGGCCTTGCAACTTGCTTTGGTCAGCAGAATGTGGTAGAAATGATGCTATGTGAATTCCAAAGCCTGGGCTTCAAAAAGAGCTGAAGCTTCCACCTCTCCCATCTTGGAACACTGTCCTGAGACTGTCATTCCATGGAGAAGCCGAGGAAGAGAGACCACATGGGGAGAGAGAGGGGTTCTGTGTCCCAGTGAAATCCATCTGCATGAGCAAGCCCAGGAGAGGCAAGAGTAGCATCCAGCCAGTCCACTGAGTCACCAGAAGAGATTCTAATAACTATTGCCACCTTCAGTCTCAAAGGTTTGGGGTGATTGGTTATACAGCAAGAGATAAAGGATACAGGTAGACTAGTTGGAGTTCAATTTTTGAAATGAGATTCCAAAACAATCCTAAACTTAACTAACTCAATAACAGGCAAAATCCAGGTTGCTGGAACTCAGGAATAGCAGCTACCTTAGGAGAGGAGGAATGGGATGGGAAGGGAACTTTACGAGATGCTGATAATTTTATTTCTTGGCCTGAGTAGTGATTACATGGATACGTCCACTTTGTGATAATTTATCAAACCCTGCAATTCTGAGCTGTGGACTTTTCCAGATATATACTAAACTTACATTTTTAATAGTTTAAGCCTCTCTTGGAAAAATCTCTTTGAGAAACAAAGGTATGTGGCTAAAGGAAATAAATAATCATGCTCAAAATTTTTTTTGTTGATGAAAATTTCCTCATAAAAGCATATAACACACACAAATCCAGTTTTAAAAACTCAGCCTCACTTGTTAACTATGAGCATGTTTCTTTCTTGCCAAAAACATGACCCATTTATGAGTCTAAAGATATCCCCCGAAATCCCAGGAAACTCTGTAATGCCTGCTGCTGCTGCTGCTAAGTCACTTCAGTCGTGTCCGACTCTGTGCGACCCCATAGATGGCAGCCCACCAGGCTCCCCCGTCCCTGGGATTCTCCAGGCAAGAACACTGGAGTGGGTTGCCATTTCCTTCTCCAGCGCATGAAAGGGAAAAGTGAAAGTGAAGTCGCTCAGTCGTATCCGACTCTTAGCAACCCCATGGACTGCAGCCTACCAGGCTCCTCCATCCATGGGATTTTCCAGGCAAGAGTACTGGAGTGGGGTGCCATTGCCTTCTCCGCTGTAATGCCTAGGTCAAGATATTTAAGTCCTGGTTTGAAATTTTCATGTCATTTCAGAAACACTGTATAAATCACTTACAAAGTAAAAGGTCCTCAGAGCTTCCGTACACACAGGTATGTCTCCCTTGGTAGGTCACATGATTAGGACACATTTGATCCTGTACAAAACATCTACTGAGACACTTGGTCCACCCCAAAAGTTCCTCAAAATCTGGTCCTATCAAAAATATCCACAAGTGAACTTCTTTGGTTGTACAGTGGAGAAGAATCCACCTGCCAACGTGAGGGACAGGGTTCAACCCCTGATTCAGGAAAATTCCACATGCCACAGAACAGCTAAGCCTGTATGCCATAACTAGTGAGCCCACATGCTGAAACTACTGAAACCCACAGACCTGGAGTCTGTGCTTCGCAGCAGGAGAAGCCACCACAATGAGAAGCCCGTGCACAGCCCCCACTCTCTGCAACCAGAAAAGGCCCGCACACAGCTACAAAGACCCAAAGCAAACAAAAATAAGCAAACTAATCTTTTATAGGCAGGATATTAAAAAAACAAAAATATATCCATGAGTACACTTGGTCCATGCCAAATGGTCCTTGATATTCAGGGTCCTGCCAGAAACATGCACATTTGGAAAATGTCTGAGTTCAAATAGCCCATAACACTTACTGACACTTTCAGTTTACAGAATTAATATATTAAAAAATATTACCATGTCTTATTGGTCCAATAATTGTATTGCGGCTATACGCCAATAATAACCATTCTTGCCTCAGTAGTCTAGCTGGGGTTAGGTAGATGGGTTAGGGTTCGAATCCCACAGAAGAGCAGAATTTATATTAACTATGTATGCCCAGGAAGAGTCCTACAGTGAGAGAAATGTACAGAAGATGATTGACAAGTTGAGGATGGAATCTCGCAGTGCATGCATGGTGCATTAATACATCACTGGGCATTTGGCTGAATGTGGCTGGGTCCTCCAATAAGGGCAGAGTTTGAAAGGAGGAGCTTGGTCAAGTTGCTGTGTAAAACAAGCAGCGAGTGTAATGTAAACACTTAACAAAGTTATTTTGCTTGTATGGGAGGAGAGGGAATGGGTGTGGCTCTCCTACCACAGAGGAGGTCTGGTGTAAGAGTCACCATGAAGAGAGTATCAGGCATCTAATTAAGCCCCATACAACTAAACCGGCGCCCAGAATTAAGGGGCAATATTACCTTTGAATCAATGCTCTACAAGGTAATATTGCAGTATCCACAAAAATGTCTGCCACCATTTGGAAACGTTTTTATGGGTATGACTCCCATACTTAACTGTCAATCAGCAGCGACCACCACACCCTCAGCTAGTGCCTACCTACTGGCTGATTCAGCCCAGCCAAACCAGGATTCAACACATAAGACATTTAAGTAGGTTTCCCCTACCAGTGACCACAGGACACATAGCTACAGAAGAAATAAACAACTCTTTTTCTGTTGCTCGGCAATGTGTCATTTTTGAAAATTCCACCAGAGTATGGTAGAAATAGTAAATTCACAATAGAAAAGCCAGTGCTGCATTATAATGGCTTTTATTACTATTTTCATTTCTTTAAAAGAGAAAGAACTAAAAGGCACTGACACTATGAAGAAAGGAGAACCTGTAATGCCCGATGTATACAAGTCAGGATTCGGATAACACTGCCATCAGTCAAGATGGGACAGGAAAACAGCAGCACAACACTGATGTTAAAGGAAAGGAAGGAAAACCCTAAACAGGTTAAAACAACACACAGAAGAACCAAATCCAACACCATCACAGGCACCTCGAAGAATTCATCATGATACTCATGATGACGCGATCCTGTTAAAACCACCAGAAAGAAACTCATTAAAGAGGCAAGTAAACAGAACTGAAAGTAGACTTCAAGCTCCAAACCCAGCTTCACCACATGGAAGTCAAATTCTAGAGGAGTATAAAGTGACCATTTTTCATACATGATGCCTATGCTCAAGATGACGACAGATTTCCTATTTACAAAACTCATGACAATATTCAATATTTAAGAACCAGTTCCACATTATTCCACAATAGCATCTTAAAGGTGGCACAATGCAGTGCAATTATTTACTGTGCATGGTGTCTCACTGGTTTAGACCATGCCACTGGTTCATACACTAAGTGAAAAGGTGAAAAGACACTTATAGATATACATACACATATAAGAAAGTATTGCATTTGCAAAGAAAAGAAATCTCATCAATAACTCTTCACTGTATATGATGGATTTCAAAACTGCAAATATAAAGGTGATTAGACTACTATCGGAGAAGGAAATGGCAACCCACTCCAGTGTTCTTGCCTGGAGAATCCCAGGGATGGGGAGCCTGGTGGGCTGCCGTCTATGGGGTCGCACAGAGTCGGATACGACTGAAGCGGCTTAGCAGCAACAAATGCACAAGTGAGAGGATGCTTGTTTCATTTTCCACAGTCACTATGACAAAAAAACACCTTTTGAGTTTAATGTGTGAGCATATGACAAAAGAACGTAACACCCATAAGTGTCAAGCATCTTGTTTGGACTGCCATTTCTGCCTTTGGAATATGCAAATGAAACTTTTAAGCATTATGAGGAATGCAAAAGAAAACCCAGATGACCTAATAGATTATGTGGAGAAAATGCATGCCCATGGAAGACATGGCAGAAGTTCCAAGATCTCCCCCAGCACCTTGCGATGTTTATACATCAGTGCTGAACATAGATCACAGGATGAACAATACAGTGGACGGCTGGCAGAGCAAATTTCAAGAGCTGATGGCAGTGCACCATTCTTTGATCTGAAAATCTATTGACATATTAAAAGATGAACAACAAAGCAATCAATAAGTTAGCACCCAAGTTCTTGGTGGTCGCACACAAATACAGCCATCAATTATGCAACAACATGAACAAAAGCAAAACCATATTACTGCAATTGTTTACAAATATAATTAATACAAAACCAGTAATCAGGTCAACATATATCTAAAAGACTGCTCACTGACTTAAGAGTAACCTTGACAGACTTTATCATGAGGACAAACAAGAATAAATGTGAAAACCAAAATTCATCATGAATTACAATAAAAATAATGTAAAGAAAAATTTAACTAAATGTTTGCAACATTGAACGAATCATGGATCAAACATCTCAACGGATATTTGGAAAAGGATCAAATTTCAGTGATCTCTTGGCAAAATTAAATGCTTGTATTATTTAATGAATCACAGACTAAATGTCTCAATGAAAGTTTCAGACAGGACCAAATTTCAAGGACTTTTTGGTATGGACAAAACGGTATGCAAGAGATCACGCAAACTCCATAAGACCACATTTCTCTCATCCCACTGTCCCCCAACCCCAGCATTCTCATCCTAAAGACAAGCAGAGTCACTTGTTCACAAAGAAAGAACTCAACGTATGTCTGTGGTTGTTAGGACACCCCAAAGCCCTTAGCAATGTTTATATCCCTTGACTAAGTAACTCCTCTTCAAGGAGTCTGTTCAAAGGAAATAATTTTATTGGAGACAAAGATTTACATTTGATACTATCAAATTCTTTAACATAGAAAAAATTAAGAATGGAAATCCTTTAAATGTTTAAAGTTAGGAGATTAGATTAGGAAATGCTATACATCCATAAAGCAGAAACACAAAGACATTTAAAATGACATTAAGAAAGAGAAAAGAAGGAATTCCCTGATGGTCCAGTAGTTAGGACTCGGTGCTTTTACTGCCAAGGGCTCAATCCCTGTTCTGGGAACTAAAGTCTTGCAATCCACATGGTGTGGCCAAAAAAAAAAAGGAGAGAGAGAGAAAGAAAATAGGTTCTCTCTTTGTGGTAGAATTATGAGTGTCTTTTTTCCTACTTCTTTACAGCTTTCAGTACTTCTCAAATTTTCTACAAAGTGCAAGTGTTCTTCAGTTCTTACTTTTATAATCAAAACAAAGAAAAAAACCGAAAAAATGGATTGAACTGAAGGTAATTAACATTATAATCTTTCTCTTTTAGTAACCATTTGTGATTTTATCCATTATTTACATTCCTTGCCTGGAATCATAACTTCAGCTGTTTACATACCTTGAACATTCTACCAGAGTCAACTCCCAATGAATCACAATAATCTATTTATCTTTCTTTCTTCTCCTCCAGGCTCTGAGTTCTTCATTTTCTTTGTAAACCCAATGCTCAACATAGTGTCTTTGCCTTAATGGGCACTCAATATATTTTGACTGAAAGCTGCTGGATGTCAGAGTAATAACAAGAGGATTTACCTACTGCCGGGCAGCAGGGGCCATGTTTCCCTACATATCCCATGCCTGGTGCACAAAAGATCTAAAATAAGTATACGCTATTTGTCTTAGTCTGCTGCTGCTGCTGCTAAGTTGCTTCAGTCGTGTCCGACTCTGTGCGACCCCACAGATGGCAGCCCACCAGGCTCCCCTGTCCCTGGGATTCTCCAGGCAAGAACACTGGAGTGGGTTGCCATATCCTTCTCCAATGCATGAAAGTGAAAAGTGAAAGGGAAGTCACTCAGTCGTGTCTGACTCTTAGCGAACCCATGGACTGCAGCCTACCGGGCTCCTCTGTCCATGGGATTTTCCAGGCATGGACACTCAGGTACTGGAGTGGGGTGCCATTGCCTTCTCCGGTCTTAGTCTGAGTTGCCATAAAAAAATTCGAGATTGGGTGGCTTAAACAACAGACATTTATTTCTCAAAATTCTGAAAATTGGATGTCTCGAGATCAGGCTGCCCGCATGGTTGGGTTCTGGTGAGGACTCCAGTCCTGCCTTGTAGGCAGTCACCTCCTTGCTATGGGCTCACATGACATCTTCTCTGTGCATGTGCACAGGGTTGAGGGGCAGGGAGAGCAAGCAAGCATAAGTGCACACACATGTCTCTTCTAATAAAGACACTAATCCTATGCAACCCCACCCTTAAGATCTCATTTAACTCAATTCCCTCCTTACAAGCCCTATCGAATAGTCACATTGGGTATAAAATCATCAACATATAAGTTGTGGGGATGCACAATTCAGTCTATATCATTAGTAAATGAAAACTGATAACATTTCACCTCACCAGTGGATCACTAAAGTGATAGCAAAAATAGATTATTGCCTATGACCAGAACAACGTCTGATAGGGTGTACCAAAGAGAAGTATAAGATTTTGGTATGTCTTCCTAATTTCATGCAGAACAGCAAGTCAAGAAAGAATATGGGCAAACACAAAAGACCCCAAACACCCTAAACAATCTTAAGAAGAACAGAGTTGGAGGAATTATGTTCCTTGCCTTCAGACTATACTACAAAGCTATAGTCATCAAAACAGTACGATCCTAGCACAAAAAGAGACACACAGATGAAACAGGGTAGAGAATCAAGAATAAATCCACACATTTATGGTCAATTAATCCACGACAAAGCAGGCAAGAATATACAACGGAGAAAAGACAGACTCTCTTCAACAAGTGGTAATGGAAAAACTCGACAGCCACATGTCAAAGAAAGAAATTAGAACAATCTTTAACAACATGAAAGGAAAGTGAAAGTGAAGTTGCTCAGTCGTGTCCGACTCTTTGCGACCCCGTGGACTGTAACCCACCAGGCTCCTCCATCCATGGGACTCTCCAGGCAAGAATACTGGAGTGGGTTGCCATTTCCTTCTCCAGGGGATTTTCCTGACCCAGGGATCGAACCCAGGTCTCCCACATTGCAGGCAAATGCTTTAACCTCTGAGCCACCAGGGAAGCCCCTTTAACATCATACACAGAAATAAATTCAAAATGAATTAAAGACCTAACTATAAGACTGTATACTATAAAACTCCTAGAGGAAACATGGGTGGTGCACTCTTTGATATACATTGCAGGAATATCTTTTTGGATCTGTCTCCTAAAGGAAAGCAAATAAAATAAAAAATAAACACATGGGGCCTAATTAAATTTAAAAGCTTTTGCACAGCAAAGGAAACCATCAACAAAATGAAAACATAACCTACTGAATGGGAGAAAAGATCTGCAAATGATACAACCAATAAAGGACTAATATCCAACAGATATAAACAGCTCAACATTTAAAAAAACAACTTGATTAAAAGATAAGAAGAAGCAAATAGGTATTTTTCCAAAGAGAACATGTTGATGGCTAGAAGGTACATGAAAAGATGTTCAGCATCGCCAATCATTGGGGAAATGCAAATCAAGACCACAGTGACCTATAATCTCACGCCTGTCAGAATGGCTGTCATCAAAAAGAACACAAACAACAAATGTTGGCCAAGATGTGCTGGAAAGGGTACCCTCATATACTGTTAGTGGGAATGTCAATTGGTGCAGTCACTGAGGAAAACAGTATGGAGGTTTCTCAAAAAACTAAAAATAGAACAACCATATGCCAGAGGAATGCCACTCCTGGGTATATACCCAAAAGAAAGCAAAAATACTAATTCAAGGAGATACACACACCCTAATGTTCACAGCAGCACTATTTACAACTGCCAAGACACAAAAGCAACCTAAGTGTCAACCAACAGACAAATGGATAAAGAAGATGTGTTACATATATACAATGGAATACTACTCAGCCATAAAAAAGAATCTAATTTTGCCATCTGCAGCAACATGGATGGATTTGGAGGACATTAAGCTAAAGTGAAATAAGTCAGACAGGAAAAGACAAATACTGTATGCTACCACTTACATGCGGAATCTAAAAAATATAAAAAACTAGTGAATATAACAAAAAAGAAGCAGACTCGCACATACAGAGAACAAACTAATGGCTACCAGTGTGAGAATTGGAGGCAATAGAAGGGGGCGGACTGGGAGATATAAACTGTTGGGTGTAAGACAGGCTCAAGGATGCACTTACAACACAAGCAATGTAGCCAGTATTTTGCAGTAACCATAAATAGAAAGTAACTTTTAAACAATGAATAATGTTTTTTTAATTTTTTAAAGAAAGAAAGAATTTGGATATGGTGTGGTATGTCCAAACCTGTTGTGCTTTAGAATGATTAATGAGAAGACAGTTAAGTCTGGATCTAGATGTGAAACACAGGAGGTGAGAATGTATTGGTAGATGCCATTTCAGGAGTCAGTTGAGTGCTGTGGTGCTCGTAGTAAGGAGAGAAGGGGAAGATCAGATGCAAGCGGTATCACCCAGGTCAGACCCACACGAAATTGTTACCAACTGGATGAGAGACACAGAGAATGAAAAAGTGGCAAAGGGGAAGAGAGGAGATAGGAAGAGGAGAACTGCTCATCCAAAGACCTAGGGATGGGAGGAGGAGGATGTGCTTTGCAGAAGTAAGGTGGTTTGCATATGAGAGATGTTGAATATGGGCTGCCAGGAGATATCCAGGCAGAGATGCTAGTCAATCCATCGGAAATGGATGCAAGGAACCCCAGGAGAGAAATCAGGCCAGAGGTGGGTACCTGAACATCATCTACAGAAGTCAGTAAGATAGCTAAGGAAATTTAAGTGAACTGAGGACAGAAACTCAGAGACTGTCTACTTTGGACAGCAGAGAAAGAGGCCAAAAAACCAAGGAAAGGAAATGAGGAAAGGTAGAGGGGCAGGAGGAGAATTAGGATAACACAGTGCCATGAACCAGAAAAGCAATGTCTCCCAGTTGGGTGGAGTGCTCAGTATCAGCAGGGGCCAGAAACATCGAATGGCCGAGACAGAGCATTTGGATCTGGCTCCTACGTGATCAGTAGGACAAGGTGTTTCAAAAAGATGAGGAGAGCAGAGCAGGGAGCCACAAAAAGCAAGAAAGAGGCAGCCACTAACAGGCTGAGTACATATGTGTGTGCCAGG
Source organism: Bos taurus (assembly GCF_002263795.3). Lineage (NCBI taxonomy): Eukaryota > Metazoa > Chordata > Mammalia > Artiodactyla > Bovidae > Bos > Bos taurus. Next base: position 53,877,941 of record NC_037334.1, on the reverse strand, counting down.
CATCATGATAGGAATTTTGTATGGATTTATCATCTTTAATCCTCACAAACATCCCTTAAAAGTAAGTGCTATGAATAATTTGTATCCAGCGCATTTTGCGTATAACTTAATGAAAGAAGCATACCTTTAAAAAAAAAAAACAAACCTCTCATACATATTTTGATGTGGCTATGGAGATTTGAGAGCAAGCATGTAGCTGGAAACTGCTATCAGGGAAAATAATACAAACTGAGAGGGGCTGAATATGGAATGGTCTGGCTGGGTGACTAAAGCACATGATCAAAATGTTTGTAATGGCAAACGGATTTGTGTGTGTGTGTGTCTGTCTGTCTGTCTGTCTGTTTCTCTGGCTCCCACAAGAACTGGTTGGGAGAAAAACATGCTTATGTGGTCAATTAGTCCCAGTGCAAACTCATACTATTAGCAACAATTTTTGAAGGCTGATTTTTTTGCATGCAGAAGGCAATGGCAACCCACTCCAGTACTCTTGCCTGGAAAATCCCATGGACGGAGGAGCCTGGTAGGCTGCAGTCCATGGGGTCGCTAAGAGTTGGACATGACCGAGCGACTTCCCTTTCACTTTTCACTTTCATGCATTAGAGAAGGAAATGGCAGCCCACTCCAGTGTTCTTGCCTGGAGAATCCCAGGGACGGGGGAGCCTGGTGGGCTGCCGTCTATGGGGTCGCACAGAGTGGGACACGACTGACGCGACTTAGCAGCAGCAGCAGCAGCAGCAGCAGCACAGCTATAGTAATTAAACTCTGAATTCAGCAGGCCATTGATTGAAAAAAAAAAATCAATGTGATGTCTTACAGGTCATCACAGCTACGAAAAATGTGTTCAAAAATTGTACAGAAAAATAGAGTATAATATACTCTCGGAAATATTTCCAACTTGTGGAAATTTAACACAAATGGGAAAATTAGGAGGTTTGAGAATCCTTCACTACTTCTTCCTACCCTCTACCACAACTCATTATCTACCACAAAATAATTTTTCATCGTCACCACAGTTGTCTTCAATGCTGTGAATTAAAAGACCCAAAAATCAGCTTGCTTTTCTCAGCCAGATACTTAAATCATACTTGATAGTAATGAGTGGTTTTGTTAGAATTGATTTTTTTTAAATGTTAGCAATTCAGAGCTTGTAAGAAGCCCCAATAATAGAAGCCTCTTTGGATTTAGAAACCCATAAATCTGTGTATGCTATTTGACATTTACTGAACATGAATAACATCCCCATGTGCTGTGTTTCTGAGGTTTGGCCAGCGTTCTAGGGATATGACTTGACTTGCATCAGTTCAGTTCAGTCGCTCAGTCGTGTCCGACTCTTTGCGACTCCATGAATCGCAGCACGCCAGGCCTCCCTGTCCATCACCAACTCCCGGAGTTCACTCAGACTCACGTCCATTGAGTCAGTGATGCCATCCAGCCATCTCATCCTCTGTCGTCACCTTCTCCTCCTGCCCCCAATCCCTCCCAGCATCAGAGTCTTTTCCAATGAGTCATCTCTTCGCATGAGGTGACCAAAGTACTGGAGTTTCAGCTTCAGCATCATTCCCTCCAAAGAAATCCCAGGGCTGATCTCCTTCAGAATGGACTGGTTGGATCTCCTTGCAGTCCAAGGGACTCTCAAGAGTCTTCTCCAACACCACAGTTCAAAAGCATCAATTCTTCAGCACTCAGCTTTCTTCACAGTCCAACTCTCACATCCATACATGACGCATAGATAGGCTCAAAGAGGTTCACCCTGGACGAATATCCTAATTGCCCCTTTCTACTATTCTCATCAGGGCAAAAGCATCTACCAATTGTATCTCTCCAAGGTAACAATGGTACAAAACCCTGAGCATGAAAGTTGCTTCTGCCATTCCCAACTGAGAAGTAGCTCATGGCTGAAATCAGTTGCATCCCCTGCTTGCATGATGGGAATATCAGAGCCATGAACTAAAAACGCTAGGTCCATAGGGCACACAGCAAGGGGCAGCAGAACGAGTCAGACTTTCTGGACTTTCAGACTCCCTGGCACCCCTCTGGATTCTCCCTTACCTACTGGGCTTGATGACACTGGGTAAGCTCATCATTCATTTCCTTTCAGTTTCATACTCTCCCCAATGAGCATATCAGGTTTCATCAATTAGCGCTGAAGTTTTGCTTTTTCAATCCAGAGACCCCAATCCCATCATGTCATCCCTCACTCTCTCCCACTGTGAGGATCTAAGGCACCCACCGCTCCACAGATCTGTAGCTTTTTGAAGCTAATCAGGATGGAACTTGTAACAACCACTTCCAGAACCATTCTTTCTTGCTGACGTGGGTGGAAAAGGAGGTAGCCTCACTCTTATAATCATCTACTGGAGAAAAACCCCTCAGGAAGCTGATGTTCATTCCTATTGACAAAGGTTTTCAGAGGAACCTGATGTGATCCGTTCACAGGGTGACCATATCCAAAGCAAGGCAGTTTTGAGGAAAAGGGGACTATTAGAAATCATTCTGAGACAGGAGCTGCAACCCAGGACACACAGTCCATCCTGGCCAGGTCCTCGGCCGGGAGGAAGAGGGTATATGGCCTTTCTTCTCCCTTCTACCAGGTTTCAGTCAAGAAAATCCAGAGGTCAGAAAGTATGGTAACCTCAAAGCCTCCTCCCCTCCCTTTCAGGACCAACCCTTTCCCTGACTCAACAAAAGCACATGCCTAACCAGCACTTACAACCTACACAGTCAAACCATGCCTTTCCCTTGAACACGGTGGCCAACTTCCAACAACAGCAACAGTGAAGACCTGAGCACAGAAGCATTTAGGTAGGTCAAAAGCAACACAGTCAGACAAGCTGGTTTGGGCTGAGGACAAGGTCAGGCTGATGGAGGTGAGAGGCACCTGCAATCACCAGGCACAACAGTCGAAGTCTTGGTAGGGGAGGCAAAGACCAGATTTGGGCAATACCAAAGAGTGCTGAGGATGCTGCCAAACCCCAGAAACACAGAGAATCCCCCACAGGACAAGTCCTTGTGAAAGCAGACCATCCCCAGGCTCACAGCAGCTGTCAATAACCAGTCCCCTGCATAGCAGGGCTAAGCCTTTCTTCATAAACTAACCCAAAGACAACAGTATTTCAGTTACAACTAATCATCAGGAAAAGGAAAGCAAATTCATGTCAAAACAAAAGCCTTTGGGAAAAAGATAATGTATATGTTTAATTTTCGTTTCCCCAACCACTCAGAATTGTCCAGGAAGGACCCTGCTCTATGTGTCAGTCTTAGAAGAAACAAAAAGGAAATAAAATAACCTTAATTCATAATGATGTGTTTTATGATGCATATTCTATAAGCCCAAGAAAAGTCTGTGACAAGAAAAATTAGATCAGTAAAAGTAGAATAGTACAGGGTGTAGGAATAATCCTTCCATTAAAGTGCACTTCAATTTTTTTCCCCTAAGAAACGGCAGAGATGTCAAAGAGGACAACACTTTCCATTTTTAACAGACACTTCTCTTCAGAGTATCTCCAGCATTTCATACAACCTGGTAGAGGTTCCCAGGGACTTCCAGGCTGAGAACCCAATACGGAGATAACGCTTACCCATGAAAGAACTTCCCAAAGCAAACCATCTATTCCCTCAGGAGAGGGTGTGAAACTGTTCCCAGAACAAACCATCCACCAGGCCTACTTCAATCCTTGGTAGACCAAGAAAAGCCAAGGGAACAAAGACCAGGAAGAGTGATGTTGAAATTAACTACAGTGCTGGGAAAGAGAACATAAACTACAACATTTAAGGAATAAAAACTGTATCAACACTTCCTGGAAGCCAGGGGAATCAGAGCTGGCAACAATTGATACTGAGCTCTTACATGAGCGTGAAACACTGAATATATGCACTAAGCCCACCCCCAACGATCCTGAGAGGCAGGCTCCATTACCATCCTCATTTTGGAGGTGAGAAACCAGAGGCGGCTTCTAGATTTGGGTCAGCAGAGCTAGAAATGGGCCCCACTTAACTCAAGTGCCCGCACTGGTGACCTCTACACTATATTCAATATGTAACTTTCTATTACTGATCACTCAGCTGGTGAAGGGGGGAGGTGAGGACTGGACCCCAGGTCTTCCTGGCCCTAAAGTCCCATGCTCTTAACCCACAATCTACACAGTTACCTGGACACTATTACTAGACATCCTGCCCTGAACTCCATGAATATGACAAATTCTACTCTCACTATTAATAACAGAGTATATTATTTATGGAGGGCTTGTTGGGCCAGGATAAGAAAACTTTCGCTTAGAGATGTTAAGTTGACTCAGATCCCACACATGCAGAGGAGCCAGGATTTGGGCCTCGTCCTTTGACTTCAAAGACTGAGCTCTCAATCCCTCCATCAGAGGCCAGGGCTACAGCAAGACCATGACCACGGCCGGGGACCATAATGCAAACAACAACAGAGGCCAACTCCAGAGGCGGCTGTCACAAAGTCCCTGGCTGTTATTCTTCAAGTCTCACTCAGAAACTTCCTGCTTTTTTATTCCACTCAGTCACACACACACACACACACACACACAAATAGAATAAAAAGCCCAGATGCTCAGTGTCCTCATTCATGGCAGGTTAGAAACAATCAATCCAAAGGGAGTCAGAGGCAGTCAGTGACAATCTCAGTAACTGCAGGTGAGGTGACAAATGACACAGAGAGGGGAAGAAAAGGAAAAACTGAAAACACAGATGCAAAATTATATGGCACATGAATAAAACACATAATGACAGGCCTGAGTCATCGTGAAAAAAAAAAACTGGCCTCTGCTTAAGCATCCTCTGTCTTTAGAAGGAGGGAAATCCCTAACATTTAAGCCAGGTTTTGATCAGGTATTTCAAATTTTTCAGGACTTGGCATTTGAAATAGTAGGAGATAGAGGGGCTTGGTAGAAGCAGGCATAGAGGACAGTGCCCTGCCCTGGGCTTCACTGCTGAGAGCTGCAGAATGCCCAGCTCTGTGGCTGGGGACCCAGAGAAATCCCCATGCCCTGGGGGCTTGCCTCAACAACAGGGTGGGCCTCCCTGTCCCTCCCATCACTAGAACTCTGTTAGAAAGAACAGTGTAGGGACAAGCCATGTGCCCTGGAGCCAGGCAAGCCTGACTGAGCCCTAACTACCCCCCTAGCAACTCCTCTGGACCTTGCTTATGATGACAATCTTGTTACCGGGCACACATCAGAAACCCAATAAATGATTATTCAATGACTGAATGAAACCATGCAACCTTGAAAAAATTACTTCACTGTCTCTGAACTGCATGTTCCTGCACTGCCAAGTAGATACGACAATTCCTATATTATGGAATTGTAAGGATTAAACGGGTTAATTCTGGAAAAGTGCCTCATCCAGGGTGTGGATAGGAGCTTACCGTACTGTGACATCTGTACAGCTCATCTTCAGTTATCTGGAAATCGGACCTATGAAGCAACCCCCATTCCCCTACAATAATGGACACAGGAAGCACAAATACCTCAGTGTGTCAAGTATGTGAACTGCAACTGGAAAAAATACCTACACCCTTCCTCAAAAACTAATCCCCAAATTCAGTACTGTCTCACTGGTCATTAATATCCTTGTGAACTAGAAAGATATTCTAATTTTACAAATGAAGACACAGGGCACAGCTGTAGGTTTCCCTGTGCTAACTGCCTGCTAAGTGCTTCAGTCTTTGCAGTCCGGTGGACTGTAGCCCACCAGGCTCCTCTGTCCAAGGGATTCTCCAGGCAAGAATACTGGAGTGTGCTAACTAGCAAGTCCAAAACCTAGGTCTTCTGACTCTGCTTCCTCCTCCTCTTCATTTCTGCTCGGCCACTGGAAACTGAATACCCACAGGCATCCTGTGCAAATTCCACAAATCCCAGGCCAGATGAAACGCAGGAGGAAAAGCAACACTGTCATAAGCAGATTTTAAAACTGTGTTCTGAGCACTGATTCCATCAAGGACACCTATAAATGATACTTTCTGGCTCAAGAAAAGTTTCCTCCTTTCTGATCTCAAACCTCTGCTACAGAGAAAGGCCTTCTTAGAATACTGGCTCTTAAGTACTTTTCACCTTATCCTTCGGTCAGTGTTGCCAATTTTGCTTTTCAAAAAAAACGAATAAATGTCCTGAATGTCCCAGAAGGAATTAACCGTCCTTCTAAAGAATTACAATAGAAAAATAAGAACTCTTTGAACTTTTGGTGGCCTGCAGACAGGGAAGAGATTAAATCAAAGAAGCCGACACTGTTCCAGGCTGTCTCCAGGAAGAGGCTGTTGACCTGGGCCCGTTCGTCCCTGTCTGGGCAATGGGAAGGGGCCAGGCTTCGGTTCCCTCTTCTCAGATTCCACATTCACATCCTCACATCCACCTCCAGCAGGAGGGACAAAAAGTGAGACCTCCAGAACCTTTGGCAGTGGGTGGAAGCGACTGACAATCCTTTTCCTCTGGAATTACTCCCTCTTTGTTCAATGATGATGATAATAGCACTACTAATAATAACAGAATTATTACTATCACAGAATTTGCACTGTGTGTTAGCATTGTGTGTAACGCACTGTTGCAAGCATTTTAAATGCATCTTTGTTGCTCAGTCACTCAGTCGTATCCGACTCTTTGTGACCCCATGGACTGTAGCACACCAGGCTTCTCTGTCCTTCATTATCCCCTGGAGTTCGCTCAGACTCATTTCCATTGAGTTGGTGCTGCCATCCAACCATCTCATTCTCTGTCACCCCCTTTTCTCCTCCTGCCCTCAATCTTTCCCATCATCAAGGTCTTTTCCAATGTTGTCAGCTCTTCCCATCAGGTGGCCAAAGTACTGCAGCTTCTGCTTCAGCAACAGTCCTTCCTATGAACACTAAGGGTTGTTAGGATTGACTGGTTTGATCTCCCTGCTGTCCTAGGGACTCTCAAGAGTCTTCTGTGACACCACAGTTCAAAAGCATCAATTCTTTGGTGCTCAGCCTTCTTTATAGTCCAACTCTCACAATCTGTACACGACTACTGGAAAAACCAAAGCTTTGACTATCTGGACCTTTGTCAGCAAAGTGATGTCTCTGCTTTTTAATATGCTGTCTAGGTTTGTCACAGCTTTCCTTCCAAGAAGTGTCTTTTAATTTCATGGCTGCAGTCACCATCTGCAGTGATTTAGGAGCCCAAGAAAATAAAGCCTGTCACTGTTTCCATTTTTTTCCCTATCTATTTGCCATGAAGTGATGGGACTGAATGCCATGATCTTAGTAATTTTAATGCTGAGTTTTAAGCCAGCTTTTTCACTCTCCTCTCTCACCTTCATCAAGAGACCTTTAATTCCTTTTGCTTTCTGCCATTAGGCTGGTACCATCTGCATATCTAAGGCTGTTGGCATTTCTCCTGGCAATCCTGATTCCAGCTTTTAATGCATTCAGCCCATTTCACACAACATGGATTTAAACTCTCACAACTATCCTATGAAGGAGGCCATGTTAGTATACCTACATGATCATACCACTAGGGAACCACTCTTCATTCAAGCCCACTTCCCAGGCTTGAAGGAAAAAGAAAAGAAGCCTCTTGTTCTTGTTAGAAGGAAGGCAGAACATAGACCTCACACACAGGAGGCAAGGAATACATATAAATGAATAAAAAGAGCAGTTGGCCTGTGTTCCCACTAGTTATCCCAGGAAAAGGTACCAGCCCACTTTCTCTCTTCTCGGCCTAAAGCAGCAAAGAGCAGAAGACCCTCAATTAATATTTGTTTAACATAAGCCAGATACTCCCCTAACTCCTGGGCTTGCCTGGTGGCTCAGATTGTAAAGAATCCTTCTATAATGCAGGAGACCGGGGTTTCATCCCTGTGTTGAGAAGATCCCCTGGAGAAGGGCATGGCAACCCACTCCAGTATTCTTGCCTGGAGAATCCCCATGGACAGAGGAGCCTGGAGGGCTATATTCCACGGGGTTGCAGGAGTTGGACATGACTGAGTGACTAAGCACAGTCCCTAACTCCTAAAACACTGTTCCTATACATAAAGCCTAGCCCTTACTGTGGCACTCCTGATGCCCTGTCCCATTAGCAAGACCTCCTAGGAAATTCTTTTCTAGTCAGAACTTTGTGCTTGGATCTCTCATTTATCATATGCTCTGAAATCCCACAGAGACAGAGCTGCTGGGACCATTTTCTGTGGGTGTCTCAACGGTTAAGCATGGTGACAGCCAGCAGTCTCACCTCCCACCTTTGCTGGCTGTATAATCAGCCTGCTTTTAATCCTGCCAAGCTCCGTGCTGCCTGGCACCAGAGGCTAGAAGCTGCACATAGGTACTAATTTAACAAATCACCTGTCTGGCTCTCTTGCCAGGACACCCACCCTGGAGATTATACAGCTGCTGATGCTAGGACCGCAACCCTGCAGGACGACAGGTAAACGGCAGAGGCCAGGGGCTCAGGGCCCACACACTCTCCAGCTCTGTCCTGCCAAAGAGAGCCCAGGTGAGGTGTTTAGTACTAGGTGACCCTCAGAGACTAGGCCTCCTGCTCCATTCCTAACTCCCTGGGGATTTTTAAATTTCTATTTAGCCTAAGGCAGGACTAACAGACAGACAGAGCTCTGCTTTAGAAGCACCAACACATACTCCCAGAAACCTGGAAGGCAGGAACATCCAGGACACACCTAAGACACAGTGAGAGGAAACTGCAATCACACACACAAACACACACACACACACACACACACACACACAAACCTATAGAGTTCTGCAACCAGCCAACCAAAAAATGTGATGTGAAACTAACTGTAGAGCTTGTTCCAAAATGTATGAGTCATACTCAGCCCAGGACCACAGGAAAATAAGGGAAATGGTCCACAAACTATTCACAATACTCACTCATTGTGTTGGCTGTTTATCTATAACCACTGAAAGAAAAGATCTTTTTAGGGTGACAAATAAGATGCCCACTTTTTAACAGTGACAAATGTGCCATGACAGACCTTACAAAAGGACAAATCGCTTTGCTCCCTGCAGTGAAGGGGGAAGTTAATCTAAGGACAGACTGCCTTTAAATAACCATCAGCAAGCTATAAGCTGTCACAAGCAATTACCGCCGTCAAATACTTGTCAACATGCACATTATGACATTCACGTTAAAAGACAGCAGAGCATAGATTTTTAGGTTAATCTTAAAAAAATGTTTCAAACTAGATTCTCAATCCTATGTCTTAAGAAGGCTTAAAACAAAAAATCACAATATTGCTTCCGACCAGTGCTTTAAGATTGGTTTGCCACTAACACTAGGTTAATGGCAGGGTGACACGATGGATTCCAAAAACAAAGAGAGCAGTGTCTAAGGTCACAGAGGCCCTCCAACCAGGTTTCAGGGTGGACAGTGAGAGAACAGGGGCCGCACTGACCAGTCTGAAGCTTTACTTCCGCAGGGAAGAAGGTAAGTAGCATGCCAAGTGAGGACTTCCACCAAGCACCTGCGCAGCCAACATTTTCTGTCTGTAACTGTTTACCATTTTAAAGGAGCCAAGCAGAAGCCACAGCCCCACATACCCCATCGTTCTCTGCAGGTCAGTGTCGTTACCTAAAAAGTTAAATGCTCATGTACAAACTTAGGCTTTAACAGTACATGAACAGAGAACTTTCAGATGTACAAGCTGGGTTTCAAAGAGGCAGAGGAACCAAAGATCAAATTGCCAACATCTGCTGGATCATGAAGAAAGCAATGGAATAACAGAAAAACATCTATTTCTTCTTCATTGACTGGCTATTAAAGCCTTTGACTGTGTGGATGAAAATAAACTGTGGAAAATTCTTAAAGAGATGGGAGTACCGAACCACTTTACCTATCTCCTGAGAAACCCATATTTGGGTCAAGAAGCAACCGTTAGAACTGGACATGGAACAACTGACTGGTTCAAAATTGGGAAACAAGTACAAGAGGGCTGTATATGGTCACCCTGTCTATTTAATTTACATGCAGAGTCTATCATGCGATATGCCAGGCTAGATGAGTCACAAGCCAGAATCAGGATTGCCAGGACAAATATCAACAATCTTAGATATGCAGATGATACCATTCTAATAGCAGAAAATGGACAGGAACTCAAGAGCCTCTTGATGAAAGTGCAAGAGGAGAGTGAAAAATTTGACTTAAAACTCAACATTTAAAAAAACTAAGATTATGGCATCCAGTTCTACCATTTCATGGCAAATAGAAGGGGGAAAGTGGAAGCAGGGACAGATTTTGTTTTCTTGGGCTCCAAAATTGCTGCGGATGGTGACTACAGCCATGAACTTCAGAGACACTTGCTCCTTGGAAGGAAAGCTATGACAAACCTAGACAGCACTTTGACAACAAAGGTCCAGATGGTCAAAGCAATGGTTTTTCCAGTAGTTGTGTATAGATGTGAGAGTTGAACAATAAAGAAGGCTGAGTGCCAAAGAACTGATGCTTTCAAGTTGTGGTGCTGGAGAAGACTCTTGTGAGTCCCTTGGACAGCAAGGAGCTCCAACCAGTCAATCCTAAAAGAAATCAACCCTGAATGTTCACAGGAAGGACTATTGCTGAAGCTGCAATACTTTGGCCATCTGATGGTAAGAGCCAACACACTGGAAAAGACCTTGATGCTGGGAAAGATTGAACGCAGGAGGAGAAGGGTGCAACAGAGGACGAGATGGTTGGATAGCATCACCAACTCAGTGAACATGAGTTTGAGCAAACTCCCAGAGATAGTGAAGGACAGGGAAGGCTGGTGTGCTACAGTCCATGGGGTTGCAAAGAGTTGGACACGACTTAGTAAGTGAGCAACTTAGCACAAGTTTCAAAGTCATACAGCCCAAGGTCCCATCCCTGTCCTATCTTCACCAACCACGTGATGCTGGCCAAATTACTTTATAAGTTCCCTCAGCTGTAAAATGGACATACTGATACCACCCTCCTTGTAAGGTTGTGGAGAGAATTATATGATAGAAGGTACTGGAATTGCTTAGTGCAGGGCCTGTCTCAGCAAGAATACTCAATAAATGACAGGTGCTCTTGTCAGTATCATCAGTATTTCCATAAATGGGGGCTCACCCATGAACTAGAGCAATAAAAGTAGTTAATCCACTTGCTCATTTAGCAAATATTTACTGACTATTCCCGCAAGTGCCAGGCACGGTGCCAGAGGTTAGAGATACAGCAGTGAGTAGCATGGGGCTCAAACTTCAACAACTCCAGTCTGATGGGGAGATGCGCACATAACTGATATGGTGGCCAAGTTTCCAGAGTAAAACAAAGCATAAACACAATAAAACAGTTCAAACGCCTCTTCATAATTTAGAATTTTATTTGTGACACTGGTCAAAAATGCACATATCAGATACCATATGATATCTGTTCCTTACACAGGAACTACACTAAGATTCAACCAAGCACTGCTTTTGCCAACACACCCACAGAAAGTAAATGTTCAACAGTGGGTTAAAGTTCAGCAGGAACTGGAGGAGCTGCCAGATGGATACACACCGAAATGAAGCTCGCCTCCCCCTTCAGAGATGAACAGAGTCCAGGGTGTGTGTCACCAGAAAACGTAGAATCACAAGACTAAAGACGCATGGACATCCAGCTGGCTGCACTTATTAACTGTGAGTATGAGTCATCAGGCAACTCTCTAGGCAAATGTAAGACTAAACGGGCTTATTGTTGACAATCCACCCAAAAGTACAACGGAAAGATGACGAACGAGCCAACTCTAGAAGAAAATGAGCAAGCATAACCGTGACCAGCTGAAAAGTCAATGCAATCATTTCTTTAAAGCCCAAAATGATACTCTTTGAAGAAATTCCTAATGGGGAATGGAGTTTGTTCAGCAAATCAATAGTTTATCACCTCTGATTTATTGGCCTCAAAGGGCTGAGTCAGATGCCACATTATGGCCAACATAAAAGTTCACATGAATTAACCAATGCAGGTCAAAAATCCCCTTATCTAGATCTAACTCAATTTACAATCAGCTGAGCACCAATAAGCAAAGGACAAAGATGAGAAATATTATGCATAAAGGAACATTGTTTCCTAAAAAAAGATTTTAAGGAAATATGGCTTTTTAATAAACATTCCTCTCAGCACACAGCTGGCATTAGAAATTAACTCACCAGATGGAGAGGGTTACCCGGCCAGTGCTTCTCAAATTTTCATGTTCCTATAAATCACCTGGGATTCTTGTTAAACTGCCAATTCCAATTCTAGGTACCCAAGATTCTGCATATGTAAACAAATTCCTAGATGCCATGGATGCTACTGGTCCACAAACTATACCTGGAGAGGCAGGGAGGGTTCAGCAGGGAACACTCCCCTTGCAGTGAGGCATCTGTTCAGGGTTACAGATGGCTCAGAGAGGAGAGAGGAAGCCAAGGACTCCACTACCTAGAAAAATGCACGTGTGTACCTGCAGGCAGGGCACGCTGTTTTTGTTGTTGTTCAGTCACTAAGTCGTGTCCAGCTCTTTGCAACCCATGGACTGCAGCACACCAGGCTTGCAGGTGGATTCTCCACCATCTGAGCCACCATGGCAACCAGGGGCACATACACAACAAATATCAGAATTCTCCCATAGGCCACTGAAGAGCCTCCCCACCTCTGTAAGATGGTCCATGGAACCCAAGACAAGAACCTCTGCCTTTGGAGTCTGCCTGTTACTGTTGCCAATACCAGATAAGCCGGGCTTAGAAAATCCCATGGGCAGAGGAGCCTGGTAGGCTGCAGTCCATGGGGTCGCTGAGTCCGACATGACTGGGTGACTTTACTTTCACTTTTCACTTTCATGCACTGGAGAAGGAAATAGCAACCCACTCCAGCGTTCTTGCCTGAGAATCCCAGGGGCGGCGGAGCCTGGTGGGCTGCCGTCTATGGGGTCGCACAGAGTCGGACACGACTGACGCGACTTAGCAGCAGCAGCAGCAGCAGGGTAGAGGGATGCATCCCAGTGAGCTCTTTGGCCCATGTGTGAGCAGCTTGTGCTCTCTTCCCTCGGTCAAAGGTAACACAATTAAGATGCCATAAAGATAATGGATAGTAAGTAAGAAATAAAGATAGACTATCAGGAAACTCCATAAACTGCCTCCAAGATACAAGTGACTCACCTTCAGCCTGAGTTTGCCTCAAGGAGCCCTCCTTTCTGGCAATCTGTCTGTCCCAAGCAGAGCAGACACTACCTGAATCCCACCATCATATGGCACTGCCTTCCCAGATGATTTTGACTTCTGATCTAGACCCAGGAGCAGAACACTGTCCTCCCTACTTATTCTTGAAGTTTCAGTTTCCTCATCTGTAAAATGCCACTTCATAGCATGCTGGGGAAAAATAAAACAATGCATACAAATGTATTCGGAACACTGAAAGGGCTTTAAAAACGTTTCCGTATTATTATGGCCTTTGTGAACATGCAGAGATCAAGATCCATTCCCAAAGAAAGAGTCTTCTCTAACTGGAAGAGCTTAAATGCTATGCTGCATCTCCAGGGCAAAGGCCAGCTCCCACCATCCTTCCGCTGCATACATACACACAACCGTCAGAGAACCATGCTGGTGGCTACTGCTGCCACTCACAAACCCTGTGGTTGTCTTTTCTGCTTCTGTTTTTATTGTAGTAAAATACACTGTGACGGTCCTTTAACAACCACTGTGGCCAGGCACATGTTTCTCTACTACTAGGTTCAAGATCATATCCAAAGCCTCCAGCTCCAGGCTGGCATCGCTCAATATGAGCCTTAGTTTTTATTAGCATCTTGAACTAACAAGGCCGAACCCAAATATGAAATGGCTGTTCAGAGAGAAAAGAGCCACAATGCTAACAAACCCTTAATAATTTGTGATGTGAATTTATTCAGCACTCTTTGTCCACAGACCTCAAAAATTCTTAACAAGAAAGTTATACCAGTTTGAGCAACAATCCTAAGGACATTGGGGTGAATAAAAATTGGATACTCAAGTTTTGAGCCTCCTGGAGCTCTTTAAGTTCCAGTGTTCCTCAAAGCAAGGTCAAGAATCACCCGCTTTAGTCACCTAAATGCTTATGAAAATACACATTCCAGGGTTCCATTAAAACCCACTACATCAAAATTTCTAAGGAAGGAAACCACAAGTTTTAATAAATCACCTCCAGAAAGTTCCAGCACATACTAAATTTTAAACAGAGCTAAGACTTAACGCCCCAGGGAAAAAGACAAACAAGTAAATGCATTCAAAATTTTGCCTACAGCTTCAAGGGATTTACAGACCTCCTGAAGTCTTCCCTTGGATTCAAGGGTAAAAACTCTGTACACCAACAGTCACTGCTTCCCAACCTGAGTCATTCATATACGACCTCCACACTTTCTTTTTCCAAATCCATACTATTTAAACTTTCTAAACAAACTTATTTTTATCTACATATTATGTGTAATACCTTTGAATCTATTGGTTTGATCTTTACCTATAAGTTTTCCTAATAAAATATATGATTATCAATACAAAAAAAGTTTGTTACTGCATTTCCTAAAGCCATCTCCTGTGTCACCTAAGAGACATAAGTATTACCCCTCTTCATGAAACACTTAGTGTTGTTCAGAAATCCGAACCCACTGGGGATTTTATGAGGCACTCATGCTCTTTGACGTGAGGGGCTGTCTATTCTGGCAAATCCCAGATAACCTCAAAACCTCAGTCTGCATATGCCTGGCAGAGCCAGCCAAGGAAGAGAGAGGGCTTCCCTTCCCAAGAGGAGGACTGCAGATATGACACATTCGGAGGTGACTGGCTTGTCTATATGCCCTTTCTGTGACCTGCCTGCCCCCATCAATGAGGTGACACATGCCCACTCCAGCCCTAGCCCTGCCTCCTCAGTACAGGGACAAAGGTGGGCATATGAGCTAGCTGGGCCAATTTGTTTCTCTTCTGAGCATTTGCAATTGGGGCACAGAGGAGCCTGTTCTTGATGCTGACATTCAAACTGAGGAGCGTTTGAGAACTGGGCTGGGATAGCCTCCTTCTCCCTTGTGTGCACACTGAATAGAGAAAGCTGGTCTCTGGACAAGTGAGAAGACACATCAGCAGCCCCAGAGGGAAAGTTCACACCACTTGGCTCCAGACTTCCCCATTCCTGGTTCCCAGCCAGCTGTACTTCCTGCCCTCAGGGTCCATGGGACATCCCGGCATCCCAGCAGTAAATTTCTCCCCTTGGCTTCAGTTGGATTGAACAGGCAGCTGCTCCTCGCAACCCAATAAGCACTAAATTAAGACTCCGTGTGCTGCACAGCCCTGGCTCAGATGACCAGGTGGAGGGGAAGAAAGGCCAGGCGCCAGGAGCCAGAGCCAGGGTGGGCACCCTTCCAGACACACCCAGAGAAAGGGTAAAGCGGAACCCTATCATAGGGACACAGAAGTGGGATTCTCATGGGGGTCCCCTCCGCATCACTCCAGGTGAAAGGTTCACAAAAAGGAGCTCACACAAGGGTACACAGAGCTCTTCCCCCCACTGATGGTGGACAGAGAATAAGAAAGATGACAAATACAGCTGACATTTACTGAGAGTTGGCATATGAGCTAGACTCTTTACAATTATGATCTCATTTATTCTTCCTGAGAGCCTAAAGAAGGTGGTGATGTTATGTTCCAAATTTTATACATAAGGAAACTGAGACTCAGAAAAGTTGAGTGTTTGCCAAGATGGGCTTCCCTTGTGGCTCAGCTGGTAAAGAATCCACCTGCAATGTGGGAGACCTGGGTTCTATCCCTGGGTTGGGAAGATCCCCTGGAGAAGGGAAAGGGTACCCACTCCAGTATTCTGGCCTGGAGAATCCTATGGACTGTGTAGTCCATGGGGTCGCAAAGAGTCAGACATGACTGACTTTCACAAAGGTGATAAAGCTAAGAGAGGATCCAAACTCCAGAGTCTGAGCTCTCACCCATCACGCTACATTGATTTATGAAACGATACTAAAGGACAACACAGGGACCCCAGGCAGAGCTAGTACCTGAGTGACAGCAGAAGGTGCAGCCGCCAGAGGACCTTCTCTCCAGGAGCTCTCCTGTGCCAGTCCCTGACCCCAGCCAGCAACAGTACACCTATTGGCACAGCACCAAGAAAATAAGGGTGTGCAAAAGAAGACACGAGAGGGGTGCCACCTGAATGGGACGTGATTTGGCTGACCCAAATAAGACCCACTGGAGCCTGGCTTGGACCCAGATCACAGACACAGGGTTAAAGTAGAATGATAAAACAACAGCAGCGGCAACTGGCATCTGGTGTCTCCTCTGCGGTCCCACATGGAGTGAAAGGGAAGACACACTCCCAGGTCAGACAGGTCTAAGCAAACCTGCCCACGAGCCATGCTGTCAGAACTCCTAATAAATACCAGGACAGACATCACATTTCCAGGTTTGGGACTGGATGACATGGTCAAAGAGAGAAAACAGAAGCTTAATCACGCGCCCAGAGCCTGCTCGGTAGATACCCCTGCTATTCATCTCTCGTTTCTAAAACCTGAAGCCCAGAGCAGACAACTAACCTGCCACAGTCCACAAATCAATTACAACTAAAGCACTGGTTCTCCAAACTCCAAGAAGACCCCAAATCTGGTCGGGAATCTTAAATAAGGCACCTGAACTTTTCAATGTTTGTGCACCGAGTTTTCCTATGAAAACAGCACTGACACATTCACTTCTCACCACCGCTGCCAGAGGAGTGAACAGTGCAATTCGGCAAGACTGGATGAAATGCCAGTTCTGGGCAAGGCACCGAGCCAACGGCTGAAGTCATGCCAAGCTGTCCTCACCACCTCGTGAGAAGTAGGCACTTACCAGATGGCTGCCAGGATTTGGGGTTGCAACCTATGGTCAGGGAACCAAAGTGACAAAGATGCTGGCTGAAATAGTGTCCAACCCATTTCATGGACTGTGTAGTCCATGTGCCACCCACACACCACCTGAAGTCCTCTTAGCCTTCGTCATGTCGACAGCAGGAAAACCCATCTTATAAACCAAGGCTTTCAAAGCACCATTCCCTCAGGTTTTCACCTATTGTATCTCTGAGTCTTCCTGGCTCCCTTCTCTTATCCTCAGAGGGAGATGGTACCCAAAGTGCTGCCCAAACCCTTGCTATAGACTGAATGTTTGTGTCCTTGCCAAAATTCACACATGGGAACCCTACTCCCCAACGTGATGGTTTTAGGAAGTGAGGCCTTCAGAAGGTAATTAGGTAACAAGGAGGTTATGAGGGTGGAACACTCATGATGGGATTAGTGCCCTTAAACATAAGAGAGCTTGTTCCCTACCTCTTCTCCCTGCCAGGGAATGACACAAAGGGAAGTCGATAGTCTACAACCCAGAAGAGGGCCCTTCCGAGAAACAGACCGTGCCAGCACTCTCATCTTGGACTTCTTGCCTCCAGAACTGTGAGAAATCAATCTTTGTCGTCACAACAGCCAGAACTCACTAAGACACCCCTTCTCCCTTGGTTGACTGCAGCAATAACTCTACGACAGTGGCATATGCTTCTCTCCCTGGCCAGCTCCACTCCTGCTTTTCCAGCCACCTGCCCAGATTCATCACCTGAGCTTTGGGCTGGCACCTCCATCTTGCTCGCTCCCCTTTCACCTGTTTCTCTGCCTGAGCTCTTATTTCTCGCACAGGGAAGAGAATTAGTATTTACTGAAATTCCAGCACTTGCTGAGCACCATGCTGGGAGCTCTTCACATTCCTGCATTTAAAGAATCATTACAACCTCCCATAGTCACCTAGGTCTCTGGCCACTAATCAGTGATTCACCCAGTCAATGTTGTCTCTCACCTCACTGTCCAAACCCCCCTTAAGCCTTCTTCCTCCCACTCTGCCAGCGTCTCCTATTCGTCCTCCCTATCATGGGCTTGCCTCCTGGCACAAGATCATAGACACTATCCTTTTGAGACACAGTGCCCACATCGTCAATAACTTCTAGGACACCTCCTCTTTTCTTCCATGCCAATCCAAGTGCCTTGCCTGGCCCTGGAGCCTGCCACAACCTGGCTCTCACATACCTTCCAACATACTGCCCACTGCTTCCCCGCCAGCCTTCGAGGCTCCAGCCAAACCATGTGACTCCAGTCTCTGAAGCCAGGCTGTGCCTTCCAAGCCTGGCACACAGGTCCCTCCATCCAGTGTGCCTTTTTCTCCCATTTCTTCATGCTCAACTCCTCTTTCTCCTAGGCCTAGGGCAGGCTTCTTCTTCTAGAAAATGTGTACACTTCTTCTCCTGTGGAGAATGACTCTGCCCTCCTGTGAACTCAAGCATCACTGGTGTACTCCTCTGATGGCACCACTGAGTTCTCCTGAGAGACTGTTTTAAGAGTGGGGACTGAATAGGATTATCTCTGCAGCTCTCCACTGTATCTAACACAGCTCTTCTCACCAAAACAATATCCATTCATTCATTCTATACCTATTTACCCAGTATTTCTATGTCCCAAGGTGCTACAGGGTGCTCAGTATACAGTGGTAAGCCAAAAAAGACAAGGTTCCTACCCTCACGGATTCCTAGTTAGTGACAAGACAAATTTTAACCAGTCCTTACCTAATTGAGTGTGCAATCAAATATGGCTCTGTGCTATAGAAGGCAAGAACCAGGGTCATACAGATGCACAGAGGAGCCAGGAAGGCCAGCGAGAGAAGTGAGGCTGGGACGAGTCTGAAGGATGAGTGGTGAGAAGGGGAAGCAGCAAAAGTGCTCCATGGTTAGGCAAGGGCATATGCAAAGGCCCTGTGGTGGGCAAGAGCACCTCAATCAGAGAATGTGAAGGAAGAAGGGGAAGGATGCACTGTGACTGGGGAATCTCAGCAAATCTGTGGAGTGAATATGCACATATGACCTTCACCTAATTAGCATACGATTTTTAAGTCAATAAGACCAATACACCTTAGCTCTATGATTTTAAAATATATGCATATATTTTTTTCCTATTGGAAAGAAATTTCCTCCTTAAGCATGAATGCTGTTCTCAGAAAAAGATTAAAGTAAGTTCTCTTAGCTGGAAATGGAAATGCACACAAGGCTGCTGCTGCTGCTGCTGCTAAGTCGCTTCAGTCGTGTTCGACTCTGTGTGACCCCATAGACAGCAGTCCACCAGGCTCCCCGTCCCTGGGATTCTCCAGGCAAGAACACTGGAGTGGGTTGCCATTTCCTTCTCCAATGCATGAAAGTGAAAAGTGAAAGTGAAGTTGCTCAGTCGTGTCCGACTCTTAGCGACCCCATGGACTGCAGCCTACCAGGCTCCTCCATCCATGGGATTTTCCAGGCAAGAGTGCTGGAGTGGGGTGCCATTGCCTTCTCCGTAAGCAAGGCTGGAACCTGATAAAAAATCATATATGACTCTAAGTTATATAATGCCCTTTTTTGCATAATTAATAGCTAGCCATGAGAAACACTGGACTGGAAGAAACACTGGACTGGAAGAAACACAAGCTGGAATCAAGATTGCCGGGAGAAATATCAATAACCTCAGATATGCAGATGACACCACCCTTATGGCAGAAAGTGAAGAGGAACTAAAAAGCCTCTTGATGAAAGTGGAGAGTGAAGAAGTTGGCTTAAAGCTCAACATTCAGAAAACAAAGATCATGGCATCCGGTCCCATCACTTCACGGGAAATAAATGGGGAAACAGTGGAAACAATGTCAGACTTCATTTTTCTGGGCTCCAAAATCACTGCAGATGGTGACTGCAGCCATGAAATTAAAAGACGCTTACTCCTTGGAAGGAAAGTTATGACCAACCTAGATAGCATATTCAAAAGCAGAGACATTACTTTGCCAACAAAGGTTCATCTAGTCAAGGCTATGGTTTTTCCTGTGGTCATGTATGGATGTGAGAGTTGGACTGTGAAGAAGGCTGAGCACTGAAGAATTGACGCTTTTGAACTGTGGTGTTGGAGAAGACTCTTGAGAGTCCCTTGGACTGCAAGGAGATCCAACCAGTCCATTCTGAAGGAGATCAGCCCTGGGATTTCTTTGGAAGGAATGATGCTAAAGCTGAAACTCCAGTACTTTGGCCACCTCATGCAAAGAGTTGACTCATTGGAAAAGACTCTGATGCTGGGAGGGATTAGGGGCAAGAGGAGAAGGGGACAACAGAGGATGAGATGGCTGGACGGCATCACTGACTCAATGGACGTGAGTCTCAGTGAACTCCGGCAGTTGGTGATGGACAGGGAGGCCTGGTGTGCTGCAATTCATGGGGTCGCAAAGAGTCGGACACAACTGAGTGACTGATCTGATCTGATCTGATCTGGACTGGGGAAATAAATAGCTTGTCAATCACTAAGCTAACTACTGGCTAACATGCAGTCTCTCATTTGACCTTCACAACATCCCATGAAGCAGGTACTAGTACCACTCCCATCTTACAGAGAGGGAAACTGAGGTTCAGATTAGTAACTGGCTTATGGTCACTCAGGTGACAAACAGCAGAGCCAGGATTGACGGGACACCAGAGCTTTACCCTTAGCCACCTCGCTACACTGCCTCTCAGGCCAGCTATACTGTCAGAACTTCTGCAGTTGTGTTTATTTTTAAACCCCCCTCCCTACACACACACATGTAAGCTGCTAAACACAGACAATGGAAACAAGATGAAATAATTTCTGAAGGAATGCAATGAAACTTCTAGTGTCAGTTCCCTTCCTGTTGTAGGTCTCCCTCAAAACACCCCAACTCTTCCTCCAATTTTAATAAAGAAAAGTTTTCCAGTTCATTGCAATACTTAATATCCTGAGAGAACAGGAATTGGAAACCGATGAATCTTCTCAGGCCACACTGCAGCCAAAGTCAACAGCCTCCAAACCCTCTTGTAGGCAGTCGCTGTTTACAGAGCATCTAACAGGAAGGAGAGGGGGGTTTCAGATTACTGGAAAGCTCCTGCCACAGTTTTCCCAACTCTTGACAAAGTTCTGAGTCTTATCTATGAAGGACAATATCATGCTTCCTCTGTCAACAAATCCGTTCCCAAACTATTTCTACTCTTCTCTCTCAAAGTTTACCTACCTGTTATGGATAAAACTAGCCACCTACTTGAGGCCTGGCTGACCTCTGAGGAGGGTGCTGACCTAAGTCACCAGCAAGATCTCATTAAATCAGTAACGGCAGCCACCACAAAGCCAACGCCCAATTCTAAAGCTGGCTGGCCTGCTGAGCCTCCCTAACACCCTCAAACACTCATCTGAACAACTCAAGGCATAGGAAATAGGGATGTTTTTAGAACTGCACTCCTGAACCACAGTGTTACGGACTAAACCATGTCTCCTCTCAAAATTCCTGTGTTTAAGTCCTAACTCCTAGTACCTCAGAATGAGACTATATCTCGAGATACGGCCTATAAAGAGGTGATTAATATAAAAATGAGATCGTACGGGTGGCCCTCATCCAATATGACTGGGTCCTTATAGAAAGATATTAGAGGACTTCCCTGGTGGTCCAGTGGTTAAGACTCTGGGCTTCCAAGGCAGGGGGCACAGGTTCGATCCCTGGCAGGGGAACTAAACTCCCACATAATGCACAGTGCAGCCAAGAAAAGAGAAGACACCAGAATTCAGACAATTACTGAGGGGAGACCATGTCAAGACACAGAGAGAAGACGGCCATCTACAAGTCAAGAAAAGAGGCCTCAGAAGAAACTGACCCTGCCGACCTGGATCTCAGACAGCTGTGAGAAAATTAATTTCTGTGGTTAAACCACTCGGTCTGTGATACTGGGTAATGGCAGCCCCTGACAACTAAGATGCACACTATTCATGTTGCTCCAGACTCCAAGTCACTGCCCATCACCCACTCTTGACAGGGCACAGGCAGACTGGCTTCTCCTCTGAAGCAGTCCCTGTGGGCACACAGATCACAATCAGACCACTGAGTGCTCGAGTCAGTGGAAATTTTGCCATTGCGACCGGGGACCCAGGACAAAACTATACTTGTGTGCTTAATTACAAAGGTGATAAACAGTATTCTGGAAATGAATGAAATTCAAAGGTAGTCAAATCCCTTCACGGACACGTGCCAAGGCCTACCTCTGATACCTCTGTTTGAGCCCAACCATGCTACGGAAGCTTTCTCCTGTGTGCAGTAACAAAGGACTGCATTAAACGGTTGCTTACAGCACACTGCAGGGTGAGGATTTCTGCCTCAATAACCCTCCTACTACAGGAAGAGAGGAGGCGGCTCTGGGGGGAAAAGCAGCAGAGAAGGGTCCCTTCTCAGTTAACAAAGGGCAAAAGAGCCCACCCCAGAAACGCCATCCAGGGCATGAGAACGCCAGCTCCTCACGGCAGTGAGGCGATGACTAAGCTTATTTCAGGGGGTGACCAGGATACATGAAGTCCTACGATTAGGTGAGGAGGCTCCAAACCAGGCAATTTTCTCAGAGGCTCTGGGGCTTCGAGAATTACTTAAAGGTCAAGAAATAAGGAGAGAGTATTTCAGTTGGGTGCTGCTGAAGCTGAGGCAGGCTTTGAGCTCAACAGGCTCAAAGCCTGGTATGCTGCTGCTGCTGCTGCTGCTGCTAAGTCAGTTCAGTCATGTCCAACTCTGTGCGACCCCATAGACGGCAGCCCACCAGGATCCCCCATCCCTGGGATTCTCCAGGCAAGAATACTGCTGGGCACCTAATTATCATAATGAAACAACTGCTATTTACAAGGCAGCCAGTGAGCCAGGCACTGTGCAAGCACACTCACACTGGCTCACTAAAACCTCAAACAACCACAGCATGGAGAACTATTATTAACTTCAATTCAATACATGAAAATAAGGCCAGAATATAAACTCTGCGAAAGCCTTAGTGTTTTTCCTGGTTTGTTCACTATGTTATCCCTAGAGCCTAGAACAGTGGCTGGGATATAGTAGGCACGCCGTGTTTACCAGCTGAATAAACAAAAACAGAGGTTACATGTCAATGCTACAGAAGGAGCGGCCTGGGATTTGAGTCTGTGCTGTTGGCACCAGATGCCACGCTCGGCTTCTGCTCTGCCACACAGGATGGAGAACGCTTGTTAAAGAGCTGGGGGAAATGCCTGGTGTGACAGCAGCTTGGTCCACTGCACTTTTCAATGTCTGCACCTCCTGCTCCTCAGCAAGGAGGTGTTATCTGTATCCAGAGTACAGAGCAAAGTGAAACTAGGGGCCAGGGCCTATAGATGATAGGAAAAAGGGGCAGTCAGGAATGTGCCCTTCCCTCATACCTGTGACACTCCCTGAGGCCTCACACAGCAACGGGTGTTGTATCCAGGAACTCACCTGAGAGTGGACAGGTAGTTGGAGAGAAAGCAACTGGAAGCAGGGAGACTGGTTCATCTGATTCGTCAGGAATAAGTTGAATACAGCCAGTACAATCTCCTACAGAACTTCCCAAAGCGTGGTGAGCACACAACTTCGAAGGGTACAAAATCATCTCACATGGCACAAAAATACTCACTAGAGCTGATGGATTGATTGCTAAGGTTACTTTCTATTTTGACCAAAGTATACTAGTGCTTTATTTACGGCCAAGTTATAAAATACCCTTTTAAAACAAAGGGTGACCTTTCAAAAAGAACAGTACTCCCATTTACATAAACACAGTACGTAAACAATAGAACAGGTTGCGTTGATATGACAGAAAATCCTAATGGAAGTACATGAGTGATTCAAGTTTGGGAACTGTGGTTTCCTGGAACATTCTCAGTTCTCTGTGTCAAATGTTCCCATCCCTGCACCTCATGCATTCACCCAGACATGCCACAGCTCAAAAGGAAGAGAACCTACAGAGATGAAATTTTTCCATTTCCATCCAAATCCCTATTTAATAAATGACTACACGTGAGACAGAGACTGAGAGAGACGAAGACAAAATGAGCAAGAGAGAAAGCACAGACACAAACACAAAAGGCATGTTCATTAAGATATTATGAAGTTCACAACAGGGCTTGACCTGGAGCTGAAGCCCTGCCCTCTGCCTGGGGAGAGCTGCAGCACAGAGCTCCCTTTGATACTCTCCTGAATTCCACACCGATTCTTTTGGCTATTATTTTATGGCATGGTAGCTGAGCTCAGCCCTGTCCAAAGAATTGCACTGAGGTCTCTGGGATCTGTTCCAACAACAACACACAATGAGGCCTTCTCTCTTTGATAAAGCCAGGAACCCCTCCCTCTGTGATCTGCTCCCCTGTTCCTCCCAGACAAAAGTAAAGTCCCATTTTGAGCAGAACTCTGCCAGCCACATGCAGCCTTCTCCTCCTCACCTTCCCTGTTGGGGATGGTCAAGTTTCAGGCCAGCTGTAGGTGGGAGGACAAGTTGAGCTCCAGGTCAGACCTAGGAGTCCAATCAGTTCTTGGGGAGAGAAGAACGCCTTCAAGTTCATGCAAGTGAAAGCTGAAATGGAAGCAATGGTACCACAACCTGCTCCAAGCCAACGTGTTCCAACAAGTTCATAAGCTCCACGAGCGCAGGGGCCTGTCTGACTCTAGAGCCGAGTGCAATCAATGCCTGGTGCTCAGGAGATACATGGTAAACAGGTATTAAATAAATAGATGAGTCTATCAATCAATCTATATATCAATCAATATATGAATGGATGGATGGCCATGGCAGTGAAGGGAAGAGAAAGTGAAGAGGTGTGAATGTAAGATTATTTCTCCCCTTTCTGCTTGAGAATTAGCAACTGTGTAAATAGGAGACCCCAAAAAGGATACTTTTCCCTTTTTACAGCCACCCTGAGCAGGTGGTAAATTAACAGCAGAACTTTGATCCCTGAACTATCTGGAATTATAGCAGAATGCAGCAAATCGAAAGCAACCTTGACTTTCTCCGGGGCATGCTCAGACACTCCAACTCCAGGTCTTGCTCCCTGGACCAAGGAAGAGAAGAATGACTCCGAGAATGATGACTTGCACCAATGGACTCGACTCCTCCTTTTAAAAAGTTCAAAGTCCTTCACATCCTGGTTTCTCTCAAGGGACTTTTATTTAGAGTATATATATATGTTTCTCCTTTCCTTTTGCTCTTTCTCTGCTTATCTGAGTTTTCTAATCATTTTACGATGAACATAGATTACTTGAGTTATAAAAATGTCTAACACAGGATGATGAAACACACAAATAAGACCATTCAAAAAGGACACTGAACATGCATATTTTACAGGACTTCATTTTAATGTTTCTATTGATACACTGCAAAATTTAACACTGCTATGTCATGTAATTACACTCAACTAAGTCCTCTGAAAAGCAAATTGTAAATTTCTGATTAAAGTCAAAGTTCTTGACTTAAAAGTGGAACACCCGGTCATACAGGCACTTATCTTATAATAGGGCAACTAACTGATGGGCAAAGTGCCAGAGAATGAGACAAGTACAAGGACACAAGCTTAATAAGCAATGTGCCATATATGGATAAAACATATGTTCCAACTCATTCATGCTAAGAAAAGCTGCTCGGCAACTCTTTTCTCGGGCAGAAATCTCCAGAAGTTAATAGTGGCCAGGGTACCCTCCGCAGGGACAGAAGAGCTTTCCTTTCTTCATGGAGCTGGCTGGTTCATCTTGGAGCTCACCCCTGGTCCCAAACTGATGGACCATACTCTAAGCAGCTTGTAACCACCAGCTAAGTGCCTCTGTTTCTGTTAGGTCCTCGGAACTCACTGTCAATGGCTCGCCTGTCCTGCAAAGTGGTGACAGGAAAGCAGCTGGTCTGGCAATCAAAGACCTAATTCTGAGGTCCGATTCTCACCAGACCCTGTACAACTGAACCACTGCATGCCTTGGTCAGTCCATTTTACCAAAAGTTAGTAAGATCAGTCATATCTCACAGGCTATTGAGCATAAAAACTAAGGCAAATGTTAAGCTGTGAGGGGGCAGAAAGAGAAGGAAGAAATAATTTAAGAACCACTAAGCAAAATCTGATACCACTTAGATGGACGGGATTTCACCACCTCAAACTATAGGGCTAAAGTAGAACAAGCAAAAGAGATTCAACTGTTGTTCAGTCTAGTGTTCTCCTAAATTACGACACTCTTAAAAATAGAAGAGAAATGGATAGAACTTTGCAATTTCTCATTTTCTAGCCACCTTCTTCCTCACTAGGAATTGGCAAAGTATGTAAACTGTGGCCTGAAAGAGCTGCATGAAGACAGTTGATAAGAAGCCCCTAGTTCCCAAGGTCAGGCAAGGGGGAAGCCACTTGCATGTGACCCAGCAGACGCCCATGAGCACCAGGGCAGGTGCTCACATCCTGTCCTCAGCCACAGGAGCCAGGGCTGCAACTTGGGTGTGAACTTGAATGTTCTGGGGATGCATCAACAAAAGGGGTGAGAAGGGCAGCCAGGGCAAAGACTTCCCAAGGCTGAATCAATAGAGCTGTCTATAGACAAAGGGGCAGCAAACAGAGTGTTATCAGACACACCAGAGCTGTGTGGGCTGCCCCAGGGAGAACTTGCTAAGCTCGGCCCACAGCAGCCATTTTCAGCAACCTTTTCACACACAAGACCCCCACAGTGAAGGGGGATCAAGGTAAGACCAGTCTCTGGAAATGAGATTTTGAGTAGAAACTGCTGAACTGAGCAGCTTGGGTTTTTAAGAGAACAGGCTAGGTTTGACTCCTGACTCTGTGTCTCTCATTCAGTGGCAAGTTAAACGAACAGATTACGAAACATTCCTGACCTGAAGTTGTTTCACACAAAAATGGAATAACTGCGCCTCTTTAACACAATTACTGCTCGAGTCAAATTACACCATGCCTGAGAGCACTGAGCACAGTGCCCAGATCAGCACGGTTCATTCTTATAATTTCATGCAGAGCACCAACACTATTGTTGTGGTTACTGGGAAAAATGGCAATGTGTACTTCAGGATCATGTTACAGAAAAATTCCACTCCCAAACCCCAGGCAAGAGAACAGGCACTGGAGAGCAAGACTGGGGCTCCCCTCACCCTCAGGACCCAGGGCTGCTGTTCTGTCCCAGAGTCCTCACCACAGTACTGCTTCTGCAGAGCCTCCAGCCTCAGCAGAAGATCCAAAGAAAACAACTCTCGCCCTGAAGAGAATCAACTGTCGGGTAGCCTCAAACATGCCTAAGAAATCCAACCTGAGCTTAGCCTGGCTTCCTTACCCTACCAAAGCGATTGCGTTTATTTACAGAGTCAGATGGCTAAGAAAGGAAGCGGGTGACGTGCTTGGGAGAGTCCTTTCTTGGTTTCACTAATCTTTTATTTTGGTCTCACCCAGGCATCACTCCAGATGCCCACAATCCACAATTATGTAAGAAAATCAGGAAGGAGGCAAAACACAAGGTCCACCATGGATGCCAACAGCCTCCTTCCCAAAACCTTCTCTGGAAAAGTTGTTCCCAGATTTGCGGATTTCAGCAACCAACTTAAACTAAACAAGAACTGCAAGGAGGCAGGCACACACACATTTGGGTGCCAGTAACATTATTTGAGGAGAAGGCAATGGCACCCCACACCACTACTCTTGCCTGGAAAATCCCATGGACGGAGGAGTCTGGTGGGCTGCAGTCCATGAGGTCGCTAAGAGTCGGACATGACTGAGCGACTTCACTTTGACTTTCCACTTTCATGCATTGGAGAAGGAAATGGCAACCCACTCTAGTATTCTTGCCGGGAAAATCCCAGGGACGGGGGAGCCTGGTGGGCTGCCGTCTATGGGGTTGCACAGAGTCGGACACGACTGAAGCAACTTAGCAGCAGCAGCAGCAGCAGCATTATTTGAAGCACAACCATTAAAAACAATTTTATCACCATCACTGAATATAAGAACAGTCTTAACTATTCCAAAATAATACAGATACACTCTCAGAATAAGATAATTTAGCTTTGTGGAAAAACCCAATATACAGTCTGCATTTTTCTCAGAAAAAACTGTGGGACTGGGATATTGAGGAGGAGACACTACTTTCCTATAAAGGACTATCACTGCAATAAGATTATAAAATGAATTCCAATATCTATGTCCAAAAACAGCAAGGGCAAGAGAAGGCTTTTGCCCACTCTGCCAAGTGTGCAAAGAGAAGCAGTATTAGCCTCCATGGACACCAGGATCTTTCTAGCCAACTCCATCTGCCCTTCCTAACTCTCCTATTTTAAAATATGTCCAGCTCACCTTTCTGGGTTCTGATATTTTACTCCAGGTTATCATTGCCTTGCTGTCTAATCCAAACCTCATTTCCACTTTTGAGCCTTCATGTAAACCCATTTTTCACTCTCCTTCCTCAGAAATCTGTTCCTTAAGGAGAAATTTACCATATGACCCAGCCTACCTGAGAGAAATGAAAACAAAGCCACACAAAGTTGAGAATGTTCATAGTAGCAATATACATTAATAGTCAAACAACAGGAATGATCCACATATCTATGAACTGGTGAATGGAAAAACAAAATGGTGTCCATCTGTACAAGGGAATGAGCTAGTGATACATGCTACAACACAGGAAGAACCTGAAAACTGGATGCTGAGCGGAAGAAACCAGCCACAAAGACCGCATACTGTATGAGTGTGACTCCATTCTTATGAAATGTCCAAAAACAGCCAGCATACAAAAAACAGAGGAGTGGGTGCCTAGGGGTGAGCGCAGGATTGACTACAGATATGCAAGAAGGAAATTTTTCATAATATATATTTTTAAAAATTTGCTCAATTCTATGCTTAATATGATGCTTGGCAGAATTTTTTAGTGAGATTCTATCTGCTAAGTGAGCCACAGAGTGAGGGGGTGAGTGAATGAATGAAAACTAATTTCCCAGAAGCCTCCCTGGTAACTTGAACCAGGTCTACACACTTCAGTCACTCCTGTCAGCCTCAACAAACTATGTATATTAGTTATATAACAATGAATTGTGTTACGTGTGTGTGTGTGTGTGTGTGTGTGTACGTTTATCGTCAAGTCTTTGGATTAGGTTGAACTATATGAAACTGTCATTTCTGTAGGTCAAAAATGGTTGGTACAGCGTTGGTAATTTCACATGATTCAACCTGTACATGAAATTTTTGATGCAGGAGACAAGAGAGAACAGAGACTTCTTTTTCATGTGGAACTTCCCCAACCAGTGGTTGAACCCATGCCCCTTGCACTGGAAGCACAGAGTCTTAACCACTGGACCACCAACTAAGTCCCAAGACCAAAGAGGCTTTTAAGTCAGACCAGCCTGAGTGTGGCTCCAGGCTCCATCCCGTATGGGAAGCTTCAATTTCCTCAGATAGAAAATGGAGATGATCACAGGATCCAGCTCCTAGGGCTGCTATGAGGATTACTAGGACAATGCATGGAAAGCACCGACCAGCGTTGAGGCAAAGTCACCAAGGAATTGCTCAGTAAATGACAGAAATTACTGGTACATGCTGCTCTTATCTGTCTATGAAACTACTCATTCTTCAGTTATCAAGGACCGGGATTTTTCTTTTGTATTCATGTGTTCCCTAGACCTGCAGGCAAAGGATGCTCACCGCTGGAGTCCTGCATAGGGAATGCTTCCAAACAGCTCCTGCAGCCTGACAGCACAGTTTCCTGGATGCCACTGCAGTGTTCGCCTGCAGACCCCCAGGTTCCTCCAAGATGAACCACAAACATCCCTGCAGGACTGTTACGATGCCATTCCCAATGTCTACTCACCACAAGCTCAGCAATACCATGCAGCAGAGGAAGTGCCGTCCGAAACAGTTCCTTCTGGCCTATTTCTCAACAAAGATGTTTGGCTGCTACGCAACCAGTGTTTTAGTGGATGTTGTGGCCGTTAGGGAAAGGCCAGGTTTCTACTGGCAACTACAAAGGATGGGGGCAGCAGGGGAGAAGCAAATAAAATCCTATCCTTACATTCTACTCAATATTCCTCATTTTTAGTACTCATAAAGTTAGCCCATGATTCCAAACAGGGGGAACTGGGATTAAATTAGAGTGGTCAGATTTCACAAATAAAAATATAAGACAACCAGTTAAAGCTAATGTAAATAACAAATATTTAGGGACTGATTGACACTACAAAATTTTCATTGTTTATCTGAAATACCACTTTAAATGGGCATCCTATGCTTTATCTGGTAACCCAAGATTAAATTGGTACCAGAATCAGTTCAGGTGCTCAGTCGTGCCTGACTCTTTGCGACCCCATGTACTGTAGCACACCAGGCTTCACTGCCATCATCAACTCCTGGAGCTTGCTCAAACTCATGTCCATCGAGTCAGTGATGCCATCCAACCATCTCATCCTCTGTCGTCCCCTTCTCCTCCTGCCTCCAATTTTTCCCAGAATCAGGGTCTTTTCTAATGAGTCCTCTCTTCACATCAGGTGGCCAAGTATTGGAGCTTCAGCATCAGTCCTTCCAATAAACATTCAGGACTCATTTCCTTTAGGATTGACTGATTTGATCTCCTTACTGTCCAAAAGACTCTCAAGAGTCTTCTCCAACACCACAGTTCAAAAGTATCAATTGTTCAATGCTCAGTATTTTTATGGTCAAACTCTCACATCCATCCATGACTACTGGAGGAATCATAGCTTTGACTACATGCACCTTTGTGGGCAAAGTAATGTCTATGCTTTTTAATATGCAGACTAAGTTTGCTATAGCTTTTCTTCCAAGGAGCAAGCATCTTTTAATTTTATGGCTGCAGTTACCATCAGCAGTGATTTTGGGGCCCAATAAAAATCTGTCACTGTTACCACTTCTTCTCTTCTAATTGCTAGGAAGTTAGTTTTTTGATGCCATGATCTTAATATTCTGAATGTTGAGTTTTAAGCCAGCTTTTTCACTCTCCTCTTTCACCCTCAAGAGGCTCTTCAGTTCCTCTTCACTTTCTGCCATTAGAGTGGTATCATCTGTGTATCTGAGATTGTTGATATGTTTCCTGGCAATCTTGATTCCAGCTTGTGATTCATCCAGCCTAGCATTTTGCATGATGTACTCTGCCAGAGATCAAATTGCCAACATCTGCTGGATCATCGAAAAAGCAAGAGAGTTCCAGAAAAACATCTATTTCTGCTTTATTCACTATGCCAAAGCCTTTGACTATGTGGATCACAATAAACTGTGGAAAATTCTGAGAGATGGGAATACCAGACCACCTGACCTGCCTCTTGAGAAACCTGTATGCAGGTCAGGAAGTAACAGTTAGAACTGGACATGGAACAACAGACTGGTTCCAAATCGGGAAAGGAGTATGTCACGGCTGTATATTGTCACCCTGCTTATTTAACTTATATGCAGAGTACATCATGAGAAATGCTGAGCTGGAAGAAGCACAAGCTGGAATCAAGATTGCTGAGAGAAATATCAATAACCTCAGATATGCAGATGACACTACCCTTACAGCAGAAAGTGAAGAACTAAAGAGCCTCTTGATGAAAGTGAATGAGGAGAGTGAAAAAGTTGGCTTAAAACTCAACATTCAGAAAAATAAGACCATGGCATCTGGTCCCATCACTTCATGGGTAATAGATGGGGAAACAGTGGAAACAGTGGCTGACTTTACTTTTCTGGGCTCCAAAATCACTGCAGGTGAGGAAACTGAGGCTTAGGAGAGGTAGAATCAAACTCAAGTTTGGGCCTCCCGATTTGAACCTAAAATTTATTTCGTCTTGGGGCCTCTCACCAGAATCCCAGACTCAGCCTACAATCTATTCAGGTGTCCCCTGAGCTAACTCCAATGCTCTGGTAACTGAATTATATCTCAATAAGGCTGTTAAAAAAAATGCTTTCCAATATCTACTTCTCCATCAATAAAACTGAGAAACTTCAAACCATAAAACACTCTAGAACCACTTCAACTGATAAATATAATTGTTCTTCCTCTCTTCCATTCTATACCAGACCTCAGCAATTTCAATTCTCATGAGCCTTTTCCACTAAAATTAAGGACAGAAAAAACAAAGGGTAACCAAACCTTAAACAAGTTAAATCATTTTGACTGCGTATAGCTCTGTTAAAGGATACACCGAAAATAAGACTAGAATCAAAATGAAATCTGAAAAGTGACAACTCATCATATCCATTTATCTCCTTCATCACCAGTGATCATGGGACTGGGCCACAATGAGAAAATGGTAGCCATTACTGTAAAAAAGAAAATTCCCTGGACAGTTGTCATAAACAAATGCTTTATTCTTACAGAAGGTACCACAGAAGAGTTTTTCTCATCTCAGTGCTGACAGCCTCTAGAGCTGCCAGGGGTTTACGAGGGGACAGATACTCTTTGATGTTCTTCTTTTCAGTCCAGTTTTTATCCACTTTCTCCACGGTTACTGAATCTGACCCACGCCCACTCTAGTCTCACCAGATTGAAGGCAACTGCTTATATGGATACTCTAACCAAGGGCTGGCATTACAAATGAGCATGAATGGCATGGATTTAATTCATTTTTAAAGAGCACAGTGTTTCCTGAGACAGGCGGGTTACTCTAACCACCAGAGTTCAGAACAAGGCCTTTTCATCCTTATTCTCCACAAGGAAAACTGTTGGGTATGGTGACAATCTTCAAGCACAGGAGTAGCCAAAAGCGGGGGGAATTCGTCATCTTATTTGCCTTTCAGAGGCAATATATCTCCTTGGTAACAATTCTAAAAAAGAAAAAAGAAAAAAAAAAAAAAAACCTCTACTAAATCTTACACCTTAGCAGGCAGTCTAGAAAATATGCCTGTGATTCAGGCAAGACACACAGTCCTTTCTCTCAAAGGGATGCTTAGTTTGTTTTGTCTGTTTTTATCAAAAGGGGGCATCTAATATCTTTCCAAGTGGATCTCACAGCTTTCCTCACAAAGACAGTGGCAAGAGTGACAATACCACTACCTTCTAGGGTTGTTTTGAGGGTGTGTGTAGGATGTACAGAAAGGTCTGCCACACAGGGCATCATCGATGCATGTTAGTTATGACTGTCGCTATTCCCCAGCACAGTACTTGCAGCACGAAGGTTAACTTGGAAAGACAGGAGATAGAACCGGATGGTGTGCAAGACACGAGGCAAAGGTTCTTATGGAAATTCTCCAACACGAGACCAAAGAAAAGAACCAAAGCCAGAAAACAATTTTAAAAAGAAAGAAAAAGCTATCAGCCTGTGCCCCAACCAACTAAACCACACAATTAAAGGTGCCTCTAGCATAGGAAATAGCACCTACTGTGAGCTGATGACTGAACTGTACACACACACACACACACACACACACTCAGCCCGGAGCCCGTCTGTGCCCTTATATTCCTCACAGGAAGGGGAGGTTTGGACACTACATTTAAAAAAAAAAAATTTATTTTGGTTGTGCTGTGTGGTCTGTGAGATCTCAGTTTCCTGACGAGGGACTGAACCCAAGTCTCTGCAGTGAAAGCACCGAATCCTAACCACTGGACCACCAGGGAATTCCCTAGACACTTGCTTAAACTGAAACAAGACATGAGCCCAATATCATTTCAATCTACTCCTGTTTTCCTCCCACCTTGATGCCAAGACCCTCCAGCTTACAGACAGAGGCCATATGACTAGGAGACTCAAAGCACACATGAACACTGGAAACATGCTGCCGGGTTCCCACGGAGGACTGCAGAAAGTGGGGAAATCACTGACAACCACAACCAGGTCTATTGATGAAGCACAAATAACGGGATTAGACAAGAAAAAAGCTTGGCCTTCTAAAGGTAGTTTAATGGAAGAGAAGCCCAAAATAAAGGAAGGGAAAGGGGATTCCAATGAGTCATAAGAAATGTATGTGTCTCTCTGGTCCTCCCCAGCTCTGTACCCCAACATTTGAGTCAGGACAAATATATTCATCATTGATCCACTTAGTCTGCATTTTTTATAGTTATTTATTCTACAGCCAATGCTTTCTGGATAACCACTCCAGACAACGGCAACGTAAGCATGGCTCCTCTCAGAGCTTGCATTCAAGGACAGCAGGAGAATGAGCTACCCCCTGTACATCTGTTCCAATGGATCATTCATTTAACACTGTGCATCGCACTGTATCAGGCCAACAGGTCAAGCAGGTGAGGGAGCAGCCATGAAGCCAATTACAACCACACAGCTCGTGTCATTCCCCACAGCTGGCAGAACAAAGCCTCTGCAGGAGTTCACAGGTATAAATACTCCCAGCCTCACAGCATCGCTGGCAGGGCTGCTGAAAGATCAGGTCAGTACGGGAAGGATGAGGCTGGGGGGTCTCACCATATTGCAAATTAATAATTTCCTCCTCACGACCATTTGTGGAGTGGCTATTATACGCCAGTCACTGTGCAGACAACAAAGGATACAGCCCCAGAGCCTGTCCTCCTGGAGCTTAGAATCTAAGTGTACTTTTCAGTCTAAAGCATAATGAGTTATGAGAAGGATCCAACATGCAGAGGACACACCTCCAAAGGGAGAGAAGGATAAAATTAAAATATGCCTCTAAAAAACCCATAGTTGCTGTCCATCAACAATGAATGGATAAAGAAGATGTGGCACTTTATGTACAATGGAGTACTAGTGAGCTGTAACAGACAATGAAATTCTGCCATGTGCAGCAACATGGATGGACTTGGAGGGCAGTAGCCCAAGCAAAATACGTCAGCCAGAGAAAGGTACTGAATGATATTGCTTAGGTGTGGAATCTAAAAAATACAGCCAACTAGTGAACATAACAAAAAAGTAGCCGACTCACAGACATGGAGAACAATGGCTGTATGAACATGGCTGTCAGTGGGGAGGGAGGAGGGCGACATCAGGGTGGGGGGGGGCGGGATATGAACTCTTAGATGTAAGATAGGCTCAAGGATGTTATCGTACAACATGGGGAATATAACCAATATTTTGCAGTAAATGTAAATGGAAAGTAAACTTTTAAAAAGTATATACAAATAAAAAAATTTTTAATGGGATAACAAATGACAGCCCTTACCTCAAAAAAAAAAAAAAAAAAAAAAAAAATACCACCACACACAGTATCACAGTTGTTACTTGTGGTAACAGTCACTGCTGTAAGAGCTGCAATACGGCAGAAAAGGTGACCACACTACTGAGGTTTGTTAGGTTTGCCACAGCACACATTCGGGGCATCCCTTCAAGGTGTTCCAGATTGGGACGGAAGAGCCTCACCTCAACAGTGCTATGTGCAGGCCCAGGAAGCTGTCAAAGGTCTGCTGGGCTTTAAAGAGAACTTCCACATGCACAGCAGCCCAGCCCGGCAGATGACGAAGCCCAGCAGCAATCCCACCTGGATTCTTCTCTCAGCTCAGCCACACGTCCTATATGCCTGAGCTAGGCAACTGCTTTCTGGAATACAGTTTTTGTAATTTTAAGAACAACAGGAAAAAGGAGAAGCAGTGGGGAAGAAAGAGAGACACACAGGACCATTTCACCAAGTGCGTGGACACCAATAAAAGCGCTGAAAGCAGACTTTAGATGACATGATTTGGTTTGAAGTGGAAACTGCCCTTCCTCTTCCTCCTTCACACAACAAAGACCACTTTCACCATCACCACCCTTCCAGGCAGAGAGCTTTTGAAAGGCAGCTCTTGGGCAATCTATAACTTCCTAAAATGATGCGAAACACTTGAACTGAGTGGATTAGTGGAACATAATATCCAGCAAGCCCCCAGCCAAATCCCCCACTTCCTTGCTTCTGGATCCCAGCTAGAGACCAGAGGGGACTGGCAATGGCAGAAGAGGCCAAGGCAGAAGGTCACTGAACAGGGAAGCCTGGGGCAGTTTTCAGAGGAAGTAGCACTTGAGCTGAGATGTGAAGTAGTAGTTAGGGGAAGGGAAGCAGAGGAGTGCAGCATCAGAGGGAACCATGTGTGCCGAAGCCCTGTGATGGGAGCCATGTGAGCATCAAAGAGAGCAGAGGAGAGGCCTCGAAGCTGGAAAATACAAAGATGATGCAAGACGAAACCAGACTGGCAAATGGGCCAGACTAGGATACGGAGGTGCACTGGGCACCACTAAAGGGACTTCAACAGTATGTTGACATGCTCAGATTTTCACTTTGCAAAGATCATTCTGGCTACAAGCTAAACAATGAGTTTCGGTGCCAAATACAAGCAGCCACTGAAGGAAGACAAGTATCTGAGACACCAAGAAGTAGAAAGACTAGGGCACACGGGAAAGGAAGGAAGTTCAGCTGAAAGGAGATCCAGGCCTTTTCCTTGTAACTCGACAGCATCAATAATCAACTGGGAGCTCTTGAGAAAGACATGGCTCCAAGCCCCATTTCAGAACCTGATTTCAACAAGGCCCCAGGCAACTTAGATGCCCATTAAAGGTTGAAAAGCACTGCTCCAATACAGAGTGGGAACTGGTCTTTGAAGCTCATTAATTTATACCACTGAAGTCTTTTAAACACAGCTTTAAACAGTCTGTAATGAAGGTGAAAAACCTAATACCTCCCTTAAATCTTATGTAAAATGGAATCACAGACAACACCTGCTGGGAAAAAAACTCTTCCCAAACCAGCCAGGAGAGGAAATTGGCATTTCTGCTCCTTGACTTTGCTAAATCTGCACATATAACAACCACATAGGGTGACAATAGCTATGATACAAAGAAGCATCCTTTACCCACCCTCTAAGGATCTGGTTAACACACCTAGACAGAATCCAAGCTTCTGCCAAAGCTTCCAGAAGCATCTATGAGTCAGTCACCTTTGAGAGATAATCTTAATACTCACATAACCATTCACTGTGCTCTCCACTTTGAAAAATGAACGAAGTCACTTACAACACTCATCAATCTTGCAGATCACAATGCTATCTAATTATAAAGACGCTTGATGG
This sequence comes from Bos taurus, assembly GCF_002263795.3. NCBI lineage: Eukaryota > Metazoa > Chordata > Mammalia > Artiodactyla > Bovidae > Bos > Bos taurus. The sequence continues at coordinate 53,841,199 of NC_037334.1, read as the reverse complement.
CTCAATCACTGCTTTTCTGTGACGCCTAAAATAAGTCCTTTAATCATTACATGTCCCAGCTTTTTTCCCAATTGCAAAACAGGAACCCTAGCATTTATCCCTCCAAGTATGCTTTAGGGATTAGGGAAATTGTGTTTTCAATGCTCTTAGAGGTTCATCTGTGCTATTCAGTTCATAAAGCTTTGATTATGTCACTGTGCTACTCAAAAAACTTACACTGGCTTCCCAGTACCCACTAAATGCAGACAGTCTCTTCACTGTGGCACCCAACCCTTCTACAGTCTAATCCTCCAAACCTTGGCATACTTATTGCATAGATGCTCCAGCCAACCCAGGCTAGTAACGGTTCCTGAGCAAACTCGGGCCTTTTTGGTCTCCACTTTAGCTAGTAAGGTTCCTGGTAGAACTGGAACCCCACTGCCAATCCCTCCTAAATCCATACCCACTGTGTGTTGAGACTCAAAGTATGTTTAGGCACCAGCCAAAGGGGGATGAGGAAGGCACCAGGGATATCATATAGAAGAAGAGAAACACTCGGTGGGCTGAACCCATCTTCCACTGGAGGAACCAAAATAAATTCAGGAGGACCAAAACACAGAGTATAGACAGGACAATGATGTGAAGCTGGAGGAGCAGGCAGGGGCCGGAGTATGGAGGCTCAGAAAACACTATCAAGACATACGCGCTTTCTCCTAAAAGGGCTAGTGCAAAGGCTCTTGAGTGCAACCAGACTATAATACTTGAGAACTGTTTTAGGGAAGGCAGAAGGTACCTCTAAAAATGTTTTCTGAGTCTCTTTAAATCCACTTTGCCCACCAATGAAATTCAAGCTGTTTTTAGGAAATATCTGTGGCAATTTTAATAGTAGTACACCATCTCTTTTAACCAGAGATTATAATCACAGAACTAAAGACTTAGTAGGAACTTTAGCAATCATTTACTCTAACCCCTTATTTTAAAGATAAGAAAACTATAGTCCTGAGGGATTAAACGATTTGCTCAAAGACACAGGCAATTTGTGGTAGGGTCAATATTCAAACCCATCTCATGGATTTCTAGGCAAGAGAGAACAGGATATAAACATTCCAATATAGGAATCAAGGCATTCATTCATTCAACAAATATTTATGTACCGGATGCCATTTAAAGCATTGGGAGTACAGAAGTGAACCAAGACAAACACACTTGGCATTGTAGAAACCATAATAAATAAATTATACAGTATGTTAGAATGAGAAATGCACTATAGAAAAAAGTAGAACAAAGAAGTAGGATGAGAGTGGGTGGCCAGCTTAGATCTCACTGAGGAATGTCAACTGAGCAAAGACTTGAAGGTGAGCGCTTGCAGGATACTAAGGATTTGGAAAGTCATGTGATTTCTATCCATTCCATCACAGTTTGCCTGTACAAGTAAGTGCAAGTAACAGGCTGACATCCATACACCAAGTTCAACAAACAAAATCCACAATTCTAACGTTCTCTCTGATAAAACAGGAAAAAACAATTCTCCTCCCAGCTTTAAGAAGAGGTCCTGATGGGCTGATGAAGTGGAATGTAGTGAAAAAGTGGATAAGGAGGGAATTTCAGGCTGGAAGGAAAACAAGTACACATTCTGCATTCTGACAATGAACCAAGCCAATTTATTTCAGTTACTGCCAAACATGGATTAAAATGTGGGTCAGTTCCTGAACAGACCAGAAATGAAACTGAGATTGGCACCAAGTTCCCAAAAGCTGGTAGAGCTGTGCAGAGCAGAGAAAAAGTGAGCATAAAAAAAGAGGAAGAAGAATGGAAATTACAAAAACTCTTAGACCTCAACCCCATCTTCCCCTCGGAGTATATACACTGTGCAGTGCTCTAATGGGTCAACATCACGATTCCAAGAGGCGAATACTTTCTGAGCCATCCCCACAATAACCCAGTGAGGTGGGTACTTTTACCAGACTCATTTTTACATATGAGAAAACTGGGACAACTGAGTCTCTGAGACATTAAATGCCCACACAGACAGAACAGGAACCCAGGACCACCTGATTCCACAACCCATACTGGGACTCAGCAAACTGTGGTCCTTGGGCTACAATGGGTTTTTACATTACTAAATGGCTGCTTTAAAAAAAAAAAAAAAGCCTAAGAAAGAATATGTGACAGAGACGCTACATGGCCCATGAAACCTAAAACATTTATTATCTGGCTCTTTACAGAAAAAGTTTGCTGACCCTGTAGTCTAACCTACTACACTGGCCACCAGCAGGTTCAAACACCACAGGATGCATTATGTATTCCAAATTGTGTCATTAGGGGAAACAGGCTCTGGAAGATGGAGAACTAGTTCTCATATTGGCTGGGCTGCAAGATAATCCGTGGCTTGGGGTCATGGATCTGCTGCATTAAAATTCTCATACAGCACTTTGTATTTTTTAAAATTTATCCCAACAGGGACAGTCCCCTCTCACCGTCCTACCCACCAGACACCCCACCCCCAGCTTACTAGGCTCCTAAACACTATTCTCAGGTTGCTCACCATCAGCCCAATCCTAGTGGTCCCCAGGGCTTCTAAACTGTCTCATTTCCCTCAAATCTGAATCTTCAGGTTACCTCACTTAAAAATAAGTCTCTTATCCCAAATTAACTCACCCAAATGTGGCCAAGAACCATGAGGTATCTGAAAGGCATAACCCTTTCTCTTCCCTGGATGACCTGTTCAATCTAAACAGGCCAGGGTGGAGGAATTTGGTTGCCTTGGCTGCTAGGCAGCTATCCCCCCTTCTTCTGTATTTATAGCACCTTAACATTCCTCTGGGAGACCATTCCTCCCTGACACTCATAACATGTATTTCATATGCTGTTGACTCCACTGTGGGCTCAGGTCAGGCAAGCTTCAAGGATTATCTCAAGGATGTGCACATGATTCAATAAAAGGCAAAGAGAACCACACTCAGGGCTTTGGTTCAAACTCCTGGCCACAGGTTCTCTTGCCAACATAAGGAAAGAGGCTGTCTGAAAATGGCACCAACCTACAGGAAAGCGGCACGGAGAGATGCAAAAACTGGGCCCGCAGACACTGTGTGAGCCACGGGAGCCGGTACGGTGTGAACTCAGAACATCTCTGGCCTTTCCAGTTCCCCATCACAATCAACTCTCTGTTGTAGGCGGCTTGGACTGTGTCTTCACTCCTTCGCAACAGAAAGTGGCCTGTCTGGCACAGTCAAGAGTGGAATCGTCATGTCCACCATGTACTTTCTGAAAACAGACTGGGGGGCTAGTGATAACAAAAGCTGCCTTCACAGTCAGCAAAGGTCCAGACCAACAGACCACGTCCATGCAGACACGAGGGGAAGCTCACCTCTCTTTTCCCAACTGCTCTGGGAATGTGGGGATCCCTGAGAATGATCGTTCTCATTTAAGGCTCAGTTATCTGACTAGAGCTGAGACCAGTGGGATTAAAACAGTAAGACTCTCACAATCAGTCTTTCAAATTAGTATACTTGATCTCCTCCCACCCAAAACCAGTATCCCTCAAGCCTCCAAGGGAAAACAGAGAAAAAAGCCAAAGGGAATTTAACAGTCAGTGGGCGAGTTCTCTTGCTTCTATTCTCTTGCTTCTATTATGTCCAGGGTTGCTTGGCAACCAGCCTCAGCCTGGTCATTCCCGTGGACAAGCAGAAGAAACGAATGTCAGACCTCCAGGTCACACAGCATGTCCTGTTTATGCCCCGTGACTCCAGGGCAGGGGTGGGTTCGTGCTGTTCTACAAAACTGGCCAAATCCAGCCCACAGAGCACCTGCTGTCTTTAGGGGTTCTCCCACACTGCCCTCGAACCTTCGCCTTCAATGAATGTAAGCTGTGGATGTCTCCTCAAAATAGATTTAAAATGCTTTCAAAAACAGCTTGTCAGAAGAACAGAGAACAGCTTCTGACATGGAAAGAACTCTAATACTATTTATGAAGAACAGAAGAAACCAGCAGGGAGCAGAGGGCATGGTGCACACTCAGGAAAAAATGGGCCAGTTTGCGTTTCAGGTTCAGGATTTTCTGGAATCTTCCTTGACCCTGTATACTCTGAGGACACCTCCAAAGACCTGAGTGCTGAAAGCTCGGCCACTGTGCTATGCGACTCTAGGTCATGAGTTCCTTCCCAACAACTGAGAAGTCAGTGGGGACGGAGATTTCTGCATTTGGCAACACATTTTAGAAGTAACTGTGGCAGCCAATCCCTGCACGGTCAGTACGCTGCAGGGGGGTAAGGAAAGAATGTGGGTCAGTGAGTCTCCAGTGCTTAGATGTCTCCAAGCAGGGCGTCTGTGTCCACAAAGACGTGACGCTGCTCCTTCTCTCTCTCTTCCTGCTCCTAAATTAAATATCTAACCAAGGACAATGGCTTTCCACACAAAACAAAGACAGAGCCCAGGAGGGACAGGGACAAGAAACTCATGCTTGTGCTTAAATTCTATTTAGCAAGACAGAAGTCCTAAAAAGTAAGGGGCTGTATGGGAAGCACTGTCTTTAGTTGGCTGATCACTGTTAACACCCATTTGTCCACATGAAACTGCCCAAATGAACTGACAGTAAATCTTGTTTAAAAAAAAATTACTACTAGGTTTCAGGAAAAAATTTTGTACAGACATTATGCCTTGGCGGAGTGGTGTGTATCCTTTGGAAGGACAGTGGTTCCAGCTGGAAACACTGTAAGCAACATACAGCCTGCAATACAAACAAATATTTTTAAAATCTTTTTAGAGGAAAATGAAAAATAAGCCTTTTATGATTGATTATGAGGCTTACCAAGGATCCCTTTCCATTTGTGTTACTTTAAAATGAACATTAAAACTTGACAGTTTTATTTAAGATTTATTTACTGATGTCTACTCTGGCTCTTGGTTACTGTGTGCAGGCTTTGTCTCGTTACAGCAAGCAGGGGCTCCTTTTCATTGTGGGGCACAGTCTTCTCATTGCAGTGGTTTCTCCTGCTGCAGAGCACAGACTCTAAGCACACAGGCTCAGTAGTTGCAGCTCCGAGGCTCTAGCGTACTGGCTCAGTAGTTGTGGCACACAGACTTTAGTTGCTCGGCAGCTTGTGGGATCTTCCTGGACCAGGGATCAAACTGGTATCTCCTGCACTGGAAGGATATTCTTTACCACTGAGCCACCAGGGAAATCCAAAACTTAACACCTTTAAATGAGAGGTATGGAGGAGAACACCCTAATATTCAAATCTCTCTTTTTAAAGAAAAACAAAAAAGGTAAGCAAACATACTTATCGATTTAAGATTCAGTTGTAAGTCACTTTCTTCTAGGTGTGAAGATTATGAAAGGAGTCAACTCACATCAACTGGCCCAGCCAAGGGTATCTGAGCTTCCAGCTTGGTGCTACTTACATGGATTTTAGAACATCAGACTTCTCTTCCCTTTCCTCTGCATGATAAACATGAAATAAAGATAAGATATGGCAAGCATAAAAATAAAGAGGTAGAGAAAGATCTAAGAGAAAGAGGGCAAACACAGCAAAGGGATGGGCAGCAAGGAGGTAGCTGGTGAAGGCTCTTTGATCTGACTCTTGCCTTTTCTAACCCATCATCATTTCCTGTGCTACCCCAAAGGTAGACTAGACTGCCACCCCATCAGAGCAGCAACGTTGAATTTGTCCAAGAAAGAATCTTTAAATAAAATAAAATATAAAGAGAACCAAGGGATACCTGAGGCCATAAGCACTTAAGAGTGACTTTTAGAACACAGAGTCAAGTGGTTGAGGTGGGCTCTCTGAAGGGACACTTGACATAAGTCATTCAACATGCCCTGGGGAGCTAATGCCTATCCTTCTAAAACTCTTTCCAAAAATTACAGAGGAACACTTCCAAACTCACTCTACGAGGCCACCATCACCCTTACACCAAAACCAGACAAAGACAATACAAAAAAAGAAAACTACAGGCGAATATCACTGATTGCCATAGATGCAAAAATCCTCAACAAAATTTTGGCAAACAGAATTCAGCAACACATCAAAAAGCTCATACACCATGAACAAGTTGGGTTTATTCCAAGGACGCAAGTCAATCAATGTGATACACCACATTAACAAATTCAAAGATAAAAACCATATGATAATCTCAATAGATGTAGAAAAAGCCTTTGACAAAATTCAGCACCCATTTATGATGAAAACTCTTCAAAAAATGGGCATAGAATGAACCTTTAGTCAACAGAGTAAAGTCCACATATGATAAGCCTACAGCAAACATTATTCTCAATGGTGAAAAACTGAAAGCATTCCCCCTAAGATCAGGAACAAGACAAGGGTGTCCACTTTCACCACTATTATTCAACATAGTTTTAGAAGTCCCAGCTACAGCAATCAGAGAAGAAAATGAAATAAAAGGAATCCAGATCAGAAAAGAAGAAGTAAAGCTCTATTTGCAGATGACACGATACTATACATAGAAAACCCTAAAGATAGTATCAGAAAATTACTACAGGTAACCAGTGAAAGCTGAGCCCAGAAGAATTGATGCTTTTTAACTGTGGTGTTGGAGAAGACTCTTGAGAGTCCCTTGGACTACAAGGAGATCCAACCAGTCCATCCTAAAGGAAATCAGTCCTGAATATTCACTGGAAGGACTGATGCTGAAGCTGAAACTACAATCCTTGGCCACCTGATGGGAAGAACTGACTCACTGGAAAAACCCTGATGGTGGGAAAGATTGAAGGCAGGAGGAGAAGGAGATGATAGAGGATGAGATGGCTGGATGGCATCACTAACTCGATGGACATGAGTTTCAGTAAGCTCTGGGAATTGGTGATGGACAGGGAGGCCTGGCGTGCTGCAGTCCATGGGGTCACAAAGAGTCAGACAAGACAGAGCAACTGAACAGAACTGAATCAGTGAATTCAGCAAAGTTGCAGGATACAAAATCAATACACAGAAATCGCTTGCATTTCTATATACTAACAATGAAAAATCAGAAACAGAAATTAACGAGTCAATCCCATTCACCATTGCAACAAAAAGAATTAAATATATAGGAATAAACTTACCTAAGAGACAAAAGAACTGTACACAGAAAATTATAAGACACGGATGAAAGAAATCAAAGATGACATAAATAGATGGAGAGATATTCCATGTTCCTGGGTAGGAAGAATCAATACTGTGAAAATAACTATACTACCAAATGCAATCTACAGATTCAATGTGATTTCTATCAAATTACCAATGGCATTTTTCACAGAACTAGAACAAAAAATTTCACAATTCATATGGAAACACAAAAGACCCCCAAATAGCCAAAGCAGTTTTGAGAAAGAAGAATGGAGCTAGAGGAATCAACCTACCTGACTTCAGATTATACTACAAAGCTACAGTCATCAAGATAGTATGGTAGTGGCACAAAAACAGAAATACAGACCAATGGAACAAGAAAGAAAGTCCAGAAATAAACCCATGCTCCTATGGGTACCTTATTTTTGACAAAGAGGCAAGAATATACAATGGGGCAAAGACAGCCTCTTCAATAAATGGTGCTGGGAAAACTGGACAGCTACCTGTAAAAGAATGAAATTAGAACACTTCCTAACACCATACACAAAGATAAACTGAAAATGGATTAAAGACCTAAATGTAAGACCAGAAACTATAAAACTCAGACAAAAACATAGGCAGAACACTGGATGACATAAGATCCTCTATGACCCACCTCCTAGAGTAATGGAAATAAAAACAAAAATAAGCAAGTGGGACCTGATTAAACTTAAAAGCTTTTGCATAGCAAAGGAAACTATAAGCAAGGTGAAAAGACAATCCTTGGAATGGGAGAAAATAATAGCAAATGAAACAACTGACATAGGATTAATTTCCAAAATATACAAGCAGCTCACACAACTCAATACCAGAAAAACAAACAACCCAATCAAAAAGTGGGAAAAAGATCTAAACAGACATTTCTCCAAAGAAGACATACAGATGGCTAACAAACACAGGAAAAGATGCTCAACATTGCTCATTGTTAGAGCAATGCAAATCAAAACTACAATGAGATATCACCTCACACCAGTCAGAATGGCCATCATCAAAAAGTCTACAAACAATAAATGCTGGAGAGGGTGTGGAGAAAAAGGGAACCCTCTTGCACTGCTGGTGGGAATGCAAATTGATACAACCACTATGGAAGAAGGTATGGAGATTCCTTAAAAAACTAGAAATAAAACCACATGTGCATCAGCAATTCCACTCCTAGGCACATACCCTGAGGAAACCAAAACTGAAAAAGACATGTGTATCCCATTGTTCACTGCAGCACTATTTAGAATAGCTAGAGCATTGACAGATGAATGGATAAAGAAGTTGTGATATATATACACAATGGAATATTACTCGGCCATAAAAAGGAATGCATCTGAGTCAGTTCTAATGAGGTGGATGAACCTATAGCCTATTATACAGTGTGAAGTAAAGTCAGAAAGAAAGAAAAATATCGTATACTAACGCATATATACGGAATCTAGAAAGATGGTACCAAAGAATTTCCTTATAGGGCAGCAATGGAGAAACAGACATAGAGAAGAGACTTATGGAATGGGTAGAGGGGAGGAGAGGGTGAGATGTATGTTGAGAGTAACATGGAAACTTACATTACCATATGAAAAATAGATAGCCAATGGGAATTTGCTGTATGGCTCAGGAAACTCAAACAGAGGCTCTGTATCAACCTAGAGGGGTGGAATGGGGAGGGGGATAGGAGGGAGGTTCAAAAGGGAGGGGATATATGTATACCTATGGCTGATTCATGCTGAGGTTTGACAGAAAACAACAAAATTCTGTAAAGCAATTATCCTTCAATTAAAAAATAAATTAACTAAAAAAACAAAAATGCACTGGGGAGTTTAAAGGGTGGAATAGGCACATGACCTATAAACCAGGGTAATGACATAAAGGAGGGGGTTAGATGGTCAGGAGAGAACTCTTTGAGGGAACCTTCGGCTGAGTCCCGAAAGATGAGATGAAGCCAACCCTATGAAGAGCTGTAGCAAAGGCATTCTAAGCAATGGAAAGGTCCTATGGCTGGAAAGTGCCTTGTTCTGGATCCCTAGGTAAGTCAGCCTAGATATGCTCTCAGGATGCCGTGTGAGAACCGGCACTGTTTTCCTTAGAACTGCCCAAGTGTTCATGGCTGCTGAGAGGCAGGAGTGACTGAGGGGAGGGGGGGGAGAGACAGGAGGGCACGCGCAGCGAAATGACTGGAGTTGGAAATGGAGATGATTCATGACCAAAGGACAGAGATCACCAACCTGCACTTAACACCAACATTTATCTAAAACACCACTTTTGTCCAGTCCTGCAACAGATACTTGAGGTTAGACTCAAGGAAGAATTCCCTGTTAGAATTCAGTTGCCTGCACAAGAAAAGTTCACCTCTGTGTAGTGAGGCTGGGGGTGGGATGGGACCACTGCTCATGGGATGTGTTACTTTTAGAGTGGTTTTTGACAAGTCAGCATCAGAATCTTGTGAGCAGACGTGTATAAAACCAAGCCATCAAAACATTACTGACTAGAGTATGAGGCCCAGTTTAACTTTTAGAGATAATCCCCAATACATGGATTCATCTCCAGTGAGAAAGTCAGAGATTCAAATGTAGACACTGCACAAAGACTACTTTTACAGTACCTATATTATTCCTACCTTACAAAGGGTGAAATAGTCATTACAGTAGCAACAGCTGCAGTGATGTGGGGCCAGATGCTGTTCACAACTAGCTCATTTAATCCTCACAATGTTCTCAAGCAAGCACTGTTATTCTCACTTTATAAAGGAAGAAAGTGCTTCCCTCAGGGCTCAGCTGGTAAAGATCTGCCTGCAACATGGGAGACCTGGGTTCAATCCCTGGGTTGGGAAGATCCCCTGGAGAATGGAATGGCTACCCACTCCAGTATTCTGGCCTGGAGAATTCCATGGACTGTATAGTCCATGGGGTCACAAAGAGTCGGACATGACTGAGCAACTTTCACTTAACTTCACTTCAAAGGAAGAAACAGAAGATTTAAGGGATTGGGCTAAGATTATAGTCAACTGTCCACCGCTGGTTAAGAGCAAAAGAGTCCACATTGGCTCAAAATTCTAACCCTGAGTCTAACACTTTTTATTTGGATAAGTTATTTTTGCTTTCTATGTCTCCGTTTTCTAGTCTATAAATTGGGATATTACTACATACCTCATAATACTACTGTGAAGGTGCAATGAAATAGTTTATAAAATACATAATAAAAGGTTCTGACATATTAATAAACAGTTAAGTAGTGGTAAACATGTTACTAGTTATTATGTTCAAATGAATGAAATCATATGCATTCAATATATGAGACTCTTCATTCTGTGCCACTCAAAAAAGACATCCACTTTCTGTCTCCAAGGTTCTGCTCAACCTGTAGGAAAAGAAGGGAACAAGCAGAGAGATGAGAACTGAATCTTAAAGACAGGAAAAGAAACGGGGCAACCTATGTAAATACTCTTAAGGAGCTAATGATGGCATAGCTGTAAGAACATTCATTATAGATTGGTTAACGAACATGAAAAAGTAGGCCATTAGTAAGTCTTGACAGAGCATACCTGAAATACTACATAACCACTAAAAACAATCTCAGAGAGTGTATAATCATAAGGAAAGATGATCATAACCTGAGTAGAAAAGACAATAAAACCAAAATGAGTATCTCTAATCAGTACTATTGGCGTGATTTGCATTTTCCTTTTATTCATCTGTAATTTCTAAGTTATATCTAATTGGCATGTTACTGGTATAATCGGAAAAAATACAAGTTTGTTTTTGGATTGTTTAATTTTTTTTTTAAGAATTAGTTTATGTGATGAAAAAGGCGAAAGAGATACACTTCAGAAGAAGGCTGAAGAGGCGTACTGTATTTTCATAGTATCACGCCATTTAACAACTTTGTGGGTTGTTCAGCTGGAGGGAGGGAGATATAACCCATCTGATCCAGGTGCCATTTAATTATGCCCAAAATATATTATTTCCAGAGATTATACTAGTAAAGACTGAGATGTCATACCCCGTTTCCTGACCTATCCTAAATAGGTTTCTAGGTCTCTAATCAGCATTATAAATATACATAATTATATCTGGATCTGTTCAACTAACCCAAATAACATGCTCTCATTCAGCGTCCCCAAATTTATCTTCATGAAATACAAATCACTGACCTACTTTTGTTGAAGATAATCTTAACAGCACCCCCATCTCAATGACAAAAAAAATGAGGCTTGCATCAAGTCCCATTAGGAGAAGAAAAAAAATATGCTCCTCATCAGAACAGCTAACCAGGGGCCAAACATTTTACACCCTCACTGGTTCTGAGCAGTTTTCACCTCTGGAACCTAACACAGGAAGTTTAACAGGAAACGGGACCCCACACCGTGCTATCTACAACACAGTGGCAACTCAGAGCCCACATTTCTTCCTGGCAGTCACCATAGTCACCTCAAATCTAGAAGTCTTTTTAAGTATTACCCTAGCAACTCTGGAAATTGATTTCAGGTCATTCTCATTTATAAACGGTTTTGCTTTTCAAAATCAAGAGGTCAGAGATCAGTCACTTTTTTTTGCCCTCTGGCAAGGCAAGATGTGGGAAGGGCACAGGGAAAGAATGAGAGAGGGAAACAAAAACAAAAGAAAAGAAGAGACAGAAGCAAATGAGAGAAAGAGAAAACAAATAGACGTAGAAAATGTGTTACCTACATCTGGGCTGGCATTTCCTAGAACAATGCAAGGTCTTTTGTAGGGAAGAAAGACTTTCATGTTAAGACCTTAGACACCATCATTTCAGCACAAGAAACTTACTTCTTTACCAACATTCCTAAAATAAAGCTAAAACCCTCCAAATGTGACTATCCAAATCAGTGTATCACTGAAATTTTTCCCACTCTAGAAATAAATGTTCTTCTCTTCTGCTCAAAACAAGGCATCTACCTACTGGATATTGGGTATTCCTCCCCACTTACACCAGATTACCCTCTCCAAAGCAAGATCAAAACAGAGAAAGACGGGATAAAAGAAGTCCTAACGAGAGACGTACATGCACTCAGGGATGAGTGTGAATTAGTCCCTGCCACACTAGCACATTTGTCAGGGGGTGAACAGAATACAGAAAAACTGAGTTCCAGATCCAAACACCTTGGTGCTGAAACTGCAGCATTCTGGAAAAGTGCAAATTATCTGGATGCACCAAAGGAAACAGCTGCTGCTCCTAAGTCGCTTCAGTCATGTCCGACTCTGCATGACCCCACAGACAGCAGCCCACCAAGCTCCTCTGTCCACAGGATTCTCTAGGCAAGAATAGTGGAGTGGGTTGCCATTTCCTTCAAGGAAACAGATCTATAGTTTAAAACGATCTAAGGACAAAGCAGACAGGCGAGCACCACACTTTGAGTTAAAATCTTGAGTGGCTGACTAGAGCTGGGGAGATGGGGATGCTGGCGAAGGAGTGCAGGATTTCTTTTGAGGATGATGACCAAACATATTCTAAAATTACTTGTGGAGACGGGTGAAAAATTCTGTGAACATACTTAAAGTCATGAACTGTACCTTATAAATGAGTGAACTGTGGGGTATGTGAATTACATCTCATTAAGTTACTTTCAAAAACCCTACGGCAGGACCTCCAAGGTCTCTGCCCACCATTGCTTAACTCCATGCCAACACATTTGAGGAGCTCAGTGATCTGACTGAGTTGTCACAGTAAGAAGCATGAGTCATCCTTTTCCTCCGTAACATTTCACAAGTCTCTCATTTAAGATAACCACCAAAAAACATTTCAACCTTCTTTTTAAGGGGCTCAGTTCTCCAGATCAGAGGGGAGGTGGAGAATATGAGACCCCAATATTCAAAACTAAGATTTGTGAAAACAAGCCAAATATAGGTTCTTGTCGGCTGATAACCATCTTCACGCTTGAACTCTGCACCTCAAGTGCAAAATCCCAAGCCCTGCTGGGATTCTCCTTTCATCACAGTATGATGTGATGCCAGCCAGAAGAGACAGGGGACAGGAAAGCAAGCCAAAGACAGAACCCACAAGATACGGGGGCCAAAAGCTCAGTGCCACTCCAATTTTCTAAGCACTGGAGCAGAGCTTCCCGCTGGGGAACTGATTCCAAGCATGCTGGCTATATAGAGAGAAACAGAATTTATTTCCAGAGAGAGAACCATCTTGTTGCTCTACACAGAGCTGACAATATGGTGGTTTGCTAACCTTGCACACTGAGCTCAGGGCAGCTTCGGTCAGAGGGCTGGGAGGGGGCAGCAAGCAAAGTCATCTGTGGCTTCCAAGGCCTGGCCAGCAGGCCAGACACCTCTGGGTGTGGCTGGGGCTGGACGAGGCTGCAGATGCCAAGGTGCCCATCCCCAGGGCCTGCCTGGTCTCCGCGCTGCCCACAGTCAGAGTCATGAGGCTGATGCTCTGCTGGGTACCGGCCCAGGGCAGGATTTGTGTCAACATCTCAAGGAACCAGTCAGATACAAATGCAAACCCCCTTCCCTGTCTTTGGAAGAGCAGCCTACAGAATTTCTTAAGAAGCAAATCACAAGGGGAAAGCTGCACGGGTCAACACCCCAGGGTCCCAACAGCGGTAGCTGTTATCTGCTCCGTCACCCAGTCCTTCCTAGGAGGCTGAGAACCCACTGAGATCAGAAGAGAGATAAGGAGGAGCTGTTGCCAGAAATGAGTTCTCCAAAGGCACCTTGGAGGTACCCCAGCCCTCTCTGGGTTTGGTGCACAGTTCGTCCTCCAGAGCCATCCGCCAGTCCCTCTGCGGCTCTCCAGGAGACAGGGTTCCCCCCACCAGCAGTGCAACAACAGCTCAGTCAGCTCATTATGCTTCTTCTAGGTTTTTAAACAAAAACCATGCAATATAATCACAGGCTCTGATCCCAAATGACTTTAACCCTGACAGTACTCACTGTGGGGAAATGTGTGCCCTGTGACTGTGAGCAGGAAGTTTCCCTTCAGGAGCTTCCAGGCCTCCCCAGGCTCATGGGACGATTGGATCCTAGGCGTGGAGCCACATGCTGAGATGTTCTGAAGCGGGAGAACCTGTACCCTTTGGAGCCAATTCCCCATCATTCCTTGACCTGCTCTAACGGCTCCTTCCAGAGACAAATCTAGAAATGACAGTAGTGACATTCCAATTGCAGAGGACTTACCACGGGCCTGCTTACCCGTCACGATACCTATGATAATCTCATTTACTCCTCACAATAATATCAGATGGTGGATACGTGTCACCCTCGTACTTAAACCTCTTTCTCCGGTTTCAAAGGGCAAAATTCAAAGGCTTTAGGCAAGCCCTCACCCACACTGCCCAGGAAGACACACCTCATACTTAATCCGAACAAATCTCTCCATCCCTATTCCACCCACCTCTTCTGCCGAATGCTGATGCTGATGCCACAATTTCGGCCCCCGCGCTCTCCTCTCATTCCATGCCAGTGGTTCTCCAACTGTGCTGCACATTAGCAGTACCTGGGGTGTTTTTAAAATTCCCCTGGCACAAGTTGCAACCCAGACAAATTACATTAGAATCTCTGGGGTGAGTCCCAGACTCCCAGTGACTTCAATGGACTGCTTGGGCCTCTAATAACACCTGGTGAGACCCAAACCCACAGCAGTACCCCCTCTCTCTCTGGGGCCCCTGGCCTGTTTTTCCCTCCACCTGGTACGTGTCTCCAACTGTAGGTCCCATGGAAATAACTCAGCAAGGACTCTTAGCCTCGTGTCCCCCACCATACACTGCAGATCTTCTCTGGGGGTGCACAGTTCAGCCAGGGACACCCCTGCTCCCTCTTCCTCTGTTCTCCTCTTCAGTCACACCAGCAGGTCTTCCGTGAAAAGTGCCATGGTATCTTGATTTCTCTTCTATAATTTATGGGTGTTTGCTTGAATATTCAAATAATGATTCCACTGAGTAAAACAGATTTTCAAGAAGTGTACTCCGTGCCACTGGCTTTGCATACTCCCTGGCACACCGCCACCTACCCCGACACCAGCACCTGAGTCTGAGAAGCACATCTCTGCCCTTCGCTTCCCTCCTGGCACAATGGCCACATAGTGTCTGTTCTCTGACACACTTCTGCTCCAGGACAGCACAAAGCACAGGGAAGCTCAGATCGCTGATAGAATATAGTTCTGTTTTAGATCATACAACCACCGATACTTTTCAATGTAATGATTATGAATTAATGACCACTTGAAGATAATCTAGGAAAAAATATTACTAACCACATCAAACCCATGATTTCAGGATGCTATAACGTTCTCTTTTGAAATAAATGTAATTTTTAATGAGTAGACGTTTTCAAAATAAATAAACCGTGGTAAGGTGGCGCAGAAATGACCTAGGTGATTTTAGAAGACTGATGGTTAGGAACACTGCCTCCCTGGACTGGCCTTTCCCCAAGTCCTCTGCTAGCTCCCCAGAGATCCTCTTGACCTGCCAGGAGTCATTGTACTGTGGACGGTCTATGGTTCCCTGGCCTCCTGAAGACGCCGAGCAACCAGAGCAGTCACTATGCTCGCCCCATCCCAGAACCCCATTACCAGGAGCCTTCCACCACAGTGTGAGTGGTCCCAGGCACTGAACTAGAGACCACAGACAACACGTGCCCTCCATCAGGGCAAGTGCCAAGCTCTGCTGAAGAGGCAGGCAGCAGAGAGAGGTCAGACGAAAATGCCCAGCTCCCTTGCCACTTCCCAGAAAAGCTTCACAGACAGACAAGCTGTGCCTACTGGCTCAGAATAAAAGTCTTCTGTCAACAGATGTGGGAGCCTGCCCTCCTTCACACGTGACAAACCTCCCAAGTAAAGCACACACTGCACCAAGACAGCGCTCCACTGCACCCTCACCAGAGGCACAGACAAGCTCTCCGGGGCCCACTCGCAAGGCATCACCAGTCCAGCTCTGGCTCATTTTAGGGAACAATTTTGTTGTCACTTCTGATCCCAGAATGAAGTACACACAAACTGAGGAGTAGGAAATGGACAAAACCCGAAGCACTGCTTTATTGCAGGCGCCACTCTACGATAAATCAAATGATGGATTCCCTTTCGACTCCAAAAATGTGATTTATAAAATTCAGTTCACTCAGAACTTTTCAGAAGCACTCCTATGAGATACCCATTGAAATGAAAAGTGTACGCACCCTCTGGCCCAGCAGTTCCATTTCCAGAATTCACCCTACAGATCTACTCACTCATCTGCCCATGACAGGTGGTACCAGGAGGTTCACAGCAGCATTGCTTATAGTAGCAAAAGGTTGGAAATTATCTAAATGTCTATTATTTGGTGGTGGTTTAGTCACTAAGTCATGTCTGACTCTTGCAACCCCATGGACTGTAGCCCACCAGGCTCCACTGTCCATGGGGTTTCCCAGGCAAGAATACTGGAGTGGGTTGCCATTTCCTTCTCCAGGGGAACTTCCTGACCTGGGAATCGAACCCACATCTCCTGCACTGCAGACAGAGTCTTTACCAGTTGAGCCACCCAGGAAGCCTGATTAAATAAATTATGTCCATACAGTGCCATACAATGCAATGCTAAAAATGAATTTGCTCTATATGTACCAAAGTTGAATAATATTCAAAATGCATTAAAATAGTACAAAATGCAAATATATGCAAAACAGTGCATATGGCTTGCTACCGGAGAAATATATAAATATGTATTTGCTGGCACATGCATAAATTATATCTGAAAAATACTCAAGAATGGGTGAAATGCTGTCTCCAGTAGAAGAACCAGGAATCTGGAGACAGGAGGCATCTAAGGATGCTTGCATTCCTTCCTGTCCCTTCTAAATTGTGTACTATTTACAGGTATTAGTGACATAAATTTTTTAAAAAGAAACATAGGTATGAATTAAAGTAAAAATGCTGTTTTAATTTCATCTCACTTGCTCAACTGATAATAATCTTGTACACTTGACCCACCAGTGTAATAACAAGATACAGTCAGGAATCTGTTATGGTTTGGGCTCAATCTGCTTGACAGTCTCTGTGGCACAGAAATAGCCTCAAGTTCAACTCGATCTACCTGGAAACCTACCTAAAGTCTCACGGGAGAAGCCACTTCATCTTTTCAAAGTGTTCAAATCAGCCTGGAATAAACTTAAAAGCACATTTGACAGCAAGATCAGATGAGCTCTGAAATCAACGCGTGGTGTCTTTACAAACCATGTAAAATGGGATTTATTTTGGCTTTTCCTGTGTGGCAGCAGCAGGAATCAAATCGTAGCTACTGGCTTGGCCAAAGGAAGCCAGCCAGTTAGCAAGGTTTGATCCAGAATTCCCAAGCCCCTCAACCCTTTATCCATCTGGCAAAGAAAACACACACACACAGAGACAGCCCCCTCCAGCCCCAGGAATCTCCACTTTCTAACTATAGTAACACTGCCCAAGCCTCCAGGCTCACCCCCTGCAGCATTCCATGCCTTCCTACCAAGGTGAAATGAGCCAGATATAAACATGCCGTGACAGCTTCTGGCCCACACTGCCAAGCTGTTTTCCTTACTATTTCCTCTCTTTCTCCACTCTGCGTTTCTACAAAATGTGTAAACTCCAGTGACTCTAATTTGTAAATATTCCTCTGGCCACCAAGGCTATTTTCCTCACCCTAACAAATGTGATTTCCCTGAAACTTGAGGTTGGAACAGCCTATTAGATATGGGCAAAGCCACATCCCATGTCCCATTTTATCTGTAAGAACTTAGAGCTCAGAAAGGATATCAGACAGGTCCAATGTTAATTAGGACACAGCCAATTAATTGTAATCTCTCTCTTTTCTAGTCCCTGGTTCCTTCAGAATCCATGCCAGCACCTAAAAGAAGAGCTTGTCCTGTTAAGGCTGCTTCCAATTAAAGCAAAACGTTAAGCTTCAGAAACAATCTAACAACACACTTAAAACAGTGCCAGACAAATGCCAACTAGACAGGGATGCCAAGGACCTAAAGAGTCAATGTCAAGGAGCTTGTAAAAAATAATAAATAAATAGATTGGAGCTGGCAATAATTCCGCTTTAAGGAATCTACCCCCATGGAACTACTAGGACCCACACAGAAAGCAAAGTGTGCAAATCATCACTGTAGCACTTTCTCTGATAGTGAAAACTGAGGCAATCCAAATATCCCTCAACAGGAGAAGGGGTAAATCAGCCATGGTGTCGCCACATAGCAGTGCTCTCTGCAGGTGTTAAAAGAATACACTGTATATGTGTACTGACATGGAAGACCTCTAAGACATAATACCAACCAGAAAAGCAAAACACAGACTAATTCATATCCTATAACTCCACTTATGAAAACAACAAATATGCACAGAAAAAGGACGAGTAAAAGAGCACATCGGTGGCTAACTCAGGCAAGGGGGTGCTTTACTCTGTACACTTCCACACTCTGCGGTTCTTTTATGAGTGTATTCATGAAATGTATAATTTTTTGTCTTTGCACTATAAGATTAGGTCATCCATTTACACTGTTCATCTTCCCCCAAACCTAATCCTTCCCAAGTGATCCTTATTTCAGAAAATAGCACCATCATTCACATAACTGCTCTAGCTAAAAACATTTGAGTCATTCTTGATTTTTAGTCTCAAAGCCTAAATCTGATCAAATAGTGATCTCGTGGGCTGGACTTCCAAAAACACCCAGAATCTGACCTACATCTCCAATGCTGCCCCCTGCCCAAGGTGCCACTGCCTCTTACTTCACCTATTATACAGCCTCCTAACTGCTCCCCTTGCCTCCATTCTTGCCCCACTAAATTATTCTCTACACAGTGGTCCCCATAATCTCTTAAAGCACAAGAAGGATGATGTCACAACCTTCCCCTGACTTTCCATCACACTCAGAATGAAACTCAAAGTCCCTTTGGGAGTCAAGACCTCGAGGACTTGGCTCCCAGCCTCTCTCCCTGTTCATCTGCCATCGCTCTGCTCCAGCTACACTGGCCTCCCTGCAAGCCCTGGGACACCCCATAATTCCTCTCACCTCAAAACTTCTGCATCTGTTACCACAACCTTAAAAGCCCTTCCTCAAGGCCAAGGCTTGGATGACATAGTAAGAGCAAAGCAAGACTCCATGTTTGTTGAATGAAAGCCTTCCTGTGATGGCCTAAGATATACAATTTAAAACATACTGGGTTATAATTTTAAAAATTAAAACTTGAGTCAGTCACAAGTGTATGACACTTAGCTTCATACTGGCATCTCTCCTTTGGCTAACTTTTTAAAATGTAATGGCCTAGACCGGGTAACAAAGTCACCTTCATGAACTGCTTTCCCCAATAGCTTCATGGTGACAACACTTTCTCCCTGACCCATTCTCATTTTGTCAATTCATGGGGTTTGTGATCATTAGCTTACATTGGCCAGCATTAGGAAGTTCAGCCTGGGGCCTCTCCCCAGAGGGACGCTGACTGGCCTAACTAGAGCAGAAATCTGAACCATAGCCTTGTCAGAATCACCTTTCAAGCCCTGGGATGTGAAACTGATCAGTCAAGTACATCTGAGGTTGAAGCAAGTAGAAGCAAAAAGTCCCCAAATGAGGGCAAATAAAGTATACCCAATGGTGTTCACTTACTCATCAAAAGTTTTACGGAAAAAGTAAAAGAATTAAGGGCTTCCCAGGTGGCTCAGTGTTAAAGAATGCAATGCAGGAGATGCAGGTTTGATCCCAGGGTCAGGAAGATATCCTGGAGAAGGAAAGGGCAACTCACTCCAGTATTCTTGCCTAGGAAATCCCATGGACGGAGGAGCCTGGTGGGCTATGGTCCACAGGGTCACAGTCAGATACAACTTGGAAACTGAGCATGCACGCACAAAAGGATTAAAAAACAATCCGAGATGTAAACAGTGCCCATCTAAAAGATCTGAACAGACACTTCAGCAAAGAAAATGCATCAGTGGCCAATGAGCTTATGAAAAGATGCTGGACATTGTAAGTATCACAGAAATGCAAATTAAAACCAAAAGGTACCACTTCCCACCCACTGGGACGGCTACAATCAAAAAGACAGACAATAGCAGGTATTGGTGATAATGTGGAGAGACTGGAACCCTTGGATGATGCTGAGGGGAATTTAAAAGGATGCCTCTGGTGCAGAATAGAGTTTGGCAGGCTTTTACAAAATTAAACTTAAGTTTATCTATACAACCTAGTAATTCTACTCCTAGGTGGGAAATTAAATAAGAAATGAAAACATATGTCCATACAAAGACATGTATTTCACAGGCTGAAACTATTCTGCATGATACTGTTAAGGTCAATACATTTCTCAAAACCCACAGAATATACAACACAAAGAATGAACCCTTATGTAAACTATGGACTTGAGTTATAACACTATGTCATTATTGTAACAAATGTACTGAGAGAAATGGGTGTGAGAGGCTATATGGGAACTTTCTATACTTTCCACTCAATATTTCTGTAAACCTGAAACTGCTCTAAAAAATAAAGTCTATTAATCATATTTTTTTTAAGGAGGGAAGGGGGAACTTAAGCCTCAAATCAGTGGGCTGAGTGCTATAGATTATTGTCGTTCAGTCGTTAAGTGGTGTCCAACTCTTTTGCGACCCCAATGAATACAGCCCTCTGTCCATGAGATTTCCCAGACAAGAATACTGGAGTGGGTTGCCATTTCCTTCTCCAGAGGATCTTCCTGACCCAGGGATCAAACCTATGTCTCCTGCATTGAAGGCGGATTCTTTACACTGGGCCACGTGGGAAATTATAGATGCAATTTATTTACAGATTATAGATGCAATTTATTCAGTCCAATCCAGAACTGAATAACTGGATTAAAGTGGAAGGACTTTTTTCAAAGCCAGTGTTATATAAAAACTACAAAATCTTGTTTGGATATAATTTGCAGATGTTTATATTTGTATGAGTAATATTCCAAATGTCAGTATTGCAAATTACCACCATTTACAAATAATTAGGAAATGCTTTTTCTTCTTTTATTCGAAAGGTGCTAAAGCAAAGCAAAAGAGCTGAGAAAAAAACTTTTTGTTACCTAATTCCATATGCATTTGATCCTTTAGGATTTGTTAAGTAAAAAATAATATTAGTCCTAAACAAAGCAGGTCGGCACTGAAGAGCCTTTGGGAGTTTATACTATTAACGAAGGACTCATCTCACTACTGCAAAAACCTACATCAAATCCTAAAGAAGTACAAAAGGGTGACGTGTTTTTAAGCACACCACTCTTGATGATTTTTTTTCCACTCTCGTTTTAATGAGCAAAAAGGACAAACTATTTATCTTAACAAATCAGACCCAGGAACAGGTTTTTGGCCTCCATGTTCAACTCTCTACTACCCAGTTAAAAGAGAATAACTTTCATTCACAAAATAAATAAGTCATGGAATGTGATGCATAGCATGGTGACTATAGTTAATAGTACTATAATTTGAAAGCTGCTAAGAGAAGACGTCTTAAAAGTTCTCATCACAAGAAAAAAAATTCGTAATATATGTATGGTGATGGATGTTAACTAGACATATTGTGGCGATCATTTCATAATATATACAAATAGCGAATCATGACATTGTACACCTAACACTAAAAAATGTTCTGTGTCAATTATATCTCAATTTTTTAATATTTCAACTGAAAAAAGAAATGTTAGAAAAGTATGCATTTTCTAAATAACATTAAAAAGAAGAGAGAGACTCACTGGTAATCAGTGCTACCCCCAAAGAGCAACTCTACTGCTTCAAAAAGCCAAGAAGTAGTCAGGCACCCTTACTTGTGCCTCACTAGCCTACAATGGTTCTTTAATCCCACGATGATGAGAACACAAAACTTCAGAGCACAATACAAATCTTGGCTATTCTTTGCAACCAGGACTCAGAGAGTGAAAAACAATGGGTCCAATATTCTCACTTAATCTAACACCTGCTGCACGTTTCTCCTGTTTAGCGTCTAGCTCTCTGAAGAATTTGTATCTTCACTGCCGAAGTGTTTATTGAAGCACTGATGGGTCATGTTTAAGAGAAGCCCTGCAGTCCATTGCCAAGTTCAAAACTTGCCTGCACGACTTCCTAGCTCTGTGACCTGAGACAAGTTACCCTAACTGCAAAATGCAGGTGAATAAGAGTACTCACCTCGCAGGACAGGGTTACGGACTCATGAGACAATGCGTGCACTTAGCATAGGGCCGGCCCTTGGTGAGTTTTCGAGAACAAGAGCTGCTGGCAAGGTTCCAGGTTTTCTGTTTGCTTGTTTGTTGAGAAAACTGACAATGCTCCCAAGGTCTTAACAGAATGTATGTGCTAGAGCTTGACTGAACATCAAGTCTGCCTGATAACAGAGGCCTGGATGTGCCCCAGGTCTGGGTCTCCTCAGCCTGCACATTACCAGTTCCAAGTTAATTCTGCAGAGTTCACTTCTTAAATGAACTTAATGCTGAGATATGCTCCCCATCTACATAAAGGGGCCAGAGCCACATCCAGTGTATTCTTGAAGGCATCCTGTGGAAGGACTTCTATAAAGAGAATGCCCACTAGTATTACTAATGTTCAGAATCCAGATCATTGTGAAATGCAGAAGAGCAGTTACCAACGGAGGATTAGAAACAATTTTCAATACACTGAAGACATATATGCTTCTTCTGGGCATCCCTTGTGGCTTAGCTGGTAAAGAATCCACCTGCAATGCAAAAGACCTGGGTTCGATCCCTGGGCTGGGAAGATCCCCTGGAGAAGGGAATGGCTACCAATTCCAGTATTCTGGCCTGGAGTACTTAAAGAGTTGGACACACTGAGCAACTTTCACTTTCACTTTCTTTTTATGCTTCTTCTAGAACACATCTATCAGACTGGACATATAGACTATGGCAATTAATGACAGCTTGCATTATTTAAGAATGTAGATATGAGATAACTTTTACTTTTTTCCCGCCCACAATATGAAGTCAGGGCCCCACTGAGCCTCAAGAATGCCCTCTAGCTAATACTATCAAAACTATTTAAATTTCATTCTTTTTTCCCCCCCTTAAGTACTGCACTATCTTTTTTGTTGGCAAAGTAATGTCTCTGCTTTTTAATATGCTGTCTAGGTTGGTCATAACTTTTCTTCCAAGGAGTAAGCGTCTTTTAATTTCATGGCTGCAGTCACCATCTGCAGTGATTTTGGAGCCCCCAAAAAATAAAGTCTGACACTGTTTCCACTGTTTCCCCATGTATTTCCCATGAAGTGATGGGACCAGATGCCATGATCTTCGTTTTCTGAATGTTGAGCTTTAAGCCAACTTTTTCACTCTCCTCTTTCACTTTCATCAAGAGGCTTTTTAGTTCCTCTTCACTTTCTGCCATAAGGGTGGTGTCATCTGCATATCTGAGGTTATTGAGATTTCTCCCGGCAATCTTGATTCCAGCTAGTGCTTCTTCCAGCCCAGTGTTTCTCATGATGGACTCTGCAAATAAGTTAAATAAGCAGGGTGACAATATACAGCCTTGACGTACTCCTTTTCCTATTTGGAACCTAGGTAGCATATTCAAAAGCAGAGACATTACTTTGCCAACAAAGGTCCATCTAGTCAAGGCTATGGTTTTTCTAATAGTCATGTATGGATGTGAGAGTTGGACTGTGAAGAAAGCTGAGCACCGACGAATTGATGCTTTTGAACTGTGGTGTTGGAGAAGACTCTTGAGAGTCCCTTGGACTGCAAGGAGATCCAACCAGTCCATCCTAAAGGAGATCAGTCCTGGGTGTTCTTTGGAAGGACTGATGCTAAAGCTGAAACTCCAGTACTTTGGCCACCTCATGCGAAGAGCTGACTCATTGGAAAAGACCATGATGCTGGGAGGGATTGGGGGCAGGAGGAGAAGGGGACAACAGAGGATGAGATGGCTGGATGGCATCACCGACTCGATGGACGTGAGTCTGAGTGAACTCCGGGAGTTGGTGATGGACAGGGAGGCCTGGCGTGCTGCGATTCATGGGGTCACAAAGAGTCAGACACAACTGAACGACTGAACTGAACTGAATGCACTATCTAAATGTTCTTTCTTCATGCCTTAGCAAAAAACCTTTTAAGTATGACCTCACTTAAGTATATCAGACTTTTTACCCATCTCTCCACTTGGTTCAAGGTCCAAAATACAGCATTTTGCTTTGTTCATATACAGTTATGATGACAGATTTCTACAATTCTTATTTCTGTTAAAAGATAAAGGTGCCTTGAATTTAAGATTTGATATTGACAGACAAATACACAGCAGCTAAAATTTACTGCTGTGTTTTTTACTGGCATTCTTATTAATTTATTTCTGTTAAAATTCACTGTGATTGCCTTGGAAACATGATGCAGGTCAGAATTACTAACCTCTGAGAATGCAGTGATAAAGGCATATCATACCCAAAAAGTCTCATGAAAACTACAGGCTGAACTGGAGAAACACAGATACACTCATTTCACTTTACTTAAAAAAAAAAAAGTGTCACCCAACAAGATACCAACCCCAGAGAAAGGCTTTATTCAGTATCACACTCTCTGCCCCAACTTGACTGAAAGCTGACTGACAGAAGAGGGTGGATCCTTGTTCTAGTTTTGGTAGTCTCTTCCCTGGTGGCTCGGATGATAAAAAATCCACCTGCAATGCAGGAGACTCGGGTTCAATCCCTGGACTGGGACGACCCTCTGGAGAAGGAAATGGCAACCAGCTCCAGTATTCTTGCCTGGAGAAAT
The DNA here is from genome assembly GCF_002263795.3 of Bos taurus. Lineage (NCBI taxonomy): Eukaryota > Metazoa > Chordata > Mammalia > Artiodactyla > Bovidae > Bos > Bos taurus. The sequence goes on along the minus strand of NC_037334.1, from coordinate 53,816,450 downwards.
CCATGGACAGAGGAGCCTGGCAGGCTAGTCCATGGGGTCACAGAGTCAGACACAACTGAGCTACTAACACTTTCACTTTCTGCATCCTTGAAAATGCCAGGAACTAGAATGAATCCATCTTTCCATCTCATGAGAAAACTGGGTTTTCCCCTAGGACACAGTTCAGTCTCTGGGACGTCACCCCTGCTTAAACCCCACTGTAGGAGAGCAGCTTATGGTTCAACGTTTCCCACCTGAAATTCCAATCAAGAACTCAGTGGCTCAAGTTGCCCACCACCATCTAAGCAAAAATTATTAAAATTACACTTCTGATGTCCACAATAGGAAAATCAGTAGAGACAGAAAATACATCAGTGCTTGATGAGGGCTGGAGGGCAGAAGAATGGGGAGGGAGGACTTAGGAGAAAATGGTGGGGGATGACTGTTTATGGGAATGGAATTTCTTTTGGAGGTGATGAAAATATTCTAAGATTGATTGTGGTGACAGCTGCATAGCTCTGTGGATGTACTAAGAACCACTGAATTAGATGCTTTAAGAGGGTGAACAAATTATATCTCAAACAAAGTTGATATTCTAAAATGTGAATTCCTGCCCCACCCCTCCCACCTAAGAGAATTCACTCTATCTTAGAAAGAAGTCAAATTGAAAGAGGCATATCCCCAGGAACAAGTCCATAAACCAACTCTAAAGGTGGAAAGAAAACAGTTCCTGAAAAACACCTCTCAAAACCAAAAGCTTAATTCACTTTCAGTTCTATGAAATCACATTTGATTTGCCATGAAGTCCATGAGACAGACAGAAATGAAGTTCAGTGCACTCGTGTAGACAATTCTGCTCTTAGTGACTCTTGCTCTGAATCTTGACATTCTGGAAGATAATAATAGCTACCATTAACTAAGCAGCACTACACACCAGGCCCCAAGCTAAGTGCTTTCTTTACATGCACTGTTTCATTACGTGCTCACAATAGCCCTAGGAGGTCAGCGTGGCTCTTCCCATTTTACACAGGAGGAGCTCAGGCTTAGTGATTTGCCCAATAAGTGATGAGGTCAAGAACCAAACACAGAAAATCCTAAAACTCTTAATTCTACAAGTGTCTGAACATCATCGCCAGCCTCTATTATCTCTCCAGAAAGAAAAAAGGACCAAAATATATAGAATCCTCTGGACTGAGACAGATTAATCAGGTCAAGGAAAGAGTGCTCACAGAAAATGTCTAGACAAATTAGCACAGAAAAAATTGACTGGGAATCACCACATCAAACAAGAACTTTCTCCAAAGGCAGGAGTTTCTGAAATGTAGGCCCCAAATTATTTTATTGCTTAGCTGCCTTGTGTCCAGCCCAGAGGTTTGAGCTCCAGGGAAAGACTTCTAGGAGTTTGTTAGTTCACCAGATTCTTTATTCAATAGACAACAGACCTACACAACATTTCTACTTCACAGTTAGGTGCACAGTCTCTGGAATCAGATAACTTATGTTTAAGTACACTTAATTGCTGTGATGCCTTGGGCAGGTTACTGATCTCTCTGGTCTTCAGTTTCCTCATTCATAAAGAGCAATGATCTAGCCGAACTTCAGCAATCCCTGGAGGCCAGTATTATTGCCTCAGATTAACACACAAAGGAAATCTAAACCCAAAGATCTGTGCATATTAATTATAAAATAAAGCCATAAAATTTTAGAGATGGAAGAGCCTATGAATCATCTAAACCAATGTTACTTACACAATTATGTATTTTTACATATATATATATATAAAACACTTTACATTTTGCAGAAGTGATAAAATGATCCAAAAAATGAATACACATATACTAGCATAGTAAGTATATAGCATAGTAAGAGAAGGCGATGGCACCCCACTCCAGTACTCTTGCCTAGAAAATCCCATGGACGGAGGAGCCTGGTGGGCTGCAGTCCATGGGGTCGCTAAAAGTCGGACACGACTGAGTGACTTCACTTTCACTTTTCACTTTCATGCATTGGAGAAGGAAATGGCAACCCACTCCAGTGTTCTTGCCTGGAGAATCCCAGGGTTGGAGGAGCCTGGTGGGCTGTCATCTATGGGGTTGCACAAAGTCAGACATGACTGAAGCGACTTAGCAGCAGCAGCAGCATAGTAATATACCATGCAAGAAGGACCTAATGATAACACAATGCCTGAAGTTCAGGAAATAATCATCACCTCTACCCTCTTTAAGAGGGCATGTGGCACCTGTTCAAGCACTAGAAGAGTAGAAGAGTATAGTTAGTAACAGCTGGATATTAAGAGTTTAGAACACCTAGCTCTCCCCCAAGTTATAGAGCTGGTCCATTCATTAGACAATTTAAAAAACTCTTTAATTTTATCACCTGTACTGTTTCCTCCTACCCAAAGAATTCTTAAATTCCTCCCCCCACACACCTTAAAAATAGTGGCAAGCAGATAAACTGCCAGTCACATACAGGCATTCTCCTCAGACTCAAGGCTAAGATACAAAATTCAAGTCCAAATTCCAATACTCTTGGACCAGGGGCTCCATTCTGGGCAAGAGGAATGAGGCAGAATTAAGAGCTCAATATCAGCAGGAACTTCATCTCTGGTTCAGACCCTGCGGGGGCTCAAAAACAGACCTGCTCTTAGAGCAGTGAGACTCTCAGCTAGTGATTCTTTCAAGCCTGCTTTCTCATTTGTAAGATGAGTTACAATACGTGAGATAATTTGTGGGTGAAGCAGTGCCTAGTATGGAGTAAGTCTCCACAGCCACAGGGACAAGAGAACAGTCACTAATACATCCTCAGTGCCCAGGGTAATATCGAGCACACAAACTCCAGATGTTTGCTGAATAAAGCAGAGGCCCAATTAAAGCCAGTCTGAGATTCAAACAAAATTTGTGGGCCCAACCTGTAAGTGAGCCCCTAACTTACTCCAAACTAGGGGTCACATATTCCAAGGATGGCCCTGGTCATGAACAAAAGAGTCTATTCATTTGCTTCAGGTCACAGCCTCCAACAGAGACCCTGCCTCTGAAGAGCCTCAGCACACCAAAGTTCTACTTTTATTTCACCTCAAAAGACTACCACTTGCTGCCCTGGGGCTCCACTGTCTTCTTCATCTTTAGAAGCAACAGGCTCACAAAATGACATCTCAGGCATTTGACTTTAAGTCTCCTTTAAAGAGACTTGGTGACAATTCTCAGACCCACGGCTGCAGTCTGCCAAGACGAGCTTTCCTAGTTGAAAGATATCACCTATTAAGAAATGCAGCAAAGAGAAAGGAAAAGTCAAGTGAAAGACAATTCCACTATCGGCCTTTATGTTATTTCTGATTCTTAAAAATAAAAGATGGACCAAATTATTCTTAAATGGGTAAACAGAAAAGGCACCCAAAAAAAGGAGCTCAGCAATCCAAGGCATCCATCCCTAGAGCACTCGTTTGGCCAGAAGGAGACACTCTCTGGCTCTGCAAATGACAAGGGAAATCATACAGAGAATGTAAATTTCATTTCTCCCCTGCCAAAGGGAAATTTGCAAAAATGGTTTTACAAAAGCTTCGAAAATCTCTAAGGATAAGTTTAAACTTCTTTCTGAGCGAAGATCGAGGACATTCCTTCCCAAACCTTTGAGTTTTCAAGGATATTGGTAGAGGTAAAAAAGGAGAGTGAGGGAGCGGGAGAGGGAGAGGATATGTTCGTTCTATTTTTAAACCCTCGCCCACAGTTTAGAGTAAAGGAACACTCTGATTCTGTACTCCCACCCCTATCACCTTCTGCTAAACACAAGAATCAGAACCTGCACACGTACGTGGCCCTGATTCTAGATCTGGTGGGTTACAAGCTGCCACTACTCCAAAGAATCGCAAGCTGACCAACCACCCTACCCAGCCCTTCTCTGGGAAGGGAAGGAGACCTCTCGGAGACCCCGGCGGCCCTGAGCAGGCTTGAGCAGCGTAAAGGGAGCGAAGCAGATACAACCCGCCTTTTCCTGAGGGGAGGCAGCGCCCCCTTGGCGGGGCACGCTCAATTCCCACGGCTGGGCACTCAGGAGTGGGCAACTCTCCCCAAAGGAAGCCGGAGTCGTGGACGCGAAGGGGTTTCCCAATATGCTACGGTGCTCCAGGCACTCCAGTCCCACTCCTGAGACACCTGTGTGTGCCGCGCACACCCACCCGCGGCGCCCCAGAGCGCTACTCGCGCTCGGTCACCTCCCAGTCACCCCGGAACGCAAACGGCCGGGTGATGGGTCTCTTCCTTCACTGTCTTGTTGCTAGCTCGCCCGTTTTACGTATCCTTTCCGCCTCGCGACAAGGGTCTACGCCCGTCCCTCAGCGCCCAGGAGCAGAAATCCAGCCGGGGGCGGGACCCCTAGGTCTGAGCGCCACCCGACGGCCCCTCCCGCCCCGGGGCACCGTCCCCGCCAGGCTCCGGGGCACTCACTCTTGAGCGCGCTGATGAGTGACTTCCCGTCCTTGATGAGCTCCTTGATGAATTTGTTGGTCTTGTCCAGCTCCGCTTCGTGCGACTTCAGCGTCTCTCGGAAGTGAGGGCTGTCGAGGCAGCAGTCACTGAATTCGAGCGCGGGCAGCCCCATGGTGTCCGCGGCGCCCAGCCGGGGGGCGCGCCTCCCCCAGGGCTCCGGCGGCCCGCAGTCCGGAGCACGCACGCGGCGAGACCCTGGCCGGCACCCCCGACGGCCGCCGGCTCCACAGGTGAGGCGCCGGCTCGCTCTCAGCGCGGTGTCCGCGGGCGCGCACGACTCCTGAACAGAGCCTGGACGCGAACGAAGAGCGGCTGCTCCAACAGCGTGTAACCGAGAGGCCGCGGAGCAGGAAGAGCAGCGGCGGACCCGCAGCGGCGACGGGAAGGGAACGAGCAGTCGAGCGAGTGCAGCAGCCGCCTCCCCGCCTCCTTCGCCAGTTCGCTCTTCTGCAGCTTCGAGCGCCCTCTCACAGCAGCCTCGGCCGCCCAGCCGGCGTCCGGGCCGGCCGAACCTGCTAGCAATGACCTAATCCCAGCCGAGCCAATCAGAACCCCGCCTCAGCCCTACCCACGGGCCTTCCGAGGATGCCCGGCCCTTCCGCGACCATAACCCAATCAACGGGGTCCAGAGGCGGGGTCTAGGTCGGGGGCGTGGCCCACGCCACCGCCTAGGTCCGCAGCACAAGCTCCGCCCCCTCCCGTCTGCTCTGGGTCGCACAGCCGGAGCCGCGAAGGAACGACGATCGCTGCCGCATGGGCCCGCGCAGCGGCCGGGATCCGAGCCGGAGACGGTGCGTCTGCATATCTGGGAAGCGGAAGAGCCTAGATGTGCCGAACATGAAAAATCTAGGAATTTAGGGCTGCAGTTCCCCCAAGGCTGAGGCAATCGTGCTTACCCTCAAAATGCATTCCCCAGTCGGACTGAAGCGACTTAGCACTCGCGCACGCCCCAGGAGAACCCCGAGCGTAGCAAGCGACCACGTCGCCCCTAGATACAAGCTCCTTCTTCCACTCAAGCAAAACATACTTACATCTTAAAATTACCAGCTCTGCTGGCCTGCAGTCTTCCCGCCCCCTACAGTCCGGCCCCCTTACGGCCACTCCTGCTCAACACCAGCCCACGGCTGCCCCCAACCGAAGGATCTAACATCCTTTCAAGAATTTCAGCCGCCTGTTTTCCTGCTGGGCACCTCACACAATTTTACATAATTACGTCCACTGCCTGTAGTCCTCTGCAACACTGTGAGTTTCAAGAGTTCGAAATGAGCCACCGCCGATTTCTTGTGCGCTGCGGCACCCCTAACGCCTAGAACAGTGGCTGGCATCTAGTAACAGATATTGAGCGCTTACCTTGTGCTATATGTGCTATGGCGATTGATAAGTATTTGTGGAATCAATGAATGGATCCGTCCCCGTGTCCTTCTCCACTTTACACTTTCCTGCAATGTGTTGCCCTATTGCCCTTGGGTTCCACCACAGTAATCAATCCAGGCAGCTCACTAACTGCACCTGTCAGGCTGGATCCCACAGTGTCCAGTGCTGAACTGTGAAGTGCTAGAGGATAGGGACTGTCTTTGAATAAATTATTCGTATGTCTAGGAAGGAGGAGCCCTCCAGTTAGGTAATTTTGTGTGTGTGTGGCTTTTTTGTCTTTTGTTTGTTTCAGTTCAGTTCAGTTCAGTTCAGTCGCTCAGTCGTGTCCGACTCTTTGCGACCCCATGGACTGCAGGCAGCACACCAGGCCTCCCTGTCCATCACCATCTCCCAGAGTTCACTCAAACTCACGTCCATCGAGTCGGTGATGCCATCCACCCATCTCATCCTCTGTCGTTCCCTTGTCCTCCTGCCCCCAATCCCTCCCAGCATCAGAGTCTTTTCCAATGAGTCAACTCTTCGCATGAGGTGGCCAAAGTACTGGTGTTTCAGCTTTAGCATCATTCCTTCCAAAGAACACCAAGGGCTGATCTCCTTTAGGATGGACTGGTTGGATCTCCTTGCAGTCCAAGGGACTCTCAAGAGTCTTCTCCAACACCACAGTTCAAAAGCATCAATTCTTCCACGCTCAGCCTTCTTCACAGTCCAACTCTCACATCCATACATGACCACTGGAAAAACCATAGCCTTGACTAGACGAACTTTTGTTGGCAAACTAATGTCTCTGATTTTCAATATGCTGTCTAGGTTGGTCATAACTTTTCTTCCAAGGTTGTTTGTTTGGTTGTCTTTGTTTTTGTTTTTACATAGCTCTGCTATGCGCAGGCACTAGACTAGATACTAGAGATGCAAAGATGAATAACACAGAATGAACCTGTCTGCTACTGGTTAGTGGGATAGAAAAGTGACAAGCAATAGCAATGCTGCATAGTAAGTTGGGAACGTTGAGAAGGTGATGCTAACTCAGGAGCTAGAGAAGTCATCTACGTGGAGGTATTGATTTATTAAATGCATAAATGAGTGAATGAATGTGATCCGTTTGCCAGTTGTAGCTACAAATTTAGACTTGATAGCAGGCCCAAACAGTTATCAGATGGATAATTAAAACTCTGAAAATAGTTGTTCCTCAGTTGCCAAGAAAGAGAAAGATGTGGAATGGAATTCCATGAAACTAAATCTGCTTAATGCTATACCTTGAGCACTTAAAGGTAGGTGTTCTGGCTCTTAAGTAATATATAACAAATCACACCAAAACTTAATAGATTGAAGCAACTACGATCATTGTATTTTCTCTCCTAATCTCTGTGGATCAGGAATTTGGGGAAGAGCTTGACTGGGTTAATCAAGATTGCCAGGAGAAATATCAATAACCTCAGATATGCAGATGACACCACCCTTATTGCAGAAAGTGAAGAAGAACTAAAGAGCCTCTTGATGAAAGTGAAAGAGGAAAGTGAAAAAGTTGGCTTGAAGCTCAACATTCAGAAAACTAAGATCATGGTATCCAGTCACATCACGTCATGGCAAATAGATGGGGAAATAGTGGAAACAGTGAAAGGCTTTATTTGGGGGGACTCCAAAATCACTGTAGATGGTGACTGCAGCCATGAAATTAAAAGACGCTTACTCCTTGGAAGAAAAGTTATGACCAACCTAGAAAGCATATTATAAAGCAGAGACATTACTTTGCCAACAAAGGTCCATCTAGTCAAGGCTATGGTTTTTCCAGTAGTCGTGTATGGATATGAGAGTTGGACTATAAAGAAAGCTGAGTGCTGAAGAATTGATGCTTTTGAACTGTGGTATTGGAGAAGACTCTTGAGAGTCCCTTGGACTGCAAGGAGATCCAACCAGTCCATCCTAAAGGAGATCAGTCCTGAGTGTTCATTGGAAGGACTGATGCTGAAGCTGAAACCCCAATACTTTGGCCACCTGATGCAAAGAGCTGACTCATTTGAAATGACCCTGATGCTGGGAAAGATTGAGGGCCGGAGAAGAAGGGGACAACAGAGGATGAGATGGTTGGATGGCATCACCAACTCAATGAGTTTGGGTGGACTCTGTGAGCTGGTGGTGGACAGGGAGGCCTGGCGTGCTGCCTGCAGTCCATGCGGTCGCAAAGAGTCGGACATGACTAAGTGACTGAAGTGAACTGAACTGAACTGAACTGAACTTGACTGGGTAATCCTGACTTGGGGTCTTGCATGTGTTTGCAGTGAGATGGTAATGGGAGCATCTTCCTATCTTCAGATGGGCTTGGGCTTCACTGTGTGGTCTCTGGACGTGATCTGGTTGAGTTTTCTCACAGGGTCCTGAGGACCCCAGTGTCAACGTTCGAGCTTACAAGAAGAAAGCTGAATCACCTTTTATGACCTAGCCTTGGAAGTCAAACACTTCTTCCACCTTTATTGGCTACAAGCAAGTCAAAAGCTCAGATTTAAGGAAAGTCTAATTAGACTTCACTGGTGTCTCTGCAATAAAGAATCCTCCTGCAGTGCAGGAGATGTGGGTTCAATTCCTGGGTGGGAAAGATCCTCTGAAGAAGGAAATGGCAATCCACTCTAGTATTCTTGCCTGGGAGATCCCATGGAGATAGGAGCCTGGTGGGCTACAGACCATGGGGTCACAAAAGAGTCAGCAACAAATTAGGGACTAAACTACAACAACAATTAGACTGTACCTCCAGATGGGAAATCGACACGAAAGGGAGATACTAATGCAGCTGTCTCTGATAAAAAAAAAAACAAAACAATCTGCCATTGTGGGCCTTGCATGTAGTAAAGAGTCAATAAGTGTTAAATGAATGAAACAAAATGAGGTGCACAATTATTTATTCTTCTGAGGAATATTGGGCAAATGTGTATAAAGTAATATATATGTATTAGTAACAACAATAATAAATATTATCTATCATTTGTTAAGCTCTTAATTTATGCCTGACACTATGCTAAATTATTTACATGCATTTAGTCCCCACAAGGTAACATTAGTACTAGGATAATCCCCATTTTTCAGGTGAGAAATTGAGGCCTGGAGTTGTAACTTGAACCAGGTTACTTAGCTATGAAATGTGTCTGGCACATACACAATGTATACCTTAATACATTTGTATAATTGTAGGGATAGCATGTAAATTTCTTATGAATTTTATCCAGAATTTCCACAAAGACCTCTCACACTTTTGATAATATTATCAGAAGAAGAGAATCAGAATGCAGTAGTATTGAGTACAATAACTGGCCCCTGGAAGATGCAGCTGTCTCTCTATTTCTAGAATGTAATCTTCATGAAATACAGTTTCTGTGTTATTCACTATACAGCCCCAGCACCTAGAAGAGCAATGGGCACTTCAAAGATGAACAATGCCAATGGGAGGGGCACTTATTTAATAAGGAAGAAACAGTGACTCCTGTAACAACATAGGCTGTGGCCATGAATGCAAATAGAATAGAACAGTTAAAGCCCAGAAATCAGTTTCAGATGAAATACAGAAATTATTCAGGCAAAATGATCTGGCCTAAACATTTTAGATGAATATCTGAATTCCTTCAAATTAGCCAGTTAGCCCAAACAGTTCTACTTTTGATATCAATATATTTTAAATCCATATAATTTCTGACTTCAATTGTCCAATTAAGTTTAAATCTGCAATACAATTACTTCCCCTTTGTAGAAAACAGGAAAGCACTCTCATAAATGTTATCTCCAAGCCCACACAATCAGAGGTGGGCAAGGGCCACTCACCCATGATTCCTGAACACAAGCTAGAGAACACAGCTGGTCTATGATAAAAGTTCACTGGTCCTCACCTAACAGAACCAGGGGAGTACAGCTTCAGGACAGCTTCTAGCAGTTTAGCTGATGATATCGGCATAAGATCTCTCTCTCCATCACTCCAGCTGACCTTCCTCTGTGATGCCTTCATTTTCAGAGGTTCTCTCTACTTCTCCAAACTTATGTCAAGCAGTATCAGCAGTAAGAAAGTTTTGTTTGTTTTACCAAAAAATCTAACAGAAATACAAGACTAAAGCCAGAGGTAAAACAGTCCCTTTCCCAACACATAAAGCCTTGGAAGGAGTTGCTCCCCCAAAGGACAAGCAAAGTGCTGTTAACGGGAGAAGAGAGATTTGCTGTTGAATAGGCAGACACTATAATATGCAGTACACCTGACCAGTCCCCCACCCACCCCTCAAAACGAGTGCTCCTTCTGCTACATTCCCTGGGTTTTGTAATTCTATTTAGCATTCATTTAAGTTTTTTTTATAGTTGATACCATATATTTCCTTACACATGACTTCACCTTTTGTTCTTACTGGATAAGACATCAGTTATCCCATTTTAAAACAATGATTTGGGGATAACAGAAAATCAATTTCTCGACTGTGGCACAAAGGCATTAACATTTGTGAAAATCCATGAGTGCATTTTTGTCTATATAAATTACACCTCAACAAAGTTGGTTTTAAAAAATGATGATGGTGGTGGTAACATTAACAATGACATTTATTGTTTTTGTTGAATAGTAGGATTCATGCTAAGCATTTTTTTTTTTTTTTTGGTACTTCTTCACTTAACCTTTAGTAGAATTCTGGGAAATAGGTGCTGTAACCCTCCCTACTTTAAAGATAAGGCAGCTAAAGCTTGAAGATGTAAGGTGCCTAAGGTCACATAGTTAGTGATGGAACAATGCTTATAATTCAAATCTGTCTGCCTTCAATAACTATCTCCACGAAAAGTGAAAGTGTTAGTTACTCAATTGTGTCTGATTCTTTTTGACTCCATGGACTGTAACCTGCCAGGCTCCTCTGTCCATCAAATTCTCTAGGCAAGAATACTGGAGCTGGTTGCCATTTCTTTCTCCAGGGGATCTTTCCAAACCAGGGATTGAACCCGGGTTTCCTGCATTGCAGATGGATTCTTTACCATCTGAGCCACCAGGGAAGCCCAACTATCTCCATACAAAATAATAATAGCCAAATACCTAAAAATGGAATAAAAATCACACATGAATGAAAGAGGAGGTCTCATTCTGAAGTGTATGTGTTTTCCCTTTGCTAGTATGTCCCCGATACATCAATCACTATACAAAAGCCTCTAATTTGTTTTGGCTTTAAGTCCCAGGCCCTGTAATTTGTGTAGAAGCAACTGACTGAAACAGACGTAAAATTCTCATTTTCCTCCAAAAGAAAAAAAGAGTAATATATCCTGATAAAACCACTGGCTTGCAGTTCTTTAAGGGAAGTATGTGGTGTGTGTGTGTGCATGTGTGTGTGTGCGTGCACGTGTGTATGTATGTGCGCATGCGTGCGCTTGCACTTGGCTATGTCTGACTCTTTGCGACCCCACAGACTGCAGCCTGCCAGGCTCCTCTGTCCATGGAATTTTACAGGCAAGAATACTGGAGCTTCTTCCTCCTGGGGATCTTCCCAACCCAGAGATGGAACTCGTGTCTTTTGCATCTCCTGCATTGGCAAATGGATTTGTTACCATTATGCCACCTGAGAAGCCCTGTTAAGGGAGGTAACAGCACTTAATTAACATTCTTTCATGCAAGAAATTAATAAAACTCATTCCTTGTACTACATAAGTCTGCTGTATATGTTAGCAATATTTTTATTTCCATTTTTTATAATTTGTTTATTCCGTGCCTGCTACTTTTCTACCCAAAGTCCATTCCCCCATCTTCCTGACTCATTTAATGAGAAAGTACTTACATAACATTTACTATTTATCAAATACTCTTCTAAACTCTTTACAAAACTTAATCTCGTAACAACGAGATTATTATCTCCATTTTATACAAGAGGAAACCGAAAAGGAATCAGCTACTGTGAGATAACCACTAAGCTACAGAGCTGAGATTCTAACTGGCAGTATAGCTCCAATCTTAGGCTATATTAATAGCAGAACCTCAAGTGCCCAGCTAAAGATTTCACTTCCTCTGACTTTCACGGCACTACTCATGACCATGGCCACTTTACTGGCCATTGAGATATAACTAGAAATCTACAGTGTAGGGTTTGGAAAAGGGTTTTGTTTTTGTTTTTAAATAAGGACACAACTGACACACATCTTTTGCCCACCTTCCTTCCTCTTCTTTTTGCCTAGAATGTGGGTACAAAGCATGAAGGAGGAGCAGCTATCTTACAACAATGAAGAGGAATACCACATGCTAGGGACTGATGGATGGGAAGATAGTGAAAGCCAGATGCCACGGAGCCATAACTCTTATCCCCAAAGTGCCTTCCTCTCAACTACTCATCACTTGAAGGGGAAAAAAACATAATCTGTTTCAGTTCAGTTCAGTTCAGTTCAGTCACTCAGTCATGTCCCACTCTTTGCAACCCCATGAATTGCAGCACGCCAGGCCTCCCTGTCCATCACCAACTCCTGGAGTTCACTCAAATTCACATCCATCTATTCGGTGATGCCATCCAGCCATCTCATCCTCTGTTGTCCCCTTCTCCTCCTGCCCCCAATCCTTCCCAGCATCAGAGTCTTTTCCAATGAGTCAACTCTTTGCATGAGGTAGCTTTGCCTTTTCAAAATGTCATATGAATAGAATCATGTGGTATGTAGCCTTTTCCAGATTAGTTTCATTTAGAAATATGCATTTAAGATATTCCCATGTCTTTGTGTAGTTTGAGAACGCATTGCTTTTTATTGCTCAATAATAATTCATTGTCTGAATGTACCACATTTCTTTATTCATTCACCTATTGAAGGGCATCTTTATTGCTTCCAGTGTGGGAAGATTATGAGTAAAGCTGCTGTAAACACTCATATGCTGATTTTTCTGAGGACGTAGGCTTTCAAATCAGGTGAGTGAATGCCTAAGAGCACAATTATACAGTAAGACCATATGTTGCTTTGTAAAAAAACTGCCAAAATTTCTCCCAAAGTGGCTGTACCACTTTGCATTCCCATCAGCTATGAATGAGAGTTCCTATGGTTCCGCATTCTCTTCAGAATGTGATAGATTCAGATTTTTTAGTTTTAGACGGTCTAATAAGTATATAGTGTTATCTCAGTGTTGTTTTATTATTAATTTCCACTTTCTGTAGGACAGGTAATATTTCAGTTTAGTTCAGTCGCTCAGTTGTGTCCGACTCTTTGCGATTCCATGGACTGCAGCACTCCAGGCTTCTCTGAACATCACCAGCTCCCAGAGCTTGCTCAAACTCATGTCCATCGAGTTGGTGATGCAATCCAACCATCTCATCCTCTATCGTCCCCTTCTCCTCCTGCCTCCAGTCTTTCTCAGCATCAGGGTTTTTTGCAATGAGTCAGTTCTTCGCATCAGGTGGCCAAAGTATTGGAGCTTCAGCTTCAGCATCAGTCCTTCCAGTGAATATTCAGGGTTGATTTCCTTTAGGATTGACTGGTTGGATCTCTTGCAGTCCAAGGTAATATTTAGTATAATCAATTTCTTTTTATTCTTCACATAGAATGCCTTATATTTTCTGATCTTTGCAAATTTCCACACATTATCCAGCCTTTATTCAAGTGCTTTCTCATCTGTGAAATCTTTACAAACCTTCAGTTCAGTTCAGTCACTCAGTCGTGTCCAACTCTTTGCAACCCCATGAATCGCAGCACGCCAGGCCTCCCTGTCCATCACCAACTCCCGGAGTTCACTCAAACTCACGTCCATTGAGTCGGTGATGCCATCCAGCCATCTCACCTCTGTCGTCCCCTTCTCCTCCTGCCCTCAATCTTTCCCAGCATCATGGTCTTTTCCAATGAGTCAGCTCTTCACATGAGGTGGCCAAAGTATTGGAGTTTCAGCTTCAGCATCAGTCCTTCCAATGAACACCCAGGACTGATCTCCTTTAGAATGGACTGGTTGGATCTCCTTGCAGTCCAAGGGACTCTCAAGAGTCTTCTCTAACACCACCGTTCAAAAGCATCAATTCTTCGGCACTCAGTTTTCTTCACAGTCCAACTCTCACATCCATACATGACCACTGGAAAAACCATAGCTTTGACTAGACGAACCTTTGTTGGCAAAGTAATGTCTCTGCTTTTGAATATGCTATCTAGGTTGGTCAGAACTTTCCTTCCAAGGAGTAAGCGTCTTTTAATTTCATGGCTGCAGTCACCATCTGCAGTGATTTTGGAGCCCAGAAAAATAAAGTCTGACACTGTTACCACTGTTTCCCCATCTACTTCCCATGAAGTGATGGGACCAGATGCCATGATCTTCGTTTTCTGAATGTTGAGCTCTAAGCCAACTTTTTCACTCTCCACTTTCACTTTCATCAAGAGGCTTTTGAGTTCCTCTTCACTTTCTGCCATATGTGTCATTTGCATATCTGAGGTTATTGATATTTCTCCCGGCAATCTTGATTCCAGCTTGTGCTTCCTCCAGCCCAGCGTTTCTCATGATGTACTCTGCATAGAAGTTAAATAAGCAGGGTGACAATATACAGCCTTGACGTACTCCTTTTCCTATTTGGAACCAGTCTGTTGTTCCATGTCCAGTTCTCACTGTTGCTTCCTGACCTGCATATAGATTTATCAAGAGGAAGGTCAGGTGGTCTGGTATTCCCATCTTTCAGAATTTTCCACAGTTTATTGTGATCCACATAGTCAAAGGCTTTGGCATAGTCAATAAAGCAGAAATGGATGTTTTTCTGGAACTCTCTTGCTTTTTCGATGATCCAGCGGATGTTGGCAATTTGATCTCTGGTTCCTCTGCCTTTTCTAAAACCAGCTTGAACATCTGGAAGTTCATGGTTCACGTACTGCTGAAGCCTGGCTTGGAGAATTTTGAGCATTACTTCACTAGCATGTGAGATGAGTGCAACTGTGCAGTAGTTTGAGCATTCTTTGGGACATAACCTGTTTAAGTCCCGTTAATGGGGTTTGTTGCTACTCAAAGCCAAACACAACTCTAATTGATGAAATTCACCAATCACAAAACCTACTGTTTCACTTCTGCCTGAATTTTGGTCATCTGCATTAATACATGATTCTTACATAGCTTCCAAAAAGGAAAATTATTAGTTTTAAGAATTTTTCTTTTCCATTATGCTTTATTACAGGATATTGAATATTAGTTCCCTTTGCTATACATCAGGACCTTCTTGTTTTAACTATTTTATGTGAATAGTTTGGATGTGCTAATCCCAAACTCCCAATATATTCCCCCTTAAACCATTTCTCCTTTGGTAACTGTAAGTTTACAGTTCTATGTCTGTGAGTATGTTTCTGGTTTTGGCTGTGCGGGGTCTTCCTTGTGGTATGCGTGGGCTCCTCACTGTGGCATGCAGGTTTAGTTACCCAATGGCATGAGGGATCTTAGTTCCCTGATCTGGGATAGAACCCAAGTCCCCTGCATTGGAAGATAGATTCTCAACCACTAGACCACCAAGGAAGTCCCCATTTGTGTCATATTTTAAATTCCACATATAAGTGATATCATATGGTATTTGTCTTTTTCTTTATGACTTACTTCACTTAGTATGATAAATTCTGCATCCATCCATGTTCCTGCAAATGGCATTATTTTGTTCTTTTTATGGCTAAGTAGTATTCCATTGTGTATATATACATCTTCTTTATTCATTCATCTGTTGATAAACATACAGGTTCCTTCCATGTCTAAGCTACTGTTCATAGTGCTGCTATAAACACTAAAGTCCAAATATCTTCTCAAATTAGAGTTTTTCTGGATATATGCTCAGGAATAGGATTGCTAGATCATTTAGCAACTCTATTTTTCATTTTTTGAGGAACCTTCATACTGTTTTCCATAGTTGCTGCACCAGGTGCACCAGTCCACATTCCTACCAACAATGCAGGAGGGCTCCTTTTCGCGACACCATCTCCAGCATTTGTTATTTGTAGACTTCTTAATGATGGACATTCTGAGTGATGTGAGGTGGTACCTCACTGCAGTCTTGATTTGCATTTCTCTAATAATCCCTGATGTTGAGCATCTTTTCATGTACCCGTTGGCCACCTGGATGTCTTCTTTGGGGAAATGTCTATTTAAGTCTTCTACCCACCCACTTTTTTGATTGGGTTGTTTTGTTGTTGTTGTTATAATTATTGAGTTGTATGAGCTGTTTGTATATTTTAGAAATTAGGCCCTTTCAGTTGCATCATTTGTAAATGCTTTCTCCTAGCTCATAAGTTGTATTTTCATTTTGTTTATAGTTTCCTTTGCTGTGCAAAAGCTTATATATTTAATTTTATTTTAATTTTTGCTTTTATTTCTATTGCCTTGAAAGACTGACCTTGTACAATTTATGTCAGAGAATGTTTTGCCTATGTTCTCTTCCAGGAGTTTTATTATGTCTTATATTTAAGTCTTTAAGTCATTTTGAGTTTATTTTTGAGTATAGTATGAAGATGTGTTCTAACTTCATTGATTCACATGCAGCTGTCCAGCTTTCCCAACATCATCTGCTGAAGAGACTTTTTCCCACTGTAAATTCTTGCCTCCTTTCTTGAAGATTAACTGACCCCAGGTGTGTGGGTTGGGTTTATTTCTGGCTGTCTGCTCTATTCCACTGACCCATGTACTTGTTTTAGAGTCAATACCACGTGGTTTTGATTACGATAGCTTTATAGTATTGTCTGAAGTCTGAGAGTGTTATGCCTCCAGCTTGGTATTTTTCCTTCAGAATTGCTTAGGCAATTCTGGGTCTTTTACAGTTCCATATAAATTTTAGGATTCTTTGTTCTAGTTCTATGTAAAACGTCATGGGTAAATGTACAGGGATTACATTAGACTTGTAGATTGCTTTGGGTAGTATGACCATTTTAACAATGTTAATTCCTCTAATCTAAGACTATGGGATATCTTCCTTTTCTTTGAATCGTCTTCTGTATCCTTTATCAGTGTTTTATAGTCCTCAGAATATAAATCTTTCACCTCTTTGGTCAAGTTTACAAGAATGTTTTCTTAAGTGTTTATGGTAAAAATAATATCTGATTTACAGGGCAGGATTGAATATTAAATAATAAACAATATTTAAGAAAAACAATAATCCATTTAAAAAAAGAAACTTATTCAAAAGCTGAGATGATACCAGAAAACTGTCAAAATACAATTTCACTACAGCCTCAGGGTTTTTCGGGTCAATAAAAGTAATTGGCCTATTTCTTACCATTGTTGCTGCTAAAATGACAAAACGAATCAGCTTACTTATGAAAAATAACTTAAATTGAAGTAGCCCCACACATTTGCTATCCTTCTTGTCTCTGGATCTTCCCACACATGTGTATACTTTAAATGGACCTCAGCACATTAGAGGTCCTGAGAAGCCCTGAAGTAAATAATACTGTGAGATTTTGCCTAACCCAGTATTTCCCATATTTCTTGGAACGCAGAATCCTGTTTTTTTCCCCCAGTGTTACATCCACATAGTGCTCTAGGAAATACATTCAGAAAGTGCACAATATCATAAACAATGGAAGAGGAGCCTAAGGAGAAAGGGGTAATTACTGGTCTTTTGGTTGCCATTTTAGTGGTTGCAAAATAGAAATTTTGTCATGGGGAACAAATACACTTTCTAAAGCAATTAGAAAGCTATCATATCCAACTTTATTTTTTTTTTTTTTTCGTGCTTGCCCTCAAAGAACACTTGGTTCTTATCCACCTAATTCTGCCCCACCGGCTGTGTCTGCTCCGCAAAATCCTGCTCCCCCGCCCGCGAACCCTAGGTCTCTCTGCCCTCGCTGTCAAAAAGGATATCATTGGGCAAGGCACTGTAGGTCAAGATTCCATAGAAATGGAACCTTTTTGGGCCCCAACCAGCAGTAGGGAAACGGACTGAGGAGCCAGCCCCAGGCCCCGACAACGACTGGGGCAGCCTCACTGAACCCATTCATTCCCTTCGTCCCGTCGCAGAACTCATCAGAGCAACCCCAGGCAACGCAGGACTGGACCTCAGTTCCACCACCTCAACAATATTAACACCAGATAGCCCCACTATAAAAATCCCTACAGGTGTTAAAGGTCCATTACCGACTGGCTTGGTCCATATCCAACTTTAAAACCTTATTAATGGATGGACTTTTCTTCCACAGGAATTCACATTCTGTTAGATGACTCTGGGTTTGAGGTGATGTTGTGGTTTTTAGTGGGTTCCTGGGTCTATTGAAGATGGCACTGTTGGGGCAGAGGAGGGCAATATTTCAAGAGAGAAAATTATTCCATCACTTTTTTCTAGGGAGAAGCCAGTAGGAAAAATCAATACTCAGCACAGGGCAAAAGTATATAATATCTGTTCTTTCTGCAACAGTGGATGATGGCAGGTTTCTTTCATTTTCTCCCTTACTTCCCTTTGTATTTCTTTTCCAGAATTTCCCATTGTTCTATTCTTATTACCCAAAACTCATGTATAGAAAAATTTTACTTATAAAACTTGTGGCTGTAATACTCTTAAATTAAAATACTAGCATTTTTCCATGTACAAACTAGACATTTTTTAAAGGTTGTTTTGTCTAAAAAAGTGACAGTGTGAACAACCCCTCTGCTTTCCAAAGCTGGCCTGATGACCTGGGCCTGCCTAGAAAGAAGTTTTCTGTGTTCTGTCATGAAATGAAAAAAAAAAGTGAATGTGTAATGAATTTTTTATGAAGCTACATGTATTCCATTTAAATAAGTGCTTTTTGAGATATGTCCTTCCCATATATTTGGTATTGGTATACTCATTTTTTTAATGATAAGCAAAGATAGTAGCTGTAGTCTTTTTAAACATCCTTTGGCAAATTAAAATTTGGAAATCTTATGTCCCACCAGCCATAGGATACTGACCTCTGGACTAATCAAATGGAAGAATGAGTGGCTAAACACAGAGTAAAGCTAGAAACATCAGAGACACAGGTCCCAATCCTTCCTCATCACTGAGTGACCACGACCTCAGAAAACCCAAACTGAAGCACTGGAATAACCTGTTTCCCTACCTATAAGTTGGCGAAAGCAATTGGAATCTATTTTTTAGGGCTATTGTTACTGATAAAGTATTATAAATGACAAGGAGGAAAGGGTCAAATAATATATCCATGTGTATAAAAGAGAAAATAGCAGACAGATCTACTAAACTGATTTAAAAGATTTAATTTCCTACTGTTTTCAATTTTTTTTAATTGAAAAAATAAAATCAGAAGTCCCATTGAACACCATTGAATTATCTTTGAACTGAGCTATTTATGGAGTCACAGAACCATGGAGCTTTAGAACGAAAAGAGATTATGGAAAACATCCAGTGCAATCACACTGCTTTAAAGGCAAGGAAACTGAATACAAGAGAATAAAGATACTTCCCAAAGGTCACTTATTTAAAGAATGAAAACAGTCTAATAAGAAAAGATACCTTCTGAAACCTGAATAAGAAATAAGATCTTATAAAAAAGAAACATGGGGTTTCCATCCCTAGATTTTAATGCTGGCTTTGACACATAGATTTGAATCTGTTACTTAACTGAGACCCAATGTCTTCATCTTTTAAATAGCACTGATAATTAACATCTCATAAAAGTATAGTTAAGAACAAATGAAATAATATACAAAGCACACTGAAGGGGCACACAATGAATGCTCAATAAATTATAACTTGAATTTCTATTATGTGAACTTTAAAAACCTCACAATTTACCATACCTGCTTAAAAGTACTCAATTTGTGGGTTTTAAATGAGCTGAGTAAGAAATAAGACCTAAATATTTGATGTCCTACCAAAAATATTTTTATCTTTATTAGTTCAGATAGTTCCCTTCAATTTCTATTCATAGCATTCCTGAAAGACAATGTCGGGCTTTTTCAAACTTGAAATCACCATCTCACACACTTCCACTTTAGGATGGCATTTGCTTGACACCACTGAAAACAAGTTGGTCACTGAAATATCCCAAAGTTTATTCCACTATGGAGAAATCCTAGCACTTCAAAGCGTGTTATTTTCTTTCTTATCTAACAAAATTTTATGAAGATAAGGATTGTAGTACTTAAAATCTAGTTAAGAATGTCTTCAAATCATCTTTTTCAAAGTTATGCCGAAAGCAAAATCTTGAACACTGGACAGACATGGGTTTTAACTGAAGTCACTTGCTGACTGTGTGACCTTAGACAGTGAGGTAGTTCATCCAAGCCTCAAGAGTTTTAAGTGTAAAATGGGGATAATAATAGTATCAACCTCAAGGAATTTTGTGAAGATTAAATGTTAGGATGCATATTAAAAGCTTACTTAGACCAGTGTTTGCACTGTATTAAGTGTTCCCCCAAAAATTTTAGCTAAATTAAATGGTAACTACGAAAATCCCATGGATGGAGGAGCCTAGTAGGCTGCAGTCCCTGGGGTCGCTAAGAGTCGGACATGACTGAGCGACTTCCTTTCACTTTTCACTTTCGTGCATTGGAGAAGGAAATGGCAACCCACTCCAGTGTTCTTGCCTGGAGAATCCCAGGGATGGGGGAGCCTGGTGGGCTGCCATCTCTGGGGTCGCACAGAGTCGAACACGACTGAAGCAACTTAGCAGCAGCAGCATCAGGGACTTCCCTGGTGGTCCAGTGGCTAAGACTTCACCCTCCCAAGGCCAGGGTTCAATCTCTGATCAGGACGCTAGATCTCACATGCCTCAAATAACACCTGGTATAGCCAAATAAATAGATAAATATTAAAAATTAAATGGTGATGGGGGAAATAAAATTAACAAATAAATAAAAATTAAATGGTTACTAACCTCTTTGTTGGAAGATGAACTTTGATAAGTCTCATTTTTATAATCTTCTGTTTCTTCTGGCAGACATTAGATAAAATTATAAAAGAACTGATTTTCAGCCTACTCCTGTAAACTGTTGAGGGCAGATGCTTGCATGAAGATGGAACTGGAGGTAGGCTTCCTCCCTTGTTCTAACAAGAGCCTCAAGTTCAATTCAGGATTCTAAAAAGAAATAGATCTGCTGGTTACTTTGGAACCATCAGGATCTTCAAGTTTAGAGAAGCTTCCCTGCTGTCCTAGTGGAAAATAGTCCCCAAACTTAGTCTGCACTATTATTCTACATATCAGACTCCTGATTGTTTCCTTCAGTGTAGACATAACAATTTGAAGCTATTTTGTTTATTTGTTGACCCCACACACATCATCTCCCTCTCTTCCACTCCTACCCCCTCTGCTAGAATGTAAGCTCTTTGTTGGCATAGACAGTGCTGGGACTCAGTGGTTCACAGCTATAAATCCAGGGCCTAGAACAGTGCCTGTGTCTTGTAAATTCCCAGTAACTATTTGGTGAATGAATGAATGATTTTATAAATGGGAAGCCCCAGCAGGTGCTCAGGGCTTTAGATTTTCCTTAGAAGTGTAGAAACGAAGGTGAACTGATCTTGCAGTTACCACGAGAGGAAAAGAGAACTAGTAAAATTCATGACCACATAGACTCAGTAATGAAGTCCAGAACTACATGGGACTCAGAATCCCTGTGGGGGGTTGGGGGGGGGGTGGGGAACAAAGGAAATATATAGTAGCTGAGTGACCTCAAGCCAAAAATGTATATGCACACACACAGACACACACGTGTACACATACAGAAAGACACTATCCACTGAGACTTAGGGTAAATTAGAATTTGGTAGGTTGTTTTTTATTTGAGGCACAATAATCTGTCTTCACTTGACCCCTGGGTCACCACCCACTCACTGCCTCTTGGATCTCCTTTCTCATTGGTCCCTCCACCTTGGCCTCCTTTGCTGATTCCTCCTCGTTTTCCCAACTTCTGAACACCAGACAGTTCCAAGTTGGTCCTCAAACCTCTATTCCTTACACACTTCCTAGATGACCCCTACCTGCCTTATGTCTGCAAATACCATCTGTAGGCTAAAACCTTCAAATATCTATCCTCCCTTTCATCTCCCTTCTGAACTCCAGACAGGTACCCACAACTCAGCTGTTCAGTATTCCCCTCTTGTACATCTAACAGACATAAACAGAAAAAGGGACCAGAACTGAACTCCTGATTTTTTCCCCTAAACCTGCTCCTCCTAATAGCAAATCCATTCTTGCAGTTGTTCAACCCCAAATCCTTGGAATTATCCATTTTTTCCCCTCTCTACAATCCACGTCCAATTACCGGCAAATTCTTTTGGCTGAGTCTTTGATATACACCTATAATCTGCCTACTTTTCTGCCTCCTGGCTACCACCCTGGTCCAAGTCACCATTATCTTTTGCCTAGAATGACAACAGTTCTAAAACTAGTCTCTTGGCTTCTGCCCATGCTGCCTATTTATAGTTAAAGCCTCCTCCAAGCAGCCAGAGTGATCCTATCAGAGCATAAAATTTCATCAATAATCTCCTCTAATCAAAACTCTCCAACAGTTTTCCATCTTACCAAAGTAAAAGCAAAAGCATGATCTGACCCAGAATACCTCTTCTCATCTTATTTCCATCTTTTCCCCACAATTCACTCTGCTACAACTGGTTGATAATCTGAATGGATTTCAGATTAACTTAGAAAGTATTAGTCTGAAAATTCAGGAAAAGGTTTAAAATATCTGACTATAAGTAAATGAACTGTTTAAGTTAGAGAAATATCTGATGTTTTAAATTTGCCATTCCCTGATCCCATGGTCAGAGAAGGCGATGGCACCCCACTCCAGTACTCTTGCCTGGAAAATCCCATGGATGGAGGAGCCTGGTAGGCTGCAGTCCACGGGGTCGCTAAGAGTTGGACATGACTGAGTGACTTCACTTTCACTTTTCACTTTCATGCATTGGAGAAGGGAATGGCAACCCACTCCAGTGTTCTTGCCTGGAGAATCCCAGGGATGGGGGAGCCTGGTGGGCTGCCGTCTATGGGGTCTCACAGAGTCAGACACGACTGAAGCGACTTAGCAGCAGCAGCAGATCCCATGGTATCAAATCAGCATAAATATTAATATTTTAGGGTCTTTAGTATTTGCCTGGAGTTAATCTTTTGGGCCAGAAAATGCAAATTAGATTACCTCCAAGTTTCTACTGATAACCCTTGATCTCGGTCTTGGATAGCATATCCTCTAGCTTTTAGTATTTTAGGGAGTGCTTTTTTTCACACTATAAAAGTACCAAGGCTAATATACCTGCTCCACTTAAAATATAGTCCTTCAGCAGACATGAAATCCTACTGTGTTTCAGGTAGTGGGTAGGCACTGAGGAATCAAGGATGAACAAGACATGCCCATATCTTCAAGGAACTCACACAGGAGTCCAGGTTGAAGTAAGAGGATCTGATGTTAATCATGTAATGATGGCGGGATGGCCACCGTGCTATGGAAGCCAGCTAGAGGGCACCCAGATCCGTCTAAAGAGGGTTGACAAGGTTTTCCAGAGGATATGATATGTCACTGGAAGCATAAATAATGTGCAGAAATGGGAGTACAGGGTAGGTCATATTCCAGACAGGAAGTAGAGCATGAGCAAAGCCATGAATCTGGGTGCTGGTGTGCAAGAAATAATAAACACTCAAGCCAAACTATGTTCAAGATAAGACTGGAAAGAGAGGCAGAGAGCAGGACACAGGGAACTTTATTTGGCATTTTAAGGAGTATGAGCTTTGTTTATAGGCAACAGAGAGTCACTGAAGAGGGGAGTGTGATGCTATATGGACACATTTAGAGGCAGACAGATGAGTAGGGAGGCTATGGAAGCGTCCAAGTAGAAGGTGCTACAAGTCTGAATTAGGACAGGAGGAGTGGAGATGAAGGAGAAGGAGACAAGTAGAAGAAATATTGAGTTAAAATTAGTAAAACTTATTGCAAAGGAATCCAAAATCAAAGAGTCCAAAATCACTGCAGATGGTGATTGCAGCCATGAAATTAAAAGACGCTTACTCCTTGGCAGGAAAGTTATGACCAACCTAGATAGCATATTAAAAAGCAGAGACATTACTTTGCCTACAAAGGTCCGTCTAGTCAAAGCTATGGTTTTTCCAGTGGTCATGTATGGATGTGAGAGTTGGACTATAAAGAAAGCTGAGTGCAGAAGAACTGATGCTTTTGAACTGTGGCATTGGAGAAGACTCTTGAGAGTCCCTTGGACTGCAAGGAGATCCAACCAGTCCATTCTAAAGGAGATCAGCCCTGGGATTTCTTTGGAGGGAATGATGCTGAAGCTGAAACTCCAATACTTTGGCCACCTGATGCAAAGAGCTGACTCATTGGAAAAGACCATGATGCTGGGAAATATTGAGGGCAGGAGGAGAAGGGGACGACAGAGGATGAAATGGTTGGATGGCATCACCAACTCAATGGATATGAGTTTGAGTGAACTCCAGGAGTTGGTGATGGACAGGGAGGCCTGGTGTGCTGCAGTCCGTGGGGTCTCAAAGAGCTGGACACAACTGAGCAACTGAACTGAACTGAACTGAGGGTGAAGGAGCCAAGAAGGAGGCGGCAAGCATAAACCTGAGGTTTCTATCCCTGAGGGAATTACCAAATACAAGTAGTAACAGGATCAGGCAGGAAGAAGATTTCATTGTGACGTATGTTGAACTTGCAACATTAAGGGAAAAGCATTCGTTCATTTATTCATGGATCAAGAATTCTTTATAAAGTACCTACCATGTGAATGTCCAAGTTTGAATCTGAAGGAAGAGGTCTGGACTTCAGAGAGTTGGGTGTCATTAGCTTGTGGGATGATCAGGAGTTAACCTTCAAGGATGGTTGGTATTGTACCTGGCGCAAAGGATGCTGTACTTGGGCATCTGTTGAAAAGCATGAATGAAGAGCTACTCTGCAAGAGTTTGTAAGAAGAGCAGATCTGGGAATCAATGATGAAGCTCTAGAAAATACCAATGGTTCAGGCCTGGATAAAGGATACAGAAATGGAAAAGTCAGAGATGTGGAGGACTAGAAGGGTATGGTGTCATGGACATAAAGTGAGGTAGACATAGGACCCAAGTACACACTTTATCGAGTATTAGAAGGACTTCATGAATTATTTCTAAGTTGAAGGTGAAACATGTCTTGAGACACATCTAAATAAGAATGAGCATTTCTTGTCTTCTAGAGTTTTGTCACCTTGTAATCCAAGGGCTACTGGGCAGTAGTTGCATTTCCAATCCCCAAATTTAATTACCAAGTTTATGTTATTCTGTGCTTTTGCTTTAAATCACTTTGGATAATGTTTTTCTCCATTTATGATGATTAGTTTCTGTCCTTGGTGTTAACTCCCTCAGTTCTGTCCTTAGTGTTAACTCCTTCAGTCACTCAGTTGTGACCAACTCTTTGTGACCCCATGGACTGCAGCAGGCCAGGCCCTCCTTGTCCATCACCAACTCCCAGAGTTTACTCAAACTCATGTCCATTGAGTCGATGATGCCATCCAACCATCTCATCCTCTGTTGTCCCCTTCTCCTCCTGCCTTCAATCTTTCCCAGCATCACGGTCTTTTCAAATGAGTCAGTTCTTCACATCAAGTGGCCAAAGTATTGGAATTTCAGCTTCAGCATCAGTCCTTCCAATGAATATTCAGGACTGATTTCCTTTAGGATGGACTGGTTGGATCTCCTTGCAGTCCAAGGGACTCTCAAGAGTCTTCTCCAACACCACAGTTCAAAACCATCAATTCTTCTGCACTCAGCTTTCTTTATAGTCCAACTCTCACACCCATACATGACTACTGGAAAAACCATAGCTTTGACTAGACGGACCTTTGTAGGCAAAGTAATGTCTCTGCTTTTGAATATGCTATCTAGGTTGGTCAGAACTTTCCTTCCAAGGAGCAAGCGTCTTTTAATTTCATGGCTGCAATCACCATCTGCAGTGATTTGGGAGCCCAAAAAAATAAAGTCTGACACTGTTACCACTGTTTCCCCATCTAGTTCCCATGAAGTGATGGGACCAGATGCCATGATCTTCGTTTTCTGAATGTTGAGCTTTAAGCCAACTTTTTCACTCTCCTCATTCACTTTCATCAAGAGGCTCTTTAGTTCTTTTTCACTTTCTGCCATAAGGGTGATGTCATCTGCATACCTGAGGTTATTGATATTTCTCCCGGCAATCTTGATTCCAGCTTGTGCTTCTTCCAGCCCAGCATTTCTCATGATGTATTCTGCACAGAAGTTAAATAAGCAGGGTGACAATATACAGCCTTGATGTACTCCTTTCCCAATTTGGAACCAGTCTGTTGCTCCATGTCCAGTTCTAACAGTTGCTTCCTGACCTGCATACAGATTTCTCAAGAAGCAGGTCAGGCGGTCTGGTATTCCCATCTCTTTAAGAATTTTCTACAGTTTGTTGTGATCCGCACAGTCAAAGGCTTTGGCATAGCCAATAAAGCAGAAATAGATGTTTTTCTGGAACTCTTTTGCTTTTTCCATGATCCAGCGGATGTTGGCAATCTGATCTCTGGTTCCTCTGCCTTTTCTAAATCCAGCTTGAACACCTGGAAGTTCACAGTTCACATATTGCTGATGCCTAGCTTGGAGAATTTTAAGCATTACTTTACTAGCGTGTGAGATGAGTGCAATTGTGCAGTAGTTTGAGCATTCTTTGGCATTGCCTTTCTTTGAGATTGGAATGAAAACTGACCTTTTCCAGTCCTGTGGCTACTGCTGAGTTTTCCAAATGTGCTGGCATATTGAGTGCAGCACTTTCACAGCATCATCTTTTAGGATTTGAAATAGCTCAACTGGAATTCCATCACCTCCACCAGCTTTGTTTGTAGTGATGCTTCCTAAGAAATGCTCGACTTCACACTCCAGGATGTCTGGCTCTAGGTGAGTGATCACACCATCGTGATTATGTGGGTCATGAAGATCTTTTTTGTCTAACTCCCTAATGTTGATTTAAACCAGAGGATAAAATTCTGTCAGTATGAGAACAACTGAATATCTAAGACCTGCTGATAGCATTTAGTTAATAATATATTCATGAGCTGATGATAGATGGTAGCTTCCAATTCAATTTTATGTGAGTGTGTGGATTATTGGTTGTAGACGTCTGTCATCTGGTTTTTATTTTCATTTTATTCTGTTTTGCCTACCCAGCATCCATACTGAGTTATGATGATGGTATCTCAGTTTTTCTTAGGAAACCCACTTCTTCCTCATATCTAGTCCAAGTAATCTGGTTGGAGCTGACTGCACCAAACTTCAAGGAGAGGGAATGTGACCCAGAGTTGATCAATAAAACATTGCAATCCCTGGGTTCAAAGGATGGGCACATGACCAATCAAAAGCAATGAGATAGGATCCTTGGACTTGCTAGAGCAATTAGGCCAAATAAACTCTTTACTGAACTTAAAGCTGGATGGGTATATAGTAGGAGCTGATCATGGGGAGGGCCAATACAGAGAAAAGAGGAATTGAGAGGTGAAGAAAGACCAAAAGTTACTAAAGACATTATTGGTGGTGGTCCAATGGTTAAGAATTTACCTGCCAATGCAGGGAACATGGGTTTGATTCCTATTCCAGGAAGATTCCACATGCCATAGGGCAACTAGGCCCATGCACTGCAACTACTCCAGCCTGCACGCCTAGAGCCCATGCTCTGCAATAAGAGAAGCCACCGCCATGAAAAGCCTGCACACTACAGCAAAGAGTAGCCCTCGCTCACTCCAAGTATAGAAAGCCCTTGTGCAGCAACAGAGACCCGGTGCAGCCAAAAATAAATGATCTTTTAAAAACATCCAAGATGTTTGAAATCCTAGATCTGGGCATACCTAAGGCCATACTTATCAATTACGTGAATCAATAAATTCCCTTTTTAAACTCTGGCAACATTTTTTTAGCTTTCCCACCATTTGAAACCAAAAAGTCTACATCTCTCTTCTTTCTACTTCATCCCCTGAAAATGGAGTCAACTGTCTAAAGCCAAAGTTACTTCCTTTGGCAAGTCATCCTATGAACACAGCCCACACTGTGTTCAGCATTCTCAGATCAGCCTCTTGTCACCTTCTGTATCAGCCTCACTCCATTTCTACTTTGTGTCCTAAAGCTCTATTCATCACC
The DNA here is from genome assembly GCF_002263795.3 of Bos taurus. Lineage (NCBI taxonomy): Eukaryota > Metazoa > Chordata > Mammalia > Artiodactyla > Bovidae > Bos > Bos taurus. The sequence continues at coordinate 53,788,617 of NC_037334.1, read as the reverse complement.
TGAACTCATTGAACTCGGAAAGTCCTAAGATCCACTAGATTGGAGCCCTCACTGCTTCCCATGGATACTTCCTGTTTTTTGTATTCACCTACAGCAGGCTCTTTCTACTGTGGCAATTGTTTGTTTTAATAAGTAAAGGCAGGACTGGATGGAAGCCACTTCTGTCCCCAGGCTTGCAAAGGCCACTGGGCTCTGGCCACCACCCAACACCACCCGGTACACTGTGTTCAAGCTCAAATCTTCTTATCCCAAATGTTACACCTACTGCTTTTTCCTTCTCTCTCCAGATGACAAGTTTACCCTGATGTTATTCCCAACTCTGTCATCTCGATTGTTGTCGTGACGTCAAAGACCTTTGCCATTTTCCTTCAGGGATCTTAGGAATTTCTGGGAAATCTTACCTTAGTAGTCTAGAAGAATCTAGCTTCCAAACACTATTTCACAACTACCAAGATGACACTCTCTGTCCTCAAATAAGGTGGTTTGGTTTCCTTTTTTCCTTCCTCTAAACAGGCAAGGTATCTATTTGGAAACACCTGCCAGGAAAGGAAAACAATTTATTTCAGAATTATACAAGAGGATAAGAGTTTTTCCTTTGGCATTTTCTTGAAACACAGGGAATAACAGAGGGACCAATGCTTCTCTGAGAGCAGATGATAAGGTGATCTCCTTCTGCTTTAATTATCTTTCTCTCATTCAGTACATATGAATTCAGTAGGCTTCTATGTTCTTGTCAAGCCCCAGAGAACTGCACTGTAACCATTCGATACAAATTCAATGAACATTTACTGAGTATCCATTATGTGCCAGGCACTGTACTAGGTAAGGTGTATACAAAAGAGAACAGGACAGGCTTCATTTAACTCCTACTCTGCTGAAGGTCAAAAAGAGGCAGCAAATAAACATATGACATAAAGGAACAAAACATCAGACAGTGCTATCTGATGCCTATCAGACAGTGAGAAGTGCTATCAAGAAAATATAAAGGGCTAATATAAATAGTTAGGGAACTATTTCAGATAGAGTGATCAGAGAAGGCTGTTCTGAGGCAGTAATATCTGAGTTAAAACCTAAATGAAGTGAAGGTACAAATCACATGAAGACCTTGGAGAGGAGTATTCCAGACAGAAATTCAGCACATGCAAAGGCCCTGAGCCTGGAGCAAGCTTGCTACATTACAGCTGGGGTAGGTAAAATGTGGTCTGGGGATCAAATCTGCCCTGCCTTCTTTATTTGTACACTCCAAAAGCTAAGAATTGCTTTTACATTTTTAAATAGCTGGGAAAAAATGTTTCATGATGCATGAAAATTATATGAAATTCAAATTTTTGTGATCATAGATAAAAATTTTTGGAACACATATCAGTTGTTTAAATATTTCCCATGGCTGGTTTCATGTGTCATTGGCAAAGCCAAATAGTTGCAAAAGAGATTGTGTGACCGGTAAAACTTAAAATATTTACTATCTGGCTCTTAACAAAAAAGTTTACTGACCTCTATATTGTAGGAACAGGAAGAAATATCTTCCCAGGCTTGAAAGAACCTTGAATTTCTTTAATTATTTCTGACCCCTTTGACTGTAAATAACAGAAAACCTGTTTCCAGTTGATTTATGTGACGTTCAGGACTTTTCCCCTCAAGCGATAGAATCTATGTCATCTCTTTTTGGGTTGGGTGGGTTTTGTGCCTGCTTTGATCCATAGTACATGATAGAAACGATTCTGTGCCAGTCCAGTCTTGGGCCTAAAGAGACTGGAATCTTCTGCTTTCTGCCTCTTACAGCACTTTGAGAGCCCTGTGCTTCTTGTGAAAAGCCTGACTGCCTTGGATGGCCATGCTGGAGAGTCCACATGGACATGTTCTGGCTGAAGGTGTCAGCTGAACTTAAATTTCAAGCCATGGGACATCCCTGGTGATCCAGAGGTTAAGAACTGGCCTGCCAATGTAGGGGATACAGTTTCGATCCCTGGTCCAGAAAGATCCCACCTGCCAAGGAGCAACTACCCTGTGTGCCACAACTACTAAGCCCATGTGCCCAGAGCTGGTGCTTCACTACGAGAGAAGCTGCCGCATGCAACCAGAAAGCAAGCCCCACCCACTGCAACTAGAGACAGTGCGCATGTAGCAGCAAAGGCCCAGCACAGCCAAGAACTAATTAACTAAAAAACGAACAAAAAGCCTTCAAGCCATCACCACCAAGATGCCGAGCACGAGGAAGCCATCCTGGACTCTTCAGTCCAGGCCAACAGTCAGCTGAATAGCACTGAGTGACTTCCTTGTTGAGTTCTGCTTGGCTCCCTGGCCCACAAAATTGTGAAATATAATAAAATGGATGCTGTTGCAAGCCATTCCATTTTGGGATAACTGTTTCATAACTATAGACAATCAAAATGAACAGCACAGAAATCTTATTATCTCACATAATATGAAGTTCAGGGGTAGATTACAGGCTATCCACAACATATCCTGATACTGCTTTCCTGAAATCCCTTGACGTCTGCTCTCTGCTTTGAGTTTTTGTTGTTGTTGCTGTTAGACTGGCAGATGGCTACAGCAGGTCTCCTCCAAACCTGACAATGTCCAGAGAAAAAAGAAAGATTGTTCTTAGAAGAAAGAGTACATAGACTGATCAGGATTTACCCTGGAATTAGGGATGGAGTCTCCTTCTCTGAATCACTGGGAAGGAGATGGACACAATCAAAACTGGTGGAAGGTAGGTAGGAAGGAAGAAAGCGGATACTGGGTGAGCAACTCACTGTGTTCAAGGTATCTTTCTTCTTTCTGTCATTCGTTTATGCAGTCACTCAGAATATTTTAGGTTGAATCACATGAATGTTTTTTAATAAGTCAAACATAGTCAAATAATAATTTCAAATGATTAAACCTAATGTTTATCAAATCTATTCTATAGTGGTAGGCATAGAATTAGATGCTAGAGCTACTGAAATTAAATGATGCTAAGTTTAAGGAAGGGAACGAACAGGACCAGCTATATGATCATCAGAACTTAGTCAAAATGATAATGGAGAGCCCTTTGTTCAAAAATTATGAAGAATTGCAAGATGACAACAGCAGAGCATCCAACCAACCAAGCTTAGTCCTCCTAAGTACAGGGCCCTGTGATTTGCTCAAGCTGCATGCCCAAGAAACTGGCCCTGGGAAAGAACAGGCATCCACAAGAGAGAACAGCAGGGGGCCTCGTTAGATTCGGGGGCCAGGAAGGAGGATGATATTTAAGCAAGCGTCTGAAGGATGGATGGGAGTAGCCAGGTGAGAAGTGCAGGCATGCAGCTTCCCAGCAGAAGAACAGCATCCCCCTTCTCCTCCATGCTCCAAGCTGGTTAAGAGACTTGGTGTGGCCTCTCATCAGTTGTGATGAAACAGAAAGATAAAGGTAACAGATCCTTTTCCTGTCTGTGTCAGCTCAGGCCTTTTTCCCCAACCCTTTCTACGCTCCAGATCTTAGCCCTTGGGTAATCTATCCATATAATCTGATCCTCCCCCTTCACACTATAGATGGTCAGGACAGCCCCAGAGGGGCCCCAGCCCCCTCTCCACAGTGCTCAATTGCAAGTGCTTTCTGGGACAATGGCCTAACCTCCTAATCCACTTGGCCCAGGCTCGTCATAAACAAGGAAGAATTCTCCCTGTCCTCACCTTCTCCAAACCCCAAACCACAGAGACAGCTAACACTAACTGGACCTCAAAAACTTTATTACCAAACCTGAATCTCTTTCCCAAAATCACATTCTTCCATTTTTAGTTCTATAATGTTCTTTTTCTATATTGGAGCCTGTGGAGATTTGGTGTAATGGGCCTCCAAGTTAGCTGTAAACAGCATCAGATGAGAAGCTTATTAAAAATACAGAGGTACCAGCCCCATGCCAAACCCAGCTCCTCTATTTTTAACAAGTTCCACAGGTAAGTAATCCTGATGCACTGCCAGTTCTCTACCACTGCTTTAGCAAGCTGGACAGAATAAGGGAGAACTCCGCATTTGGCTCTTAGGAGTCAGAACGTTTCATTTCTGCTGTTCACTGTGACCCTCAGGAAAACTGCTTTCATTCAGTGACTCAATTTCCCCCACAAAGTACCGTGGTGGTGATTCTTCCATTACTTCTCCTCCCCAGCAGCTCTCTCAATCGTGAAATTCTTATTGCCTTTCTATTATCTACACCCCCTGGAGGTGGCAGGACTCCTCTCCCACTCTCCCACCGCAGGTGGGCTTGATAGGAATATCAATCAAGGAGCTCTGACGTCCCCCCTGCGGACTTGTAGGCATAAGACCCAAGTTTGGCCAACCAGACTTTCTCTCCCAGGAAATAAAATCGTGGGACAAATGAAGCAGAGACAGAAAAAAACGAAGTTGATTCATCTGGTACAGGTGATCAGGGACCTTGCTCCCTGAGCTATCTTGGTTCCCGTGCTTTCAGAAACCTGGTTTGGGGACTTCTCTGGTGGTCCAGTAGTTAAGACGCCACACTCCCAATACAGGGGGCCAAGGGGTTCAATTTCTGGTTGGGAAACTAGATCCCACATGCCACAACCAAAAAACAGAAAAAAAAAAAAAAATCCCCCATGCCACATGAAGATCCCGCATGCTGCAACTAAGACCTGACACAACTAAATAAATAAATGGAAAAAAGAGGAAAAAATCTGGTTTACTGCCTTTTCCTTGGGATCTATGAGCAGGAGTCTTCTTTTTGGGGGGAGGGGTGGAGGAGGAGAAGTATGGGAGGGGTTAAATGAGCCAAAATTGGTTCTGTTGCTTGCCCCCAAGGACTCCTGTTTCTTAGAATCAAGATCTTTGATAGTGTTCCATATGATGATGATGTCATAGCTTCCATTCCTATAAAACCATCACAAATAATGCTCTTTTAACTAAGGTGACAATTCTTTGGGAAGCCAAGAGTTTATTTTAACAAAGACATCTTTGTTCCAATAATAACAGACAGTGAAAATTCCTCAATAGAATAAAAGATTAACTGTTCTGCTGAAATATCCTAAATGGAAACAGGCTTTGGGTACATACTCTTTTATCTAAAGGAGGTTCATTGTTCTGGACCTCAGGGAAGGAAAAGACAAGGGAAAAAGGAAGATCTTGGTTTCAGTTTAAATCATTTCCCCTTCAGCTGTATCTCAACCTTTACCCACAAATTTAAGAAAAGGCCTATACTTTAACTACTTAAAAGAATGTTGGAAATTGCATTCTAATATGCATTTTAAGGTGTGACTACTGCAGAGGAAAGAGCTTTAGTGGTTGAACTCTTTCCTCTCTTTAGCCTCTATTTTCTTTCCACCCCATCTCATTGTTACAATTACTACTGTCTCTTGTCTTCTGCTGACATCTCCATTATTATGATTCTAACGGTCATTGAGTACTTTGTGTAAACCAGGCATAATGTTGGATGCTTTATATGCATTACCTCATTTAATCCTTATAATGGTCCTTCAAAGTCATATTATTATCCCCATTTTACAGAGGGGAAAACAGAATTTAATGAGGTTAAGTAATGGGACTAATGGGCAATAGAATCACTTAATCATTTACTATCACTATGTCCCCATCTGTTTCCAACCCTTCCTCCCACTGTGCGCTATTGCCTTAAATGGAAGGTGCCTGCTTAGTTCAAAGTATCACTGGAAAGAATATTAAATGTGTCACAGCATTTCAGATAGAGTGGCAATTGAACTCACTTGTCCATGTCATGTTCTGTTCCCTGATTATAAATTACTAGAGAACAGGAATTATGTTTTTTCCACCACGGTGGAAAATTTCCATCACCATACATGTCTAGTATGAAGGAAATGCTCAAAAAATGCTTGGGAAACTAAAAACCATTTTGTAGGATCCTCAGACCTAGGGACCAGCAGAGGGTTTCCTCTCTCAGGAAACAGAAATTTCAAGTACCCCTAGAAAATTCTCTGGTGGCTCAGAAGGTAAAGCATCTGTCTGTAGTGCCGGAGACCTGGGTTTGATCCCTGGATTGGGAAGATCCCTTGGAGGAGGAAATGGCAACCTACTCTAGTACTCTTGCCTGGAAAATCCCATGGATGGAGAAGCCTAGTAGGCTACAGCCCACGGGGTCATAAAGAATTGGATATGACTGAATGACTTCACTTCCACTTTCACTTGCTAGAAAATTTAGCCAATGTGAAAGTTTGGTTAAGCCTTTGGACAGCATCAGATGATTCTGAACTTGTGACATTTGGAAGCTCTTTTCCTTCCATCTTTTATGCACATTCATGCTTTGGCTTGAGCTTATGAGGAATTGAAGCTTTTAAAAATCTGACTGTTGTTGTTTAGTCGCTAAGTTGTATCTGACTCTTTTGTGACCTCAGGGACTGTAGCCTGCCAGGCTCCTATATACATGGGATTTCCCAGGCAAGAATACTAGAGTGGGTTGTCATTTCCTTCTCCAGAAGATCTTCCCGACCCATGGATAGAACCCACCATCTCCTGCATTGGTAGGCAGATTCTTTACCACTGAGCCACCAGGAAAGTTGGCAAAAATCTGATAGGGGAAGTATAAACTAAAAGCTGAAGTATCAATCATACTTTTTCCAGTGCTGGTTATCTCACAAAACCCTCAAATCCAGCTATTTTGCTTTCTGTTGAGGATTGGGAGCATAATGTTATTTTATTATTACTTTCAAAACTAAAGCTAATCTTTGGTTGATATAAGACCTATTGTATATCCTTTTGTGCCTCAGTTCCTCAAATGTGGAAAACAGTCAAATAGCGACATAAATAAGCAACCAAATTTTACACCAAGTCTACAGGGTTCCCTTGGTAGAGTCTCATTCATTATCTGCTATTAATTCAGTTTGGCCTTTGGATTCAGGCCTTTGGCTGGGCCCTGTACCAGCTGAGTGACCTTGGGCAGAACAGTGTAAACTCTCAAAGCTTCAGCAGTCTTGTCTGTTGTTGAAAGAATGGCAAAACATGATAATGTGTATAGAATAATTAGTCCAGTGCCAGGCACGTGACAGGTAGGTAGTAAACTGATGACTTAGGAATAGTGATATCTCAGCTGGCTCCACTTACACATTTTATTCAAAACAGTCCAAAAGTCCAGTGTGTTCTCAGTGTTCTGAGTGGCAAGTGTGGTCTGAAGTCATCCTTGAAGCATGTAGATTATTTTCTCTACTTCCAAAGTATGAGCAGAATTAATTGGAAATAAGGGAATGAAGCTACATGGACTTATTTATCATAGTACTTCTTACTAAACTCTCCCCTGGAAAAGGTTCAATAAACTAAATCTATTACTCTTACAAAGATGGTTTTGATCATTTCTCAAGGAAAATAACTATTGATATTACACAAAACTTGACTGTTTTATGGTCCATACGTTCTGTTTCTATTTCAAGGTTCAGATGTGAGGCATGAAACAGGTTTAATTTTGAACACAGTATGCAGATGAAACATTACTACTTTCTCAGAAGAGACTCTTAACAGGCATTTTAAAACCCCTATCCTGTCTCATTTTCATTAGATCTTTAGTCAGTCCCTGACAGTTTCAAGCCAGTTTCCTTGATTTCAAAGGATCAAGAAACCTACCAGATCCCATTGGCTACAGGTAGACTCATTTAAATAGGGAAAATCCTAATACAAGGATGAGAGAATTTTTTTGCTGAAGTTAGGTGTGGCTACAAGGACTGTGGCTTTTTGAGCTATGGAAATGTAGGCAGTAGTCTTTAAGAATCAGAACGTGATTTTATATGTCCCCCTTCTCCCTACCAGGGTCAGTTGAGATTGCTCTGGACGTATAGTGTGTATAAAATAACATTTTTATTGTTTTAAGCCACAAAGATTTTAGGACCACTAAATTTTAGAGCATAATCTAGCTTATCCCAACTGATATAGCAAAAATCTGAATGCAGGTGACATAGAAAATAGGCACAGTCGTGATGCCATGCTTAAATTCTCTCATTTTGGTCAATAATTTCCAGAAGCTACTGATTTGGTGGGATGGAGAAATGAAGCTCTAAATAATAATCAATGTCAGAACAGTTTTAACAGACTAGTGGAAAGATTCAAAGAGACCTTTCCAAAAGTGATCCAAGAGATTTCTGTGCCACCATGAGAGTAAGAAACACAATTCCTAAATCTGTATACCCAGCTGGAATTTCATCTACATACAGACTAGGCCACTGACATCCTGGAGAGAACCCAGAGCAGGTTGTTTCTCTTATCCATATGCACTGCTCAGGGAAGTTGGGTAGCTGACTGACCCCAAACTGGGAACACATTCAGATACATCATCCGTGCCCAGCGGCTCTCACTCTAAGGAGTTTATAATAGAGAAAGGGCTGAGGGTTGATGCCAACCTTATACATGTCATCTATTCCCAAGCCAGCCTGTCCATGAAGGAATCAGTAATCTTCCATATATTTTCTTCTCATTGCTGGAATCAGTAGTATTATTTTAATTTAAAAACACACATGACCTAAATCTCACTATTAATAATGATAATCATTTGTTGAGTACTTTCAATGTGGCACTCAACAAGCACTTTACATTCGTTGGCCTATTTAATCCTTACAACAACTTGATTAGATAGGAACTATTATCTCCTTTTCTATTGTACAAATGCAAAAGAAAAACAAACTTTAGAGCAATCAAATAACTGGTTGGAAGTCAGCCAGCCTAGAAATGGGAGAACTTACACAAACCCAGGAGCTATTCTCTTAGATGAGGAACCCTTTACTCCCCCACCCTGGCCATACTATTAGATCTCAATTCCCACACTCAAAATAGAAAACCCTGGAGTTTTCCTTGTCTTCGTTTGTTGCCAGTGACTTGATTACATCATTTCTGGTTTGGAATCAACGTTGCTCCAGTATATTCCCCAGGAGAACCAGGCCCTCAACACCTGCTTGGTTTCTTCCTGGCTTTGCAGAGAGGAGTCTGGGAAATTAACCTAAGAAAAAAACAAAACAAAAAGATCCAAGGGGAGCGAAAAGAGAGAAAACAAACTTCACAAAGGCACAGAAGTTGTTCTCTACTTTGATAATTCTGTGTGACTAACTAGTAACTGGGGAAGAGTTTGTTTGAGAGCCTGAGGAGGAAATAGACACTGTGAGACTAAGAAGTGGGCAGAACCAGAGGCTGCAGCCAGGAAACAAAGGACAGGAAACAGGATTTCTTTTTTTCCTACGTCCACAACAAAGCTGACAAGAAGTTTGGCAGGAAGAAGGATCACCACTTCATACTTTTGGTGGAAAAAGTACTAAGTGCTCAAAATTGAAATTATTTGGGAAGGCGTGAGTCATGGAGGAGTGATGATGTATAATACTCTATTTCGAAGAGCAGTCACTGAATATTCCTGCTCCGCATACTTTTATATTCTGACTGCACTCCTCATGGCTTTCATTGGGAAGTCTGAAGAGCGCTGGAATGCTCTCACCTTGCTCATGATGAGATGCTAAATCTGGAAAGCTCGCTCTTTCCCCCACCCCTTCTTTCTCTCTCCTATATTACTGGTCTGTCTTCCTGCAATGCCTCTCCCACTGCTGTTAGTATGTTACTTCCTCAACAGTCAGCAAAAACAAGACCGGGAGCTGACTGTGGCACAGACCATGAACTTCTTACTGGCAAATTCAGATTTAAATTGAAGAAAGTGGGGAAAACCACTCCACAGTGGGGAGCTGACTGTGGCACAGACCATTCAGGTATGACCTAAATCAAATCCCTTATGATTATACAGTGGAAGTGAGAAATAGATTTAAGGGCCTAGATCTGATAGACAGAGCGCCTGATGAACTATGGGCGGAGGTTCGTGACACTGTACAGGAGGCAGGGATCAAGATCATCCCCAAGGAAAAGAAATGCAAAAAGGCAAAATGATTGTCTGAGGAGGCCTTACAAATAGCTGTGAAAAGAAGTGAAAAAAAGCCTTCCTCGGCGATCAGTGCAAAGAAATAGAGGAAAACAATAAAATGGGAAAGTCTAGAGATCTCTTCAAGAACATTAGAGATACCAAGGGAACATATCATGCAAAGATGGGCTCGATAAAGGACAGAAATAGTATGGACCTAACAGAAACAGAAGATATTAAGAAGAGGTGGCAAGAATACACAGAAGAACTGTACAAAAAAGATCTTCACGACCCAGATAATCACGATGATGTGATCACTGACCTAGAGCCAGACATCCTGGAATGTGAAGTCAAGTGGGCCTTAGACAGCATCACTACAAACAAAGCTAGTGGAGGTGATGGAATTCCAGTTGAGCTATTTCAAATCCTGAAAGATGATGCTGTGAAAGCGCTGCACTCAATATGCCAGCAAATTTGGAAAACTCAGCAGTGGCCACAGGACTGGAAAAGGTCAGTTTTCATTCCAATCCCAAAGAAAGGCAATGCCAAAGAATGCTCAAACTACCACACAATTGTACTCATCTCACACGCTAGTAAACTAATGCTTAAAATTCTCCAAGCCAGGCTTCAAAAATACTTGAATCATGAACTTCCAGATGTTCAAGCTGGATTTAGAAAAGGCAGAGGAACCAGAGATCAAATTTCCAACATCCGTTGGATCATCAAAAAAGCAAGGGAGTTCCAGAAAAACATCTACTTCTGCTTTATTGGCTATGCCAAAGCCTTTGACTGTGTTCAGTTCAGTTCAGTTCAGTCATTCAGTCGTGTCAGACTCTTTGCAACCCCATGAACTGCAGCACGCCAGGCCTCTCTGTCCATCACCAACTCCCAGAGTCCAACCAAACCCATGTCCATTGAGTTGGTGATGCCATCCAACCATCTCATCTTCTGTCATCCCCTTCTCCTCCTGCCCTCAATCTTTCCCAGCATCAGCGTCTTTTCCAATGAGTCATCTCTTCGCATCAGGTGCCCAAGTACTGGAGTTTCAGCTTCAACATCAGTCCTTCCAGTGAATACACAGGACTGATCTCCTTTAGGGTGGACTGGTTGGATCTCCTCACAGTACAAGGGACTCTCAAGAGTCTTCTCCAACACCACAGTTCAAAAGCATCAATTCTTCTGTGCTCAGCTTTCTTTATAGTCCAACTCTCACATACATGACCAATGGAAAAACCATAGCCTTGACTAGACGGACCTTTGTTGACAAAGTAATGTCTCTGCTTTTTAATATGCTGTCTAGGTTGATCATATTGACTGTGTGGACCACAACAAACTGTGGAAAAATGAGATGGGAATACCAGACCACCTGACCTGCCTCTTGAGAAATTTGTATGCAGGTCAGGAAGCAACCGTTAGAACTGGACATGGAACAACAGACTGGTTCCAAATAGGGAAAGGAGTACATCAAGGCTGTATACTGTCTCTGTGCTTATTTAACTTATATGCAGCATACCTCATGAGAAACGCTGGACTGGATGATGCACAAGCTGGAATCAAGATTGCTGGGAGAAATATTAATAACCTCAGATATGCAGATGACACCACACTTCTGGCAGAAAGCAAAGAAGAACTAAAGAGCTTCTTGATGAAAGTGAAAGTGGAGAGTGAACAAGTTGGCTTAAAGCTCAACATTCAGAAAACGAAGATCATGGCATCCGGTCCCAACACTTCATGGGAAATAGATGGGGAAACAGTGTCAGACTTTATTTTTTGGGACTCCAAAGTCACTGCAGATGGTGACTGCGGCCATAAAATTAAAAGACGCTTGCTCCTTGGAAGAAAAGTTATGACCAACCTAGATAGCATAATAAAAAGCAGAGACATTACTTTGCCAACAAAGGTCCATCTAGCCAAAGCTATGGTTTTTCCAGTGGTCATGTATGGATGTGAGAGTTGGACTATAAGGAAAACCGAGCGCCAAAGAATTGATGGTTTTGAACTGTGGTGTTGGAGAAGACTCTTGAGAGTCCCTTGGACTGCAAGGAGATCAAACCAGTCCATCCTAAAGGAGATCAGTCCTGGGTGTTCATTGGAAGGACTGATGCTGAAGCTGAAACTCCAATACTTTGGCCAACTGATAGGAAGAACTGACTCATTTGAAAAAACCCTGATGCTGGGAAAGATGGAAGGCAGAATGAGAAGGGGATGACAGAGGATGAGATGGTTGGATGGCATCACCAACTCAATGGACATGAATTTGAGTAAACTCCAGGAGTTGGCGATGGACAGGAAGGCGTGGCATGCTGCAGTCCATGGAGTGGTAAAGAGTCGGACACAACTGAGTGAGTGAACTGAACTGAAGTGAACTCCTCAACAGAGCTTACTCTAACCTTTATTCTGCAGCAGCGATTGCTAGCTGCCTATCCAGGATCTATTCTTCCTTCTTCCTTCTTAACTGCATCCTTCTGATCTTGTTGGTGGTAAAGTTCCCAATAAAACACTACATTTCCCAGCCTCCTTTGCAACTAAGAGTAGTCACATGACATGGTTCAAGCCAATGAGGTATGAACAGAAGCTGTTAAGACTGTACTTTCAGAAGATTTCCCTAAAAGGGAAGCCAATTCAACCAGCAAGCAAGCTAACCCTGTTTATATTTGACACTTCCTCCTTGCCTGCAACTGGACCTCTGTCATGATGAATGGCACTTCATTCATTCACCTAGTAGCATCCTTCTACTAGGGATGAGGTCAAGGACCATACTCTGATGATGGCAGAAAATTAGGAGGAACCTAACATCTGAGGGAGACCTGGGTTCGATCCCTGGGTTGGGAAGATCCCTTGGAGAAGGGAAAAGCTACCTACTCCAGTATTCTGGCCTGGAGAATTCCATGGACTGTATAGTCCGTGGGGTCACAAAGAGTCAGACATGACTGAGCAACTTTCACCAACACCCTGATGACACTGAAGAGATGCCATACCAACCCTTGTCTACTTACATCCAGACTTCTCATCCCCCAGTGGGAAGGCACCAACCCTAAATTGCTTAAGCTACTGTTCATTTGACTTCTATTACTTCTAGGTGACTACAACTTCCATTGATAATCCTCACAGGAGTAAATAACTACTTCCTTGATTTCTCTCTAAAAACCTATTGTCCTCTTTCTTTGTAGCACTTAAACTCTATAATTATTTGTTTGATAAATAGTCTATAAGCTCCAGGAAGAGCGGGACTCATTCTGCATTGCTCACTGCTATATTCTCAGCACCTAGAAATCTGGACAACTAGATTTGGGGGTGACCATTGTACTCCATTGCTAATCAGCCCCACCAATAGCTGAATGTCAATAAAGCACATAGGAGTCCTTCAAAGGGGTTGCAGTAATGTTGGTATCTCTGAAGACCAAAGTGGAATATCAGCTGAACATCTAGATCAACAAAGCAGAATAACCTTGTATTCCAAGACGTCTTGTTATTCCATCACTTGTAGTAAGTTTTTGCAGGGGACATTGGCACAGCTTTTATATAGAGGGTTCCATTAAAAGAAAGCACAAGTGATAAAATTATGAGAGTTCTGAAATTAACCATAGTCACTATTGTGATGATTCTACTATTTAATGAACATCTCATTCAACTATTCTAAGTAATTATTTGCAGTTATAACCAATTTCTCTGCTGAATAACACCCAGGCATTTAGATATTGACTTTCCTCATGGAAGGACATTATCCAAATAAAACTTTTGTCTCATGCTTACTTGTGTTATTGTAAAGAGCCATTGCTATTAGAAACTGTGTTCAGTTCAGTTCAATCACTCAGTTGTGTCCAACTCTTTGCGACCCCTTGAACCGCAGCAAGCCAGGCCTCCCTGTCCATCACCAACTCTTGGAGTACACCCAAACCCATGTCCATTGAGTCAGTGATGCCATCCAACCATCTCATCCTCTGTCGTCCCCTTCACCTCCTGCCTTCAATCTTTCCCAGAATCAGGGTCTTCTCAAATGAGTCGATGTAGTTAAACTTCTTTTCCTGGGAAATATTTTCAAATTGTTACTTTGGATAGAAACATGTTACCTGGATAAATATTTGTCGAAGTTGTGGTCACACTTCTTCACTTTCATATTTAATAAATTTTCATAGACAGTGCATAGTCATATGGAGCACACATGCAAATGTCAACTGGGGAGTGCAAAATTGACCATCAACTCCTGATTTGCAAGCAGCCCTTGACATAGTTTGGGTCCACCTAGAAAAAGACCTGGATTTGAGAGAAACTAGCTCATGTTGGGGAGAAGGCAATGGCACCCCACTCCAGTACTCTTGCCTGGAAAATCCCATGGGTGGAGGAGCCTGGCAGCTGCAGTCCATGGGGTCGCGAAGAGTCAGACATGACTGCGCAACTTCACTTTCACTTTTCACTTTCACGCATTGGAGAAGGAAATGGCAACCCACTCCAGTGTTCTTGCCTGGAGAATCCCAGGTATGGGGAGCCTGGTGGGCTGCCGTCTATGGGGTCGCACAGAGTCGGACACGACTGAAGTGACTTAGCAGCAGCAGCAGCTCATGTGGGAGGTGCAGAGATGCAGGTAAAGGTGATAGAGGGAAGGAAGGCAGCCAACAAGAGGTGTTGGGTAGCAACTACAGCAAGTGACTAGAACTTAACCCTCCAGAGAAACTCTGGGAAATAGTACAAAATGCATGCCTCAGAAGTATCCCATCAGAGGGGTAAAGAGCTAGGGTAGTTGTACACCAATTCCCTTCAGTCACTGGTAGAGGCTACTCTCAGGGATGTAATTTCCTGACAGCCCACAGAACAGGGCAGAGGCAGAGGGGCTCTCAAGCATAGTGGTGCAGATCTTGGCAGTTAGAAGGGTCTAGAGAACAAGAAGGCAATGGCACCCCACTCCAGTACTCTTGCCTGGAAAATCCCATGGACGGACGAGCCTGGTAGGCTGCAGTCCGTGGGATCGCTGGGAGTCAGGCACGACTGAGCGACTTCACTTTCACTTTTCACTTTTACGCATTGGAGAAGGAAATGGCAACCCACTCCAGTGTTCTTGCCTGGAGAATCCCAGGGACAGAGGAGCCTAGTGGGCTGCCGTCTGTGGGGTCGCAGAGTCGAACACGACTGAAGCGACTTAGCAGCAGCAGCAGAGAACAAGAAAGCAGTAAGGCTTTCTCTAGTTGCCGTGAGTGGGTGCTACTCTTCATTGCAGTGCATGGGTTTCCCATTGCAGTGGCTTCTCCTGTTATGGAGTACAGGATCTAGGCTCACAGGCTTCGGTAGTTGCAGTACACAGGCTCAGGAGTTGTGGTACACAGGCTTAGCTTCTCCATGGCATGTGGAATCCTCCCAGACCAGGGATAGAATCCATATCCCCTGTACTGGCAGGTGGATTCTTATCTACTGCACTACCAGGGAAGTTCAAATTTCTTCTTTAATAGTAATAAATTAGGTTTAAAGTTCTCTTTTACTTAATGCATAAGATGCTGACTTTCCATTTGTGAAGATAATATAATAAATAAATTTTAATTTAAATCAGGTAAAACAAAAATGATCCATGGATTTAAAGAAGAATAGTAAAAAAAAAAATTATACAGATGGTACAAAAATATGCAAAAGTAATAAGTAAATGACTGAACTTTGGGAAACATTGATGAGTATTTTAGAGGCAGTGGCACAGAAACATGCAGCTATGTTACTATTTAATAAATATCTATTCTGTATCCAGCATTCTTCTAGAATATAAGAGACTTAGAAAGCATGGACACTGAATCAGGGATTTTACCAGTGGTAATAGCAGTGGTTAGCCTTTAGTGAGAATTTATGTTTACCCTCTCCTTACTTGTCTTCCTTGGGGAAGCGGTGTCAGCCTTCATAAAATACATGAAACAATTAAAGGGCTGTCTATGCAGAGAATGAGGGCCAGATTTAGCTAGAGGATGGTTTCCTTAAGATTTCAAAGAAGAGGAAAGAAGCCTTCATGGAAGCCTGAGCAAAGAGACAGAGAAGAATCATGGCCCATTCATGGTCACAGTCAGAGAACAAGGGGGGCACAGCCTTGGATTCTGTGTACACTGACCTGTCTCCTACCCTACAAGCTACAGAGCTGGATTCAGCAGCTGGGAGCAGGAAGCATGGAGAGGAAGTAAGCTGCAATGATGCTGCCAAGCAGACCCTAAAATGTGCCATCTTGAGAGGCAGACTTACTGTGTAAGAAGATTTAAAATCAAAATCCAGATGGCAATTTTTTGATTTTTTTAACTTCCTATACAGAAGTCACATTTTCCAGTACATCTTAATTCTATTTAGTGTGTGTTCGTGTGTGTGTCATGGCCAAATGTCATTAACAATGGCCAGACACGAAAATGAAGAGAGTCATTAGGCTAGGACAGGCTCGGCAGCTGCACCAGCTCCGTGCTCTTGAGGGGAAGGTAGAGTGGGCAGGAGCCATTGCTGGGCTGCATCTAAGTGCTCTGCAGCCTCTAGGGACCTGCACACATGTGGAAGCACAAATCTGGGCTGACAGCAACATCACATTCAATCAAGCCCTAGTCTGACCCAGAGAGCCACTGACTTGGTACAGAAAACGCTTGAATAGTTGACCTGAAAACCAAATAGACGCTAATTTGCATTAGAATTTGAATTTGCATGTTGTTTATTTCACTTAGGTGCAGAGAAAGGAACTGTAGCGTATGCTCACATAGCTCCACATTCTTCTAATTTCAAACTAGGTTCGTTAGCCAAGCATAAAACAACTAACCACGAGGCAGGAAGGAGTGAGAGGGTTAATCAAGAGGGCACTTTGGCATCAGACAGCCTGAGTCTGATTGCTGGCCCTGCTACGTACTTTGGCATGAAACCTGGGGAAATGTGCTTAGTTTTCCAGAGCTTTTCTTTTTCTGTAAAATGGGGATAATACAACCACTTCACAAGTTGCCGTGAGAAATTAAATGAAATAAATTTTTAGCTTGGTGCCTGATGCACGTGTGCTATCCTATGGACTGCAACCTGCCAGGGCTTCATTGGTGACTCAGATGGTAAAAAATCTGCCTGCAGTGCAGGAGGCTCAGGTTTGATCCTTGGGTCAGGAAGATGCCTTGGAGAAGGGCATGGCAACCCATTCCAGTATTCCTGCCTGGAGAATCCCGTGGACAGAGGAGCCTGACAGGCTACGGTTCATAGGGTCGCAAAGAGTAGGACATAGCTGAAGTGACTTAGCTCACACGCAGCCTGACATATAGCAAGTGCTTAAGTAATGTATGATTACAACTAAGTAGGACTGATTCTTATTGTAGTAACGATCTTTATTACTACCTTTGAAGTCCTGCCCCCCTATAGAACATCAAAGCATACTGTTAAATTAATTAAACAAGGAAGTCATTAAAATGAGATGGTTCTAATGCCATGATGTGGCGGCATATGAATGCAAACCAAAATCTAAGACTGAAAGTGCCTCAAGCTTACAAAATCAAAACCTAAGGACAACCAATCACAGTCAACTACCCTTTAAGCTGCATCCAATCAAAGAACTTCTTTTCCTTGCTTCCACATTTTCTCTATGTAAGTCTTTCCCCACTCCCTGTCAAAGGAGCACTCCTAACCACTTCTGGATGGGCTCTGCCTGCTCTGCATCAATTTTTGCTCAAATAAACTTAAAAATTTTAATATGACTCCATTTATATTTTAACAGTACAAAGAGGATTGACACAGAAATGGGGCAAGATTTGACCAAATCCATACCTTATAAGAAAATAAAAGAAGAGAGAAGAGGGGAATGAATGAGTAAGGCTCTGAAATACCAAGCAGGAACAGAAGATGGAGGAGAGAAAGAGCCCAGTGTAAGAATACATGCCTACCCATCAGCACAAGTTTATCTGTCTGTGACAGAGGATAACATTTAAAATAACTTAGACTTCCCTGGTGGTCCAGTGGTTAAGAATCTGCCTGCCAATAAAGGGGATGCGGGTTTGATCCCGGGTCTAGCAAGATCCACATGCTAAGACAGTCAGCTGCAACCAGAAAGCAGCACCCACTCGCCACAACTGGAGAAAGCCCACATGTAGCAACAAAGACTGAGAGCAGCCAAAAATAAATAGATTACAATTTAAAAATTAAAATAACTTGGCAGGAGGGATAACTTGTCCAGCTGTCCAATGGTTAAGACTGCCTTTCAATCCAAGGGACATGGGTTTGATCCCCAGTTGAGGAAATAGGATCTTGCATGCTATACAGTTTGGCCAAAAATTAAAACAAAAAACTTGGTAGGAAACTGTTTGCGTTTGTTCCTAAATAAAAAGGGAAATAAGAAGAAGTAGAATTAAAATGTCTATTGGAAGGGAGAAAGAAGGCCAGGCTGCTTCAGCTGTAATATCAAAACACTGAGGCCGCCCCAGTGGCCAGAGAACACTGTTTGCACTGCTTTATTGCAGGAGTCTTCATCTCCCCAGCACCACAGAGGCAGTCTCTTTATGATTTCTGTTCCCACTTATACCCCCATATAAACTGTTCTCTGCCCAGCAGCCAAAGTTATCTTTTAAAATCATAAATCAGATTATGTTACTGCTCTGCTTCAAATCTGCTCTAAGGGCTTCCCAATGGACTTCAAATTAAATCCACTCTCCTGCCATGGCCGGAAAGGTCACCATCTGGCCTCCCACTGTTTCTGCACCATCATCTTGCTCATGATTCCCGAGCAGGCCAAGCACGTTGCCACTGCAGCGCTGTTGCCTCTGTCTGGATTGCTCCTACCACATCTTTGCAAGTGAGGCTCAGTTCAGAAATCACCTTCCCAGAGAGGCCTTCCTCAATGACCCAACCAAATGTTCATTCTCCTGCTCAATTCTCTATTCTATTGCTTTCTAGCAGATTACCACCACCAGGCAAAATCACCAGCTATGTTTGCTTATGTGCTTATCATCAGACTCCCCCTCCCCACATTAGAATGTGAGCCTCTGGAGAGAGGGAACTTGTTCATAAATCAGTCTCAGGGACTAGAGTGGTACCTGACAGAGACAGGATTTCTTGATTAACTAAGTAAGTAAATATGCATTTCAACCCTTTTAAACCCTCCCCCATCCCCACCTCCCTGCCATGGGGAATATGTGATGTGGAGTTATAAGCAGAAGTTGCCTGAAGTCATCCTGTCCTCCATTTTTATGAAGATCTTACTAAATTGAAGAGCAGATAGTAGGGGACTCAGAGGGCCAGGAGGGCGAGGGGCTTGGCTTTGATGGGGAGAGGAGGAGCAGGACTGCAGCTTGGTGAGTGAAGAAGCCTTGGAGACATTCCCTGGGGTCACGTGGAGACCTGAGAATCGCAGGATAGCATAGGGGGAAAGCTTCATGGGGGCTCGGGAAGACAGGCATGGAGCCTGGCTTGGGAATCCTGTGCCCTAGAGGCCTACGAGTGCAGGGTCAGCAGACTTCAGGTGCAACAGTCCCCTTAGCCGCCTACAGGCCTCTCCCCGACGTCTGGGCACGCTGTGAGACCCAGAATAACAACTGAGACCGAGCTTCCTGAAAACCTGATGCTTTAGACTTGGACTTCATTTGACTTTTTAAAATATAAGAAAGTATTGGGACATTTCAGATGCATCTGAGTTCTGGAAAACACTCCATGCACTGCTCCAGTATGGACTAATGAAACACCCACATTTACAGCAACCTTCATTTATTAAGATTTTTAGAATGCCAGGCCTGGCCTGGGCACTTTTTGTCCCTTACTCCCCTTAAACCTCAAAACAAGGCTATGAGAGAGGTGCTATGGTTATCCGACTCTGTGCGACCCCACAGACAGCAGCCCACCAGGCTCCCCCGTCCCTGGAATTCTCCAGGCAAGAACACTGGAGTGGGTTGCCATTGTCTTCTCCAATGCATGAAAGTGAAAAGTTAAAGTGAAGTCGCTTAGTCGTGTCTGACTCTAGTGACCCCATGGACTGCAGCCTACCAGGCTCGTCCGTCCATGGGATTTTCCAGGCAAGAGTACTAGAGTGGGGTGCCATTGCCTTCTCCGTGTTATCCATTATTTATAGATAATACTGGTGATAGATAATGATGACTAGATAATGATGGTAGATAAATAGATAAATAATGTTATTCATTATTATAACATGTCCCAATGTTATCCATTATTTATCTATTTATCTACCATCATTATCTAGTCATCACTATCTATCACCAGTATTACCTATAATTTTCTATTATTTATTTAATCCATCATGTATCTATCAATTGGTTACCTATCTATATATCTATTCAACAGATTTAGAAGCCAAGAGCTGCTTGGCAACCAGCTTCAGGTCCCTCTGGAGTGTGCGGCAGAGAATGAGGCTCCCTGCTTCTCGCCGTGCAGAGGTGGCTCCACTTTGAGGTCAGCCCCCTTACCACCTTCACCTGCCCAAAAGCCAACCCCTGGGCTAGGCCTTTTCGCATCAGCTCTTTGTCTTACTTACAGAAGCAACCAAAGGCTGCCTGCCCTTCTGTGGCTGAGAACAATCCCCGCATCTGCTCTCCAGGCTAGGACGAGGTGTTCAGTCCCACGTGGCTGTGGGGTAAGGGAAGGGGGCGGGGATCGCTTTCCTCTAGAGCGTTGAGCTGGAATAATGTTCACCCTGCAGAGGCTACAACACAAACGCTGTGAGGTGGAGTGAGGCAGCTGAGTCCTCTTCTCCCTCACCACCTGCTGGAGGCACCCAAGGCAACAGAAGCACTGCCTGATCCTAGCTTTTCCTCACCCGCCCACTGCATGATATTAAAGGCTGTTTTCTTGCCTCAAAAACACAAAGATCTCTTCCTAGAATACTTGGAGATACGTGAAGTGGGCAAATATCACATAGAAACAAATATGACCACTTGCCCTTCCTAGAAAGGATCAGCAAAGTGATCATAATCTATTATGCAGCATGTCATTAAAAGAAAAAAAAGGGGGGCTTCCCATCTGCTGCCCTAACCACATCCCTCACTGCACCTCCAGTGCAGCCCTACTGCCAGGGTTTTTCCTGGACTGAGGACAGGCCCAGGAAAATGAGTTCATATGGGAGCATTTGAGATTTAATCACTTCCTTCTTGGGAAGTGAGAGAAGGATGGGGATGAGGATATAGAACATCATTTAAAAAGAGGAGCCTGGAGAAAACGATGTTTTGGACAAAGGAATGACTCCAATGGTGGAAGTTCAGCCACAGAGGCAGGGCAGCAAACAGCTGGGACCCATCACATCACAACGCAAGTCTCTGGCTACAGCCCGAGGAACCCACTCGGCTGTTGAGATGGCTTCTCTATCCCAGCTTTTCTGGTCCTGACCAGTAAATCCTAGAGAAGACTCTCCAAGGATGCCAAATGTGCCCCACTGCCTCTGCCCGACTCTCCACAATTCCACACACAACCAGTCTTTTTACCCCTGAGACCAGGTATGCTCCCAGGGCCAGTGAGGGGAGGTGGGGGCAGTCCAGGAGGCCCTGCACTTCTAGAACAGAAGTGGCCTCAAATTCAGAAACTTAGAGGTTCAGGGTCATTACATCTTCTCACCAGGTCAGTTAACAAGCTGTGTAAACTGGAGTTCTCAATAGTCAGCACACTTGTAGACTGGAGGCTATCAAAAGTCTGTTCAGTATCCTACCACACAGCACAGGGTACTCTACTCACTACTCAGTAATGGCCTATATGAGAAAAGAATCTAAAAAAGTGTACATATGTACATCAGTTCAGTTCAGTTCGGTTCAGTCCCTCAGTCATGTCTGACTCTTTGCAACCCCATGAATCACAGCACGCCAGGCCTCCCTGTCCATCACCAACTCCCGGAGTTCACTCAGACTCACATCCATCGAGTCAGTGATGCCATCCAGCCATCTCATCCTCTGTCGTCCCCTTCTCCTCCTGCCCTCAATCCCTCCCAGCATCAGAGTCTTTTCCAATGAGTCAACTCTTCGCATGAGGTGGCCAAAGTACTGGAGTTTCAGCTTTAGCATCATTCCTTCCAAAGAAATACCAGGGCTGATCTCCTTCAGAATGGACTGGTTGGATCTCCTTGCAGTCCAAGGGACTCTCAAGAGTCTTCTCCAACACCACAGTTCAAAAGCATCAATTCTTCAGTGCTCAGCCTTCTTCACAGTCCAATTCTCACATCCATACATGACCACAGGAAAAAGCATAGCCTTGACTAGACGGAACTTTGTTGGCAAAGTAATGTCTCTGCTTTTCAATATGCTATCTAGGTTGGTCATAACTTTCCTTCCAAGGAGTAAGTGTCTTTTAATTTCATGGCTGCAGTTACCATCTGCAGTGATTTTGGAGCCCCGAAAAATAAAGTCTGACACTGTTTCTACTGTTTCCCCATCTATTTCCCATGAAGTGATGGGACTGGATGCCATGATCTTCGTTTTCTGAATGTTGAACTTTAAGCCAACTTTTTCACTCTCCACTTTCACTTTCATCAAGAGGGTTTTTAGTTCCTCTTCACTTTCTGCCAGAAGTGTGGTGTCATCTGCATATCTGAGGTTATTGATATTTCTCCCGGCAATCTTGATTCCAGCTTGTGTTTCTTCTAGTTCAGCATTTCTCATGATGTACTCTGCATATAAGTTAAATAAGCAGGGTGACAATATACAGCCTTGACGTACTCCTTTTCCTATTTGGAACCAGTCTGTTGTTCCATGTCCAGTTCTAACTGTTGCTTCCTGACCTGCATATAGGTTTCTCAAGAGGCAGGTCAGGTGGTCTGCTATTCCCATCTCTTTCAGAATTTTCCGCAGTTTATTGTGATCCACATAGTCAAAGGCTTTGGCATAGTCAATAAAGCAGAAATAGATGCTTTTCTGGAACTCTCTTGCTTTTTCAATGATCCAGCGGATGTTGGCAATTTGATCTCTGGTTCATCTGCCTTTTCTAAATCCAGCTTGAACATCTGGAAGTTCACAGTTCACATATTGCTGAAGCCTGGCTTGGAGAATTTTGAGCATTACTTTACTAGCGTGGGAGATGAATGCAATTGTGCAGTAGTTTGAGCATTCTTTGGCATTGCCTTTCTTTGGGATTGAAATGAAAACTGACTTTTTCCAGTCCTGTGGCCACTGCTGAGTTTTCCAAATTTGCTGGCATATTGAGTGTAGCACTTTCACAGCATCATCTTTCAGGATTTGAAATAGCTCAACTGGAATTCCATCACCTCCACTAGCTTTGTTCATAGTGATGCTGTCTAAGGCCCACTTGACTTCACATTCCAGGATGTCTGGCTCTAGGTCAGTGATCACATCATCGTGATTATCTGGGTTGTGAAGATCTTTTTTGTACAGTTCTTCTGTGTATTCTTGCCATCTCTTCTTAATATCTTCTGCTTCTGTTAGGTCCATACCATTTCTGTCCTTTATCGAGCCCATCTTTGCATGAAATGTTCCCTTGGTATCTCTAATTTTCTTGAAGAGATCTCTAGTCTTTCCCATTCTGTTGTTTTCCTCTATTTCTTTGCATTGATTGCTAAAGAAGGCTTTCTTATCTCTTCTTGCTATTCTTTGGAATTCTGCATTCAGATGCTTATATCTTTCCTTTTCTCCTTTGCTGTTCGCTTCTCTTCTTATATATAATTGACTCACTTTGCTGTATACCTGAAACTAAAAAACACTGTAAATTAGCTATATTTCAATAAAAATTAAAACAAGCAAAACAAGGCTGCTCAGTTATCCTGCTGCTTCCAGAAGCTAGGGAAGGGGTGGAGTGTGTAGCTGACTGACAGCCCCTCGGAATCCTTTGGGGTTGGTGCCCAGGTACTTTCCAGAGCTGCTCCCAGCAATGACTGAGAATGATGAGGTCTCCTCTAACTCCAGCTGAAGCACTCTCCATTGTCTGACTGAAGCTTTCTTAGAACCACATTGTGGTCTGAGTCTCTTTCTCAATCATCTTTCCCAAGGTTTCCTTAAACAGCTATCAGAACAGCAGAACAGTCTGAAGACTCTCCCTGTCCAATCCTGCTCCCTCCCTTTTCCACAAATAATCTCTCACACTTTGTCACATCGTGGCATCTGCTTCTCAGAGAATCCAAACTAGCACAGGAACAGTTGGAGAAGGCAGGCAGAAAGGTGAGGCTTGGGACCTGCCTTATTTACCACCAGGAAGACTGAGGACATCATCCTGAGTGGAATGGGGGCATAGAGAATCTTTGGCACGAGCTGGTAGCCTAATGGCTGATGTTTCATTGGTGGTGGCCTGGGGAGGCATCCAGTGGCCTGTCAGGTTGAGGAATTTGAATGATACTGGGGGTGAGGAACAGGTTTGGGATGCTGTCTACAGAGAGCTCAGAGTTAGCTGGTTATTGCTAAGCTGTCCTGAAGCCCAGCCAGGGAGGAAGAACCGAAGGTCATTAACAAATAGTTAAACAAACAGTTAAAAGGCTAAGTGTGACAGCCACAGGGTTTATTTAATAGTTTACAAAAAGGCCCTTATTTCCTACAGTAGAAAAGCTAACAGAGCTGATGACCTGAAGAGGACTTGATCGTTTGAGTTTCAGAGTTCCAGAGGCATTAAAAAACTCAGCCCACTGCTGGGCATACACACTGAGGAAACCAGAATTTAAAGAGACACGTGTACCCCAATGTTCATCACAGCACTGTTTATAATAGCCAGGACATGGAAGCAACCTAGATGTCCATCAGCAGATGAATGGATAAGAAAGCTATGGTACATATACACAATGGAGTATTACTCAGCCATTAAAAAGAATACATTTGAATCAGTTCTAATGAGGTAGATGAAACTGGAGCCTATTATACAGAGTGAAGTAAGCCAGAAAGAAAAACACCAATACAGTATACTAACGCATATATATGGAATTTAGAAAGATGGTAACAATAACCCTGTATACGAGATAGCAAAAGAGACACTGATGTATAGAACATTCTTTTGGACTCTGTGGGAGAGGGAGAGGGTGAGATGATTTGGGAGAATGGCATTGAAATATGTATAATATCATATATGAAATGAGTCGCCAGTCCAGATTCGATGCACGATACTGGATGCTTGGGGCTGGTGCACTGGGATGACCCAGAGGGATGGTATGGGTATGAGGAGGGAGGAGGGTTCAGGATGAGGAACACATGTATGCCTGTGGCAGATTCATTTCTATATATGGCAGAACCAATCAGTATTGTAAAATTAAAAAAAAAAAAAAAAAAACCTCAGCCTAGACCAGCTATTGTGCTGTGTCAAACCCTGGCTGGAAAATCTGGTCCCTGAAACGGGGGATTGGGACATCTGGACAGATGCTCCAGGCTTCTTCATATCCATGGCAACACTCTGCTTCCCCGGGATGCCTCCACAGAGGTAGCCCACCTCTTTCTAGTAAGAGCACTTGCCCGTGCAGGATGGTCCTGCACAGGTTTCTCCCCTGACAAGCCCTCTTGAGAACTGCTCTCACCTTCCACTAGTAAGGATTAAATTCCAGCATGTGCTAGGCCTGACAAGGGAGGAAAGAGGCCATTCAATGAGAGCTATAAGAATTAGCTAAACATGTATCAGCAGAAGCTGAAGACCTCAGGGATTCACTTTGAGGGTTCTTGATCAAAGGGTAAGAATACACTACTCAAAATACTTTGACTTGGAGGGATTTTCCTGATACATGGAAGTTAATACCCTGTCCAGGATCCCAGGCTCCAGGGCCAATTTGCTGCTATGGTAGCCATGTAGGCAGTGTCCAAGATGGTCCTCATGCCCATGTGTAATCCATTCCCACTGACTGTAGGCTGGACTTATGACTTACTTCTATGAAGAAAAACACAGCAGAAGTGATGTGATGGCACTTCCATGATTAGGCTTGCTTAAGTTTTGGGTTCTGTCTCTCTCTCCTTCAGGTTCTCTCTCTCTGTTTCTGGGGTTCTTTTTCTTTTTTTGAATGCACACTTTCTTTTTCTCTCACAGTCAAGCCACCATGTAAAGAAATTCAGACTAGAGAAGCCACATGGAGAGGAGAAGTCCTGGAGGATGCAAGGCCACACGGAAGAGAACCAAGGCATCCCAGCCAGGACCAGCTGCCAGCCAGGTGAGCAAGCCTTCTCGGAAGCTACCCCTCCAGTCCAGCCACAGCTTCAGATGATGTGTACCTGGCTGATGCCTTGACTGCAATCTTATGACAGTCCCTAAGCTAAACCACTTCCAACCTGACCCACAAGAGCTGTGAAGTAATGTATGTTTGTTGTTTGAAACCACCAAGTTTTAGGGGATTTGTTCTATAGTAATAGACAAGAAATCCAATAGCTCTCAGAAACCTAGACAGTGATGAGCCATGAAGGACAAAGGGGAAATGCCTGATTTTCTCTCAAAGACAGGCAAGGGAGGAATGAAGAAGCTGAATGCTGGAGTAAATCCATTACGTGTGGCCAGGGGATCACAGGACCCTGTTCCCTAAGAGAGTCCAGGGGACACATTATTAACTAAGACCATCGGGACCTTATTAACTAACGTGCCAGTAAGAAGTTTAGTGGTAGCTTTCCTCTGCAGGCCAGAGGGCTAGTCACAGAGCTAGGCTTGCTAGTATCCATAGGGATGACTCATCATTCTCAAGTAACATAAGCCAAATGTCAATCATCAGAAGCCAGCTCTGCTGGCCTTCACAGTAACAGCTGTCAAGTGTGGAGGGGCAGCCAAGGGAGACTGACCTACAGGGGGCTGTGGAGACTGCTGATGGAGCAGGGATTCCTTGCAGAAAGAGTCGTGGCCCCTCACTCAGTTTCTGAATCAAGTCCACTTTCAGATCCAGAATCTGCTGATTGAAGAGGCAGATGGGTCCTTAACAGAAAAGACCCAGCCACTCCATGGCAAGTATGCACTAGAGCATTACTCGGGTTACTGAACACTAAGAAAATGGGAATGTCCTGATACTGAAGAGACCCTTGGGCAGATTTGAGGTGACACTGATAGCCAGAGACACGAATCATTATCATGGTCCACCTCAGAGCAGGGGCTTGTAGGGATCAGGTTATAAATGAAATCATGGCTAACATCTGGCTCATGGTGGCTTGTGAAACCACCGGGTGATCATTTCCACCATCCCTGAGTGTAAAGTTGGGATTGATAAGTTCAGCAGTTGGTATAATACCTGCATTGGGTCCTTGGCCTTTGGCATAGGCGCTATCGTAGTGGAGAAGGTCAAATGGAAACCTCGGAAGGTGCCCCTTCTTTCCTGGCCAAGAATGTAAATAAAAAATACTATATCCTGGAGGGATGGAAAAAATTAACATCACCATGAAAAGCTTAAAGGACAGGGATGGTGGTTCCTCTTGTATCATCACTTAAGTTGTCAGTTAGAATCCAGCAGAGAGCAAATGGATCTGGAGAGTGACTGAAGACTATTACAATTCAATCAATTAGTGGCCCTGATTGCAGCTGCAGTGCTGGATGGGGCATTTTTACTCTAGAAGATTTATAAGGCCTAAAGTACATGGTATGTGGCTCTTGATTTGGTAAATGCCTTTTCTATTTTGGTTAGCAAACAAAATGAGAAACAGTTCACGTTATTGTGAAATGGACGTTTATTTAGTTTTGTTTCTCTACTCTTCTAACTCTCTCACCTTCTGTAATAATACAGTCCACAGAGATCTGAACCACCTGGGCATTCCATGGAACATTACACTGATGGCATCAGACTGGTCAGATAGGAGGAGCAAGAGCAGGATGAGCAGAACAGTGGAGACCTTAGTAAGACAGCTACACTATACATGTTAGGACATGAATGCCGTGAAGATTCAATGACCCGCCAAAGCCACTGTGAAGTTTTTAGGTGTCCAGTGGTCAAATGTATACCAGAACATCCCCTCTAAAGTAAAAGGAAAACTGCTGACAGACCCAGTGGAAGAATCATGATGAACCAAGAATTTAGGATTCTAAAGCGGGGTCAAGCAATCTACAGCAGACAAGCACACACCTTTGGAGAAACAGCTCATGCCGTGCTGCTTTGTACCAGTAGAGACAGTCTGTAACTGCCTATTATGAGCTGGTGTCTGTCAGACCCACCAAGTCACAGAGTTGGGTGGGCCCAGCAGCAGTGCAGTGTTGAGTTGGAAATGATGTGTCTGGGACCAGGTTGTATGGATGGACAGTCCAGACTCCCAGGTCACTTACTGCAGTTGCATAAACATCCCTTTCCCAGCTTGCACCAATGCCATGCTAGGGTCCTTAAGACCATCTATAAGCAGAGGAAGAATCCCTTGCTGGCTTTACAGATGAGTTGGTCTGGCTGCCAGGTACAAGGCAAAAATGGACGCTGCTGCTGCTGCTGCTAAGTCACTTCAGTCGTGTCCGACTCTGTGTGACCCCATAGACGGCAGCCCACCAGGCACCCCTCTCCCTGGGATTCTCCAGGCAAGAATACTGGAGTAGATTGCCATTTCCTTCTCCAACGCATAAAATTGAAAAGTGAAAGTGAAGTCACTTAGTCATGTCCAACTCCTAGCAACCCTATGGACTGCAGCCTACCAGGATCCTGCATCCATGGGATTTTCCAGGCAAGAGTACTGGAATGGGGTGCCATTGCCTGATGGTGGCTGCAATATAGCCATATTCAAGGGTGGCCTTTAATGGATGAGATGGAGATAGAAAATCTTCTCAATAGGTGTAGCTGCAAGTGATGCACGTGGACACCCATTTTGTGTGAAAGCAAAAGTAATAAGAGGTAAGGATATATAGAGATTTATCAGCTCAGTCCATCAGATCATCTGATAAGTGTCATGAATGAAAAAGACTCCTCATTGGAATGGGAGAGGCCCCTGGGATTTGCATGGCCTTGAAGGCGAGAATTGAGGCACTGCCCAATTAATGAACAATGATTCTAAATTTTCTCTTGTCACCTTGGAAAGTAATGAACACTCCAAAACTGAGAGAAGAGAGAAAGTAGAAGCGGCGTCCTTCTTAGTCTCCTCTGCTGGTGTCTTCTCACATCTTGGACCTGTGAATGATGGGCAAGTCCTTGGATACTTCCATTCCTTATTAAACTAACTTCCTGGAGGATATCATGGAGTCTTGTGGCTTAAAATAGCAACTATACTGTATTGATGTTTTTCTTTCTGGCTTACTTCACTCTGTATAATAGGCTCCAGTTTCATCCACCTCATTAGAACTGATTCAAATGTATTCTTTTTAATGGCTGAGTATAGATCAATCTTATGGACTCTGTGGGAGAGGGAGAGGGTGGGGAGATTTGGGAGACTGGCATTGACACATGTATAATATCATGTATGAAACGAGTCACCAGTCCAGGTTCAATGCACGATACTGGATGCTTGGGGCTGGTGCACTGGGACGACCCAGAGGGAGGGTATGGGTATGAGGAGGGAGGAGGGTTCAGGATGGGGAACACAGGTATACCTGTGGCAGATTCATTTCGATATTTGGCAAAACTAATACAATATTGTAAAGTTTAAAAATAAAATAAAATTTAAAAAAAATAAAAAATAAAATAAAATAGCAACTATAAGGTGATGACTCTCAAATGTATATGCTAGTTCATCAAAAGTAAAAACTTTATCCTTCAAAGAACATCATCAAGAAAGGAAAAGACAACCCACAGAATAGAGAATAATATTTATAAATCATATTTCAGAGATAGAGTTCTATCCAGATTAAACAAGGAACTCTCAAAGCCCAAGAATAAGAGGACAAATAACCCAATTAAAAATTGGCAGGAAATTTGAATAGATTTTTTTTTAAGATGATACACAAGTGGTCAATAAGCACATTACAAAAGCTCAGCATCATTAATCTTCTGGGAAATGCAAATCAAAACTCAAGGAGATACCACTTCATGCCCACTAGGATGGCTGTAATCAAAAAGACAGACAACAACAAGGGTTATTATCTGGAGACATGGGAATCCTCGTACATTGTTGGTAGGAATGTAAAATGGTTAAACGGTTTAGCTGCTTTAGAAAACAGTTTTAATTAAACATAGAGTTACCCTATGACCTGGTATTCTGCTGCTGCTGCTGCTAAGTCGCTTCAGTCGTGTCCGACTCTGTGTGACCCCAGAGACAGCAGCCCACCAGGCTCCCCCATCCCCATTCTACTCCTAAGTAAATACTCAAGAGAATTGAAAACATGTGCTCACACAAAAACTTGTACATGAATGTTCATAATAGCATTATTCATAATAGCTAAAAAGTGGAAACAACCCAATTATCCATTAATTGATAAAGGGATAAACAAATTATGGCATATCCATACACAGGAATATTATTAAGCCATAATAATCAAGTACTGACTCTGATGGATGTACTGTGAAAACATTACGTTCAGTGAAAGAAGCCAGACACAACAGGCCACATATTATATGATTCCGTTTTTATGAAATGTCCAGAACAGGCAAATCTGTAGAGAGAGGAAGTAGATCACTGATTGCCAAGAGCTCAAGGGGACAGAGGAGTGACCGCTAATGGGTATGGGGTTTCTTTTGGGGGTGATGAAATTTCCTGAAATTAGATAGTGCTGATGGTTACACAATCATGTGAATATATTAAAATCCTCCAAACTACACTTTAGAAAGGTGAATTTTACAGTATGTGAATTAGCTCTCAATAAAGCTGTTATTAATATAAAAAAGAAAGAAACCATAGAACCTCAGGTGTCTTTTCTAAACCAGAGAAACCTTCACCTCTCCCCTAAACTCCAGACTGGTGTGTCCTACTCAGTACTTGACATCTCTGCCTGGATACTTAGCAGGAACCTCAAACTTAATATATCCCAAACTGAAGTCTCAGCATCTCCCCAAATTTGTTCCTCCTAGAGTCTTCTCCAACTCAGTAAATGCCAACTTCTTGCTTCCAGTTGCCCAGGCCAAAAAATTTGGAGTCATCTGTGACTCTTGTCTCTTGTCCTTCTTTATACCCTCCACATTCAATACATCAATGAACCCTATTCTACCTTTAAGATACTTGTAGAATCTGACTACTCCACTTTCACATCTATCACTCTAGTCCAAGGTACCATCATCTCTTGCTAGCCCCGTAAGTAGTCTTCCCAATTCTACCCTTGTTCCAGTATGAGCTGAACTGTGTTCCCTCCAAATTCATGGGTCAAAGCTCTAACCCCCTAGTACCTCAGAATTGGGATGTATTTGGAGACAGGCCCCTGAAAGAGATGATTAAGTTCAAATGAGTACATGAGGGTGGGCCCTAATCCAATCTGAGCCATGTCCTTACAAGAGAAGGAAACGGGGACCCACAGAGAGACACCAGGGATACACAAGAACAGAGGAAAATCACATGAGGATGCATGGAGAAGGCGGTCTGCACCCCAAGGAGGGAGGTCTCTGAAAAAATTACACCTGCCAACATCTTGATCTTGGACTTCCAGCCTCCAGAACTGGAGAAATACATTTCTGTTGCTTAAGTTAGGGGTCCCCGACCTCCAGGATCTAATGTCTGATGATCCATCAGGTGAGGGCTGATGTAATAGAAATAAAGCACACAATAAATGGGATGTGCTTGAATCATTCCGAGACCAACCATTCCCCTTCCTCCCCACTCCCCTTCCCCATCCTGGTCAACAGAACAATTGTCTTCCACGAGACTGGTCCCTGATGCCAAAAAAGTTGGGGAACCACTGGCTTAAGCCACCTCAGTTCAGTCGCTCAGTCATGTCCAAATCTTTGCGACCCCATGAATCGCAGCACGCCAGGCCTCCTTGTCCATCACCAACTCCCAGAGTTCACTCAAACTCATGTCCATCGAGTCGGTGATGCCATCCAGCCATCTCATCCTCTGTCGTCCCCTTCTCCTCCTGCTACCAATCCCTCCCAGGATCAGAGTCTTTTTCAATGAGTCAGCTCTTCGCATGAGGTGGCCAAAGTACTGGAGTTTCAGCTTTAGCATCATTCCTTCCAAAGAACATTCAGGACTGATCTCCTTTAGAATGGACTGGTTGGATCTCCTTGCAGTCCAAGGGACTCTCAAGAGTCTTCTCCAACACCACAGTTCAAAACCATCAATTCTTCAGCGCTCAGCTTTCTTCACAGTCCAACTCTCACATCCATACATGACCACAGGAAAAACCATAGCCTTGACCAGACAGACCTTTGTTGGCAAAGTAATGTCTCTGCTTTTGAATATGCTATCTAGGTTGGTCATAACTTTCCTTCCAAGGAGGAAGCGTCTTTTAATTTCATGGCTGTAATCACCATCTGCAGTGATTTGGGAGCCCCAAAAAATTAAGTCTGACACTGTTACCTCTGTTTCCCCATCTATTTCCCATAAAGTGATGGGACCAGATGCCATGATCTTACTTTTCTGAATGTTGAGCTTAAAGCCAACTTTTTCACTCTCCACTTTCACTTTCATCAAGAGGCTTTTGAGTTCCTCTTCACTTTCTGCCAGAAGTGTTGTGTCATCTGCATATCTGAGGTTATTGATATTTCTCCCGGCAATCTTGATTCCAGCTTGTGTTTCTTCTAGTCCAGCATTTCTCATGATGTACTCTGCATATAAGTTAAATAAGCAGGGTGACAATATACAGCCTTGATGTACTCCTTTTCCTATTTGGAACCAGTCTGTTGTTCCATGTCCAGTTCTAACTGTTGCTTCCTGACCTGCATATAGGTTTCTCAAGAGGCAGGTCAGGTGGTCTGCTATTACCATCTCTTTCAGAATTTTCCACAGTTTATTGTGATCCACATAGTCAAAGGCTTTGGCATAGTCAATAAAGCAGAAATAGATGTTTTTCTGGAACTTGCTTTTTCAATGATCCAGCGGATGTTGGCAATTTGATCTCTGGTTCCTCTGCCTTTTCTAAAACCAGCTTGAACATCTGGAAGTTCACGGTTCATGTATTGCTGAAGCCTGGCTTGGAGAATTTTGAGCGTTACTTTACTAGCGTGTGAGATGAATGCAATTGTGTGGTAGTTTGAGCATTATTTAGCATTGCCCTTCTTTGGGATTGGAATGAAAGCTGACCTTTTCCAGTCCTGTGGCCACTGCTGAGTTTTCCAAATTTGCTGGCATATTGTTACAGCACTTTCACAGCATCATCTTTCAGGATTTGAACTAGCTCAACTGGAATTCCATCACCTCTACTAGCTTTGTTTGTAGTGATGCTTTCTAAGGCCTACTTGACTTCACATTCCAGGATGTCTGGCTCTAGGTCAGTGATCACACCATCGTGATTATCTTGGTCGTGAAGATCTTTTTTGTATAGTTCTTTGTTGGGGGCCAGAGTGAGGTACTCCGCCCATGGCAAAGGTCATGAGGAAGGAGGCTCGACATACGAAAATGCGGGATCGAGCCTCAGGAGTCCCCCTGGAAATCCTCGAGCGTCTACCCCCATAACCAGAGCCTGCCTACTTTACTACTTTGTGCTCTTACCTACACCTCTGACTTTACGGGGGGCTGTCCCCCACCACCTCTTTCGGAGAAGGAGTTAACCTAGAGCTCCAGTTAATAATAATTCCTGGGCGTGATAAGAGTGTTTTAACCTACAAACTCCTCTGAAGGTTCTCTAGCCTGCCTGACAGGCTCCTCCGGCCACATGTGATTGCTCACAGCCTCCCAACCGTGAGAGGCACGAGATGCTTTAAACCTTCTAAAAACAGGTTCCTTAGAAAAGTTAGAAAACTATTAGTTTAAGTATAATGGGCTGATTAGAAATTGTATTGGTGAAGGGTTTTTCATTTGTTGAGCCAATGTTTGTTGCTAAGTCTCCACATCCCCTGCCCTTACACACATTAATGAATATATAGAAGAAATAAGTATTAACCTTTGATATTAATCACGTTAGACCTTAGGCTAAGTAAATTCTTTCCTTAACTAAAACCCACTACACCCTCACCCTGTAGGAATGTAACTTTACTTGGGTGGCGTCTGTTTTGAGAATAATCAGCCCTGGAGAAATAAGTGTCCTGATTGACTGACCGCTGTCACAAGGAGAGGGTCGTAAATTGTCAGCAGGCCCCCTTGGCCAGAAGATGATGTAACACCCCTAAGACCTCTGTATACATTTGTGTGAAGCACCTGACTTTAATAAAAGTCAGGACTGCTGTCCCCACGTGACTTTTGTATAACATCTTAGTGTATAAAAACAGACTCTGGAAAATAAAGAATTGGGATCAGTTTCTCGAAATACTGGTCTCCCCATGTCTCTCTCTCCCTCTGGCTGAGTCTCCATCTGGAGCGCGGAACCCACCATGCTTACTAATTTTGCCTGGGCTTCTAAGATCCGACCGGGGAGGCCTCAGTGTCTCCTCTCCTTCGGGAGAACGGAAGGACGCCTGCGGCCTACGTAAGTGGTGCAAGCTTCTTGTCTTGAAGTTTTATTGGTCCCCCGCGTAAACCAAGCTACTCAGCCTCTTTTCTCCACTGAATTTTCCTACTGAGCTATCCTTATTCTATTACTCTTTATATCTCTAATTAATATCTAATTGAAGCTATCGTATCCTGACCCTCGCCGACGCCGTCTCTCCTTCGAATACCCTGGATCAGCCGGGGCTGGTCCCCGGCAGTTCTTCTGTGTATTCTTGCCACCTCTTCTTAATATCTTCTGCTTCTGTTAGGTCCATACCATTTCTGTCCTTTATCGAGCCCATCTTTGCATGAAATGTTCCCTTGGTATCTCTAATTTTCTTGAAGAGATCTCTAGTCTTTCCCATTCTGTTATTTTCCTCTATTTCTTTGCACTGATCGCTGAGGAAGGCTTTCTTATTTCTCCTTGTTATTCTTTGGAACTCTGCATTCAGATGCTTGTATCTTTCCTTTTCTCCTTTGCTTTTTGCTTCTCTTCTTTTCACAGCTATTTGTAAGGCCTCCCCAGACAGCCATTTGGCTTTTTTGCATTTCTTTTCTAAGCCACCTAGTCTGTGGTATTTTATTATGGCAGTCCTAGCCAACTAGCAAAACATCCCTCTGCCACCCAT
This sequence comes from Bos taurus, assembly GCF_002263795.3. Taxonomy (NCBI): domain Eukaryota; kingdom Metazoa; phylum Chordata; class Mammalia; order Artiodactyla; family Bovidae; genus Bos; species Bos taurus. Next base: position 53,753,925 of record NC_037334.1, on the reverse strand, counting down.
TTTTTATACAGCAGCCCAAGAGATCTTTTAGAATTATATCAGTTCTCTGCTCAACACTCTCATTTGCTGCCCATTTCACTCAGAGTAAGAGTCTCAGTCCTCATGTGGCCTGGAACGTCCCATTCTCCTCCTGCCTACATTACCTCCCAGGGCTGCCGGGCCGCAGCACTCCCCAGGGCGTCCTGCAAGTCTTGCTCCTCCCCCTCACTGTGCTCCAGCCCCACTGACAGCTCAGAAGTTCCTCAGACACACCGCTGTCCTTCCATGGCCTTTGCATACACTGCCCTCTCTGCCCCAGACCTTCTCCCCCCACATCAGCGTGACTCTCTTCCTCACTCTTTAGGTTACCCTCAAACATCATCCTTAAGAGGACCTTCCTAACTGTTCTAACTGGACCTCATTACATAGTTTCGAATCTCTTAGCACTTAGCAGCACCTGATATATTATCATACGTTTCATTGTTTCCTTGGATATTGTTTAGTTCTCTCAACTGGCAAGTAAGCTCCTTGAAGACTGGGGCTTAATTTTGTTCACATGACTCTATCTTCAGTGCCAGCGACAGTGCCCGGCATAGAGAAGTTCAGTAAAGGGTGTGCTGTGCGCTGTGCTTAGTCGCTCAGTCGTGTCCAGCTCTTTGCAACCCCATGGACTGTAGCCTACCAGGCTCCTCGGTCCATAGGGATTCTCCAGGCAAGAATACTGGAGTGGGTTGCCATGCCCTCCTCCAGGGGATCTTTTAACAAAAGAAAGGGTGAAGGAATTAAGGATATTTGAGTCACCTTTAAGACTGATCACTTTTCTTGTTAGAAAGCTCAGAACCCATCTGTGTGCTGTCTTTACTAAGGGTTGCTGCTGCTAAGTCGCACTCAAGCATATATGCAAGAACCTGGTTTTGTCTGTTTCCCATCCTGTTTTCCTTTTGCTTTTATTTCTTTTACTGAGATATACCGTGTGCATTGGCAAGCTGCCTTAGTTTCAGAAATGGCATTGAGTACAACGCAATGAACTTGCGAAGACATTTAAAATATTTCTCCAGTTTCTGGTCTTCTGAGATGGCTGTTTGATCTCTGGCTGCCTTGGGAGTGGGAAAGGACACTGGAGTGGTCCCAGTCCAAATCGCTGGACATGGGGTCCCCTGGTCACAGGAATTTCTGGGGGAATTCTTCTGAAGTTCAGTGAATTCTCCTAGGGACCATCAGCTTCAGCAGAAGAAAAGAGACTCTTTTGAAGGCCTGATGGTCAAAGAGTGCAGAAAAACTGCACTTTGGGATAGAAAAGTGCATCTTCTCAGCTTATGAGATGTCAGGCTAAAGTTGAAAGGAGAGCCCTTAAATCTGCCCACCCCCACAGGGCGCAAGGGCAATTTCTGAGTTAAGTGTCTAGGTGCCAGGAAACATGGGGACAGAGTGAACACTGTCTGGCCGACTGGGTTCCTAGAGAACACCCCTCACTGGCTGTCACACTCATAGGGCTCACACTGACCACAGGGACAGGGAACACAGGGTAAAGGTTCCCCAACCACTGCACAGACACTTGGCCTGTGCCCCTCTGTTCCCTGGGGGTTGGATCTTGCAGGCTAAGACCAGGGACAGTGCTCTGACCTCTGGTATCCAAGTTCCCAATTGCTGTGTTCACACAGTCCTGCCCCCAGCCTGTGGCAGAGGTAAAAGCCACTCCGGTCTGAAAGCAGCAGCAGCTTCTTCTCCCAGAGGAGGCTGCAAACTACCATGAGCCCTTTCATCAAAGAATTGAGTGGTGTTCACACCAGTTAGAATGGCCATCATCAAAGAAGTTCATAAATGATAAGTGCTGGAGACGGTGTGGAGAAAAGGGAACCCTTCTACACTGTTGGTGGGAATGTAAATTGGTAAAACCACTATGGAGAATAGTGTGGAAGTTCCTTAAAAAAACTAAAAATAGGGCTACCATATGGTCCAGCAATCCCACTTCTGGGCATATAACCAGAGAAAGCCATAATCCGCAAAGATACATGCACCCCAACATTCACAGCAGCACTGTTTACAATAGCCAAGACATGGAGGCAACCTAAATGTTCACTGACATAGGAATGGATAAAGATGCTGTGGTACATACACACACTGGAATACTCCTCAGCCATTGAAAATAAAGAATGCCATTTGTAGCAGCAGGGAAGGACCTAGAGTTTACCATATTAAGTGAAGTCAGACAAGACAAATGTATCACTCATGTGTGGACTCTAATTTTTAAAAGTGATACAAATGAACTTATTTACAGACAGAAACAGATTTAACAGATATTGAAAACAACCATATAGTTATCAAAGGGGAAATGAGGGGGTGAGGGATAAATCAGGAACTTGGGATGAATGTACACACTCTATATAAGACAGATAACCAACAAGGATCTACTGTATAGCAAAAGGAACTCTACTGCGTGTTCTGTGGTAACCTATATGAGAAAAGAATCTAAAAAAGAACAAATATATATAACTGAGTCACTTTGCTGTACACCTGACGCTAACACAACGCTGTAAATCAACTATACTCCAATAAAATTAAAAAATAAAAATAAAGTAAAATATAAGACTGCTTCTTTCTTTAAAAAAAATAGAACTGGGTGATGTGGACAGTTTTCTGATGGTTCTCGCATACTCCCCTTCGCCCCCCCCCCACCAAAGCTTTGTCACAGGCCAGGCCAGAAGCTGTGGTGTTTTTCCATCGTAATTTCTTGGCCTTAGACTCAATGTGGCCTCAGATTATATCACTTTTCTTTCTCTGCTTCTTTGTGCTCTGTTGATCAACACTTCCCCTCAGTTGCTGAGGGAAGTCTAGTTGAGTCAGGAAAAAAATTGGGGTCTATTGGACAGAAATTCAAACTGACTGTTGTAAAGCAGTGGCTTCCTGAGTGTCCTGGTACATTAGCATCTTTTATGCAGCAGTTTTCAATGTAAATGTGTTCAAATTGCTGAGAGATCTGTGGTTAAAGTCACCTTTAACCACAGGAAGCCATCGTACCCAGTCTATTTAGTGAGTCTGGGGTGGGAACAAGGAACCTGTACAGATTCTTCAACAAGTACCCAGGAGACAATGTAGGCAGCCTATGGACCACACTGTGAGAAACACCTCCTAAGGACCTGGTTAGTGATCCCAGTGTCTGGGTCTGGCTACTCACCTACCAATCAGAACTTATGGCGCTATGTCTGTTCTTCTCCACAGAGGAATCCAGCTCACTCTAAGTTGGGGCTCCACTGCCACAGGAAGTACTTCGTTCAGAAAAAAGCAGACTTTCATCTTTGAGATCCCTTCCTCGGGTGTTGGGGCACCCAGCACCACCTGAAAACCACGGTACAATACTTGTCAGCATAGAATCTCTGAAGAAAAATTCCGACGTGCCCCAGTCGTTGAGATCTTTAACAAAAATGATTACAGAAATGGAAAGTACGAGTGTAACCATTTTACAGAGCTTTTCTCTCTTTTCCTGGGTCTCGTGGAAATCCCCGGGGTGAAAGCGGCCACTTAGAGTCACCCACCTGACTGGGAGACTGGCCGCTCCACTGTATTCAGGAGCAAGGGAGGCAGTGGCGATAGCTGTATCCGCCCATCATCCGGAGTCAGCGAGGCTGGCACACATCCTGAACAGCTGCATATGAGCACTGGTTGGGCTCTTCCATGGCAGGTGCCAGGTTGTTGCAACTGCCCGGGAGAACATTCTCTGTCAGCAGGGCTAGCCGCACCTGGAGGGAATGATGTAATCTTCAGGAATGCTAGATACGCCTGCATGCAGACAAGCGCACTGGGGAAAATCAGCAGCCTCAGCACCCAATTCAACTGCAGAACTTGTGGTCACACTTGCCTGTCCAGGTGGGATGCTTCTCAGGGAGACCAGATGGCTTCATTTGTAGTTTATGATAAAGCTGAAGTCTCGTGCAAATGAATGTAACTCCCATTTTCCAGTCAAAGACAATGGAACCATGGGGCTAGTCTTAAGCTTAGCTCCTCTCCTAATCTCCCACCTCTAGTGAGTATCACTGGGGCTGCTTAAGCCATTGTTCTCTCTGATTCATTCAACAAACATTTACCAAGCGCCAACTATGATAATCACAACTCACACTGTCTAAGTGATTGCCCTGGGCCAGGCACTGGTCTAGGCTTGGCACGTCCATCTCATGCAATTCTCATCAAACCATATGAGTGAGAGATCCCATTTTACAGATGAGGAAATTGAGGATCAAAGAGGTGACTGTCTAAGATGCCACAAACAATAAGACATAGAGCAGGGACTTCCCAGGTGGTCCAGTGGCTTAGACTCTGAACCCCCATTGCAGGGGGCCTGGGCCTGCTCAGGGAACTAAATCCCACATGTTGCAACTAAAGATTCTACATGCCAAAACAAAGATCGAAGATTCCGAGTGCTGCAACTGAAACCCGGCATGGTCAAATAAACATATAAGTAAATAAATTTTTTTTAATAAAGGAGATACAGAACAGACTCCCAGGCAGTCAGCCCTTCCTGTGTGCCAGGCTGAGCTGAGGCAATGTCCTCTTCATGCCTTTCCATGGATTCACTGATCTGTTCATACTACAAACCTTTATTCTTACGCGGTGTCCCCTCAGCCTATCCACCTTACACACTCTGACACTGGCCCTCCTTCCCATCTATTAGCCCTCCCAGGTAGATTCTCCTCACTTCCCCTGATGCCTTGTCACCACTCTCCTGATCTTCCCTCCACTCTGCGGCTCTCCCACTGTTTGGTCTCTTGAACCCTGGTGTTGTTCAGAGTTCTCTGACACTCAGCCCTACAACCTTTACCTCAGGAAGACACCCCCAACCCACCCCTTCCCCATATTCACAACTCCACAGTGTGATCTCGCTGCATACTGGAGATGCCTTTATCCCAACACGATATCCCATGACAGGTGGCACTTCTAGTTTTCAGAATCCCCTATTAAAATGACTTCATGAAGTTGGACTGGTGTCCACCTCTCTACACGGCACATGATTGGTTTCCAATAAATGTCTGTCAAACTGAGCAGAACTGACTCACATGCTTTATATACCAAGGGTATGAGCAATAGAAAAGGCAGAACTGGCATTTTAATACAAGATGGTAAATATAACCTCATGAATATCACTCATGGTTGGAAGAGAGAAAAACAGGACACAAATATGCTAACAGAACTATACAGGAAGGGCCATAACACATAGGATAAATGCATGACTCAGGAATCTGACCACCTGAAATCCTGGCTCCCAAGTTGGTAACTATGTGATGCAGAGCCAGTGACTGTACCTCTCTGATGCTGAGTCCCATCCACAAGTGGAACTAACTCATCTTACAGGATTGTGGGAGGATCAATGAGATAGTCCCACTTACAGATGAATGTTGTATTTATTTTTTGTTCATAATGTATGGATTTGATAATGAAAGACTGAGGGAGGAAGAAACAGTATAGTATTTTGAGACTATGATACAAACCCCCAGGTCAGACAAAAAAATGCATGTGAGAACTGGCCAACCAGAGGTCCAGATTTTAACATTTTTAATTAGCCATATTTAATAATGAAGAAACTTCATATTAAGGAAAAAATCCAGAGTTCTGACTTCTCTTGAGAAGCTAGAAGAGTTGGCTGCTATGGGCTTCTACCTCTCCATGGCAGTAATTGTCTGGGTTTGTATACTAACTGCTCATTTAGGCAGACATCAGCGCTCTAGCTTCCCCAGCATCTCCCATGCCCACTGCTTCTTACTTGGCCTGCTTCACATTATAGGTATTTGAGTTTGCAACCCCTGTCATATATGATGCCTTCTCAATACCAATATAGTTTATTATTATGCACAGTTCTCCTCTGTTCAAAAATCTAGTATAGCTCTCTAGTACCTCCATCATTGAAGTCAAACTTTGTCATCTTCTCAGTCTGGAGACCCATCCAGTCTTACTTCACATGACTCCCCATCACACCTTAGCTCCTCCCTGCTATGGGGCTGGCATGGCCCTTCCCTCCCTTCTGCTCACCTGCCAAAGCTAAGCTCAGGTTCAGCCACTTCTCCCACTCTCTGCAGCCTGGGGTGCTCTCAGTCCCCCAGACTTGCATGGCATGATGGGTAGGAGCAACCAGGATTCCAGTGCAGTCAGAGGTTCTTGGGCTTTACCCCACAAGGAAACCTGCCTTTGTCCACTCTGTTCTCTCCTTTCCCCCTGCCCCTCTGGGGTCCCCATCCCTGCTGGACCTAGCCCTGGACTTCTGTGATTTTAAACAAAACCAGAATGAGGTGGGAGAAATAAGACAAGAGCCATGGGAGATTAGGGGAAAAGGAAGAGACAATCGGGGCTAACCCAGGGGGGTCAGTTGCACAGGAAGGAGAAAGGGAGGGGCTGCAGCAGCATTGGGAAAGACTGGAAGTCCAAGGTCAGGAAGGGAATTTGGCATATAGGGAACTTCCATGCTGCTTCCCCCTGTAGCCAGAACCACACCCTTCGGGACTCCCTCCGTCTTTGGTTTTCTATGGCAATTCTATCTTCTACAGGAAGAGTGGAAGCTCCATGAGGACAGACGTCCAACTTAGCACTCCATTGTTTCTCCCAGAGCCAGAGATTCCACAGGTTCATGCAGAGTGACAGACCTCAGTATCCTCAGGTGTTCTCAGGTAAGTGGCCTGAAGAAGATGTTAGGCATCAAGAAGTGGGCTCTTAGATCTCACTTCCTGGCAGAAGTGTGATGAGATCATATAGCAAGGTGGTTTTGCCTCCCAGCCAATAACCAGAGAGATGCTTTGGACTGGAGAGCAGTGGTGCTCAAGCTAGAGCCTGCAGAGCAATCACCTTGGGGGAGAGTGGGAGCTGCTTATTAAAAGAAATGGCTGCCCCGCCTCCAGGGTATCGGATACAGCTATCTGAGATGGGGCCAAGAAGTTGCTTTTCCAACTACTTCCCAGGTAGTTGGACCAGGGATCACACTTTTGAGAAACCTAGCTCTAGAGTCCAAGGTTGTGTGGTGTTAGTCGCTAAGTCTCATCTGACTCTTTGCGACCCCATGAACTGTAGCCGGCTCGGCTCCTCTGTTCATGGAATTCTCCAGGCAAGAGTACTGGAGTGGGTAGCCATTCCCTTCTCCAGGGCATTTTCCCAGCCCAGGGATCAAACTCAGGTCTCCAGCATTGCAGGCAGATTCTTTACTGTCTGAGTCACCAGGGAAGCCCAGAGTCCAGGACTGAAGTCTAACTCTGAAGCCACATCATTCAGCTACTTGATGGAAGAAAAGTAACTGCTCCCTGCTCCACTCTTCCCTGCCTAGCAGGTCACTCAACCTTTCGTTTTCAGGGCCTTCATCCAGACCCTAAATGCCTACGACATTATAGGGTGCCCCCTTGTGGCACAAATGGAAAATTACCTGAACTGAAATCTCACTTTTCAGTTCAGTTCAGTTCAGTCGCTCAGCCGTGTCTGACTCTTTGCGACCCCATGAATCACAGCACGCCAGGCCTCCCTGTCCATCACCAACTCCCGGAGTTCACTCAAACTCATGTCCATCGAGTCGGTGACGCCATCCAGCCATCTCATCCTCTGTCATCCCCTTCTCCTCCTGCCCCCAGTCCCTCCCAGCATCAGTCTTTTCCAATGAGTCAGCTCTTAGCACGAGGTGGCCAAAGTATTGGAGTTTCAGCTTTAGCATCATTCCTTCCAAAGAATACCCAGGACTGATCTCCTTTAGAATGGACTGGTTGGATCTCCTTGCAGTCCAAGGGACTCTCAAGAGTCTTCTCCAACACCATAGTTCAAAAGCATCAATTCTTCGGCACTCAGCTTTCTTCACAGTCCAACTCTCACATCCATACATGACCACCGGAAAAACCATAGCCTTGACTAGACGAACCTTTGTTGGCAAAGTAATGTCTCTGCTTTTGAATATGCTATCTAGGTTGGTCAGAACTTTCCTTCCAAGGAGTAAGCATCTTTTAATTTCATGGCTGCAATCACCATCTGCAGTGATTTTGGAGCCCAGAAAAACAAAATCTGACACTGTTATCCTTAATAAAGTTTGTTAAACAAACTTAGGTTTATTTCTGCCAGACAAAAGATCCCTGGAAACTTGAGATGCTCATCATTCACTAGATCTGGCCCATGAGGAAGGGCCAAGGGTCCATTCAGATGGGTGATGAGTTGAATACTTGGCATTCTGAGGACAATTCTTGTCCTTTCTGAGGACAGCAGAAATGATTTATTCTCTTGGCTTTGGGATTTTACAGGGTGAGAAGTATTTTAGGAGAATAGTCCATACCAGATTACTCACTAAATTCTCTGTTGGAGAAGATGCCTTTGTAACAGATGTTGCTGCTGCTACTGCTAAGTCGCTTCAGTCATGTCGGACTCTGTGCGATCCCGTAGACGGCAGCCCACGAGGCTCCCCCATCCCTGGGATTCTCCAGGCAAGAACACTGGAGTGGGTTGCCATTTCCTTCTCCAATGCGTGAAAGTGAAAACTGAAAGTGAAGTTGCTCAGTCGTGCCCGACTCTTAGTGACCCCATGGATTGCAGCCTACCAGGCTCCTCCATCCATGGGATTTTCCAGGCAAGAGTACTGGAGTGGGGTGCCATTGTCTTCTCCGGTAACAGACGTTAGAATTGGACAATTTCAAAGCCCTGGAAGCACTGTGTGACCAAGAAGGGACCTTAGGAGGACTATGAACCATTTCCCCTCTGGCCTCCCTGAAATGAGAAAGCTGGCATTATTAACTGTGATCTAGTGTGAAAACACTCTGGCGCCCAACTCTGTTACTAACTGATTTGGCAAAAGCACAAACTTCTTGCAGGAATTACAACATCTTTATAGGCTTTGCTGCCACCTGCTGCTCAGGCCTGGGATGTGCAGGAAATGGTAACCAGGAAAACGTCAGCGGAGCAGGTTTCTCAGCCTTTATAGTATATTAGCATCTGCTAGAGGACTTGTTAAACCATAGATTTTTGGGCTCCACCTCCAGGGATTCTGATTCAGCGGAACTGAGATACAGCCTGAGAATCTGCATTTCTAATAAATTCCTGGATGACGAAGATGCTGCTGGCTGGGAGGCATGCAACTGGATGGCATTTGTAGTTTCTCTTTACATCATACATACACCAGAATCTGACCATCAATCAGTGTAAGTTGCAAGCAACCAAAAGCCTCTAACTTAGGGTTTCTCACCTTGGGCCCTACTGATATTCTGACATGATAGTTTTTCTGTGTGTGTGTTTTGGGGGGTGGGAGCTATTCCGTATGTTGTAGGATGTTTAGCAGCATCCCTGTCCTCTACCCGCTAGATGCCAGTAGCACCCCTCTCAGGCATTAGCGCCTGAGAACCGCTGCTCTAAAAGGTGGGTAGATGTTCCTCTCTCACTTGGTAGACTGTGACAGTGTCCCATAGTGTTGCCTTTAATACAAGATGCTACTGACCTACAGTAAATTTTCAGTTCGATGGGTTTAACTAACAACAAAAAATAACAGCTTACATTCGTTGACTACCTACTCTAGGCAAGGCACTCTACTAATGCTTTTTAATTACCCTCTTTAACTCCTACAACCACTTTCTTACTAATGAGGAAAATGGAGCTTCCATGGATTAAATAACTTGTCCAAGGTCATGGTTAATACCAGTTAGATTTGGCTGGGACAGGGGAGTGTGGGGCTGAGCCAACCAGCACAGTCCCATAGCAATATAAAGCAAGTCACAAATACAAGCCATATATATAATTTTACATTTTCTTGAAGTCACATTAAAACAGAAAAAACAGTCAAACTAATTTTCATATCCTCTATGTGAGAATCGGATGATAAAGAAGGCTGAGTGCCAAAGAACTGATGCTTTTGAACTGTAGTGCTGGAGAAGACTCTTGAGAGTCCCTGGACAGCAAGGGATCAAACCAGTCAATCTTAAAGGAAATTAACCCTGAAAATTCACTGGAAGGACTGATGCTGAAGCTGAAGCTCCAACACTTTGGCCAGTTCAGTTCAGTCACTCGGTTGTGTCTGACTCTTTGCAACCCCATGGACTGGAGCACGCCAGGCCTCCCTGTCCATCACCAGCTCCCAGAGCTTGCTCACACTCATGTCTATTGAGTCAGTGATGCCATCCAACCATCTCATCCTCTGTTGTCCCCTCCTCCTCTTGCCCTCAATCTTTCCCAGCATCTCGGTCTTTTCTAATGAGTCAGTTCTTTGCATCAGGTGGCCAAAGTACTGGAGCTTCAGCTTCAGCATCAGTCCTTCCAATGAATATTCAGGACTTATTTCCTTTAGGATTGACTAGTTTGATTTCCTTGCAGTTCAAGGGACTCTGAAGAGTCTTCTCCAATACTATAGTTCAAAAGCATCAATTCTTTGCCACTCAGCTTTCTTTATGGTCCAACTCTCACATCCATACATGACTACTGGAAAAACCATAGCTTTGACTAGACAGACCTTTGTCGGCAAAGTAATGTCTCTGTTTTTTAATGTGCTATCTAGGTTGGTCGTGGCTTTTCTTCCAAGGAGCAAGCAAGCAAGTCTTTTAATTTCATGGCTGCAGTCACCGTCTGCAGTGATTTTGGAGCCCAAGAAAATAAAGTCTGTCATGGTTTCCATTGTTTCCCCATCTATTTGCCATGAAGTGATGGGACCAGATGCCATGATCTTAGTTTTTTGAATGTTGAGTTTTAAACATCTACTTCTGCTTTATTGACTACACCAAAACTTTTGACTGTGTGGATCACAACAAACTGTGGAAAATTCTTAAAGAGATGGGAATACCAGACCATCTTACCTGCCTCCTGAGAAATCTGTATGCAGGTCAAGAAGCAACAGTTAGAACTGGACATGGAACAATGGACTGGTTCCAAATTGGGAAAGGAGTATGTCAAGGCTGTATACTGTCATCCTGCTTATTTAACTTATATGCAGAGTACATCAAGCGAAATGCCAAGCTGGATGAAGCACAAGATAGAATCAAAATTTCCAGGAGAAATATCAATAACCTCAGATGTGCAGATGACACCACTCTTATGGCAGAAAGCGAAGAGGAACTGAAGAGCCTCTTGATGAAAGTGAAAAAGGAGAGTGAAAAAGCTGGCTTAAAACTCAACATTCAAAAACTTTGGCCACCTGATGCAAATAGCCGATTCACTGGAAAAGTCCCTGATGCAAGGAAAGATTGAAGGCAGAAGAGGGCAACAGAGGATGAAATGGTTGTGTGGCATCACTGATTTAATAGACATGAATGTGGGCAAACCCCAGGAGATGGTGAGGGACAGGGAAACCTGGCCTGCTGCAGTCCATGGGGCTGTGAAGAGTCAGACATGACTTGGCGACTGAACACAATCTTCTATTTTGCCCAACATTTATGTCTAAACTGTTACCATTTTAACATGCAACTAATATTTTTTTTACATTGTTGATATATTTTACATTTTTTTATTCCACCTTGAGAGTTGTGCATGTTTTACACTCATAGCACCTCAGTGCCCACCAGCCACAGGTCAGGCGCTCTAGGGCTGTGCAGAATCACCCTGGACTAGACTTGCACCTCAGCCCAGCCACCCTCCAGCCTCCACGTGTGGAACATATGTGTCAATTTCACCTCGATGTCTTTTAGTTTCGGCCTATACTTCAGTCATTTTATCAGACCCGTGTACCTATTCATGGACCCTGCAATCTCTTCTTGGAATATCTCTACTTACTTTAAAACGAGGGTTGCAGTTTTGTGAAATTCATCAAACAGTAGACTCCTCATCTGGTGGCCAGCCTGTTAGCTATCATGTAGTTTTAGTTCCTACAGCTTTTCTATTGGCTGTTTTCCCACAGTCTGTGTTTGTATCTGCATCATGGAGACCATCTTAAGTGTCACTAATCAGTGAGGCACACATTTCTTCACACTCTCCTGTCTTTTTGGTTTATCCCCTCACATCCAGGAATGCTCACCCTCCCTCAGTGACTGTGCCTTTCAGTGGCCCCCAGACAATGCTTCTCCCTGCAGTTCTCATGCCGTCTTCAGTAAATGCTTCTGATCTGATCTCTTTGGAAAAAAATCACTCCCTAGAGAATTCTGCAGTAAATCCCTTAGTCTTACGAGATTTATTCGTTCAAATTTTACAGGCATGAATATCAAGACAGATATAAGTACTAACATCAACTTACACCAATAAAAAGTTGTAATAAGAGCTCATCCTTTTGAAATTATATTCCTACAAGCCATATGCTGTGCTCAGCACTCAACACACATTTTCTTATTTTTCCTAATAGTTCTACAAGGTAGGTGCAATTACAATTGCCATCCAGAAATGAGGAGAAGAGACAGACAGTATAAGAAGCTTGCCCAAGGTGTCCCAGCTAGCAACTGACAGAGGCGGGAATTGTATCAAAGTTTGATGATAAAGGTGATCTCCTCATCACCATGCTCCACTGTCTGAAAGGTGATTTGCAAGTATTGACTTCATTTCTGAGTTTGTAAGAGTGTGGGTGTAGATTATATCCCTTACCTCTTCTCTTTTTTCTTTTCAATTTAAAAATTTTTTTAAATTGGAGGATAATTGCTTTACAATGTAGTGTTGGTTTCTGCTGTGTAACGTGGATCGGCCGTAAGTACACTCATGTCCACTCCCTTTCTAACCTTCCTCCCACCCCCCACCCCCATCCCACCCTTCTAGTTTGTCACAGAACACCAGGTTGAGCTTCCTGTGTTACACAGAAACTTTCCACTAGCTATCTACTTTATATATGTCTTAGCTCTTCTCTTGATGAGGAAGAGAAATAAATAGTAGTATTATTTCACTTGCCAAGATATGGAAGCAATGTAAGTATCCACCAACAGATGAATGGGGGATTTCTCAGGTGGTCCAGTGGCTAAGACTCTGAACTCACAATGCAGGGGACTCGGGTTCCATCCCTGGTCAGGGAACTAGATCCCACATGCCGCAAGTAAGATCCGGTGCAGCCAAGTAAATAAATAAACTCATTTAATAAAAATGAAAAAACAGATGAATGGATAAAGAAGATGTGATTCATCTATACAATGGAATACTATTACATAGTATTAAACATATACTTTATATATAGTTATAAAAATGAAATTTTGTCATCTGCAAAAACATGGATGGACTTGGAGGGCATTATGCTAAGTGAAATAAGTCAGACAGAGAAAGACAAATACTGTATAATATCAGTATACAACAAACTAGTGAATATAACGAAAAGAAGCAGACTCACAGGTATAGAGCACAAACTAGTGGTTACCAGGGGGGAGTAGAGGGCAATATAAGGGTGGAGTCGTAGGTGATACAGAACTACAGGGTGTAAGATGGGCTCAAGGGTGTACTGCACAACATGGGATACATAGCCAATATTCTGCAATACCTGTGAATGGGAAATAACCTTTACAAATTGCATTACAGATTTTAAAACAATTTTGTAAAAGAAAGAATTTGGACATAAATGTGATCTGTCCAAACAGTCAAGATTTTGTAATAGCTGTGAACAGAGTGTAGCTTTTAAAAACTGTATAAAAGATTTTAAATTTTAAAAAATAATAAAATACAAAATTCTTGGTGTTCTAAGGACTGCCTCTGGAGCAAGATGCCAGGACCACTCAAGATGCAGTGCTCTCGCCTTGAACAGGGGGCTGGGACTCAGGTCTATCAGGAGTTCAACCGGGAGGCCCAGCAGGCCATGTATCGGGACCCAGAGCTAGCAGAGTATGGGCACCAGAGTGTGATGGGTTTAGGAGCGGATGGAGGTGGGGATGTGGAAGTGAGGGTGAAGCAGGTCTCTTGGAGAAGACAGGGAGAGAGGGTGGGAGAGGAAATGTGACAGGGCTCAGGGTGGGGGCAAGGTGAGGGATGATTTGCTTTGTAGTTTTGTTAAACATGAGCATGTTGCAATGCTGACGGTGAAAAATTAAAAGCTTGGGGAGGGGGTGGATGTGAATCAGCAAGGACCCTAAAGAGTCAGAACAAGGGAGGTGTTTGAAGCCCATGTCAGGATACATGTTTGCTGATGTCAAAGCCTTCTTGCACCTGTATTAGCCTATCACCTCCCCCGTCACTGTCTGCCAATCAGCCACTGTCAAGAGTGCCACGGTCAAGTGGCCTGAGAAGTTATGCATCTATAGTCAGAAACATGTTCCCCTCACTGGACGTAATTTCTTAACCCTATCAGTGAGGAAAGCACACAACACATGAAGCCAGAATACATATCCCCAGGCAGCCTTATATGCATGTGACAGTTTTTTTTTTGCAAGAAACATCAAGTCTGTCTAAAACAGCTCTCAAGGGTTGGCCTCAGATTCCTGAAATAATGCACCATTTGGATAACTTTCCTAAAAAGTCTTGTTAAAAGACAAATGGGGCAAAACAGTCAGGAAAAAAGCATCCACATTCATTGCTGCGTTATTCACAATGGCCAAAAGGTGGAAGCAACCCAAGTGTCCATCGATGGATGAACAGATCAACAAAAGGTAGTATGTTCATGCTATGGAATACTGTTCAGCCCTTTTGAAAAAGGAACATCATTCTGACACATGCCACAATATGGATGAACCTTGAGGACACTACGCTAGGTGAAATAAGCCAGTCACAAAAGGATGAATACTGTATGATTCCACCCATATATGGTATCTGGAGTAGTTAAATTCATAGAGACAGAAAATAGAATGGCAGTTGTCAGAGGCTGGGGTTGGGAGGGGGACATGTGGCAGCGTTGTCTACTGGGTACCGAGTTTCGGTTTGAGAAGAGGAAAAGAGTTCCGGAGGCGGATGATGGTATGGTTGCACAACAATGTAAACGGAACTGTACACTTAAAAATAAGATGGTAGTTTTATGTCATGTATATCTTACCCACAATTTTAAAAAGCAATTTAAAAGGGGCCACCTGATCCCTTGTTCTTATTATTAGATTGGCTCAGCTTTGCTTCTCAATAAAGGAAGCTCAGCCAAGAACAGGATGTTGAGGAGATGGATCTGGAAGAGCTGGTGAGAGGCAACAGTCCAAGGGTAAGTAATTCTCTGGGCTGTGGGATGTGCTTTGAGAAAGGGCAAGCCTTGAGTTCCAACCTGACTGAGAGGGATAGCCTTGTGGGTTCCTCAGGAGCAAGAGCGGAATCTGAGTCCCAGACACCTTGAGAAGCTGCTGCTGCTGCTAAGTCGCTTCAGTTGTGTCCGACTCTGTGCAACCCCGTAGACGGCAGCCCACCAGGCTCCTCTGTCCCTGGGATTCTCCAGGCAAGAACACTGGAGTGGTATTTGTTTCCTTCTCCAGAAGGTGACTGAGGGGAAGGAAAACAGCAGCCTTTATGGACTTGGCTTTACTGAGGGCCGCCTGGGCAGTGCCTTCCTCTAGGGGAGTAAGATTACTACTGTTCAGGCTCCGAGCTTGTTTAGAAAACCCTCACGCTGGTGGAAGGTAGACCTGACGCTGCATGTCAAAGTCAAGGGTGGGTCTGCGGGTGGTGGAGCCACGCCCATGGCCCGTGACCCTCTCAGTCTCATGCTTTTTTTAATCGAGCCAGCACCTCCTCCACCATCAGACCCTGGGAAAGGAAGCTGCTTGGCCACAGAAAACAGCATTTGAACCCTCATTAATGAGACAGACAGAATTGTTACACTAGCATGGGAACACTCAAGGAAGGAACAAATTTCATTTCCATGCATCTCTAGCTTGAATCCCAAGCTCAACATATGCTATTTTTATCAAATACTTTGTATTCTGTGACACGCTTTGCCAACTTTCTATTATTAGACACATCAGAAAAAAGTCCATGTTTGACTTCTCTTCCTTCTAACTTCTCCCTCACCATTTATGGGACGGGTGGTGGCTTGGGTGGGGGCCCTGTCCTTTCAACAGAGGGTAAGTGACAAGGAGATGACAGCCATCGGAAAAGTCACCTTGCTGCCAAAGCATCCAGGATACGGGCTCTACCTCCTCTGCAAATGACATCTTGTCCTTGGTTCACCCCAGCCCAGATGGCACAGCTGATGGGATAGGAAAACATATGTATTTTAGAGTATTTACAGCACCGTTTCTTGCCACCCCCACTTCCTCTGAAGGAGGATTTAGTCTTGGCCAGCTAAGTTTTGGAGACTTTCTAGTGCAGATTGTAGGAAAATAGGGGAGGGGTTCTGAACTTTGTGATGCTGTGGGTTGGATAAGTTGATGGGTTCACTGAAGAAAAGACAGGAAATCACCTATTGGAGAAAGCAGAATAGATCAGAAGGTGAGAAGGGGGACGAGAGATAGGAGCCAGGAATTGCCTGAATTGGGAGGAATTAAGAGATAAATTAAGGGGAAATGGAGTAGCTGCTAGGTTGCTATGAGGAGAATTTGGGAGAGAGATGGGAGATTGTTCAGAAATGTTGTTTATATTATGATTGGAACCCATCCTCCCCTTGGCATTTTTAAGAGATTTCAGTTCAGGCATAAAGTGGTCTTAAAGCTATTTTTTATATGAGGGCCTCAAGTTTATCTGGGCTTCCTTCATGGCTCAGCTGGTAAAGAATCCGCCTGCAATGTGGGAGACCTGGGTTCAATCCCTGGATTAGAAAGAACCCCCTGGAGAAGGGCAAGGCTCCCCACTCCAGTATTCCGGTCTGGAGAATTCCATGGACTGTATACTTCATAGAGTCACCAAGAGTTGGACACAACTGAGCAACTTTCACTTTGATTAACTTATGGGCTTCCCTGATAGCTCAGTTGTTAAAGAATCTGCCTGCAATGCAGGAGACCCCGGTTCGATTCCTGGGTCAGAAAAATCCACTGAAGAAGGGATAGGCTACCTACTCCAGTATTCTTAGGCTTCCCTTGTGGCTTAGCTGGCAAAGAATCCACCTGCAATGCCGGAGACCTGGGTTCAACCCCTGTATTGGGAACATTCCCTGAAGAAGGGAAAGGCTACCCCCTCCAGTATTCTGGCTAGTCCATGGGGTCACAAAGAGTTGGACATGACTGAGTGACTTTCACAAGTTTATCCAAGGCAGCCTGGACTACTGGAAGCTAGTGTTTAATGGTGCAGGAGAGCCACCCTTCACCCCACTTCTCCCATCAACACAGACTATAGTCTAGCTATTTCAAACTGGTGTCCTATGGGCTGGGTTTGGACCCTAGATGGGTCTTGTTTGGCTCATTGAGAGTTAATTTTTTAACCACCATTGAAAATTGGAATTTCACATTTAAAAAGTCTGCATTTCCTACTTCTCTTGGAAAGAAAAAACTGGAAAATCTGGCAACATGAGACTTTTATTCCCTAAAACAAAAATAGGTCCCTGCTCTCTGGTTGACCTTAGTGCTCGCCACTCACATAGTGTGCGCACATGTACATACACAGGGACGACTTCTTGAATCTACATTTCCTGCCAGCTGATCACAGCAGACTACATCACTGGGCTCTCCTCTCTTCCTGAGGACAATTAGAAAGTCTGGACCAAACGAGAATGAAATCAGCCTGAAGGCATCAAAGACAATAAGATAATGAAGAATCGCCAAACCAAGTTTTGGGAAAAGATAGCTGTTCAAGGCAGAGCAGACAATGGCACCCCACTCCAGTACTCTTGTCTGGAAAATCCCATGGACAGAGGAGCCTGGTAGGCTGCAGTCCATGGGGTCGCTAAGAGTCGGACACGACTGAGCGACTTCACTTTCCCTTTTCACTTTCACGCATTGGAGAAGGAAATGGCAACCCACTCCAGTGTTCTTGCCTGGAGAATCCCAGGGACGGGGGAGCCTGGTGGGCTGCCGTCTATGGGGTCGCATAGAGTCGGATACGACTGAAGCGACTTAGCAGCAGCAGCAGCAGCTGTTCAAGGAGACAAGCCCCAAAACTAGGGGTTCTTCCCCCTTGGGACATTTACTGCTTCAGGAAGAGAGAGCTAAGAAACTGAAAAGTTAAGCAGTACCTAGGCAATTTTGCATGTTGAATGGGACAAAAGGTGGAATCCAGTGCCCACCAAAGAAGAGAGGCACTGTAACTCCCCATTTTAGGCAAAGACCCTGAAGGACTACACCTTAACACTAGGCAAATCAGAAATAACCACAGATTTTGTAGAGCCTCAACCCAGCTTTCAATGAGTTTAATTCTTTAAGTTGGATTAAGACTATCCTAAATTGCTAATATCCCCAGGTGTCTAGCAGAAGCAAATGTTAAGTACTGTCTGGAAGAAGATAACACCATAATGTCACATGTTACTTCTACTAGCAATTTTTCACATACAATTTGAGCATGAAAATACCCAGATACCTAAGGAAAGAAGACAACATGAATGAGATCCAACAGAAACAACTACAATAGAAATAATCCCAGAGAATTCCACTTTTGGAGTTACTGGACACAGACTTTGGAGATGTAAAAATACAGCAGAGAACTGTAAACTTAAAGGTGTGTGTGCGTGGGGGGTAATCTTGATTTGAAAAATAACCAAGTAGAAATTTAGAGTTGAAAAATACAATAACAAAAGTGAAGAGCTCAGTGGATGGCTTCAAAGCAGATTAGGCATAGTCACAGGGGGAACTGATGAACCAGGAAGTCAGTTAGAAGAAAACATCAGGATGAAACATAGACACAATGATGGAAAATACTGTGGAGAGAATAACAGATAAGGAAGATAAAGTGAAGACTGAAGTTCTAGAAAGAGATGAGAGAGAATAGGGCAATAGCAATAATTTGAAGAGAAGATATTTGAGAAACTGCCAAAATTGACTAAAAGCAAGCCACAGTTTCCAGAATCCCTGGGAACCCCAAGCAGGACAAATAAAAAGAAAACTACACCTAAGTATCCTGCCAATGCAGGAGATGGGGGTTCAATCCCTGGTACAGGAAGATTCCCTGGAGAAGGAAATGGCAACCCACTCCAGTGTTCTTGCCTGGAAAATCCCATGGACAGAGGAGCCTGGTGGGCTACAGTCCATGGGGTCACAAAAAAGTCATTCGCGACTTAGCGATTAAATAACAACATGACCTAGGTATGTCATACTAAAATATATGAAAACCAAAGACCAAAAAAAAATGTTAAAAGGAGCTATCACTACTTGAGAAAATGGAATAGACTGTTAGCTTACTTCTTGACAGAAACAATGGAAGCTAGAAATTAACAGAATTTAAGTATCTTTCAAGTGCTGAAAGAAAATAAATGCCAACCTAGAATTCCATGCCCAGCGAAAGTAGCCTCTAATAAGAAAGGTTAAGACATTTTCAGGATTCTTTAATAGCTGCAGATACTAAAGCATCTTTAAGCAGAAGGAAAATGATTTAATATGATAGATATAGATGCAGGAAGAAATGAAGAACAATGCAAAGGTTAATCTGAGGAAATCCAAATGAAGTAGACTCTACAAAACAACATGGCAACGTCTACTGGGGATTTAAAAAGTTAAAATATATAACAAATACACGTAGTAAGGAGGGAGGACAAATGGAACTAAAATGTTCCAAAGTCCTTGTATTACTATGGAAGCAGACTGAAATGTTAATTAACGTTGTTATTGTTGATGGTTAGTTGCTAAGCCACATCCGACTCTTTTACAACCCCATGGACTGCAGCATGCCAAGCTCCCCTGTCCATGGGACTTTCCAGGGAAGTATCCTTGAGTGGTTGCCATTCATTGCCTTCCCAGGAGGTCATCCCGACCCCAGGAATGAACACTTGTCTCCTGTATTGGCAGGTGAATTCTTTACCACTGAGCCTGGGAAGCCCCATTAATTAACATTAGACTTTGATAAATCCAAGATAACATTGTGATTGCCATGATAACTCAAAAAAGAATAGTAAAAAAGTATATAGCTCGCAAGGTAACAGAGTGAAAAAATAGAATATTTAACCACTCCAAAGGCAAAAAAGAAGAATAAAAAGAATATAAAGCATGTGGGACAAGTGAAAGCATTTAACAAGATGTAGATATGGACCCAAATATATCAATAATTACATTAAATATGAATGAAAAAATACTTTAATTATAAGCCAAAGAATACTGAACTGGATTTTAAAAATCTATATATTGTTTATAAGAAACACATCTAAAATATTAATTTAAAAAATGTTGAAAGGGTGGACAAAATACAAATATTAAACAAAATTATATTAATAGTACATATTAGTGTAAGACAAAACATATTTTCAGCCCAAAAGCATTACTACAGCTAAAGAAGGATATATCAAATAATAAAAAGTTCAATTCATAAAAAAAATAGTGACTATAAATCTTGATTATAAAACTTGTACATCATACATTTTATGATGTAACTTCAAAAAATATGCAGCTAAGATTGACAAAAACCACAAGAAGTGACCAGATAAAGAAGTAAGGATGTAGATTATTTGAACATGATTAGTAAACTTGATTTGGTGCACTATTATGTATTATACAGCAATTATAGAATTCAGGTTCCCCAAGTATTTATGATCCGTGACCTTCTAAGCAAATTATAGGGCTAAAATTCTCTGTCTCATTTTATGTTAGGTATGGCTATAAGACTCATTTTGGCCAATGAAATGTGAGTAGGAGTAACTTCCAGCTGCTAGCTGTAACAGTAAACACCTCTCCCCTTTCCCTCCTATAAGTGGAGGGTTAGAGTTCCTTCAGTCTGGACCCTCAGTTGAGGATGACACGGAGCAGAGCTGCCTAGCCAATCTACAAATGGACATGCTGATGTTGATGTGTGAGAACTAGACCTGTGTTACTTCATGTGTGTGCGTAGTTGCTCAGTTGTGTCCAACTCTTTGCGACCCCATGGACTGTATGTAGCCCACCAGACTCCTCTGCCCATGGGGTTTTTCAGGCAAGAATACTGGAGTGGGTTGCCATTTCCTTCTATGGGGAATCTTCCTGACTCAGGGATCAAACCAGCAACTCTTATGTCTCCTATATTGCAAGCAGATTCTTTACCCACTGAGCCATCATGGAAGCCCTTGTTACTTTAAGTTACTGAAATTTGGAGATTATTTATAAATGTCATGTAACCCAGTCTATCTGAATTAATACAAGTAGAAAAAGCAAAGGACTGTTTTACAGGCACAGAGGTAAGCCTGTCTTGTACGAGTGTGGTGTGATACAAGTTTACCTGACTTAAGCTCTGGGGAGGTGGGGTGGGAACAGGGCTGGGGCAGGAAGACCAGCTCCCAAGAAGGGCCCATGAAGACTGTCTGGCAGCAAATTCTGAAGGACCTTGGATTAACAGCATGGAATAGATACTGTGATGGAAGGTGATAGTAACTGAGAGGATGAACTAGGGAGAATCTAGGTGGTGTTAAAGGAGGAAATCAGGTAGGGAACTTTTCCTGATGAACATGTTAAACATTTTCCCCCACTTCCTCGAAACAGACATTTAAAAAATTTGGTGAGAATTTTCCCAGCAATTGCATGCACAAGTAAACACTCATATAAACCAATTTTTTAAAAAATCAAATCAACTACATTCAATCTGCTGTTCAGAAAAAATTTTCCAGTTAATATCTTCACGGTTATTTTCTGAGTCATCTCAAAGAAATTTATCTCTTTTCTTTTTTTGGCAGCCCAGTATTCCACTGTATGGATGCATCAAATTATGAAGCTATTTCCCTGTTGACAGACATACAGTTTCACCATTACCTTATTGCAGTGACCAGATTGTGAATAATATCCATAGATTTTTATCTTTTTTTCTACAGGCAGCCAGACCAGTTTTGCCCACCATTCTAATAGTGAAAAGTTTAGGCTGGGTAACAGGAACACAATCAGGCCATTGGAGGTGACAATTTTGGTTAGGGAGTGCCTGGTATGCCTTGATTACGCCCAGAAGAGTGTCTCAAACATAGTGGGTACCCAATGAGCACCTGCTGAATGAATGAATGGACGGATGAATGAATCCACATCCAGGGTAGACCCTTACTGGGCCTTCCCTGCCCTCTCAGCATCTCCACCGCTGACCTTAGGGCCAGCCTGGACACTTTGCTGTGCGGTGCTGTCCTGAACACTGTAGCATGCTTAGCTCAGCATCTCCACCACTGACCGTAGGGCCAGCCTGGACACTTTGCTGTGCGGTGCTGTCCTGAACACTGTAGCATGCTTAGCAGCATCCTTTGCCTCTACCCACCAGATGCCATGAGCACAACCCAGCTGCAGCAACCAAAAATGTCTCCAAAAATTGCCAAATATTCCCTGGGGAAAATTTGCTTCCACTGATTTTCAATATGGACTGTTTTGTGTAAGAGTAAATGCCCTTTCTAAAACACAACTGACTCGGCAAAGGTTGATCCTACTTCTTGCCAATCCTGCCTCATTAAAATGCCCTTTCTTCCTGGATTTTCATATAGATTGCTGAATACCTTTTTCTGAGTTCAGATCTTATTCCTGACATCTTCACCATGAGTTAGGTCAATCTTCATTATATAGTGTCATCATACATTGACATTATATACATATATATGTTATATACATTAATACATTAATGTATATATACATTAATGTTTATATATATATATATATAATATACATATAATCCTCATTACACATTGTCTCATCACTGAATACCCTTCCTTGGAAGTACTTACCAAAGGTGAATCCTTACATTTATTTGAGAAATTACTAAATTAATCTATTTCCCTTCACTCAACTCCCTAGAGGGACTCATAAGTAAGAAGTTGGCATATCACATGTCAGTTCTTACTCATCATTTTTATATCTAGTGCCTAAAACAATTCCTGACACATAGTAGATGCTCAATGGGTGTTGGATGGATGGGTGGTTAAGATAGATGGATGGATGGGTGGGTGGGTGGATGAGAGCAAATTATCAGTCAACAAGGGCCACCCTAGGCTACAATGGGCTTCACCCATTTTTGCCCCTGTGCCTTCTAAAGCAATTATGAAAAATTATGTTATCTATACTCACATTTAAAAATTGATGCTAAATGGTCACCACCAAGTTCATATGGAATTAAGATAATAACTTCCAGCATATTATAAATATTGGATTTAAAAAATTAAACTCTGATATAATTCTTTAAATGTACCTATTAATCTATTGTTATTATTTCCAATATCCTCTACAACTTTCACAGTACTCTCCTTCAAGTTCAAGGGATGGAAAAGAAAAATCTGTGAAATTTAAAATTGCCTTAATTAGTTATTGAAGGAAGTTGAGTTAAATTATTAAAGGAACCTTTTTGTCTGGGAACTTGGACCTGGAAATTTTCACATTT
The DNA here is from genome assembly GCF_002263795.3 of Bos taurus. Classification (NCBI taxonomy): domain Eukaryota; kingdom Metazoa; phylum Chordata; class Mammalia; order Artiodactyla; family Bovidae; genus Bos; species Bos taurus. The sequence goes on along the minus strand of NC_037334.1, from coordinate 53,730,777 downwards.
GGGGCTATGGCTCCTGAGTTAAGATTTGTGAAAAGTGAGGGGTATGCTTTCCAGTAAGGATAGGATTATTATGAACACAGACATTGTTCTCAGGCTAACCAGTTTTAGGAAAAGATACCTTATAAAATCTGGGAACCTGGAAACGGGTTCTCTAAAAATATTCTTTGGTGTGCCCATTGGAAAATCTTGAAGACCACCATTCAGGGGGTAATTCATACCAGTGGCCAGCAGAGGGAAGTATTGTACAAGCTGCTAGGCTCTATCTCCCTGGCTCTCAAGTTATCAGAGAGAAAGGGCAATTCACCTTGGATGCAGAGGGGACCGCAGCTTGGGCAGTTCAGCCTAGTCCTTTCTGGTGTCTTGTGTTTGCACAGTGAATTATTCATAGGAAACTGGCTCCACAGAGAATGGAGGCCCAAGACTCTCCATCCTGCACCTTGAATCAGGGCCTGGGACTGTAAACCTTATATCTTTCTCCTCTTCAAGAACTGAGTTTGAGAAAAGAAATTGAGGAGTGAAGTCATGGATCTGAATCAAACGTGGGTTTTTGTTATTCTTATGAGATGAAAACAACAGTGAAATTTCAATGATTTATTGATTCAGGAGGCAGGGAGCAAAGTGACTGAAAACTCCTGCTCTGGAGTCGGCCAATGGGGCTGGGATCTCTCTTCTTGGCAAGCTCACCTTCCTGGCCTCTGCTTCTCTGGCTGTCAGATGGGAACAGGATTACCTTCTCCACAGAGCTGCTGTGAGGATAAATGAGATAACGCGAGAAAAGAGCTCAGGATGGGAACAGCATTTTGCAAGGGCTCAAGAAATAACTGTGGTGATGGCGAAGATAATGATATGGAACTGGCATTTTGTCAGGCATGAGCGTTTCAGAGCTTCCCATTTAGGCCTGAAGAGGAAGAATCAGAAGTGAAAAAAACAAGCTATTTACATATTGTAAGTTTTACAAATCCAGGAGTTAGAAGCAGAAGCAGCCAAAGGAAACAGGCAGAATCAGAGATTCAGAGTTACAGCCTCGCTCCTCCATGTCACTCACAAGTGCCTTCCAGGGCTGAGGTCCCACCCAGTGTTGTAACAGGGTCTCTGTGTCTACAGCACTGTGTAGATGATGGCTATATGTGTAGCCTCAGACATAGAAACAGTGACTTTGTTCATTGGATAGATCCTCTGTGAAACCTTAAAGGGTGGGGATGAATCGGTTGAAATAAAGTAGTAATTTAGACTCATTGCTCAGATATATTAAAAGTAAGGTTTAGAGCAAGCCCCGCCTCCCCCTCCTGCCTTACATGGGGAAAGGTAACAGGGACAGTTCAGAGACAGGCATGGAGACAAGTTGGATGGGATAACTGTCCTTTCACCTGGCAGCTGTCCAGCCCTCAAATAGCTCTTGTGTTTGGTCCAAAAATAAGATCACATGAGAAGGGGAGAAATAAATACGCAAGTATTCGTCCTTGGGCTTTCTGTGGGTCCACTAGCCGCTCTAGTAGGGCCCCAAGAGAGTGGCTTCACGCCACACTCCGCTGCCTCCCTCCCCAGGCTCTGCAAGGCTGGGGAGACAACCTGGAACAGGGCGCGTGTGGTGTGTGGTCTGCACATAGCCCGCCTCTGGGGGCTCCCCTGAGCTCCATACACATCAGAGAGGGAGCAAGAGAGGACACGCAGACCCAACCGTCTGGCCCCTAGGGGAATAAGGGCATCGCCTCCTTTGGTGAAGGCCACTCCCTTCTGATGGAGGATGGGAACTCCCTTCCTCCCGCAGAGGCCTGCCTGCTGCAGTCCTGCTAGGACAGTGTGGACGCCGTAGGCTGCCGCAGCTGCTAGCACCCCAGAAAGAAAGCGCCCCAGAGTCAAAGCAGCGGTGAGTACATTCGTTTCTCCAAGGGGCTCAGATTACTGTGGACTTTCTGCTTGACTTCAGGCTTTTGCTCTGCTTGAATGCTCTCCCCCACCCTCTTCTCCCTGACCTCAGTCAGTGGCAGGCTCGAGTCTATGTGATGGATGCTGGACTGAAACATTCCTTGTACTCCCCTCTCTCATTCAGACACTAGCTAGATTCCGGAAAGAACTGGGTGAGTTGAATTCTTAGCAGGGAAGCAGGAAAGGGCTGCTACCAAGTGAATTATCTTTGCTGAGATTCAAGAAGATATTTCCCAGAAAATCATTAACAAATCCCATTACGGTAATATTAATGCTTAGTTGTTGTTTTTTGTTTTTTTTTTAAAAGCTCTGCATCAAATAGGAAATAAAAAAAGAAAAGATGCCAGCTGATTCCTTGTAATTGGGCAAAAGGGAAGAACACAAATGAGATCGAAAAGCATCTGCAGAGTTTCCCTTCCCCTCACCTCCTCCCTATCTCCTGACGTCTTGGAACCCTGCAAAATACACTTAACAGATCCAAAAATTCTTCTCTTCGGAAAAAAGCAAGGGTTTGGGGGAGAACTGCTCTGTAAGCAGAGTCAAGGGAAGAAGAAGAAAGACGTTTTTTCAGAGTCTTGTGTTCTCTTCTTAATGTCTCTGCCTCCCAAGCACGTGACATGTACCTGTGCCTGTTTGGAGGTACAGAGAGATGTCTTCATCGCTTGCATGCACATACTGTTCTTCCTTGACACAGCTCTTGACTATGAATGCTATGTTAAGGGTAAGCCAACAAAATGCTAGTGGGAACAAGATAAATCCTTGAATAAATCTAGATTCTTTGAGTGACAACGGGCTGAAATCCAATTTGAAGAGACTTACACAAAAAAAGAAAGAGGAGGGGTGGAAATGTTTTCCTCATGTAACTGAAACGGCCACGGTTTTGATTTGGTAGGATCCAGGTGTTCAGACGATGGTGTCCTGAATCTGTCTCAGAGTCTCTATTTCTTGCTTTGCATCCTTGGATCATTCCATTTCCAGGAAGACCCACCCATCATGGTAGAGGATGGCTCCCAGCAGCTCGGGGCTGATACCCTACTGGTACAGCTGCCCTGCAAGAATGGGTGCTGTCCTTTCCCAAGAGTTCTAGCTGGGATCTCATTTCACTGAACCAATGTGGGAACTGTGTCCAGCCATGCCACAGGGGTATAGTCATCACCATCCAAAACCAAATGACCTGAAAGCAACGAAAGGCTGGTCCCAAAACAAGAAGGGGTCTGGATGCAGGACAGCTAGGGTCAACAGTTACCACTTTGTACTGCTTTTTTGGTGACCATTCAGATTAAGAGCCAAAACTCCTCCAACATAGCCCCTCCTCTTTCCTCCCTCTTAAGAGTTCACAAAAATGTATAAGTGACAGAAAGTCTCATAGAAAAGATAATGAATAGAACAGGTGACTAAAAGATCCCATGGTATGTCATCCCTAGAGACTCCTGGGAATGGGAAAGACATTGGAAGGCTTGTCTCTGGCTCAGTCCCCAGACCACCCACCATGCCCAGAACCACTGGACCCCCAACCTGGCTGTGCTCACAGGGGTCTCCCTTTCCCCTCACCCACTCTTGTCCACTTCTGCCTCCCTCTGCTCTGCTCTGCTGATGGGAACCCATCTTGCCTCTCAAAGGGTGGCCTCTGAAGTGCCTTCCCTCCGACACCTCATCTGGCCCATCCGACCTTCTCTGTTCCTCTCTTCTCTGAGCTGGGGCAGTGCTGACCCTCAGCATTCCATCACTGTTTACCTGCTCTTTAAGAGCTGCATGTATCTTCGTTTCTCTCCCAACTTGAATTGTATATTCCTGGGGAAAATTAAGTTTCATCCCCAGCCCTACCTGCTGTGTCTAACACATATTAGGTGCTTCCAATTAGTAAAAATAAATAAAAAATAAAAACAGCCTCCCTGAATAGCTTGGAGGGGTTTCCCTGGTGGCTCAGTTGGTGAAGAATCCACCTGCAGAGTGGGAGACCTAGGTTCGATCCCTGGGTTGGGAAGATCTCCTGCAGAAGAGAAAGGCTACCCACTCGAGTATTCTGGCCTGGAGAATTCCATGGACTGTATAGTCCATTGGGTTGCAAAGAGCTGGACAAGACTGAGCAACTTTCACTTTGTCACTAAATAGCTTAGAGAGGATGGTTAGATTACTTGAGATCCTTCATTCTTATTTTGCAAGTAATATAATAACTATGACAAACACTGACAGAGCTCTGATAGACTAGAGACCCTATGGGCATCTTCTCAGTAAGTCCCCACACTGACCCTGTGAAGTAAGTACCACTATTATCCAGACATTTACTTTAGTCTCAGAGAACTTAGTCACTTGTCCTAGATCAGACAGCTAGTAAGTGGTGGTCTGGAAGTTAGAGCCCAAGCAAGCCTGCCATCTTGTTTCCTATTAAACTCATTAATTCCCTGTTTATCGATAGCACTTTCTGCTGCCTGATTTTAAAGAGTGAAGGGCACAGGCGATTGGTCAGAGACCATGAGGAAGCTCAAATATTCTAGCCTCCTCTCCTGCCACCTGTGCTCCCAGTGCCTCTACAGGGGGGTCTTTATTAGACTGTATCCAGGGGTGAGGGGTCATACCCTTACCCAAGAGCCAACAAGAAGGTCAAGGGTACAGGAATTTTACAAAAGGAGGTACTTTTATTAGAGTAGTCTCTGGGAAAATGTTAGCTGGAGGGTGGGCTTTAGAATTTGTTTGCTGATCTGGCTGCCCATCACTGAGCAAGGCCCTGACCTTTCTCCTGCCCTCTGAGCAGGGTGACCAAGCCAGGGCCTCCTGCAGAGGGTGGTCTGAAGGATTTAGAATGCAACCAAATTCAGATCGCAGAGGAAACCCAAATCTCAAGTAAACAGTATCTGTTTATACCCTCTGTGCCTCTGCACTCACCCACTGGCCTCTTGGCTGATGCCGTCACCTGTGGTGCTGGGGAGCCCCTGCCTGGCCTGAGGGTATCTTGTTTCTCTGATACACAGGAACCTACTCCTGTGGGATAGTATCTTCTCAAGAGCAGATCCTACTGGGTTTATGTCATTAATCCTCACAGTATCCCTGAGAGGATCAGAGAGCTGGCTTCCTCACAAGTGAGGCTCAGTGAGATGAAGTCACACCCCCAATTACACAGAAGCAAGGAGGGCTCAAACTCAGGGCAGAGGAGTTCTGAAGTCCTTAGGATACCAGCCTTCTTGCTTCCCCAAGTGATCATGATAGAACAAAACAAAAACGAAAAGAATTATATAAGTTAAGTAAAATGTTTTGGGTAAATCTTTAAGAGAAAAACCTTTACTAGACTCAAGAGAAATAAAAACATGTTAACATGAAAATTCGGACACCACACATTCACAGCACCATAAGTCTTGATATCTAAACAGAGGAAACAAGCCAAATACCCTTTAACTGATGGACGAATAAAATGGGACACATCCATACACATGAAATACTCGGCAATAAAAAGGAATGGCATTCTGATAAATATGAATCAGGCTACAATACGGATAAGCCTTACAGACGTTATGCTTTTTAAGGAAAAGAAACCCATACTATGTGATCCCATTTATACGAAATGGCCAGAACAGGAAAATCTAGAGAGACAGAGAGTAGACCGGTGGTTGTGTGGGCCTGGCGGGAGTGGGGAGGGGATGACGAATGACTGCTAATGGGTGTGAGGGTTTCTTTGGGAGATGACAAAAGTGTTCTAAGTTAGAAAGTGGAGACGGTTGCACCACTTTGGGAATATGCTAAAACCACTTAACTGCACACTTTAAATGGATGAACTGGATGATATGTGAACTATATCTCAATAAAAATCTCTCAAAAAAAAAAAAAAGAAACCCCAAACCATGGCTAATGAAATAATTAACGAAGTGACAAAATGGCTTTGTTGAAGGATGTAGTCTTACCCTGTCTGCTCTGATAAGCTTATGTCTCATCCCACTGAGCTTGGCTATAGGTCCCCCAGACAATTCAAGTGGAAAAAATATAGATGGAAGACACAGGATGCAGATTTCTCCCTGGAATTTAGACTAGATGGATCGTATTCTCCTCTTTCTTGTAAAGATCATTTTAAGTTTTATGGAATCAATCTCACTACTCTATTTTTGTTTCTGGGTTTCAAAATATGCTTCAAAAAGCATTCTCCAACCTAAGATGGGAAACGTTATTACCTAGTGATGTCCTCTAATGCTGTCCTCTAAGGTTTGTCTCATTACATTTAATAAATTTTTATTCATCGGGAATTTAACAAATTGAGGATCCAGGTTGTCTTTGTTTTGCCAAGTACATAGCCAATGATTAGATCAGGAGTTTTTAAATTTTAGATCAAAATGGATTTGAGGTATCTTGTAACTTCCTGAAATTCAATATGAAAATATATGTGTGTGTGTGTGCGTGTGTGTGTGTGTTGTATATATTGCAATGCACTGAGGTGTAAGCCAAGTCAATAGGATAGTTGTTAAACAAATACAGGGGAGGCCTGAGTACTTACCCACAGGGAAAGTACTCTGTCACATGTCAAGCGAGAATCCCACCACCTTTGGCTTTGAGGTGTTACTAAGGCAAAGAACAATAAATGCCTCTCACTGGTTCCCCCGGACCTGTAACACTTTAGGTTTCTAATCATCTGCTGACAAATGAATGGAGCTAATACATCACTTTAGCTGACAGAACTTGGAGCCCTCCTATCACAAAGAATTGGAGGTTTATAGTCCAGTAAATATAAATGATAAACTGAAAATAAAACTGCCATTCCAAACAAAGTAGCAGATCCTTCTGTGCAGACTTGTGTATTCACATAATAAATGTATAAGCAACACCCACCGTGTAGCTGGCACTGTGCAGACTGTGGTTCTCAAAGTCTGGCCCATGGGCCAGCAGCCTCAGGATCACCTGGAGCTTGTCAGACATGCAAACTCCCAGGCCCACTCCAGGCCTTCTGAAGAGAAACTCTGGAGTTGAGGCCCAGTCATCTGTGACTGTGATGCACATTCAAATGTGAGAACCCTTGGTCTAGGTACTGGAAATATAAGGCTGAACAGACAAATAAAATCCCTGGCTCTTCTCATGGACATTACATTTTAGTGTGTGTGTCAGGAGGACACACAAATAAGTCAACAAATAACTGAACATGATAATTCTCAGATAGTAATAAGATCTATGAAGGAAAAGAAAGATAGATGAGAGGCTAATTTAGAACAGGTGGTCAGGGAGGAGGGTCTGAAGTGAGACTAGAATGATGAGGAAGAGACAGCCATGTAAAGAATCGAGGGGCAGAAAAGAAATCCACGCACTTCAGGGGGAGGGCACGGGAAGTGTAAAGGCCCTGCGGCAGGACCACACGTGGCTTGTATGAGGAGCAAGAGGCTGGAGCACAGTGAGAAACGTATCAGGGACGGACCTGAAGGTGCCGGTGGTGACAGCGAGCTTAGCTCTTGTTCTTAGTGCCAGAGAAAGGCACTGGGCAGTTCTGTTCAAATAGAAACACAATCCCATTTACCTTTTAGCAGGATTCCTCTGGAATGAACTGTAGAGGGTAATGGCAGAAGCAGGGAAGTCAGCAAGGAGGTACCGCAACAAGCCAGGCAAGGAACACTGGCTCCTGGATAGACCAGACCTACATGCAAAGATCTAGTATTAGGTGAAAAACAAACAATGCAGGACCCTCTGCTTAGTAAATCGCTTTTAAACAATACACTCAGGTGTATAAAGACATTTTTTTCCCCTCAAAGGATCCAGAAAAAAAGTGAATAACAATTATCTTTGGGAAGAAGGGGGTTAGTGAGGGTCATTTTGTGCCTCTCTGTATACTGTACATTTTTTATATATACACAAAGCATTCCTTTTATTTAAAGATAAAATATTTTAAAGTAAAATTGAAAAGCTGAGATCGAGGAAAACATTGACTAGGCAATGGGTACCAGTATCAGAAAAAGAAAGCCTGCTTCTCATGGGTGTGACCCTCTCCAAGCATCCTCTCCTGTAGTCGCTGAGAGCCAGGCCGACAAACAGGGCCTAGTTCCTGCTCTTGGGTCACACTGAGATTTGAGCAAGGCACCTTCCCACTGGAGAACCTCTGGACCCCGCTTCCGTCCTGTAGCTCTGGTCATGTTTGTGTCTGTTGGGTCTCCTTGGGCAGCTAATACAATTTCCTGTGAAGGTCTGCTGTGTTTCCCTGTGGCCTGTTTGTCAAATTGCTTCCCTCCGTCATCTCGGCACTGGTTCACCAGGAGGCCAGCGTGCCCTTCATTTAATTGCATGATTGAGCATAAACAGAAGGAAATACTTTGCTGTGGGGAGAGAGACAGGCAGGCAGCATCTGATTTCTCCTGTCAGCTGATTAGGATTTTTTGAGTCCAAACAAGGTCAAACGAGATTAGAAAGAAAATGCAGTGTCCGGTATGCGTTTCATATAACTGCATTGTTTATGTAAACAGGATGAATGACAGGGAAACTTTAAAGCAAATATTGAACATCAGCCTCAAGACTCAGAGACAAGAAGCCAGGGCTTATGTGTTATGACAGGAGAGAAAGAAAATTTATTTCCTGTGGACATTTGGAGTCCTGTTGAATCTATCATGCTCTGATTCCTCTCATGTTGGTGCAGTTAAAAAGTGATAGTTTTATGTCTGATTTTCAGAGGCACTGAACACAGAATAAGAAAAAATTATAGAAATGCCACATTTTACTTTTCCTGTCCTTCTAAAGCTCTTATAAGAGGTTTAGAACCACTTTCTGTAATAGTAACTGCTGAAGTGCTTGGTAGTAAGTCAATCTCTCAGGTCAGGGAAGGAAAAATCTCAGCTCCAGTACCAGCCACAACATTGTAGACAGGGCTGATTCTGGCCAAGGCCACACCTCTGTGGATAAACCTACCAGACTTCTACTTGGATTTTTGTTGGTCCTCCAAATCTGTCATTTTCTTGTTTTCTCAGACCTACCCTCTGTAGTGCTAGTAAGTGCACATGTGAAGTTTTAATTACTTCACAACCTTAAATGGTTTTAATGGCATTGAAAGTGGCCTCAGAGCTTTGAAGGACACTATGGTTTCTGTTACTTACTCTCTACAGGATCTAGTGGCTTGTGAATGCTTATCAAGAGGCTTTGACAGCTATTATTTCCATGGACTATTTCCTAGCCCAGAGCTAGGGGGTTGGCTATTCTGAGGCCAGACTTTTAAACTAGAAAACCTCCCATTCTTTACCATGCTAAATAACAGAAGGGCCAACATTTCATATCTCATGATTCCATGCATCTGAATATATATTATTTAAAAGATAAATCTAGGTATGATATATATACACAATGGAATATTATGAAGACACAAAAAGGAATGAAATAATGCCATAAGCAGCAACATGGATGGAACTAGAAATTATCATTCTAAGTAGACTCAATCAGAAGGAGAAAGACAAACACCATATACCACTTACATGTGGAATCTAAAATACGGCACAAAGGAACCTACCTATGAAACAGAAACAGACTCACAGGCAGAGAACAGGCTTGTGGTTGCCGTGGGGAAGGGGAGGAGGGAGAGGGATACAGTGGGAGGCTGGAGTTGTAGTAGATGCAAACTATTGTATACAGAATGGATAAACAACAAGTCCTATTGTATGGCACAGGGAACTATATTCAATATCCTGTGATAAACCATAATGAAAGGAATATGAAAAAGGATATGTGTTTATGTGTGTGTATATATATGTATATAAAACGGAATCACTGTTGTACAGCAGAAATTAACACAATATTGTAAATAAACTATAATAAATTTTTTTTAAAGATAAATCTATACACTTGACATGGAAATTGAAACAAATATGGAACTTGAGAGATGTTAAATTAAAACATTAAAAATTCAGTATTGAGGAGAATTACGTTAAGTACTTTAAGGAACTGAGAAATCATGATTTCCCAGTATTTGGACAGGAACACTGCCAAACGACACCTGAGAGTACTAAGTTAATGGGTTTACATCAGTAGCTAGGGATTGCACTTGCCTATGTCTGCCTAGGAGCTGTGTGGTTTTTTGGCTTTTTTTCCTTAATAGCATTTGACGACTAGATGTAATGAAGAAACAGCACTAAAATAATGACTTACACTTGCATTCACACACTTACTGGTGTTCGAGGTGTTGTCACACATTTGGGCACATTTGATTGTCACCATAATCACAGAAGCTTGCAGGGAAGATTTAGGGTGCTTCCTAACTTTACCTCCTATCATTCCATGTGGCTAAAAACAGCTCACATGCACTCTGGAAGCAGCAAAACAATTCTCCAATATTAAGAAGATGACTGTCTAAAATATCTTCATCTATGATCTAGAAGGTCCTTCGGAATGGTGCAGATGCTTAAGAAGATTACTATTTTTTTTTAAGCAAATTTTAAATTTTGTCAAAAGGATCTTTGACAGTTCACTGAAGTTCCTGTTAATAAAGTTTAGAAAAATCAATTATTCCTGTACCTCTCAAGTTCCTTTTAGCAGAGCTGTGCTTCATCCATTATAAGAGTTATGCTTGTCTGTGCTTCTAATTCTTTGTCGCAGGAGGTGAGCTTTTCTGAGCTCCTTCCTTCAGAGGCACATGAAGTTTCCCTGATGACTTTGGAGAACAGTTTTCCGTCTCCACCTTCTCAGAGGAGGGAGAAACCAGCGAATATATTTCTAGTTCCAACAGGTCAATCTGTACCTCCTATCTGAATCACCAGGTGGGCAGGCTTGTATGCATGTACCACATACACACACTCTCTCTCTCTCAGTGACACCTCCCAGGCTCAAATGCCTGCATCAGGAACAGGACTCTTTGTCAATTCTAGGAAACTATTAATCATGTTTCCATTTGGTCTCTTCAGAGATACCTCCTGATCCATAGCCTTTCAGTCCAGGTTCATTCCTCATGTTGTAGCCAAAAGTCACTCATACAAGCAGCTTCCCCTCTTCCTTACCCCATCCTGGCCAGGGGCACAAAGATGATGCCCGTGGTCCACTGAAGAAACCCCACCTGATGATTTGCTTAGTTCAGCAGGGACAGGTTTGACTACTGGTGAGAAAGGGCAGAAATATTCTCTCTGCAGCCCCTCCCCAGCTCTAAACTGCATGGCCATTGCCTCGAGTGGCTTTGCAAAACAGGGACAGACAGACAGACAGACATCTACACTCTGTGCAGAGATGCCAGAAGTCAGAACAGAAAAGGATTCCTTTTCATCCAGCAGTCTTCTGATTGCAGAGGAGTGTCTCTGAGCCATGACCTGCTGTTTCCCTGCCAACTGAGGCCTCAAAATAAACAGGAATCTGCCCAGACGGGCTAGTAGTCCATTCAGTGCAGCCATTTGCCCCAAGACAAACCACGTTAAAATAACACCCAGGAGAGCTGCCGCCGCTGTCTGCTGTCTCTTTCTCCCTTCCCCGCTGGCCATGAGCTCTGTGTTCCTGGGCCTGCTGTTGGTTGCCCAAGGCTAGGGGTACTCCATGTGCACCCCTGTGGGCAGGGTCGGTGCAGGCAGCTGTCTAAAGGCTGGTCCCCTCTGCCGATCAAAACGGGGCTGGAGAGAGACCTACAGGCTGCACGCTCAGCCCCCTGCCTGCCTCCCTGCTTCCCACACAGCCCTGCAGGACTGGGAGCCGGCTCTGGAGTACGGTGTTTGGAGGCGGACCAGCAACCTGATGTACATGCCACGGCCCGTCCCCTCTCCCCACACAGAGCTGCAGTCACCGGGAGGTGCAGAGAGCCAGCTTGGGGCTGCTGGAGAAGCAGTCGCAGCACACTGACAGTGACAACGCAGGGCGGATGAGACTGAGAGGATCCTCTTTCCCTTCTACTGGAGAGGAAAAGCCCTCAGCCTGCAAGCTGTTCAGGTAGGAATCAGGGTTTCTACTCTTGGGAGCAGAAAGCAGGTTATATACATCCAGTGCTGAGGTAGAGAGAGAGAGAGAGACAGTGTGTGTGTGTGTGTGTGTGTGTGTGTGTGTGTCTGTCTGTCTGTCTGTCTGAGTGCAAGTATAAGGCTTCTTGGGAAAAAAAAAGAAAGAAAGGCTGGCTAATATCACAGACATGTAAAAAATAGCACCTGGAGTGCACAGCCTGTGAGAATAGTCATGCAGCGTGCTTCCTCCTGTGTCTTCATCCCCCACTGCCGGCCATGAGGACCAGAGGGAGCAGAAGGCTCTCATTCACTAAAACCTTTGTGGTTTGGCAGGACTCTGTGGCCGTACTGAGCATGGCTAGCATTATTTTGCTTGTCACATTCACCCTCTTAAGTAGCCTGGAAATTCAGCCGTCTTAGCAACCCTGTCTACTGGGTGGGCACCTTAGAATTAGTCAACATTTTGATATAAATATTAGGCTGAAATATGCAATTAACTGAGTATGCTTGAGAGGGTGGGATTCCAATGGCCCCACTGGTCACCTGGATTACTTCCTACCATCCTTCTAATCCTCTCTGAAAATCACACTGTCATCTCAGTGCCCCTCCAGATATGCACCGGCAGAGAGGGAACGGGAATGGCTAGCCACTGGGCACATTCTCTGGCACTGATGCTATCCACACCCACATCACCATTACATGCTGAAAGTATGCAAGGCTTCTAGATAGAACATTCGAAAAATCCTTAAAAAATCAAGGACCCTTTTTTCAAGAGGGCACACACCTATCTATCAGGTGCAAGAGCTCGCTCTGTGCTCTCTCCAGTTGTTTAAATCCACCCCCACCTTCCTGCTGTGGTGACTAGTACTCTCCCTTTCACTTGCTCTAAGGATACAATTGTTCATGACTTAGCTCCACGAACACCGGTGGGTGGACACAAGCATCCGGGTTCTGACTGAGGGTGACCCAGCCCAGTGGTGGCAAAGGGTTAGGGAGAAACCAGCTAAGCTGAGTGGTGTCTAGCAAAGTGGCTGTCTGGGTGAATGAGTGTGGATTTTGGTGGAGACTGTGATTCACAGTCACAAACTTCCTTTGTTTTCTTTGTGTTGGTCATTGAGGGCTCTGAAGGAAATTCCCCTTTTGAGATCATGTATCCGAAGGCAAATTTGCCAGATCTGCTGCCAAGGGCAATGGGTAGACTCAGGGAAACTGTTTTCTATTGATGCTGCCTTTTTAGCATGAAGAAAAGGATTTGCAAATGTATTATTATATCAAAAGCAAAGTTAACACAAAAGAACTAAGGCAGAAGACACTGAGTTACTTATAAACTTCCTCCCAGACCTGGTGTGCACATATGCATATACGCCTGGCCAGCTTCCAAAAAGGATTCGAGGAGGAAGTATCCAGTTGATTAAGTGGCTTGATTTCACAGGCAGGCAGCACAAACTCTGATGATGAATTTCCATGGTGACAGTGGACAGACACCTATACGCTCCATCTACACCCAGAGAAGGGATGTCTAATGCCAAGACAGACATGTGTTTGCTCAATCTGCTGATGTGCATTCTGGGGATCCTGAATAAACGGTTAAGGATCGTGGAGCTGCTACCCACTGCGCCAGCTTCCAGCAGTCAGGGACTATACAGAGGGGAAGGCACACCCCTTCCACGTCATCAAATAGGCAGTGCTTGGCTAATGAAATACTCCTTGATTTAAGCTACTGGAAAGATAATCTGCAGCCATTCGGGCTACAGACATACCCTGTTTCAGGTAAATCTAACAACTATCCATGACATATAAAGTACAGGTGAATGACTATTTTTCCTTAAGAAAAGTATCTCTCATCAGGTCCATCAAATACTGTGGCAAGATGTCCCATGGGACTGGATCCAGCCTAGCCAACCATAGAGAAAGGAGGGGGCTTAACTGGGTGGGCAGGTAAGGGCGAATGAACCTGGGCTGACAGGATGTCCAACTCAGCTGGGAGGTAAAGGAGTCCACAGGAACAAGGACAAGCATCTGGCCTACAGCAGGAGAAAAGGGAAGAGGAGGAGGGCAATTACCTTGATTCCTAAATGTTACCACTTAAGAGAGGCCAGCAGAACAGAAGCTAAGAACAGACTCTGCAGGTAGGAAGAAGCCAGGGTTCAAATTCAGACTCTGACACTTACTAGTCCTGTGACCTTGTGCCTTAGTCTTCTCATCTATAAAATGGGGCAATAAAGTACTAGCCTTATAATTGAAAGGCTCAAATGAGTAAATGCTCTTAGCTCAGTGGCTGGTTTATAGTGAGCAAAATTTAAGTATCTGTTGTTGTTGTTATTATCATTATTGAAAGGTGAGTTCTGAAAAGGCTGCTCACAAGTCCCTTTGTTCCAAGGTCCAAGTGACTCTCTGTGTGACCACCAGTGCCACCTTTTGGGAAACAGAGATGCTTTTGCTTGGTGTGGTGTTTTGCTTACATTTCTGAGCTTTTAGAATAGAAAGAATAGCACTGAAACATGTATATTATCATATGTGAACCAGATCGCCAGTCCAGGTTCAGTGCATGAGACAGGGTACTCAGGGCTGGTACACTGGGATGACCCAGAGGGATGGGATGGGGAGGAAGGTGGGAGGGGGTTTCAGGAAGTGGAACACTTGTAAAGCCATGGCTGATTCATGTCAATGTATGGCAAAACCACTATAATATTGTAAAGTAATTAGCCTCCAATTGAAATTAAAAAAAAAAAAAAAAAGAATAGAGGAGCTTCTGTGCTGGTGGCCAGCATTTCTTGAGCCTTTACATGAGCCAGGCACCATTCTTGACTCTGTATGTGACCTCGCCAGATTCTAGTAACAACTCCGTGAAGTGGGGCTCTCATGGCCGCAGAATTGAGCTTGGTGGGTTTGGCCATTCGCCTACGGTCACACAGTTAAAAAGTGGCAGAGCTGAACTTATACCTAGGCTGTGCTCCTAGCTGGCGTGTCATTTACAGTTAGGGGGATCACTGGAGGTGTTCTGAGAGGCAGGTAGAGTTTGGTGACAGATGGACTTCAGGAAAAGATGATTCTTGAAGGCCCTAGAAAGTAGGCCAGGATTTGGAAACTCTGTCAAGATATGGCAAGACCCTGGATTGGACTGGAGACAGAATCTCAGCCTTGAGGACTCATGACCTTGGGACTGGGTGTTTAGGAACAAGACATGAACGCAGGCCCTGGGGGACAAGGTGGGCCACAGGCTTTCCTGCAAGAGGATGGTACCAACAAGAGAGAAAATGGTGCCTAACAACAGAGATGAGGACACAGCAAGGGTGCTGGGCCACGGCTCTTGACAAACCTCCAGCCTAAGGTCAGAGGTCATCTTGAGCTAAGCGGAAGGTCAAGACTAGGTGACTCCAGCCATGGAGAGAGGAGGAATGGGCAATAAAGAACTTAGCATCTGGGCACAGTGAAGTTTATAGTGATGCAAAAGGCTTGATTTGCTAATGTAATCTCTCTAAATTGAATGTTCAAAACATGACACAGAGATTTGTTTTATGCATAGTTGCTCAAGCCCACCTCTCTGACTTTACCTAAGGAATGCTGGTGATGGGAAGGTATGCCTACCTTGTACCAGAGTTGTGTAGATGTGGGGATTACTGATGGACAAGACTCACCCTTGCTGCTCCAGAACCTGTGGTCTGGCCCAGGCATTTTCAAACTTTAATGTGCATAAGCATCACATGGGAGCTTGTTTAAAACACCAGATTCAGAGAGAACAGATTTTTGGTTGCTAAAGGGAAGCTGAGCGCTGAAGAATTGATATTTTTGGAACAGAGGTGTTGGAGAAGACTCTTGAGAGTCCCGTGGACTGCAAGGAGATCCAACCAGTCCATCCTAAGGGAAATATGTCCTGAATATTCATTGGAAGGACTAATGTTGAAGCTGAAACTCCAATACTTTGGCCACCTGATGTGAAGAACTGACTCATTGGAAAATACCCTGATGCTGGGAAAGATTGAGGGCAGGAGGAGAAGCGGACGACAGAGGATGAGATGGTTGGATGGCATCACCGACTCAATGGACATGAGTTTGAGTAAACTCTGGAAGTTGGTGATGGACAGAGAGGCCTGGCGTGCTGCAGTCCATGGGGTCGCAAAGAGTTGGACACGACTGAGCAACTGAACTGAACTGAAAGGGAAGGGGGAGGAGGAATGGAATGGGAGTTTGGGACTAGCGAATGCCAACTATTATATATAGAATGGATAAACAACAAGGTCCTACTATATCTATATATATAGCACAGGGAACTATATTCAATGCCCTGTGATAAGCCATAATGGAAGAGAATATTTTAAAAATGTATATATACATGTAACTGAATCATTCTGCTGTACAGAAGAAATTAACACATGATAAAATCAACTATATTCAAAAAGTAAGTTAATTAATAATAATAATAAAACGTGTTGGACTTCTCTGGTGGGGCAGCAGATAAGAATTCACCTGCCAACGCAGGAAACGTGGGTTTGATCCCTGCCCCAGGGAGATGCCACAGGCTGTGGAGCACCCAAGCCCGTGAGCCACACTACTGAGTCTGTGCACGACAACCACTGAAGCTCATGCACCCAGAGCCTGTGATCTGCAAAGAGAGGAGACACTCAGCGAGAAGCCTACGCGCCACAAGGAGGAGTAGCCCTCGCTCCCGGTAACTAGAGAAAGCCCATGCAAGCAACAAAGACACGGAGCAGCCAAAAATTAATTAAAAAATGTCAAAATATCAGGTTCCTGGGAATTACCCACACAAGTACTGACGTAGCGGGGTTCACAAGGGCCCAGGATTCTGCATTTCCTGGGTAGGGCCCAGCTGGTTCTGATGCCTCCAGTCGACAGGTCACAGCTGAAGAAGCCCAGGGCTGCTTCAGTTGCTCTGGTTCCCTGTCTTCATTGCTTTTAATGAGAACAGAGTCGTGTGGCCTGAATCAGTGGCGATTAGCCTCTTTTTTGACTTGGACTTCTTCCTGAACCACCGTTTTACTTAGGCTAAACCTACACTGTGGGAACAACAGTAGCAGCCCATCAGGTGCTGGGCACAGTGCTAAGCCCTTCACAACCATCCCATAAGTTAGGTACTGTTGTTATCACATTTCACAAGCGAGGGTAAAGACCTCACTGCTGGTATGTGGCAGATCTCAGATAGGAACCCAGGCCCCACAGGTTTCCATAGCATAGCCATGGAGCTCCTCACAGATAGGTGAGGGTAGTTTTAGCTCTTTGTCAGTTCAACCCTCTTTTCTCACCCTTCAGTGTCTTTCTCCTCTTCGTATTCCTATCTTGTCCTCCCCCATCCTGAGACTCCCACATAATTTCTTCAGAAGATGATGTATCCTTGTTGTTCCCTATTTTTATCTCATTCAATAAACCAAAAAAGGTGGGGGCAAAGGGTAGTTGGAAGGTAGTAGTTATGGGCTGAACTGTGTCCCCCCTTACATTTGTAGGTGGAAGTCCTAACCCCCAGTATTTCAGAATGTGACCTTATTTGGAGACAGTGTCTTGACAGAGGTCATCAAGTTTAAATGAGGTCATTAGGGTGGATCCTAATCCAGTATGACTGGTCTCCTTTTAAAAAGGGGAAATTAAGCCATAGTGACACACACGGGGGAAAGGACATGACAAGACACAGGAGAAGACAGCCATCTGCGTGTCAAGAAGAAAGGCCTGGACCACATCCTTTCCTCACAGCGCTCAGGAGGAACCAACCCTGTGAATACCTTGAATTTGGACTTCTGGCCTTCAGAACTGTGAGACAAGAAATTTCTGTTGTTTAAGCCTCCCAGTCTCTGTAACAGTCTTTTTCACTCTCCTCTTTTACCCTCATGAAGAGGCTTTAGTTCCTCTTGGCTTTCTGCCATTACAGTGGTATCATCTGCATATCTGAGGTTGTTATATTTCTCCCAGCAATCTTGATTCCACCTTGTGATTCATGCAGCCCAGCATTTCACATGATGTACTCTGCACAGATGTTAAATAAGCAGGGTAACAATATACAGCCTTGTCGTATTCCTTTCCCAATTTGGAACCAGTCTATTGTTTCATGTCGGGTTCTAACTGCTGCTTCTTGACTTGCATACATGCTTCTCAGGAGACAGGTAAGGTAGTCTGGTATTCCCATCTCTTTAAGAATTTTCCAGTGTGTTGTGATCCACACAGTCAAAGGCTTTAGCATAGTCAATGAAGCAGAAGTAGATGTTTTTCTGGAACTTCCTTGCTTTTTCCATGATCCAATGCATGTTGGCAATTTGATCTCTGGTTCCTCCGCCTCTTTGAAATCCAGCCTGTACATCTGGAGGTTCTTGGTTCACATCCTGCTGAAGCCTAGCTTGAAGGATTTCGAGCATAACCTTACTAGCATGTGAAATGAGCACAACTGTGCGGTAGTTTGAACATTCTTTAGCATTGCCCCTCTTCGGGATTGGAATGAATACTGACCTTTTTCAGTCCTATGGCCACTGCTGAGTTTTGCAAATTTGCTGACATACTGAGTGCAGCATTTTAGAGTCTAAATAGGGACCATTGTCTCCCACTGATGAGGTTAATTCAAGACCTTGGGAGCCGGGCCAGGCTCAGACTGGGGTTGACCAGGCAGCCAAGCCCGACCTTCTCTGGCATCACTTGAAGGACACACAGAGGTCTCATGAATGTAACCTCTCCTTTGCCTGCAGAACCTATCCTGAAGCTACAGGAACAGGTCAGCAGTCAGCAGGCTCATTCAGCAGGGCTGTGGAGAACGGTTGAGATTCAAGTCGTAAAGAGGCAAGAAGTAGGGGCAAGAAACCCAGGCAGAACCCTTGTGGCAAAGGGTGGAAGTGGGCAGACACGGGTATGACAATAGGCAGAGAATATAAAGAAGGAGTACAAAGGACTTAAAGCCAAAATGTGCCTTATTCAGGATTTCACATGAGAAGCAGAAAGATAGGTCTGCGGCAATGGGATTCCAGCTTGGAGTTTGTAGCCCTCTCAGGTGTCTTCCCTACCAGACACACACACACACCATTCCCATCATTCGGAAACTTCTCATCGACGCCAGCCACTGTTGACATAAACCATGAGTGAGTCCTGATGTCAAATTGAACACCATGCCTTTGCCATATGTCCTGACAGTCACAAAAGAATTCCCTTCCTTTTCCTTCCAGCAGAGGAGCTAGAGTTGGCTTAGCAAGGATGAGTCCCTGGGGCAAGTGGAGTCCACTGTGGAGAAGAGAGGAGACTTTCAGGAAGGTGACAGCAGCTGGGGGGTCTCATGGGGACAAGATCCTCCCACTCCTCTCATATCCCCCACAAGCTCTAGCCCCACTGGCCTCTCTTCCATGCCTCAGCCATTCCACGCCCTTTCTTGCCTCTGGGACTTTGAAATTGCTGTTCCATCTGCCTGGAGTACTTTCCCTGCTGTTCTTTACATAGGAGACCTCTTTGTCCTTCAGGCCTCATCTCTCTGGTCAACTCCTCAAAGTGGCTTTTTCTCCTGTTACTCCCTATTCTATCTCTATTTCCTTCATGGCACTGAGCCCAGTCTGTATCATCTTGTCAATTTTTTTTTAAGTTTGCTTTGATTCATCCTTCCCCCTAGAAGATAAGCTTCAGGAGGGTAGGCCTTGTCTCTCTTTTTCCCTGCTGTATCCCCAGTGCCTAGAACAGAACTGACCCACATAGTAAGTGCTCAATAAATGAGCGACTGGTTCAATCCTAGGAGTGGAAAAGCCAAAACCAAGGGCAGCAGTGGGACCTCCCGGCCTCTGTCACTCCTCACAGCTCTAGAAAAGCAGTGCTGCCAAGTGTGCTTCAGGGCCTCAGACCCTGGCTTGGGTGAGCAGGCCCCTCACAGCCCCCAGAACCCCATGCTCTGCATCAGCTGCTCTGGCCTAGGGTGCATAATCTCGTCTCTCCAGAGAACTCACTTTGGAAGCCTAGAAAAATTCAGCCTGTTTGTGTTATTCATGCTCAGAGATGAATAACACCTTTTGGCTGATGGGCATCAAAGGCAAACAAGTGAGGTCAGGCACCCAGAAGGGTGACATTGATCCAGCACATTCCTGCCCTTGCACTCAGGGAGGAGTGGACAAAGCCACTCACCCCCACCTTGGCTACCAGGTCCATGGGGGTGGAAGCAGTGTCTGCACTGATTAATCAATGGGCACAAAGTGCTGCTTCAGTACCAATCAGGGGCACAGAGAGCTGTTCGAAAACTAGGCTGTGCTTGTTCTTCCTCAGAATCTATGTCAGAATTTTGAAATGGCAATTGGAGGAAAGCTGGGAATGACCACTGCAGAGTCACTCCCTGGAGTCTACACGGCAAGCTGCAGCCCTGGGAGAGCACGTCCCTGGTTCAGAGTTCAAGGCTGGCGTGGCCCTGGCTCCTTTGTCTTCAGTGCTAAGGTGGTGGTTAGGTTAAAGGAGCAAAATGTTCTTCCTTAAGCCTCTACTGGTTTTTCATGTTTGAAATGCTAATGGGGATGTTTCTGGGACAGAGATGCAGGTTAGCCTTGGGATCGTTTCCTCCCAAGGGTAAAATCCCTGCTTGGTTGGCCACACAGAATGAGCTGCCATTTTCCAGGGCTGGTGCTGGGATGTCTCTGCTGAAGACTTGGGAGGCAGTGTCCTAAGTTCATTGGAAAGGGAGCTGATGTGGTAGACCAAGAGCTCTCCTGATGCCTCCACTTCCGGCCCATCTCTCTCATCATCCTTTTCTTATTCCATAGTGACAGTCTGCAGGGCCTGAGGATAGGAGTATACCAGTTGGGGCAGGCAGGACTGCTTGAGTTTGAATTCTGGTTCTGACACACAAGAGCTGTAAGGCCTTGGCCCAATTCTGGAACCTTTCCACTTCTGAAACAGAGACGTGATAACAGCACCCACACCCGAGGGTTGTTGATGGGACTCTGTGAATTTATACAGGTGAAGTCTGAGAAAGTGTGTTTTATTATCAGCATTAGCTGTTACTCCCTCACAGAGGTGATTTAAGATGTCAGTGAGACAAAAATGTTTCAGTACATAATGCAGAGCACACAGCGTTTGATCAATAAAATATTAATTATTATTGCTACCAACACTTTGCAGTCTGGCTAAGGTTTGCAGGAAACCTGAGAATGTATTTGAACTAAAAAAATGATCTGGGAACATGAAGGTCACCTGCTGTTCCCCCGTCAGTCTTCTTTGTTCCAAGGGACAATGATCACCCTGTGCTCTTTCAGCACTTAAAATTCACACGTCAGGAACCTAGAACTAGCCAAGAAAGCAATAGCTCCTTTGAAGAGTTTAAGCATGGAGCAGACAAGCCTCCTGTTCAGCAGTTTTAAGCTGTAGGAGTTTGCAACAAACAAAGAAGCTTCAACTTTAGCAAGGCTCCTTTAGTACCATTTCCCAAAAGGCTGTGGGATCCCCACCCCTCCAGGGTACATGTGGTTCCTTGGTGCTCGGGTGCTTTCAAACTTTTCCTCTATGTCCCCTGACCCTGGGCTTTGAGTTTAACACATTTGAAGACTAAACGCAGAGGGAACAGCATGGCCTGCTGTAGGCTGTGAACTGCAGTTATCTTGCACCCAGGCTGCTCAATGCCCCATCTTGCCCTCCTGAGTGACTGTGGGTAAGAACCGGTCCTCTCTGTGCTTTGGTTTCCTTCTTTACAAGAGTTCATCTCTAGAAGGGGGAGCAGAGGTTATGAAGGGGCATGGAAAGCTCCAGCTGTCTCCCTCTATAGTCGCTGATTTCCTTCATGGCCCTTCTGACCACCACAGAGCAGGGATTATGGAAAAACCCACTGGTGAACAGTGCTGTAGAGGTCTGCAAACACTCCCTTGCACTAGGTGACCATGAGCACATCACTTGGCTTCTGGAGCACCAGAGAGAGATGGATTACGGGAAGGGGTCCAGGCCACAGTCTGGAGGAGGGGATGCTGGCAGCCCCCACACTCAACCCAGCCCATTCTTGCACCACAGAGACCAGGCCCGGAGTATGGATTTTCAGCCCATGGCTCTCCTGGGTCGTCAGACCTCTCACTAAGGCCCAAAGATCGATGGTCTCCCATCAAGGAGGTGGACCCCTTCCTGACACACTCTGACCTTCCTCCACATGACTCCCTACCTCCCACTGCGGCCAGAGGATTTAATACACAGCTGGTTCAGGGTGGATCCAAAGGCACACAGTGCAAGTCGGGGAAAAGGGTTTCCAAGGCAACGTCCCAGTTGTTTCTAGCGACCCATTGACCTGACCCTCCCTGCCTTGCACATCCCCAGAACTGAGCCAAGACTGTGGAGGGTGGCTATACCTTGGGTTGTCTGGCCGGGGCCCTACTGTGGTGGGAGGTTCAGATTCCACGCTGGGAGGGGCCCAGGGGAAGGTCACGGGGAGAGTGAGCCAAAGCAGGCTTCATCACCTCCCTGTAACCTCCTGCTATTCCTTCTTCTTCTGACAGCATGGCAGTCAGATGTGGGGTGTGGAGGCCTCTGTTCTAGGAACTGTAGAGAATAGCTCTTTAAAAAAAAAATGACTCTAAACACATGTCGCTCTGGGATGGAAGCACAGCCTGAAACAGTTCAAGTCTTTCATCCACTGTCGACTAAGAGGAAGACCTCTAGTAACACGGAGTACTACCTTCATCAGACTCTTGCAGTGTTTTCTTGGAGTCAGGGTGCCTTTCTCTTCCTGGCCAGCCCCACATCCTGCTGTGTTGGCTAGCTTCTGTTTCTCATTATCTTTCCCCCATCCTCTTTAAAGGTTTCTCACTCCACCCAGGGGTTTTATTTTTAAACTTGCACAGTAATGTTAGGGCTAAGCAGCACACGCTGCCCACATTCACGGGAAACTGGGCTGCCTGGAGAAGCATCCCACTTTTCAGAGACTCCCTCCCTCTCTCCCTTCCCTATACATCGGGTGCATTCTCCGTGAAGGGCCCTGCCTCAAGGATACGAGGATGAGACAGACATGGTCCCTACCCTTGAGGAGCTGACATTCTAATGCAGCAGGTGAATGGCAAATAATGTACACACCTACCCACACACCCACACACACACACACCAAGTAAGTCAACAAAAAGAACTAAGTAAAAACCATGCTAAGATCTACAAATAGAACAAACAAGGTCCTGAAACAAGAAATGCTGCTACAAATTAGGTAGAAAGGGAAAGTCTCTCCAAGGTGACACAGAAGCAAAGACCAGAAGGATTAAGGGGCTCCAGGCATGCCAAGAGGAGTGATGAAGACTATTCTTCGTGGAAGGAAGAACCTGAGATAAAGCCCCAAGGTGGACAAGAACTCGTGTGTTCTAGACTCCAACAGAGGCCAGGATACCTCAAGAAGAATAAACAGTGAAGGAATGGGTCAATATGAAGCTGGAGAGGTGTGCAAGAACCAGATCATGCACAACCTGGAGTCAAGCAGAGAGCTAGGGCTTTATTCTGAACGCACTGAAAATAACGGGGGGATTAGCATTAGAGGTGACATGCAATGATGGACATTTTAAGACCCTCACTTGATCCTGAGTGGAGATTTGACTCTAAGATGGGTGGAGGGAAGGCAGGGGTCCGAGTTAGGAGGTCTGGGAGTCATGCAGAAAGGAGATGGGGGAGGCTGAAATAGGGCCACAACCAGAAACAGGCTGGCTCCTCCAGGAATTAGCCCACTACTAGGCATCCTCTCTCCAAAGAGCTCATACAATAACAGAGCTGATAAGACAAAACAGAACACCAAGGCCCGAAGTCACAGGGTTGGTGAGAATAAGCAAGAGTTTAGCTATCATAAGGCCTATACCGAACCACATTTATGAGGTTTCCAAACACAATTATGTAAGATCTTTGTCCAACATTGGCTCCCAAGATTTTCTGAAAGATGTAAAAATACTCTGGTTTTTCTTTAAACCATGGCAGCTCCTCTGTCCTTTATAGCTTTGCCTGAAAATGGCTTGGACTGAGTGATCCGACCACAGACAAAAGTCAAAGGTGACTTTATAAGCCTTGAAAGAAAGTGAAAGTGAAGTCGCTCAGTCGTGTCCGACTCTTTGTGACCCCATGGACTGTAGTCTACCAGGCTCCTCTGTCCATGGGATTTTTCCAGGCAAGAATACTGGAGTGGGTTGCCATTTCCTTCTCCAGGAGATCTTCCCAACCCAGGGATTGAACCCAGGTCTCCCGTATTGTAGGCAGACACTGTACTGTTTGAGCCATCAGGGAAGTCCTAAGCCTTAATGACCTAAAAAGAGGGAGATGGGAGGGGGCTTTGGGTTGGGGGGGACACACGTATACCTGTGGCCAATTCAAGTTGATGTAAGGCAAAACCCATCAAAATATCGTAAACTAATTATCCTCCAATTAAAAGAAAATTTCAAAAAAGACCTAAAAAGTGGTCCTTCTCTCCAAGAGCAATACAACTATGCTACACTCTTTGGAAGAAAAGAGATGGAAAACAGAAGAGCAACGCAGCCATTCTACACAGTAATAGTAATAACAGCTATCATTTGTTGTCTCCGTCAAACCACTTACTTGTAACTTGGTTAATCCTCCAAAAGGCTGATAACGTAGGTACCACTCTCCATCCTTTTTACTGATGATGGAGCTGAGACTTAGAGGGAAGGGAAATGATGTCCGGAGGTAGAAGCGGCCGAATCAGGGACCAGAGGCTGCTCAATCTCCATTGGCAGGACTCCTAACTGTCCCAGCGCTTGGTAGCTGTCTGCTTTGGTCACCATTATGCTTTCAATGCAGCACAGAAAATGAGCTGAAGGAGATCATCCAAAATGCCAGTGAACAAGGGTGTGAGTAACTTTAATTTCTGTTTTTCTTTTTTAACGTTTTGAGTCTAGTACATAGTGGATTCTCAAAAACTGTTCGTATGATGAAGCTGTTGAGTTAATGAGTATGCACTACTTAAAAAATTATTCTTAGATAATTAAGTAATATATTTCATTATAGGAAATGGAAGTAATACCAGAAAATACAATTTAAGAAAATAAAAGTTTACCCATCATCAAGAGATGATCAGTTAAAATACTGATAATTTCCCAGTTCTTTTCTTGTGTTATATATATGCCTGTGTTTGTGTGTCTCTCTTTGTGTTTGTGTGTCTCTATTTGTCTTTTTCTGTGTGTGTGTGAAACAAAAATGGATCATACTGTCTTTATAGACTTTTAACTTACTTTTTCATTTAGCAACATAGTGGGTGTCCTCCACTCAAGACTGTTCTGAAACAGATTTCTTAATGGTGGCAGTGTACTCCTCTATAATCTAATGAGTCCTCTATTATCAGATATTCAGTTCATTGTCACTATTATTAATAATGCCATATTGAATATCCTTCTACAAAAACATTTAAGCATAGCTCTATTACTGTTAAGGAGGAAAGAGCAATATATATTGAAATAGAAAAAACATAAAGACCCCTATTTTTAGGGTTCTTTTGTGCAGGCCAACCACATTTCTTACATCTGTCCTTTGGAATCACTTAAAGATGGGGAGACGTCATCTGGAATGTGCCCCATTTCCCCAGGTCTGGTCATTATTCACCTCTCAAGTATGTTTTGGTGCTATTCTGCCACAGTGGAGATGGGTTAAGGAAAATCCCAGTTGTGGCCAGACAACTAGATTTAAATTCCAATTCCATGCCTACCCAGTTTTGCAACCTGTGTCATCATTCTGAGCCTCATTTTGTATGTGTAGACGGCACACACCTCAGAGGATATAATAAAACAGGTAATGCTCTTCAGGCACCAGACTAGCACAGGACAAATGCTCAGGAGAAAGCGATTCTTATTATTACAAAGGCAGGGGGAGGCTTTCCTTACGAGGTTAGTTCTTTGGGAAACTCCTTCCCAGCCAACGCTGCAAGACCCATGGAAAAAGAATTTTAAAAGCACTCAACATACCCTCCGGCTTCACTGCCTTTTTACTCTTTGGATATGCATGTGCACACATGTGTGTATGAGTGTGAAAGCCTAAAGTAGTAAAAAACAACGAACTCGTTTTCCCTCCCTTGCCAAGAACCAGGTCTGCTGGATTAGAGATATTTAAATTCTGTTGTTCACAGCTGCATGAAGAATGTAGCTTTTCTTTCCATTTTGCCAGCTGTGTTTTGTAACTGTCTATCCTAAAATAAAAACAAAGCCAACCAAAAAAAGCAGGACTGTCTATATCAGTCCTAAATTGCTCTCAGTTTTATACAACAAAACAGAGAATATCTAACCCCTAAAACACAGTCTACAGAAAGAATCCATCCGACTCATACACTGTCTAACAAGGACACATGAGTGGCACATCGGAGGTGCTCGCTGAACCTTGTTGAATATGTTTATTGAATACATGTTTTCCTTACAAATAACAAGCTGTCGCAAAACCATTATATTCATTTTATCTAAATACTGTCAGAGCCTATTCAGAGGGGCTGAAGATGACAGATGATTAAATGAACAGATGCTTTCTGAGTCTGTAAATTGAGTGTTGGGAAACTTTCTCCTCCTAATTCATGGCTCTCGAAATATGTTTATGATCCTCATGGAATTGTGTAGGGATTACTCTAAATCGCCATCAAGGGGAACATATGTGATAAAGCACTTCTGATGACCAGGCCAAGTTTTTCCATCTTTGTCTAAATATGGGAAATGTTCAGGAAAATCTTAAGTGTATCTGTAATAATGTATCCACAATATCAAAATGACTCTAGAGATCACAGATAGCACAGCTGGTTGTAAAGCAACCTAATGCTGGGCCAAGATTTTAGTTGCAGGGCCAAGCCCTGAAGTCAAACAGCTCCTAGGCCCTGTAATTTCCAAGTGGAACAGCCAGCATCTACTGTCCTCAGACATTCGTTTCTCCCTTTGTTTTGCTGGCATTGGCTGAGTCCCTTCTGTGCATAAGAGATCAAGCCACAGGATGTTCAAAGACAAGATATGTCTTCTGCTCATGATGTCATAATCCAGTGAAGGGGAGAGACAAGCCAACAACTGGATGGAATCTTAGAAGGAACGAAAGAATTCCTTCTAGGCAAAGCACTGCACCATGGGTCCTCAAAGGAAGGACTCTTTTTACTGGAGATATTAGGGAAGGCTTTGCAGAGGAGGTGCAATGTGATGTAGGCCCTGAAGGGTAAGAAGAATTTTAGCTAGGAGAGACTGGAAGGGAAGGCCCTTCCAGGCTGAAGGAATAGCATGAACCAACTCATGAAGACCTGGACGTGCAACAGCAAGGTGAGGCTTCCAGGAAAGATTAGGGGGGTCACAGAAACCCTTTGCCAAGGACTTAGGGCCTTAATGTTTGGGAAGTGGGAAGCAATGGAAGGTTCTGATAATGGGAGGGTTGGTGAGTATGTATCTTCATTTAGAAGGCTGGAAGGAGTGACTGGCACAGCAATGCCACGAGACCAATCTCGAGGTTCTGGCTTCTGTTTTCCATCTGTTTAGCCTCTCAGCAGCTTTGAATGGTGTGGCCTAGAGCCAGTTTTCCCGCTGAATGCTGTGATCCTGTACCCTCTGGCCTCCAGTCCCCTGCGACTTCTCTGAGATCACTGGCTGCACTAGGGATCTCTTGAGATTGTGGGGTGTCCCCCAGGGTAGCTGCCTCTGTCCACCTCTCTTTTCAGGCTCTGGGTCCTTCTCCCTTGAAGATCCCCATCTCTCCCCACATCTCTGACCCTCCCGCATCTGCCTCCGACTCTGGCTTCTCCCCAGCGCCCTGTGTCCAAGGCCTGCCCAACACCCAGCTCTGAATGGATGGTGTCTCACCCCTGGGAAGCAGCCCACTCTGTCAGGCACTTGGTACCTGCATCGCTGACCAGGCTTCTCCTGATTCCATCTTCCCCACCATGTCCTATGCTATCTCTGATTATTCCTTTGCTGAGTTCCTGGCATTTGCCAAATCCTCTTCATGCTCCTCCTCAAGTGACTTTAGACCATCCCTTCCCTCTACTCTCATGGCTCAAGCTTCAGATCTTTTGTCTATTTTAATTCAACAGCTCTCTATGAAGCACCAGGGATTGTGCTGGGGGGTAGAGCTGTGTGAAGGAAGCATATAGCTCTTGTCCTAGACGACCTTGTAGTCAAGTAAAGAAGGTGAATATTAAGCAAGGACTAGAAGCCTAGTGAATTTTTAGAGATGGGAACACAGAGAAAGTATCCCTCAGCCTCAGTGCCCAGCGCCCCCCCCCCCGCCCCCACCAAGACTTTCCCATAAAATGTTACCAGAAACATCTTTCTAATTCCCTTCTCAAAGATCTCCACTGACTGCCCACCAGTTGCAGATAGAAGTCTACACTCTTCAGGTGGCACCACTTGGGGTCCTCTCTGGCGTGACTCCAAACTAGTGTGCACTGACCTGTAAATTAGTGTGCGTGCCCCGGCCCAGCAGCCCCAGTCACTCACGCTGGGACCAGACCGCCTCTGCCTGCCCACACTCAGGCCTCTGGTCAACTTTCCCTTTACTCCATGTCCACATGCATGAAGCTGTTTGTCCTTGTGTCTGACCTGCCACAGCTTCCACTAAATCCTCCTGGACCTCTTCTCCCTCCAGTGTAGGGTACCTTCATCAAAGCACTTACCAGTCTGCCTTACTTATGATTTTCCTTCTCACCCTCCATCAAGGACAGGGAACTTGTCTTATTTATTCTGAATAACTAACAAAATAACAGCTACAGAGATCAGATGTGCCAGGGGCTGTGCCAACTGAGGTTACTCATGTTACCCTGTTGCACCCTCATAACGAACAATGCGGGGTGGGGGCTATC
Source organism: Bos taurus (assembly GCF_002263795.3). Lineage (NCBI taxonomy): Eukaryota > Metazoa > Chordata > Mammalia > Artiodactyla > Bovidae > Bos > Bos taurus. Next base: position 53,702,280 of record NC_037334.1, on the reverse strand, counting down.
ACAGGTCAAGTAACCTGATGCTCAGACAGGTGAGCTGACCCTCCGGATTTAAGTCCAGGAAGCCAGACTTCAGAGCTTACACTTGGACTTCATCTCCACCTTTATTCCCTTGCAGTGTCTTGTCAAGTCCATGTGCCTAACAGTAGTATGCATGGGCCTTTACTAGGTGTAGTGAAGTCAAGTGAATGGAGACAGTGAAGCCCAGGGCAGTCTTCTCAAGGTCATACTGCAGGTCACAATCGCTGGGCAAAAGCACAATGCTGAGTGGCAGCATCTTCTCTTACGCATATTAACTAGGAAATGGAGGCCATTTTCAAAGCAAAGTAAACATTTCTGACTGACTCAGGAGCAAAGGGTTAGAAGGCGACTTGTTGAATGCGGGAGCATTTACTCTGACTTGGCTTGGGTGGTGACGTGCTGCACTCACAGCCCTCTTTTGACCAGACATGCAGAGAACTTCCCACTTACATACACCCGCTGCCTCTCTGCTGAGCTTGAGAGGAGGTATTCCACGAGGGGAACTCCCTCTCCCCGTCACTGGACAAGACCTGTCCGTTTCCGTAAGGAAAGGGTGTGGTGTGGAGCACCAGCCCTCCCCGTGGGCCTGCCCTGCTCAGCTCCAGACAGACCTGCCTTTGTGAGCAAGGTGGGATGTGGGGAGCAGGGGGAGGAGGCGGGAACTGCTTGGCATCCCACATCCTGGGAGCTGGGCCAGAGGGGACAGCTGCAGCGGGAAGGCTGGGGAGGCGAAAGGGCCTCTTTCCCGGATGGCTGGACACGCAGCCGCCACCAGCCAGCTGGGCGCCTCCTCCATTCCTTTCTGGGATGAGCGAGGTCGGAGCTCGCCCCACAGAACCTTCAGGAAGGTTCTGAGCCCTGGGCTCCGAAGCCTGACAGCATTAGACACTGCGGCCTCTCAGAGCCCCCAGGACACACTGCAGTGGGGACGTCTGACAGGGGGAAGGCATCACTCCTGCCTTCTTGCTGTCTGTCCCTCCCGTGGCCTGGGAGGGACTCCGGAGAGGGTGCCTTGAGGCTCCTCATCTCGCTATCCTACAGACGCCTTTATACACCACCCTCAGCTTCATTCATATCCTGGCCTATACGCCACATGTCCTTCTCTAAACATATCAGAGGATGTATAGACAGGCAGGCAGATGAACAGGCTGATAAAGAAGTAAACGTGGGGACTTGTGTCCAACGTGCCGTGCTTTCTCAACTCAATGATGCCATGTGGCTGCTGCTGCATTTTGTGAAATCTGCCCCATCCCTTTCAGCACACGGCACTCTGTCCAGAAGATTTTTAAGGGAGCAGAAACCAGTTTTGAGAAGCCAAGACATTTGGGACACACTCCTTAAGACCACGAGAGTCATTCTGTTACAAACGCAGTGAAGACTAGAGATTCCACAGCTTCCCCGAGGGGCAGGCCTACCATGCTCCTCCAGATCCAGCCCCCTGATAAAGAGCTTGAGGGGGAGCTAGTGGCTGTTTCATTGACAAAGTCTGAGATTTTAATCTGATGCCATTCCATACCTGAGAGGCTTGTGTTACCCTGGAATCCCCCAGCCACGGTGCAGGCAAAAGTCTTTGAGTTTCCTGCCCCTAGGTTTGGTGCAAAGAGGCAGGCCAGTTATAAAAGGCAGCACAAGGCAGATTGCAAGGTAGGGGTAGGGTTGGGGTGGGGTGTCTTACCTCAAAAGAGAAGGGCTTTCCTGGGGAAAACTCATTAGTTCTATCTTCTATGCTGGAAAATGATGAGAAAGATTAGGAGGGCTCAAGAAAGGGACTGGACAAACCTATCTCTCCGTGAGGCTCTGTAGCCTCCCCCACAAGGAAAGTCTTGCTTGTGGCACTTGAAGAGGAAGGCTGTGCGATGCCCTCAGGACCATGGAGAGCTGTGAATGGGAAAGACCAAGTGGGGATCTGAAGACCCGGGGAGGCTCTGGGTGCGTGAGTTACAAATGTTATAAATGTAAAGCATGATTGATTCTGATACATAAGACTCATTAGGCAGAGGTAAGAAGCTTTGAGAAAAATATGGTATTTACATTTAGGGTAGAGGATGCCAGCAAGGACAGAGGCAGACAGCTTTGTGAAGTGAGTCAGGGCACTTAAGAGGAGACAGGAAGATGAAGCCACAGAGAAGTCTTGATGAGGGAGGTCTCCGGTGATTAACTGCTTGACAAAACCCCAGCCAGGGTTTGGGGTGGTCTTTCCCAAGGAGGGAGCAAGCCAGTCCACTTCCCAAGAAAAACAATTCCTGAAGTAATGAGTCCAGGGTCCTGAGGGTAGTGCAGGGGAGTGCTGAGAAAGGAGCAGGGCAGGAAGTGCGAGAAGGGTTCCAGGTGAGGCAGTGGGAGGTTGCAACCTCAGCCACCATCACAGGGCAGGAGGATGGATTTGGGTTCTGAGATCCCTCCCATTGAGAGTTTGAGATGAATGTTTGTGTCAGCTCCCAAGATACCTCAGGAATAGTAATACTTGTAACAAAGCGTAACTTTGCTACCTAAGGTAACATTGTTTATTTGTATCATCATCTAACATTTATCCAATGTGGCACGGTGCTAAGCACTTTATATAACTTTGTCTCCTCTTATCCTCATCTGATAACCCTATGAATGTAGGTAATATTTCTCCCTTGCAGAGCAGAGGAAACTGAGGTTCAGAGAGGCGATGTGCTTAGCTTGGGTCACACAGACAGTAGTAGCCACAGAGAGTAGTAGCCAAGATAAGACTTAGCTTCAGCAGGCCTAACTGCAGGGCCCAAGTTCCTGTCCCCCAGGTGCCATGCCATGCTTAGTTGCTCAGTCGTGTCCAACTCTTGCAATCCCATCAGCTGTAACCTGCCAGGCTCCTTGTCCATGGGATTCTCCAGGCAAGAATACTGGAGTGGGTTGCCATTACCTTCTCCAGATCTTCCGAACCCAGGAATCGACCCATGTCTCCTGCATTGCAGGCAGATTCTTCACTGACTGAGCTACAAGGGAAGCCTAACTGTCCCCCAGGGAAAAGGCTCAATCAGTGCAGAGAGAAGAGGGGACCCCAAGATGTGGACAGAGCCATGAGTCTGGCCCAGGGAGAATGACACAAAACACCTCCACTGCCACTTACTGGCTGTCTACTTCCAGATCAAATCTGCTGCTGCTAAGTCGCTTCAGTCGTGTCCGACTCTGTGCGACCCCATAGACGGCAGCCCACCAGGCTCCGCCGTCCCTGGGATTCTCCAGGCAAGAACACAGGAGTGGGTCGCCATTTCCTTCTCCAATTCGTGAAAGTGAAAAGGGAAAGTGAAGTTGTTCAGTCGTGTCCGACTCTTTGTGACTCCATGGACTGCAGCCTACCAGGCTCCTCCGTCCATGGGATTTTCTAGGCAAGAGTACTGGAGTGGGGTGCCATTGCCTTCTCCCAGATCAAATCTAAGGCACCATAAACTGTATTTTATGTACCACTGAAATCAATGCTGTACATCCTAATATCAGAGATGTTAAAATACCAAAGGAAAACTGCATCTGAGGCTTGAGAAAAGGTTCTAAGTGCCATGATGCACTAAAAGCCTTGCCTTGGCTATTTTATCTCAAGCTAACAATAGCCCTTGATCACCCCCGCTGTTAGGGAGGGGGACACACCACTTAGAGCAGCAGAGCCTGTGCCATGGTCAGTGACACAGCACTATGGAGCCTCGGAGCCCAGAAGGGTGCTCAGAAACCTCCTGTGCCCACAACCCCTGTGCCTAACCACCAGGCCACACTGCCTCTGAGGCAGATGGGCCATTTTTGCCATTTCTTCCTTCTGGTGGGCAGCCAACTAAGCAAACCAAAAACACAACAGAGTCACTTTTCAAGAGAAAAGAAAACTTTGCTTCATTGCTCTTCACAGTCTCATCTGTGCCTGGACTCACTCCGAATCTCAAGCTCCTCTGAACTCTGGGGATGCATCAGCCTCTGGTTGCCAGCCCAGGTGACCCATTCAGGAAGACCTTTCAGCTCTGCTCTTTCGTCTCTGAGTTCATAAGCCTCCTCAGTCCTGGGTCTCTCTCTGACCCACATCTCCTTTTTCCCAAACTCCAGCTGGTGATCTGTACCAGATTTTGCAGCATCATCCTTGACCCTGAACTTTATTCTTCCCACATCTTCCTTGCCTCCTCCCATCTTCCCAAGTGTCTTAACTCTTTGGCCTAACCCTGCCTTGTTCAAGAGCGTTATTCACATATTAATCACTTCCTAGCCTTGTTTCATACCTCCTTTTCATTTAAGGCTTTCTAGAATCCCCGTGTGTCCAAATGAAAATACAGAGAAAAGAGACGTGGAATGAGATGGTTATGTGTGGACAAAGCCAACTGGCCAAGGTTCCTTAATTTTTCTTGCCAAGACCTCCATCACCTGCCACGGGCTGTGCAGCTATAAGCTGGCCTCTTGGTTTCCCAGCCTGTGTCACTGTGTATCTGCTTGCAGGGTGTCCTGACCTCTCAGCTTTCCTTCCCACAATTTTCCAAAGTGAAGGAGGCAGTCACACTTTAATGAAATCTCTGCCATCTCTTTGAAACACTCTGGTTCCCTCCTCTCGTGGCCACTGAGTCACGCTTTCCCTGCACATCTCTTCTCAGAGCTTTCCTGACACAGGAGATGAAGGAGGGTACTTGGCACTTTCCACTTTCTGAATACTACTCCCCACTTCATTGAGAAATTAAAATCACAAGGTGGACACACCTCCTAACTGGCAGAATCACTGTACTGAAAAATGCCCATTTTCTTTCTGTTTTTTCTGATTAAGCTTCTTCTCACTCTGCCTCTATCCTTCAGAATCTCTCTTCTTTACTGCATGGCTGTCTCAACTCAGTCTAACTTCCCACAAAGCCCCCTTTAACATAATTTCCACTTCCCATCTATGTAAACTTTTACTGAAGGTTCATTATTATTTATTTTCAGTGTTTGATCAAAGCGTTAACCCTGCTCAGTACAGGTTTCCTTTGCTCGGAGTCCCTCAGAGTAAAGACCTGTCTGCTTTGTACATTTACTCCATCCGAGGGTCATGAGGACACAGTGGATATGTGCTGAGGGAATGAATGACCCGTGGCCAATGCTGGGCTTCTGCCTCCATTTAGGATATGAGCACCGTGAAGCATCTGTTCGTTTGACACACCTCTGTGGTACCCTACCATGTGCCAGACCCTATGTCAAGCATGCTGGGTATGAATAAAACAAGAGTCTCTGATCTCTTTTTTTTTAATTTTTAATTGGAAGATAATAGCTTTACAACATTGTGTTGGCTTCTGCCACACAAGAACATGAATCAACCATAAGTATATATTTGTCCTCTCCCTCTTGACCATCCCTCTACCCCATCCCACTCCTCCAGGTTGTCAGAGTATTAGGGTGAGCTCCCTGGGTTACACAGTAACTCCCCATTAGCTATCTATTTTATATATGGTAATGTATATGTTTCGATGCTACTCTCTCAATTTGTCCCACCCTGTCCTTCCCCTGCTGTGGTCACTGCTATCCTGAAGCTTCATTTTTTTTCCTTAATAAATGTTTATTACTTATCTGGCTGCACTAGGTCTTAACTGTGGCATACCGGATCTTCTTCCATCTTCGTTGCAGCTTGCAGAATCTTTAGCTGTAGCATGTGGGATCTTTAGATGTGGCATGAGGACTCTTGGTTGTGGTATGTGGGATCCATTCCCCAACCATGAATCCAACCTGGAACCCCTGAATGGAAGCGTGGAGTCTCAGCCACCGGGTCACCAAAGAAGTCCCTGAAGCTTCACTTCTAATGGAAAAGGATGGTTTGAAAATCATTAAATTGAAGTCTAGTCACCAAGTACTGGACTCTAATTGCTGGAGGTCTTGAGTTCATGCTTGTCCCAGGAGGGCTAAGAAACTAGGAAAGGGAGAGTCAGTTAGAGAATGAGATGAAGACATTTTTTTAACTGCTTTATTGAGATGTAATTTATATACCATACAATTCACCCATATAAAGCATACAATTCAATAGATTTTATTATATTGACAGAGTAGTGCAACTATTGCCACCATCTAATCTCAGGGCATTTGCATCGTGCTAACACTTACACACTCACTAGACTATCGATGCCCCATCCCTCCTCTCCCAGGCCCTGGCAACCACAAATCTACTTCCTATTTCTATGAACTTGCCAATTCTGGACATTTTATATAAATTAATCATATGCTATATAGGTGTTTGTGACTAGCTTCTTTCACTATCATATTGTTTTCAAGATTCATCCATGTTGGATCAGTTCAGTTCAGTTCAGTTACTCAGTCATGTTCAACTCTTTGCAACTCCATGAACCACGGCACGCCAGACCTCCCTGTCCATCACCAACTCCTGGAGTCCACCCAAACCCATGTCCATCGAGTCAGTGATGCCATCCAACCATCTCATCCTCTGTCGTCCCCTTCTCCTCCTGCCCTCAATCTTTCCCAGCATCAGGGTCTTTTCAAATGAGTCAGCTCTTCGCATCAGGTATCCAAAGTATTGGAGTTTCAGCTTTACTCTTGCGATCTCCTGCTTGACCACTTCCAATTTGCCTTGATTCATGGACCTAACATTCCAGGTTCATATGCAATATTGCTCTTTACAGCATCAAACCTTGCTTCTATCACCAGTCCCATCCACAACTGGGTGTTGTTTTTCCTTTGGCTCCATCCCTTCATTTTTTCAGTACTTCAATCCTTTTTATTGTCCAGTAATACTCCATTGTATGAATACACCACATTTTATTTATCCATTCATTCATGATTTGTTGGACATTTGGGCTATTTCCACTTTTTGGCTATTATAAACAAAGCTGCTCTGAACATTATTATATGTTTTTGTACAAACACATGTTTTCACTTATCTTAGGTATGTCCTTAGGAGTGGTTTTGTTGGGTCATATGGTAACCCTTGGACAACCATTTGAGGAACTGTCTAATTGTTTTCCAATGTGGTTCACCAATTTTATATTTCCACCCACAATGTATAGGGGCTCCAATTTCCCCATATCCTTGTCGACACCTGTTATTATCTGTCTTTTGGTTACAGCTATCTTAGTAGATGTAAATGGCATCTCATTGTGGTTTTGGTCTGCACAGCCCTGAAGGTTAGTGATCCTGAGTATCTCTCCATATGGAGATGAGAATATCTAAATTATGTTTGTGAGACAGCAACTGACTTGAGTCCCAGAACAATGCATGCCTGTCGCAGGTGCTCAACAATGCCACTGAATGAACACAACTAAGAATGTAGCAAAGAAAAATGCCTTAAAGGACGCTGGCTCCATGAGCCACAGTAGGCCTGGAGGAGGAGTGGTTGGATGAGGGCGTATACTTTGCAAAAATGAAGCGATGTATTTTGATCCCTCTCACCCCATCCTGCTGCCTCTAAACCATGTTCCATTTGGAGCCTCCCTTCCCAGAGGCTGGGTCAGGAGGCCTGGCACCCAGAGCCAGGGAGAGAAATTGGAACGCGGAAAAAGAGGGCAGTCAACCCAACTGCCAAGATTTGTGAAACTGCTTAAGTTCCCTTTTAACACAGGGCGGGCCGGACCTGGCAGACAAACTACAGAGCTTCTGCTGCTGTGTAGGGGCTGCCCGCCCGCTGCTGGGGGTCAGCCTTGAGGACAATCTGCCTGTGCGTGTGCAGAGGCTGGAGGCAGCTATGGCTCTGATGACATCCCAGTGAGTTGAGAGGAACCCTGGGCCTGCCACATAGGGAGGCCTGGAGAGTTGAGAGGGTGGACAGGCCTGAGCCCCTGGCAAGTGGATGCAGCCTGGACTCCAGACTTCCAGCTGTTCCTGGGTGATGAGGGCCAGAGGCCACTGTATGGCGACCTGTAGCAGGACCAGGGACAGGTCTCCTAGGCTGGGAGGCAGACACCCAGAGGGGCCATGGCCAGCAAGAGCCACTTAGCCAGGGAGTCACCCTGGGCCCCAGCTAAACCGAGTGGAACCAGGGCCTCAACTTGAGCTGTGAAGGCCGTGTCGGGAAGGCCATGTTGGGAAGGCTGTGTCGGGCAGTTCAAGAGCAGGCGGAGGGCTCCACACGGAGACCTCAGGCCCCAGAGGCCCTGAGTGAGGGTCTTGACATTTCCAGTAAGAGGCTGAGGGACATCCGCTCCCGTTACAGCTAGATGATGCTTCAGACAGGGGCAGGTAGAGTGGCCAAAGACAGGGGGCTCTCTGGGCTGGGGCGTCACCCAAGAGGGCTGTTCGGATTCCTATTCTGGGTGAGACTGACGTTGCTGCTTTTCAGCCACCTAACACGTGAGGTCTTGGGAAGAAGCCCAGATGACAGATGAATGAAGACGCTCCAGTCACATTGTGTGATGAAACTGGTGACGTGCCACCTGGGGCCTTGGAGGGCTGATTCACTCAGCAGTGACCAGGCTGCATGGGCAGTGGGCACGGGACATGGTCAGAATCCAACCTCAGCCTGAGTGTGGCTGTGTGTGCAGTTGTTTCTGAGGGTCCACTGTAGGGTCTAGGAGTGTCTGGGCAACTCTCCTCTACAACCAGAAAATCAGTTCAAAGTGCACGTCCTTTGTCATGTTTGGCTCAGATCCTTTAGAAGCTTTTGGAGATGTGCGGAAGGGCCAGGCTGAGAAAACATCACCTCTCGAACAGTGGCTCCTCTGAGTTTTTGAGCCCTTCCTTTATTATAGGTGCTGTGCTAACACACATGTCATCGAATCCTCCCAGCGACACTGTGAAAGTGAGGACTACTGGTGGTTGTGTTTCATAAAGAAGCTGGGGGCTTGGTGAGGTCCCCCGGGATCTCTCATGTATGTGTTGGCATCAGTGTTGGAAGCACAGTGATTTAGCTACAGAGGCTGAAGACTGGACCACTGGATACATGGTCTCTCACTTATCTATCTAAAAATTCCCCTTAAGATTTGAGGCAAGAGCTGTTTACTGAAGAAAAAATGTTAATGTTATTGTTTCATATTTGTAAAAAAAAATTGCCCAAAAAAGTGACCAAAGTGGACTAGTGAACAAATTGGTAGAGAACCTGAGTGAGCACTCTTTAACAGTGACTCTTCTCCCAGCATAAATCACCTCCAGCAAACCCAAGACCTCAGCTTTGTTGGTCATGTAACTGTACCCCAAAGACACTACACCCAGCTCAGCTCAAAGCATGTGTGTTCCCATCCATCTGCCCATCCACCCACCCACCCACCTACCCATCCACCCATCCATCTACCCACCCACCCACCCACCTACCCATCCACCCACACACCTACCCACCCACCCACCCACCTACCCATCCACCTACCCACCCACCTACCCATCCACCCACCCACCCACCCATCCACCCACCCACCCACCCACCTACCCATCCACCCATCCACCTACCCATCCACCCACCCACCTACCCATCCACCCACCCACCCACCTACCCATCCACCCATCCACCCACCCATCCACCCATCCACCTACCCATCCATCCATTCACCTACCCAACCATTGATCTATCTACTTTTCCCTCTCTCCTCAGCATTTCATCCCACTTTTTCATCTCAGTCTAGTATGTATAAAGCACCAGAGGCCCAAATGAACAACAACGTTCCTCCCTGAGAGGATCACAGTTGGGGCAGAAGCACCCCCACAGCACAGCACCTACAGGTAGAGATGGTGGTTCAGTGTCCATGGAGTAGAGAACAGGTTTTTTAAAAAGGGAGTGAAGATAGGCGGGCATGAGAAGGAGGGGTTTTGCTGGTGAGCTACCCCCCATCTCTGCACCTTCTCCTCCTTCAGAAGGTCTCAGCTTAAATGTCACCTCCTTGGGGAGTCTTGCCTGACTATTCTAAAGTTGAATTTACTCTTTATTCTCTGCCTTTGTTTCCTGATATTGAATTTTTCTTCCTCTGTCATTTAAGTCACGTGTGTGTGTGTGTGGTGTGTATGTGTGCGCGTGTGTGTGCAGTGTTCTCTGTGAAGTTCCAGGTAAAATGTGGTCCCATAAAGACAGGGAAAAGGAGTTAATTTTTTCACCCAAGTACCTCCAAGGCCTGACATACCATCGGTCCTCAGTTTGTTGCCCGAACAAATAAAGGCTAGAACTAGATCGTAAAGAGCCTTGAATGCCAAACTAAGAAGTTTGGGCTTTGGCCTGTGGGCAGTGAAGAATATGGAAGGGTATTTGAGCAAGGATGCTATGCAGGAGGCACAGGAGACCTGTGTTTGATCCCTGGATGGGGAAGATCCCCTGGAAGAGGGCATGACAACCCACTCCAGTAGTCTTGCTGGAGAATCCCCATGGACAGAGGAGCCTGGTGGGCCACAGTCCATAGGGTGGCAAAGAGTCGGATATGACTGAAGCGACTTAGCACACATGCATGCATACGTGAGGCATGATCAGATTTGTGGTTTGGAAGGACAAGGCTGGAGGTGTTGCGGGTGAGTAAGAGGAATAAGCTACAGAGGGAAAAATTAGAAGCAATTGCCTCAGATTGGGGTCAAGATTTCACCATCCTGGCCCAAGACACTGATGGTCGGGAAGGAGAGGAATGAAGACGTAAGGCATACTTAGGTCAAATCATTAGGAAATGCCTGTGGGAAGCGAGGGAAAGGGAATATGACCAAGGTTTATAGTTTGGGTTACTTTGTAACCACCGTACTGTCATTCATTAAGGCAGAGGCAATTTGGGATTTTGGAGACATGGGCGGAAGTTGACGCAGACAAGGGCGTGCTGGGAGAGGAGGAGAGCAGGTACATGGTTGAGAGAAGACACGTGGGGCAGACCCCTGAGGGGTCTGAACATCCAAGGAGGGGCCAAAGGACAAAGCCATGAAAAGCTGCTAAAAAAAATCAAAAAGGAAAGAAAGAGGAAGACCTGAAAGCCAGAGCAATGGTTGAAACCAGAGAGAACAGAATGGTTTCGAATGGGACTGGAAAGTTCTACTGCCTGTGGAAGCAAAAGAACCCACAGGAGGGAGCAGTGGAGACCCTGGGTCGGGCTGCCCCTCAGTCTGATGGTGGGTGCAGCGGGTCAGATCTCCGGATGGTTAAAGAGAGGACAGTGCCGGGTCCAGGTTAACCTCCCAACTGGTAATGTCGAATCGATTGAGAGCAACTACAACCCAAGCACAGCTCCAGCAAACCGCACAGCCTCAGCCGCCTCTGGCTCACGGGCCACCAGTTTGCAGTCCCAGTTTTGGAGAACATCACGGGCGAGCTTTCCCAGAGGCAGTTTTGGTGGAAGGAGGACTCCAGAGGGCTGAGGGTGACTGAGAGGGGCTGGAGGCAGTGACACCGGTGAGGGGAAGCTTGGCCATGGGGAAAGCTAAGAGTGAAGTGGGAGCAAGAGGGCCCCAGGGAGGATGGGAACGAATCTTTAGGTGGAAGACATCGAGCGGGTTTGGGGTTGAAGGGACAGGCTGAGAGCACAGCATTCTTGCTCTCTTTCCAGAAGGCTGTACAAGTGTTATTGTTTTTCCTTTAAATGAGAAGAATATGCCCAATATACTTTCACCAACTCCATTCCACAATCCAAGGTAATCGTTTTTTCAGGTTTCTATGTATCTATGGATACACATATAATTTTGAAAACCAGTTATGGGATAATTCCACACATACTGTTCTAGGGCTTTCTTTTCCCCATACGTCTAGCTCTCTTTTTATGGCTGCCTGGTATTTGCTTGACTATATAATTTATTTTATCATTCTGTTATTGATGCAGCATGGTTTCCCAGTTCTTGTTATGGGAAACAGTGCCTATGTGAACTTTAGACATTGATCTCTGGGTCCTAGGGTGAATCCCTCCATAAGACAAATTCTTAACATTGGACTTACCAATCAGAGTCTGTACACAGTGTGATGTCTCCTTGAAGACTTGCTGGATTTGTCTGCTTTCTCCTCAGGGCCTGGGGGTGAAAAAGGCAGGGAAGAAGGTGTATTTCCAAGGGAGCTTATACAACTGAAAACAAGGCTTTGATGTATCCCAGTCTTATGACTGTACAGATTTCTTTTTAATCAAGATGCTGCGGGTATGGTGGTACTTACGCATAGGTAACTTTAATTCATTAACCTGATAAAGGTGGAACAAACACAAAGCACTTGCAGAGAGAGAAAATGACAGTCTACTCTTCTTGAATAACCATCTTCTAGGACTAGAGTCAATATCTGAAAAAGATACTGATTCCCAAGGGCCCACTGAAATAAGTTAGAAGAGCCATGATGTGGGAAATTTGTTCACAGATTTCAGGGAGACCAAAGGTTGAAGGCTATCAAAAATTTTTGTAAACATAATTTTACACCTAGGATTTGGCATTTAATCTGTGAAATCATCAGCTTAATTATATTTTCGGAATACCATTCTTTGGCAGAGAAGAGGGAAAAGCCCCTCTCATTTCTACGGAGAACACAAAAACAGGCAGGACAAACAAAGATGAAGCATGAACAGCCTCTTTCAAGGACCCTGAGTTCCCAGCTGCGTCAGCACCCTTAGCTTGGAGCGCCCTCTTCTGGACTTGGGCTCCTCTGCACCAGCCTGTGTCCAGCCCGCCAAAGACAGGACAAGTCTGATTTTCAGTTTGGAAAGCGGCTCCAGTTCTAACCTCAACACAGCTTTGAGTTTCCTCTGCCTTAGCCATTGAAGCCCCAGGATGTTCTTTTTCAATATTTGTGCTACATTTTCAGGTTACACAGGACTCTGTCTCCTCTTTAAGAATGATTCCTTGGTGACTTAAAAAAAAAAATACCCTCCTTAGATCTGAGTTAAGCCTTGGGATTCCTTGTAAGTTGGCTGTCAGGAATACATTCCTAATTTTGAATGAGTGGGAACTGGATCTAGAAACCCAAGGAGAACAGCAAGCAGCTGTATGTGCCATTACCCAATGCATTTGGGCAAAGTCTATTAAAAACTGTGGGTTTCTGTCCCATTTTAGAAAGTTCTCAGAACTTTAGAACAGCCTCATATTTCTTCTATTCCTTTAACAAATACTGCTGAGCACCTGCTATGTGCCAGAGGTTTTCACACGGGGATAAGAGGATAGTGTTACTTTAATCCCTCACAGGTGATAACCAGGTGGTATTGTTATTGCAAAATAGTTGAAAAACTATGCACATCATAATGGGTTACTGGAGCCTCAATCATGTTCTTTCAAATTACCTGCTAATCTATGATGTGCCACTACTATTAAATTTAACTAGGTTAATCCTCTCAACTCAGAAATGGCTTCTAACTTCTTAAAGGGTGCTGTTCAATCCTCCAAAGTACACGCTCATAATCTGTTTTGATAGGAAGGAGGAGGCATGATGAATGAAAACAGCTTTTCTGAAAAACTGCCTGTTTCCTTTGGAGCCAGGGTGGGCAGAGCTGAGGCCAGGTCCTGTCTGGATGCGAGAGCCCACAGTCACCTGGCACTTTCTTCATAAACCCTGCTGGGTCAGCACCAGCCTCTAATGGGCAGCTTGCCCCTGGCCCTGCTCATCCTCTGGGCAAAAGGGAAGCCCCTTTTCCCTTTCTGCCTCTCTCAGTCTCATTCAAGTAATCCCTAGGGACCATCTGCCAGACTAGGGGGCATCAGGTCATGGAAAGGATCAGCTCCAAAGATGAGAATACTTCCTTGCAACCAGACCACAACATTTATGGAGTCAAAGACAGCAATAACCGCACTGGGAAGTGAGCCAGGCAAGGTCATCCAGGACAGATAAGGAAATGACGCAAGGCTGAGGGCTTGAGGAGCCAAATCCCAGCACAACTTCCATGAGATTCCACTTGTTATTTATGCTCTGATTTTTACTAAACTTCAGATGAACCTCGGACAGGCAGACACCATGTCGTCTTCACTTCTCTTGGATTTATAACCATAATATGATGCTTCTTAAGGAAAGTCATAGATCCTCCTAGTTTGCTATCCAAATTATAAGTGAACCTGGCTTTTTAAAAACACTAACCTTCTCTCAAACATCACTCCAGATTTCCACAGGGGGTGATTCTGATAGAGTATATGTGGGCTTGCTCCATCCAAAGTTCTGAACTTTCAGGTGCCCTTCCCCAAGTTATTCTGTTCAATTAAATCCCAGTCATTCAATTCAATTCACCAAGTAATTACTGAGCTGAGTTCTGTGTTAGAAAAAGACCTGGATACTGCCCTTAGGAAACTCATTAGACCAAGGGATGAGACAGATGAATAAACAAATCATTTCAGTTCAGCATGGTAAGTGCAATGATAGAATTACATACAAGGCAGCACTTTCAAGCTTCTGCTCTCATGGAGCCACAGTCTGGGGGAGAGCCAGACATTGACTGGTAAAGGGCACAAATAAAAATAGAGTTTAAACTTTGACCAGCACCATGGAGGAGAGGCAGGCAGCACCATGAGAGTTTTAATGGGACATGTGGTCAGGGAAGGTTGAGTAGGACATCTTTGAGTAACGCAGTTGAGATGTGAAAGATGGCTCAGGGTGAATTAGCTGTGGAGTGAGGGCAACGGGGGTCCTGGCAGAGGGAAAGCATGTGCAAAGGACCTGTGCAGGAGGTCACACTGTGTATCCAAGGGATGAAACCAAAGCTGGTGTGGTTAGATCAAAGGGTCGGAGGGGGGTGGTAGGGTGGCTGGGCCAGAGAGGTCAGCAGGGCTGGATCCCATACACCCCCTGGTCAGCCAGGACTGTTAATTCTGGGTGCTTATTTCCTCACCTCTGTAAAGGGGGTCCAAACAGCACCTATCTCACAGGAATAATGGAATCCCTTTCAGCACTTAGAGGAGTGTCAAAGAGGATCGGCTGCTATTATAATGCTGTAATTATCATCTGCGTCATCTCACCAGGATGAGCCTGCAGATAAGGATCCTGCTGGCCCAGGTCAGATATTTCTTAACACTTAGCTACATGGGCACAGTTCCATAGACGGCTCAGAGGCCACAGAAATCAGCATAAGCTCTTGTAAGCGTAAGGGCAGGCTTTCTGGAGACACTCTGAATGAATGACCGGCTGGACTGCTGACCACAGGGCTCCAAAACCACCACCAGGAGTTTATCCCCAAACACCCAGAAAAAAACCGAGACAGAGGAAGGAGGACAGTGCCTCCTGCGAGAAGGCTGTCTATAAACGGAAAATTACACTGAAAGAAAACAAATCTTATTTGATGTGAACCCATTTTGGACTCTGTCTGGAAATCCAGGGCAGAAGGAAGTGGAAGGGACAGGGAGTGAGCAGGTGTGCCCAGGCTGAGGCGCCCTGCAGGGAGCAGCATGTACTGTGGCTAGGGTGATCATGAGGGGCTGCAGCTGGCTGCCAAGGCACCCACACCTGAGGCCAGACCCCACGCTCTCAGGCTGCTTCTGTGCTCCGATGTGTGCTCGGTCTGCTGACATTGGTCCCTGGGCTCAGATGGGGAGAAGTGGTGTGGGATGAGCAACCTGGAAGGAGCTTCTGGGGAGCAGGGGGAGCAAGGCTAGGCTCCTGGGCACCTGTTTCCTAAAATGGGTTGTCTTAGCATGGAATGGGATAACCTATCTGGTAAGTGCTCAGCTTACAAGTCAATTAGCACTCTCTTCAGCGCAGCGTGGAGCCTCCAGTACCCACAGCTTTTCATTTCAGTTCTGTAACCCCTTGGCAGCATGGCACTAGGGAATTTCCAAACATCTCAGTGCTCTGTATGTCTCATTAGAAAAGAATTGCAACCTGACCATTTAAATAGCTCTGCTCCAAAAATATTTACAATAATAAGAGGTAACATGAGCATGTTTTCACTACATGCCAAATACTGTTAAGAACTTTTCAGGGAGGTTACAGCACTACCAATACTAACATCTGAAGTCAGAATGTCTGGGTTCAAGTAACAGACCAATCCTTTCCTGGATCTGTGGCCTTGAGCAATGACTTAACCTCCCTGGGATTCAGTTTCTTCATCTGAATGAAGAAGGAGGGTTCAAAATATCTACATCCTAGGGTTCAGGAAGGACTAGATGAGGTAGTATGGAGAACCTGGAACTAAACACTTAAACCTTCATACTTAACCATCATTATGAACATATTACCCTTTATTACATGATGCTTTTGAATTGTGGTGTTGGAGAAGACTCTTGAGAATCCCTTGGACTGTAAGGAGATCAAACCAGTCAATCCTAAAGGAAATCAGTCCTGAATATTCATTGGAAGGACTGATGCTGAAGCTGAAGCTCCAATATGCTGGCCACCTGATACAAAGAACTGATTCATTTCAAAAGACCCTGATGCTGGGAAAGATTGAAGGTGGGAAGAGAAGGGGACGACAGAGGATGAGATGGTTGGATGGCATCACCGACTCAATGGACATGAGTTTAAGTAAACTCCAGGAGTTGGTGATGGACAGGGAGGCTTGGCTTGCTGCAGTCCATGGGGTTGCAAAGAGTCGGACACGACTGAGTGACTGAACGGAACTGAAAAAATATATATATTGATTATAAAGGGGGTTGAACAACCACAGTCATAAGCATCCTCCTTGCCATCACTGTCATCATTTAATAGCCATGTAAGAAGTCTCAAGTTCTGAGTAAGTTATTCACCCAAGTCATTCGATCTTCACCTTTGAGGTAGGTAGTATTACTATGACCATTTTACAGATGGAGAAACTGAGGCTCACAGACTGTTTCAACTGCCATACTCACCTTTCCTGACCTTTTGAACCTTTCGCACACATCATCCTGATATATCCCTGTGGATTCCCTCTCCCTCCTACTTCAAATGTCAAACCCAAGCCCAGTGCCTGGCACAGGGGAGCTGTTGATCAATGTCATTCTCCATCTCTCCCCAAGCACACCCTTTCTCTACCATCTATCTGCCCCTGCCCTTGGAGAAGAGAGGACAAAAATGTTAAGAAAAAGGAAAACAGGAGGAACTTTAACTTTCTAATGTTTTCTTTTATATATAAAAAATCTAAGGTAAATTTGAGAAAATGTTAACATTTGTTAAATCTGGGCAGAGCACACATAGGTTTTTTGGTTTTTTGTTTTTTACTATTATTTTGTTTTTCTAAAATAAGAAAGCCACCCTGCCTCTCTAGTCACTCAGTCTCCTTCCTTGAAGGTGGCCTGCTGTTTATCTCATGCCCATCTAGGTCAGTCTATGTGTTAACAAGCATATGAGTCTAATGTGATTCCCTCCTACCTGCCTCAGAACCCAGTCTCATCAATTAAATTCTCTTCTGATCTCTAATCTACTCAGTCCCCTTCTCTGAAGGTTTTTTCTTGACAGCATTCCCAAGTCTCTCATTTGAGAAAAGTTTCTCTCCGTTCCTCTTGCTTCAAGGCACAATTCTCCTCTTGGTGAGACCACAGTCCTTCCTAGGCGGGTGGTGTGGACTCGCTTCTTCCAACTGCTCACCACTGACTCAAGCCTCTCTTATCACCCACCTCTGGGGACAGAACTCCATGGCCATTTCTTAGTTCCTATGTTCCTTGATGTTTCTGCAGAATCTGATGCTTGGATCACTCCATTCCTGACCTTGCCTCCTGCCCTCACCTGAGCCATCACTCTCCATCAGTCTCTTTCCCCACTTCCTCATCTCAGCTCCCCTTCTCTTGCACCCTTACTGGGCCTGCCCCCGTGGTCCACCAACTCTGTCCTCTTCTCTCCACTCATGACCTCACTACAGCCTGCACTCCAACCCTTAATGAGCATTTTGGTGAAGATGCTAATTTCCTTTTGGGTTCTCTTTCCATGACTTCAGAACCACATTTCTAGCTGTCTGGGAGACATGCCCATCTCACTGTCCTGCAAACAAAGCAAACTCAACCTGCCAAATTCAAGGTTCTTACTCTTCAGGAATTCTGTATTTCTGCTTGGTTGGTGCTTCTCAAATTTAATATGCATACAAGTCAGCTGGGTCATCTTCTTACAGTGCAGATTCTGGTTCTCTAAGGTGGGGGGTGGAGCCTGACAATCTGAACTTCTAACAAGTACCTGGTGGATACCAGTCCAAGGACCCCATTTTGAGTAAAAGATGCTACAGAGATTTCTATTCTCTAGGTCAAGGATTCTTAACCATCTAAAAATCAGGATCACCTGGGAACTGTACTAGATATAACATGGCTAAAAATATGCATATAGTTAAAAAAAAAAAAAACACCTTAAACAATTTAACTTCTCTTTAACTCCTAACCCAGACTAATCAGAATTTTTCTGGGCATGTGGTCTAGGCATCTGCATTCTGTGAGTGACTACTGAGTACCTACTTGGGCTTGATTGTGCTAAGGACTAAAGAGGTGGTGGTAAATAAGACAAAGCCTTATGGAGCTTGCAAGTTAGTAGAAGTCATGGTGATAAAAAAGAAAAATAAATACTCAAGAGCATTTCAGATAAGTGCTGTAAAGGAAAAATGGAGTTCTGAGATAGAGAAAAACTGAGAAGGGGCTACTTTAGTTAGGATAGTGAGGGTGACCAGCAGAGGTACCATTCAGGCTGAGATATAAGCCATGAGGAGGTGGACAAGCAGAG
Organism: Bos taurus; assembly: GCF_002263795.3. NCBI lineage: Eukaryota > Metazoa > Chordata > Mammalia > Artiodactyla > Bovidae > Bos > Bos taurus. The sequence goes on along the minus strand of NC_037334.1, from coordinate 53,683,853 downwards.
GTCTAAGCAAGGAGGAGCATTTCAGACAGGGGGACCAGTAAACACAAAGATGCTAGTCCATGCTTGGAGAATTCAAGGAAGAGAAGAGAAGCCTGTCGATGCAGCAGGACAAGCAAGGGAGGAGAGGAGAGGAGAGGGCAAGCCTGGGAAGAGGCTGGGGCCAATCATGAGCCTGGAGGACACGGTCTTCCCACGGATAGACACAGCAACAGGAAGCTGCTAGGAGGTTTTCAGCAAGCAAGGGCATATGATCTGACTTAAGCTACCTGCTGTATGAGGGCAAGAAATGAAACAAGGAAGTGGGTAAGAAACGATGACGTCTTGGAACACAGGGGTAGTATTGGAGAAGATAGAAGAGGTCAGACTGAGGATACATTTTGGATATGGAGCTTGCTGATGAGCTGAAGGGGGCTAGGTGAAGAAGACAGAAACAATGACTGGGGACATTTACGAAGATTTGAAATACTTGAGAAAGCTGGGGGTTGGGTGAGGGGAACCAATCGTTCTGTCGAGGTCATCTTAAGAGGCTTTTTTTGGGTCTTATTTTATTTATTTATTTTTTCCCTGGTACTGAGCAGCCTGTGGAATCTTAGTTTCCCAACCAGGGACTGAACCAAGGCCATGGCACTGAAAGTGCTGAGTTCTAACCACTGGACCTCCAGGGGATTCCTGAGGTCATCTTTTTTAAGATAAATACTAGACATCCAAATACAGATCTGGCTATAAATTATCTTTCCAGACTGACCCCTTCCCCATGAACTCATTATATATGGGCCATCCTTAATTCAAAGTGTACTGTTTCTCAAGACTCATAGACACAGAAAATCTTACGGGTACTAAAGGGGAAAGGCTGGGGTGGATAAATTAGGAGCTTGAGATTAATGGATACATACTACTATACAGAAAATAGATAAAACAATAAGATCCTACTGTATAGCTCAGGCAACTACAGATAATATCCCATGATAACCTGTAGTGGGAAAGAATCTGAAAAAGACACATATATCTTCCCTAATATCTCCATCAGTTGTGGGATTTGTGTCTCCTCATAACACTGCCACGGAATCCACAATGTTCCTAGAATATAAAAGGCTATTCATTCAATGTGTTGAATAAATAATGATCAGGACACATCCTGGGATGACAGCCTGTGGTTAATCTAGTCATTGGAGATCAAAGGTGGAAAGTTTTCTTAACCATGGAGGAACTGATGTTTGTGGAGTCCTCAGACCATTGGTAAAGAACTCCCTAGTACAATGTTAAGAGTCTCAGCTCATGTATATCACTGCTTATCTCTCAACAGTAATGCATGTAACCTGCTTAGGTCAAAAGTGTGCCCCTTAAAAAAAAAAGGAATCTATTTAGAACTTACTAAAGAAGGCTATTAATAGAAAAGCTGGTATATGATCTTTCCTGAGAAAAATACTGCCTTTGTGATCATCACCACTGCTGTGCCATGCCCAGCTTTGATAAGACCAGACTTTGGTCCACTGTATGTTCTGTGGGTACACATTCAGCACGCTGGGGTGCTGGAATGGGCAGTGAGCTCTGACCATTTTATGACCTTAGGCCCAACCTGTCCATGAGGTGTCACTAAAACCAGACTGATTGATTTCAGTGTCTTTTGCTTCACCAAGTGCCAGGTCATGGATTCTAAAGTGGAGAAGAGACCATGATGGGCCGGACATTGGGTCTGGGGACACGCTGACAGACACCGAGAAAGTGAGAGAAAGATGAGCTAGAAATGGAGAGGAGTGAGCATGCAGGGGTGCTGGGTGGTGGCCTCAGCTCAGAAGGGTGTGAGAGGTAAAGGAGGACTGCTGGCAGGAGTAAGGGTGTGAGGCTGAGAGATTTAAAGGGGATACAAATATAAAAGATGGAGAAGTATGGAGCTGCTGAAGGAAGACGGTAAAAGCACAACCTCAGTTATCATCTACTGAGTGTTGCTTGCAAGCCAGGCATTGTGGTAAGGATTTTACATAAATTCTCTGACTTTTCTCAAGATCTTGTAGTCGGTACTATTATTCAACCCATTTTACAGCTGAAGGACATAAAAAGCAGAGAGGTTAAGTAATTTACTTGGGGTCACAGAGTTAGCAACTAGAACAGCTAGGATTCAGGCTTAGTTCTGTTACTGTCAAAGCCTCAATTCATAACTGCTGCTTGCTATCACCTTCTAATATTGATTCAGGGGCATTTCTTCTCCCCAGGCCTGATGCAGGCTGAGAAACACAACGTCTTCCAACATCCCAAAGAGTGAGGTGCTAGGTGATGAGCTAATTTGGAGGTGTAGTTCAAAAGCCTTGCTATGACTGAGCTGTCTGCCAGGGCCATGAGCCCTCAGAGCAGAGATGCTCTCATCCTTCATCAGGGAATATTCACTCCATTGTGTTGGGCCCCACCTCAATGTTTTTTTATTGTCTGCTCTCCACCATGAGTAATGCCACTTTCCATTTTAAGCTGGGAGCTTCAGGAGATGACCGTGATGTAAGCCAGGGTTGCAAGCTAAGTGCTGCCTGGGGGATTACTCACCCACTCTAAGATGCGGCCAACCTCTCACCCGCCCACTCAGGATGCTGCTGGAATAGCCTCTTCCTTGCCAAAGCCTAAAGGAAATCTGGTTTCTCCTGGAATCAGGCTAGGAATGGTGCCAGGTTATCAGAAACTTGGCAAGTTAACTGGTTCTCCAAGTGGAACTACTGTGGTTGTTCTGGTCCCTTCCCAGGTGGTTGCTTGTTTACTCATTTGACATTTGCAGAGGGCCTACTACGTGCCAGGCACTCTGCTCCATGATAGAACATTGCTACAGTGATCTAGATGGCTTTAGTTCTTGTCTTCAGGGAGCTAAGTCTAGGGGAGAATAAGAAGGTAATTCCAGTAAAATGTCACAACCAGGAGAATGAAATAAACAGTATGCCATAGGAAGCTCAGAGAGTTTGGGGAACTAACAGCTGAAGGATTTATGTCAAAGTAGGACAAGCAGGAGCTGGCTAAGCTCCTTAACTGTAAGCAACCGATGAGTTTAACAATAAACATAAAGAGAATATGGAGAACCCGCAGTTGCACAGAATCAATGGGAAGATGTGGTACCCCCAAATCACACTGCAAGAAGGGTCCAGCCAGATCAAGACCTGTGTGTTTATGCTGGGGCTTTAGATGCTGGGCAGTCAAAAAGGATGACAAATGTCCAGGATAACAGGTACAAGTGGAGAAGGTGGGGAGGAGAATGCTGTCTCAGAATGACCTAAGACACTGAGTCAGAAAAGCCAAAAGGAACAGCTTAAAGGGAGCACTGACTTAACTGAGGGGAGCAGGCACTGGGGCCACAGCCAGGCTCTCACGGTTTCCTGAGTGAATTAAGTTTGCTGCTCAGAGACTTGGAGGCTCTGTGGGGAAATAAGCCTATTGACAGCAGGTAAGTAGGAACTATATTGGATTTAAAAAAAATTTTTTTGGTGTTCCTCGGGCCATTCTGGAAGGTCACAGTTCTTAGTACATGCTTGACATCGATTATAGAGAGCAGCTAAATCAGAAAAATACTCTCTGTGAAACAGTTAGAGAAGATGACTGGGACAAGCCAATGGGATCATGACAATAACTGGCCTTTATTGCTTGTGCTATCACGCACTTACGTGCATTGTTTCATCTAATTCTCATTAGAAGCCTATTTAGACACCAGCAGACAGAGGCACAAAGATTATAAATGGCTTGGCTGAGGTCCCATCATTAGCAAATTGTGGAGTTGGGATGCAAATGTAATTTACTTCACTATAACCGAGAGTGTGTTGACAGAAAAAGCAAAGTGAGCGTCAATGAAGAAAAACTGTCATCACAGAAGAAAACACTTTGTTTTCTATGCTAAGAGGTTGGAAGCTTCATTCCTTAGCTATTGCTTCTCTCATGGGTACCATTTTGAATCTCAAGGTCAGTTATTGCTCCCTACTGAGAAATTTTCAAATTTTTATCTGAGGGGAAAAAGACTCATTTCCTAGAGGAACACTTTAGTGAGGTGCCTGTAGCAGTAAGTCAGGATATTAACCTCTAGGTTGCAGCAAGAGGTATATATAGCAATTTGATGGGATGTTTAGAATAAAAAATGTCTTTATACATGTTACTTATAAAAAACTAGGGAACTATGGGAAAATATAAATAAGAAAACAAAAATCATCTGTAACCTTGACACGTAATAATGGCTATGGTCATACTCTGGGGTCTGTGTGTGTACATAATCTACAGTCTCTCTTTAAACTGCATATATATATCTATATATAGGTATTATGTTTTTAAATCATAGTTCTTAATATCTTAAATAATATTGCCTTGATTTCACCTTTTTCCTTGAGGAAGAATTGTACCAGAGTATTCAAATTGGTAAATCTACTAAATGAATATCAGTGAACAGACTAGAACATGATCTGGAACGCAAGGGCCTTTGTTCAAAGGACAGAAGACATGGGGGCCTCCTGGGGCGCACTGGATCTAGTGTATGTGCCTGGTTCTTTTAGGAGGACTTGGGTTTTCATTGTTTATTAATACTTCTAGTTGGCAAGCATTACCTGAAAAATGTTTAACATAATGATTAACCTAATCAGATAACGATTTATTAATTAGGAGAGATTTATTGCACAATCTACCTACCATACATATGACGTTGATCATGCTATATAGACAAAAAGTAGAAGAGTAGCTTTTAGGACTGAGCACCAAGTGGAATCCTGGTTCTGACCCCACGTCCCCTTCTCTGGCCTAGGGAACCCCATCCCTTCCCATGTTCCAGTCACAGGCAATTCAAACCCCCACAGTCCAGCGTACACAATAATGCGGCCTTCTTAGGCAGGAATGTGGCTTGGCCTTTACAGCCCACTCTGAGCATCATCTCTTGGAGCCCACGTGGCTCAAGCCAGCACAAAGCCAGGTCTGTGTGGTCACTGCTGTTGTCAACTCTTGGCACACCCAGTGCCACCCATCTCCTGCCCTTTTCCCAGCTCATCAATACAAAGTTCTACCAGTTGAGGAGCCCCGTGTGCTCACTCTGTGCAGCTCGGACATCTGTTTTGTGTTGGGAGTCACTGGCCGGTCAAGGGCTTGCATGCTGCAGCTGGATTGCTGATGTAAACAAAGCTGCCTTCATCTGAGTTTTCTGACCCTTCAATGACCCCACAAAATCTATCCCCTCCGGCCTCCATCAGCACTTTGCTCCCAGTCCAAGGGGACAAGGAAAATGGACTTGGTTTTAGTTAATAGGTAACAGTCAAGAGGGAAGAAAGCACCCGGTCCCTCTCCTTTCTTTGCATCTTCATGTAACCCTTTGCTTATTGAGCCACCACTCCTCATCCTGAACTGAGGTGACGGCACCACCAAGGACATCCACACTGATGGCCCAGCAGGCCAAAGGTCAGCTGGCTCCTCTGACAACAGCAGACAGTCTACCTCACTCCTCCTGGGACAGAGGTCTTTTCTGTTCTTGCTTTTTTGCTTTATTTTCTTGTGCTTCATTAGATTTTATTTTTGGTTACAAAAGTAAACAGTTAAACAGTACTTAAGTATCCACTTTAAAAGTTAATCATTTTCAGGCCCACCTTCTACTTTTTAGCTCCATTATTCCAATTGCAAACAAAAAACTAAACGATAATTTATATTAAAACACCTCATAACTCTAGGAGCTACTTCACTGCTCAAATCTGATTTTTCCTCTGTGAAAATGAGAATAACAATGTTTATGCCACCTCAGCTCCTACATGGAACCATGAGATGACATCTATGAAATATTGGGTTGGCCCGAAGGTTCATTTGGGTTTTTCTATAGCAGCTTATACAAAAACCCAAACGAACTTTTTTGGCCAACTCAGTACTTAAAATGTGCCATGTGGTGTGCTTAGTCACTGCAGTCACATCCGACTCTTTACAACCCGACGGACTGTAGCCGACCAGGCTCCTCTGACCATGGGATCTTCCAGGCAAGGATACTGGAGGGGGTTGCCATTTCCTTCCTCAGGGGATCTTCCCGACCCGGGGACTGAACCCGAGTCCCCTGTGTTGGCAGGTCTGTTCTTTACCACTGAGTCACCAGGAAAGCCTCAGTAGTGATACTAAGTTTCTATTTGATCTGAATTCCAGATTGAACACAGGTTCAACTTCAAAAATACCGATTATAACACAGCAGCACAAAGCTGCCTATATCTAGATTATTCAGGACAATACATTCTGTATATATAGAAAATAAACCCAATTAAAGAAGGAAATGATAAAGAGAACACAAGAAAACATGAAACCCCAAACTCCAAATCAACCAACAAGCCAATCAGCATAACCTCAGAGCAAACACATACAAGTGTGGCATAGCAAGGTGATTTTCAATAGCTTTTTATCAACAGCCAGTTAGTCCTCACGGCCCCAGCCCTTTTTGTGCTTTCATCAGCTTTCTTTTCTTATCCAGCCGCCCCCACTGCAAAGCCTTGAGGCACTGAATGGTCTCCACTAGAACCATCCAAGTATGAGTCTCCTACATGACCCATATTATCATTCCCATCCCCCAAATCAAACTCTTTTAAAAAATGTATGGTTCCAAAGTATGTCAGAAATTTCAGTGACTCAATTTAATAAATGCCAACAAATATCACCAAGCATCCATTAGATGCAAGCCAAGAGTATGTATCTATGAAGGAAAGGAGTCCCTAAGATCCAATCCCTGCCTTGAGGAGGTGAAAATTCACTATGGAGGCCAACTGAAGGATGCAAATAACTCTAATTGCAGGGTAGAAGGTAGTAACTGCCACAGACAGCTCTAGCCAGCTAGGTGCAGGATGCCGAGGGAGGAAACAATCAATTTCGGCTTGGTGCAGATTGGGAAGGGTCAGGAAGGAGGCAGCACTGGCCTTCTGAGACGCATCTGTCCTTTAAAAGATGACATGAATTCCTATGGCCCCCAATGGCTTAATTATTTTGAGTCCCTTGCCTAGACTGGGCTAACTACTGCAAGAAGGCTCAGCATCTTGACACTGCTTTCCTGAAATGTGCCAGTTCCTTACCCAGCAGGATCACACAGTCTCCTCCAGATTAGGACACGTGGCTGTGCACACATCCCTGGGCCCACGCACTCAACTTCTGCCCATCCCCAAGGTCTCAGCTCAATGTCACTTCCTTAGAGACACCCCAACCACCCTCCATCTACCAGTGCCCTCGCCACCTCCAGCCATCTGCTATGGGATTTCAACAGGGAGATACAGGAATTAGCACTGAAAGATGTTCTCATTTGGTTGTTCACTTTGAATAAGAACAGACAATGAAAGCAGGGACTGTGCTGTATCCTCAGTGCCTGAGAAATCATAGTATAAAGTTGGAATGAAGTAATGAATAATAACAGACTGACTCAACCTCATCTCTTCCCACAGTCTCTTCATCTTCCTGGCTGACTGGGTTAGTTTTTGTGGGATGGGATCAATGGTTTCAGAAAACATATAGGATGAATTTCTGATAGACTTAATATATTAAAAATACCAATATCTCCGTTCAGTACGGCAAGTGGCAAATTAGTACGGTTTTTCAGGCTTTGATTCACAAGGGGTCTTCTAAGTGTAGCATGTGACTTTTCAGGAAAACGGATACAATACACAACATGTCCAGACCATCATTCTCTCCCACCCCTCTTTCTTCCAACAAACACTATTACTCACGTATTGTGTGCTAGTCCATGCAGGATGCTAGAGATAAACAGCTGAGCAACAAAATCAAGGGCTCTGCCCCGATGGAGCAAAGTTGATGGGAGGGACAGTCAGTAAGCAGCTAGTGGACTACAGAGGGGCAAGGACATCCGCGGGGAGGCTGGGCCTGGGTCTGGGGCGAGTGGTCAGGGAAGGCCATCTGAGGAACACCTGAGGGCGTGGCTGAGAAAGCAGTAGGAACACCTTGGGGGCAGGGGGCAGTGGACAGTGCTGGCAAAGACAGGTGCAGGCCACAAGGAAACAAGTTCATAGGCCCAGAGGTGATTGCCAGCTTGGAACCGAAAGATGGTTACCCCTGTCAGAGGTCACTGAGGAATCTGAGGCCAGGGAACTCTTGGGCTTTGCTATTCAATACGAAGACCAAGAGGGCTGAGGGGCACTGCAGACTACAGTTACACCTCAGGAAGTGACTGTTACATAAGCTCCCCAGGGGAGACTCTGCCACTTTCTTCACCATGTGAGGATGAGGCCAGAAGACTTTAACCATTTCCTGAATGAATGAATGAAGTGCCCTGGAGGTGTCCCCAGCCGTTTCCTCTGGTGTCACCAAGCCCCACAGAATCCTAAGACCAAGAGTCACCTAGAGAGCCAGCTGGCCCACTCTGTTCCCTCCAGGCTGTCTGACCTGCCCTTAGCTGATACAATCTTGTAGATTTTATAAAGTTAGTAGCGTGATTCAGAAACTCGGGTCTCTGAGCTCATACACATACAGCCAAGGGGTAGACAACTTGTCCAGTGACCTGGTGAGTCAGGAAAGGATGAAAAAAAGCAAGGATAAGAGTCCTAGTTGGCAGGTCAGGTAGCAAGGCCTTCTGGAGCCCGGATTCTGCGTCATTTATCAAGACACCAAGGTGCCTCCCTTCCCAATCTGCTCCTAAAGATCAACGTGCCCACATTTCCCCAGCAGCACCATCTCCTGTGGAAATGACATTTCCTGGTATACCTGGTGGTGAGATTTTTCAGATTTTCCAACTTTAGCTCATCTCATGATACCATGCGCTGGCTGGATGCTGCTGTCCCTCTGAGAGAAGGCTAGTGGCTGGGTAGCTGTGAAGTGTGTACACCACATGTGGCCTGTGCCCACATCCAACTGCTGAGTCCCTATCACCTCTCACCAGTGCATCTAGTTTCCCTGAATTCTGCTCCAGTACTTTTCCACTCAGCAGCCAGGGTGATGTTTTAGAAATGCAAATCTGATCACGTCAACCTGTAACCTGCATTGTTTGGTGGTCTTTAGACAAAGGCCTGCAGGGCCCTGCATGACCTGGCCCCACCCGCTTCCCCATCCATAGCCTTCTCACCTCCCCTATAGCGGACTAGTTTCAGTTCTCTAAATGAAACATGCCCTCTGTGGGCTCAGGATCTTTTCACACACTCTTCCTGCTGCTTTCTTCCCCTTGTTCACTAGGAATATAAATGCTCCTTCTTCCAGGAAGTCTTCCCATCTCCCAGGCTCTGTAAGTTACCTAGTATGTAGTTTGGAAGGTGCCCTGGACTTCGCTGCTCTAACATTCAGTTCACTGGGAATTTCTTTTATGGTAGGTCTTCCTCACTAGAATGCCAGGTTCAAGAGGATCTCATTGCATCTGCCTTCTTCTCCATTACATTCCTCATGCCTGACGCGTAGTAGGTGCTCACTAAATATGTGTCAAGTGAATGAATGAGTACTCAGATCTTTGAACAATTGAGAACAACTTTACCAAATAAATTATGAAGCAGAGAGAAATGAGAATACAACAGAACTGCATTCCAAGCTGCACAACCTCCCTCACTCTGGAGGCCTGATTTAATCTTACTCTGGCTTGTACATTGTGATGAGGCCCCAGTTAATTCTTCAGAACGGGTTTCTGACTCAGTTCAGAGAAATCTGGGCCTTTCCATCAGGCTCTACCATGATCAGTAAGCCAGAACCTCAGAGCAAACCAGACCTAATTGCGACACATTGCCTGCTGGTGGCCTGTGGCTCCCACAGCAGAGAAAGGAAGGCCTCCCTCCCATCCCAGCCTCGCAGAGCAAAAGGGTTGAGAAGGACCTGGAGCCCTCACTCATTTCACCTTACCCTTTGTCTTATCCTGCCCCCGCCCCCACCCCCAGCAGGCACAAACAATAATTCAGCAAAGGAAATATGAGTAATGGAAAGAAAGAGAAAAAATAAACATATCAAAATGGCAGTGTCCTCTGAGCCACTGCTTTTAAAGAAAACAACGTGAGTAGATTTAGAGTTATTTCAGTGCCTTTGCTAAAAATGAGAAAAAGAACCAAGCTGGCCCTTCTAGGCTGAATTCCTTTCCTCTCTCTTGATGCATTAAAAAAAAAAGAAGAAGAAGGCTATCCCAAACTAGTGCTTCTCACATCCTGGTGTGCACCAGAATCCCCAGGGGAGGTCTGCTGAACTTGCAGGTGCCAGCCCCAACTCAGGCCCAGTGAATCAGGACCCCTGGGGAGGGGCACCTCACTGCAGTGAGGCACCGCCTTGAGGAATAACCTTCAGGATGTGAAGGCAATGTCATGCCCTGTGCTTGCTTAGTAACACAGGGTCCAGGTAAGAGACTCACATCTGCTTCTGGGAACTGACAACCTTGCTCATAGTAAAACACCACAAACTATAGTTAAGATTGGTAGGACAATGAAGATTATTGATTTCGCCTTCTGGCAGAAAGGGGGATGGGACACATATTCTATTCATTTCATTCACTTAAGTTGACACTGACTGAAGGATCTCATAGGCAAGGACCTGTGCCAGGTGCAAAGGCAAAGTGATGACAGGGATGGAAGTAAGCATGAAAATGATGGTAACTCTCAGGTATTGGCACCATAGAATGTGCTAGGTGCTTTACACGCATGATCTCATTTAATGCTCAACCAACCTATGGAGGTATTACTATTACTATTTCCATCAATGGATGAGAAAACCGAGGCATGGGCAATGACATGACTTGCCCAAAGTCACCCAGCAAGTAAGTGCAGACCCAGACTGAAACCCAAGTCTTCCTAACTGTGCAATCCATCTTCCATGTGAACTGTTAGCACATAAGTGCTCTTGAGATAGCCAGCCCCTGGTTAATTATAATTAACAGGAAAGGCATAAGACAAGCAAAAGAATAGGTACAAACTATATAGTTTCATGAAACAATGAGCCATCAACCTAGGGACACTGGATGAGTCTTATCCTGTTTAAGCTAACCACTTGGCTAAGGCTCTGTTCCTTGGATCTCAGGAGTCATGAAAGGCAAACCCTGAAAGCAAAGGAGCTGTTTTCCCTCCTCTGTGGAAGGATGAAGTGAGGGGATTTTAGAGAAAACCAAGAGGCCTTCCCAGCCTGTTTCTGCTGCACACAGAAGGGAGACCACAGGCTAAACTCAGAGGGAGACTGTATCTTTCAGTACATGCCCTAAATACAAAGGATATTAATGATGTCATCCATGGTGAGCTGATCACATGCTGCACAAGTGCTATTCACTTTACACCTTCTTATCAAGTTGGGTCTTTGCAACAACCTCACAAGCAGGTACCATTCAGGAGAGGAAACAGACGCAGAGAGAACAAGACACCGGCCTGGAATCACACACCAACTATGGAATTACACCTGCTGGTCTGAATCTCAGTGTTTCTACCCAGTGCCTTGGCTGTCTCTTACTTAAACTCTTAGACACAAGGACAGTACTTGGGATACTCAATGAGCAAGAATTCCCAGTTGTCTGCCATTTTGTATTTGGCTATGCCAAGCCACGCCTCAGTCTGGGAGATGCTGAGTTCTTATTTCAGCAAGTGTTTACTGACTGCCTTCAATACACTGTGCTTCATGCTACACAAGAGCTCCACATTTAATAAGGTGTGTGGGGGGCCCCTTTGCAAGAATTCATTGTAAATGTATAAATTAATAGTGGATAAAATCACTCAGAGGTGATATCACAAGAGGTCTTGGAATTGCTGGATTGGACAGGCATCAGTACTAGGTGATTCAGAGGAGGTGAGTTTTAAAGAGAAGTCAGGAGTGGTTTGTCAGAACTGAGAGATGAGGGCAGTGTAGCAAAGGAGTGAAGTGGCTTGAAGTGTCAAAGAGACAAAGGATGCCTCCAAGGTCGCCTGAGCCAGCGCTGGTCCGGGGCATCTGCTCCCCAGGAGCCCAGGGCTCACTGGACTCTGCAAGCTCCACAGGCCCACACTGCTGGGAAAGCATCCTTCACGCTGGGTCACAGGCTTGGGAAAGTGTGCAGCAAGATCCCACAAGTGGTGCCAGGCACCCTCAGAGCAAGTGGAGGCAAAAGGAGAGAGGGCCCCAGGTTACGAGGGGACTTGGAAACCAGTCAGCAGGTCAGAAGGTTTCAAATTAATTTCTCTACCTTGAAAAGCAGACATAGGAATAAGAAGGGAAATACTGATAATAAGTCAAGGAGTGTAAATGGAACCTAAGCACATAAAGGGTACAAGCTTTCTGAAAATTTTGAGTAAAAAACTTAAAATGTATGTGCTTTTTCCTAACAATTCTATTTCCATAAATCCTCCTAAGGACATAAAGGCCTGGTGGGTGAGGCTGCCTAGAGCAATTTTGTTCATAACAGTGACAGAGAGTACACAACCTAAATGTGTAACGATAGAGGCTTAGTTGACACAGTTTTGCTTGTACTTATAACTAAATGCTATAATCCTATGTAGCCATTACAAATGGGATGTACGTAGGTTTACATTTATTAATGAAAAAAAAAATTATACATGTGATTCCACTTTCTTTAGACCAAGTCTGAATCAATTTAACAGAACTGAAACCATAGAGAATAAATCCTATGATCACTGGTAAATTAAATTAGATATCAATAACCATAACATATCTAGGAAAACTATATTTTCAATTGAACTACACATATAGAAAAAAAATAAAAGAAGAAATTACAAAATAGCTTAAGCTAAATGATATACAAAACCCAGCATACCAAAATTTGGGGAGGTAACAAGACAATTATTAGAAATTTTACCTTTAAGTGCTCACATTAAAATATTTTAAAAGGATTAAAATTGATGATCCAAGATTCTGCAGGAAAAGGTTTTGAAAAATAAAAGGGTTCAGCCATCTCAGTTCAACTAACCAGACTCTGTTTACAGAGTGAAGTAAGTCAAACAGAAAAAGAAATATTGTGTATTAATGCATACATATAAATGGTACTAATGAACCCATTTACAGGGCAGGAATGATATGCAGATATTGAGAATGGACTTGTGTACACAGTGGGAGAAGGAGAGGGTGGGACAAAGTGAGAGAGAAGCACTGACATATATACATCACCATGTGTAAAACAGAGACCTAGTGGGAAGTTGTTGTATAACACAGGGAGCTCACCCCAGTGCTCTGTGATGACCCAGAGAGGTGGGATGGGGAGTGGGAAGGAGGTTGAAGAGGAAGGGGATATATGTACACTTATGGCTGGTTCACATTGTTGTATAGCAGAAACCAACACAACATTGTAAAGCAATTGTCTTCCAATTAGAAATAAATTTTAAAAAACTATAAAAAAAATAAAGAAAGAAAAATAAAAGGGGAAAGTAAACTAAAAGTAAGCAGTAAAAGGAAAAAATAAAGATAAAAGTAGATAGTAACAAAACAGAAATTAGGCAAACAATGCAGAAAATTAACAAAGCAGCAAGTTTTGTGTCGCAGGAAATCTGAGATATTTGTATATATGATTCACATATACGATTCCACTTTGTAAAATGCTTACATTTCCATGAATGGAAATGTTAAAAGGAGTTCTCTCTGGCTGACAGGATCATGAACAATCTTTTAAAACTTTTTACTGTTGTTTATCTGTATTTTCTAATTTTTCTATCACCTCCTCGTATTTCAGGATTTCTAAGGGGACTGACTGGCATTCTCTGCTTCTTTGTTGAACTGGTATAACAATAAAGCCTAAGTACCGACCCTTTGCTTCATCAGGTGTGGTGCATGTGCCCCTGCTGCTACAGGAGAAGTTCTGAGTGGTGCTATGACATCTCGCAGGACCACTGTAGGGAGACCACTGTCCCCTTCAAAGTCTCCTTCAATCATTTTCACTGTTGAAGGAGAAAGCTTCATCTTGGTACAATTTTGTTTTCAACTCCCCTAGAATTGTCCAGAGAAGGCAATGGCATCCCACTCCAGTACTCTTGCCTGGAAAATCCCATGGACGGAGGAGCCTGGTGGGCTGCAGTCCATGGCGTCGCGAAGAGTTGGACACGACTAAGCGACTTTACTTTCACTTTTCACTTTCATGCACTGGAGAAGGAAATGGCATCCCACTCCAGTGCTCTTGCCTGGAGAATCCCAGGGACGGGGGAGCCTGGTGGACTGCCGTCTATGGGGTCGCACAGAGTCGGACACGACTGAAGTGACTTAGCAGCAGCAGCAGAACTGTCATTCTCTCTTGATAACCAAAAGAGCTGAGCAGGCAGAGAACAGCACCTAAGCAGAAGCCAGTGACTGTGTCCTTTGATTTTATTTGTCTTGACCACTGCCTTCTACTGATGGGATATTTTTGTGATTATACTAGAGATATAAAGTCTCCTTTACACAAGGACATTGAACTGAAGTAAAACTGCACTTTGGTAATAAGATTTTAAAGTAAGCAGATAATGATCAGAGTGATCAAGGTGCACCCCTGTACTGAAGCCCGGGCATAGTGATGATGACCTCTGGCAAGAGTAACACCACTCCCCAGGGAGTACCAGTGCATAGCAGAATATCCCAATAGCTCCCCCAGGCTTTGACTTCTGTCTGCTTATCTCACCATTTCAATATAAAAACAACAGCATGAAAATAATAAAGGAAGAATTTGCTCAGATGGTGACCCGGGCAGAGGGTCAGAACAGGATTCCACACTTGTCCAGATAAGTCCTGCTGGAAGGATGATGGAAGAGGGAGGCTCCTAAGAGCAGACAGAATTTCTCTGTAACATGTGCCCTGAAGAAAGGCCTTTCCACAGGAAGAAGGTCAAGTCCAGTCTATTTTTATAAAAGCATTTCAAGTGGTTAGTGGACTTATTTCCTGTGGTTCCCAAGAATTCTGCAGCAGGCTCTCAGAAGGATGTTGGTGATAGGGAGCCGCGACTTGATGAGTGAGAATCAATAATTATCTCTATATTTGCTTCCATTTTTTTTATAAAAATAATCCAAGGGAAAAACACTTGCTTTAGAAGAGCAAAGTTCATGACGACAGAGAGTAGAATAGGACATAAAAGTTCCTCAGTGTGTGGGAGAGTCCTTAGATTAAGATTTTGCAAGCTGAAGACCGATTTCTCCACTCATTCCCTTCCTTCCCTCACTTACTCAATAAAGGGCTGGGTGACTTCTCTGTGCCAGGCATGGTTTAGAGGCTGGGGAGAAGGTGGTGAATAAGCCCAGGTCTGTCCTCCAGGAGCTTACAGTTGAGTCAGGGAGAAAGATATAAAGCAAGTAAACACATGGGTGGACATACAATTAAATTACAAATGATGAGAAGTGTTGAAAAGGGAAAGAAAGAGAGGCAACAGAAGAGAACAAAAGAGGCAGAGGGTGGCAGAACTCAGACCAGAGGTCAGGGAAGACCTCTGAGGAGGTGGCGCTTCAGCTGCCATCTGCAAGGTAGAAAGAGGTGGCGAAGGGTACTGCTGAGAGAGGGAACCATGTGATGAAGGCAGCCATGTGGAGATCACCGTGGAGTCAAGGATCCAAGGGAACGGAGTGGATGGAAAGTGATGAGCAAAGGGAGAGAGGAAAGGGAGGTCAGGCCAGGTCATAGGGTCTCAGACCATGGTTAAGGATTTGAGTTTTACTTCATGGAAATAGAAAGTCACAGGTTTTAAGCCATGGAGTGATCACCTGAAATAGGTTTTAAAAGATTTTCTGACTCTGTGTATAGTACTGACTTGAGGGGACCAAGAACAAACGAGGGGCTACTTCAGACGTCAAGACAGGAGCCCGTGGTGAACTGGGCTGGGTACTGGCAGTGGGTGTCAAGAACGTGAATCTGACAGCCCTTAGCTAGAGTCGAATGGCTTGATCATGAGCACTCAGAGAGGTCAACCAGCTAAAAGGCCTGGTACCAGGGTAGGATGAGGAAGGCACTTGCATTGGGCACAAAATATACTTAGAAATCAAAAGAAGTGATATTTTAATGCAAGGCTTTTTAAAAATCAAATTTTATGCAGAAAAGTCCATGATGAACAAAATATCAAGCTTCTTTAAAAAGAGTACAAGTGCTGAGCTCAGTGCAAGTGCTGAGCTAAGCCATTTAACGGAGCTGGGGCAAAGGGGAAAATCAGTCATTGATCCTATCTTTACTGAACAATTTGACGTTCTGTTCCTCACTTTTGTCCTGTCGAGCTGACCATCCCCCATCTATAAAATAAGAGGCCATATGTAACTCTGCTCTAAAATAGACATGATGGAAGGGGAATTAATGACATATATCATCAAAAGCCCCTGGTGGTTTCAATGGTATCCTTCCTTCCTTATTGTGGAGACTGAGACAAACGGTGTAAATAGTTGCTTCATAAATACTTCTGATGGTAATGGTAATAACTAACATTTATCAAGCTCTTAATATGTTAGGTGCTTTGCCAGAAACAGTTAAGTACAATTATCTCATTTAATCCTCAGAGTAATATATACTAGGTAGATATACTATTACCTATTTTACCATGTCTGGCATATATCCACACCTGACAGGCATTTAATAAATACAGGAAGAAAAGATGGATGAATAGATAGAAGGGAAAATAAAAGAAAAAAGAATGGGCTTTCCACTAATTCCTTCAAAGTCCTATAGGGATAACCAGTGGTTCCAACTTTGTCAAACACTATTCTTTAACACGCTATTTACCTTGCTTAAAAGGATTCAAAGGAAAAGGAAACTAAACTTAAATATCACCTTCTTCCATAGGAAGCATTTTTGATAAATTGGTTTTCTTTACACTTCTTCCCAACAATATTTCTGGGAACATATTTCTTGAATTCATGCACTCCCATATGTTTATTGAGTAATTACTATGCATCAGGCACACAGCTAGGCACTGACAATATCATGGAAGCCAAAGGAACCTGACCTGGGCCCTCCTGGGGCTTCCATTAGAGTCTGTGTGTGTGTGTGTGTGTGTGTGTGTGTGTGTGTGTGTGTGGTGTTGGAGTGAGACAGACAGTAACAAGTAAGCAAATACATAAATAAACTCATAAATTATCATAAATGTTGGGGTCTGAGATAGAGGATAAAGAAGTGATAGGACCTCCCCTAGACAGGGTGGGCCCGACATAAGTAGACTCAGGGAGGCTCCCAATGGTCATGCAGTTGAAGATGCTGTTAAGAAGAATTTTTGCAAATCCAATCAACCAAGCTCCTTACAGAATGTGAAACTTGACAACCTAACGATTTGATCCAGTGCAGGCCAGTTTTGAAAAGCAACATCCATTTATTTATCTATCTTCTGTATGAACAAATCCACAAAAAAGTTATTCATACCATCAAGGGTTTAGGAATACAATATCATGAAAATGTTAGGAAATGTTCAGCCTTCTGACTGCCCCACCCCATGGTCCCACCTAAACGTCTAGATTTATCAAATTCCAGAGGAGCCTCCCGAACCTGACAATGTTAAGGAGCCAAGGAATGTAGGCTCCTTTAAAGTCAAGAGGAATTATGCGCAAAAAGATGGCAGCCCAGAGAAGTAAGAAGGCTCTCTGACATTTCCCCTTATTTCTTGTTGCTTAATCTGCCTTCAAAGGCCAGTAATATAGAAGTGCCCTATTTTTCAAACCACTCCACCCAATGTAATGGCGCTTTGATCTCTAAAACATCAGAGGGGAGCAATGGATGGTAGAGGATATTAGTGACTTTGAAAAGTCAGTTAGAAAAAAGAAATAAACAAGGACAGAAACCATGTGGAGTGGGAAGGATGAGAGCAAAGCATGCTTCCAGCTACCTGCCAGAACGAAAGACAACTCTCATGAGGCCATGTTTAATGTCTGAGTGTACTGCCCTCATTGTTGGTCCTGGGCTATCATTGTGATTTTCCTGATAAATGGTGTTTTGGTTGCAATGTGCATGTTCCTGGAGACACTAGCTATGAGGGGCAGAGTTATATCTTAGTTGAGTTTCTTGGATACAAATTTCAACTTACTTCCAAGCTTTATCAAACATGAGCCATTTCCCGGGGCCTTTGGTGGTGATTTTCTCTTGCTCCATCCCCTTCCCATAAAGTCCCCCTGGTTCCCACCAATAGCTGAGCTATGTGTAGACCTATGTGGGCAACACCAGTCATGGGGTCACAGGGCTAAAGAGCCATTAGACGTGCTGAAACGGGGCAAGCAGTGCAAACTGGACACTGGTCCCTTTTGGACTTTTCATGTGGGATCAAAGACAGTAGGCAAGTGAAAAAATAGCCAAAGTCCTTAAGAAGTAACACAAGAGGAAACAAATTTCACACTGCCTTGAGGCAAGCTCTGCAGGGACCAGGCTCTGGAAGGCTAGTGCTGGGGTGGGGGATTCTTTTCTTCCTGCCCTTTGGCTGGGACACCCACTGGGTCCCTCTGTGAATCCTGGGCCCTGCTCCCTGCCCGCTTCCTGCTGGACGCCTCCGCAGGAATGTAGCTCTTAGGGGCAGAGCTGGGGCCTCGTGACCCACTTTCAAGATCCAGAACAGACTCTGACATGTGAAATGAGTTCCATGGGGTTTACATTCCTCTTTCGTATCCAAGCACCTTGCAACACAAAACCGCCTGCCAGGACTGCTAACTCTTCTTCCAGAGACATTTGGAAATCACTGTCTGGAAGAAATGTGAGTTTTGTCTTTTTGATTTTTTAATGTTTCGAGTGAGCATGGGGCCCTTGGAAACGAGGTTGCCCCACAGAGGGGAGGCAGCAGGATAAACTGATATCTCAAGACTGAGGGTTTTAGTCTTGGCTAAGTCATAGGTTTGCTTTGATAAGTCACTCAGCCTCTCTGCACCCCAGGTCTCTTGGCCAGAGAAAAAGGAGAGGTCTTCATCCATTCAGCATAACAGCAGGAAGAGCAAGTATGAAATGATTAAGTACCTAACGTACAGTCTATGTAACTGGCACTCCAAGAAGATAGTTTACTCATGTAAAATGCTTTGTGAAACCCTAAATGCTGTAAAAAAGTAAATAATCAACACATAGGATAAAACATATGCTCTTACTAACAACAGTCATAATACCTTCCATTTTCAAGGCACTCACTCACTACATGTAAGGCCCTTCCCAGGCCTCACTCTCTCCCGTCCTCATGGCACCACAATAGATCAGTCCTCTTAACAGCTTCCTTTTACCAGTAAGGATCAGAAAAATTGAATGACTCACCAGGTCATGCAGGTAGCTAAAGACCCAACAGAAAATAAAAGCCATGTCTATGAGAACCTCCCTTTTTCATGGCCTTTCCAACATAGTAGGAAGGAAGATCTTTCACTCAGTCTGCCCAGTGACCTCAGACCTCACCCCAGCCCTTTAAAAGAAAGGCAAATGACTCTGCAGTGACAAAAGCCAAGATAGATTTAGCCATTGTTGGGTTATATGGGGCAAGCATCACAGTGACAATAAGGAAAGTGCTGGTGGGGGCCACTATACGGCTGGGGAAGATGATAGTCATGTGTCAAAGGAGAACCTGTCAAAGACTCCATTCAAGGAAAAAAGTACCTTCAGCAGAACACAGTCCAGGGGCCTCTGCAAGCTATGAAAGCTGGTGGGGTAAAATGAGTAGAAAAGCTAAGGATCACTTAATCCAACAGGCATTTTATTCTCTTCCTCATGTTTCTTTGGCAATTCAAATCATGGACTCTGGAGTCAGAAAACTCTTTCTTCAGCTCTCAGTTTTCACATTTATGTAGCTGAGAGACTTCACTTTCACTTTTCACTTTCATGCATTGGAGAAGGAAATGGCAACCCACTCCAGTGCTCTTGCCTGGAGAATCCCAGGGACAGGGGAGCCTGGTGGGCTGCCATCTATGGGGTCGCACAGAGTTGGACACGACTGAAGTGACTTAGCAGCAGCAGCAGCAGCAGCTGTGTGACCTTAAGACAAATTATTTAAGCTCTCTGAGTCTCAGGGTCTTTAGAAGCAAAATAAGGGACAAACAAGGAATGCCTTGAAGTTCAGTTCAGGGCAGCATCTCTGTTCTGTTAATTAAACTCAGGGACATCAAACTGGCTAGGGTAGCTGACGGCTAGAAAATATTTCTCTATTAATTTACCTCCTAGCCATAAAAACAAAGAAATAAAAGCAATGCCTGCCTAACAGAATTTCTTCAAGATTAATTAATATAATATATACAAATCATTTAAGACAGTACCTGGTACATAGTAAATATTCAAGAAAAGGTCACTAATTTATTATTTATGGGCATATTTTATTATTTATGGGTATGTCCAGAGGAGGCTATTGGGAAACATATGGTAGGGCAAGGCCTCAGCATTTCCAAAGAGATAACAAACACATACTTCAAAAGACTGAGTTTGTAGAAGCCAAATTTTCTAGGTCAGGAGAAAAGAAAAAAAAAAAAACCTCAGCAAACAGACTCTTTCTATGAGCTGGAAGGTCTGTTGATTTCAAGAAAGGAATGTCCTTGCTGGGCTGGTCCTGGAGACTGTTAATTTGCACAACAGATTCAAAAGATTTTTGGAGACACATCAGTAAGAGGAGGCTAGAGGATGGGTGGAAAGGGTTGCTAGAGCCCCTGCAGAATCACTTTGCATTTGGCTCAAGGCCCTGGGGCTTTAAAGTGTCAGTCTGCAAGAAAGATGTTTCCATTGAAGATGTGTGCAGGTCTTCAGAAGGGCTGAGTGCCTGCTGGATGCTCTGGCCTGGGGTGTACCATTAAGCCCAGACAGACCTGGGGCCCACAGAACACACAGCTGCGTCAGGGAGCACTGTTTTTCCTCTTGAACAGAGGCCATTTTCTCTAAGCATTTAAAAGAATTCCTGATGTCTAAACAAATGATGCTCTAAGGGGAAGTGTTTTGGGAATGGTTAAGCCAGACTGCAGAGGATTAAATTTGGGAATCAAGGGAAGGAATGAAGGATACTGGAGGAGATTCTTTGGAATGTGTGTGTCTGCTCATATTTTCTACTCTTCATTGACGGGTATAAGACCTAAGGATGGGACTGAGCCATTGGGTGACACAGCCCAATTAGATGAACAGTCCCCACTTCCTGCTGGCTACACTTGGTCTAAGCATCTATGTCCCTCTTCATGACTTCATACTTCTGGTATGGCCAGATTGTGAATACCTTAAAGGCAGACATTATGATTTCTACTACAGGTCCAGAATTCCTGTTTCGAAAAGACTTAGATATGTTTCAAAATCCAGAATTTGGGAGATTTTAGAAAGGTAGTATGGTGTGTATATTGTATATGATGGAACAATTCCAGAGGTGTCTGGCATAGTAGCCTAAAATCAAGCATGTTAGTAACTCTGCACCAGATTATATAAATATTAACACAAAATGGAATAAAAAAAAAAAAACTTTAAAAAGTCTCAGGACAGTTTGTGTCAGGTTTTGCCTATTTGAATTATGAAAGGACTTCTGGTTCTCAGTCTTTTGGTGTTGGAGAAGACTTCTGGTTTTCAGAGTCTTTTGGTGTTGGAGAAGACTCTTGAGAGTCCCTTGGACTGCAAGGAGATCCAACCAGTCCATTCTAAAGGAGATCAGTCCTGGGTGTTCTTTGGAAGGACTGATGCTAAAGCTGAAACTCCAATACTTTGGCCACCTCATGCGAAAAGCTGACTCATTGGAAAAGACCCTGATGCTGGGAGGGATTGGGGGCAGGAGGAGAAGGGGACGACAGAGGATGAGATGGCTGGTTGTCATCACTGACTCGATGGACATGAGTTTGGGTAAACTCCGGGAGTTGGTGATGGACAGGGAGGCCTGGAGTGCTGCGATTCATGGGGTCTCAAAGAGTTGGACACGACTGAGTGACTGAACTGAACTGAACTGAATTTCAGAATTATGGATTAGAGATTTCAGGCCTTTTAAAATTTTATTTTATTTTTCCTTCTTTTCTGTTGCAAATTTTCAGAACATCTGCAGCATCCTGCCCTTAATAGGTGCAGAGTAGAAGTTATCTTAAAAAAAAATGACATTTTGATCTCCCTCATGTAATATCTGATTCTGGAAGCCAGGGGATAGTTTATTCTCAATGACTTTGGGATTCTTAAGGATTAGAAGAATACTAAATTAAAGAGTATTGGAGATGAAGACAACTGAAACATAGATTTTCTATCATCCTGGACAGTAACACACACAAACCCATAGGATATCATAGTCAACACCTAACCAAATGAGAAAAGAGCATCAATGCATGTCAGTGACATGAAAAATTTCTACCCTATCACTTAAAAAATATTTTCAAATATTGCTAAAATATCAGTAAACATTAAAAATCAACTTTGCTCAATTTTAATAGCACAGATAAGTGGCAAACCCAAACAATAAGATACATGGAGGCTGGTAATCAAGCTAACATATACTGAATGCTTACAAGTTTTCAAGTGCTGGGCTCGTGCTTTGCATGTATTATTATTTATGGCTTACAGAACTACATGAAGTAGCTGCTACTATGGGGGCCCCATTCTGGTGATGAGGAGTTAAAAAAAAAAGACACCCACTAGTGAGTGTCCAGCCAGAACTCCAACCTGAGTTTGGCAGTCAGAGGAAAAAAAGGAAGGAAGAAAGGCAGGGAGGGAGAGAGGGAAAGGAAGAATAGAGAGAAAGTCTTTTCTTACAGCATTTGCCAATTTCTGTGGTGTAAATACTCTCCCTGGGGCCAATTTACAAGTTATTAATGGTTCAACAACCAGCTAGCAAAACTCATGAATTAGTAAATTGGCTTTCGCAAACTTGTAGGAGTCATCTCCTACATGCCACTGTCAAGTCCATCCCATGGCCATGTCCATAGTTTACTGCTAACTTTGGAAGATGAGATTTCAGCTCATGGAACAGATCTGGCTTAGGAAGAACACGCAGAAGTGATAGCCCAAACCAGTGAGTCACAGCTCCATTCCTGGTGCAGACCTGGTACACACCAAGAGTAGAACAGGAAATAGGGGAGAAGAACACACTTGTCTCCCTCTCCTCACCAGAGGGTATGAAGTGGGTCCCTGCCAACCTGACACTCCCTGGCAGAAACAACAACACCTGGAACCTTTTTCCAGACCCTACCAACTTTCTCTAGGTGAGACAAGGAGGTCAGACTTGAGATCAAAGGGTCTGATCCCTTCCTTTAAGATCTTGAATTTCCCTAACATTTCCTTCGAAGTAGTAAGTATCTTCTACAAGATGAGAACCAGGTTTTGACCTGCTTTTAACATAGGACAGGATATTCCAGACCTAATCTGAACCAAATTAAAATACATGTAGGCTCTTGGCTTAGCTATTCTGTTAACACCTTTAGGACACCACCTTCTAAATAGGTGTCCTGATAATATGTTTCCATGAGAGGCTCCCAAGAAGGGACTGGTCTGGTATTCAATCAACAGAAATGCACATAACACTGATTATGTCCAGTCATTTGCTAAGTTCTGTGTCTAGAATGAAAAAGCACAGTTCCTGTTCCAGGGCCTTGGAGACTAATGTAGGAGACAGTCAAGCAAACATAGTCAAATTATATTCATTCACTCTTTGAACAAATATTTATCAAATGCCCATTCAGTAACAGGCATTTTGCCAGGTACTAGGCTACCATGGTGAGCAAGACAGATTGGTGTGTATTATCATGGAGCTGACAGCTCAGTCACAAAAAGACAGTAATTAAATAATCATAAGAATGAAGGTGTAATTAAAAACTGAAATAAGAGCTCTGAAGAAATGTTAAATGGTCCTGGGAGAACTAGAGGAACCTAATCCAGTTAATGGAAGTCAGGCAAGGCTTGAGGAAATGAGAGCTGAACTAAGACTGGAAAAAAAAGTAGGAGTTAACCAGTTAACTCTTGAGTAAGGTAGTAAGGTAGAGGGGAGGAGGAGGAGAACGGTGCTCCAGAGAGAGGGAATAGCATAGGTAAAGGTTTTAAGCGGGGTGGGAATCCATGTTTTCAAGGAAGTAGAAGCTTAGAAAGAGAACATGAAGGGGCATTAGCAGGGGTAGAGGCCAGGGCTGGTCCTCACAGAACCCTGCTGTCCTTGTTCTGGCCTTACTCTTTATCCCAGAGCAACTGGAAAATAATAAGTGGTTTAAGTAGGGAATATGTACAGCAATCACACCTAGTGCTATGACAGAATAAATGGAATGCTGCCCTGGGAGCATCAGGAAATCAACTCATCTCAACTGGTGTCTGTGGAATGGAGGAAAAGTAGGGAGGTCAGGGCTGGGGACGTGTCCAAACAGGCTTTCTGGAGGAGGAAATATCTGAGATGAATTTTTGAAAGATGAGTATGACTTAGTCAGGCCACAGTGGAAGGGTGGAAGAAGGGAGAGAGAGAGAGAACGCGACTGGGTGATTGTGACAAGGTTAGGTGTGACAGATGAGGAAAGGCTATAGGTCATAGGTTTGGGTTTTACCCTGACAGCAGCAGAGAACCCACTGACACAGTCAAAGGTCTTCAATAGGAGAGAAATGCTCATTTTCATACGTTAGAAAGGTCACTGGCAGCAAGGTAGAAAGTGGACTGGAAGAGAACAGTGCTGGAAAAGAGAGGCCACTGCTGTCCGTCTCAGCAGCCCAGGTGAGAGAAGATGTTACACTTGCTCTCAGGAGCACAGTGAAAATGCAAGAGGGAGGGTGATGCGAGCAAACACTGAAGAGGCACAGTTGAAAGGGCTTTGTCACACGTGGGATGGTGTCAGTGATTTCTACTCTAACCAAAGAATAGTCTCAACAAAATTCTATTTGTGTTGAATCTTACTTTATGACTTTGAACATGGTCAATTTTTGTAAATGCTCTGTGTGTCCATGAGAAAAATGGTGTTCACTAATTGTTGGGTATAGGGTTCGCTTATATGGTTCATTCAATTAAGCAAGTTAATTTTGTATTTTGATCTTCCACATCTGTAGTATTTTTTGTCTATTTGCTCTATTATTTATGATAAAAATGTGCTAAAATCTCTCACCATCATTGTGGACTGGTCAACAACCTTTCTTCATATATTTGTCCATTTTCATTTTTGAGGCTACTTCATTAAGTATACACAGGCTTTGAAGTTTTACCTCTCTCTGTTGAATTGATCCAGTTACCATTATGCAGTGATCCCTTTTATCCCTGATCATTCTTTTTGCCACAGACCTATTTTATATTATTAATATATTAATATTGCTATACTAACTTAAATTTTTGTTAACTTTTGGTGTCTATTTTTCATCCTTTTTCTTTTAACCTTTCTGTTTCCTCACACTTTTAATGCATCTCTTGTAATCAGGGTAGATGGATTTTCTAAAAAATCAAATAACTAGCAAATTTAGCCCATATACATTTCTTGTGATTATAAATATATTTGAATTTATTTCTGCCACTTAATTATGAGCAATGTTTTTAAAAGTTTCTATTAGTTTTCTCTTTTTTTCTAGATTCTTTTGGATAAGTACAGTTTTATTCATTTCATTTCTTTTCCCTTATACCTGTCAGTTTCTGGTTGAAATGAATACATTCTATTTCTTTTAACATGTATATCTGACTTATCAAAATCTAAGGTAAATGAGTATCTCTAAGGAAGAGTTCAGGCTTTTGGGTCACACCATTCAAAGAGATGAGATAAAGGGCATGGGGTATGTTTGAGGCCAAAGGTGAGATCTATTTTACATATACTGAATTTGAGGACACATCCCCAATTATCACCTTAACAGATGTCTATGCACTTACCTTCAATGGCTTAATACACTTTGCAAAACATCCTCCTTCATGGGTATTCTGTATTGCTTAAGCAGAGACAGAAATTAAAAACAAAATTAAAAACTAATAAACATCAGTGTTTGTCTTCCTTTGATTCTTAGAACCACGTCTTCCCCTCTGACCTCGCCCAGGGCCACACTGAACATAACTGTGTCCTAGAAACAGCAAGCCTCACGAACATCCTTAAATAACGAGAGTTGAGTCTGAAACAGTGACCTGGATTCTCTCACATAACCATGGCTTACCTGTGCCTCCTCCATCTTTTCCACTGTGTTTGCAGCTTGAATGATGAGGGAGGAAGGGCTTAGCTAATTTCTGCCAAATATTAGCGGGGAGAAAAACTCTATTTCCATACCAGCTGAAAAAATTATTTTATAATATAAAATTTTAAATTTTAATCGGAGGCTAATTACTTCACAATGTTGTATTGGTTTTGCCATATATTAACTTGAATCTGTCACAGGTGTACATGTGTTCCCCATCCTGAACCTCCCTCCCACCTCCCTCCCCATACCATCCCTCTGGGTCATCCCAGTGCACCAGCCCCGAGCATCCTGTATCATGCATCGAACCTGGACTGGCGATTTGCTTCACATATGATAATACACGTTTCAATGCCATTCTCCCAAATCATCCCACCCTTGCCCTCTCCCACAGAGTCCAAAAGACTGTCCTATACAGCTGTGTCTCTTTTGCTGTCTCGCATATAGGGTTATCATTACCATCTTTCTAATATATATGCATTAGTATACTGTATTGGTGTTTTTCTTTCTGGCTTACTTCACTCGTATAATAGGCTCCAGTTTCATCCACCTCATTAGAACTGATTCAAATGTATTCTTTTTAATGGATGAGTAATACTCCATTGTGTATATGTACCACAGCTTTCTTATCCATTCATCTGCTGATGGACATATAGGTTGCTTCCATGTCCCAGCTATTATAAACAGTGCTGCGATGAACATTGGGGTACACATGTCTCTTTCAGTTCTGGTTTCCTCGGTGTATATGCCCAGCAGTGGGAATGCTGGGTCATAAGGCAGTTCTATTTCCAGTTTTTTAAGGAATCTCCACATTGTTCTCCATAGGGGCTGTACTAGTTTGCATTCCTACCAACAGTGTAAGAGGGTTCCCTTTTCTCCACAGCCTCTCCAGCATTTATTGCTTATAGACTTTTGGATAGCAGCCATTCTGACCGACGTGAAATGGTACCTCATTGTGGTTCTGATTTGCATTTCTCTGATAATGAGTGATGTTGAGCATCTTTTCATGTGTTTGTTACATCTGTATGTCTTCTTTGGAGAAATGTCTGTTTAGTTCTTTGACCCATTTTTTGATTGGGTCGTTTATTTTTCTGCAATTGAGCTGCAGGAGTTGCTTGTATATTTTTAAGATTAATTCTTTGTCAATTGCTTCATTTGCTATTGTTTTCTCCCATTCTGAAGGCTGTCTTTTCACCTTGCTTATAGTTTCCTTTGTTGTGCAGAAGCTTTTAATTTTAATTAGGTCCCACTTGTTTATTTTTGCTTTTATTTCCAATATTCTGGGAGGTGGGTCATAGAGGATCCTGCTGTGATGTATGTCGGAGAGTGTTTTGCCTATGTCTCCTCTAGGAGTTTTATAGTTTCTGGTCTTATGTGTAGATCTTTAATCCATTTTGAGTTTATTTTTGTGTATGGTGTTAGAAAGTATTCTAGTTTCATTCTTTCACAAGTGGTTGACCAGTTTTCCCAGCACCACTTGTTAAAGAGATTGTCTTTTCTCCACTGCATGTTCTTGCCTCCTTTGTCAAAGATAAGGTGTCCATAGGTGTGTGGATTTATCTCTGGGCTTTCTATCTGGTTCCATTGATCTATATTTCTGCCTTTGTGCCAGTACCATACTATCTTGATGACTGTCTTTGTAGTAGAGCCTGAAGTCAGGCAGGTTGATTCCTCCAGTTCCATTCTTCTTTCTCAAGATTGCTTCGGCTATTTGAGGTTTTCTGTATTTCCATACAAATTGTGAAATTATTTGTTCTAGCTCTGTGAAAAATACCGTTGGTAGCCTGATAGGGATTGCATTGAATCTATAGATTGCTTTAGGTAGTATACTCATTTTCACTATGTTGATTCTTCCAATCCATGAACACAGTATGTTTCTCCATCTACTAGTGTCCTCTTTGATTTCTTTCACCAGTGTTTTATAGTTTTCTATATATAGGTCTTTTGTTTCTTTAGGTAGATATATTCCTAAGTATTTTATTCTTTTCATTGCAATGGTGAATGGGATTGTTTCCTTAATTTCTCTATTTTCTCATTATTAGCATATAGGAATGCAAGGGATTTCTGTGTGTTGATTTTATATCCTGCAACTTTACTATATTCATTGATTAGCTCTAGTAATTTTCTGGTGGAGTCTTTAGGGTTTTCTATGTAGAAAATCATGTCATCTGCAAACAGTGAGAGTTTTACTTCTTCTTTTCCAATTTGGATTCCTTTTATTTCTTTTTCTGCTCTGATTGCTGTGGCCAAAACTTCCAAAACTAAGTTGAATACTAGTGGTGAGAGTGGGCACTCTTGTCTTGTTCCTGACTTTAGGGGAAATGCTTTCAATTTTTCACCATTGAGGATAATGTTTGCTGTGGGTTTGTCATAGATAGCTTTTATAATGTTGAGGTATGTTCCTTCTCTTCCTGCTTTCTGGAGGGTTTTTATCATAAATGGATGTTGAATTTTGTCAAAGGCTTTCTCTGCATCTATTGAGATAATCATATGGCTTTTATTTTTCAATTTGTTAATGTGGTGTATTACATTGATTGATTTGCGGATATTGAAGAATCCTTGCATCCCTGAGATAAAGCCCACTTGGTCATGATGTATGACCTTTTTAATGTGCTGTTGGATTCTGATCATTAGAATTTTGTTAAGGATTTTTCCATCTATGTTCATCAGTGATATTGGCCTGTAGTTTTCTTTTCTTGTGGCATCTCTGTCAGGTTTTGGTATTAGGGTGATGGTGGCCTCATAGAATGAGTTTGGAAGTTTACCTTCCTCTGAAATTTTCTGGAAGAGTTTGAGTAGGATAGGTGTTAGCTCTTCTCTAAATTTTTGGTAGAATTCAGCTCTGAAGCCGTCTGGACCTGGGCTTTTGTTTACTGGAAGATTTCTGATTACAGTTTCAATTTCCGTGCTTGTGATAGGTCTGTTAAGATTTTCTATTTCTTCCTGGTTCAGTTTTGGAAAGTTGTACTTTTCTAAGAATTTGTCTATTTCTTCCAAGTTGTCCATTTTATTGGCATATTATTGTTGATAGTAGTCTCTTATGATCCTTTGTATTTCTGTGTTGTCTATTGTGATCTCTCCTTTTTCATTTCTAATTTTATTGATTTGATTTTTCTCCCTTTGCTTCTTGATGAGTCTGGCTAATGGTTTGCCAATTTTATTTATCCTCTCAAAGAACCAGGTTTTGGCTTTGTTGATTTTTGCTATGGTCTCTTTGGTTTCTTTTGCATTTATTTCTGCCCTAATTTTTAAGATTTCGTTCCTTCTGGTAACCCTGGGGTTCTTCATTTCTTCCTTTTCTAGTTGCTTTAGGTGTAGAGTTAGGTTATTTATTTGACTTTTTTCTTGTTTCTTGAGGTATGCCTGTATTGCTATGAACCTTCCCCTTAGCACTGCTTTTACAGTGTCCCACGGATTTTGGGGTGTTGTGTTCTCATTTTCATTCATTTCCATGCATATTTTGATTTATTTCTTCTGTGATTTGTTGGTTATTTAGCAGCGTGTTGTTCAGCCTCCATATGTTGGAATTTTTAATAGTTTTTCTCCTGTAATTGACATCTAATCTTACTGCATTGTAGTCAAGAAAAGATGGTTGGAATGATTTCAATTTTTTTGAATTTACCAAGGCTAGATTTATGGCCCAGGATGTGATCTATCCTGGGGAAGGTTCCATGTGCGCTTGAGAAAAAGGTGAAATTCATTGCATTGGGGTGAAATGTCCTATAGATATCAATTAGGTCTAACTGGTCTATTGTATCATTTAAAGTTTGTGTTTCCTTGTTAATTTTCTGTTTAGTTGATCTATCCATAGGTGTGAGCGGGGTATTAAAGTCTCCCACTATTATTGTGTTATTGTTAATTTCCCCTTTCATACTTGTTAGCATTTGTCTTACATATTGCAGTGCTCCTATGTTGGGTGCATATATATTTATAATTGTTATATCTTCTTCTTGGATTGACCCTTTGATCATTATGTAGTGTCCTTCTTTGTCTCTTTTCACAGCCTTTGTTCTAAAGTCTATTTTATCTGATATGAGTATTGCTACTCCTGCTTCCTTTTGATCTCTGTTTGCGTGGAATATCTTTTTCCAGCCCTTCACTTTCAGTCTGTATGTGTCCCTTGTTTCTAGTGGGTCTCTTGTAGGCAACATATATAGGGGTCTTGTTTTTGTCTCCATTCAGCCAGTCTTTGTCTTTTAGTTGGGGCATTCAACCCATTTATGTTTAAGATAATTATTGGTAAGTACGATCCCGTTGCCATTTACTTTATTGTTTTGGGTTCAAGTTTATACACCCTTTCTGTGTTTCCTGTCTAGAGAAGATCCTTTAGCATTTGTTGGAGACCTGGTTTGGTGGTGCTGAATTCTCTCAGCTTTTGCTTGTCCGTAAAGCTTTTGATTTCTCCTTCATATTTGAATGAGATCCTTGCTGGGTACAGCAATCTGGGCTGTAGGTTATTTTCTTTCATCACTTGAAGTATGTCCTGCCATTCCCTCCTGGCCTGAAGAGTTTCTATTGAAAGATCAGCTGTTATCCTTATGGGAATCCCCTTGTGTGTTATTTGTTGTTTTTCCCTTGCTGCTTTTAATATTTGTTCTTTGTGTTTGATCTTTGTTAATTCGATTAATATGTGTCTTGGGGTGTTTCGCCTTGGGTTTATCCTGTTTGGGACTCTCTGGGTTTCTTGGACTTGGGTGATTATTTCCTTCCCTATTTTAGGGAAGTTTTCAACTATTATCTCCTCAAGTATTTTCTCATGGTCTTTCTTTTTGTCTTCTTCTGGGACTCCTATGATTCGAATGTTGGGGCATTTATCATTATCCCAGAGGTCTCTGAGATTATCCTCATTTCTTTTAATTTGTTTTTCTTTTTTCCTCTCTGTTTCATTTATTTCTACCATTCTATTTTCTACCTCACTTATCCTATCTTCTGCCTCCGTTATTCTACTGTTGGTTCCCTCCAGAGTGTTTTTGATCTCATTTATTGCATTATTCATTATATATTGACTCTTTTTTATTTCTTCTAGGTCCTTGTTAAACCTTTCTTGCATCTTCTCAATCCTTGTCTCCAGGCTATTTATCTGTAATTCCATTTTGTTTTCAAGATTTTGGATCATTTTCATTACCATTATTTGGCATTCTTCATCAGATTCCCTAACTCTTCCTCTTTTGTTTGGTTTAGTGGGCATTTATCCTGTTCCTTTACCTGCCAGGTATTTTTCTGCCTCTTCATCTTGCTTGTATTGCTGTGTTGGGGTGGCCTTTCTGTATTCTGGCAGTTTGTGGAGTTCTCTTTATTGTGGAGTTTCCTCGCTGTGGGTGGGGTTGGATGCATGGCTTGTCAAGGTTTCCTGGTTAGGGAAGCTTGTGTCAGTGTTCTGGTGGGTGGAGCTGGATTTCTTCTCTCTGGAGTGCAATGAAGTGTCCAGTAATGAGTTATGAGATGTCAATGGGTTTGGAGTGACTTTGGGCAGCCTGTATATTGTAGCTCAGGGCTGTGTTCCTATGTTGCTGGAGAATTTGCATGGTATGTCTTGCTCTGGAACTTGTTGGCTCTTGGTGGTGCTTGGTTTCAGTGTAGGTATGGAGGCGTTTGATGAGCTCCTGTCAATTAATGTTCCCTGGAATCAGGAGTTCTCTGGTGTTCTCAGGATTTGGACTTAAGCTTCCTGCCTCTGGTTTTCAGTCTTATTCTTACAGTAGCCTCAAGACTTCTCCATCTATACAGCACCAATGATAAAACATCTAGGTTAAAGATGAAAAGTTTCTCCACAGTGAGGGACACGCAGAGAGGTTCACAGAGTTACATGGAGAAGAGAAGAGGGAGGAGGGAGTTAGAGGTGACCAGGAGGAGAAGAGGGGGAATCAAAAGAGGAGAGAGCAAGCTGGCCAGTAATCACTTGCTTATGTGCTCTCCACAGTCTGGACCGCTCAGATGTTCATGTAGTTATACAGAGAAGAGAAGAGGGAGGAAGGAGACAGAGGTGGCCAGGAGGATAAAGGGGGGAATCAAAAGGAGCGAGCCAGATCCAGCCAGTAATCAGTTCCCTAAGTGTTCTCCAAAGTCCGGAACACACAAAGAGATTCACAGAGTTGGGTAGAGAAGAGAAGGGGGAGGGGGCAGATAGAGGCGACCTGGTGGATAAAAAGGAGAGTCCAAAGGGGGAGAGAGCAGTCAAGTCAGTAATCTTGCTCCCAAGTAAAAATGGGTACTGAAGATTGGGTTCTTAAAGGTACAAAGTTGATAACAAATACCAAAAAGCTAAGATTAAAAATCCAGAGTAGAGGTTGGATTCTCAAAAATACAATATTAAAGAAAAAAAAAAACAAAGTCACAAAAATTATAAATATATATATATATATATATATGAAGTTTGCTTTAAAAAGTAGGGTCTTTTTTTGCAAAGTAATAGTAGGTTATAAAAATGAAAATTAAAGGAGTAAGAGAGGACTGAAAAATTTAAAAAAAAAATTTTTTTAAAGAATGATAATAGTAAAAATATATCTAGGATTTTCTCTGGTGTTGTTGTGGACAGTGTGGGGTCAGTTCATTTTCAGATAGTTCCTTGATTCAGTTTATACTTCTCAAGATCTATAGGCCCCTTCCTATGTAGTCGGTG
This sequence comes from Bos taurus, assembly GCF_002263795.3. Classification (NCBI taxonomy): domain Eukaryota; kingdom Metazoa; phylum Chordata; class Mammalia; order Artiodactyla; family Bovidae; genus Bos; species Bos taurus. The sequence goes on along the minus strand of NC_037334.1, from coordinate 53,651,410 downwards.
CTAACTACAGGGTTTTAATCTATTGCACCTGTTACTTCCAAGGCAGTTCCCTCTGTTTTAGCTTCTTGTGTTTGCTGGTCTTGTCAGTGTCTAATTTCTGCCCTGACACAAGGGGGTGGTGGTGGACACTTTTTTAGGGTCACTTGTTCAGTTGTGCTCTGGGGAGGAAGGAACACTGTAAACAAATAACACTGGCGTGTGTGGGGAGTGCTCGCAGTGACTCAGCCGCATTGGGTTTGCCCCCGTTCACAGTGTGTGTGCTTACCCTGTCTACACTGCTCAGGCTCTAGGTTGCTCTGCCGGGAACTGTCTGAGGCCGGCCCTGGGTTGTATGCACTTCCCAGGTCTAAGCCGCTCAGGTTCAGGTACTCGGGTACTCCTCAAAGACACAGACTCGGTTGGGCCTGCGTTTCGTGCCCTTTCCAGGTCCGAGCAGCTCAGGCGACCAGGTGTTTGGCGAGCACGGTGGCTGAGACTTATCGCCTCCCCCATCCCTGCCGCTCGGTTTTCTGGGTGTACAACCAGCACACCTTCTCAGGCAGATGTTGACTGTCCAGAATCCCAAGAAGTCTTGGTTAGCAATGAACCTGCTTGCAGTTTGGTAGATAATGCCTCTCTGGGGCCAGGATTGCCCCCTTCCGGCTCTGGCTGCCCTTGACTGCCTGTCTCCGGCGGGGGATGGGCTGGTCCGAAGCTGGCTAGCTCCAGTCAGTCCTTTGATCTGTGAGCGGGCCTGGTGGTGTCTTAAGTTAGGGCTTTTTGCGGGGTAGCTATCCCACAGTCTGGTTTGCTATCTCAAGTTATTTCCCTCAGATTGCCCTCGGAGCATTCAGGCCAGGTCCTTACTCTAAGCAATGTAGCCCACACCTCCCCTGCCCAGCCCCTGCTTGCTAGTGGCGGATGCAGGCGTCTGCACTGCTTCTCCACCGGGAGTTACGCTGGCACATAATATGTGGGTTTTAATTATTTATTTATTTTTCCTCCCGGTTATGTTGCCCTCTGAGGTTCCAAGGCTCACCACAGACTCACCAGTCAGAGTGTTTCCTGGTGTTTGGAAACTTCTCTCTTTTTTAAGACTCCCTTCCCGGGATGGAGCTCCATCACTACCTCTTTTGTCTCTCTTTTTGTCTTTTATATTTTTTCCTACCTCCTTTCGAAGACAATGGGCTGCTTTTCTGGGTGCCTGATGTCCTCTGCTGGCATTCAGAAGTTGTTTTGTGGAATTTACTCAACATTCAAATGTTCTTTTGATGAATTTGTGGGGGAGAAAGTGGTCTCCCCATCCTATTCCTCCACCATCTTAGGGCCGCCTCTCTGAAAAAATTACTTTAAATTAAGCATTCAGTTGCAGCTGACCTAGAACACATTAGGCTTTGACCAGTTCAACATAACCACTTACCCCTCTCTCCTACAGGTCAGGTCACACTTGTAAACTTTCTAAGTAGTGTTATGAATACTATGCTCATTTAACCCTTCAGACAGCTGAAGGGTTAAATCTGAGGTAGGCAGCAGGGTGGGGATTATTAGAGGAAACATCTTGGAAGAAGTTAATGACTCGCCCAGGCTCCCAGAGACAATTTGAGCTCCCAGAGACAACTGTAGAGCTGTACAGTGTTCCTTACTCTCTCACACTGAAAAGTGACTACTGTATTCCTGGGTAAGAGCATATACTTAACATCCTATTCATGTGTCAGAGCTCAGGTTCTCTTCCAGAGGCTACAGCTAACAAAATATGTCAAACTTAATATGAATGTTCCAATAGGCTTGGTGTTCTCCTCACTTTGGTTGTCACTGGGAAGTCAATAAAATCTCCCCAGGGCCCCAAATCCCAGAGGGCTGGGCCAAGCACATGACAAAAGACCACTGGGCTTGGTCTTTTCTATCTCCCAACATACCCAGAGATAACTCCCTTCCCTGACAGCCAACAAAAAGATTACAGTAACCAGGAGCAGGGCTTATAAATTTCCATTATGCTCTATGCCTGATTTCACATAGTTAATGGATTCATTTATTAGAGCAATTTGTGAAAATCCCCAAGGGTCTGGTAAGGCTGCTGCCTAATGGTTTTATCACATCATATACTTTCTTCATGCCTGTCCCTTTAACACTTACTGGATTGGCAAGGAACTTTGGACCAACCACTACTAAAAATACAAGTAAACTGTAAACAAAACAAAAAGAGGAGGGGCATTTTGTGCCTCTGGAGTTTCATTTTTGAAAAAATATTTCGTTTTTGTATGTTTTACAGCTGATTCATAAATGCCACTGTCACAGTCTACCAAATTCACATTGAACTCAAGGCTTATTTTCAGGCATCAGCATATCATCTTCAGATTTCAGGTATGGATTTGAACTGAAGGGTGATGGGAACAATCTTAAGTCAATGCAGCCACACTGTCACTGCACCTCTTACTGGGTGGAGCAGGCACAGAGCAGAGGCGGGGGCTTGTATAACCCCAGGCCGCAATGCAAACCAGAGGGAAGGGGTGCCTGGCCTCTGGCAGAGGTCCTATCTGGAGAGAGTTGCAGTGATAAAGCCCAGGCTTCATGGCTTAACACACACATGAATGTGAGAGGATAAGTAGAAATCTTGGCCAGAACTGATGCCTCCAACCTTGGCCAGACTTTTGGTGCATATGTTCCCTTCATCCCAATGGGATGGAAGCAACAATGTAAATGAGTAGAGCCAAATTCATATGCAACACTTAGAAACCAACTTAATGGAGACTCCTAATGGGTGCCAGATCTAGAACGGAGACCATCCTCACCACAGCAACTGCTGCATGACCAGGGCTCATGGGGACCTCCCTTTGAGAAAATCCAGGGACAACAAGAAACAAAATTCTGTCTGTCTAAGATGGAGAATACAAATGAGTATAGTGAAATGGCCACCACTAGTATATAGTTATTGTCTCCTGTACCTAATTAAGTACTAGGTGCTTGAAAAGAAGACTAATAGAACAAAAAGTATGGATTATCTCTTAGCTATAATTTAAGGAACAAGGATCTGGTCAGTGTTGTATGCTGATGACAGGTAATGGGTGAAAATGCCCATGTTTGGAAACACTGAATTGCTTTACATCAGAGGGGATTCCAGAATTGTGTGGAATGGGGAAGAGGAGGAAGAGGGACATTGAGAGGTTGGGAAGAAACAGGGATGAGTACAGAGACAGAGGTGGGCACAGACACTCGGAGCCTTGTGGATAGAGAGGGTTTTGGAAAAGAGAGTGAGGTTTTGGGAAGAGAATGCAAAGAGCTGTGCAAGGTGAACTCTGCCATCCGCCCTGTGGAACTGATGTATATGAAATTAATTTTCCATCTGTTATGGTACTATGTGAAAAGGACCAGACAAAGTTTTGCCTTATGTGAAGGAGACATTTGGAGGTGGTCTGACTTTAAAGACAGTTTACATGGTGTATGCAAAACTCTGAGGATCCTTGGAGGGACTTCAAACCATAGCCCGTGTGGCTGCAGATTGGAAGAGATGTACCAGACACATTAAAATGCCCGGAGCAGAGGAACACATGGAGGCTTCTAACATGAACTCTAATTCCAAAGTCACCAGGACAAATCACCCAAATTGCTGTCTTGATTTCTGTTGGAATTACCTTCTATGCAAGCAGCTCCCTGAAGCCACTCCAGGGATAGCCGGATGGCTGGAAGGGGAGTGTGAGGAATGTAGGAGACTGGCTGGCCTTCTGTTAAGTTCACAGGGCTCCTAACGCCTGGTGACATGGGTTCTCCAGGGAATGATAACATGCATGGGGGCAAAAGTGGAGGCTGTTGGTGGGGACAGCCAATACCTGGGTTACAGATGAGTAACAATGAATGATCAGGTCATGGGGGCAGAGGTAGGTGCCAGGCTATGAGTAAAACCCCCCCTTCTGCTAATAATACTGTGCTATCACTGAAGTCACTTAATACTGTCATGGTAATGAAGGGCAGGCTGGGGCTTTCTTTCAACAGACCCCTTTAGAGGCTCACTTACTAGCTGTTGAGACAGGCCATGAGCAGCTATAAGCTTTGGTTTCACTTTATAAAAAGATTGAGGATAATATCAGTGTCTGCCTCAATGACATAAGTTAACTCCTAGCCTATAATATGTTAATGATGATGCTGATGATCACTAGTATTGTAAAGCCACTTGATAATCAATGTGTACAATTGGCATCTACTCACTCTTATAAGATGAAATTCCCATGGTGGTCTTCTGGTCTCTTCTTCACCTTTCTTGTGCAGTCCTTGTAGTGAGCACCGATCCAGTCTTCTACATGGTGGAGCAAGTAGATATTTTAAAATACTGAAGTTTATCGGCCTTGCTTTTTAGTTCGTAGAGAGCCACAGATGCGTTTGTACACTGGTAATACGAACTTGTGTAGAGTGTGTCCACTAATCTATTTGTACACTGATAATATAAATTTGTGTACAGTGGGTCCACTAATGCATTTATACATATGTGCGTTTCTGATAATATAATTTGTGTACAGTGGGTATGCATAGCATTAGAGGGTCATAGAAGGTCATACAATGGTTTCTGTGTCATAAGACTTCTCATTAGGAAGTAATTAGGGTGAAGGTAGTCTTTGTACCAGGGATAGACTACTGTCTTCCCTGTGTGATCTGAGGATGTACAGGAAGCTGTGGACGCAGGCAACAGCCAGCAGAACCTTCAAAATACTCCACCCCATAAAATTTCCTTTGGCACAGTGATGGCCCTTTAAAAACCCCACCTAACACCTCCACGTGCCTACTTCTCCACTTCTGGTTCCGTTCCCACCAGCAAACCCATAATTTTCCTTTACACATTAACTGTTGGCTAGCTCGGAAACACTCCACTCCACCCCACCCCACCCCACCCCTTCCCCCACGGGTCTCGCGTGCCCAGGCTCCCTGGGCTATCTCTGTACACAGGCCTCAGCACCTGGGCAAAACAGTGGGAGGTGGAGGGCACAACCTCGGTGCCGGCCTCTTGGCTTTTGTGGGTTTCAGCCAGACCCTGAGTGTTATTTTAGTGCAACTTCAGTGTTTAATTTGAGGATGTGTGTGGATCAGAAGGAGGGACCAAAACATTATTTTTTTTTCCATCCGCCAAAATGATCAAATTTGATATTCCAAAAAACGCACAGCCTGGTCCAAAGCTGTGTCCAGTTGGTAAGTGGGAAATGACTGAAAATCCCTCCCCTGCTGGGGACCATCCCTCCTTAACCACTGGCCACTGCGCAGGCCCGTTTACTGTGGGCAGCACCTGGGCAGTCTGTGGTTTCCGCCCACCCAGGAGCCGGTGCCCTGAGGCTCTCCTTGCCTTCTTGAAAGTGCACACAGCACCTTCGCTGGAAGAACATCCTACAGTGTTGTTTCATTTCTTACAGCCTTGAAACAGCCACAACCAGCAGCTGCTGAGCCATGGCTGAAGGAGAAACCACGACCTTCACGGCCCTGACTGAGAAGTTTAACCTGCCTCTAGGCAATTACAAGAAGCCCAAGCTCCTCTACTGCAGCAACGGGGGCTACTTCCTGAGAATCCTCCCAGATGGCACAGTGGATGGGACGAAGGACAGGAGCGACCAGCACAGTAAGCACCCATCTCACATTTCTGGTATCTTCCTTACTCAGGGACAGGAGAAGGGAGAATAGGGAGAATAGCTAAGGGCTGTACCCCCTTCTCCAAGGTTCTCTTCAGACATGACACACTCAGACGCAGAGGTAACAAGGTACAGAGGGTCTGGGTGTGGAGAAGGGGGAGTTGTGAGGGCAACAGCCTGCCTAAAGGAGTCTGATTTCAAGAGTTTAAGAGGACTTCTCTGTTGACCTAACATATCTGCTGTGAGATCAGACAGGCTGCCAATGTTCAACTGTTCCAGATTCCTGTAAGCAGCGAGAGGCCTGGTCCCCAGGGCCAGTCAGGGCCCTTCTCACTCCATGACGGGAAGGGCCACACGGGGCAGGGGCAATAAACTCCCAACAGACAAGGGCTCAATTTCAAGTTAACCGATTCTCCAGGTTGTATTTCCACTGGGCTTGATTTGTGAAATCCTAGTTCACAATCGTAGTCTTACACATCATTAATTATGCTGCTCTTGCTCTGCGTATCATGCAGACGTGGCTGCGGTAACTGCGAGGGGTAAAGTCATTCTCCAGACCTTATAGAAACAGGAGAGTAGGAGCGATTTGAGCCAAAGGCTGACTATCTCTTCTGGGCTTTCCTGCCAGCGCTGCTCTCAGATGGTGTTGATAAATGGCGGTATGACTTTTGAGAAAAGACTCTCCTTGACTATCTAAGAACAAAAATCTCTCCCTTCTGCTTTAGTATTTCTGGCAGTGGTGTGTATGTTTGATATGAGGTGTCTGGGTTCTACTGTGATGTCACTGGGGATTCCCTGAGCCCCACCAAATCATTAGATGTTGGAGTGGAGCCAAAAGTCAGATCTGGTCCCTGTTCAGAGGGTCTGAGGGGTCAAATGTGTCATGAACCAAGGGAAGGAAAGTATGGATGAAATCAGGAGACACAGAATAGCACAGGTAGAATTTAAGGTTGTGCAGGATGGCTTTAAAATGAGATATGGAACACTGCTTTGATGTGATGGTAGTCTTTATTATTGATTTGATTTACACCAAAGGTTAAGGCTGCCCAGGTGGTACTTGCGGTAAAGAACTCACCTGAAAATGCAGGAGACTCAAGAGACATGGGTTTGATCCCTGGCTTGGAAAGATCCCCTGGAGGAGGGCATGGCAACCCCTCTAGTATTCTTGCCTGGAAAATCCCATGGACAGAGGAGCCTGGCAGGCTATGGCCCATAGGGTCGCAAAGAGCTGGACACAACTGCGGCAACTTAGCATGTCTGCACACACACCAAAGGTTGCAGGCGCTAAGCACAAACGGTCACCCCAGTGGTGCTCACTCTCCATCCACAGAAGCACAGATGATGGGGGCGGGAGCTAGCATTTACCAACCAGGTGGCACTGTCCCTTCCCTCTCACCCACCAAGCAGACCCTTGCAATGAGAAGCAGGAAGTTTGGGGCTGACTGCTGCAGGGTCAGCTTAGTTTTAATGGCTTGTCTTCAGATGGACTTCTGAATGCCTATAATTGATGAAAAATACGTGCCAGAGTATAGCAAAAAAAAGACTACTGAGTATGTCAAACATATACACGAGCAATGTTCACTGCAAATAAATGGACTTAGACTTCAATCTGTTGTGTTGTATCAGGCAAGCTACACATTTTGTGTGATCTGCCTCATATAACACAAACGGAACAAGCTGTCATTTCTAGAAGGTTTTAAACATTTCTATTAAGTCTTATCGTTGGAGAAGGAAATGGCAACCCACTCCAGTGCTCTTGCCTGAATCCCAGGGACGGGGGAGCCTTGTGGGCTGCTGTCTATGGGGTTGCATAGAGTCGGACACGACTGAGGCGACTTAGCAGCAGCAGCAGCAGTCAGTCTTATCAGTTTTTTGAATCAACGAGAATGTTCTCTGGTCTTCCGCATCCCAGAGGAAAAGACAACCTTAGTGATGTGTTCTATGGGGTTAAGCTGGCTCTTCTGTGAAACCTTAAATTCTGGGGTCACAGGAGGCTACAATTACAATTCCAAGTACTAGAATTTCTGTACAAAGGGCATGTGACTTCACTGTTAACATTATAGTCTGCACTCTGGGTACAGAATGTGGGACAACTTCTGCATAGTGCTGCAAATTCAGCTGCCTGCCCTGAGATGTCAGAAGCCCTGGAGGGCAGCATACAGTAGCACAGGAGCGTGTGTGAGGAGGTCGACACAAGAGTGATGGTGGATTAATTACTTCCCAAGTGAACTCAGGCTAGTTATGTAACTGTTCCGGCCTTACTTTTCTCAACTGTAAAAGAAGAGCAATATTACTTGCCTCCCAAGTTTCTTGGGCGGATTACGTGAGACAATGTAGTGAGAATTCTCGGCACAGTCTCTTGCCCGAGAGTAACAGTTCCCCATAGGTCGGTTCATGCTGCCACTGTCGTCCCCACTGTCGCCATCACTACCACCGCCAACATTTCCAGGCACTCAGCACAGCACATGGACACTGTGTAGCACTTAAGGGCCCTCCCTAGGCCCTTCTCTTCAGGAACACTGCCCCCCAGGAAGCCGAGGGTTCGGATTCAGGTTTGGATTCAAGGCCTCTCTGGCAACATTCAGAGTTGCTGTGTTGGCCTATTTACTTAGTCTACAACTAAGAACAAGGGCCAAGGAGGACAGAAAGCAAAGCAGGCTGAGTAGGCCAAAATCCATGCCCTACCTGTCAGTGCCAGGACACCCAGGTAATCCATGTACCCCCTGCAGTCAGGAGGCCTAGATTTAGAGTCAGAAACCTTGAGGTCATATTCCTGTGCTGCCGCTTTCTAACTGGATCAGCACACGACCATTATCATTCTCTCCATTTGGCATAAAGTGCTCTGCAAAAGGAGGTAAGTCTCCCAGCCCCCAGACCCTTCCCACCATCTTCTCCTCTACAAAAATGTGAAACTCTCCAGTGTTCCCAGTTATCTCAACTAGTGGGGAAATACTGAGGCTCAGTTTCCTCACCTGTGCAATGGGAAAACAACACTGCCTTGTGTGTCTGACAAAGCTGAAAACTCATGAGACCCTGTAGCCAAAAGGACTGACTCCTTGCCATGGATGCACCCACTAAATGTGGCTCTGTCGCCCTCTTCTGCCCAGTGGTGGTACTGCCACAATCTTTCTGAATTTTAAGGTTCTTCAGAAACAATTAACCTGGGCAAGCACGGAGTGGATGATCCCTGGGTGGTTAGCACAGTGGTTTGTCTTCCTTGATCATTAGTTTGAGCATGACTAGAGAGCATGAAGATATGTGGATAACCACACTCTAAAACTTCCTCCAGGGAGAGTATTTCTAAAAGCCAATCAAATATTTAAATAAATCTACATAAACCATGCAAAATGGAACTATACGCCTTCCAGTACTATAAAGCAAAACAAACAAACAAACAAACAAACAAAAAAAAAAAACAGCTTTCCTTTCACAGCTTCTCTTTGTCCCCAACCAGTTGATCTACCCTGGACAAAACTGAGAAGTCTGCAAAATGTATTCCCTTCCTACCTCCAGGAGAGTAAGTTTCCCAGAACCTAACGCAAGGTCTTTCTTGGAGTGGGATAAACCCAGGATGGATGGATGTGCATGGACCACTGTCCGGTAGACCTGAGTCAGAGGTCTCCACAGGTGGGAATTCCTGGCCTACAGAGAAGATGTTTTTGGTTTATCCCTTTACAATGGCTCAAATCACAGCTGTAGGCAGTTAGCAATGCAGACTATGGACATCTGTTACTTTGCCACACTAGGAAGGCCAGGCAGGACCAGAGAGGACTGCAAGAAGGGGCGCTGGGGGCAGATTGTGAGATTTTTGTTGACTCCTAGGGTGTGGCTTGGGGGGCTGGTAAGTGGCCGCATCACCAGGAGAGGGAAGCTCCTGGAGGAGGAACAGGGGCAGGGAATGAGGACCAGCTCCACCTCAGACATGTACTGTTTGAGGAGCGCCTTGTGTATCGAGGCAGCCCTCCTAGGGGTCACACTGCACATTTCCTTGTGCAATTATCTAATGGTCTCCTGCCTCACTGGGCTCCCTGATGATGGGACTTCGTCTCTTTCAGCTCAACACTGCAATCTGTGTGTCAAGCACATGGCTGGGCAGTCAGGATCATGGCCAATAAATATTAATTTGATGAGTGAATGAACTGTGTTGGAAGCAAATAAATTCAAATTCAATAATATATTCCATAAATATCTATCAAGCACCTAATATATGCCATGCATTGCACTAGACTATTTAATATCCTCTTAGCCACGGTCCTGATGAGGTTATTAATTATCATTCATAATGAACTGCCCTGTGAACTAACTCTGTGAACACTGCGCTCTGGCAACAGCCAGTAATTGGGAAACTTGGCACCGACCCACAGCTGCATCTTCCAAAACTAAGGCTCTCTTATAGCACACTTGGAGAAGGCAATGGCACCCCACTCCAGTACTCTTGCCTGGAAAATCCCATGGATGGGGGAGCCTGGTGGGCTGCCGTCTATGGGGTCGCACAGAGTCAGACACGACCAAAGCGACTTAGCAGCAGCAGCAGCTTATAGTACACTTCCACCCCTGACACCAACACCACAGCCGTGGTTTCACACCACACACTAATTAAATGAACATACTGGATTCACACAGCCCATCTTCGGGCCCAGTAGATGCAGGACACATCACTGCGGTTTACTGGCTCCCTGTCAGCTTCCCTGTAGGGAACTTACTTTTCCTCCACATGCCTCAGTTTAAAAACAAGGATGGCAACAGTACCCAGCCTCATAGGAAAGTTGGAATTTTAAGTATGACAGTTTGTGAATGTCTTTAACAGCCTGCCAGGCACATGATAAGTGCCTGGAACATGGTGTTTATCAGCAGCAGCATCCTGAGGCTTGCTGGGCCTTCCTCGTCTCACCATCTGATCTTTGGAGTGTGCTGAGTTAAACCAATGCTACACCAGCTCCCTGCATCTCAGCATCTCAGGACTGTCCGGGCTTGGAGCTCTTGAGGCCTGGCATGTGGTTACCTTGTACCCAGGCACCAGCAGCTCTGCAAGCCCTGCCCTGTCTCGCCTCTCTGCACAGCAAGCTGTCTTGGGCAAAGCAAGAAGGAGCTCCGTGCCTGACTCCGCTCCTTTTGAGGGAGTTCACTCTCTGTCTAAGGGGGCCATAACCTATTTCTGGAGCAGTAACTGGAGGATAGGAAAAAGCTCACAAGCATCCCAAACATGCAGCCCCCTCCCGTGGCACGCACCCCTCACCTCCCCAAGCACGTACGAGGCTTCATGGGGAGCAGGATTACCGGCACCACTCACCACACAAATGGAAATGTTCCTGAGCAAAGTGTGTGCCAATCAAATATTTATAAATCAAACCACATCCTAAAGGCACTAGAGGAGTTCACTGGTCCCCAGAACCCTGCTTTGCAGCCCTTTAGAAAGGGTTCCTTCCCTTTAGTGAATCCCTCCTGCCCGCAGTTCTGGGGGCGATCCAGATTCCCCATCCTGCTGTGGCTCACCACCTGACGGCGAACCCACTGTGCTCCCCACTGCATTGGTGTGCTCTTCAAGTGACCACAGTGGGCAGAGCCAGGCATCAGAGAGAGTGACTGGTCTTCAGACAGGCACACTCTCCCTGGTGGCACGCCCTGCCGAAGGCCTCCTACCCTCTCCTCCCTACCAGCTCTTTATCTGCTTACACAAGAGGGATTTTTCCAGATAGACTATTTTTTTGTTTAAATATCACACAGTCCATGGACTGTATCAAAATTTTCCAGGCACCTTTTTCAGACCCTAGAGGAGAAGCAAACACCTTTACACATTCTAAGAAAAGTCTTTTTCATACACACACACACACACACACACACACACACACACACGTATCCAAACCACTGTAACTTTTTTCCCCCACAAACTCCATTTTATTTCTTCTCCGTCTTTCTCTAATGTTTTACGGTGCCCGGCTTGTGGCTACATTTTAAGTATAAATGCCACTGACATAAAACAACCTCACCAAGTTCTGAATGAGGCTGACCTCATTTTGGGTAAACAAGGCAAAGGACGGGAAGTCTCCAACCCAGAATAAACCAGGCACGTAATCTCTCTGGGCCTCTATCTGGAGAGCAGAGGTGGAAAGCAGGCTTAAAGGCCATGGAGGAATGTGCTGCAGAAGCAGGACCTCCCTCCGCAGCATTCATCCTGCTGAACGCAGCAGCTGTAGTCTTACCTTTCAAAATTCCTAGGGAAGGACAGGAAGAGAATAGCATGGTGCCCCAAAGCTCATGTCTCTTGGCACTGGCAGGTTCTAACTCCTGTTCCTTCTTTCTATCCTTGGAATGTAAGGGATCATGTGTCTTACTGACTAAACTACTATGAAGAGCTAACGGAAGGCTCTGAGGCACAGAAGAGAAAACCAGAGATACCAGCTTATAATTCCTCAGGAAAAGAAGGAAGATCTCTAGACAGGGACCAGCATACCCACTCAGATTCCTGGCATCCCCCTTTCCTGCTGCTGCTGCTGCTAAGTCGCTTCAGTCGTGTCCAACTCTGTGCGACCCCATAGATGGCAGCCCACCAGGCTCCTCTGTCCCTGGATTCTCCAGGCAAGAACACTGGAGTGGGTTGCCATTTCCTTCTCCAATGCTGACTGACTCTTCGTGACCCCATTGCCTTCTCCTCCCCCTTACCTAGGTTCCCCTAAGCAAAGACCCCTGAAGGGTCCAAAGGATGAGACAGGAGCATGGGTTGCAAAGGTCATCCTGTATATTTCAGTTATTTGACATTTACTTTTGATAAATTGGCCATTCCCAAACCAGCACACCTTAATGCATTCCTGGGCAAGGAGCAGGACTGGATTCTACCGGGGACACTATGGTTACTAGTCCATCAGGCGAGTGCTTCCAGTCGTTCTGTAGCACATTTTTAAAGTGCTTTGTAAGTTTCAATTTTTCTAAGAAACTTGTAACCATCACTAGAGTACCTTTTTTAAAAATTGCTTTTCATTTCTTCTGCTAAGTCAAAAGTCACTGTCCATATTTCAGAGATGGGGAACAGTAACTCCCCAGAGGGCTGAGTGATTTGCCTTGTTTTTCAAAAAGTACTTGCCCCTTCATCCTTGGGATGCTACAGAGCCACTGACCACCCAGCTCATAGAGAGCAAGTCCTAAATTCCCCATATGGGAGAGAGGAGGCGCTCCCTCCACCCCTGTGTCCTGGGTGCTAACCTGCTGGAAGGTGCTGGAAGAAGACACTGAACAGAGCAGGTGTGACCTGAGTGGCCCTTCACCAGCTTTCCTGGTTCCCTGTCTGCCCTTAAATTGTTGTTCAGTCACTAAGTTGTGACCCCACAGACTGCAGCACATCAGGCTTCCGTGTCCTTCACCATCTCCCGGACTTTGCTCAAACTCATGTCCATTGAGTTGGTGATGCCATCCAACCATCTCATCCTCTGCTGCCCCCCTCTCCTCCTGCCCTCAATCAGGGTCTTTTCCAGTGGGTCGGAAAGGTGTGTCTGCCCTCAAGATGACACATCTTTTGCAGATCCCTGCATTCAGGTCTAGATGGTCCCCGAGGTCAAGTCTGTGTTGGGTCACAGAGCACCAGCAGCAAGAAACTGAGTGTCTGCCCACCAACTACAAACCAGGCTTTTCACATCAACTACCCAGCCTCACCCAGAACACTACAAAACCATCGGCAGCCCCATTACCCGAAGTTAACCACTGTTACCAACTTGCTGGCTGTTCTTGCCTCAGTATTGTCTTTTGAAAGGAACGAAGAGTTAGGATGAAAGGCAATTTCCCTCCACTCCCCTCCCCAGTCTCAGTCATTTTCATCCTCCCCAGAGCAGCCACTGCTATGAATTTGGACTGAATCAAGTGCACATTTTTATCTTTTACTCCCTATCTATTCATAAGCTATGTGCATTGGTTTGTTTTGTTTACAAAATTTTCATCAAGGATTTACCATAAATACTCTTTTGCAGTTTGCTTTTTTCCCGCACTGTACATTATTTTCTGCTTTTGAGAGAGAAAACAATTATAGAGAGAGGGAAAAAAGAGGGTTTTGGTTGTTGCACTTTTGTTTGCTTTTAGCTCGAAAACAAGTGGAGTTTTTGCTATTGTACTGCTTGATTACTCTGGGTCATCTGACCCTCAATAGGTGTAAGCCCCTGAAGGCGGAGACCTTGCCCACACTGAGCGGAGCACCCAGCAAGTAATGCCCGGAACATGCATACATGCTGACTCGTGGCTTCCCCTGAGGCCCCTGCTCCCTCCAAGAGGGAAGGGCTGCTGCTTCCGCCAAGGCTGTTGGCCAGTCCCTCCCTCTCTTTGTAAGCCCCCCTCTCCCACTTGCTCTCCTTCCCTCCCACCCCTCAGCAGCAGCTGCAGGAGGATGTAGGTTTGGAAAACTGGAATGAAGTCACACTAGGCAGTTGGACACCTAGTCAGCTACGCGAGCAACGCGCTGGGTGTTACTCCTTCCTGCCAGCTCTGCTTGTAGAAGGATATATGTTTAAGCAACTTAGCCAGAAAGAAATCCAGTGAAAATGAGCTATGAAACTTGGACATCCTGGAGAAATAATATTTACAGAGGAAACTCTTGAGACAAACTCTCACCAGTGCAACAACTTGGTGCTGGGGCTCAGGGCCGAGGTCTGAGTCGTGCGCCAGGCAGCTCTGTCTCATGTTTACCTCCGTGGGGCGTTAACATGGCCAAGACGGGGCTCCTCAGACGGCAAAGTCAACTCTGCCTACCCCCACAGCGAGACAAACGGGCAGTATTTAAGGCGCAGAACAGGAATGGACTAGAAAATAAAATAGCTACAGAAAATGTCTTCCTAGGTGATCACGATGTGCTGGTGTAGGTTCGTCATTTATAACAACTGTACCTCGCTGGTGGGGGGTGACAATAATGGGGAGACTGTGCCATGCAGGGGAGGGGCACATGGTAAATTTCATACTTTCCCCATATTTTTGCTGTGAACCTAAAACTGCTCTACAAAAGGAAGTCTGTTAAAAAAACATTTTTCTTGATTACCCAAAAGGACTTGCCCTTTAGGGGTTTCTGTTGTAGCTATAATGTGACTGACTTATAATAATGTGACCTACTTATATAGGTGTGCGTGCTAAGTCACTTCAGTCGTGTTTGACTCTTTGTGATCCCATGGACTGTAGCCTGCCAGGCTCCTCTGTCCATGGGATTTTCCAGGCAAGGATACTGGAGTGGGTAGCCATTTCCTTCTCCAAGGGATCTTTCCCACCCAGGGATCAAACCCAAGTCTCCCACATTGAAGGCAGATTCTTTACCATCTGAGCCAAAAGTCCCAGGTAGCTAACATCATCATGGCTACAAAACGGGGTTCTGGATGGCCATCCGACATCTTGTGCAAGTCAGACCTTGAACATAAGGGGGACCAAGGAGGGAAGTGAATATGGCTTGATTTGGACCAATCTTTCTGGTAACTGTTCAAGGTATTGTATGAAATAGAGGAAAAAGCAGGATATTTAAAATAGTTAGGCCTGGATTCTGGCCATGGTTTTGTCTATGATTCTAAGTACAATGTCTGGTAAAGGTGCTCTTACCAAGCTTCAGTTTCCTCACCTGTAGGACACAGCCAGTGCCACCTTCCTCCAGGGATGCTGTGAGAAGTGATGATGTCACCTAAACACAATCAAAATGATAGCAATTTTACTGGACACTTCTAGGTGTCAGATCACTAAACCTCACAACTCTATGGAGCAGACACTATCATTACAGATAAGGAAACAGAGGTAAATACCATACCCAATCAGTACACAGCTAATACACAGCCAAGCCAGAATTTAAATTCATGCAGTTTGCTTCTTGAGTCCAAACTCTTCAGTTTTACACTATTTATACCAAGATAGAAACTAGCAAGATGCCTGGCACATTGTAGATGATCAGTAAACAATTATTCCCTTCCTTTGGTCTCTCTGGAGAAGGCGATGGCACCCCACTCCAGTACTCTTGCCTGGAAAATCCCATGGACGGAGGAGCCTGGTAGGCTGCAGTCCATGGGATCGCTAAGAGTCAGACATGACTGAGCGACTTCACTTTCCCTTTTCACTTTCATGCATCGGAGAAGGAAATGGCAACCCACTCCAGTGCTCTTGCCTGGAGAATCCCAGGGACGGGGGAGCCTGGTGGGCTGCCGTCTATGGGGTCGCACAGAGTCGGACACGACTGATGTGACTTAGCAGCAGTAGCAGTTTGGTCTCTCTTAAATATACAGGATTATGCCGAGAAACTGATAGAAAACACATGTGAAATTCTCTGCAAATCAGAGGTCAATGAAAATACTGAGCATTGAAAAAAATTTTTTATTGAGATACATTCACATACCTTACAATTCACCCATTTAAAGTATGCCATTCAGTGGTTTTCTTAGAGATTTGTGCAACCATCTCTACAGTCAGCCTTCATCACCCTAAAAGAAACCCTATACCTCTTAACCATAGTTTCCCCTTCTCTCTCCAACCCCTTCCTCAGCCCCTGGCTACCACTAATCTACTTCCTGTCTCTATGGGTTTTGCCTATTCTGGACATTTATTTGAAATGGAATCAAACAATGTGTGGTCCTTTGTGAGTAAGCTTCTTCACTTAACATGCTTTCAAGGTTCAACCATGTTGTAGCACGCACCAGTACTTTATTCCTTTTTATGGTTAAATAATATTCTGTTGTATATAGCACGATTACTAAATTTATTTACACGCTTTTGAGACTGCTAGTGCTGGAAAAAACCTCTAGAAATTGAATCTAAATCATTCCAATTTTACTAACAAGGAGACTGTGGCCTGAAAGTTAAACAACCCAGCCAAGGTCCTGCTCATAAGTGGCAAAGCCCAGCCTTGAACCTTACAACTCACAACTCAGTCGCATCTTACTTCACTCCACAAAGCACTATTGGAAACACAATTCAAAATGTACAGCTTACTAATGATGGGCCAACAGAATCATCTCTGCAAAGATTAGCCTAACATTGTCCACTCAACAAATACACACTGGCTCTCCCCAGGGTGTAGAGCACTCTGGGAGGCACTGGAGACTGAAGGGGAAACAGGACAGATAAAATTCCTGCCCTTTCTTCCAAGTGTACACTCCCCTGGGGAGGCAGAAATAAATGAGTGAAGCCCTAAACAACAAAAATAAGTGCACACTAAGTGCCATGAAGGAAACAAACCAGGAAGGAGGAAGACAAAGATGCAGGGACTAGGGTGCCAGGGCTCCTGCGGTGGGAGTGAAAGGACTTGCTGTGCAGAGTGTGGTGGGGTACTTGTGGGGGGAAGGCCTCTCTGAGGAAAGGCTTTGGGGCTGAGGCCAGGAGGAAAAGGACCATCTTTGTGACTATTAGGAGAGAGGAAATACCAGACAGAGGGAGAGCCTGTGCAAAGATCCTGTGGCAGAAAAGAGACTGGTGTGGGAAAGGAGTGGCGTGGCTGGAGCAGTGACTCAGTGAGCGAGTGGTGGGACCCGAGGTTGGAGAGAGGAGGCCTCTGGCCTGTGCTCTCATAACTGCCTCTCAGAGCTAAGCAGTCAGGAGGCCTGGTGGCAAAGGAGATTGTGCTTTCTCACTTTCTTCTTATGAGTTAAATAAACTGCTCACCAGAGGAAGTGAGTGGAGGTCCTGAGTCTCTGCAGCAAAGACTTTCAAGGACAAGAGAACTGAGTCTTCAATAAGGGTGATGTAACTACGTATCACCCTTGGGATGAATCAGAAGATAAGGAAAGAGAGGGAAATGAGAAGATACAGACATACTAATAAGGAAGTGGTAAAATGATTACCGCACATCCACGTAAGAGGACACAATTCAATTGGCAAAGATGGAGGGTAACTCCTTCACTGCTTCGGTGGAAAGATTTCCAGTCAGTTTTAACTGAAAAACACAGGTACAGGACTGTAGGGTATCTCACCATTTGTGTAGGAAAAAAACAAAAAGACAGGAGGGATAAAGTCTATTTCTCATACATAAAATCTCTCTAGAAGAACACACTCAAAATATACCTAGGAGGAGTTTACTTGTTTGTCTCTGTCTACCCAGGAGAATGTATCCCAGAGGAAGGGCAAGGATCCTTGTCTGTCTTGACCCCCATCAATTGGGAGCGAGAGGTTGGAAGGGGCAGAAGGAAGACATTCACCATCTCCTCTTCTGTGTTTCCAAGTATGAAACATGGGAATACATTTCTGATTCTAAGAAATTAAATAAAAAATGAAAACAAGGAAAAGCAATGAGGGGCCTAGGGGTTCAACCTGAAGGCCTGTGCTCCTTCTAGCATCCCCTGTACCTCGGCCTCTGACAAAGCTGACTCCCAAAGAACTACTGGATGCTCAGTTGGTCCCCAGTCCAGATTTCACTCCTAATCATAACAATGGTTAGGACCAATGAAATTGTCCCGAAGTGGGCAAGGCACCATGGGAGTATCAGTCAGTGTAACTGGAGAGGGGGTAACTCGGAGCATCTCAGTCTTTACCCTTAACCTCAGTGTTTCCCAACCTTGGCACTACTGACTTTTGGGGCTGAATAATTCCTTGCTGTGAAGGGGTTCCCTGGGCACTGTGGGATGTTAAGCAGTATGCCGGGCTTCTACTTGCTGGATGAGGGTAGCACTATCCCACCCTAGCTGGGACAACCCAAAGAGTCTACATACATGGCTACCTGTCCCCTGCAGAACAAAATCATCCCCAGGTGAGAACCACTACTCCCATCCCAGGTACCTTTTTCATTCTCCCTGTCAGAGGTCAGGATTTCCCCTCTACCAGTACCCGAGTGGGGTTGCCACAGAGGCAGGGGCTTGACTGAACTTCATCGTGGGTGAGCTTCTTGAGTTTCATACGTGCCAAGCAATCTAACTTCCTGGGAACCTCTTCCATCTGGGAAAATAACACTATTAGATTTTGAAAAATAACAATCTGTCCATGAAAAGCACCCATGAAAGGAAGGCCCAGGCCATAAAAAGCACTCCTGCCAAAGCAGGTTGAGAGCTGAAGCTGAACAGCCTCAGGCTGGCCAGCTGCCGACTCTGTGGTACCCCAAGATCACTTGCTGGGATGCTGGATCCAGGGAAGTGAATGAGCTTCCTCCCCTGACCCTGCCCTGTGAAGTGCATGTGGGGTCACAAACGAGGCAGAGACGGGTGGGCGAGCCTGCCACCACCTCTCCTTCCCTCGAGAACATGACTCCCAACAGACGGCTTTCTTTGGAGGGCAAAGAAAAAGGAACTGTATTTCTATGTTTTGATTAATATGAGGCTCATCCTTGAGGGCTCTGTGAGATGAATGAGCAGAATTTTCCATGGCTAACTGTCCTGGCTGCCAGACTCTATCGGCAAAGGCTTAGTGTTTATTTACTTTTGCTCGTGTTATTTTTATTTCAGTTCAGCTGCAGCTCTGTGCGGAAAGCATAGGGGAGGTGTATATTAAGAGTACGGAGACTGGCCAGTTCTTGGCCATGGACACCGACGGGCTTTTGTACGGCTCAGTAAGTATGAGGCTGACATGCTTCCAGACTCAGCCAAGGTTTGAGGTTTCCAGAAATCTTGTTACATGGAGTGATGCAAACTATAAAGCATCAATTAGTCTCTGTTTGTTATTTTTTCCAGCAGGATTCCCACCCTCCACACTGCCTTATTTTAGGCACAAACATAAGAGTTTCTTGCGGTATTCTCTCAAAATACTCCAACATATTATCACATAGACAAAGAGAAAACATTGATTGAAATTTTAGTAACTCATCCAGTCACTTGCTCCAGAATACCCAATCCCACTTCATTCATTCGTTCATTCATTCCAAAAATGCTTCCTGAGCATGTGCCATGGGTTATATAGGTATGTCTCTTATGCTTTTTATAAAAACTGCAGAGCCCAGACTCTCGCAGTTGATACGTCATACATAAAACTTTTAAAACAGTCCTTTTATTCTGGAAGGGTCACCTAAAAGGATAAAAAGTTTAATAAGTTAATTCAACAAACAGGGGTGGGGGGCAGGGGTGGGAGTGGGGAGGGTAATGAATAGACACATCCCTGCCCTGGAGAAGCACAGTCTAAGAGCTTATTCAGTGGCTAAGATCCTGCTCCTTCCCTCTTTTACTTAAGGCTTTACACATGTCTGACTCAGTACATACTGATCTTTCTGAGAAAGGAAGGAAACAGGGGCAATTTGATTTTGTCCCTATTCATCTCTCTGGTAAACGATTTAAATTGAGAGAGCTAAAGCCAATGGTTGCACGTTTTGGAATTATTTCCGGATTTCAATAATCCCTTCTCTGTAGCCTAACAACTGAACATTAAGGCTTCACCAAACCCCCTTCTTCCCTTTTATGAAGACATCTACCAAAAGGCAGCCAGCATGGGAATTTCAGTCCCGGGCTCCCTTTAACTTAAATCAAATTGCCAAGTGACAATTCAAACTTTTTCTTGAAGCTGGAATTTCAGCTAGGGCTAGGGATTTGAACACAGTTCATCTTTTTCATGCTGCCCACTAGGGCTCAGCAGATGAGACCATCGGAGGAACAGCTGACTCCTGTAGGCTGTTTGCTTAAATACAGATTGATTTGGACAACTTGAAAGGGTTTGGAGCTAGGCCGTGACTGAAAGTGAGAGTAGATTTTTTTTTTTAAGGCAGATCTTCCAATTTGTAATGAAATCAATAGACCAATCCATCAATCAGTCTCAGACTCATAACTTAATCTCATATCTCTGCCAGTTTGGCAAGTTACTCACCTACTCTGAGCTGTATCTCAAGCAAAGACAGTGATGAACAGTTATTACCGCATACTTACATAGGTCAGGAGAGTCAGAAAGACAACACACAGAATCCATACACATGGAGCAATGACAGCTATAAGGCAACTGCTTTACAAATTCCTTACCTTCATTATCATATGTTACAGTTTTATGGCTTTTCTTTCTTTAAGTCAATCCTGATGTTTATTATAGCCTTCTCTTACTTGTATAAAACTTTGATGGAGAATACCCCTAAATCCCATTTCCTCTAGGACTGAAATACCTGCTTCTCTAACCATAGTCTTGGATGTCACTGATTCACCTGAAATATGCCCAGGGTGATCTTAATGTATCATTTTAATTTTCATCTGCCTTCATTGATGAAGCGAAGTTCTAAAATATCTCAGAGCTCTGCCCCATGCTCTTAGCCAATAGTAGGTATTTATTTATCCAGATACAAATTTTTATACGTGGAAAGTACATATTTATTTTTTTTTAAAGTTTGAAAGGCTCTAAAACATTAATATATTTATCTTTGGGAATGGTGAATGGATAACTTTATAATACGTGAATGCTTTTTTGTATTTTCCAAATTTTCTATAGTGGGTATCTGTCGCCTACGTGATTGGGGGAAAGCATGACATGGGGTCGCAAAGAGTCAGACATGACTGAGTGACTAACACTTTCACTTCATTCTTTTTCATGCTAAATATAAAAAATTAACTAGAACAAGAGGCATGAATCAGCTGTTAATCCTCAGGCCCATGGCACTGCACGAAGTGCACAGTAAGTGCTGACAAATCCTGGTTGAAGCACAGATAGAGCATTTCCAATTTGGCCTCTGACTCAGCCTGTGACTCAGCAATTCTGTGTGTGTCAACTGCTCTTGTGTAATAGACACATCAGGTGGGGGACGTGGCCGTCCTCAGCTTCATCACAGCACCCAGGCCTGACACCCACGGAGGGCTGTCATAGGGTGAGTCCTCCCTGCAGGAGAGTGGATAACCCACCTGCGTCCAACACTGCCAACCTCCTCCCACCCCGATGATGTGCATCAGACAGTAATGTCTGGGTAAGTTCCTCCAGAGGCAGCAGAGTCGCCTAATCAAATATGACATCTATATCCTATCTTGTTCCAAAATGGTCTAAAGTTTCTCATCCAGCTGTCACTGCACTAGACTAGAGATGAATAAGGAGCAGAATACCTCCTATTACACTGCTGTTGTTGTTGTTGTTCAGTCACTCAGTCGTGTCCAACTCTTTGCAATACCATGGACTGCAGCATGCCGGGCTTTCCTGTCCTTCACCATCTCCCGGAGTTTGCTCAAACTCATGTCCATTAAGTCAGTGATGCCATCCAACCATCTCGTCCTCTGTGGCCCTCTTCTCTTGCTCTCAATCTTTCCCAGCATCAAGGTATTTTCCAATGAGTAAGTTCATTGTTATGAGGTGGCCAAAGTATTGGAGCTTCAGCTTTAGCATCAGTCTTTTTAATGAATATTCAGGGTTGATTTCCTTTAGGATTGACTGGATTTCCTTATGGTTCAAGGGACTCTCAAGAATCTTCTCCAGCACTACAGTTCAAAAGCACCAATTCTTAGGCACTCAGCCTTCTCTTTATGGTCTAACTCTCACACTGCACATGACTACTGGAAAAACCATAGCTTTGACTTGATGGACCTTTGTTGGCAAGGTAATCTCTTTGGTTTTTAATATGCTGTCTAGGTTTGTTATAGCTTTTCTTCCAAGGAGCAAGTGTCTTTTAATTTCATGGCTGCAGTCACCATCTGCAGTGATTTTGGAGCCCAAGAAAATAACATCAGTCACTGCTTCCATTGTTTCTCCATCTATTTGCCATGAAGTGGTGGGACTGGATGCCATGATCTTAGTTTTTTGAATGTCGAGTTTTAAGCCAGCTTTTTTCACTCTCTTCTCTCACCTTTATCAAGAGGATCTTTAGTTCCTCTTCACTTTCTTCCATAAGTGTGGTGTCATCTGCATATCTGAGGTTACTGATATTTTTCCCAGCAATCCTGATTCCAGCTTGTGCTTCATCCAGCCCAAATTGCACATGAAGTACTTCCTTATAAGTAAAATAAGCAGGATGACAATATACAGCCTTGATGCACTCCTTTCCCAATCTGGAACCGGTCCATTGTTCTATGTCTGGTTCTAACTGTTGCTTCTTGACCTGCATACAGATTTCTTAGGAGGCTGGTAAGGTGGTCTGGTATTCCCCTTTCTTTAAGAATTTTCCACAGTTTGTTGTGATCCATACAGTCAAAGACTAGCATAGTCAATGAAGCAGAAGTAGATGTTTTTCTGGAATTCTCTTGCTTTTTGTATGATCCAATGGATGTTGGCAATTTGACCTCTGGTTCCTTTGCGTTTTCTAAATCCAGCTTGTACATCTGGAATTTCTTGGTTCATGTACTGTTGAAGCCTGGCTTGGAGAATTTTGAGCATTACTTTGCTAGCATGTGAAATGAGTGCAACTCTGAGGTAGTTTGAGCATTCTTTGGCATTGCTCTTCTTTGAGATTGGAATGAAAACTGACCTTTTCCAGTCCTATGACCACTGCTGAGTTTTCCAAATTTGCTGACGTATTGAGTGCAGGACTTTCACAGCATCATCTTTTAGGATTTGAAACAGCTCAGCTGGAATTCCATCATCTCCACTAGCTTTGTTCATAGTGATGCTTCCTAAGGCCCACTTGACTTCACACTCGAAAATGTCTGGCTCTAGGTGAGTGATCACACCATCGTGGTTATCTGGGTCATGAAAATCTTTTTTGTGTAGTTCTTCTGTGTATTCTTGCCACCTCTTCTTAATATCTTTTGCTTCTGTTAGGTCCATACCATTTTTGTCCTTTATTATACCCATCTTTGCATGAAATGTTCCCTTGGTATTTCTAATTTTCTTGAAGAGATCTCTAGTCTTCCCCATTCTATTGTTTTCCTCTATTTCTTTGCATTGATCACTTAGATAGGCTTTCTTATCTCTCTTTGCTATTCTTTGGAACTCTGCATTCAGATGGGTATATCTTTGCTTTTCTCATTGCCTCACTTCTCTTCTGTCTCAGCTATTTGTAAGGCCTCCTCAGACAACCATTTTGCCTTTCTGCATTTCTTTTTCTTGGGAATGGTTTTGATCACCACCTCGTATACAATGTTAGGAACTTCCATCCATAGTTCTTCTGGCATTCTATCAGATCTAATCCCTTGAATCTATCTGTCACTTTCACTGTATAATCCTTTTATGTAGTTCCTTACTAATCAGAGATAACCTCACTGAATACTTCAAATGAACTCAAGAATGAAAGTACATTCATCACCTACTTGGTGAGCACCTCTTATGTGCAAGTTCTCTGTATTGGGGAGGAGACACAAGGCTGACAAGATTCCATCTCTTTCCTCAGAAGGACTGACAGTCTATACAGACAAACATGCTCACCAGTAGAGAATAAACAATAGGACTGGAAACCACCAGAAAGGGACTTGCCAATCGCTGCTGAGTGAAGAGATAATACAGACATCACATGACTTGGAATTGGAGCTAAGTCAATACAGAGCACATGTATTTTAAAATTCCTGTCTTATGTCCAAACATAATTAATGTATTCTGAAATCTTGACAAATAGAAAGTGCCAAGAACTGGAATCCCTCCCATTCTAACATGCATTTTAGTAAAAAAAAAAGAAAAGTAATTGTTGGTAGATATTTTCAATGTAATTGCACAATTTAAAATGTTTTAACTATCTATCCAGTTAATAAACTGACAGTTGCATTGGATCCTTTCACGTGGACATACCGCTCTCCATTTAACCAATCACCTTTCCATGGGTACTTATATTGTTTCCCTTGTTATCATTATAGCCAATATTTCAAAGAACAGCTTTTGAAAATATAGTTTTACACTGGCTCAACTATCTCATAAGTGTCAATCCCTAGAAGGGAAATCACTGAGTCAAGGGTAATGAATACTTTAAATTTTGATGCATATGCAAGTTCAATTCAGTCACTCAGTCATGTCCAATTCTTTGCGACCCCATGGGCTGCAGCACGCTAGGCCTCCCTGTCTATTACCAACTCCCAGAGCTTGCTCAAACTCATGTCCATCGAGTTGGTGATGCCATCCAATCTTCTCATCTTCTTCATCCCCTTCTCCTCTTGCCTTCAATCTTTCCCAGCATCAGGGTCTTTTTTAATGAGTCAATTCTTCACATCAGGTGGTTAAAGTATTGGAGTTTCAGCTTCAGCATATGCAAAAGTCCCCTCAAAAAGTTTCCACCAATTTATCTCACCAACTGTGTGTAAAAGTGCCTATTCCCCACACTCTCCCCAATACTAAGCCTTGTAAATCTTTTTAAGATTATTATAACCAACATAAGTTAAATCATTTTTTAATTTGCATCTTCTTGCTAGTGAGATTAAATGTTTTCATAGGTTTATCACCCATTTTTAAAACAGCAGAGATAACATGCCATTTTGATAACATCCTAAATCTATATCCATATGGCCTATCTAGTCTCTGTATGCTCATACATAAAGATGTATGGAAGGAAGTTCATCAACTGTTAACAGATGCCTATATCTGAATGGATATGCTTTGGGGTGATTTTTTTTTTCTTTCTGTTTTTAAAGTGAAGCTGTGATTTTTACAAGTACCATTCTTTTGATAAGTAGCAACAAATAAAGTTATTTTCATTAAAAAAAAAAAAAAAACCCTTTATGTTCAGGATGTGTTTTGTGCTCAGGACATATTTTGTGCACTCATGTTCATAATGGAGAAGGCAATGGCAACCCACTCCAGTACTTTTGCCTGGAAAATCCCATGGATGGAGGAGCCTGGTAGGCTACAGTCCATGGGGTCGGGAAGAGTCGGACACGACTGAGCGACTTCACTTTCAGTTTTCACTTTCATGTATCGGAGAAGGAAATGTCAACCCACTCCAGTGTTCTTGCCTGGAGAATCCCAGGGACGGGGAAGCCTGAAGGGCTGTCGTCTATGGGGTCGCTCAGAGTAGGACACGACTGAAGCGACTTAGCAGTACAGCAGCAGCAGCATGTTCACAATAGCACTAAAGTAAAATCCTGATGTTGTTAGTGAAAATCACCAGGGTGTAAAGTAAAATCGGCAGGTTTCATTTACTCCTCAGGATCACACCTAAGAAGGGCCCACAGCATCACAATCTGGTCTCACCTATTTTGGATGTTTCTCACGGTCAAACCTAGGTGTCAGGTCTCCACAGAGACAAAAGATTCAGCCTTGTGCTTGAGGTACTTAAAGTCATTCAGGATTTCCTCCATGGGAGAGTGCAGGGTCCTGAGCACAACAGATGCGAGAAGAGCTTGCGTAACAGCAGACGCACACTGAAGGCTCACCGAAGTCCTCATTTCTAGCCTCAGGCACAGGTTCCCTTATTTTCCCAGTATTTGCTTCAATGAACAAAAAAAAGTGAAGCACGAGAGCCTCACTAACTTGCCCAAGGTCACACAACTAGTAAACAGAGGAACCCCACCGAAAACCACTCACTAATTATTCTACTCTCTCTGGTTTTATTATTTTTTTTAGCAGACACCCAATGAGGAATGTTTGTTCCTGGAAAGGTTGGAGGAAAACCATTACAACACCTACATATCCAAGAAGCATGCAGAGAAGCATTGGTTCGTTGGTCTCAAGAAGAACGGAAGGTCTAAACTCGGTCCTCGGACTCACTTCGGCCAGAAAGCCATCTTGTTTCTCCCCCTGCCAGTCTCCTCTGATTAAAGAAATCTGTTGTGGGTGCTGACCACTCCAGAGGAATCTGAAGGGGTCCTCACCTGGCTGACCCCAGATTGTACCCTTTACCATTGGCCGTGCTAACCCCTGGCCCACAGGGCCTAAACCTGTAACGCGCTTCTAAATGCCCAGTTCACTATTTTTAGAGCCCTTCGTCCTGGCACAGTTTGGAACTGAGGGACCAAATGGCTTTTAGGGGCCAGCTGGCTGGCCAGTCTGGGTCTGGTTTGGAAGTCCAATTGCCTCTGGGCATCTGCTGCTGGCTGAGCCTCTCAATGCATGGGGGGGGCCAAATGAAGTATGAGCAGGGGGCTGCCAAGTGGGTTGGGAGTAACTGCATGCAATTCCCTCTACAGAGTAAACCCTGCCTGTGAGTCCCCCGAACATCTGGCATGATTCCCTCTCATCCTTTCAATCCATCACGAATGTCAGCAGAAAAGTTGATGGCTAGGTTGGAGGAAGGCAGCTTTCCATGAGTGGAAACATGGATGAAGAAATCCTCTCTCAAGAACAGAAGGGATTCCAATGGCAAGGGGAAGCTGACTGGATTCGAGTGGGATTTCAGTGCACAATCCCACTGGGAGGATTGTGGGAGGCTCAGGCACAGGAGAGCAGAATGAAGGCACAGCCTTAGGAGCTGTTACAATGTCTTGAGATCCCCCTGGTCATTCAGCAGCAGGAAGCCCTTGGATGATGTCAGGTGGAGAGCAGAAGTGGGTTCTTGATAAAAATCAGGTTGTCAGGTGTTGCAAAGTTCATTTGGGTCTGGGGAGTGGGTGTGGGAGTGATAAGATAGGGGAAGCATGGGCTGAGAGAATGTTGTTCTCCAAAAAGGATATTCTAGAAATGAGAAGGAAAGAGAAAGGGACACCATGACCTGTGTGTGGGCACCAGAAAGTACAGGTTTGGGGTCTCGGGGCACTGCTTACAAACCATAGAGCATCTTGTTTGACTGCAGATTATGGTTCAGTGGGTCTGTGGTGGAGTTTTCCCATTTCTTACAAGCTCCTAGGTGCTGCAGATGCTGCTGCCTATCCACTCCACCCCCACACATTAAATAGCAAGGTCCCTAAAAGTGTTATTCAAATATAAAGGGGCTCAAACCCAGACCCCATGCCCCATGGATCTTCCTGCACTCAGGCAGTTATGCTTGAGTTAAGGATTGTGGGTTTAAAGCGCTTTGGCCCAATGCCTATAAAATGCTCATTTAGAAGATATACAAAAGCATACTTCAAAAATGTTAAACGCTCACAAACAGCTTTTCCCAAAAGGCTGTTTGTGTGATGATTACTTATATAAATATGCTTCCTGCTTCAAGAAAACTTGACCCAAGTGGCTAGCAAATTAGAAACACCATTCATCTCTGACATGACACTGTTGCCATGTAAAGGCCTTTAATAAGCCATTTAAATTTACTGTGAGATTGTACCTTCTACCCATATTTAAAAATATATAGCTCAAAGGCAGTTAAACTCATTAGTATTCAGCCATTGAGAATGATAATAATAGCATATGCTATATAAGCTCCTTAATTATCTACTACTTAGACTACTACATTTACCTTCGAAAATGAGATTTCTCTTTGTTTTTCACTGTGGTGTTATAAATTTTCTTTTGAAAATGGGGACTCTCAAGCAATGATATAATTGTGTATAAAAACTGATGTCTTATAATGATTTTCAGTAATTATTAATTGAAAGGTAATTCCTTAGTAATTGAACTATTATGAATAAGAAAAATGGCAATATGTGAAAGTTCAGCATGATACTACAATTGAGGAACTAAGTTAACACTACATTATTAATATAATTCTGCATTTGTACAGCAGAACATTTCATAACTTTTTCTGTTTTTGTAACTCGGATAAGACAATTTTATTTTATTTTAGTAAGTCTTTGCAGGGAAGTTGGGGATAGTGCAGTGTGGCTTGACATCTCTTGACTATAAAGATTTGGCCAGGAAAAGGTACCCAGAGACAAATTCTAAGATATTTATAATGGTCCATAATTTTTAGTTTATGAATCAAATTCAAGTATAACATTGGCCAAGAAAAATTAAAACTGTGGCTAAAAGATGAGACAGAAGTCTGTGGTTGCAAAGACGCAAAGCATTGAGAAGAAACATTACTGTGAACTTGACAAGCTCAGCCCAGTCGTTATTTGTGTATTCGCTCGATGAGTAAGTGCCAAAGGTGTGCCAGGCATTTCACTGGGTCCTGGTGCCCCTGGGAACACTGTCTGCCTGGTTTGCTGCTGTATTCTCTCCCAGGGCATTATATAATGTTTATAATGAAAAATGCTGAGGATTCATTTCTTTCAGTCAAGTAAAGACCAGAGAATCTGTAGATTACTGCTGAATAAACAACTCCCAGAAACCAAGGGTTTGGAAGAATTAGCAGCCCCCAGCTTGAGATAAACCTCTATCCAAGTGTCAGGATATGGCCAGGTAAACCTAACACTGCAATTGCAGAACCATGTCAGTTCAGGGTGATAGCCTTCAAATCAATAAAAAAAAAAAAAGCCTTCCAAACTTACATGAAGGAAGTGGGCGGCAGTTCCCTGTTCTGTTTTGAACATGTTCTCGTTCCTCAAGCATGGAGCATTCCTGTTGCTCTCTCTCTCCCGTGAGAAAGTTGCGGAGCCATCTGCCTGTCAGATGCCTGTCGTGTGGATTCATTTTCAAGCCAACTGCTACGAGTTGCCTGGCATTTTGCACAAAGCATCAGGAGCATATACGCTTCTGATTGTTTTCAATGTGATGATGGTAGAGGTGGTGGAAATCTGTTTCCTCGGAAGGGGTGATAATTAAAGCCTCCTATGGCTAACCATGTGGACTTACAAAAAACTGACTAGAGCATCCCATGTTACCGAAGATAAGGGTCTGTGCTTTGTGCTGGAGGAGATGGAGTCCAGGTCCTCAACCTCGTAAAGCATACTGCTTAAACCGATCAAGTTCCTGGGCTGCAAAGCAGACCTCAGAAGAAGAAGATGCCTGTCATTCACATCACCGTCTCTCTTTTTTTGCACCTTAAAAATATTAGTAAATGTTACACTTATAGGCGAAAACTTTTCTCTCGGTTTTTCAACGTCACCGTGTCTCATCTCCCTGCGCAAGGACTTAGCTGGCATCCCTGAGCTCTGGCTGCTTTGTTTCCTTCACTTAGCTTGTTACCAGATATGAGACATTGAAGGTTGATAGGAAAAACATTTTTTCATTTTGTTTGGAAACCTAAGGCAATAACAGTGCTTTTCCAGGAATCCATTAGGGAAATATATGCAGGAAATTTGCCCCCTGAAGAGCCAAGGACCGTTACTAACTTGTTGTTGTTGTTGTTGAGTTGCGAAGTTGTGTCTGACTCTTTGTGATCCCATAAACTGAAGCACCGCAGGCTTCCCTGTCCTTCACCATCTCCCAGAGTTTGCTCAAACCCATGTCCACTGAGTCGGTGATGCCATCTAATCATCTCATCCCTCTGTCACCCCCTCTCATCCCTCTGTTGCCCCCTTTTTCTCTTGCCCTCCACCTTTCCCAGCATCAGAGTATTTTCCAATGAGTAGGCTCTTCGTATCAGGTGGCCAAAGTATTGGAGCTTCAGCTTTAGCATTAGTCTTTTTAATGAATATTCAGGGTTGATTTCCTTTAGGATTGACTGGTTCAATCTCCTTATGGTTCAAGGGACTCTCAAGAATCTTCTCCAGCACTACAGTTCAAAAGCACCAATTCTTAGGCACTCAGCCTTCTCTTTATGGTCCAACCTACACATCTGCACATGACTACTGGAAAAACCATACCTTTGATTATATGGATCTCTGTCGACAAAGTGATGTCTCTGCTTTTTAATATGCAGTCTAGGTTTGTCATAGCTTTTCTTCCAAGGAGCAAGCATTTTTTAATTTCATGACTGCAGTCATGAAAGTGAATTTCATCAAACTGACCATCAGCAGTGATTCTGGAGCCCAAGAAAATAAAATTAGACACCGTTTACACTTTTTCTCATCTATTTGCCATGAAATTCGTTTTCTGATGCCATGATCTTAGTTTTTTGAATGTTGAGTTTTAAACCAGCTTTGTCACTCGCCTCTTTCACCCTCAACAAGAGGCTCTTTAGTTCCTCTTCACTTTCTGCCATCAGAGTGGTATCATCTGCGTATTTGAGACTGTTGATATTTTTCCTGGCAATCTTGATTCCAGCTTATGATTCATCCAGCCTGGCACCTCCCATGAGGTACTGTGCATATAAGTAAAATAAGCAGGGTTACAATATACAGCCTTGATGTACTTCTTTCCCAAGTTGGAACAAGTCCATTGTTCTATGTCCAGTTCTAACCGTTGCTTCTGGACTTGCATACAAGTTCCACAGGAGGCAGGTAAAATGGTCTGGTATTCCCAACTTCTTAAGAATTTTCCTCAGTTTGTTGTGATCCACCCAGTAAAAGGCTTTAGCATAGTCAATGAAGCAGATGTTTTTGGAATTCCCTTGCTTTTTCTATGATCCAATGGATATTGGAAATTTGATCTCTGGTTTCTGTCTTTCCTAAAGCTACTTTGATATATCCGGAAGTTTTCAGTTCCTGTACCATTGAAGCCTAGCTTGAAGGATTTTGAGCATTACCTTGCTAGCATGTGAAATGATCACATAACATGATGGTTTGAACATTCTTTGGCATTGCTCTTCTTTGGGATTGGAATGAAAACTGACCTTTTCCAGTCCTGTGGCCACTGCTATTTTCCAAATTTGCAGACATATGGAGTGTAGCACTTTCATAGCATCTTCTTTTAGGATTTGAAGTAGCTTAGCTGGAATTCCATCATCTCCACTAGCTTTGCTTATAGTAATGCTTCCTAAGGCCCACTTGACTTCACACTTCAAAATGTCTGGCTCTCAGTGAGTGACCACACCATCACAGTTATCCAGGTCATTAAGACCTTTTTGTATAGTTCTTCTGTGTAGTCTTGCCACCTCTTCTTAATATGTTCTGCTTCTGCTAGGTCCTTGCCATTTCTGTCCTTGATTGTGCCCATTCTAGTAAAAAATGGTCCCTTGGTATCTCCAATTTTCTTGAAGAGATCTCCAGCCTTTCTTATTTTATTGTTTTCCTCTATTTCTTTGCATTGTTCACTTAAGAAGGCTTTCTTATCTCTCCTTGCTATTCTTGGAACTCTGCAATAGGCTGGGTATATATCTTTCCCTTTCTCCTTTGCCTTTCACTTCTCTTCTTTTCTCAGTTATTTTTAAGGTCTCCTCAGACAACCAACTTGTCATCTTGCATTTCTTTTTCTTTGGGATGGTTTTGGTCACCATCTACTGTACAATGTTCCAAACCTCCATCCACAGTTCTTCGGCACTCTGTCTATCAGATCTAATCCCTTGAATCTATTCACCACCTCTACTGTATAATCATGAGATTTGATTCAGGTCATACCTAAATGTCCTAGTGGTTTTCCCTACTTTCTTCAATTTAAGCCTGAATTTTGCAATAAGGAGTTCATGATATGAGCCACAGTCCACTCCAGGTCTTCTTTTTGCTGCCTATATAGAGTTTCTCCATCTTCGGGTGCAAAGAATATCATCAATCTGATTTCTATATTGACCATTTGGTGATGTCCATGGGTAGACTCATCTCTTGGGTTGTTGGAAGAGGGTGTTTGCTATGACCAGTGTGTTCTCCTGACAATACTGTTAGCCTTTGCCCTCCTTCATTTTGTACTCCAAAGCCAAACTTGCCTATTACTCCAGGTATCTCTTGATTTCCTACTTTTGATTTCCAATCACCTATGATGAAAGGACATCTTTTTTTGATGATAGTTCTAGAAGGCCTTATAGGTCTTCACAGAACTGGTGAACTTCAGCTTCTTTGACATTAGAACCTGGTTGGGGATAGACTTGAATTACTGTGATGTCAAATGATTTGCCTTGGAAATGAACCAAGATCATTCTGTCATTTTTGAGATTGCATTACAGACTCTTTTGTTGACTATGGGGGCTACTCCATTTCTTCTAAAGGATTCTTGGCTGCAGTAGTAGACATAATGGTCATCTGAATTAAATTCACCCATTCTCATCCATTTTAGTTCACTGATTCCTAAAATGTCGGCATTCACTCTTGCCATCTCCTGTTTGACCACTTCCAAATTACCTTGATTCATGTACCTAACATTCCAGGTTCCTATGCAATATTGTTCTTTAAAGCACTGAACTTTACTTTCACCACCAGATACATCCACACCTGGGCATCATTTCCTCTTTGGCCCAGCCTTTTTTCATTCTTTTTGTACTTATTTCACTCCTTCTCAGTAGCATATTGGACATCTACCAACCTGGGGGGGGGCTCATCTTCTGATGTCATATCTTTTTGCCTTTTCATACTTTTCATGGGGTTCTCAAGGCAAGAATATTAGAGTGGTTTGCCATTTCCTACTTCAGTGGACCACTTTTTGTCAGAACTCTACACCATGACCTGTCTGGGGTGGCCCTGCAACACTAATTCTTCATCGTAGCATGCAAAATTATGCTACTATTGGAAAGCTAACCAGCTTGCACTTGGCAAAGGTACAATAACTTGAAAAAAAATTTAAGGCTATACTTACAGTTTTCAGTCAATGGAAAGAAGAGCATCTCTTGCATCTTCCAGAACCTTGATGTAGGGTTAGAGGTCTGCCCATTGGATTTTCTGAAATTAACACATAAAAAACATCTCCTTAAATAAATTCCTAAGTCCATATAGTCAAAGCTATGATTTTTCAGTAGTCACGTAGGGACGTGAGAGCTGGCCCATAAAGAAGGCTGAGTGTCAAAGAATTGATGCTTTTGAACCGTGGTGTTGGAGAAGACTCTTAAGAGTCCCTTGGACTGCAAGGAGATCAAACAAGTCAATCCTAAAGGAAAGTAACCCTGAATGCTATTAAAAAGACTGATGCTAAATCTGAAGCTCCAATACTTTGGCCACCTGACGCAAAGAGCTGACTCACTCGAAAAGATCGTGATGCTGGGAAAGATTGAGGGCAGGAGAAGGGGGTGACAGAGGATGAGATGGGTTGGATGGTATCATCAACTCAACGGACATGAGTTTGAGCAAACTCCAGGAGATGATGAAGGATAGGGAAGCCAGGCGTGCTGTAGTGCATGGGGTCGTAAAGAGTCAGACATGACTGAGCAACTGAACATTATGACTTCTTATTCTTAGAAGGAAGGACACTGCATCCTAGACATTGTGACAGAATCAGATCACACACATGCACCCTCACACATATGCAAACATATGCATAATGCTCGCACATGCATGCATGCTCACATGTGTACATGTGACTATAAAAAATAGTTGGGTGGTGTTTGCTCACTCTGTGAGTTATGTATCACGATCGATCCCTCCTTTTCCTTCTAAAGTTGCCTAAATTAGTAGTTGTCTAGTTTTTGGAGCTTAAGCAACTATAAGAACTACATTTTCTATTCCATTTTCTAACATAGTACACATATTGCTTTTAACATTCACATAATTGAAACCAAAAAATGTAAAACATTATACATATGAAATGCACACTGAGATTTTTCTATTACATTCCCCTAAAAAATGCTGGTCAAACATCAATTAAATGGGGTCACAGCATTCAGGGTCACAACCACAGATTAAAATACACTGGCTTAATGCAACCAATCTCCTTCCCAAAGATGACTGGACCCTACTAGGCTCATATATTTTGTTTGACTTTAGTGTTTTCAAAGACATGGTATGCTCTTCACTCAATGACATAAATCAAAGCAAGATCCTCCACACCCACCTCCTAGAGTAATGGAAATAAAAACAAAAGTAAGCAAGTGGGATCTGATTAAACTTAAAAGCTTTTTGCACAGCAAAAGAAACTAAAAGCAAGGTGAAAAGACAACCCTCAGAATGGGAGAAAATAATAGCAAATGAAACAACTGACAAAGGATTAATTTCCAAAATATACAAGCAGCGCATACAACTCAATATCAGAAAAACAAACAACTCAATAAAAAAGCGGGGAAAAGACCTAAACAGACATTTCTCCAAAGAAGACATACAGATGCCTAACAAACACATGAAAAGATGCTCAACATCACTCATTATTAGAGAAATGCAAATCAAAACGACAATGAGAGATCATGCATACCAGTCAGAATGGCCACCATCAAAAAGTCTACAAACAATAAATGCTGGAAAGGGTGTGGAGAAAAGGTAACCCTCTTGCACTGTTGGTGGGAATGCAAATTGATACAGCCAGTATGGAAGACGGTATGGAGATTACTTAAAGAACTAGCAATAAAACCACCATTTGACCCAGCAATCCCACTCCTAGGCATATACACTGAGGAAACCAAAACTGAAAAAGACATGCATCCCATTGTTCCCAGCAGCACTGTTTACAATAGCTAGAACATGGAAGCAACCTAGATGTCCATCAACAGATGAATGGACAAAGAAGCTGTGGTACACATACACAATGGAATATTACGCAGCCATAAAAAGGAACACATTTGAGTCAGTTCTAATGAGGTGGATGAACCTAGAGCCTATTATACAGTGAAGTAAGTCAGAAAGATAAATATAGTATACTAAGGCATATATACAGAATCTAGAAAGATGGAACCGAAGAATTTACTTGCAGGGCAGCAGTGGAGAAACAAAGGAAACAGACTTCTGGACATGGGGAGAGGGGAAGAGAGGGCGAGCTGTATGGACAGAGTAACATGGAAACTTATGTCACCACATGTAAAACAGATAGGCAATGGGAATTTGCTGTATGGCTCAGGAAACTCAAACAGGGGCTCTGTATCAACCTAGAGGGGTGGGATGGGGAGAGAGAGGGAGGGAGGCTCAAGAGGGAGGAGATATACGTATACTTATGGCTGATTCATGTTGACGTTTGACAAGAAAACAACAAAATTCTGTAAAGCAATTGTCCTTCAATTAAAAAGTAAATTAATTAAAACAAAAAAGATATATAAGACATGGTTTGCTCTTGAATAAACAATACAAAGGGACATCCTGTTACCCAGGAACCATCTGTTTTAAGGGCATAATGAATTCTTTTAGCTGGTTTGCTACTAATCATGCAAAGAAAATGCAGTGATGCAGATCCCATGGGCACTCAGTGCTGCCTCCAATGCTGGTCTCAGCAGATTTCTGCTCTCAGAGCTACAGAGACTCTGACCCTCTCCCCTCCTGTGTAGCCTGGTGGGCGATAGTCCACAGGGTCACAAAGATTTGGACGCGACTTAGTGACTAAACAACAACAAAAACAACCTCCTCCTACAGAAATCTCATGACTTTGGGGTTTCAGGTCATCGCCTCCCTAACTCCCACTGTCTTCACTTCATGCCTCACTCTTGACCCCACAATTCCTATTTCATAATCTTTTCTGAACAAGACATGAAAAGTGGACTAAGCCAGGAAAAGGCTAGAAACCCAGGGCCTCTAAGCATCCTCTCCAGTCTCCATCACTTTATAGAAATGATGCTCTTATTTACTAAAAAAAAAAAAGTATATACCATTCATGACTCAGTCATAAGATAAACATCACTGCAACTGGACTACATCTTACTCAGAGATTCAAAAATTCCCATCCTTGCTGAACCAACCAGAGAGTGTAACCCTACGCTCTAAATATTTGAGGGGTTTAGGGTGGTTGAGAATTGACCTCTTATGGATGC
Source organism: Bos taurus (assembly GCF_002263795.3). Lineage (NCBI taxonomy): Eukaryota > Metazoa > Chordata > Mammalia > Artiodactyla > Bovidae > Bos > Bos taurus. The sequence goes on along the minus strand of NC_037334.1, from coordinate 53,615,662 downwards.
TTCTTATGGGTGAACTGGACTGCAAAGAGAAAAATATAAATGAGGTCACCTTTCATATTTCTGGCAGGACAGTGATGGCCTGTCTGCCCGTGGTGAAGAGAGGAGGGGAATCCCAAACCTAATTGCTTTTGGGTTGTTAGGATATTAACAAGCATGATAAAAGTGACACACTAAACAGAGATGTGCCCTTAACTGAACTTTTGCAAATTAAAAAAAAAAATCTTTTCAGGAGCATTCGTGCAAAGTAAGAAGCCCAGCCAAGCAGTGGGATTTGTATGTTTTCCATTTCACAATTGCTAAGGATTTGTTTGACAAGTATTAAAGTTGAAATGATGGCTCATAAAACGTGGCACACTCCCCTCCTTCCGATTTGGCTCCCTAAACCTCTTCTTCACCCTGAGAAAGATTCCCTTTGCCACTGTACATAAAATTAATCTAAAATCTAGGCAGACAACTGAGTGCTTAAGACATGGGGATCTGACATCGGGTACTCTGGACCCCAGTGATTCATCCAATACCCTCTCAAGTTACAAAGGAATGATACTAAGTGACTATTGGGATCTTTCTGTAACATGGTACTTACTCTGTGGTTGACATATTGACCATGACATACTACATTGTTAGCTTTCCACTCTAGCTATAAAATTAGAGAGAGAAACCAGGTCACACACAGCCTGAAGCTAGAGAGTGGATTTGCTTTTATAAAATGCATATACTGTAGGGCCTTGTTTTGGTGTTTTGGGGTCTTCCAAGGAGTCTGAGAATATTTGTGATGTGGGGAGGAGGTATTTCCCAAATTGCTTCCTTCCTTCTTAGCTTCCAACTGTCACACAGGCTAAATTTATACACTCAGCAGCTAAACACTGGTGTCTATTTTATTACATAAACAAGCAAAACCTCACCACGTCCTTGATGTGCTTTTCTATCAGCCTTAATGAAGGGTTGGGCACTACCTCTTTGGAACTGTATTCAATTTCAGGATTTAGTTCACTTGGCTGTAGTGTTTGGGGATGTAGCTGTAGGTAGGCAATTTGTACAAATCATCACAGAAACACACTTCATTGTGATTTCCACATTTCATGTGGAAATGAAATGTGCCTCAGGAAAAACATTTTAGTCTAACCTAGAAATACATAGGAGAAGGCAATGGCACCCCACTCCAGTACTCTTGTCTGGAAAATCCCATGGATGGAGGAGCCTGGTGGGCTACAGTCCATGGGGTCGCTAAGAGTCAGACACAACTGAGCAACTTCACTTTCACCTTTCACTTTCATGCATTGGAGAAGGAAATGGCAACCCACTCCAGTGTTCTTGCCTGGAGAATCCCAGGGATGGGGGAGCCTCGTGGGCTGCCGTCTACGGGGTCGCACAGAGTCAGACATGACTGAAGCAACTTAGCAGCAGCAGCAGCAGCAGAGATACATAAGAGCAAGACATTAGATTACTTTACTGAACTTTCTTCTCCACAATATGTGATAGGAATGTTATCCTATGCTCACACGTTTTGTGTAAATTGTAGACACAGGACTGTTCATAGCCTGGGAATATCAACTATGTTCAGAATTTAGTCATTGCCTATAGAAATGAAACCTGTATGTGGGTCAAGAATCAACAGTTAGAATCTTACATGGAACAACTGACTAGTTCAAAATTGGGAAAGGAGTACAACAAAGCTGTATACTGTCACCCTATTTATTGAACTTATTTGCAGAGCACACCATGCTCTGCAAATATGGGCTGGATGAATCACAAGCTGGAATCAAGATTGCAGGTAGAAACAGCAGCAGCTTCAGATAAATAGATGATACCATTCTAATGGCAGAAAGTGAAGAGGAACTAAAGAGGTAAAAGAGGAGAGTGAAAAAGCTGGTTTAAAACTCAACATTCAAAAAACTAAAATCATGACATCTGGTCCCATCACTTCAAGGCAAACAGAAGGGGAAGCAGTGACAGATTTTATTTTCCTGGGCTCCAAAATCACTGCTGACATTGACTGCAGACGTGAAAATAAAAGATGCTTGATCCTTAGAAGGAAAGCTGTGACATACCTTTGTGTTAGTCGCTCAGTTGTGTCCGACTCTTTGTGACCCCATGGACTGTAGCCCACCAGGCTTGTCTATCCATGAGATTCTCCAGGCAAGAATACTGAAGTGGATTGCCATGCCCTTCTCCAGGAGATCTTCCTAACCCAGGAATCAAACCTCAGCCTTTTGGGTCTCCTGCCCTGGCAGGCGGGTTCTTTACCACTAGCGCCACCATCCGTCTAGATAGCATATTATAAAGCAAAGACATCACTTTGCCAACATAGGTCCACATAGTCAAAGTTATGCTTTTTTCCAGTAGTCATGTATGGATGTGAGAGTTAAACCATAAGGAAGGGTAAGTGCTGAAGAATTGATGCTTTTGAACTGTGGTGTTGGAGAAGACTCTTGAGAGTCCGTCAGACTGGAAGGAGATCAAATAAGTCAATTCTGCTGCTGCTGCTGCTAAGTTGCTTCAGTCCTGTCCGACTCTGTGCGACCCTGTAGACAGCAGCCTACCAGGCTCCTCCATCCTTGGGATTTTCCAGGCAAGAAAGCTGGAGTGGGTTGCCATTTCCTTCTCCAATGCATGAAAGTGAAAAGTGAAAGTGAAGTCACTTAGTCATGTCTGACTCTTTGCCACCCCATGGACTGCAGCCTACCAGGCTCCTCCATCCATGGGAGTTTCCAGGCAAGAGAACTGGAGTGGGTTGCCACTGCCTTCTCCGAAGTCAATTCTAAAGGAAATCAAACCTGAATATTCATTAAAAAGACTGATGCTGAAGCTGAAGCTCCAATATTTTGGCCACATTATGCTAAGAGCCAACTCAATGGAAAAGACCCCGATGCTGGGAAAGATTGAGGGCAAGAGGAGAAGACGGCAACAGAGGATAAGATGGTTGGATGGCATCATCGACTCAATGGACATGAGTTTGAGCAAGCTGAGAGATAGTGAAGGACAGGGAAGCCTGAAGTGCTGCAGTACATGGGGTTGCAAAGAGTCAGACATGACTTAGCAACTGAACAACATAGAAATGAAAGGTAAAATCTATGACATTTTCAAAATAAGAATATCTACATGAGGATCCCCAAATCACCTAGGAAATGGTGCTTGTTTTAGAACTGACCAGATGATTTCTGATAATACAGGACAAAAACCCAATCCAGGGTGGCAGTGCACAGAGGAAAAACGAGGGAGAAATTGGTTTATCTTTGGGGCTACGAGAACCTGTCACATCATATTTAATTGGTATGAAAAAGAGAGATGGTTTTACATAACACTTGAAAATGTGTAACTCCCAAGCAACTGAAACATCTGGGAAGAATTCGATTGGGCAGAAGGCTAGTCAATCCAGTCCAGTCCACAAGATAAACAGCATCAATAAGCTGAAAATGAAGCATCTTACCTCAATTCCCTCACTAGTTCACCCATTACCTACTGAGCGTCTGGGACTAGGTTAGTCAAGGTCTGATAAGAAGACAGAAACCACACCAATAATTTAAATAGGAAAATATCAATGGAAAGAATTTTTAGCTAGTAAAAAGGGGCTGTCTACAAAGAGGGGTAAAGCGACCTCTGAAGATAACTGAACAGCAGATGTAGGGAGCAGTTACAACCCCCAAGGCTGAGAAAAGTATTCAAGGAAGGAACAAATAAGCGAGAAGCCCCTCTCTGGAGAACAACATTCAGACTTCATGGGCAAAGGTGTGGCCGTGGCACACAGGGGACAGAAGCTCTCAGCACGGTGCTTCAGGGAGCTGCCACAGAAGTACTGGCAAAACTCTGCAAGCAACTCACTGGGGTGTCAGTGGCACTCACTGGAGGTTGTGCACCACTAGGTCTTCAGCAGAAAGCTGCCCACTGGCCATTGCCATAGTAGCAAAAAGAAAAGCACAAGAACCCTAGAAAAAAGCCCCTTTCTCTCACAGCAGCCCTCCAGCGCCCTCTACTGACAAACCTTAAGTGGCATCAGCTGGCGAAGGAGAAAAGATTACAAGGTCCAGCTCCACCATGAAAAGAAAGCAGAGAAGAATGAACATGGAGCAGAGAGACAATGCCCTGGTAATGAGCATAAACATGACTTAGATACTGTGCTAGACACAGTGTTAGAAGATGAACAAGTATGGTCCTCACCCTTAAAAGCTTACAACAGCCATGAAGAAAGTCCTTATCTGAAAGCATCAAGTGTTTTGGCTTTGTCCCCTATAAAATAACATCTTTCTAAGCCCTCTAAGCTTCTCTGAAGCCCATCATGTATGTTCAAGGTCCTTTCTTTAGACATTGTTAAGTCAGTCACTAATTTAAGTCAACCCAAACCAAAATCACTGCAGATGGTGATTGCAGCCATAAAATTAAAAGACATTTACTCCTTGGAAGAAAAGTTATGACCAACCTAGATAGCATATTGAAAAGCAGAGACATTACTTTGCCAACAAAGGTCCATCTAGTCAAGGCTATGGTTTTTCCAGTAGTCATGTATGGATGTGAGAGTTGGACTGTGAAGAAAGCTGAGCACCAAAGAATTGATGCTTTTGAACTGTGGTGTTGGAGAAGACTCTAGAGAGTCCTTTGGACTGCAAGGAGATCCAACCAGTCCATTCTGAAGGAGATCAGCCCTGGGTGTTCTTTGGAAGGAATGATGCTAAAGCTGAAACTCTAGTACTTTGGCCATCTCATGCGAAGAGTTGACTCATTGGAAAAGACTCTGATGCTGGGGGGGATTGGAGGCAGGAGGAGAAGGGGACGACAGAGGATGAGATGGCTGGATGGCATCACTGACTTGATGGATATGAGTTTGAGTGAACTCCAGGAGATGTTGATGGACAGAGAGGCCTGGTGTGCTGTGATTCATGGGGTCGCAAAGAGTCAGATATGACTGAGCGACTGAACTGAACTGAAACCAATATAATATCCACATACAGAAGAAGGTAGCTCTGGGGTCAGACTGGCAGAGTTGGAATCCTGGCTTTTCCATCTACTGACTTGGTGACTTAGCGCAGGTTACTTAATCCTCTATCCTCTGTTTCCTCCCCTGCAAAATGAGGATACAAAGAGTACCAACCTCACAGGTTTGTTGAGAGGATCCAATGAGATGGAGGCATGCAAGAATTTTTGACCCAGTATCTGGCGTACGATAAGGATTGAATAAACATTTGCTATTATTTTTATAAAAATATAATTATACATACTATGTAACATGAGAGAGCATAAAATGATCTTCTAGATTCTCCATTTAGGTTCCCAGTGATTGTTTTCATAAGCCCACATTTGGAGAGAGCTTGCTTCACAGCAATTCATTTGAAAAAGACAGAAGAATCTCAATTGCCTCCAAGCTTACTTCTATAAGGCACAGATGATGTTATGTAATTGTCCCATTGTAGTCTGGGCTGGTTAGGCCACATCTGGATTACTGTATCTCATTTTAGATGTTACATATTAAATGAAGTTTTGCAAATGGAGGCTAAAAGATGAATAGCAAGGGGCCAGAAAAACACATACCAAAAAACAGCAAAAGAAACTAGGTGATTCAGTCAAGAGAAGATTTGACATGAGCTATCATAGACTTCCCTGGTGGCTCAGACAGTAAAGTGTCTGCCTACAATGCAGGAGACCCGGGTTCAATCCCTGGGTTGGGAAGATCTCCTGGAGAAGGAAATGGCAACCCACTCCAGTATTCTTGCCTGGAAAATCCCATGGACGGAGAAACCTGGTAGGCTACAGTCCATGGGGTCCCAAAGAGTTGGACATGACTGAGCGACTTCACTTTCACTTTTCATCATAGCTCTTCTCAGATCATGCAAGGGTCATTTTCCTTTTCTTGCTCATAGTCAAAATGAGTACAGGTATTTGGAACTTGCTGAGAAACTGGTTTTGGGTTCAGTATAAAGCAAAAACTCTCTCTAACAACTACAGCCACTCCATGGTTGAAGCAAATCCACAGACAGTGGCTGCCATCTGCCACTCCTGGAGATTTTCGCATGGATTCTAGACGGTCGTCTATGGTTGACTCTGTGAGGCATCCCTCAGGTCTCCCTTCAGAAATGATCCTCCAGCTGCTGAGAGTATTACCTGCAGATGGGTGGCCTAAGGTGCCTTGCTCAAGAGCATGTCCCTCTGAGGCAGTCTGTGAAGCTGCCAGGTTTAGGCAGTTCTGAAAGATCATTTCAGCTTCAGACCTTCTCATAAAGTCAGCTGAGGTCTCTATGCTGAGATGGCCTCAACTTCTCCTTCTGCCCTGTCCTGCTTCCTCTCCTCCCACAGGTGTTCATCCCAAGATCCTAACAAACTTCCTGCATGCTAACTTTCATCACAGAGTCTGTTATCAGGGAAGCTTATCTGTGACTGTACCTGCCCAGGATGCTAGAAGCACCACTCTGAGCAGGATAACTGCAGAGGTCTCCTACATCCCCAAGACCCTCCACAATCTTTCGGCATCCCAAGCTGAATGTTCTAAGTATACAAAGTCCCAACCTGTCTCTACTGTGTGCATCCATATGGATGATCCTCAAGACAAATCTTGGCCTTCTTTCTAGTCATCTGACCTATGGCTCCCTGATGTGCCTGGGAGGGGCACACATTGAGTCATTAAATTGTTCATCTAGTCATGTAACAGGCTTTCTACAAATATTTATGAAGGCCAAAATATGCACCAGGCCTAGTGGGTACAACGGTGCACGATGAGACTCTCTTCTGCAGCCCACGTTCTAGTGACAGGAAACATATGAACAGACTGTTTTCCAAATTGCAGTTATTTGCGTACTGCTTCCAAAATTTCTGCCTATATGCCCACTGCCTTATTCATATGGCTTATGAAAGGTGGATTCACAGTTTTATCTATTTTAGGCCTACTGTAAGCAGAAATACTCACAAAGGGACAAGCTACTACTATATAGATTTTTTTCTAACATCTATTAAACACAGAACTTTAAAGGAAAAACACGAACGCTTGCATATCAATTTCCCCATATAAAAATGCCACACCCTAGGAAACAATTTACACAAAGGACCATACAGGAGAACATACAACTCCGAGTGTGACAGGTGCTTACAATGGAGAAGTATTCAGGGTCCTCAAAATACATAATGGAAGATTTATCTCACTCATAAATATCTTAGGGACTTCCCTGAGAAAGTGAGCTGTTATGTGCAAGAAGAGTAAGGCCTGACTAGGTAAAGAGGTGGAGTGTGGGCTGTGAAGAACATTCCAGGCAGGGGCAGTAGCATGTGCTAAGGCCCTGTGGCAGATGGGACCACAGTGCCAGTGAGGCTCAAGAGTGGAGAGCATGGGATGGGGAGCATGGTGCAAACTGAGGCCAGCCAGCAAGACAGAGGCCAGTGATGGAAGAGGGAAGTCAGGTGGACTCCACTGTCCAGCACATAGATACCCAAGTGGACACTATGTTTACATGATCTTTCTCTCCCCCTTCCCTTTCCCACACAATTGAATTAAATCACTTCTCTAGACCCTCTGCCAAAGAACACAAATAATCAGCATCAGCATGCATGTCCCTGGCCTGGGTTCAAATTTAGACTGTAAAATGTATTCCAGATTTAAAACTTTGGGGGTTGAGGTTATATTTGTCAAATATTTAGATCTTCCCCTGAGGCTTTTATTCATTCCATCCAGCAGGTGAAGTACAGGAAAAGGATTTTTGTTCCCAATAAATCCTCTTTTAGCTAAAAGGAAAAGCAAGGTTTGCCAGCACAGTCAAGGGTGAGAGATAAAATAAGGAAGCAGTGATTGTGTATTTGAGTCTCATTCATATGGAAAACATGAACTAATTAGCATCTTGGTGCTGTTGCTTCCAGAGATTCTGAATTTGACGTTTCTGTCCAAGTTTGGGTAGCTATGCTATTAATCAGTCCCAAAACAAATGAAGCAGCTTAAAAAGAATCACACAACCAAAAACCACATCCTTCACAAGATAGAAAAACAGAATGATAACTTGGAAACTCTGCAGGGATGGTGCCACTCTCAGGGTTGGGGGGAGGTTGGCTGTCTGACGGAGATGTTTTAATTTGGGTACGAAGATAGATAACAAAAACATGTTTTCATGGATCTAACAAGGAAAATTCGATGGGGCACATTACCCTGCAGTAACTGGCTTCTTAAAGACCTATCATCAAATAGCAACCCCACAGAAAGAAAATAGAAACCAAAGAGAAAGAGAAAAGAGACAGAATAGATTATTTTCGGTCTCCAGATTCTGTAAGAACATGACTGATTACAATAACCATTCAGAATTGATCTCCCTCCTTTCTCTAGAAGGCATGGAGACCTGCCTTGCTGACAACCAAGATAGTTCTCACTGCTATGGAGAGGGGACTGTAGCAGATACTGGAGAAAGGAAAGAGGAGGGGGTTCAGGAAGCTACTGCCTGGCTGGGGAACGTGGTATAGAAACAAATCATGAGAAGGTCACACGGGACAGCACTGACAGAAACATGTGCAGGGGCTACAGAGGCCCGGGTGGGAGGAAAGGCTCTTCCCAACGGAGATGGAGAAAGCTTACCTGAGGAGGTGCTGTGCAAGAGATGAGCAGGTGTCTACCAGGTGGCAAAGTGGGAAAGGAAAGCAAGACCATGGAGTCTCACCTCGTCCTTGGATCAGGCAGTGGAGAGTCAGCCTGTAACAAGTCACACAGTCAAAGGCAACCCTGAAAAGCCTGCAGGGAGATGGATATACCATCTCTCGGAAATCTTTGGGAGGGGTTCAGGCAGCTATGTCATAGGAATGTTGTGAGTAAGCAAGCACTCTCGTCACACTGGCAAGGCGCCCCCAGGACAATGTGGGTAACAGCAGAGCCGTGCCACCCTTTCTCCCCTGGGATCACACACGCGTGGAGAAGACAGGCAGGCAGATCGCCCATGCTATTCATCTTTCTCCTTCTGTCTCTCTCCCCACCCCCAAATCTCTCTCTCCTGGGCGAGTAAAGTTGATTTCCTTTAAGTAAACTAGGCCTGTGTCATGCCGCTTTCCTGCCAAATACAGGATATCAGCTTGGTATTACCAAACTCTGCTATTAAGAATGGGACTTCCCTAAGCCTGGGTTTCTACATCCCTAATACAAGGAGAACATAAAAACCTTCTTCATAAAGTTAAGGATTAAAGAACTCACCTGTGCAGACTACATAGGGCTCTGCTTGGTACAGAGTAGGTGGTTAACAGCTGTGCACTGCAATTATTATTACTCCAATCAGAGAAGACAGCATGTGTTCAGACACAGACGTGCAAAGGAGAATGGTATGTTTAAAGGATGGTGTACAGCAAGACTAACAAGAGGTAAGGCTGGTAAGGTAGGCTCTAAGGAATTTGTTAAAGTTCTTTATTGCAGGACTAAGTTCAGTCTCCACCTGTCGGCAAGAAGGAAGCATCAGAGTCTTTACGCAGGTAAGTCATAACTCTACATTTAAACTGAGATAGCTCTGGTTATAATACGGAAGAGAAGATGGGAAAACAAGCCAGGAAGCTACTATAAGAGCTTGGCCTTGAGATAATGAGAACCAGAATTGATGGTGGTGGTGGTAGTGCTGATGATCGGCTGTCTTAGTGTGGGTTCCACCAAGGTTGGGAGCAGATCCCAAGAAGCACAAGTAAGGGAAGGAAAGTAAAAGAGGAAGGGGAGGAAGGTCAACAACGGCGCATCACTGATCACATCTGCTGTGGAACAGAGGGTGGGGGTGGGGGGCTCGGTTTCCCTGGGAGCCTCTCAAGGATTACGGAGAAGACACCTCAGAATTGCCCCAGTAAAGAAAGTGGGCACTTTCCTTCTATGGTTGTGAGCTTCCACTAGAGGTATAATCCCAGCATTTCTGGGCTTCTCTGCCTTCACCTGAGCAAAGTCACATAGCACCCAGGGAAGTTCTCAGGCAGAGATAAAGAGGGAAACAGGCCTTGAGGTGAGAAGTTGTCAGCTTGAAAGGGGACTGTCCACCAGGACCGCATGTGAGCTCAGAAGTGGCTGAAGGGATATGCAGCAAGGCATGATGACAATAGTAGTTACAGCGGATAAACCTGTGAGGGCTTACCGTGGGCCAGGCATGGTACTAAGCATCTCATTTAAATGCATTATCACAGTCTTGCCTTGCAACCCCTAGAATGTGATTATGCTATTAGTGTCCCTATTTTATAGATGGGGACATTGAAACACTAAGAGGTTATGTGATATGTTCAAAGTCAAACAGCTAGTAAGATATGAGCTAATGCAGTCTGACTCCAAAGCCCACACCTTCAGTCTCCATGGTATACTGCCTAGAGATAATGGCGATGAGCTGGGAAGACAGGGATTCAAGAATGATTTAGGACAGTGCAGTGCTGTCCAATATGTTAGCCGCTAGCCTTATAAGGAGAAGGGGACAACAGAGGATGAGATGGTTGGATGGCATCACCAACTTGACAGACATGAGTCTGAGCAAGCTTCAGGAGTTGGTGATGGACAGGGAAGCCTGGCATGCTGCAGTCCATGAGTTGCAAAGAGTCAGACATGACTGAGCAACTGAACCAAACTGATATGTGGCTACAGAGCATTGGGAGATGTGACCAATACAACTGAAGAACTGAAGCTTAAATTTAATTTTAATTTAAACAGCCATGCATGGCTAATGGCACTCCTTTGAACAATGCAAATTTAAGAGTTGGAACACCTTGCCCTTGAAAAAAGTTAGTATGACTCAGACCTTTACCAACATGACAGTGTTACAATGCATCATGAAATGTGTCACGGGTAGTTACAAACAGTATTAAAATTCTGAAATTGATTAATTTTGATTTAAACAATATTTTTAAAAATCAAACTAACACAGGTACATTGTTTTAAAAATCATATAACACAAGATGTTAACAAAAAACAGTTCTCCCTCTTCCCACTGTACTCCTGGTTCCTGCTTCTCAGAGATAAGCACTTTCATCATAGCTCAGTTGGTAAAGAATCTGCCTGCAATGCAGGAGACCCCGGTTTGATTCCTGGGTTGGGAAGATCATCAGTCTTTCTTTGGAAGGACTGATGCTGAAGCTGAAACTCCAATACTTTGGCCACCTCATGCAAAGAGTTGACTCATTGGAAAAGACCTTGATGCTGGGAGAGGTTGGGGGCAGGAGGAGAAGGGGATGACAGAGGATGAGATGGCTGGATGGCGTCACCGACTTGATGGACAAGAGTTTGGGTGAACTCCGGGAGATGGTGATATCAGGACAGGGAGGTCTGGCGTGCTGCAATTCATGGGGTCGCAAAGAGTCGGACACGACTGAGTGACTGAGCGACTGAACTGAAATGAACTGACTGACTGACAATTGTAAATACTTCCTCCAGCAGCTTTCTTACAACTTGTTATGCGAAAAGTTACTTTAAAAGTCCTTTGTGTCTGAAAATGTCTTCATTGTAACCTTACACTTGGTTGACAGTCTGGCTGAGTAAGAAAGCCTTAGAAATTATTCTCACTCAGAAACATGAAGGCTGTTTTTTTTCCCCAAGTGTACAGTGCTTATGGGAAGAGTGTGATGCCATTCTGATTCCTGATCAATTATCACCTCTTTTTGTCTCTGGAAGTTTTCAACATCTTCTTTCAAACACCTCCAGTTTGAAAGGTTATAATAATGTGCCTTGGTGTGGGATCTTTTTTATTCACTGTGCTGAGTTTATGGTGGGCCATTTTAGTCTAGAAATACATGACTTTTTTTTTTCTAAGGAAATGTCTGGTAAAACTTCTTAATTTTCTTCTTCCCATTTACTCAGTTCTTTTTCTCTCTGCACCCCTACCCTCCACTCCAGCCACAAACACACATTCTCTCTTTCCCTCTCTCACAGTTCTATCTCTTTGGAGACTCCTAATTAATACAGTTTGTTAAACATGAAAATAGCAATATGATTGTGTAGAGAAAAGCCTAATTTTTGTAGATGTGTACTGAAGTGTATGCGTCTGTGTGTGCTCACTCACTCAGTCTGATTCTTTATAACCCCATGGACTATAGCCTACCAGGCCCTCTGTCCATGGGATTATCCAAACAATAATACTGGAGTGGGTTGTGATGTCCTTGGAAGAGGATCTTCCCAACCCAGGGATTGAACCCGTGTCTCCTCCATCTTCTGCACTGGCAGGTGGATTCTTTACCACTGAGCCACCCGGAAAGCCCGCATGCTAAAGCTTTTAGGGGTAAAATGTTAATGATGTAATATATAATTTACTTCACAATGGTTCAGCAAACACAGACAAAGCAAATATGGCAAAATGTTAACTAATAAAAATATGTGATGAGTATACAGGTCCTTATTACACTCTTCTCTATACTTTTCTGTTCCAAACTTCCCAGAATAGAAAGTCAAATCAAATAAGAAAATGAAATATCAGAGAAGTAAGTAGGAATTGGCAGTGCTAGGGATTCATCTGATCCCTCTGGTAATCAAGTAAATGAAGTCTTTAAAGCTTCTATAGAGAAGTGGGTACACAACAGACTCTTGAGTGGGAGGTAGGCAAGAAACTATTATCAAGACTACTGCTCACCAGAAGTTTTGAAGAGCCATATTGTCAGTGAAGAAATGGATCAAGAAAAGTCTACCCACTGGGCTATGGATATGGCTTTCCCTAGCTCTGTATTATGAGACAGAAGAGCTTCCCTCTAAGAATTTATTATCATGAGCCTGTGCTCAAGTAGATTTAGACTCAAATTTTTACTACATGTTTGACCTCTAAGAGCCCCTAGCCATAGAAATTAATAAAACAATGGTCCATAATATTCTCTGGACATCAGGAAAAAACAAACAAAAACCTCTTTGCAGATTCAAACCCTCAAATCAGGATGTAGTATTTTTCCATGTTTAATGCACTCCAGATCATTGGTTCATGATCCAAAAAGTACTTATAAAAAGTTGAATGAGAGAGAGACAATAGACACAACAACTTGTCAGCAGCACTGCTCAACACCCAAGAACTTCAGACGCTGGAAATACTATTAGATATTAATTGTGTATAGAACATAAAATAAATATAGTTAAAATAGTTTTCAAAAGGGACTTATAATGGGAGAAATAAAAAGACTACTATAGACCCTTAGGCAGATTTAATTTAGAAAGGAACCAAATGGGTGGACTATTTCCAGGAATGTAAGAGGACTAAAATGATCATGAAACCCTCTTACAGATAACAATGATAAAAACAATTTTAAAGAAGTTTGTTGTTTTTGTTTTTTTTAAGAGCAACCATTTCAAGACCTTGGAGAGAGTCTAAAAGAAGGAGGATTTACTCTCCAAAAACTGCCACAGGAAAGGGTAAGAATTGAGAGTTTATGTCTTCCTGGCTGGAGGTAATGCCCAACTCTTACAGCTTTAACTGTAAAAAAAAAAAAAAAAAAAGCAGTGGAAAATCACACCCTTACTAGCGAAGGTGCCAGAGATCAAAGTTCAAGGCTGAAAAAGTAGCTAGAAGTCTAGAGGAAAAACACTGGCAGCAAAAAAAATTAAAAAAAAAAAAACACCAACAAAAAAACCCCACAGGAGTATACAACTTTGAGTACAAATTCTGCCCAAATCCCAGGCCAGGCACTCAACTATGCATGTGCAGGAGGAAGTACTAAGGCCTGGTGAAAAAGTGGGCAGGAGCCAGAGACAAATCTGCTCCTTAACGACAGCTGTGTGCAGCCCTATCTGTAAGTCTGCTGCCTTTTTTTTAAAACTGAGTAAACTTTCCAACTGTGCACAAGTGTCAGAAAGTCAGAACTTATAGGCTTGAAAGATCTGGAACAGAGCCCCCAAATCAGCCAAACAGCTAGATATTAGGACAATTGGAATCCTGAGAAGAAAATCAAAAAAGAATGACCAACAAATTAAACAGAAACAAGGAAAAAAGTCTCAAAGGATCAGGAAAAAAAGTAGCAGTGGGAAGCTGTAAGAACAGAGATTCTAGTTGCTTCATATCAGAAGGGTGACAAAGTTTGCAGTTGGAGTGCAGGAAAGTTAATTGCCTACCAGAACCAAATACACACACACACTCACACACACACACACACTCAGAAAAATACAACAGAATCTACAGTTGCCATAATGTACTATCTGCAAGTTCCAACTTTCAACCAGTAATGAACATTCAAAGAAATATAAAAGTGTGCTCCATACTCAGGGGAAAGGGCAGCCAATAGAAACAGACTCTGAACAGTTCCAGATATTGGACTTAGGAAACACAGACAAGCAGTAATTATAAATATGTTCAAATAACTAAAGGAAACTAGACTATAACGCTGAATGAACAGCTAGGAACCCTCAACAGAGAAATGGAAACTAAAACAAAACAAATGGAAATCCTAGAGGTGAAAAGTAAAAAACTGAATTTTTAAAGTTCACTATATGAGTTCAACCACATTGGGTGGACAGCAGAACAAAGAACTGGTGAACCTGAAGACAGAGCAATAGAAACGCTCAAAGAGCACAGAGAATAAAGACTGGAGAAAACTGAGGAGAAGCCCTGACACCTAAGAGGACAATGTCCAAATGCTCAATACACATGAAACTGGATTTCCAAAGGACGAGGAGAAAGAAAAGGGGCCAGAAAAACATATATATGAAGAAATAATTGTTGAAAATGTCTCAAAGGGGAGCAAAGAAACTGTTAGGGGTGATGAAAATGCTTTGTTTTTTGATTGTGGTGGTAGTTCCCTGTGTGCATGCATTTATCAGCACCTAACTATGCAATTCAAATGATGTGCTTCACTGTACATTTATTATATCTCAATAAAGTTCAAAAATGTAAATGATAAAATATATTTCTCCCTTCCACTAAAAAAAAAAAAAATCCTTACAGATGGGCTAAATATTACGGACATATCTGAAGAGAGAATCTGGGTAAACAGAAAAATAAATCTGAAAAAATTAACCAGAATGTAACATGGTAAGATCAATAAGAGGTCCAGAGACAAGGAAAACAGCATGGAAACATGGACTGAGGGTATCCGGAGAGATTTTCACTGAGAATTTTCCAGTTTTGATGAAAGATGTGCATCCAAAGATTTAGGATACATATAAAGAAAACTATATCCACATCTAGCTGTGAATATGGAGAATGCCATAGAGAATATCTCAAAAACAGAGGGAGGAAAGAGCCATTACCCATAAAGTGGCTTTTAGACTGGCAGCAGACTTTTCAGCACAGAAGTGGCAGAGAAGAGTAGAATCTGGTCTTCAAAGTGCTGAAAGAAAAAAATACCAACCTGCTCCCTACTGGTACCTCATAACCAGTGGCAGAGTCATTTCTACACAGCACCTTGTGTTATGAGCATTCACTCCCAGTCCATCAAAATATGTCCAGTCTCTTAGGCTATTAAGGGATTTTATTTAAAGTAAACAGTGTTAATGTGTTGAGGGTGTTAATGACTTAATACTGTGGACTGCCAGTGTTGACTTAAGCCATTTTTATTATAAAATTACTTAAATATGCACAAATATATAAAACTAGGTATAAACTCTTATGCTTATAGTTCTTACATGACTACTAAACCAAATTTATAAATAAGTATATGTGTTTAGCATGCGTGCATGCTCAGTTGTGTCCCATTCTTTGCAACCCATAGCCTGTAGCCTGCCAGGTTCCTCTGTCCGTGGAATTTTCCAGGCAAAAACATTGGAGTTGAGCTGCCATTTCCTACTCTAGGGGATCTCCCCGACCCAGGGATCGAATCCACGTCTCTTGAGTCTCCTCAATTGGCAGGTGGATTCTTTACTACTGTGACACCCTGGGAAACCATATGTGACTTATTTATAAAGAAATTTTAAAAAGAACTGCAATGCCAATAAAATCTGAAACACAGACATAAATGTGACAGACGATATGATTTTCTGAGATAGTGAACTGAAACTGAAAAGTGTTCAATAACAGTTGTGTGTTTTCTCTTTCACAAAATGAGGCTTAGTGTGATGGATCTAGAGTCAGGCTGCCTAGGCCGAATGACATGGGCAAGTGACTTAATCTCTGTAAGCCCCACCACTCCCCTGTAAAATACGGTGAGTATCAACTCAAGAGGGATGTTGTGAGGATTAACTAGAAGTGAAGTACTTAGCCTACAAAAACAGCTTTATAAATTATTGGTTTTGTTTTTGTAATTTGTGCTTTTAAATAATAAAACAATTGGATCTTCTGTTCCATTATTTTGAAAGGCTAATCAATTTAATGTGGTACCCTAAAATACAGTATCAAAAACATCCCATACAAGGAAAAGAAATCCTATTGAACTTGGGACTTACAAAGTTGGCTCTCTGCTGCATCTTTGACTGCAATAAAAATAAGGGGCCAACCACACCAAGCTTTAGAGATTGGAATGACTCTGTCAGTAGGAGCCACCTGAGGACTCAATTTGGACACCATGTTTTATCTTTAGTCTACTCTGCAACAGGATGTCAATGGCCTTCCCTTGGTCCCACTGTGAGTAGAAACATCCATGCAAACCTTGGAACCAAAACAAAATGGCCAGGCTGAGTCACAGGGTAATCATTCAGGTGATTCAAAATAGATTTACAGGCCTTTTTAAAGAACCTCCCAGAAATAGAAAGACACACACACACCACCATCACCACTACAGATTTAACAGCTTCCAGTAAATGAAGGGATTTAAGCCAAAGGAGGCCCTCCAGGGGTGAGAATCTTAGACTTGGCGGCAGGCTGCAGCAGAAGGCTGGTAAAAGAGAGAGCTTGTCATCCTTTAGGGACAAAAGAATGTTTCCACATTAAAAACAAAACACATACACACAAACTTACGATAAGAAAAGCTAGATTGAACAATCACTACAATATTTATCAAGGGAAATTTAACAAGCAAACTAGTAACATAGGAGGAGAAACTTTTCACTACTTCAAAACACACCCATTTTTAAAAAATGACTTTAGCTCCTATCACATACAAATGCAGCTACTTAAAAGTAAATTATACCTATCTCTTAATTAAGCGAAGTCTATTAAGCTCTTGGTCTCAAAGGTACATCCTTGAAGGTAATCAAAATCTATCTATTCCCTATACTTACAGTTCAGACTTGCCCTACTGACAATTATTCTAAATGAGAAAGGAATTTGCTGAGTTATCTGAGCCTAGGTAGGTCCAGACATATTTTACAAATAAAAAGCAGATTCTTCTGAAGGAGAAAATTATTTCTCACTTGGCATTTTCTGCCCCTATCTTTAAGTGCTCGCCTAATGGCATGGCAAACACTGGGGAAATATGGCAAAGACCATGCAAAGTAGATCTCACAAAATATTTAACAAAGACCACTCTGACCCATTTTATTTTCAATGGAGAAATAACTCCAGAAAGAATGAAATGGAGCCAAAGCAAAAACAACACCCAGCTGTCGATGTGATTGGTGGTGGAAGTAAAGTCCGATGCTGTAAAGAGCAATATTGCATAGGAACCTGGAATGTTAGGTTCATGAATCAAGGCAAATTGGAAGTGGTCAAACAGAAGATGGCAAGAGTGAACATCAACATTTTAGGAATCAATGAACTAAAATGGACTGGAATGGGTGAATTTAACTCAGATGACCAATATATCTACTACTGTGGGCAGGAATCCCTGAGAAGAAATGGAGTAGCCATCACAGTCAACAAAAGAGTCTGAAATGCAGTACTTGGATGCAATCTCAAAAACGACAGAATGATCTCTGTTAGTTTCCAAGGCAAACCATTCAATATCACAGTAATCCAAGTCTACGCCTCAACGAGTAATGCTGAAGAAGTTGAAGCTGAACAGTTCTTTGAAGACCTACATGACTTTCTAGAACTAACACCCAAAAAGATGTCCTTTTCATGATAGGAGACTGGAACGCAAAAGAAGTCAAGAAATACCTGGAGTAACAGGGAAATTTGGCCTTGGGGTACAGAACGAAGCAGGGCAAAGACTAATAGAGTTTTGCCAAGAGAATACACTAGTCATTGCAAACACCCTCTTCCAACACAAGAGAAGACTCTGGTTATGACCAACCTAGACAGCATATTCAAAAGCAGAGACATTACTTTGTCAACAAAGGTCCGTTTAGTCAAGGCTATGGTTTTTCCAGTGGTCATGTATGGATGTGAGAGTTGGACTGTGAAGAAAGCTGAGCGCCGAAGAATTGATGCTTTTGAACTGTGGTGTTGGAGAAGACTCTTGAGAGTCCCTTGGACTACAAGGAGATCCAACCAGTCAATCCTAAAGGAGATCAGTCCTGATTATTCATTAGAACTGATGCTGAAGCTGAAACTCCAATAACTTTGGCTACCTGATGTGAAGAACTGACTCACTGGAAAAGACCCTGATGCTGGGAAAGATGGAAGGCAGGAGGAGAAGGGGACAACATAGGATGAGATGGTTGGACGGCATCACTGACTCAATGGACATAAGTTTGAGTAAGCTCTGGGAGCTGATGATGGACAGGGAAGCCTGGAGTGCTGCAGTCCATCCAGTCGCAAAGAGTCAAGACACGACTGAGCAACTGAACTGAACTGAACTCTGACCCAAGTAAGACATTACACCATTGCTTGAGAAAGTTGCACACAGAGGCTGGTTCCACTGTCGGGCTCTAGCCTGTTACCTGGAGTCCACTTGTCCTGTACCCAAATTTTGACTGCCTCCTCCTCCCAGGATCCTGAGGAGACCAAAGGATAAAAAATTGCTGGAATTCCTCAAATCCTTTAAGTACAACGAACAATGACTAGATTCAGACCAAACACCTCCCACCCTACCAATTTAAACTAAAAAGTGGGAGTAACTAAAGAATTGAAAGCAAGGACTCAAACAGATACTTGTACACCCAAATTCACAGCTGTACTATTCACAATAGCCAAAAAGTAGAAGATACCCAAGTGTCCATCAACAGATGAATGGATAAACAAAATGTGGTATATACATACAAGGGAATACTAATCAGCCACAAAAACGAATGAAGTGATGATACAGGCCACAACAGAAATTAATCTTGAAAACATTATACTAAATGAAATAAGCCAGACACAAAAGGACAGTTATTGTATGGTTCCACTTACTTGTGATAGCCAAAACAGGAAACTTTACAGAGACAGAAAGCAGGCAAGAGGTTAGTAGAGGTTGGAGGGAATGGAGAATTATTGCTTAGTGGTTAAAGAGTTTCTGTATGAAGTGATGAAAATGTTTTGGAACAAACAGTAGCGACGGTTGCACAACACTGTGAATGTAACTAATACCATATAACTGTACACTTAAATATGGTTAAAGTGGCAAGTCTTGTGTTATATGTATTTTTTTTACCACACTTTTAAAAAATGAGAGACTCAAATCACTGAAAATAACCCAAATGTCCTTCACAGGTGTTGTATATCCCAAAGCTGCAATAAAAATGGAACAAACTACTTATACACACAACAACTGGGATGAATCCCAAGGGCTGAGTGAAAGAAGCCAGTTTCTGAAGATGACACACTGTAAGTGTCCATTTAATGACATTCTCAGAAAGAAAAATTCGAGGGGTAGAGATCAGACCAGTGGTTGCCAGGAGCTGGGACAAAGGGAAGCGTATGCTTATAAAGAGATGGCACAGAGGTGTTGGGGGGGGGGGGGTTCCCTGACTGTGGTGGTAGTCACATGCATCTAAGCACATATTAAAATCCAGAACTACTCTTCACAAATATTTTTTCAAGCTAAGTTTAAAAAAACTGTCGGGTACAAGGAGAAATAGCACTCATTGCTATCCGGTTCTTGTAACCACCGATCACTGCTTCCCTGCTCGTGCCTCCCTGTATTTTCTATGCATTTCTCTATCTCTTAAAATATCCAAAGATCACAGACTGGAAAACACGCTTTGTAAAATTATAATGAAGGGTCCGTGCTGCTATTCCTAGAAGGAATTCTTTTCCCTGCATCACATCCATCCACATGTAATCACCCTGTCTGTCTTTCTAGCCTTGATACCTTTCCTGGATGAAATGTGAATCACTTGGGAAAAGAAATGTGGCTGTGTCCCACTGCTGCCGAAAACAGGGTCTTGGAAATGATCAGATTACACATCTGTCACGACATGATGGGAACGCTCAGAGCGCTTCCTCTGAGGTACGAACTCGACAAATTTGTGTTCTCCCAGTGGAGCTTCCCAGGTTGTTTAACAATGATAGCCTCCACCACCACTCCCCCTAAAAAACGTTTCTGGTTCCATGACTATGAGTACCTGGAAGGAGCCAGTCCCACCAGAGCCCACATCTAAGGCTCCATCTAATAAACACACCAAAAAGCTGTGGGAAACTCTGGATCCAAACCAATGGTCTGCAGGAGAAAAATGGAAAGAGAAAGCTCCCAGCTAGCTCATGTTTCTGTGGCAATTCACGCTGCACTGGCAGCCCTGGCCTTTGGAAGCCTCTGAAAGCCCCTGGGGCATTATTTATGACAGTTAAAGGCGCTGGGTGGGAGTCAGGCAGATGGGAAAAAGCAAAGAGGAGCTGGCCTGCTTGATCTCATCATGCTCTTCCTCACCTCTCCTGGCTGGGTAGGGGTGTCACCCAGGGAAAGAATACTTTACAAGCAAGCCATTCATCAGGGTTCCTAATTTAAAAGTTGGAAAGCGTAACACTGGAGCTGGTTTTGCCATCTTCCAACACCTCATTAACCTCCTCACTGTTCTTCTGTTGAGGGCAAGAGCCTCAGGAATTACTACAGAGGTTCCATCCTGAACACTTGAGAAGAAAAAGAAACAGTAACACTTTGCCTGAAAAAAAAAAAGAAAACCCGTAAGACCACAAGAGTTGTGCCAGATCACGAATAAAACAGGAAGGACGTGACAAAGAGATCATCTACCTAGACTTTACTAAATTTTAGGAATATTCATCTTTATCCAGAGAGAAATAGAGGAGGAATAATAAATAATAACCAATTTTTCATAGGCCTTTCTTGTAAAGGGACAATGTCACCCCACTTCTCTTTGAAGCAAACAGCTGAGAATAAATAGGGATTTGAATCATACTGTGTACCAAAAAGCTGGATATTCTGTGAATTTTGAACTGAACCCAAGCATTTCTTTTTTTTTTTTTCTTTCAAAGGCAAAACTAAGATTTTAAATATATAAATAAAGCCTCAGAATATAGTTCAAACTGAAACCATGTCCATTTATTTTCTGAACTGGTAAAATGAAATATAAAAACATTCACTCAACCAAATCAGTATTTCTCTGTGTTTGAGTCTGTCTCTGGTATTGTGGATACAGGAGGAAACTACTAGACTCTTTGGGGGCAAAGCATCCAACTCCATCTCATTACTGGTGAGAATTGAGCGGGACTGAGGGAAAAGGTCCCAAGTGTTTACACGAAGCCTAAGGGCAGAATCCAAGACTCTAGGTCTCATCTGAACCTCAGGCGCTCTTTCTTGCCCATAAGAACCAGAAGCCCTTCCTTTCTTGGTCCCCTATAAGAAAAAAGCTACACAGCCCATTTTCTTTCCCAATGAAAATGAGAGATCAAAAAGCCGGGAGATGAATTCTAACACTCACAGGTTTTCTCTGGCCTAGAGCAAGTCACCAAGGCTGTGACACTGCTGTCCACCCTCTTGGATCCCTTCCAAAAGGTTTAATGGATATCTTTATCAATCTGAACAGATCAGAAGGTGGCAGACACACCAAGGCCAGATATTTTATCTTACCTACTTAGGAATTAATGGCGCATGTGGACAGATTGCTAGACAAGCTGGAACACTAATATATCCTGGAAATGTTGACATCCTAGACACAAAACATCGAAAATTGGTGATTTGTAGAATAGACATAGGACATGTGAACGAGCCATGGGCTGTCTCCTCTGAGAGAAAGGACAGTGACACAGGTCTGGCCCACAGCCGTAACCATCTTTCGACATCTCTTTTGGTCCCCTCTTTTCCCTCTTTTGTCAAAAGGGTCTGTTCTTGGCCTCTTCACTCTCCTTGGGTGACTACAGCTGTTCCTACAGCTCTTCCCCTGCTCTACATACCTGCCCACGCTGAGGCGGATGGGTATGGGGAGGTATGTGTGCTTGCGGAGGGGGGTGGGAGGAGCGGGGTGGGAGTTAGGGGGCATGTCCCAGGAGACAGAAATGGTTTCTTTAAAGTTGGAGAGTCTGGTCAAATAATCCACTGCCAACTTCAATAATTTTCTATATTTATGCTCAGTATGATCATTTAGAGGACCCATCTTATTGTTCACAAGTAAGGAAAATTACAAGATTTCTGTGGGATTTGCTTAACTCTTTGAATATCAGAGCTTTTATAGCTTCCTTTAGCAAAGTCATCCTGTACTTTCGTAACACAAAATTATTGAAAGAATAAGAGAAAAATCTTCTAAAAGGAATGAATGTCGAGCAGTCTCTGATTCTTGCCCCCTCTTCAAGAATTTTTCTGAAAAACACTGGGTTTTCTGCTGTGCCTGGCCACTGCCTCTAGTTGAAATGCAACCAAAATAAACTTAGTTTCCATTTATAAGTCTCAGACTAGTTGATGACTTTATCAACAGCATCATACAACAAAAAAGCAAACATAAATGAAGAACATATATATCCTCATAGACAGTTTTAGGGCTTGAAATCTAGACATAGTCTAACCACCAAACTCTTTAACTTTCTTTTAATAAATAAGGAAACTAAGGCCCAACTAGGGCCACAAAACTGTGGTAGTGGGGAACCTGATGAGTTTGAGTACTTTTACCTCTCCATCTTATGTCCTTTTCAATCTCCTAAGATACAATGCTTTAAAACAAAGTCTTGACTCCCCTCCATTCTGAAGTTTTCTCCTTGTCTCCACTACATGACCTCTCTGTATCATCTTGGTTCTGTGGCTCATGGGAACTGGTTTACCCAAATATCTTGCTGTATTCAAGGTCAAACTCCAACCACTCCAGCAAACCAATCCTTTTTTCTTGTATGCCTTCCACTCGGACTTGGTTTCCCATCTAAAAAATATGTCTGGTCCACAGTGGAACTGCCGGTAATAGGGACGAACTACCTTGAGTCTCTGTGAATGGCCGTGGTTCAGGTAACTTGTTCCAGCCTATTTATTAGTCTATGGTGAGTCTCCCAAACAACACAGGCAAACAGACTCTCAAAATGTTAGGTACTGGCCTTGCCTGGTGGCACAGCATATAAGAAACCATGGGCCAATGTAGGACACATGGGTTCGATTCCTGGTTGGAGCAACTAAATCCATGTACCACAAGGTACACATACTTTAATTTTTAAAGATGCAATTTTCCAGGCATAATCAAAATGGTTTATTAGAAATTTATAAAATACCCCCCTTTGATTTCACTAAGCAGTGGCAACTTACTAATAAATACCCCTTTTCCCCTTAAAATTCTTTGAATATAATATTTTGCTTAGAAACCTGACATTATAGCAGCATAATACCCAGGTAGAAGTAAGATGGACACATGCCTCCTTGGAAATCACTGGAGTCATACCAATTCAAAAGCTCCTTTTGAAACTATTTTATAATAACCTGCTCAAAGGTTTTTAAAAATTTTTTATTTTACATCCAACTTTGTGAAAAAACCGAAGTGGTACCAGGATGTCCCATTGATCACTCTGTCAGGGGTTCACCTGGGGCAGGTTTATATTTTTAGTCTTCACTACAAGAAAAGTCATTTTCAAAAGCTGAGTGGCTAGAAGTTCCTATTCTCTAATTCCAGATGATAGTTTCACTTTTCCTATTTCCTACATTTCTATCCACTTCTTTGTATCTGGGATTATTCCCAAAGACCTCAGACATTTCATTTTTTCTAAGGACTCTTGCATTAGATTATTCATTATAAGCGAATTAGCTATAGAACTTTCAGGTCTTTAATTTTGCTTTCTCCCTCCTTCTAGCTGCCCTAATTGCAACTGTCAACCATGGTTTGTTGAAAAGACAAGCTGCCTCTTGCTTTTTTTGTTTTGCTCTGTCTGCCACACTACAGGGCTTGCAGGATCTTTTTTCCCCAATGAGGGATCGAACCCAGGGTGCAGGCAGTGAAAACACCAAGTCCTAACAACTGGACTGGCATGGAATTCCCAACAAACTGCCTCTTGGAACACTGCTCTTAGGACATCTTTAAAGAAAACAGTCTTAGCAATTGGAGGATGTAAAGCCACTTGGAGGACAAAGGAGATGCCAAGCCAGCAGCCCTCATCAACTACAAGACATATGAGTAAGGCCATCTTGGATCTTACAGCCTAGATGCAAATAGTCAAGCAAGCACATGAGTAAACTAACATGAATCCAGCAGAGGAACGATCCAAGCAGTTCACGGGGTGGTGAGAAAGAATAATTCATTATTATATTAAGCCCTATGTGTGTGTGTGGCGGGAGGCGGTGGGGGTGGGGTGGGGTGGGGCGGGTGTGTGGGCAGCGGGCTTTGTCCAGCAAAGGCTACCCGAAATATTAGTCAAATATTGAAATCTCTTTATGCTTGAGAGCTGGAATAAGACCAAGAAACCTGATTTTGACATTTTATCAGAGGGCTTTCTCAGAATAATAATAACAATAAGGTGGCAAATACAAAAAATGGGGGATGGGCTAAGGTTTAAAAAGAATAAAACTGTCCTTATCTAGAGATGGCATGATTAAACATTTGAATACTATAGAAGAATCTACTAGGTTTAATAAGCAAATCTGATAAGGTCACTGCTTTATGGTTGATATAAAAACCCTTTTTTTCTATATATAGTTCAGTTCAGTAGCTCAGTCCTGTCCGACTTTTTGCGACCCCATGAATAGCAGCACTCCTGGCCTCCCTGTTCATCACCAACTCCTGGAGTCCACCCAAACCCATGTCCACTGAGTCAGTGATGCCATCCAACCATCTCATCCTCTGTCATCCCCTTCTCCTCCTGCCCTCAGTCTTTCTCAGCATCAGGGTCTTTTCAAATGAGTCATTTCTTCGCATCAGGTGGCCAAAGTATTAGAGTTTCAGCTTCAACATCAGTCCTTCCAATGAACACCCAGGACTGATCTCCTTTAGGATGGACTGGATGAATCTCCTTGCAGTCCAACGGACTCTCAAGAGTCTTCTCCAACACCACAGCTCAAAAGCATCAATTCTTCGGAGCTCAGCCTTCTTTATAGTCCAACTCTCACATCCATACATGACTACTGGGAAAACCCTAGCCTTCACTAGACAGACCTTTGTTGGCAAAGCAATGTCTCTGCTTTTTAATATGCTGTCTAGGTTGGTCATAACTTTCCTTCCAAAAGTAAGCGTCTTTTAATTTCCTGGCTGCAATCACCATCTGCAGTGATTCTGAAGCCCAGAAAAATAAAGTCAGCCACTGTTTCCACTGTTTCCCCATCTATTTTCCATGAAGTGATGGGACCAGATGCCATGATCATAGTTTTCTGAATGTTGAGTTTTAAACCAACTTTTTCACTCTCCTCCTTTACTTTCATCAAGAGGCTCTTTAGTTCTTCTTCACTTTCTGCCATAAGGGTGGTATCATCTGCATATCTGAGGTTATTGATATTTCTCCCAGCCATCTTGATTCCAGCTTGTGCTTCCTCCAGCCCAGTGTTTCTCATGATGTACTCTGCATATAAGTTAAATAAGCAGGGTGACAATACACAGCCTTGACGTACTCCTTTTCCTATTTGGAACCAGTCTGTTGTCCCATGTTCAGTTCTAACTGTTGCTTCCTGACCTGCATACAGATTTCTCAAGAGGAAGGTCAGGTGGTCTGGTATTCCCATCTCTTTCAGAATTTTCCACAGTTTATTGTGATCCACACAGTCAAAGGCTTTGGCATAGTCAATAAAGCAGAAATAGATGTTTTTCTGGAACTCTCTTGCTTTTTCGATGATCCAGTGGATGTTGGCAATTTGATCTCTGGTTCCTCTGCCTTTTCTAAAACCAGCTTGAATATCTGGAAGCTCATGGTTCACGTATTGCTGAAGCCTGGCTTGGAGAATTTTGAGCATTACTTTACTAGCGTGTGAGATGAGTGCAATTGTGTGGTAGTTTGAGCATTCTTTGGCATTGCCTTTCTTTGGGATTGGAATGAAAATTGATCTTTTCCAGTCCTGTGGCCACTGCTGAGTTTTCCAAATTTGCTGACAAAAAGCAGAGACATTACTTTGCCAACAAAGGTCCGTCTAGTCAAGGCTAGGGTTTTTCCAGTGGTTATGTATGGATGTGAGAGTTCGACTATAAAGAATGCTGAGGACCGAAGAATTGATGCTTTTGAACTGTGGTGTTGGAGAAGACCCTTGAGAGTCCCTTGGACTGCAAGGAGATCCAACCAATCCATCCTAAAGGAGATGAGTTCTGAGTGTTCATTGGAAGGACTGATGTTGAAGCTGAAACTCCAATACTTTGGCCCACCTGATGCAAAGAGCTGACTCACTGGAAAAGACCCTGATGCTGAGAAAGACTGAGGGCAGGAGGAGAAGGGTATGACAGAGGATGAGATGGTTGGATGCCATCACCAACTCAATAGACATGGGTTTGGGTGGACTCCGGGAGATGGTGATGGACAGGGTGCCTGGTGTGCTGCGGTTCATGGGGTCGCAAAGAGTCGGACACAACTGAGTGACTGAACTGAACTGAGTGCAGCACTTTCACAGCATCATCTTTCAGGATTTGAAATAGCTCAACCGGAATTCCATCACCTCCACTAGCTTTGTTCATAGTTATGCTTCCTAAGGCCCACTTGACTTCATAGCCTACAAGCAGAAAATAAATAGGAAAACTAAAATGATGCCATTTATAATAGGATCAAAAAGCATGAAACACCTGGAAATAATTAAAGATCTGTATGACTGCTGCACTGAAAACTATAAAACTTTACTGAGAAAAATAAGACCTAAAAAAGGAAGAAATACAATATGTTCACAGATAGGAAAGCTCACTACTCAATTATGACAAGTCTCCCCACACTCTTCTATAGATACTGCAAGTATCTCAGCATAGTTGTTTCTTCTTTTTCCTGGAAACTGACCAGCTGATACTGAAATTTTTATGGAAAAACAAGGAGGTAAAATAAAATAGCTAATCTTGAATTCAGAATAAAACTGAAGGACTTAAACTACCGAATATCAAGACTTACTATGAAGTCATATTAATGAAGGCATTCATTGTCTATACTAATTCATGCAAAAATAGACCGCCTAATGAAACAGACCCACACATGACTTTGTACTACTATGGGCAAAGATATCAATAGAAGGATCTGAGTTGACTGGATATCCATATAGAAAAAAATGAACACTGACACTCTACTTTAAACTGCACATCAGTAAGTTTCAGACAGACAGAAGATCTAAATGTGAAAAATAAAACAATGTAGACTTTACAAGAAAACTAAGGAGAAAATCATCATGATTTGGGGAAAGGCAAAGATTTCTTACAGAGGACACAACCATTCTACCATAGAGGGGGAAAACTGACCAATTGGGTTATACTGATCTACAAAATTAACAGTTCTGTTATTAATACAAAACTAATTATTTTGTTCATCAAAAGACACTATTAGTAATGTGAAAGCAATTTTGACATTCTATTCATTGTGGATTTAAAAAATTTTATCATAGTAAAATATACATAAAATTTGTCTTTTTAAATGTTTTTAAAGGTGCAATTCAGGGACATAAAGATCATTCACATTGCTGGGGACAGACTAAAACTCTATACCCATTAAACATAATGGGTGGCATAAAAGGCCCCTGACTTTCCCTCTTCCCATGGGTGCACATTCAGCATATTCCTGTATATTCCAGTATATTCCTGAATATACACATTCCTGTATATTCAATACAGGAACGGGTGGATCAGTTCCCTCTGAGAGAAATCCAAAACCTGGTTGAGTAACTCCTACACACTGGTGACTGAGAAAATACCCACATTAAAATGGGTAGGAAAGGCTGAGACACTCTCCCCATAAACCCAACCCCTGGCATGGTTCCTTACAATTGGGAGGGAACTCTGACCTTCAGGTTTCACCCAGGGAATGAAGAAAGTGGATCACAAATCTAGTGCCCCAACTCTTAAGGGTACCAGTTGAAGTATGGTCTCCAAATCACCTAGCTCTGAGAGCCAAAGGGGCTTGCATTCACAAACATCCTACAAAACTATAGCGAATAAACAAACAGTTGTTAAATGGGTACATAAGGACTCTGGCAATTACCACTCCCCCAACACCCAGCTCAGCTCAGAAGGATCAAACAGAAATGCCCATTCCTCAGTTTCTCGCTGGAAGCGATCTGACTGCAAACTTCTCCAGCTCCTTTCTGAGGGTCTGGCTTCTAATCAGCCTGCAGGCAGGAACTGACAAGGATCCTCTTGGAAACCCAACAGAGCTGGTGGGCACATCCTCCACTGTCTACCCATGGCTTACTCCAACAGTAAAACTAAGTTACCAGTTTCTCCTTGGAAGGAACTTGTCCATACATCTAGCTCCCCAACAATTATAACTGCTACTTAAGAGACTCACTCCCAAATTACCTAGTTCTGGCAACTAATGGGCCTCAGCGTTCACGAGTCCATGAGGACCACATGAAAATAAAGAGATGGTTCTAGTCTGTGGGAGTGTTTGTGTGCCTAAGTTATCTCTCCAGCTCAGCACAGAGTAAGTAAACAAAAATACCCAGATCTCAGTTTCTTCCTTACAGAAGCCAGACTGCATATATAAAGTCCTCATTTTCCCAGCTGCTGTCTGAATGTCAGTCTTCCAATTAGACTGCAGTGGGGAGTTGAAAGGGGAAGCAATTAGTAGTACTTTGGGAATGTCAACAAGCATATGGGCATTTCCCAAGTCTTTCATACACTGACAGATCCTGGCATATCCTCATCTACTAGGAACCACTAAGAACAAAGATGGTGACTTGACTATGGAAAACAGTTTGGAGACTCCTTAAAAAACTAAAGCTAGAGCTACCACATGATCGAGCAATCCTACTTCTGGGCATACATCCAGAAAAGATGAAAACCCTAATTCAAAAAGATACACACACCCCCAGGTTCACAGCAACACTATTTACAACAGCCAAGACATGGAAGCAACCTAAGTTTCCATCAGCAGACAAATGAATAAAGAAGATGTGGTATGTATATGTGTACACACACACACACACACACACACACACACGTACACACAGTGGAATCTTACTCAGTCATAAAAAAGAATGAAATGATGCCATTTGGAGCAACATGGATAAATCCAGAAATTATACTAAGGGAAGTCAGACAGAGGAAAACAATTATGATATTCCTTACATGTGGAATCTAAGAAAAGATACAAATACACTTATTTACAAAACAGAAACAGATTCACACAGAAAATAAATGTTTGGTTACCAAAGGGGAAAGAGGAGGAGGAGGAAAAATTAGGACCTTGGGATTAACAGATACACACTACTAAATATAAAATATCAATAGATAAACAACAAGACCTACTGTACAGCACAGGGAACTATAATCATACTTTATAATAACCTGTAATTGAAGAGAATTTGAAACATACATATAGTTGTTTGGCTTGGACAATCACAAAGATCTGAGAGGCAACTAAGAGCTCAGGCTGGGCTCATCTCCTGCACAAGTACAGTCTGTCAAGGCTGAGTGAGACAGCTGTTTTATCTGAGGTGTAGAAACCAATACAGAGAGTCAAGGACAATAAAGACACAAGGAATATGTTCCAAACAATAAAATAAATCTCCAGAAACAATCTTAATGAAATGGAGATAAGTGATTCATCTGATAGTTCTAAATAATGGTCATAAAATGGTCACTAAGGTCAGGGCTTCTCTAGAGGCTCAGTGGTAAAGAATCCACCCGCCAATGCAGGGGACATGGGTTCAATCCCGGGGTCAGAAAGACCCCTGGAGAAGCAAATGGCAACCTACTCCAGTATTCTGGCCTGGGAAATCCCATGGACAGAGGAGCATAGTTGGCCACAGTCCATGCATCTGCAAGTCAGGCACAACTTAGCAACTAAACAACAACATCAAGGTCAGGAGACCAATACACAAAGTGAGAATTTCATAAAGAAAAGTGTGTGTGTGTGTGTGTGTGTGTGTGTGTATATATATATGTATAAAAATACCAAAGAGAAATCAGAGAGCTAAAGAATACAATAACAACTTAAAAGTTCAATAGAGAGGTTCAACAACAGAGTAGCTAAAGCAAAAGAAAAGATAAATAAAGTTGAATTTAGGATAGTGGAAATTATCTAAAGAACAAAAAAAGAAAAAGAATAAAAAAAAGTGAAGATAGCTGAAAAGACTTATCATACTATTAACTGGGCGCATATATGTAATGAAGTGGAGATAAATTTATGCAGATAAATTATTTATCTCCGTTTCATTAAACATAAGTTCATTTTCAGTTTTCATTCCAATCCCAAAGAAAGGCAATGCCAAAGAATGTTCAAACTACCACACAATTGCACTCATCTCACACGCTAGTAAAGTAATGCTCAAAATTCTCCAAGCCAGGCTTCAACAGTACATGAACCAGGAACTTCTAGATGTTCAAGTTCGATTTAGAAAAGGCAGAGGAACCAGAGATCAAATTGCCAACAACTGTTGGATCACTGAAAAAGCAAGAGAGTTCCAGAAAAACATCTATTTCTGCTTTATTGACTATGCCAAAGCCTTTGACTATGTGGATCACAACAAATTGTGGAAAATTCTTCAAGAGATAGGAATACTAGACCACCTTACCTGCCTCTTAAGAAATGTGTATGCAGGTCAAGAACCAACAGTTAGAACTGGACATAGAACAATAGGCTGGTTCCAAATCAGGAAAGAAGTACATCAAGGCTATATACTATCACCCTGCTTATTTAACGTATATGCAGAGTACATCGTGTGAAATGCTGGGCTGATTGAAGCACAAGCTGGAATCAAGATTGCTGGGAGAAATATCAATAACTTCAGATACGCAAATGATACCACCCTTATGGCAGAAAGTGAAGAAGTAAAGAGCCTCTTGATGAAAGTAAAGGAGGAGAGTGAAAAAGTTGGCTTAAAATTCAACATTCAGAAAACTAAGATCATGGCATCCAGTCCCATCACCTCATGGCAAATACATGGGGAAACAATGGAAACAGTGAGAGACTTTATTTTGGGGGGCTCCAAAATCACTGCAGATGGTGACTGCAGCCATGAAATTAAAAGACTCTTACTCCTTGCAAGAAAAGCTATGACCAACCTCGACAGCATATTAAAAAGCAGAAACATTACTTTGCCAACAAAGTCCATCTGGTCAAAGCTATGGTTTTTCCAATAATCATGTATGGATGTGAGAGTTGGACTATAAAGAAAGCTGAGCACCCAAGAATTGATGCTTTTGAACTGTGGTGTTGGAGAAAACTCTTGAGAGAGTCCCTTGGACTGCAAGGAGATCAAATCAGTTCATCCTAAAGGAAATCAGTCCTGAATATTCACTGAAAGGACTGATGCTGAAGCTGAAACTCCAGTACTGATGCAAAGAACTGACTCATTTGAAAAGACCCTGATGCTGGGAATGACTGAAGGCAGGAGGAGAAGGGGTCAACAGAGGATGAGATGGTTGGATGTTATCACCGACTTGATGGACATGAATTTGAGCAAGCTCCGGCAGTTGGTGATGGACAGGGAAGCCTGGCATACTGCAGCCATGTGGTCGCAGAGTCAGACATGACTGAGCAACTGAACTGACTAATGTACATAATACAGATGTCTCAGAGAAGAGAGAAAGAGAGAGCAGTAAAAGCTATCCAAAGAAATAATGACTAAAAATTTCCCTAACCTGGAGAAAGAAACAGACATCCAGATTCAGGAAGCTCAAACAATACTTTAAAAGAATCCAAAGAGACCCATAATAGCACATAAATCAAATTGTCAAATGTTAAAGACAGAGGATCTTAAAAGCAGCTCAGAAAAGGCTAGTTATTATGTACAAGGGAACCCTTGTTCAGGGTATTTTGCAGAGAAACATTTCCGGCCAGAAGGGAGCGGATGGTGTCTTCAAACTGATGAAAGGAGAAAAAAAAAAAAAACTGCCAATAAAGAATAGCCTACCCAGCAAAGCTGTCCTTCAGAATTGAAGAAGAGAGTTCCCTAGACAGACAAAAGTTGAAGTTCATCACCACCAGTCTTGCTGTACAAGAAAAATTAAGAGTTCTTCAGGCTGAAATAAAGGGACAGTAATTAGGTGTGCTGCAGTCCATGGCGTCGCAAAGAGTCAGACATGACTGAGCAACTGAACTGAATTAATAACATGAAAATGTGTGTGTGTGTGTGTGCATGCAGGCATGCTCAGTCGTGTCCAACTCTTTGCAATTCTTATGGACTGTAGCCCACCAGGCTCCTCTGCCCATAGAATTTTCCATATAAGAATACTGAAGTGGGTTGCCATTTCCTAATCCAGGGGAGTGTCCCAATCCAGGAATCAAACCCATGTCTCTTATGTCTCCGGCACTGGCAGGTGAATTCTTTACCACTTGAACACCTGGAAAGCCCCAGTTCAACATACACAAATCAATAAATGTGACACACCAAAATAATAAAATGAAGGATAAGAATCATAGGCAGAAAAAAAAAAAAAAAGAATCATAGGCAGACAAGAGAATCAGATTCACAGATGATTCCAATTTCAGAGCTAGCTGATAAGTACTTTAAAATAACTATGCTTAAAATGAAAATTAAAACCACAATGAGATGTCACCTCACATGGGTCAAAATGGCTATCATCAAAGAGAACATAAATAACAAATATCGGTGAGGATGTGAGGAAAGGGGTACCCTTGTATACTGTTGATGGGAATGTATACTGATGTAGATGCTGAGGAAAACAGCATGGAGGTTTCTCAAAAAACTAAAAGCAGAATTACCATATGACCTAGCAATTCCACTTCTGGGTATATATATCCAAAAAAAGCAAAAACACTAATTTGAAGATACATGCACCCCAATGTTCATAGAAGCATTATTTACAGTTGCCAAGATACGGAAGCAACCTAAGTGTTCATCAACAGAAGACAGATAAAGATGTGGAATATAGATACAATGGAATACTACTCAGCCATAAAAGAGAATGAAATTTTGACATTTGTAACAACATGTATGGACTTGGAGGAGGTGAAGTACAGGCTCAGAGAGCTTTGGGAACATACCCTCAGTATGAGTGGCAGCCGTGGGACTTGAACTCAAACCTGTCTGAGACAGTCAGACTCTTATCCACTTTACTACATGGCTTCTCTAGACTAGCTAGCTGAAGATGAGCAGTTTCATCTGAAAAGTGCTTATAATAATAAGCAGGAATATTTGGAACTTGAGGAAGTGCATTAGCTGCTTCAAGATTCCAGCTTTGGAGTCTTCAGTATCTACCAAGAGAACTCTGTATTTTCCAAACTGGAGAGAATGATGGCATTGGTCATTTGATGGGAGTTCTCTTCACTCCTTCAAATTCAGCTGCCAAGGACTTATTGAAGAGATGTAACAGCATTCATCAGAGGTTTGCTAATAGGTTATGTTTTAAAATAACAATTGTTGTTATTTCTTTGTTGTTGTCATGATTGCAATCAGTTTGGATCTGCAAGCCAGTGGTTCCAAAGATTCAATGTACCTCCTTCAGTGTTTAGTTTCTTACCAGGCAGTGCCTTAGGCAGTGAGCAGAGAGCAGTATGTAGTCCTGTAAATTTGGAGCTGTGAATTATCACTACATGAAAATACTGCCAGGCCTTCCAGTGTGAGTTTGTTCTACTCTGCTACAACCTGAAAAGAAACAGCTCAGGCACCATGATTGAAAAAAGAGACTGCCCATCAAAACAGTGCAAAGTAGACAAGTTTTCATTTATTTTCTTTGGAGCACTCCTGTTGGCAGCTGCACTCTTTTGGTTAATGGAATATTCTTGACTCATTACACAGGCTCATTGAGGGAAAGGAGCCATGGGGACTGGAGCAGGATGGAGAGCCACCCCTGGTCTCCTTTGGCACGTTCTCCAGAAGTGAAGCCTTTTCAGAGACTCCCAAAGATAGTATGTTGACAGGATAGGCATTAGAATCATGATGAAAGACTGGAGAGAGCAGCATGAAAATAAGAGGGAGTCTCAAAGCAAAGAAGTTAAAGGGTGGGGCCTCTTTTACATGCTAACCTGGCACCTTGGGGCAGGGGATGTGGGCAGTGAGGGGTAACAGTCAGCACCAGCCCCATTCCAGGCTGACCACTTTTCCACGAGGCCTGGCCTCACCTCCACATACCTCGCCTGCTCCAAGACTGTTTATCCCAAGAGCAATCTGGCTGATCCTCCAGGACCCCTGGGTCCTCAGTCCCATTCCTAGTGCTATTTGTGAAGGGAAGCAGGCTGAGGAATAGGAAAGAAGCTCAGAACACAGATTCCCAGAGCCCGTGAAAAGGCCTGTGGCCAGGAGTCATGCCTGTCAACCATGTGCTGTGTGACTTCGTGCCCAGCCTCTCAATCTGTGTCCCTCACCTCTGAAATGAGAACCAGACAATTTTTCATAGCATTCCAAAAATCAACTGTAAGTGGCAGTTAAAACCTGTGATAGATGTTTGAATTTTAACAAAGCTGTTATTAGCAGGAACTTCTGGTTCCAGGTAGACCAAATGCCGTTGCAACAGTATAACTGCAACAAAAAACAATTCCAAACTCCTTTCAGGACCCATTTATTTCTAGCAATCTTTTATACCATGTAACTCCAGGACAATCCAAGAATCTGATAATCCCTTGGAGTTTTTTCAGGTTGAATATATTAACACTGAAGAGGAAGAAACTAGTCAAGTATTGATTAACTTCTTCCACAAATTATTCTCATCAATGACTGACAACTGTATAGCATTTTGAGATGTTTAATATCGAGACCTACTTCTTTCTTAAATACAATGACCATTTGTTATGTACATGTCATCTCTCTGTTTCTCTGATCTCCTGAAGTCTCCCTTCCCTGTGGCCTCTATGTTGATACCTGGTCCACCTCAAAGTGGCATCTCTTGGCTCAAAGACTCTTTCTAAAAAGACCTCTGAGTAACAGATGTTAACTAGACATCTTGTGATAGCCATTATATATCTCAATTAAACCTCAATTTTAAAGTGAATTTAGGGCGTACATTATATCTCAATTAAGCTGTTAATTTTTTCTTTTTTAATTGAGGATCTCTGAAATTCACTTTGGGAAGGACTGCCTGCCTTCAGGGATATCCCCTTGCTCTGGGTCCAGGTCTGGTTAGCTTGGGCGCTATGAGCTGTCAATCCCACAGGTGACAAGAAACCCTAAGGGGAGGACAGGCACACATGTGCACAACACACACATGAGTTCCACAGGCAACGACAGACCCTAAGGAGGGGACAGGCACACACACCCAACACACATCAGTCCCACAGGCAACGACAGACCCTAAGGAGGGGACAGGCACACACACACCCAACACACATCAGTCCCACAGGCAACGACAGACCCTAAGGAGGGGACAGGCACACATACGCCCAACACACACATGAGTCCCACAGGCGACGACAGCACACATGCCTGACACACATCTGCATAAGGAACAGTTCCATCAAGGCCAGGTTCCCTCCCAACACATCACACACACACACACAAGCAATGAAATTAATTTCCCAAATTGAAAGAATAAAGTGAATAAATGGTAAGGAAGGAGTTAGGTTTTCCAAAACTAATCAGCTTCCAGAAATATAAATACAAACAACTCCATTCAAGAGAAAATCATCTTTCTTTTTTCTTTCTACAGTATTATGAGCAAAAAAAAAAAAACCAACCTTGCCATCCATGAGGAGGGAGGATAAGCCTACAGAGTTTGCCATTTCCCTGTTTTGTTTATTCTGCCCCAGAAAGAGGGGCATGAAGTTACATAAACTCCTGTACTCTAGGGCCTAAAACTTTTTAAAATTGCACTTTACATTAAATAAATTTTCTAAAGCACTGTCCTTTGTTGGAGAAGAATGTAAATCTGGACTTAACGGAACTCAGATGTCCTTTAGGGATGTATGAACATGACCATGAATGGAAAAGTACGACGCCCCAGAAGGTACTAGTGTGCATGGCTGTGGACCTGCTCAATCAGAGACTTTCTCTTCCCTTTAGAAATGAATTCTGTCCCTTGGACACCTAAGCTTGAAGGGGTGGCTATAGAGCTATTCGATGGGGCCAAGGGATGAGTTCAGGATGAAGGCGGACAGAGGGCGCTTCTAATGTCGCCCACTTCTCAACAGAAATGAGAAGATATGCCAGTTACCAAGCTGACCACAAATATATCAAAACTTTCCCCTGGGACACTTCACTCTGCAATCAATACATAGAACCCATTTGCAAGTAGAGTCTTCCTAAAGGGACTCCTCCAAAAGCAGATGTACATATGCCCTCAGAGGAGAAGGGTGCAGTTCACTTCCTTTGATCAGTGTCCTCTGCTCCTGTCTGTGGACACAGAAAACTCTGGAACAGAAAAGGTACAGGCTGAGGGAAGTAGCATCGGGTTTTCTACTCTTGCTCAAATGTCCAGCGTTCACTCCTGGAGATTGTTAAGGTCATGAAAAGCAAGGAAAGACTGAGCAGCTGGCGCCTACAGAAGCCCGAGAGGAACTGGATTCTGGGGTTGACAGTAACGTACCCATGTCTGTTAGTTTCTCAGTTTTGACAAATGTACCCTGGCAGTGTGAGATCTTAAAAACTGGGGAAGCTGGGTGAGGGGTTTATGAAAACTCTCTGTACCTCTTTGCAACTTTTCTCTGAACCTAAACTTACAGCAAAAAGTTTTAAAAACGCAATTCTGAGAAAGTAAAATCCATGATGATGGCACAGCATGGAAACCTTAGCATAACAGTGATAGGAGATGCCTCACAAGTGTTTACGATATGCTGGGCACTCAGCCAAGCCTCTGACTGACAGTAGACATTGAGGCTTCTCAACAACTCTATGACACGAACCCCAATTTCATCCCCATTTCTTAGAGGAGGGAACTGAACCTTAGGGAGGTTAGGTAATAAACCCAAAGTCACAAAACTGGTAGGAGGCAGAGTCAGAATTCAGACCTAGACAGAATAATTTCCAAAGACTGTTCCTTACTTGCCATGCCAAGCACCTCCTGTTCCACCAATTCTTTCCTTCTCAAGATGAGGAAACTCTTCCTTGAGCAGAAAACTCAGACACAAAACAGCATCTAATAAAAGAATAGACTACTAGGGTGCTCATTTACAAAGAGGAAGATTTAAGAGAGAGGCTTTGTTTACTGCCCACTTTCAAGTTACCACAATATGTATTCATGTTTTAAATAATAACTGAACACAGTAAAGCTATAAACAAGGATCTAAAATCAAAACCTCCCTGAACATTCAACCTCTTGCTCTCATCATCAGAGTAAGAAAGGGTATGTTTAAGGTCCATAAAAATCAGAGTTCATGCATAGACAGAATACAGAATTTTTCACCAAATCCTTGAACATGAGAACCCTGAAAACCTCAGAACTTTACAGGAGTCATTTTATAAACACACAAGAGCCACATTTAGCACAAAGTGTCCCTAAAACTCTCTCTTTGGGGAACTGGCACTAAAGGTAAAAGTATGGACTTCCCTCGTGGTCCAGTGGCCAAGACTACACACTCCCAGTGCAGGAGACCAGGTTTGATCCCTGGTCAGGGAACCAGACCCCACACGCTGCAACTACGAGTTCTCACGCCACACGAAGACTGTGTGTCACAACCAAGATCCAACACTGCCAAACAAATAAAAACCATTAAAAAAATTCACCTGCAGATCCAAAGGCACAAATCATTTCAGAGTGCAAAGTTGGGAAAAGACATTTTTTAAAAAGGGAAAAGTTCTCAGGAAGGTTTAAGGTGAATTCTTGGCTGATGAGGCTTTGCAGGCTGTTGAGAGACACAGCATCCGCATGTCCCAAGATAATCATTAGAAAGCTGAGCTATGCTTCCCCTGAAAGTAAAGTTCACTGAAGAAATAATGAAGTTACCTATTAGTTAGGAATCCTTTCAGTTACAAATAACAGAAAATCTAATAATGGCATTACTATTGTCAGGACATTTATTCTTTATTTAACAAGAAGTCTGGAAATGGATGATCTTACAGTGCATTCAGCAACTCAAAAATCATGTGAAGGCTGGAGTTCTATCTATCCCTCTGCTTAATCATACCCAGCATAGAGGCTTTTTGTATTTATATTTTTCAATTTGTGATGACAAGATAGC
Organism: Bos taurus; assembly: GCF_002263795.3. Lineage (NCBI taxonomy): Eukaryota > Metazoa > Chordata > Mammalia > Artiodactyla > Bovidae > Bos > Bos taurus. The sequence continues at coordinate 53,577,527 of NC_037334.1, read as the reverse complement.
TGCCACTGCTCCAAGCATCACCATCCCAAGCTTTCCCTTCACAAAGGTCTATTGATCTGGAAAGAAAATCCACTCCAGGAGCATCCAGTAGACTTCTCCTTAGGTCTTCATGGCCAATTAGGTTTGGTCCCTTTTATGGGCTGAACGGAGACCCCTTTCCCACCCCCAACTCATAAGCTGAAGCCCAACCCGTAGTATCTCAAATGAGATTATATTCCAGACATGGCCTCTAAAAAGGTGATTAAGTTAAAACAAAGCCATTAACATAGGCCCTGATCCAATCTGACTGGCCCTCTTGTTAGAAGAGCATATTTGAATACATTGAGAATACCAAGGATGCCTGCACACGGAGGAAAGATGATGTGAGAACACAGCAAGAAGGCAGTCGTATGCAACCCAAGGGAGGGGCCTCAGGAGAAAATGGTCCAGCCAATACCTTGATCATGGACTTCTAGTCTCCAGGCTGTGAGAAATAAATGTCTGTTATTTAATCCACCCAGTCTGTGGCAGCCCAAGTAAACTAACACAGCCCCTCAGCTGCAAAAGGGTCTCTAAAAGAGAGATTGAGAAAAGGAGATGAGATGGCATGACTGTGTTATGCTGGCACTCTCACCCCATACAAAACCAGTGATTCCGGCACAGGAAGGGCTGTGGTGGTAGCTACTAGATAGGCAACTAATATTTACCACAACTCTTGAGTAGAAAGAGCTGGACTACCTCTGCCACTGAGCAGTGACCATGGGTAAAACACAAAGGTTGGGTTCAGTAAAATGGAGATAATATTCAGTAGTTATTCTCCTTTTCACCCCTCAACTCTAAAATTCTAGATCTGAGAGGGCTCACCTCAGAAACGACTTTGTCTCTACGACAAATGAACACACACAGAGTACCCATTCCTACAATTCGGCTCCCTTACAAGATTTTTCTGATGTTCTGTTCCAACATCCATTTACTCAATAGCTTATTTCCTAAAAGAATCAATTAAACAAATTTGCATCTTCGTTTTTTACATTTTCAAGGACCCAGAAACTAAAAGGCTCTCAGTTCAGTTCAGTTCAGTCGCTCAGTCGTGTCTGACTCTTTGCGACCCCATGAATCGCAGCACACCAGGCCTCCCTGTCCATCACCAACTCCTGGAGTTCACCCAGACTCACGTCCATCGAGTCAGTGATGCCATCCAGCCATCTCATCCTCTGTCGTCCCCTTCTTCTCCTGCCCCCAATCCCCCCCAGCATCAGAGTCTTTTCCAATGAGTCAACTCTTCACATGAGGTGGCCAAAGTACTTGAGTTTCAGCTTCAGCATTATTCCTTCCAAAGAAATCCCACGGCTGATCTCCTTCAGAATGGACTGGTTGGATCTCCTTGCAGTCCAAGGGACTCTCAAGAGTCTTCTCCAACACCACAGTTCAAAAGCATCAATTCTTTGGCGTTCAGCCTTCTTCACAGTCCAACTCTCACATCCATACATGACCACAGGAAAAACTATAGCCTTGACTAGACGAACCGTTGTTGGCAAAGTAATGTCTCTGCTTTTGAATATGCTATCTAGGTTGGTCATAACTTTCCTTCCAAGGAGTAAGCGTCTTTTAATTCCATGGCTGCAGTCACCATCTGCAGTGATTTTGGAGCCCAGAAAAATAAAGTCTGACACTGTTTCCCCATCTATTTCCCATGAAGTGATGGGACTGGATGCCATGATCTTCGTTTTCTGAATGTTGAGCTTTAAGCCAACTTTTTCACTCTCCACTTTCACTTTCATCAAGAGGCTTTTGAGTTCCTCTTCACTTTCTGCCATGGGGATGGTGTTATCTGCATATCTGAGGTTATTGATATTTCTCTCAGCAATCGTGATTCCAGCTTGTGTTTCTTCCAGTCCAGCGTTTCTCATGATGTACTCTTGCATATAAGTTAAATAAGCAGGATGACAATATACAGCCTTGACATACTCCTTTTCCTATTTGGAACCAGTCTATTGTCCCATGTCCAGTTCTAACTGTTGCCTCCTGACCTGCATATAGGTTTCTCAAGAGGTAGGTCAGGTGGTCTGGTATTCCCATCTCTTTCAGAATTTTCCACAGTTTATTGTGATCCACACAGTCAAAGGCTTTGGCATAGTCAATAAAGCAGAAATAGATGTTTTTCTGGAACTCTCTTGCTTTTTCCATGATCCAGTGGATGTTGGCAATTTGATCTCTGGTTCCTCTGCCTTTTCTAAAACCAGCTTGAACATCAGGAAGTTCACGGTTCACATATTGCTGAAGCCTGGCTTGGAGAATTTTGAGCATTACTTTACTAGCGTGTGAGATGAGTGCAATTGTGCGGTAGTTTGAGCATTCTTTGGCATTGCCCTTCTTTGGGATTGGAATGAAAACTGACCTCTTCCAGTCCTGTGGCCACTGCTGAATTTTCCAAATGTGCTGGCATATTGAGTGCAGCACTTTCACAGCATCAACTTTCAGGATTTGAAATAGCTCTACTGGAATTCCATCACCTCCACTAGCCTTGTTCATAGTGATGCTTTCTAAGGCCCACTTAACTTCACATTCCAGGATGTCTGGCTCTAGATGAGTGATCACACCATTGTGATTATCTGGGTCATGAAGATCTTTTTTGTACAGTTCTTCTGTGTATTCTTGCCACCTCTTCTTAATATCTTCTGCTTCTGTTAGGTCCATACCATTTCTGTCCTTTATCGAGCCCATCTTTGCGTACAATGTTCCCTTGGTATCTCTAATTTTCTTGAAGAGATCTCTAGTCTTTCCCATTCTGTTGTTTTCCTCTGTTTCTTTGCATTGGTCGCTGAGGAAGGCTTTCTTATCTCTTCTTGCTATTCTTTGGAACTCTGCATTCAGATGCTTATATCTTTCCTTTTCTCCTTTGCTTTTCGCTTCTCTTCTTTTCACAGATATTTGTAAGGCCTCCCCAGACAGCCATTTTGCTTTTTTGCATTTCTTTTCCATGGGGATGGTCTTGATCACGAATCTCAGTCCATAGTTCATCAGGCACTCTATCAGATATAGGCCCTTAAATCTATTTCTCACTTCCACTGTATAATCATAGGGATTTGATTTAGGTCATACCTGAATGGTCTAGTGGTTTTCCCTACTTTCTTCAATTTAAGTCTGAATTTGGCAATAAGGAGTTCATGATCTGAGCCACAGTCAGCTCCTGGTCTTGTTTTTGTTGACTGTATAGAGCTTCTCCATCTTTGGCTGCAAAGAATATAATCAATCTGATTTTGGTGTTGACCATCTGGTGATGTCCATGTGTAGAGTCTTCTCTTGTGTTGTAGGAAGAGGGTGTTTGCTATGACCAATGCATTTTCTTGGCAAAACTCTGCTAGTCTTTAAATAAATGAATATAGGCACATTCCACAAAATGAAAGGCCCACCACTTTCCAATTAGATTATAAACTTCCCAAGGGCAAATACTTATGGTAATACTTTCTGTGGTCCCATCAGTTCAGTTGCTCAGTCAAGTCCGACTCTTTGCGACTGGATGGACTGCAGCACGCCAGGCTTCCCTATCCATCACCAACTGCCAGAGCTTGCTCAAACTCATGTCCATTAAGTCGGTGATGCCATCCAACCATCTCATCCTCTGTCTTCCCCTTCTCCTCCTGCCTTCAATCTTTCCCAGCATCAGGGTCTTTTCCAGTGAGTCAGTTCTTCACATCAGATGGCCAAAGTATTGGAGTTTCAGCTTCAGCATCAGTCCTTCCAATGAATATTCAGGACTGATTTCCTTTAGGATGGACTGGTTGGATCTCCTTGCAGTCTAAGGGACTCCAAGAGTCTTCTCCAACACCACAGTTCAAAAGCATCAATTCTTCGGAGCTCAGCTTTCTTCACAGTCCAACTCTCACATCCATGCATGACTACTGGAAAAACCATAGCTTTGACTAGACAGACATTTGTTGGCAAGGTAATGTCTCTGGTTTTTAATATGCTGTCTAGGTTCGTCACAGTTTTTCTTCCAAGGACCAAGTGTCTTTTAATTTCATGGCTGCAGTCTCCATCTGCAGTGATTTTGGAGCCCAAAAAAATAAAGCCTCTCACTGTTTCCATTGTTGCCCCATCTGTAGTCCCATAGGCCACTGCAAAAAGTGTCAAAGAAGGCTTCTGGATTGAATGAATGAAAAACAGAGCCTCTGGAAATCCATCTTAGGATTTATTCATTTCACAAAGATTCATCCAGCATTAACAATTAATTTATGCTTCTTTCTTGAAGATAGGTCTCTGCATCCTTATAAATTAGAAGGATCAAATTATTTTCTTCTTTAAAGAGTTGCACATATTTGGAAAACCATCATTACAGAATGGTAAATGTTCTTGTATTAAGAAGCTCCATTTTTTAAAGTGTTAATAAAACATGCATTCCATGTGGCTCAGATGGTAAAGAATCTGCCTGCAATACAGGAGACCTGGGTTCAATCCCTGGGTTGGGAAGATTCCCTGGAGGAGCGCACGGCAACCCACTCCAGTATTCTTGCCTGGAGAATCCCCATGGAGGGCTATAGTCCACGGGGTCGCAGAGAGACAGATATGACTGAGCGACTAAGCACACAACACAAGAAAACATGCATTAGTTAATAAATAGTATGAAACAACTCACGATGCGAGAAATAGTCAACCTCTATCATATCATTTATTGTTCTTCCTTAAATTTTAGTAGGATTAAAATTTAAATATAAAAACAGAAAACATGGGTGATCTAAGGAAAAAAATCTTAGTTTATGTTAGTTTCTAAGCATGTCCAGAAGCAAAAAAAAAAAAAGAGAGAGAGAGAGAGAAAGATTTGATAAATTTGCCATTAAGATAATTTTCCAAATATTATCTGAAAAAATAACAAACAAAACAAATGGCATTTACAATGTAAATCCATTACAATTTACAATGGATTAACCTAGAGCCTCTTACAGAGAGTGAAGTCAGTCAGAAAAACAAGTATTGTATAACACATATATATGGAGTCTAGAAAAATGGTAGCGATGAACCTAGCAGAGAACGTACTTGTGGACACAGTGAAGGAAGGTGAGGGTGGGACGAATTGAGAAAGAAGCATTGATATATATACACTATCATGTGTCAAACAGATAATTAGTGGGAAGCTGCTAATAACAACTTAATAACACAGGGAGCCCAGCCTGTGACAACTTAGACAGGTGGGACAGGGGAGGTGAGGGGGTGAGGGAGGGAAGGGATATATAATTATGACTGATTTACATTGTTATACGGCAGAAACCAACACAAAATTGTTAAGCAATTTTCCACCAATTAAAAAAAAATAAATTTTTTTAAAAAACCAAATAGTAAATGATACAAAGGGGAACCACTGATAATACTTGTGACAGAAAAGGATTATTTTCATTAATATATATAATGAGATCCTCAAATCATTAATATGTAGATAAATAGTACAACAAGAAAATGGTCAAATTTACATAAGCAAGAAATTCACAGAAATAAATGGTCATTGTTTGAGAGTAAGGTGGGAAGCCCACTTTAAAGGAAAATTTAATTTAAATAAAAATATATTTATTTTAAGATTAGAAATGTTAAAAAGTTTGATTTTACCATTATTTGTGAAGTTGCAGCCAATCAGTTATTCTCATACATTAATTCTAGAGTTTAAACTCATCTGGCCTTTCTGAAGGACAATTTGACAACATCTGTCAAAATGTTAACTTTCCAGACACTTTAATCCAAAAAATACACCTAAGTGGAAGTACTCTAACAAGGATATGGATATAGATTTAGGATACTTAGAGCATTATTTGTAAAACAACAAAACAACCTAAATATTCATTAACAGGAAATTGGCTAAATACATTAGACACTCACACAATGGAACGCTACGTCGTATTTTTTTAATGGGTAAATCTACATTTATTGAAATGGAAAACATCCAAAATGTGCTAAGTGAAAAATAGCAAGTTGCAGAACAAGATGTCCAATTTGCTCCCATTTGTGTTAAATATATATACACATATGTAAGCTTGTGTATGCTGAGAACATTTCTGGAAGGATATACAAAATGCTGTGAACTGTGGTTACGTCTAGAAACAATTTTGTTTGAAATCACTACCGTGATTGTGTATTGCTTTAGCAATTAAAAAAAAATACACTGAAAACACAAAACGCTCCATGTTGCTTCCTCTGAAATTCCTCAAGTGGGAAAACTTAAGCTAAAAATGTTAGGACTTATCAGTTCTTCTTAAGTGTGGGCTTTTGGAGAGAGAGGGGCATGCCCAGAAAAAGAATCACCTGGATGAATCTTTCAGGGCTCTCAGTCTGAGTATTCTGAACGGCCCCCCATCCCGTACCCCAGTGGGTATGCAATGAGGCATGGGGCTGAAGGGCTGAGGAATGAGGCAGGGTTCTCACTCTCCAGCACCTACTATTTCCCCCACTCCCACTCCTGCCTGCCTGCATCCCCAGCGTGCACTGGTTAGGAAAAGCAGCAGGATTTGGTTCCTTAATCTCTTCCTGACCTTAGAATTAAAGTCAGCTCGGGAGGGAAGGAGAAGGGGTAGGCGAAGGAAGGCCCCCTGGGAAAGACATCAAACAGAATGGAAGCATCTCTGACCTCTAGGTCACAAGCCACTCAGAACAAACGCGCTCTCTCCTGCAGCCCACCCTGGGCGCCAGCACTGGAAGCCAATTCCGAGTGATTTAGGAAATCGGCCCAGCCCCGGGGCGGGCAGGAAAGGAGCGATTAAGGGCGAGAGGGAGCAGTGAGGCTTCCTCGGGAATGAGCACATTTGGAAGCGAGGCAGGAAGGGGGCAGGAAGCTGCGCTCATAAAACAATCTGACAATTATGTGTCAGTCTAGGAGAAGGGCTCTGGAAATTATGGTGCTGCTGCGCCGCCCTCCCCAGCCCTCCCCTGGCGACTTCCTCATGGCTGCAATGAGCTGCAAGAGGAAATTATATTTGGGGCCAGGTGTTGTTGCTCTACATTAGGGTTCACCTTGGGACTGAGAAGTCAAGCACGGTGGCTGCACGGATTCCAGCTGGCCAGGCACACTATGACTGAGACGACTGTATCTGGCATTTACCAAATTCTCACTGGAGCTAGGCACATCACCTGTATTAACTCACAACAACCTTCCCCTGGCTACTGAGACCTAGAGAGGTTCCATGACTCACTGCAGATAACTAGCTAGGGGTGGCATAACAAGAATCTGAACCCAGGTAATATGTCTCTAGAGCTCCACACTCAAAATCCAGTTGAAAACATATGCTGTGGATACTTGTCATTAGAGCATCAGAGTCATTATTTTATATATGTCTCTGGTGGAAAGAGGTTCCTAAGCAGACTCCTACCCAAACACAGGTGCTGCCTTCTCCGTGCCCATCCTTCATTCATTCATCAATTTATCCATTCATTCCTCTCTTCCTTCCTTGTATCTATTAACCACTGATGGTGTGACCTGCAGAGTCAGATACTATGAAATTACAAGACCCATTTCTGCTTCTAAAGACAGTAAGAGGACACATTTTACAGACTTAAAAGTCTGAATATATTTACAGTCTTCTCCTGGGTCTTGATACACACTTTTTCTTTCTTTTTTAAATTATTTTATTATTCTTTTGGCTTCGCTGGGTCTTCATTGCTGTGCAGGTGCTTACTCTAGTTGCGCAGGGATCTAGAGTGCAGGCTTCATTATTTGCAGTGCACAGGCTTAGTTACCCCGAGGTATGTGGGATCTTCCCACATCAGGGATCAAACCCGTGTCTCCTGCATTGGCAGGTGGAGTCTTAACCACTGGACCACCACGGAAGTCTCTTGGTATGATACTTCTTGGCCCATTCTAGACCCTGATAGTAGGAAAGATTGAGGGCAGGAGGAGAAAGGGGTAACAGAGGAAGAGATGGCTGGATAGCATCACCAACTCAATGGACATGAGTTTGCTTGAACAGACTCTGGGAGATAGCGAAGGGCAGGGAAGCCAGGCGTGCTCCAGTTCATGGGGTCACAAAGAGTGCAACACAACTTAGCAACTAAACAACAGGCCTATTCTGAGTTTGCCTGGAGCTGACACATTCCATTCCTCTTGCCCACACTCCCATTTGAGAGGGGGTTCTCTGAGAGGCAGCAGGACATTTATTTTTCAGGAGCCAGGGGCAGGGGGGTACAATCTGATCTTTCCCCTATGGGCTGAGAAAGTGAGGCTGCTAGAAGCTCCCTCACGGCACCCGAGAGAAGTTCAGGGTAGCAGCGGTCAAGTGTCCTGACTCCACCAATCACTAGTTGTGGGGCCCTAGGCAAGTTACTTCACCTTTCTGAGCCTGTCCAGTAAAGTGCGACTGTCACAAGAATGAAATGAAACAACATGCCAGGTTCTGAGCAAGAATGCTTCCTGGAATAGAGTAAGCATTCAAGTTTTGACTATGACTCTGAGGGTCTGTGCTGGGTGTGTTGTTAGGAGTGAGCCAACTCTGCGCCCACCACCTCCTCAATTACAAAACACTCCCCAGACATCAGACATGCTTTACTTCCTCCCTAGCTCAATTTCATGTCACATCTCTATGAAATGAACTATACCTGCTAACATGATTATTTCCTCAATTGCACATTTATTAATCACTTGCAAATGCTATGGTTGAAATATGCACTGTAGATAAAAACAAGGCCTCTAGAGCTGGTCCTCCATCAGATTCTATCCCTGCCACCTGGGCAAGTTACCCAACATCACTGAACCTTAAATTCCTCATCTTTAAAAAAAAAAACACAGGGATAATAAAGATAGTACTTATCCCATCAGGTAATTGTGAGCATCAATCAGATGAAAGAGTGTAATGTCATTTTGCTCCTGGCTTCAGGTAAAGACCCACTAAGCAACAACTATATATGCTGTTGTTGCTGCACTGAAAACTGAACATACAAAACAGACACAATCCTTGATTTATGAGAGAAAATGAACAATGTCCATGGTCTTCAGCATGCAGATGCAGTTAGATAAAACAGAACCTCTATGCCAATTAGAATAAAAGCCTGGGTGAAACAGAAACTAGAACACAGTAAAGTTGAGAAGGCGCTATCATAGTCTCTTAGTTTTCTGAAAATTTCATTCAGATATTCAGGTCTAGTGAAGAAAAGAGAAGAATGTAGAAAATGGTGTAAGATGCTAAAGGGTTCTCAAAGGCTTAAAATTTGCAGTCATATTTTAACTGGTTCAGTAAAAGAAACCTCTAGTACATCTATTTCCAGAGACTATTTCTCAGGGGTGAGGATTTATCCCCTTCCTTTGGGCAACAACTTTCCTAGCATCTGCCATTTCACGAAGAGACTGCTAGGTAACAAGCATCACTGAACCACTCCAAGATTTCTGTCATCAGTAGTCTCTTCCATGCTTTTGCTGTCTTAGAATAGTTTAAAACAGTACTTTGTCTGCATTTAGCTACTCATTCTTCCTAGTCCATTTCTATACTAACTACAAGCTTTTATTTCTTTACATTCACACCTCTTCCCTGGTGTCCTGCCCATAGTAAGTACGCAATAAGTTCTTACTCCCTAACAAATCTTACCTGGAATCTCTAATATCCAATGTGAAAGGTGAAAGTGAAAGTGAGAGTTGCTCAGTCGTGTCCAACTCTCCACGACCCATGGACTGTGGCCTGCCAAGGCTCCTCTGTCCATGGAATTCTTCGGGCAAGAATACTGAAGCGGGTTGCATTCCCTTCTCTAGGGGGTCTTCCTGATGCAGGGCTTGAACCCAGGTCTTCCGCATTGCAGGCAGATTCCTTGCCCTCTGAGTCACCTGAGGCTGTAGAATATCCAATGTGAGCACCATTCAGATAAAAAATAGCAGGGGCCAGGAGGGGGCAGTGATGGGGCACAGCTTGCCAGAGAAAGGGAGATGCCAGTTATTATCCTAGATGACTTCAGGACCAACAGAAAACATTTGGATTTAGCCCAGGAGAGGGTGCTGCCTACTTCCAAGACAACCTCACTCAGAAAGCTGGGCAGGGCCTGTCCCCTGAAGTGAGGCTGGGGTCTGGGCTTCAGAGTAGCCCATTTACCAGTGCAGGGAAAATGCTCTGACTTTCTGTGTCCTCCTCTGATATGAGGACCTCATCTTCTAAATTAAACCATAGTTAGGAGTCTAGGGACCATGAATAAAAGCAGAACAGATGCAAAGCTTCCCCTTTTGTCCCACGCATTATCCAAGCAGCTTGCTGGGCACTGGATAACTTAAAAAACACCACCACTCTATGACCAACACATACTTTAGGTATACTTTAAAAGACGCATACTTTAAAAGATCCTGAGAAAATAGAGCAAGTGTTTAATGTAGGGATGGGTGGTTAGAGATCATGGGATATTGAATAAGCCCTAAATTTGGACCTTCTCCCAGCCCTTATATAAAATATCCTATTTCCAGTGATATTCAAAGTTCCTTTGTCTTTGTGGTAAAACAACATCTCTGTAGCCTCGGACCTAGAAGGCTGCCTTTACATTCCTGGTTGCACTCCTGATTCTTTCTCCCCAAAGCTCTTCAGCCATCCCCTTCACTAGGCCCAGACCTTAAACAAGAATAATGGCTAGCATATTCTCAGCAATAAGGTGGGGTTTTTGCTCATAATGCCCTTTAAACAGTGCACAGTATTAAGCGGAAGCAGATCACTCATTTGCCTCTCAATTGTCTTTTGACTAGTCACATGTCATGCTTGCTCTGTACAGAAACCCAAATTTTTAAAGTAGTAAGTGAACAGGAAATAAAACTGAATGCTAAATTGTGGCTCATGAGGGGAAACTGAGTTCAAAAAGTAGCCTTGCTTCTGTTGGCAGGATTATAAATGTAGAGGACTCTGCTTATATCTTAAACATGCCGTCTCTCCTAGCAACTCCATGAATTGTCCTAAAGTTATATGGGTTCATACACACAGAGACAGACATACGAGCAAATCTGTTCAGCAACATTTATCTCAGCAAAAGTCTGGAACAAATGGCCATTAACAAGAGACTGGTTAAATTAATTATGTGGCATCTACTGTGCTGTGCATCAGACAGAGTCAATGTGTACATGCTGTTTTGGAAAGACGTTTATAATTATTCAACTTAAAAATGAAGTATATTATAGTATATGTAATATGTTCCCATTTATACATATATATTTTTAAAAAAAGAAAGGCTCTATACACATAGGAAAATTCTGTAAGGATGTTCCTAAAAGCTTTTGTGACTTTGAGGTGGTGGGACTGGGGACATGGAGCACATTTTTCCAGAGTTTTGACTTTTTACATGTGCTACTTCTGTGATCATAAAGACCAGCCTCTAGAGGTGGTGGGTGCCCCTCTCACCTGTGTTTAGAAATTCTGTTGGTTTTATTCATCTATATCTAGATTCCAAGTGACAGAAACACAAAAGTGGAGGACAATGGTGTGAGATGGACAAGTTCTTGTGGCTGAGGGGATGTGAGTTCAAATCACGTTAGGTGTAACACCATTATTTTCACTTTTTGGTTCTCAGGTAATAAACGATGTCACGACATGAGGCTTTTATAAAAATGATCTTAATGATACAATGCAGTATCGTGGAGAAGTTAAAGATTGGTGACTTGGCAGAATGGGTACGTTGTTCTCTTCAGCTGAGAATGACACTCTGCCTTGAGCTCTCTAAATTCAAGGAAAGGTTAGTTGTTCATATGAGCTGGGATCAGGCTCAGTTATAAGGCCCACAAAATCTCCAACAGCACCTTAAATATGACTAAAGTTCATTTCCCCCCTCATATAATAGGCCTCAGGGGAGTTCCCTGTTGGTCTAGTAGTTAGGATTCCGGGCTTTCAACTGCTGTGGCCCAGGTTCAATCCCTAGCCAGGGAACTAAGATTCCCATAAGCCATGCAGTGAGGCCAAATAAATAAAATTTTAAAATTAGAACAAGGTCTCAAAGACAGGGCACAGTAGGCTGTGCCTTTTCTCTTGCTACTTCATTGTGCATAGCTTCAGCCTCATGGTCTGAGATGGCAGCTTCTACATTTCAGGGAGCAGGATGGAAGAAGACATGAAGAAGAAGAGCATAGTATACACACATAAGGCCCCTTAAGTGGAGTTTCTAGAAGCTGCCACTAGACATTTTTATCTATTCATATTGGCCAGAACCATTTTATGGCCTACCTAGCTGCAAGGGAAGCTTGGAAATGACATCTTAGTGTAAGGAGGCTATACACAGCTTAAAATGGGGCTGTCTGTGTTATTACCACAGAAGAACAGAAGACTGGATGGACACTGGGAGATGCTGAGTGGTTTCTCCAACACTGATCTAACCTACCTTCCCTTGCCCCCTAACCTATTTTTCAAATATAAACATCATTTCAGCAAATGGCATAGCTAAAGAAAATCATCATATTTTGCCATATACCCACATTTATAAGCTTAGAAAAAATGTTTTGCTAATATTGTAACAATGAAAAAATGGCAAAATGTCCTGGAGTTCATTCGACTGTTTCTCCCATCTCTGAACCCAGCTCTATAATCTTAAACATGGATGGGATATACTAACTCTGGGGGACAGGATCCATGTCAATCTTACAATACTTCCACAACAAATGTCAACAGAAAACAGCAAAACTGGTCAGTGATGTAATTCAAAGACTATTTCCTGTAAATGAGATAATACACACTGGAATAGAATGCTATTTATACTATGGGAAAAGCCCATGGGGCTTCAGATTTAGAATCAAGGAAAAAGGAGTTCATCAGCTGATTAAACAGTATCCCTGGGGACTATGGATAATACTGTTAACAGTCATAAAGCAGTTGGGATTTCAGAACTGCCCAAGGTTAAGAAGGACTAATTCCTCTTGCAGAGAAGACAAGCAGCAGCTCTCCAGGCATTCCTACTGAATACCCATCTTCAGAGACACCAAAGACTGGTAGTTCAGGGAGTCTCTTCAACAAAGGCCCTGAAGTGCTCCTGCCCTGGCCATACCTGTCACTTACAGCAAGTTCCCAGACGTGGGACACCTTTTCACTAGGAGTTAAAGTACAGTGCTTTTGCGTATCCTAGCCTACAGACCATCAGGTAGCAGTAAAAAGCCAAATGTTTAAATCTGAAAGTGAACCTCCATGTGTGGTCTTCTGCCTTATTAAAAGTAAGTCACTTTATGGTTCCTTGATTAATAAATAGCATAAGAATATTGAGTCAAAGGAACAGATCAGTGACATGAAGGTTTCAGACAGACCCCTGAGAATGACTCAGAGAGGTGGGAATTAGAGGCTCCCTTTTCTGATAACAATGGAGGAGCATCACTCTAGACTTGAGCATTTGGGACCACTTTATTTCAGCATCAGTATCAGCATCTGACACTGGCCGCGTGTTTGGCCCCATGCTCTTAGGCCCTTGACTAGTCACGACTCACTGATCACCAGCCAGAGAATGTGTCAAGCTAGGATGGCACCTACTGCCTACTGAGCCTGTGCCCTACAGGTTCTATGCAGGTGCTGAAACCGAAGACATGACTTGAGTCCCAAACCTTCACCTCCCAGTTTTTTAGCTCACTAAACGAACAGGGTATTCTGCCAAGTGCTCAGTCTGAAAGCTCCCTCTCTTACACCCCATTTCCAAACCATCAGCCAATTCTATTGGCCCTGCCTCCAAAGCCCATCTGGAACCTGACCACTTCTCACCACTCCCACTGGTCCAGGAGAACCTCTCACCAGAGTTACTACTAAGCCTCCTGACTTGGTGCTTCCTCTCACCAACCCACTCATTCTTTTCACCTTGGAAAAACTAAACCAAGTCAGGACAGCCCTTGGTTCTAGACCCTCTGGGGGCCTCCCCATTTCATGTGGAGTAAAAGTCCATATCCATACCAGGCTCCAAGCCTTCCTCTCCAGCTATCATCTCCCATGCCTTTCCCTGGCTGTGCTTCAGCCCCCTCCCCTCTTCACAAGTCAGGCAAGCCGACTCCTGCCCACATAGCTTTCCTCCACACATCTGCCAAGTCGGCTCCTACACTCTCTGCAAGGCACTCTCAAAAGCTCCCCAGTCGGAAACCTTCCCCAACTACCCAATCACCCTATTTACTTTTCTTCATAGTATTTATCCCCACTTGACAGAATATATATTTACTGGTTACTGTCCATCTCTCCCTACTTAATTATAAGTCCCGTGGATACAGGATATTTTCTCCCTAGAACAGTGCTTGGTATGGAGCAGACAAATACTTGAAAAACAATGGTGTTGCACACTGCCCAGCTCACAGATGGCATGAGGCCAAATAGCCCCCAGGACAACAGAAAACCTAGTCATCTATATGAAAATATGTCATGCCTTTTTTTCACAGCTAACCTTTTTTGTTTTTTTTCCATAATGAACCCATTAAAAGCATAGGAGAAGGGAAGTTTCTGGTTGTTGGCTGAATGGGAGGGAAACCATTTATTGAGCACCTACTATGTCTCAGGCACTATTCTGATTCTGGAGTATAGAGTTAAGATAGGAAAGGCCCTGTTTTGTGGAGTTTGTATTACAGAGGAAAACAGGCAGGTACAGGTTCAAGTTGAAGAAGCTGGAAATAAGCATCAATCAGCAAGCAAGACTGTTTCAAATAATGATTAATAATATATATGTTTTAAGAAAATTTTCTAAAAATTACCAGTAAAAATATATCTGGTTTTACACATGGGGACTTACTTATGAGTCATGGGCTTACCCAATGGCTCAGCAGGTTAAGAATCTACCTGTAATACAGGAGACAGAGGAGACGCAGGTTTGATCCCTGGGTTGGGAAGATCCGCTGGAGGAGGACCCACTCCAGTATTCTTGCTTGGATAATTCCATAGACAAAAAAGACTGGAGGTCTACAGTCCATGGGGTCAAAAAGAGTCAGACACCACTGAGTAAGTACGCATTACTTCAGAGTCTCTTTCCATCCTGGGCCCCACAAAAAATCCTGCCCTTAAAATAAATGTATATTTCTATTTCATATATATTAATATAAGCTGTCCATCTCAGAGCAGCCACTTTATGACTTCCTTTAAATGATGAACTATACCATGTCAAAGACAGTATCTCCCATTTATGAATTTAGCAATTGATACTGTACTCTGTCGTGCACCTAGAAAGTACCTGTTGAAGATGAGTTGATTTCTCACAGATCCTCAGAAGTGAATTCTGCAATTCTTTCTGACCTATCATAGTGGCTATTTCAGTACACTGCCGAGAAATTGCATGGTTTTATTTTAGTAGAGCTGGTGAAAATTCCATATGGATTCCTCAGTTCACAAAACTGAATGAAAGCACAGAGCCCTTAAAATAAAAATAGACGCATTTGGGAATCACAAGGGAAATGTTACTTATTCTCGGAGCTTTCAGGTTCTGCTATCCCCAGCGGTGGGAACCTACGCTGTCATTCCAATTTCCTATAAACTTGGCAGGACTCTGTGTCCATTTGGAATTGTAATAGCCCGGATTTCAGTTTGCGGAGGAAGGAAGGAGTCATTGCATTCTACTGAAGACTCCTCCAGCTGAATCCCAAGAAGCCAAAGCTTCAATGTCAGTGTTCTCCCAAAGGAAAGAGATGCCTCCATTTAATGACTTTACCTGGTTAGCGTTCCATAGCCTGATTCTGAGCTCTCTTTGCTGGTCTTTCTTTTTTAATGTTGCTTGTTATAGAAAAGTCTGATTCCTGTATTAGCTGTTCTTGGGGGGTTTTTTTGTTTGTTTTTTACAGTTACACACAGATTTTTCATACTAAATACCCTAGGCATTTCAGAGCAAGTTTCAGGATGTGTATATTCTTACTGTTCATTCTTCACTCCTACGTGCTTCCTGATTTAGGACATGGGAATTGCAAGGAAGGCCAACCAACCTGCCCTCACCAGCCTCTCCAGTTCTAATCTCCTACTGTTATGGTCAGACAAGCCAATCCTATTACAGGGGGAGAACTCAGTGGGTGGGAGGCAAGAGGTGCCTCTAATGGGCTTTGAGTGGCCCAGGTGAGAGGGGTGGGGCACCTTGCTGAATGCTGATTGAGCCCTGAATTTGCGGCTCCCACTTCCCTCACCCCTACTTCTGTTTCCAAATAAGTGATTTGCGTGCCAACAGTTGCATTCCACAAACAAGCCATTTCCTCTTCCTTGGGGGAAGGTGACTGAGAGGAGAGGCCGGAAGAAACACACACCTCTTTAGAAAAAGGGGATTGTGTTAAGGCTTTCCTACACCCTTGGGCTCTTCATTTGAGAGCTCCACTCTCTTCCCCACTCCATGTAAATGCATTACAAAACACTCACATTCCCTGTTAAAAGACGTGTGTTTCTTCCCTGGTAAAATTACAGAAGGATTTAAAATTTTCACTTAAAAAATTATGAGTCCAGGGAACTGATGTCTGCACAAATGCATGGGAAATGCAAAACTGTAACGTACAAATTGTTTTCCAATGAAATAAATTATCTAAAGGCATTGAGCTGCCATAATGTTAGCTATTGCAGGCATTTAATTAGACATTTACTGATTTATATTTTGAGTTTCTTTTCATATGTTGAAAAATACACTGATATTATGCCATCTATCTCTCATGTACACATGATTAGAAAAATACTATCATATTTTTTCAGGGTTAGATACTGCCTTCTGCTTCTGCTTCTGCTAAGTCATGTCAGTCATGTCCGACTCTGTGCAAGCCCATAGATGGCAGCCTACCAGGCTCCCCCGTCCCCGGGATTCTCCAGGCAAGAAAACTGGAGTGGGTTGCCATTTCCTTAAAACCTCATGGGATCTAAGCATTGGGCCTCTTAGAGCCTAAAAGATAAACTTGGGAGGTAAATAATCCTAAAAAAAAAAAACAAAGAAAAAATATTCATGTAAAAAGTTATGGCAAACCCAGGTTAGCAAATGGATACACATGACCAGAAGTTCAGTTCTGTTAGGGCTCCCTTCCAACCCAAAGGCTCTACTAAAAACCTGGACTTTGACACCCACTCCCCTGCAGCCTTGCCATAGGAAGCAGTAACCCCACCACAGAGGTTTCTATTTCAGACCCACTTTCATCCCTTGGGACTCTCCTCCAGGCTGTCCTTCCTAAACCACTTGAATCTCATTTCTCCTGCAGCTGATTTTTTTCTTTTCCAAGATGTTAACAATTTCTGTGGAACCATCTGGATGTTATTAAGAAAGTGTCCCGGGTCCTCTGAGGCAGCTGGCTGCGGCCTCTTGCCTTGTTTCCTGTGTCCTGGATGTCTTAAGTTGACTTTCATAAGAAATTTGGAATATTAGCTTAAAAAAAGAAACAGTCAATATTTTTTAGGCGCTGAGCTCTTGCAGCTTAATTTCCCCGGCTGCGACTTTGCATTCTGAGTTCCCATCGTTGGCCCCAGCTCTGGGAAGGATGAAGCACGTCTGTTTTAAAAACAGAAGGTCCAAGAGCTCCGGGTGAACCAGAAACCAGTCTTCCCCACCCTCCCCGGTTGGCCTCACAAAACCTACCTTACATGGCTGTTGCTGCCTGGCCATTTCCACACCTCCAACCCCTCCTCCAAATTGAGATCCGCCCCCCACCTCCCATCTTGGTCCAAGAATAACCACCAGTTAGTTCAGCTCTAATAGACGCTCTCTTGGCATTCTTGAAGGAAAAAGAACAAAGGCCAAAAAAAGAGGCCACTGATGACAATGTTTCCTTGGTTGAAAGGGGTAATGTGAGTAGGTGGGATGATAGGGGGCTTTTCTAACCAGCATCCAGGAGCAGCTGCGACCAGAACAGGGACACTCCCAAGGATCAGTTTTACTACTCAGACTCCACAAATGGGGCTGGGACACTGGCTCACCTCCCTTCCTGCTTGTTACTCAAACATAGCCAAGTCTTGGTTGATGGCCTGGACCATTTGCCTTCCCTACTAAACGCATGCATGCCCACCTCCTTCTTCCTTCCAGTCCTTAAGCCCTTACTCCCAACCTACTTTAATCTTATCACCCTGTTGATTTCACTGATACAGTTAACACTTCATCTTTGGAAGATCTTAAGACCCCCTAGACAGTGCTATCAAGTCAGACAACACAGTTAAGATGCTACCACTCTACCTAAGAAGCCCAATTACAGAATGACTTTCTGGAACACACCTTGACCATCTGTCTCTGATGCCAGTGAGACCAAGAGAAGTTTTTTGTTTTTTTCTTTTTCCTTCTGGCCACTCCACACAGCATGTGAAATTTCCCTGATAAAGGATCCAACTGGTCCCCCTTCAGTAGAAGGGCAGTGTTTTAGCCACTTCTCAGACAGGGAAGTCTGAGAGAAGTTTTGAAGGGAGGCATACAATCCCCTCTCCTTCAAGGATTCTCTCAGGAGGTAGGCCTGTGCCTCTAACGCTTCTGATTTCCTTGTCACAGTCCGCAACGGTCTTCATCCTCGGTCTGGTGAGTAATAGATATATCATAAGTGGGCCCCTCTTTCAATCTTTTTATTTTGAAAAATTTCAAGATACAAAAAAAAAGAAAAAAAAAAGTTAAAATAATACTTCAGTAAACTCCTGTGTACCTTTTACCTGGATCACCAATTGTTCAAATATTACTACACTGGCTTTCTCCCAATTCTCTATTTTTTCCTGATTACTTACAAATATCATGACATTTTATCCCTCAGTGAAAGTGAAAGTTGCTCAATTGTGTCCAGCTCTTCACAACCCCATGGACTGTACAGTCCATGGAATTCTCCAGGCCAGAGTACTGGAGTGGGTAGCCTTTCTCTTCTCCAGGGGATCTTCCAAACCCAGGGATTGAACCCAGGTCTCCCACATTGCAGGTGGATTCTTTACCAGCTGAGCCACAAGGGAAACCCAAGAATACTGGAGTGGGCAGCCTATCCCTTCTCCAGCAGACCTTCCCGATCCAGGAGTCGAACCGGGGTCTCCTGCATTACAGGCAGATTCTTTACCAACTGAGCTATCAGATAAGCCCTTATCCCTCAGTACTTCATCCTTAAATACATCCCTAAGTATTTCCTATGAGGTAGAATATACTCCTATACAGCCACAATACCATTATCACACCTAAGAAATTTCAAATTGAAAAAATATCATCTGACAACTCATACTCAAATTTCCCCAACTGCCCCAATCAATGTCCTTATAGCTTTAACTAAGATATAATCCATGTGTCACAAAATCCATTTTTTTCAAGTGTTCAACTCAGTTCAATATAGTCTCAAGGTTGTACAACCATCACCTGTATCTAAACCCAAAACATTTTCAACATCCCAGGAAGAAACCCAGTAACTAATTATCAGTCATTCCCCATTCTCCCCTCCCCCAATTCCTTAACAACCACTAGTCTATTTTTTGTCTCAACAGATTTGCCTATCCTGGAAATTTCATAGAAATAGAATCATAAAGTATGTAGTCCTTTATATCTAGTTTCTTTCCTTTAGCATAACGTTTTTGAAGTTCACTCATGTTGTAGCATGTATTATTTCATTCCTTTCCTGGTTGAAAAATATTACATTTTGGGGCTTTCCTAGTGGCTCAGTGGTAAAGAATCTGCCTGTCAATGCAGGAGACATGGGTTTGATCCCTGATCTGGGAGGATCCCACATGCCACGGAGCAACTAAGCCTGAGAGCCACAGTTACTGAACCCCTGTGCCCTAGAACCCATGAACTGCAACAAGAAAAGCCATCACAATGAGGACCCTTCATACCACAACTAGAGAGGAGCCCCTGTGCTCAACAACTTGAGTAAAGTCTTCACAGCAATGAAGACCCATCACAGTAAAAAATAAGCAAATAAATAAAAAATTTTAAAAACATATCACATTGTACAGAAATACCACATTTTGTTTATTCCTTTGTTAAATGATGAAAATTTGGGTTGTTTTATAGCTTTTTAAAAGCCAGAATTTGATCAAGGACTACATGCTGCATTTAACTGCCATGTCTTTAGTTTCCTTTAATTTAAATCATTAACCATTCTACATCATTAATGCTAGAACATTAGATTCTAGAAATTCTTCCCCTGTTTTTCTTTTTATATTTTACAACACTAAATTTTTTGAACAGTACAGATTGATTCTCTTGGAGAATATCCTTGTGGATTTTATCTGATGTTTCCTAAAATTTGATTTGGGTTAGACAATTTTGGCAATAATGCCACAGGTGGGTGAGGTTGTGTATTTCCTATTGCCACCACATCAGAAAGCACATAATGTCAGTATATCTTAATTTATGAAGCTAAATTTGACCATTTGATTATTTGGTATTTACCAAGTCTTCCCATAGGAAAGATATATTTTTCTCTTTGTTTAGTATTTGTCATTGTTTAGTTACTAAGCTGTGTCCGACTCTTCACCACCCCATTGGTGAAAGCACACCAGGCTACTCTGTCCTCCACCATCTCCCAGGGTTTGCTCAAATTCATGTCTATTGAGTAAGTGATGCTGCCTAACCATCTCATCCTCTCTTGCCCTCTTCTCTTCCTGCCCTCAATCTTCCCCAGCATTAGATTCTTTCCCAACGAGGCAGTTTCTCGCATCATGTGGCCAAAGTATTGGACTTCAGCTTCAGCATCAGTCCTTCCAACGAATATGCAGGGCTGATTTTCTTTAGGATTGACTGGTTTGATCTCCTTGCAGTCTAAGGGTCTCTCAACAGTCTTCTATACAATTCAAAAGTATCAATTATTCAGTGTGTAGCCTTTCTTAAATGGTCCAACTCTCACATCTGTACATGACTACGGGAAAAGCTGTGGCTTTGACTATACAGAGCTTTGTCAGTCAAGTGATGTCTCTGCTTTTGAATATGCTGTCTAGGTTTGTCACAGCTTTCCTTCCAAGGAGCAAGCATCTTTTTGTTTCATGGCTGCCATCATTGTCCGCGGTGATTGTGGTGTTTAAGAAAATAAAATCTATCACTGCTTCCGTACGTTTTCCCAACAACCTTTAACAAAGATTTTAGCCTCCAATAATGATCCTTACCTGAATCCGATTATTAAAAGTGTCATAAAACAGTAATTTTGTGACTTTTCTAACTCTGTAATTCCTTCCACATACAGCTGCTGGAATTTCGCTTTTGGTTTTTTTTGTTTTTAAAAAAAGCTTTTCTGGCTCTATTCCACCTTTTAAATCATTGCAAACTCACGAATTTTTTCTCTCAAAGTTTTATGGTCAGCATCACTGTCATTATTTTTCTGATTTTCAAACTGTTCCAAATTTGAGAAGTGGGAGCCAATTCAGGCCAGAGCATCGTCTTTTTGACATGTCCCCAATCTTTAAGCACTTCATTATTTTGTGGGACAAGAAAATGTTCCAGACCAGCTTGTATTTTTCCTTCTCCAGAACTTAAAAGTGGCACTTCTTCACGAAGACCTAGTTTCTTTGTGAATAATGGTATTTAGAAACCAAGATTTGGGTACTGGATGTGCTTATTGATACTAAGCTGTCTCAGATGTTTTTGCCTGAATGACTCACACGTTTATTTAAACCTTACCTGTGTAACATCTCTTGTGATTTCTATCTGGGTTTCAGTTAGTTGGTAACTACTACACATTCAGTGGATTGTAAATATTATAGGCTATGGTTTTTCCAGTAGTCATGTACGGACGTGAGACTGGGACTATAAAGAAAGCTGAGCACTGAAGAATTGATGCTTTTGAACTGTAGTGTTGGAGAAGACTCTTAAGTGTCCCTTAGACTGCAAGGAGATCCAACCAGTCCATCCTAAAGGAAATCAGTCCTGAATATTCATTGGAAGGACTGATGCTGAAGCTGAAACTCCAATACTTTGGCCACCTGATGTGAAGAACGGACTCATTTGAAAAGACCCTGATGCTGGGAAAGATTGAAGGCAGGAGAAGGGGACGACAGAGGATGAGATGGCTGGATGGCATCACCGATTCAATGGACATGAGTTTGAATAAACTCCGGGAGCTGTCTATGGACAGGGAGGCCTGGCGTGCTGCAATCCATGGGGTCGCAGAGTCGGACATGACTGAGCAACTGAACTGAACTGAAATATTATAGGCACAATAGCTGTCATCTTTTTGGTATTTACTAAGTACTCAAAAGCTTATACTTAAGTGTTTCACAGCAGTGCTTCACTTAATCTTTGTAACAGTTCAATAGTGTAAGCGTTGTTATTTATCCTTATTTAATAAATGACATAACTGAAGTAAAGAGTGGTTAGGTAACCCGTTCAAGGTCACACAGCCATGAACAAAACATTGACCAGAGACATATTAATATATCTTTTGTTACCCAAACATTATTGACCATAGTGTTTTAATATTCACTTATGTAACAAGTCGCTGGCCACAGGCCTTAATTTCTGCAAAATCCCCAGGTCAATAATGTGTTAAGTGGACGAGCTGGTACTAGACTCCAGGTATGTCTGACTTCAGAACTGCTGAACTACTAGATGATACTATGCCAGTAACAATCATGGTGCAGGAAATATGTCTTCAAGCCTGCAATCCACTCCCAGGTGTACTACATCACATGTAAAGTGAGTATCATTTTAATCCACTGCTGAGACACAGTGTGGTATAAGGAGAAGGGCACAAGGCTCACTGATGAGTCCGTATACCTTTTACTTTTGCAGGTTTCAGGTATGTCACCTGTAACTGTGGAATAATGATACTTAGGCTTGAGTATCATGTAAGGTTGCAGTGGGGAATCAAACAGTGTCATAAGCAGAAACCTTTGTAAGAATTATAAAGCTTCCTCGATAACAAGGAAGTGATTTTCAAATTAAGTAGTGAGGGTAAGAATGACTGGGGGAAGGGGAGTGCGCTAAATTTAAAGTTCAGATTGTTCGGCCCTGCTCCTAGAGATACTGATTTAGTGGCCTGGTATGAGGCCCAGGAATCTGAATTTTTAACTCACTTCCAAGTGATTCTGATACAGGTGGCTCCAGATCTCACTTAGAAAAACTCTCATGTAGTTAAAGACAATGAGACAAGAGATGATGAACCCATGCTTAGAAACCACTTTTATATCTTTTCACACCCATTCCTTGCAACTGATTGCTTTTTCGTCCTCAGGCTCAAATGTCACTTTTCCTGACCCTCGGACACCTCAGCCTCTCCTGTTACCTCCTCTCATCACACCCTTTGATTCATCACAGCACATGACAACCTGATAACTCTATAATTTCAGTGTGTAATGTGATGCTTAATGTCTGCCTCTCCTGACAGAATGTAAGCATCAGAGGACAGTAAAAAGGCCCTCCTCAGTATGCCCAGTGTCCCAGCATAGTGGAAAGTCCATAAATGTCTGTTGGAGAAATGCACAAATGAAGGAACAAAAAGTAATAACTCTATTACTAAACAAAGATTGGATAGAATGCAGAATCATAAATAATTAATACAGAATAAAGTTCATTACTCACATGAATAATTGGGTACCCCACTTCCTGTTCTCAGTATCTTTCCTGGGGTCCTTGGAAAGGCAGTTTTCATAGAGGAAATTGTACTTTTAATGACAAATTTGGGGACAATCTGCTCAGAATAGGCAGGAATTCATAATGAAATCATGGCCCTCTGCTCGGGCCTCTCCTCCCACTTCCTGCCCCTCCTGGCTCTACCCATCATCTCACTCTCAAGCAGCAGCATCTCCTCTTCCTGCCTCCTGCCAATTCTCTCTAACCCGTACCATACAGGAGAGCTGTTTGCCCAGGGAGGGGGGGTTTTCCCTCTGGCCATCTTTAATTATGTGTGTTCCCTAAGTTCTGTGTATTTTCATTTATGCATTTATCTCCATCCTGAATGGGGCCTGTAAAACTCCTTTATGGTTTCGCCGTAGGCCAAATAAGCATTGAATTTCACAACCAGAGTTTATGCTCATATATTTATGGCAAGGTGGAAGGTGAGGTTGTTTTGTCTTAAATATTTGTTTCTCCAAAGTGGCTGCTGACTCTGTCTGGGAAAGCTGCAAGAATACATGTGAAGGGATGAGACCAGGAACCACCTCTATCAAGTGATGGGGTCAAAGACATACTACCCTAGCAGACAGCACCTTGGCATAACGACTATTTTAAGCTGAAGGAGTTTGAAAGAATAGCAGAAGCAGGAAGGTCTCTCTGACCTCCCCCTTTCATTTTCTTCCCTGAAGATCAGACCCTCTTGTAGGAGATACCTTCTCTACATCCAGAGGAAGGAAGCATCTTTATCTCCAAGTCAGAGAAACATGGAGAAGACATCAAACAAACAGGCCCTGAGAAGTTTTCCCCAGTTACTACAGTTACTGCCTCATACTCTTTGCTCTATCCTATTTCTATAGGGCTGCCCACTCTCGCTCAAACCCAGCATAAAAACACTTAGTCTCTTCAAGTCTTCATTGCCTTTTGAAGGATCCCTGGGTCATGTAAAAGTTATATTAAATTTGTATACTTTTCTCCTGTTAATTTGCCTTTGTCAGGTTAATTTTCAGACCCAGTCAAGAATCCTAAGAGGGTCAAGAAAAATTATTTTCCTCCCCTAAATCAGGTTTCTAGAACTTTACAGCAACTGTGAACCTGAGGCAGCAGCACAGAACTAAAAAGGGACCCCGGGGATTTACGTGATCATTTTCCATAGAGACCCAGTTCCCAGAACACTAGGGTGAAGGACAAAGATCCAAAGCATTTTCAAAGCTTCAACTTTAACTAGACATAAGAGCATCCTGAAACTTGCTGACCTCAGAAAACATTTAAAAGGAAGATGTGCGAAGATTCTTACAAACCTGGTCCATCTCCTTTCTCAGGAAATTCTCTGTGCTTCAAGCATGCCCTAAATTCAGACCTGAGGACGGCCAGAGTCAGATGTGACTTGGCACCAGACGCGCTTGTCTCTTTGCCTGAGGCAAAACGGTCCGGAGGCTCATCTGGTTCAAGGCTACACTCTACCACTTACTAGCCAAGCAATGCAGGACGCAGTACCTCCTCTTTGGGCCTCAGGACAACAGCAGACTCCTCACAGGAGCGCTGTGAGGTCTAAGTGGAAAGTACATGTAGTTTACCAGAAAGCCTGATGCAGAGTGCGTGTCAGCAGCTATTATTTCAATGTCTGGATTTGAAGAGGTTCTCGGGGGGCGGGGGGCTTTGGCCTCTCTATGTGCCAATGTGGAGTCTTAGTTGCCAGACTTGGGATTGAACCTGTGCCCCCTGCACTGGCAGCATGGTGTCTTAACCACTGGATTGCCAGGGAAATCCCAGGAGGTTCCCAGTTTTAGCCATATACTTATACTATGAGGTCCAGGTGCCTTTCTACAGCAGTGAAATAAATCTACATAGTGCTCAGCTGCCCCAGAATATGTGGTCACCCAGCACCCCCTGGGTGATTTCCAGTTTAGGGAGTGGACCACATCCTAAGTTCTCCTTCCTGGAGGTAGAAGATGCCTACCCACATATCTGGCTTCCCTTAAAGATGAAGTACAGGTATGGGACTGCTGCTGCTGCTGCTGCTAAGTCGCTTCAGTCATGTCCGACTGTGTGTGACCCCATAGACTGCAGCCCACCAGGCTCCCTCATCCCTGGGATTCTCCAGGCAAGAACACTGGAGTGGGTTGCCATTTCTTTCTCCGAGGTGTGGGACTAGTCTTCTCTAATTAGCCAGAGAGCCTTCTCTTCTCAAGAGTAACATGCAAAATCCATTTTGTGGGAGGCTGGGGGCCCAAGCATGTAAGCTTGAGGGGCAGCCCTGGCAGAATTTTAGGTATCCAGGGCCTAGTATCATAGTGTGAACTGCACTCTGTGCCTGGCTGTGGCAAACCCAGAACATTCCCTGGACAGTCTGTCCAGGTGGCTTGGGCCTCCTCCCTAGCCATAGTCTGATACTGCTTAGCCCTCTGGAGAACCCGTGAACCTCATAATATCCTTCAGTAAATTTCCATTTCTGCTTCAACTAGCTGGAGTATGTTATGGGGCTGGTGACAAAGAACATGCTCAATGTCCCTGTCTACTGTGTTAGCGAAATACAAAGGCAATGAATTTCAAGAAGCCATCAAAGCTCTTTGATTCAATGGAAACATCAATGTTATGATTAGTGTTTATAGAGAAATGGAGCACTGTTTGGGACTTGGAAATCTTTCTATTAAGGATATTTTCATACACATGGAATTTGTTATAACTTTGTCTTCTACTTATAACTGAAGAAAAGTTATGACCAACCTAGACAGCAAATTAAAAAGCAGAGACATTACTTTGACAACAAAGGTCCGTCTAGTCAAAGCTATGGTTTTTCCAGAAGTCATATATGGATGTGAGACTGGGACTATAAAGAAAGCTGAGCACCGAAGAATTGATGCTTTAGAACTGTGGTGCTGGAGAAGACTCTCCAAGTGTCCCTTGGACTGCAAGAAGATCCAATCTGTCCATCCTAAAGGAAATCAGTCCTGAATATTCATTGGAAGGACTGATGCTGAAGCTGAAACTCCAATACTTTGGCCACCTGAAGTGAAGAACTGACTCATTTGAAAAGACCCTGATGCTGGGAAAGATTGAAGGCAGGAGGAGAAGGAGACGACAGAGGATGAGATGGTTGGATGGCATCACCGACTCCATGGACATGAGTTTGAGTAAACTCAGGGAGTTGGCGATGGACAGGGAGGCCTGATGTGCTGCAGTCCAGGGGGTCACAAAGAGTCGGACACGACTGAGCGACTGCACTAAACCAAACTAAAAGCTGAAAGGGGCTTTAGAGATAATCTAGATTGACCCATTGGTTTCAGTGAGGAATTGGAATACCAGAGAAGGAAAGTGACTTGCCCAAGGTCACACAGTAACTGCAGCCTAGTGTAAAGATCACACCAGCTCAGAAGTCAGATCCTGGCTCTGCTACTTACTAACTGTACAGCCTCAATCTATCCATGTAGTCTTTGAGCCAGTTTTCTTAGTCTCCTCATTTGCTAAATGAAGAAAATAATAGTCTACATCTTATAGGTTCTTGTGAAGAGTAAATGAGATAGTATATCCATAGTGTTTAGCATGTGCTCAAAATATAGTAAATGTTAAATAAATGTTAGCTGATATTAACTTATCCTTAAACAAATATTTACCATAATCCACTATAAGCCAAGCACTGTGCTGTGTGTTAGTCGCTCAGTTGTGTCCAACTCTTTGCAACTCCATGGACTGTAGCCACCAGGCTCCTCTGTCCATGGGATTCTCTAGGCAAGAAAACTGGAATGGGTTGCCATTTCCTACTCTAGGGGATCTTCCCAACCCAGGGATCAAAAAGATCCCCAGATTGCTAAAGTATTCTTAAGAAAGCAGAACAAAGCTGGAGACATCATGCTCCCAGACTTTAAAGTATATCACAAAGCTATAGTAATCAAAAGAGTATGGTACTGGCATAAAATAGATTTTCACACAGATCAGTGAAACAAAATAGACAGCCCCAAAATGAACACATGCATATACAGTCAATTAATTTATGACAAAAAGGCCATGACTATGCAATGGGGATAGGACATTTCTTCAATAAATGGTGCTGTGAAAACTGGACAGCTTCATGCCAAAGAATGAAACTGGATCACTCTCTTACACTAGACACAAAAATTAACTCAAATGTAAGCCTGAAATCATAAACCTCCTAGAAGAAAACACAGGTGATAAGCTCCTTGACAACATTTTTCATGATGGTATTTTTTTGGATTTGTCACCAAAAGCAAAGGCAACAAAAGCAAAAATAAACTAGTTTACATCAAACTAAAAATCTTCTGCACAACAAAGGAAATCATTAGCAAAATAAAAAAGCAATCTACTGACTGTGAGAAAACATTTGCAAGTCATATATCTATAAGGGATTAATATCCAAAATAAAAACAGAATTCATACAACTCAGTAGCAAAAAAACAAAACAAACACAATTTTTTAAAGGGCAGAGGATCTAAATAGACATCTTCCCAAAGAAAACATATAGATAACCAACATGAAAAGGCATTCAACATCACCAATCATTAGGGAAACACAAATCAAAACCACAATCAGATATCACCTCACACATTTTAGGATGACACCTGTGTGCTTGATGGTACTATTTCCTGTTGTAAACTAATAAATTTTAAAGTACTTGTAGAAGGAATGGCTTGGGTCAAGAAGATGGACACCACTTCCTCTGAAACCCATGACAAGAAGGTAAGGATGAATGAGTTAATCACTTTATAGTTTAAGACCCCTAGTCTCTTTTTCCTCTGGATAGTGGGAGATGAGGCAGAGGAAGGCTGGAACAGCTGTTAAAAGCTGTTAAAAACCAGGTGAAAGGATTACTTCCCAACCTTCAGATGCATGCTGTACCTTCTGTGCTGGCCCACTTGATCACTAAAATGCACTAAATCTGAATCCCAGTTCAGGTTCAACTAGGGCATACTACCATACTTAGAAAACCCACCTCATTCAGGCTTAAATATTCACCTACATTTTTTCTCTCACATCCTTGTGTATGATTTCATATTTTAAATCTTGCTTTTAGAAGTTGTTTAGATTACATAAAGCAGTGATATAATTTTGTTTCCAAATATTAGTCAGTTGTGTCAACAGCATTTACTAACCCATCCTTTCTTCACTGGTTTAAAATGCTGTCGTTATCAGTACTGGTCTACAGAAACATGAAACTGACTTTAATACTGAAAAGAGTCTTCCACATCTTTAGTTGACAGTTAACTGTGGCTCTGAAGCAGAGGATCAAAGCCTTGTTTCTAAGAATTGACAGGGTTTGTGCTGCTTCATAAACCACATGCAAGCAGAACTACCAGCCTTTCTTTCTTCCATCACAAACTACTGGTTGCTCAGAATGAGCACTCTGGAATCAGAAAACCCAGGTTTTCTATCTTCCTCTTCACTAGTTAAGTGACACTGATTATAATATTTTGTAGCCCAGTCTCTCTTTCTGTAAACTGGGGATACCAGAAGTACTACTGCACGGGCAGTTGAAAGGATTATGGCATTTAAAGTGCCTGAGCAATAATAATATCAATAGAATGTTATTTATTATTGTCATTGGTGATGTTATCAAGATTCTCATAATCAGCATCTAGATGGGCTTATGATAGATTGTGGAGCACCCATGTTTACTGTTCACACATTCAGCAATTCCTGGTGAGCGCTTTCTGTGTTTTGTCACCATCCTAGCAGTGAACAATAAACATCTCTACCTTCTTAGAACTTACACACTAGTGGAGGAAAACAGTTAAGCCAATGGCCAAACAAGTAAATATCTGGTAATGTGAACAATGCTATGGTGAAAGTGAAGCAAAGTTATATAATAAAGTTCATTAGGGAGCTCACCTTAAACAGGCAGTCAGAGAAGCCGTCATAAAGGGATGTAAATTTTAAGGTGAGCCTCAAGTAAGAAAAAGGAAAAAAAAAAAAAAAGAAAAAGGAGCCTATTAGAATTGTGTTGTCTTTCAAATATTTGGAGTTTTCCTAGACTTTCCACTGTTTTAAATTTCTATTTCAATTCTATTATAGTCAGAAAATATTCTGCATATAATTTTAAGCCTTGTAAATTTATGGAGATGTGTTTTATGGCCCAGGATGTGTCTGCCTTGATGAATGTACCATATGCACTTGAAAACATGTATTCTGCAGTTGTTACCCTGTGTTAGTAAATATCCATTAGATCAAAAGAGTTGATAGTGCTATTCATTTCCTCAATAGTTTTATTTATCTTTTTGTGTAAATGTTCTATTAATTGCTGAGAGAAGAGTTATAAAATTATTATTTTCTAATAATGACTGTGGATATGTCTGTTTCTCCCTTTAACACTATCAATTTTTGTCAGGTATTTTGAAGCTATTAGGAGCATGCATATTTATGACTGATCAGTTATGAATTGGCCATTTTATCATTATGATATGTCTCTCTTGACCCCTTTATCTTAAAGTCTACTTTACTTGATATTAAGCCAATCTAGTCATTTTATGCTATTTGCATGTTATAACTAAATCTATACATTTAGTTTCAATCCGTGTGTGCCTTGATACTTCAAATGGGTTACTTATAGACAGAATATACGGGAGCTTGTATTTTTACGCAGCTTGTTAATCTCTGCTTTAACTGCAGTGTTTATTCTATTTACATTTCATGGTTATTTGGATTTAGGTCTAACGCGTTACTATTTTATTTTCTGCCTGTCCTCTTTGTTTTGGTTCCTCTTTGCCTACCTTCTTTTGAGTTAATCAAATGTTTTTCGAATTCCATTTTATCTATTGGTGTTTTGGGTACATCTCTTTCTGTTTTTTGTTTTACTTTACCTAAGTGGTTGCTGGAGAGATTACAATATATATCCTTAACATTTCACAATCCTCTTAATGTGATACCATTTCACATAAGAACCTTACAACTGTATATACCCATTTTCTCCTTTCCCATTCTTAACACTGCAGTTTTCTGTAAAGGTGGGCTATTAAGCAGTTTTCTGTAAATGTGGGATATTAATAAATCCCCAAACATGTTGTAATTTTTCTTTTAAACAGTCATATGTAGTTTAAAAGAACTAGAAGGAAAAACGGCTTTCCTATTTATTTACATATTTACCATATCCAGTGCTCTTCATCCCCTGCTGATAGACTAGATCTCCCTCTGGTATCTTTCCCTTCAACCTGGAGAACTTCTGTAGCATTTCTTGTAGTGTAGTCAACTCGCAATGAAGTTTCTTGACTTTATTTATCTTAAAATGTCCTCTCTGTGCCCCATTCATTCTTAAAAAGTATTTTTGTGGAAAACAGTATTCTAGGTTGGTTTTCATTTCTTCCAGCATTTTTAAATTACTGTCATCTCTAGAAGCCTGAAAACAGTGGGAAAAGCCTCCAGTCATTCGAACTCTGTTTCTCTGGCTGCTTTTAAGATTTACTCTTCATCTTTTGTTTTCTTCAGATTTATGATATTTTGCCTTGGGTATAGTTTTCTCTTTATTCAATTTGGGGCTTATTTGGTTTCATAAATTATTAAGTGTATGACTTTAACAAAAGATAGGACATCTTCAGCCATCATTTCATCAAATATTTTTCTGTTCCATGATTTTTCCTTTACTTTTGGAACTCCAATTAAATGTATGCTAGACCTTTTTATATCGTTCACAGGTCATGAGATTCTGAAATTGTTTTCCTCTCTATTCTTCAGTGTGGATGATTTCTATCGATCTACCTCTAAGTTTATGAAGCCTTTCTTTTGCTATCTTTAATGTTCCATTAATCTCATCCAGTAAATTTTTCCAGATACTTTATTTTTCAGTTCTAGAACTCTGACTTAGTTCTTTTTGTAATTTCTCTTTTTCTGCTGCGATTTCCATTTTTTCATTCATTGTGAGAGTATTTTCCTACAGGTACCTGAATGTAGCTATAATAGCTGCTTTAAAACCTCTGTGTGCTAAATACTACAAATAGATCATCCAGTGATGGGTATCCAAAGATTGTCTTCGCTAGAGTGTGAGTCACATTATTCTGTTTCTTTCATGTGCCTGGTAATTTTGTAGTATTTCCTGACCAGAGAGAATGAAATGCTGTAAAATCCCTGGACTCTGTTGTATTTCTCCAAGTAGTTTTATTATTATCACCTTGCTCACTTTTAGCAGGCCAATTGACTTGACTAACATGAAACTCTAAGCTCTGCTTCCCTTGCAATGGGTGGCAGCTGATATCTCTGTTGAGTTCTATAAAGCTTATTCTGGGCTCACTGGGGTCTACCCCACACAAGCATAATTCAGATATCAGCCAGGTCTCTGGGCAACCCATCTTTGCTCTATCCCACTTTTAAACGCAGACTCTTTCCCAATTGTATCTGCTTTTGATGACTCCAGGTAGCTGTTTATCTATTTTTTCCAGAGTTTATAGCTGTTATCTACGTGAGGATTGGTCTGATAGGAGTCTGTTAGATATTACTAGCAGTAGTCCATTGTAAATTTTTAAATAAGGGACCACCAAAAAATTTTATTTACTTCTTAAATAAGTAATTTTGGCTGCCATATAGCAGGAATGAATTGTAGCAGGAATCAATAGTGGAAGCAAGGAAAGCTGTTATGAAGCCACTTTAATGGTCTAGGAAAGAGTTGAGGTGGCTTATACCATGGAGAGAAGCAGAAAGATTCACGTGTAAAGGTAAAGTAAACACGATTTGCTAAAAGATTAGATGTGATGAGTGAGAGAAAGAGAAAATACCAGGATTACTGGTGGGTTTATAGCCTGAGCACTTGGGTAGATAATGGTCTCTCTTCATGATAGAGAAGACTCAGGAAGAAGGCGGCTGGATGGGTATATTAAGACATACTAAGTTTGAGGTGCTTATGAGATTATTAAAGAAGCATCAAGTATATATGATGCTAAAGAAGTAAATAAAATTTCTTGGTGGTCTCCCATTTAAAAATTTACAATGGACTACTTGCAAGCTGGATATATGACACAGGAGCTCAAGGCAGAGGTTACACTTGAAGGTATAGAGTTGATATCTTCAGTTTACACAAGGTCTATAACATAATAGGACTAAGGAAAGTAGAGATGAAAAGAGGTGGTTGCAAGAACCAACTCTTGGACTTACCAAAATTTAGAGGGTCACCAGAGAAGAGGCCAGCAAAAAAGAAATAAAAAAAGGAATCAAAGAATAAGCTAGGAGAAAAACGGTAGAGGAAAAAAAACAAAAACAAAACTTTAATAAGAGATGCTGACATAGTTGTTAGAATGACTATTATTGTAAAGACAAGAAATAGCAAGTATCCAGTAAGGATGCGGAAAAAAGAGATCCCTGTGCACTACTGATGGAAATGTCAATTCGTTCAGCCACTATGGAAAAAATTATGGAGGTGCCTCAGAAATTTAAAAATAGAACTACCTCATGATCTAGTAATTCCACTTCTGGGTATTTATCCAAAGAAAATGAAAACACTAACTCGAAAAGATATATACACACCCACATTCACTGCAGCATTATTTACAATAGCCAAGATATGGAAGTAACCTATGTCTCCATCAGTGGATAGATGGGTAAATAAGATGTGGTGCATATATTTATAAGGTAATATTATTCAGCCATAAAAAATAATGAAATCTTGCCATCTGCAACAACACGGGCACATCTTGAGGGCATTATGCTAAATAAAATAAGTCAGAGAAAAACAAATGTAGTATGATCTCATTTATATGTGGAACCTAAAAAGACAAACAAAAACACCTAAGCTCCGAGCTCACAAACACACATTCCCCTGGAGAAGGAAATGGCAACTGGCTCCAGTCTTCTTGCCTGGGAAATCCCACGGACAGAGGAGCCTGACAGGCTACAGTCCATGGGCTTGTAAAGAGTCAGACAAGACCAAGCAACTGAGCACACACGCAGCATGCATAATGTACAGCATTGTAACTATAGTTAATAAAGCTGTATTGCATATCTGAACTTTGCCAAGAGTTGATCTTCAAAGTCCTTATCACAGGAAAAAAAAATTATGTGACTATGTATGGTGATAGATACTAACTAGACTTATTCTGTGATCATTTCATAATATACAAAGACATCAAATTATTATGTTGTCCACTTAATGTGTAATGTTATGTCAATTATGACCCAAGTTCAAAAAAAGAAGGAATCATGAGTTGATTGCTACTGTGAATTTGAGTAAAATGAAGACAGAAAACAACCGTTAGACTTCGTGTTGGAGGGTATCTGTGAGTAAGGGTCTGAAGCCCATGTGGGTCATCCTTGAGGAGAAAACTGAAGGGAAGGAACATGTTACATTCGTGGCTATGGAAAATATTTGTAAAAGTTACACAGTGAACAGGAAATAAATCGGCCAGTGTCTGAAGGGGGATGTGGGTCACAGAAAGCTTTTTTCAGTTTCATATTGGAGATACAAGACTATTTGTACACTAAAAAAAAAAAAAAGAATGTATGTATACTGGTAGGGAATATCCACTTGCCTTTACTGTGTGGTCATGGCTGGATTCCAATGTATCCTGCCAGTTCTTGCTCCCCTTTTTCTATTCTACATGTTCCCAAACATGAGGAAAGTGTACATTTCACTGTCTTTAACACCAATAAGGACTGGTCAACTATGTAGTTAGTATCAATGGATACAGAATCCCATTGTCATGTAATTATTGATAGGGACCTTGTGGTCACTGATTCTAACAGTTCTACACTTAAGATCCTATTTAAATGTCAAATACATATATACAGAAATCCTTGTATAATATGAGAATTTTCTCTGGGTGATATGGGCAGTCAAGTCTTTTGGTGATGAATTGCATTGGTCTTTCCTACAATCCCTAGAGGAGCAATACAAGGTAGTGATGAGAATACGGACTTTGGTATGACTCAGATCCAAGTCTAAGTTCTGGTTCTGCCTCCTTCTAAAGCTCTATTTTTCAAAATAATAAACACAGATCACTAGTCAACTTTCTGTGTGTCTTCTAGACTTCATTTCTATACCTGACTTTTCATTCTTGGTTTCAATGACTGCCCTGTGCATGCAACTGTAGCTCATATGTCCTGCAACCACTTTAAAATCTACCTCGGCACCAGCAACTATAAATGCAGGTGACCTGAGCCCTGCACTCAGTATCTGCACTGCGGATGTGAGCTAGTCCAAGCATTTCTGGCCACCAGGGATCACTAAATTGCATAAGCAGGTGTCTGTGCAAAGTCCAAGAGGTTAATCATGAACAACTTATTTTATCTGTGGCTACAGAGGTGGAATCAGTGTTGTCAACACTAGGCAAACACAACAAAGCCTTTCCTAAGAGAGATCCAGAGAGATAAGTCAGACAGAAATGCACCTGTTACAAAGATTATGCTTTTCCTGGGATTTCCTACTGGTTTTCCAACAACTGGTCATATTTGTCTACATAGTCACTCTTTCCCCTCTGCCTTATCTGAACTAATAATACTCAAAACAAGACAAAATTTATACTTCACCATGAAACCTATTAAAAGACAGGGCACTCTCCACATCAATGGAAAGGATCAGATTTCCCATCTCAAGTCAAAGGAAAAGATCTGAGAGTGGTTATGTTTCATGTCTAGAAATTATATTGAGAGTCATTTATTCAAAGATTAGATTTCCCATTGTTCTCATTTGGAGGTCTGGAATTTGCCTGAAAATGAAGCAACAAGAAAAATAGGTATTTCCTAATGATTCGCATATACTTGTTACGCTACCCTGACAGTCAAAACCACTACAGTATCAAACTAAGAATGCACTTCAGAGTGAAACAGAGAAAACAGTGACTCATTTACAAGTGAAAATATAAATGTTCCAACAAAGGCTTCTGAGTGTTCACCTAACTTTACATACTGTCTCAGTAAATGGAGCTCCTGTACTCTTGCATTAAGAAATGTTTCTTCTCTGGCCTCTTTAACATTTGAAATGAGCAGACAAAGCTCTGTTGCTGCCAGTAACTCATCCACATTTCGTTCCACACACATACATGCCAGTCTGAGAAACACAATCTTCCTGCTCCTAAAGTATGAAAGGCTGCCTTGGCCCCATGGTGCCAAGGAGTCTAGGTATCCTAAGAAAGAGCTTAGATTGTAGGCTACACAACCTCTCCCCTGGGAAAGCCCTGATGACAGCAGCAATGGAAACCACCACCCAAGATGGAGGCTTGTGGGTGAATTATTACTATTTTAAATTATAAAACTTCCTTCCAGGTCCAACCAGAGTTAACAGAATAGATTTGGCAGGAAACAGCAAGATTACAAAGAGAGGAATTAACAAAATGGAATATACATGGTGGTCAAACTGAGCAGCAAATCAGCCTGTGCTCTGGGTCTCTAGGGCTCCCCTGATAGTTCAGTTGGTAAAGAATCTGCCTGCAATGCAGGAGACTCCGGTTCAGTTCCTGGGTTGGGAGGATCCGCTGGAGAAGGAATAGGCTACCCACTCCAGTATTCTTGGGCTTCCCTGGTGGCTTAGCTGGTAAAGAATCCACCTGCAATGCGGGAAACCTAGGTTTGATCCCTGTGTTGGGAAGATCCCCTGGAGAAGGGAAAGGCTACCCACTCCAGTACTCTGGCCTGGAGAATTCCATGGACTATATAGTCCATTGGGTTGCAAAGAACTGGACACAACTGAGCGACTTTCACTTCACTTCATAGGGTCTCTAACCTCTCTGGACTCCTAGATGTTCATTTTACCTGCCTAACAAATATTATCTGATTTCCTTAGAAGATTTACTGCTGCTGCTGCTGCTGCTGCTGCTGCTGCTGCTGCTATGTCGCGTCAGTCGTGTCCGACTCTGTGCGACCCCATAGACAGAAGCCCGCCAGATTACCCTGTCCCTGGGATTCTCCAGGCAAGAACACTGGAGTGGGTTGCCATTTCCTTCTCCAATGCATGAAAGTGAGAAGTGAAAGTGAAGTCGCTCAGTCGTGTCTGACTCTTCGCAACCCCACGGACTGCAGCCTACCAGGCTCTTCCATCCATGGGATTTTCCAGGCAAGAGTACTGGAGTGGGGTGCCATCGCCTTCTCCGGACTGTACGAGTATGTGTGTATAAAAGAAGAGAAAACATTTTCGACTGTGTCGCCTGGAAGATGTGCAGTATGGATATAGATAACTGTAACTTCCTGGAATTAAAGGCAGGATTTCTCAGTGTGCTCTACAGGCCACTTGCATCAAACTCAACTGGGGCATCTGTTTAACATATAGATTCCTAGGCTCCTACCCACAGATATTCTCCTTTAGTGGTCAGAGGTGGGTCCTGGGAATCTGCATTCCTGACATACTCCCCTAGTGAGTCTCAGGTGCCCTAAAGTTTGAGACGCATGAGCACAGGGTATGGGAAGAATTCCTACAGGATTGGCCTTGTGGAATAAAACAAATAGATTGCCTTCACCTCTACTTTCAGACGGGCCAAGGGTGTTGCATACATAATAAACATAAGATTGTTCAAAATATAGGACAACTGGAATCTATGTGATAAAATAAATGTGACTTCTGCCTCACACCATACACAAAATTAATTCTAGGAGAATGAAAAAAAAAAGGAAATATGAAAAACCAGCAATTCTTTCCCTTTAGAAGGAACAAGAAGAAGAAATTTTCATTTTGTGATAGGGAAAGACTTTTTTGAACAAGTTACAATAAGATCAAAGGACTTCCCTGGTGGCTCAGATGGTAAAACATCTGCCTACAATGAGACAGACCCGGGTTCAATCCCTGGGTGGGGAAGATTTCCTGGAGAAGGAAATGGCAACTCTCTCCAGTATTCTTGCCTGGAAAATACCATGGATGGAGGAGCCTGGTAGGCTACAGCCCATGGGGTCACAAAGAGTTGGACACAACTGAGCAACTTCACTTTCACAATAAGACTAAAGTAAAAAAGAATGATTTATCAATTTGCCTACATAAAATTTTTTTTAAATCTTTATATATAAGATTTGAAATATAAAAGATAAGCAACCAACTAAGAGAAGATATTTGAAAGACTCAGAGCTGATAAAAGTCTACTAGAACTCCTTACAAATCAGTGGGAAATAGAAAACCCAGTATAGAAATGGATAAAGGATACAGACAGTTCACAATATAAACAAATGAAATACCCAACAAGCAAATGAAAAAATGCTCAACTCACTAACACTCCAGAAAATGCAAACATTTTAAAAAATTAAATGTTATTTTCATACCCATCAGAATGGAAAAAATATTTTAAACTGATATTAAATGCTTGTGAGAATCTTAAGAAATGACAGCTCTTGTACATTGCTGCTGCTGCTGCTGCTAAGTCACCTCAGTCGCGTCTGACTCTGTGCAACCCAATAGACGGCAGCCCACCAGGCTCCTCTGTCCCTGGGATTCTCCAGGCAAGAACACTGGAGTGGGTTGCCATTTCCTTCTCCAATGCATGAAAGTGAAAAGTGAAAGGGAAGTCGCTCAGTCATGTCCGACTCTTAGCGACCCCATGGACTGCAGCCTTCCAGGCTTCTCCATCCATGGGATTTTCCAGGCAAGAGTACTAGAGTGGGTTGCAATGGTACTATAAATTCATTGAATCAGTTTAGAGAGCAATTTCTTAAGCTCTACTTAATTATAAAATATATATTACCTTATGACCCGTCAATTTTACTTACAAGTAAACAGTGAAGAAAATTTCCTATATGTGCACAAAGAAATGTGTATAAGAAAGTTCATTTTGGCCTTACTGACAATTATACATTAAGAAAAAATGAAATATGGAGAATGCTTTTCTTAAAAGCCAAAATATCCATCAACAGGGCAGTGAATAAACAAACTGTGCTATATCCATATGGCAGATCACTAGCAGGAACTGAAATGAAGTAGATATACTGAAGTAACAGGGATACATCTAAAAAACACAATATCAAAAGTTAAGCGTATTCCAAAAGTCTATGCATGGAATACCATTTAACTAAACCCTTGACATACAAATACGATATAATTAGGTGAACAACTAGATAGACAGCATGCATGCAAACAAGGTACATATCATTCAGTTAATCTTCTGGGGATGGACTTTAGCTATTGCATTTCATGTTTTTAAAAACTGATCTGAAGCAAATATGACAAAATGTTAATGTGTTAATCTCAGTGGTGAGTAAACGGATGTCTGCTGTATTATTTGTGTAGGCTGAAATGCTTCATAATGACAAGAAAAATAAAGAATTAAAATAAAAACAAACAAAAATCAACCACAAAGATATTATCAGGTTGTGTAAGACTGGCACAGTCCATTATAGTTGTGTGATACAAGGAAGGAGGCCAGGTGGGTGGGAGTCTAGGTCACCGTTTTTTGAAAAAAATCTGGTGGGAAGTCGAAATGAAAAGATTTTTCCAAGTGCTAACTCCTACAGAATTTGGTTAAAGCAAAATTGGGAGTAGTAATATTTACTCATGGACAGAACAAAGGAGATGCTGACAAAAATCATGTGTGAAATGCTGTCTTGAAACCAAGTGTTTTTAGCAGATATAAGATAATGTGGTTATGATTCTTCTCACTAAATAAATGTGTCATAAAAATACCACTGAAGAACCAAAGAGATGATGAGACCTGTAACAGTTAGTGTGAAACCCAGAAAACTAAGGTATCCTTTGTGATATCCTGAAAAAATACATTTGGTCATAGACTGGCAGAGGTTGGCCTCCAAGCAAAGCATAGCAAGACCCAGAGGGCTTACTCTTCTCTTGGGTGCAACCTAGGCAAAAAGTTTCCCTTGAAGTCACGACTGAAGGGCTAGCAGGTTAGTGAGAGCATCTCCTTTTCTGGAAACCTTTGAGAATGAACAAGAGTCATGACTGAGTGAAATACTGCTTGAAGAA
This sequence comes from Bos taurus, assembly GCF_002263795.3. Classification (NCBI taxonomy): domain Eukaryota; kingdom Metazoa; phylum Chordata; class Mammalia; order Artiodactyla; family Bovidae; genus Bos; species Bos taurus. The sequence goes on along the minus strand of NC_037334.1, from coordinate 53,538,361 downwards.
AGAATCTAATGTATCATAGATGCCTGGTGGGCATCTGCTGAACTTGCAGAGCTGCCTTGACAAAGAGGACAACCAAGGCAACCAGACAAAGGGAAATGACACTTCTCCTGATAAAATTCTATCCTCATGGACCACATAAGCTTTCTACTTTATCTTTCCCCCTTTACTTCTGCTTTTACCCACTTTTGCTCCACTCTGTTTCCCTCTAAGCTTTTGCCAACTTGGCCCCAAGGTTTATTTAATCGGGTTTTTAAGGCTGCCTCCAAGCCTGTCACTTGCTCACGAAGCAAAGTATGCTTTGAAAAGGCCTTTCAGTTGGTAAAGAAATTTGTTGATGTCAACCAAGCAGCCTCTATCTGACACAGGGATCTGTAAGTCGAGTGCACCATGGGAAGTTGGGCCCCTCCCTTATACCAGGGGGTGAATTTTTATTAGTCAAAGCCAAAGATAGTAGATTCCTCTTGCCAGTGACTATTTAAGGAATGAACATCACTGCCATTCTGGTCAAGAGACAGGAGGAAAAGTCTGCTCAATAACTCATTTTGTCCCAAAGGCCACAGACAGGACCAATTCCTTTTCCTACTTTTCAAGTTGACTGTGTGAGATGATACCCTTAGTGACTGCATCTATCCTATGACATGAGGACAAACCCAAAGAGAAAAGTCACACATGGAGAATGGTGGTATGGAAGATGAAAAATCAAAGTGTTAGTCATTCAGTCATGTCCAGCTTTTTGCAACCCCATGGATGCTATGCAGCCCTTGGAAGGTAGAGGGAAAGTAAGGCCCTGACACTATCGCTATCACCCTGCAACAGCCCTACCCTAGGATTGCTTGTTAACTGAGCTAGGAAATGCCCTAAATTTTTAAGTTGCTTTTAAGTGGATTTTCTGTTTCTTCTAACAGAAACTATCCCAACAGTTACCTCCAACCCCAAACTGATTTCCAGATTCCCTTAGGTGCACTCTTGGCCAAAAGCATCTCTGTAAAAACTGTCCACATCTTTTAAAATATATGTCTTGGGTCGAGACATCTGTCACTTGAGAATTTTCAATCTCTCCTCTGGGCAGCATTTCAGAAAGCCCACGATTTTGGTAATCACTCACATACTTAACAAAAGTCTAAGTACCAACTATCAGCCAGGCACTCTTTTAGAAGTTGGGGATAAACTGGTGACCAAGAACAACACAGTCACTGATATTTGAGGGTGAGGGGCAAAAACGATAAATGAGTTAACAAAGAAGTAAATCAATGATGTCAGGGAGCAATAAGAACCATGCAGGAAAGGAAGCAGAGTGCCAGGATAGAAAGTGACTAGTGGAGTGTAGGACCATTTTGGACAAGATGGTGGCACCGATCTCTCTCCAGAAGTGACATCTGTGCAGCAATGAGAGAAGGAGCCAGCATGTGGGGATCTAGGGACAATTTTCCAAGAAGAAGTGAACACCATGTGCAAAGGCCTGGGGAGGAAATGAGCCTGAGGTGATTCAGGAGCAGAAAGAATGTATGAGTAGTTAGAATAGCATGAAAGAGGCTGAGGCTGAGATTGAAGCTGTCTACGGGAACCAGGTCAGGTCGGGCCTTGAAGACCACCGCAAGGAGTCTGGGTGCTATTCTAAGTACAGAGAGAAGGCACTGGCACATGTGCAAAAGGGCATGACAAACCATGATCCAATTACCAGGAGGTTTTGTTGCAGCCTGCCCTCTGGTCTGACTGCTCAGAAAGGCCATTTTATCAATTTCCCAGCAGGGCAGAACCCCAAACATGCATTACGGTGCCCTGGGATACAGCCTGAGCCGAAGGGGCGAGAGGGAGGGGGCTCACTATGCCAAGGCTCTCATTTCAGCCAGATCCCCACACAGCCCACTAAGAGGGCTGGCTCATCTCCATGAGGGAGACATGGAACCTGACATATTAAACAGCTCCCCCCGCAAAAAGCTTACTTCTTCAAGTTCACTGCCCTGTTGGGAGGCCTCACAACAAGCAGCAAAACTTTCTTCAAAAAAAAAAAAAAGAACAAAAGAAAGGAAAAAAAGTAGGTCAGGGCTCTTCTGCCTGCTAGCACACTGAGCGCTGGGCCAATTCCAAAAGCAGCCGCTCCACTCGGAGGTCTCTACTGAGCCCTCTGAGTGATGTCAGGACCAAGGGCCTCCGAACGCCGTTCGGTTTCTGAACCTGACCTCACCCGTGGTTTTCCTGGTAACTTTTTCAAACCATTACTTCCTGCCTTGTGCTTTATTTATCCCACATGTTTATTTTCTATACAGTCTATTCCGAAACAGAGCTCTGTGTGAGTTTCCAGGTCACCGCGTCTCATCAGGGCAAACTCAACAGATGTGGGATGAGCTGGGAGATAAAACAGGCCAGCACCGCTGATGCTGAGCCCAGGCCACCACCACAGAGTGGGGTCCTTGTTCCAGGGCCAGCCAGGGAGAGCCAGTGTCTGTGAACTGTGCCATCTACCTTCCTTCTCTGAAGGACATCCAGTGGGTAAGGTAGGTCCCTCCAACTGGCACCCCCGAGAGTGTCTCTTGCTGACAAGTTCAACATGAGTATGGAGGTCAAAGAGACATCCCAAGATTCCTGAGAAGCCTGCTTTAATTTCTCTTTTGAGGACACCAGCAATTTCCTTTCATTTAATTCGTTCTTTGGGGCTGCTGGCACGGCTCACTGTTGTCACAGCAACAGGGACTAGCAGGACTGTTCTCTGAGGCTAATGCACCCTGTGGCCCACTGCCCACGGGCCTCAGCCTCCTCTCCAACAGCCCTGCCTACCCTGGGCCAGGATGCGACCTGTGCCCTGCCCCCAGCAGATTGCCACCACTGCCAGACCAAGAGCCAGCTGCAGTTTTCAGATAAGATTGATGCTCCTTGCACATCTACCAGATTAAAAAAAAAAAAAGGCTCCCTAGAAAACCAAACCCCAAACCTTTGAACTCAGTTTTGATAAAGCTAAAATTGATCTTTCATGCTTCTGGAACCACAAGCAGAAATTTGGTTTCAGCTGTGGGCTGTCTGTGTTGACCTCTTCCGCCAAGAAAACTCATTCTTCAGCATCTTGCAAGGGTGGTTCAGTATTACAAGGCTCGAGTCTATCATGGTGGTAGTCATTGAAAGAATACTAATGAAAACTACCAGAACGTAAGCACAGTCAAGGAAAAAGCCTTTTTTGCATTCTTTATCCTTTATTATTACTTAACTAGATATTGGCCTTCAATACCAATTTACTAAATTAGTAACACTCACTGGCTTCTTACTGTGTGCCACACACTGTACAAATTTACACACACTTGTCTCAGCTATTTTGTTAGAGGATGACTGTGAGGTCGGAAAAAGCAGTTATTTCACTCTCACCATCTGTAAGAAACTACCCTAAGCACTTTACATATGGTAACTCAGTTGATATTCATGACAGCCCTGGAGTGGGTTTAAGGGTGGCCCTAACAAGCTATGTTGATGGTCTAACCAGAAACTATTAACGTAAGCTTGTCTTAGAAAAAGGTCTTTGCAGATTCGATTAAGTTAAAAATCTCAAGATGAAATCCTCATGGATTATCCAGGCAGGTCCTAAACCCAATGCCAAGTGTCCTCACAGAAAACATAAGAGGAGAACACATGTGAAGACAGAGGCAGAGACCACAGTGATGCAACCACAAGCCGAGAACACCTGGAGCCACCAAAGGCTACAAGAGGCAAGGAAGGATGCTCGCCCAGGGCCTTCAGAGGGAGTGCAGCCCTCAGACACCTTGATTCTGGAGGCTGGACTTCTAGCCTCCAGAACTGTGAAAGAATGATTTCCTGTTGTTTGAAGCCACCAAGTCTGTGGTAATTTGTTATGGCAGTCCTAGGACACTAATATAGTAAACTAGGAAACTAAATATAAAAAGTTAGTAAGTGGCAGAAGTGGAATTTGAACCCTAAGAGTCTGCATGAAGTCCTTGCTCTTAACCATTACATTCATGTCTGAAATTCATTTCTTTAACATCTACTACGTGTTGTGTATATTAAATACTAGAGACACAGCTCTAAAAAAGGGGGAAGACAAAGTTCTCCAGGAAGCTTATGTGGGAACTGAAGTTCAGAGAGGATGTGTTATTTGTCTAAGGTCACACAGCTGGTGGAGCTGGAATGTGAACTCAAGTACCCTGACTCCTGAGCCTGCCCTCTAAAACAGACCTAGATGCCCTCTGTAAATTATAATTAAAGTAAAAAATGGGCAAGTGTGGTAAACTGCAGTTGGCTGTTCCTTTTACCTCTGAATAGAATCCCTGTCCATAGCATTCACTTAGGCTGCCTCATGATGGTAGAGCCAACTGGTCTACCATAAGGCAGAGATGGTGATCTTTTTCTATCTCTGCCAGCAGGATGACCCCACTTCTGGGGAAAACATCCGGAAGAGGTGATTAACACTGACATAGCCTGCTTGCAATCTAGAGGGGCAAAGGAGTTTAACTCTTCCCAACACTAGGGTCAGGTCTGCTCCTAAGTTTGCAATGAAATAATCTGAATTCCACCTGGAGAACAAAATGACTTATTAACTGAAACCAGACATCATTCCCCAGGTCCAGGAGTAAAAGCTCAAAGTGGTGCATCTGTACTTTCAATGAAGCAGAGATGTTGTGCTCTGGGACTTCCGACACCTGAAGACAAACACACATTAGAAGGGATGAAGGTGCCAGAAAGGGCCGGAAACATGCTTTCAAATTTTTTTCTTCCTTGGAGGAAAAAAAAGAAAGAAAGAAAAAGGTAGGTTGGCCTGAATAAATGTGGTGCAATTTCCTTTTCTGAATTGAATTTTAGTAGATCAACTGCAAAGGCAAAGAATGAGGGGAATCACAAAAAGAAAGAAAAATGGAAGGACAGAAAAAGTAAAAAGATGGGGACAAAATAGGGAAATTCATCCATAAAAGGGAAAGAAAAATATGAGGGTGAAGTAGCAAGAGGGGACAGTGATAGAAGAAGCTAAGGAGAAAATGAAAAAGAGACAAAAGCAAGATAGGTAAGAGGAAAGGCAGGGAAGAAACATGATGATTTTTCTGTGTCAGTTTCCAAACAACCCTCCACCTGGGGCTCTGGCCACCCCCTCCATTCAGCTGCTGCTCAGGGGATTCTCTATCAGTCTATTGAAGAGGCAGGAGGCTATCAGTTTACAAGAAGAGAGGAAGCAGAGGAAGAGGAAAGAAAGCAGACAAATTACTAAATGAGGAAGCCAATTACCCAGCGCACCATACTTCAAGCTGTCAGTGGGCTGCAATTGCTCAGGCACCTTGGGGCAAAGTGGGACTTAGAACTCTAAAGTCCACTGCCATCTGGCCTTTCCAGCAAGATAATCAACACAGGCTTCCTCTGGCCACATCCCATGGCCAGCATCCTGAATGAAATCTTTCCAAATCAGAGACTGCTATGGCAGTGCCACTGGCTCGCAGGATCACAAAAGCAGAAGAGACCTCCAAACACAGCTGCCCGGGAGTCAATTCAGTTTCCTATTTGTACCAATGACGGGGCTTATCTGGAGCCTTCTGCTGACTTCTCTACCAGCAACCAGCACAAAAGCCAAAAGCAACAGACATTCGCCTCAGTCCAGAGACTGAGGATGGTGCAGGGTGAAAGATCTTTTGTGTCTGCCAAAGGCCAGTACATGGAAGGCAGTTCGGCACATAAGTAACTTAACTGATGGAGAAGTTTTTATTTTCACATAAAATCCTTCCACAAGTGGACGCAGCACCAAGTAATACCACCTCATCCAGCACAGGGGCTGGCAGGGCACCGGCGCACAACAGCGGCCCCCACACAAGGTGACGTGGGGAGGTGAGGGCAGAGAAAGGCCAGACAAGGGATCAAAATGCCCGGAAAAGAATCCCGTTAGTCAGTGGCAGGTTCCACTTTGCAAGAAATACAAGTTCCAGAGAAGAGCTGGGGCATAGGGCAAACAGCAGCAGTACTGTTATATAACATCTCCATCTCGAGGAGGCAGCCAAACCAACTCCCGCAAAGTTTAAGCTTACAATATACTACACGTTCTTGTTCCCTGAATAAAGTCATATGACATGGCTGGCTTGAATCTCAAGGGAAGAAAAGAGCCCCAGGAAAAGGAAATGGCCAGGTGCGCAGTGATAAATTTACCTGTGGGATTAAAGATGATGACCTTTCAGTGATTACTACCTCCTTACATCCTCTAAAAGATGAAATGGTAAATCAGCTTGTCCCCTCACCAGCATGCTGTGAAACTCAATACACTCTCCTTCTCCATCCAGAGTCAGGACCGCAGCTCTGGGAAACATTTCTTCCGGCTGATCCACCCACTGTCACGCTCCACAAGGTAAAACTGATTAGTCACATTCACAGTTTCTATAACAACATTACTCAGTGTGAGGCCAGTGGCCTACCTGCGTCAAAACACCAGGGAGACTTGTCAAGAACATAGATAGCTAAATTGGAAGTTCACGGGAGCCAGTCTCAGGAATCTATGTTGGTGCAGTAGCCCAGCTAGGGATTCTTACGCACTCCCAAGTTTGAAAAACCACTCTTCTATCACATGCTATCCATGGATCCCTTCCCGCTTGCCCTCCGTCTGCCTCATCCACCCTTTCTTTCCTCCCTACCTCCCTTCCTCCATCCATAACAACCTTCCCATGAGGCACTGTGTTTAATGCTAGAGGGACCTAGAACCCAGAGCTCACACTGAAAACTCTCACCAACGAACACGTGGTCTAATAACTTGACTGAAAGCTCCTATGGGTCCAGGGGAAGATGAGTTTGGCTCTCTTGTGTGAAATGCAGGGCTTCTGAGATATTAATATGTTTGAGGAAACTAAAAGACAACTAACAATCGCAAGCAAGACCTAGTCACTCTCCTGGGCAATTTATTACGGGAAAAAATGTATAAACAAAAACACGTATCAAATTTGCCAATAATTCTTTGTTCCCTACACTGACCTTACTTAGTCTTTTGATTAGGACACATAGAGCATAGAGAACTTCATGCAACGTGAGGAAGAAATAAATCCGCTTAGATTGGTGCCAAGGGCGTAACCATCCAAATGAGTAAGTTCACTGCTGGCAGGAGAGACCCTCTGCAGAGGCCAGGGATTTCTCTCACACGGGCAGGAGTTTCTCTGGGCCTGCATTCTTCACTCCAAGACAAAAGGAATGGCAGAGATGGCTGCAGGAAATGGACTTTGCAGACAGTCATGAGACAGTTCTGTGCATCTTCTCTTCTAATTACATTAATACCAACATGATCCATGAGAAAAGAAACACAGTTGCTGTGAATTATATTCTAGTGCAGTGATCCCAATACCTTGTTTCAAGGCAACGTAGACAAGATATTCTGCTGTCCTGGAAACAGTCACTAATACGCTTTATCAGCACCCTGGTGAGCTGAGAAGCAATTTCCATCACTGAAGAGGAACTCATTCCTGAGATTCCCGGGGGGTGTCCATCTTTCTGTTGATACCTCCACGGACACTGTCAATCGGCCCCCCGTGTCTCCCTCTAAGTTTGTGTGAGTTCTGTCACGGTCCTTGGTAAGTTCACGGTCTCTGTTCCTCTTTTCTACAACAGTGCCCTTCACGGCCCTTCTTCCGTGCATCTCTTCAACCACCAGAAACTTTGAAATGAGAATGAAATAAACTCTTTGTCCAAGTTTTGCATGAATTTTAGTTCTACAAATAAAGAGGGAGAGACTTGTCCAAGAATTCCATGTCAACCATAAAACAGGCTTGTGAGGAATACTGGTTTCCTCTCAGACAAAGAAAAGGCCAGCACACAGTGCCTACCATGAGAGGTTCCAGGGATGGCAGCAGTATGGTTTCGGCTCCGCTGAGCCAACTTAAACAAGAGAAAAATGGACCAGAAGGAAACCCTGTCTGATAACTATTAAAAAATTCCACTGCTTGGTAAGAAACAACTTATTTCCTGTGAGGTGGGAAGCTGGACATGCCATCAGCTGAGTTGTAAAGCAAATGTGCCTTGGGAAAGAATCCATTGGTCATACAGTCAAATGCTATCGTATTTCTGCCCACTTGTATTTTGGATAAGGCTACCTACCACACTGGTTCTCAAACTCTTTCTACGTTTGTACTCCCCAGGTATCTGTCCTGCCACTTCCAGGTGCTGACTACAGATCGGGGTGTCAGATCAAGAAAAATAACAAACAAAAAACTCAAAAAGCTCAAAAATCACTAGCCTAGCACAATCGTTTCCATGGGTTTTCAGGTGCTTGGGCCAAGATGAAAATGGAAAAAAGGAGGAAATCACCTAACCTCAATACCGCTATCGACCACATCAGGTTGGCCTGAAATCCAGCAACAGATTATGTTGACTCTGGCAGTCGCCAGATATTTGGACCAGCGTGGAGTGGGTTAGAGAAATGTCTTTTTCAGGAAGACATTTTTTACACTCTTTCCCTTTTCTTGATTTATAATAAATGATTTCTCAGGAAACTCACAGAAGCTGATACACCTAATAAGGAAACCCTCCAATGACTGAGACTCTGCATTTTTAGTGTCTCAGGCTAAATTAGAGACTTCAAAGGTCTTGAGTTCTGTCATCACTTGTAACTGCCTGAGCTGGATGTCTCTGTGACCTGTTGTCACAATCAACCTTCACTGAACAGCCTGTGGGTGGACTCTCAAATCTGTTCTATCGAAGCAGACCCAGGAAGCTCTCTTAAAAACAAGATGGGCCATTTCTCAGCAAAAACAAGGGGAGGGTTAGGGGTTTGGCGTATATGCTCTCCAGCTAATAATGGGAATTCTAAGTTTTTAGAATATCTTGTTTATTCTAAGTCTTGGCCTTGAGACTTTCTAGAAAACCACCTAAAAGCATCAGAAGGATAAGTTTGTGGCTCATCAGTTGTGGGCATGAAAAGAGAGCATAGTTATTGGGGGAAAGAAGTGATTGTTTTCCACCTCTATTGCCCACAGCCCCCAGGCCCCTCTTTCAGCTCCTAGACTGGTGATTTCTCTGAAATACTCAGTAAAGTCACCTTCATCATCCTCACCGTGTATTTCTGAACTCTTACTGTGCGCCTGGCACTGTTTTACACACACTGCCTCATTAATTCTCACAATACACTAGCAACATAGACTATCATTATCAGCATTTTCAGGTGATAAATCCAGGGCTCACATGTTTTAAACAACAACCCAGGTCACGGCTGGCAAATAATGGAGACAGAATTCAAAGTCCCTCCAAAGCCTGGACACTGAAACAGCACAAAAAGAAAGAAGATGTTACCTGAATTTACCCAGTAAAGGTTGCACTGAGGTAGAACAGGGGGAAAAAACAAAAACTTGTGAAGGTTCCTGGGTCTGGCCAGGAATTTGAAAGTCAAATTAAACTATGAGCAGCATGTTAAAGGATTCCCCTGGAAGTCCAAGTTCTATTTCAGTAAACTGAACTGCCTAAAAGAAGTCTGTCAAAGGTGACTAACAACAGCAAGACAACTGATAAGAATGGGTCCTTTGGTGTCATCTTTGAGGACTTTTAAGAATCCACAGTATTGTTAGAAGTGATCACAGAGGAGTTTTCAATAACAGCAAAAGTTTTTTTTAAAAGAAGAAAATTGAACCTACATTTATTTATCCTAGTCTTTGGAAAGAACCAGTGCAAGGAAAACAGTCCCATGGCCAATAACCTCCTTACCCTGTCTGTTCAGCACCAAGCTCCTAGATTGGGAGTATGCAGCCTGGCATACACAAAAATGGTTAAGAAATGATGATATCCCTATTTGTTACCTACAGAGAAGACATGTTAGTGATGGGATTATTAACTTGGTCCACAAATGATTTGCCAACCTAACATTGGGCAGCATAGGGCACCAAAGTGGTTAAAGCAATTCGGTGGACAGTACAGAGAATGCTTCAGGATGACAAAAGAAATCACCAAAGAGACATGACTCCTGTGTCTAAAACAGATACAGTCTTCGTTGCTCAGAGTAGGTGGGTTGCATCTCACTGATGGAGGAGGCTCCAACCTCAGATCAGAGGGAAGGGGGGGAAAAAAAATCAACCCCATATCAGATGCAAATGCCATCTGCAGGAATTTTCCCCACCTACAGCTGGGAAATGTACCACAACGTATGTAGCAACCAAAAACAGACAGATTTGGGTTTGCAGCGACAAATACATACTTACATATACACAATACAAACATAGATGCACTTAAGTCCTCTACCCCTGAGCATACCTGAAAGAAACAAAGCAAACATATATTGCATGTGCCATCTAGAGAACAATGGCTTTCCATGGTGGAGAAAAGGCTAGATCGGGGCTGGAAGGCAGCCTGTCTCAGGTAGTAGCACAGAAAAATGTGCCTCTCAAGTCCACAGGGCTTCTTCTGTGCTTTGTTCACAATGAGACTATGTTCCAGACCCCTCAAGAGTTCCTGCAAGACACATGGTTCCCCCAGACTCTAGGAGCTTTCTGTTAACACTGCCTGAGGTATATTATTTGTCTCCAGAAACCCTAGTCTTGGGGTATCTATCTTTTTCTTATCAATTATCTTATCCTATCTCTTCCCTATAAAATCCACTTATGGTAGAGCACAGTCAATTGTCAAAGCTCACAAATTTTTTACTATGGATGGCAGACGTACTCCAGATGTGTATTTAATCAGATTAAACCCACATACTTGACAAGAAGGCATGTATGGGAATATTTATTCATAGCACTGTTGGTGACAGCACAAAGTTGGAAACAACCTAAATGTCCATCAACAGGGAAAATGGATCAATAAACTATGACACAGTCAACCCAAGGAACACAGTGCTGCGGGTAGCAAGAGGGAGGCAGATCTATACAGACAGACCCGGAGAGGTTCTAGAGCATTTTACTGAGTGACAAAAGCAACTGGCAGAATAATGCCCACCATGATTTACATATCATCATTCCTCACCTACAAGCAAATTCATATGTTTTATATAGTCATATGTACACACATAAAGGCATATCAAGGTCTGCAAGTCTACAGACCAATCTGAAAAACCTAAGTTCCCATAAAGAATATGGGGGAAGGGCCCTGGGATTTGGGTTAGTGGTTAAAGGAAACCTCAGTCTTACCCTGAAATGTTCTTTTTTTTTAACTTATTTATTTGATGTTTTGGCTGCACTGAGTCTTTGCTGCTGTGCGCAGGCTTTCTCTAGTTGTGGCGAGCAGGGGCTATCTCTAGTTGCGGCACACAGGCTTCTCACTGCGGTGGCTTCTCTTGTTGCAGAGCATGAGCTCTAGGTGCAAGGGCTTCAGGAGTTGTGGTGCACAGGCTTCGTTGCCCCGTGGCATGTAGGATCTTCCCTGACCAGGGATCAAACTGGTGTCCTGTACATTGCAAAGTGAACTCTTACCCTGGACCAATGGGGAAGCCGTTATATTTTTGTTTTTTATCACTTATTAACCATATTTCATGACATTATTTCATGTCATATGCAGAGACATATTGGCATTTAATTATTGAATAGTGTTTCATTTCATGGATATACTGTAATTTATTCAACCAGTTCTTCCTCCTTGGATACTTAGATTGTACCTAGATTTTGATATCATAAATGTTGAAGGAATAATTTTTTTGTATAAATCCACGATTATGTTCTTAGAGTGAATTTCTAGAAGCAGAATTTCTGGGTTAAAGAACAAACATTTAAAAAATTATAATAGCTGACATTTACTGAGCACTTGCTATATACCAATCTCTTTTACATGTCACAGTCACAACATGCATATAAAGAAAACACACTTCATCCTGCAGATGAGGGACAATATATTTGTGCATTGAAAGAAAGTAGAAGCCGTTCAGTTGTGTCCAACTATTGGCAACCCCAGGAACTATACAATCCATGGAACTCTCTAGGCCAGAATGTTGGAGTGCGTAGCCATTCCCTTCTCCAGGGGATCTTCCCAACCCAGTGATCGAACCCAGGTCTCCCGCATTGCGGGCGAATTCTTTACCAGCTGAGCCACCAGGGAAGCCCTAATTAGAAATGATATTAAAATGTTTAAAGAAATCAGATAGGTCTTTTCGAGCAATGGGGTCCTTCCCCGTGAACACACTTAAACAAAATAAAGAACCTCTCCTCCACCCCAGGAGACTGCCCAATTTCTCCCTCTCAACAAATGTTTCCTGAGGGCCTACTATGTGCAGAGCCATGTTTTGTAAGCCAGCCTCTGTCTTCAGCACAGAGCCACCCTCTCTGGAGTTTCTTCACTCCCTAATACTTCCCAGAGTATACCTTCTAAGCCCAAGTCCTTTACCACTGAGAACCCCCAGACTCCTAAGCTCTGGTTCTCCAGCTCTTACCCTTGAGTTTCAGCCGTCCTTCCAGGTACTCAGCTCTTTCTCTGCAAACATGAACATAACCATCAGCCTCTATACCATTTAACTGCATTTACCCCACCCTTGATCTGATGGGTAGCGTTCCCAAGTCTACAAAGGTTAGGCATGGGGAGGAGCGTTCCCCACCAATCTCTCCCCACCCACATCTCATGGTAGGAAACAAACCATAGTGAAATGCAGGTCCCACCTGAAAACTGCCCCCTACCCTCTGCTATACACAGAAACAGCAGATTGTCATTTTGAAGTTTAGGATCTGCTGACCTCCCTCCTAGACACCCAAGTTTTGCACTGGCTGAGCTGGACAGAAAGGAGATATCTGACACCAATGAGATTTGGTTCTCATCTCAGTTTTATATAATTTCTGCCAAGGAACACTCTCCAGGACAAGGCTCAGCTTTGTTCTTCCTTGATTTTTCAAGAAGGTCCATGAAACTTGCCCTTGAAGGTCAATATCTATTAACTTGCCTTTCTCCAATCTACCTCCCAAATGAAAAAAAAATGTTAAAAAGCAAAATTCCATATGTCTGGGGGTGGTTTGGCAAGAGGCAGATTTCTCGGGGAGAGAGAATTTGCGGGTAAAGGGTTAAACATTAACACACTTCCCTGGAAGGTCTCTTCTTCCCTGTTAATGGAGCCCAAGTGCAAACCTTGGCAGGAATCACACATTAGCTCATGACAGGTGTAGGCTTCATGCTGGTTGCCGCTGCATTTCCAGCAAAAAAAAAAAAATGGGGACATGGGGACTACTCCATGACACAGTAGGCTGGAACAGATTGCTTTGCAGAGATGTCTTCTGGCTGAAATAATTCCCTGTAACAACTTCCTTGACATGCTGTCAGGATGGCCTGTTTCCAAGGTAATGGCTGATGCATGGGGACATAACAGACATCATCTGTGGTCTTCCAGAGAGAAAGCCGCCAGAACAGCCCCACTGCACTCTTCCAACAGAGCCATTCATTTATTCAACAATGTTTATGGAATCAGGTCCCTTGCTACACACTACTCAGCAGCCTCCCATTCTCTCTGCATCATGATATTGCTCACTTTTTACTCTAAATCAGGAGTTGTAAACCCAAATAGCTATGGGAGCCAGTCAGATAACATAAATGACCAAAGCAGGTTATTGACAACAAGATAGACCCTGCCTGGACAAAGAGAGAAGCACTTTCTGCTCTAGTCAATGGCTATAACTTCAGAATGCTTTTCTGGAAGAATTTTTTGCAGATGTCTTCTGATAGAAACTGTTGCTGCTGCTGCTGCTGCTGCTGCTAAGTCACTTCAGTCGTGTCCGACTCTGTGTGACCCCATAGACGGCAGCCCACCAGGTTCCCCTGCCCCTGGGATTCTCCAGGTAAGAAAACTGGAGTGGGTTGCCATTTCCTTCTCCAATGGATGAAAGTGAAAAGTGAAAGGTAAGTCGCTCAGTCATGTCTGACTCTCAGCGACCCCATGGACTGCAGCAGACCAGGCTCCTCAGTCCACGGGATTTTCCAGGCAAGAGTACTGGAGTGGGGTGCCATCGCCTTCTCCCTGATAGAAACTAAGTTCATATAATATCCTGACACACAGTCAGGATAGTCCAGGTCGTGGGCTGAACAGTGTCCCCTAAATCATGCCTCCCTGGAACCTCAGAAAGTGACTTTATCAAGAAATAAGGGTTTTGCAGATGTGGTTAGTTAAGTAAAGCTGAAGATTAAAGCATAGTGGATTAGTTGTTGTTGTTCAGTCGCTCAGTCGTGTCTGACTCTGTAACCCCATGGACTGCAGCATACCAGGCTTCCCTGTCCTTCACCCTCTGTGACCCCATGGACTGAAACACACCAGGATTCCCTGTCCTTCACCGTAATGGATTTAGGTCCACCCTAAATCCACTAAATCCAATGACTGGTTTCCTTGTAGAGGAGACACACAGAGATACAAACACACAGGGAAGAATGCCATGTGAAGACAGAGGAAGAGAATGGAGAGATCCACCTACAAGTCAAGGAATGCTGACCACAGGAAACAAGGAGATAAGCATGGGACCAGTCGGCTGGGAATAGGACCCTAATGGGGTGGGGGGCAGCATTTAAAACAGCAAAATCTTTCAATGAAAGAGAACGAAAGTATATATGTTTATGGGCCTCTGTGCTACATGATCTTCTATCTGAACTACCACAACAACTCCACATCTATCATAACTGCTTTCAGTCAACTCTCTACAATGCACTGAAGAGATCTTCTAAAAACTCACGTCAGATGATGTCACCCATCTTCCTCAAATCCCTTAACGATGTTCACTGCTCTTCCACTAAAGAGTAAAATCCTTATCATGGCCCACAAGGCCCTGCAGGCTCTGGCCCCTGCTCCCTCTCACTCTCTGCCTTCCAGCCTCTCTGGTTTCCTCTAGTGCTCCCTGTGCTCTCTTTAACTCTAGGACCTTTGCGTGTGCTGATCCTCTGCCGCAAACATCCTCATCTCCCACCCGACTATGTGCCTAAATATATACACACAAACATGTGTCCACACATATACATACTCGTCTCAAATGGCTAATGCCTCCTCATTCTTCACCTCTCACATTGCTCACCATTTCCTCAGGTCAACTTTCCCTGACCCCTATCCCAAAGTTAGTCCAGTGTTTTTCAGATACTCTCATGGTACCATATTCCTTTCAAATCTAGCATCTCCAACCTAAATGCATGTGATCACCTGATTCACTTCTGTGAGACCCCCACTGGATAAACCATCCCGCATGCCTAGAATGGTCCTTGCCATATAGCTCAGGCTCATAGGAGGCACTACATTGTTGTACGCTTAGGGGATCTATATGATTGGTTTTCCCCCGCTTGAGGTTTAACAGTCTCTCCAGCCTCCAGCTCCTCTCCAGGGACCCCACAGAGACTGAGACAGAACTGTGTCTGAATGTCTCCTGCAGAGGTACGGGTCAGCAGCAGACTGCCACAGGGACAGGGGCTCTGGGTGCGGCAGACCTGGGTATGGCATAAGCCCTCTTGGAGGAGGTCGCCATTACCCCCACCAAAGAGCTGACAGAACTTACATAGGACTGGGAAACAGACTCTTGGAGGGCACAAACAGAACCTTGTGTGCACCAGGACCCAGAAGAAAGGAGCAGTGCCCCATAAGAGACTGACCCAGACTTGCCTGGGAGTGTCCAGGAGTCTCCAGTGGAGATGTAGGTTGGTGGTGGCCTGCTGCAGGGCTGGGGGCACTGAGTGTAGCAGTACATGCATGGGACCTTTTGAAGGAGGTGGCCATCACCTTCACAGCAGGGAGGAAACACAGCTCCACCCATCAACAAAACCAAATTAAAGATTTACTGATCCATTCATCTGCTGATGGACATCTAGGTAGCTGTGGTACATATACACAATGGAGTATTACTCAGCCATTAAAAAGAATACATTTGAATTAGTTCTAATGAGGTGGATGAAACTGGAGCCTATTATACAGAGTGAAGTAAGCCAGAAGGAAAAACATAAATACAGTATACTAACGCATATATATGGAATTTAGAAAGATGGTAACAATAACCCGGTGTACGAGACAGCAAAAGAGTCACTGATGTATAGAACAGTCTTATGGACTCTGTGGGAGAGGGAGAGGGTGGGAAGATTTGGGAGAATGGCAATGAAACATGTAAAATATCATGTAGGAAACGAGTTGCCAGTCCAGGTTCGATGCACGATGCTGGATGCTTGGGGCTGGTGCACTGGGACGGCCGAGAGGGATGGTATGGGGAGGGAGGAGGGAGGAGGGTTCGGGATGGGGAACACATGTATACCTGTGGCGGATTCATTTTGATATTTGGCAAAACTAATACAATTATGTAAAGTTTAAAAATAAAATAAAATTAGAAAAAAAAATTAAAAAAAAAAAGATTTACTGAGCACAGCCCAGCCCATCAGAACAAGACCCAGCTTCCCCCTCAGTCAGTTTCTCCCATCCGGAAGCATCCATAAGTCTCTTATCCTTCTCCATAGGAGGGCAGACACACTGAAAACCACAATCACAGAAAACTAACCAATCTGATCACATGGACCACAGCCTTGTCTAACTCAGTGAAACTATGAGCCATGTAGTGTAGGGCCACCAAAGACGGAAGGATCATGGTGGAGAGATCTGACAGAATGTGGTCCACTGGAGAAGGGAATGGCAAACCACTTCAGTATTCTTGTCTTGAGAACCCCACGAACAGTATGAAAAGGCAAAAAGATAGGACACTGAAAGATGAACTCCCCATGTCGGTAGGTGCCCAATATGCTACTGGAGATCAGTGGAGAAATAACCCCAGAAAGAATGAAGAGATGGAGCCAAAGCAAAAACAACACCCATTTGTGGATGTGACTGGTGATAGAAGCAAGGTCCAATACTGTAAAGATCAATATTGCATAGGAATATTAGGAATGTTAGGTCCATGAATCAAGGCAAATTGGAAGTGGTCAAACAGGAAATGGCATGAGTGAACATCGAAATTTTAGGAATCAGAGAACTAAAATGGACTGGAATGGGTGATTTTAACTTGGATGACCACTGCATCTACTACTGTGGGCAAGAATCCATTAGAAGAAATAGGGTAGCCATCAGAGTCAACAAAAGAGTCCAAAATGCAGTACTTGGATGCAATCTCAAAAACGACAGAATGATCTCTGTTCGTTTCCAAGGCAAACCATTCACTATACAGTAATCCAGTCAATGCCCCGACCAGTAATGCTGAAGAAGCTAAAGTTGAACTGTTCTATGAAGACCTACAAGACATTCTAGAAGTAACACCCCAAAAAAGATGTCCTTTTCATTATAGAGGACTGGAATGCAAAAGTAGGAAGTCAAGAAATACTTGGATAACGGGCAAATTTGGCCTTGGAGTACAGAATCAAGCAGGGAAAAGGCTAATAGAGTTTTGCCAAGAGAATGCACTGGTCATAGCAAACACCCTCTTCCAACAACACAAGAGAAGACTCTATACATTTATGGACACATCTAAAACCAGCTTGAACATCTGGAAGTTCATGGTTCACATACTGTTGAAGCCTGGCTTAGAGAATTTTGAGCATTATTTTACTAGCATGTGAGATGAGTACAATTGTGCAGTAGTTTGAGCATTCTTTGGCATTGCCTTTCTTTGGGATTGGAATGAAAACTGACCTTTTCCAGTCCTGTGGCCACTGCTGAGTTTTCCAAATTTGCTGGCATGTTGAGTGCAGCACTTTCACAGCATCACCTTTTAAGATTTGAAATAGCTCAACTGGAATTCCATCACCTCCCTGCTGCTTACACGGGGCCAAACCACAGTGGAGGTAATGAAGATAATGGCAACCTCCTTCGAAAGATCCATCTGGTTATGGATCTCCATCTATGGACATCACCAGATGGCCAACACCGAAATCAGACTGATTATATTCTTTGCAGCCAAAGATGGAGAAGCCCTATACAGTCAGCAAAAAAAAAGACCAGGGGCTGACTGTGGCTCAGATCATGAACTCCTTATTGCCAAATTCAGACTTAAATTGAAGAAAGTGGGGAAAACCACTAGACCATTCAGGTATGACCCACATCAAATCCCTTACAATTATACAGTGGAAATGAGAAATAGACTCAAGGGATTAGATCTGATAGACAGAGTGCCTGATGAACTATGGATGGAGGTTCGTGACATTGTACTGAAGACAGGGATCAAGACCACCCCCAAGAAAAAGAAATGCAAAAAAGCAAAATCACTGTCTGAGGAGACAGAAATAGCTGTGAAAGAAGAGAAACATCTGTGAAAAGAAGAGAAGCCAAAAGCAAAGGAGAAAAGGAAAGATTTGCTCATTTGAATGCAGAGTTCCAAAGAACAGCAAGGAGAGATAAGAAAGCCTTCCTCAGTGATCAGTGCAAAGAAACAGAGGAAAACAATAGAATCGGAAAGACTAGCGATCTCTTCAAGAAAATTAGAGATACCAAGGGAACATTTCATGCAAAGATGGGCTCAATAAAGGACAGAAATGGTATGGACTTAACAGAAGGAGAAGATATTAAGAAGAGGTGGCAAGAATACACAGAAGAACTACGCAAAAAAGATCTTCATGACCCAGATAATCACAATGGTATGATCACTCACCTAGAGCCAGACATCCTGGAATGCAAAGTCAAGTGGGCCTTAGGAAGCATCACTACGAACAAAGCTAGTGGAGGTGATGGAATTCCAGTTGAGCTCTTTCAAATCCTGAGCTCTTTCAAACCATCATCAAAGTTGATGCTGTGAAAGTGCTGCACTCAATATGCCAGCAAATTTGGAAAACTCAGCAGTGGCCACAGGACTGGAAAAGGTCAGTTTTTATTCCAATCCCAAAGAAAGGCAATGCCAAAGAATGGTCAAACTACAGCACAACTGCACTCATCTCACACGCTAGTAAAGTAATGCTCAAAATTCTCCAAGCCAGGCTTCAACAGTACGTGAACCATGATTCCTGAGGTTCAAGCTGGTTTTAGAAAAGGCAGAGGAACCAAACTGCCAACATCCGATAGATCATTGAAAAAGCAAGACAGTTCCAGAAAAACATCTAATTCTGCTTTATTGACTATGCCAAATCCTCTGGCTGTGTGGATCACCACAAACTGTGGAAAGTTCTTAAAGACATGGGAATACCAGACCACCTGACATGCCTCCTGAGAAATCTGTATGCACATCAGGAAGCAACAGTTAGAACTGGACATGGAACAACAGACTGGTTCCAAATCAGGAAAGGAGTATGTCAAGGCTGTATATTGTCACCCTGCTTATTTAACTTATATGCAAGAGTACATCATGAGAAACGCTGGGCTGGAGGAAGCACAAGCTGGAATCAAGACTGCTGGAAGAAATATCAATAATCTCAGATATGCAGAATCACCACCCTTATGGCAGAAAGCAAAGAAGAACTAAAGAGCTTCCTGATGAACGTGAAAGAGGAGAGTGAAAAAGTTGGCTTAAAAGTCAACATTCAGAAAATGAAGATCATGGCATCTGGTTCCATCACTTCATGGGAAATAGACGGGGAAACAGTGGAAACGGTGTCAGACTTTATTTTGGGGGGCTCCACAATCACTGCAGATGGTGACTGCAGGCATGAAATTAAAAGACACTTACTCCTCGGAAGAAAAGTTATGACCAACCTAGACAGCATATTAAAAAGCAGAGACATTACTTTGACAACAAAGGTCTGTCTAGTCAAGGTTATGGTTTTTCCAGTAGTCATGTATGGATGTGAGAGTGGGACTATAAAGAAAGCTGAGCACCGAAGAGCTGATGCTTTTGAACTGTGGTGTTGGAAAAGACTCTTGAGAGTCCCTTGGACAGCAAAGAGATTCAACCAGTCCATCCTAAAGGAAATCAGTCCTGAATATTCATTGGAAAGACTGATGTTGAAGATGAAACTCCAAATACTTTGGCCACTTGATGCTAAGAACTGACTCATTTCAAAAGACCCTGATGCTGGGAAAGATTGAAGGCGGGAGGAGAAGGGGACGACAGAGGATGAGATGGCTGGATGGCCGACTGAATGGACATGAGTTTGAGTAACCTCCAGGAGTTGGTGACGGACAGTGAGGCCTGGCGTGCTACAGTCCATGGGGTCGCAAAGAGCTGGACACGACTGAGCAACTAAACTGAACTGAACTGAACCAACCTCTTTACTTCAACAGCCCTTGGTTCATACTTTTATTACAGTAACAGTTCACATTTTGCACCATTCTCTGAGGTTCATTTCTGTCTTCTGACCACTGGCCATCCTGTGGGCAGCTATGATGCTGTGTTCGTCAGTGCATTACCCAATATACAGTATGAAGACCTTGTCTTACTTAGTATTTGTTAGACTCTTAAAGGCTTATTTAAAACCTTGCCTTGTTATGAGAGTAATGAGGCCTTGTAGAGACGTGGGAGAGTATGGCACAGCAGTTAAGAGGGTGGGCTCAGGAGTCTAGATCCCAATCTACTTTGTGCTGGTTCTGCGGGATTTTGAACCTGTTACTTCACTTCACTGTGCCTTATTCCTCACCTAGAAGATGAAGATAGGACGGTACCCACAACAGAATGACACCGTTAAGACGTAAAATGCATACGCGCTATCTATGGTTAGTGCTACCTTTTCTTGATGGAGTGAGCCAATGTTCTTCTTTACATTAATAATTCTGATAATGAAAGCAGCTATTTTTTTCTAAGATGGAGATTTTGAAACACACTTGAGGGTTGAGGGAAAGGCTTCACTGGAGAAGGAAGAATTCAAGATGCAAAAACTTAGGAAGTATAATGAAGGGACCTTTCCCAAAAGTAGCAGAAGAGAAAGGGGATAAGATGCTCAAGTGAGGGAGGGGAGCTCTGAACAGGAGGGCTACCCCTTTACAAGGCCAGCTCTGCTATGCAGAAAACCATTAGCAATGCCAGATTCTACACTGCATGGATTCTCCTCTCTTGTAAATGCCCTGCTCAGATGGGGCTAAACTCAGTTCTACCAGTTGTTCTCAACTAGGGGCTTTCCCCTACCCCTAGAGACATCCAACAACCTCTGGAGACATTTTTTGATAGTTACAACTTAGGTGGGGTGGGAAGTGGGGTGAGGGAGAGGTGACCACTGCCATTTAGTAGGTGCAGGCCAGAGACGCAGCTACACATCCTATGCACAGAATAGCTCCCTCCCCCAACAAAGTAGCATCTGGTCCAAGGAATTAGGTATGCCGACATTAAAAAACCTTGCTCTAGACCCTTGGTCCCCAACCAGTTTCATGGAAAACAATCTTTCCATGGGCTGGGAAGGGGGCAGTTTCGGGATGATTCAAGTGCACTAATTTATTGGGCACTTTATTTCTATTATTATTACATCAGTTTTTACCTCAGAGCATCAGGCATTACATCCTGGAGGTTGGGGACCCCTATTCTAGACCACTACACGTCAACATCTAGGGTTCCTGGACCTATACTCACAGACATCATGTCACAGGCTTCGGTAATTTAGTTCCGGCAGCAATTCAACTAGCCTGTTTGTCCAAAGAAGAGCCTTCCACAATAATCAGTGTGATTTAAAACTTTGTAGACCATAAAATAGTTTGCTCTGATCCAAACTAAATCTTTCATCTCTTCCAAACAGACCTCCAAGTTCCCTGTTGTGGCCATTGTTCTTCAGAAGGGACCACGGAGCCTCAAGGAAGCCCAGGCTGTTCAGTGCATGCAGGAAATTTGTGATTAATCACTTCAACCTGCTTGACTTTAACAGAGATTTTCCAAGCCCTGTTTATTGTTCCGCTGCTTGGCTGCTCTGAAGTTATCTATGACTGAAGTCTTAACATTTATTTGTAGAATTGAAGAAGGTATATTTTTACTCTCACATCCCTTCCAAGTCCCTGAATTAGATTAGTGTGAACTTTCCAAAATAAATTCACCTTTGAGCTGAAACTGAGCATGGAAAGTTTCAGCCCAAAAGGATACCTTATTGGAAAGTGAGAAGCAAAGGAAAGTGAAGATTATAATGGATATTTTTGTGTAACTTTAGCACTCCAAGTTACAAAGGAAAAAGTATTTGTTATGGAAAGAATTCTCTAACAGAGTTGATGTATGCAATCCAGGGCTGATGTTCCGTCCCTTTTCTTCAGACTCTAAGAAAAAATAACTGGAAATGAAGAGAATGGAAAAAATCAGCAGGCACATGTGGATCTAATTCTGTACCGTGTCACTGGTTAAATCCCAAGGAAAGAATGTTTTATCAGGACGAGAAAAAGGCAAACCATCAATAATAGGAAGGAAGACCTCTGATTCCTTCACTCCGCACACTTAACTTGTTGGACCCTGACTGTGGTCTAGCAGTGTTCGTCAACAACTCAAAGTTAACATTTTACGGGGATGGCCATCATGATTTTCTCCTACAGGAAACATTCTCAGAGCTCTGGGTGATTTGTATTATAGATAGATGTTCGGGCATTTGGAACTTGTTTTTTCTCTTGATACTCAACACAGAAAAATATTTCTCAATCACCTCCAACCTCTGAAAGATTCAAAATCTGAACAATTCGAAAGCATTCACCTTTGCAAAACTCCATTCATAACCATAACTATGACTTTGTCCCATAAAACCCAAATAAAATTCTGTTAATCAATGCAGCATTAAAACTAGCACAACAGTGCAACAATTTTTTAAACTGAAAAAAACAAAAAAGAAAAAGAAATTGCTAATTCCAAATAATTTTTAGAAGCAACAGAATGTTTCCCCTTCCACTGCCCCTCCCCCAACATCTCCCATAAAACAACACACTGTCTTGTACAGAAGATAAATATATAAAATGGATAAAAGAGAAATCGCTCTAGTAAAGCAGTGTTCTAGAAGCTCAACCCGCTCCCCTGACTGCTCACCCAGTGATCTTTTCTGTCCTCTACTGACTGTCTGGATACATACACACATGAAAAAAATAGTTTCCGATTTCATTTTTCAATGAACTGAGTTGGCACCATTAAGGGTCAGTTCTTATTTAGGCCACAGGAGCACAAACTGACATCTCGCAAATTAATTTTTAATAGCTCACATAAATTATTAGGGAGTGTAATTTGGGCATGTCAATTTTTGTTTTTACTTTGCTAGATTCTGTCTCATTTGCATGGTTATTATTTGCCTCCCCCAAAGCAGTTTTTACCTTTTAGAAAAAAAAATTAATATCTTACCAAGTTCCCTTTTTGTTTTTTGGTTAATATTTCTTTTCAACTGTCTGCCTATTGGCAAATGAGAAAAGATAAAAGGGATAAAAATCCTTCTACCTTATCCTTCACCTATAACATGATCCAACTGCTAGACATGTCTATGGAATTAGCCAAACTGACATATACTATACAGTTATAAAAGGGTCTTACCATTATCTCCTACACATTTTCATTTACACAGTCTTTGTGAATGTAGGATGCTTGCATTATGATATGTGTCACCCACTGATGGTCTGGTCTGTTTCTTTAAATGTCTAGATACAGATCCTTGCCAGCCATCGTGGCCCTATGGACATACCTCCCACTACCTCTCATCAAAATAACCATATCTCAGGGGGGAGGGATAAACTGGGAGATTGGGATTGACATATACACACTAATATAGATAGCACACAGAACTAATAAGAACCTACTGAACAGCATGGACAACTCTAGTCAATATTCTATAATGACCTCTCTAGGAATAGAACCTAAAAAAGAGTGGATACATGTGTGTATAACTGACTCACTTTGCTGGTGAAAAGATAGCCTTCATAATGGAAGAAAATAATAGCAAATGAAGCAACTGACAAAGAATTAATCTCAAAAATATACAAGCAACTCCTAAAGCCCAATTCCAGAAAAATAAATGACCCAATCAAAAAATGGGCCAAAGAACTAAACAGACATTTCTCCAAAGAAGACACACAGATGGCTAATCAACACACGCAAAGATGCTCAACATCATTCATTATTAGAGAAATGCAAATCAAAACCACAATGAGGTAACCATTTCACGCCAGTCAGAATGGCTGCGATCCAAAAGTCTACAAGCAATAAATGCTGGAGAGGGTGTGGAGATTACACTTACACTATTTGTGGGAATGCAAACTAGTACAGCCACTATGGAGAACAGCGTGGAGATTCCTCAAAAAACTGGAACTAGAACTGCCATATGACCCAGCAATCCCACTGCTGGGCATACACACCGAGGAAACCAGAACTGAAAGAGACACATGCACCCCAATGTTCATCGCAGCACTGTTTATAATAGCCAGGACACGGAAGCAACCTAGATGTCCATCAGCAGATGAATGGATAAGAAAGCTGTGGTACATATACACAATGGAGTATTACTCAGCCATTAAAAAGAATACATTTGAATCAGTTCTAATGAGGTGGGTGAAACTGGAGCCTATTATACAGAGTGAAGTAAGCCAGAAAGAAAAACACCAATGCAGTATACTAATGCATATATACGGAATTTAGAAAGATGGCAACGATAACCCTATAGGCGAGACGGCAAAAGAGACACAGATGTAAAGAACAGTCTTTTGGACTCTGTGGGAAAGGGAGAGGGTGGGATGATTTGGGAGAATGGCACTGAAACGTGTATATTATCATATGTGAAACGGATCACCAGTCCAAGTTCGACGCATGAGACAGGGTGCTTGGAGCTGGTGCACTGGGATGACCCAGAGGGATGGGATGAGGAGGGAGGAGGGAAGGCGGTTCAGGATGGGGAACACTTGTACACCATGGTGGATTCATGTCAATGTATGGCAAAACCACTACAATACTGTAGAGTAATTAGCCTCCAATTTAAATAAATAAATTTATATTAACGAGAAAAACACATTATTAATAAAAATACAGCAAATAGTGAATATAACAGAAAAGTAGCAGACTCACAGAGCTGAAGCTAATGGTAAAGAACCTGCCTGCCAATGCAGGAGAACTAAGAGATGCTGGTTAGATCCCTGAGTTGGGAAGATCCCCCGGAGGAGGAAATGGCAACCCACTCCAGTGTTCTTGCCTGGAGAATCCCATGGATGGAGGAGCCTGGCAGGCTACAAAAAAAAAAAAAAAAAAAACTGACTCACTTTGCTATACAGCAGAAACAAATACAACACTGTAACTCAACTATACTCCAACTAAAAAAATAATAATAATTAAAAGACAGAAGACCCAGATTCCCATAAGAAGAAATACAGATCTCCAATCAAGGCATCTTCCAAGGGCATGTCTTTGGCACAGGCCACCAAAATCAAAACACTCATAACCTACAGGATATGTGTATACTGGGCAATTCTATGTTTTTTAATAAAAGCATTTATTAAAATTCACAGGACCTTTAATTTATACTTGGAATGTGAAGACATCTTAAACTTTTTTTTATCAGAAAATGATCCCCCAAAATGTATATATCACCAAAACAATAATCAGCATCTCCCGTCTGTAATCCTGCCAAGAACCTGTACAAGAGGAGCAGCAGCAGGTGACAGGCCTGTGGAAGCTCACGTTCCCTCAGATATCTTCAGCGTTCCTCTCTAAGACTCGTGGGGAAACTAAAGCAACTGGAATCGTGGCTTCTTCCTGGCCAGTACTGGGAAATAATATCCCCAAGGCTATGCATCTTACCTGATGGTCCACATTTCCAGGGAGGCTGAACTCAGACAGTGTACTTGGAATGGCACGTGCTTTGTACTATTTCACTTTAGAGAAATTTAAAAAATTAAGCAATCCTGGAAGAACTCCATATTCTTCTTTAATTAAAAAAGATTTTTAAGTTCCTCTTGAAAACTAGTTACTACTTTGAGCAGGAAGGAAGGGTTTGAACAGCTGTCCCTGAGTGAGTTAGGACTTTAAGTCTCCTGGACTTAAAGATTAGCTCACATCCCAGGCCCCTACAAAAGGAAACCGTATACGCAGAGCTTTTGAGACAATCGTCAGGAATACTTCTGTAACAGTACTAGCAGGTCAGCCAGATCTAAAAGACACTTGAGTCCGGAAATGTACCCTAAGACAGCAAGAGCCCAAAGGGTCAACAGTGGCTGACTGGACATTTGATAAAATCATTTGTTTTCTGACTAAAGCTCTGCTGGAAAAAGTCAAACTTAACAAAAACAGAATGAAAATAAAATAGCCGTATAAATGGGCATCTGCCACTTGAGTCAGAGTTTTCTCAGGCAGAATGAACCTGTACAGATCATGTGAGGTTAAAAATACATTAAATGCAATTTCCTCTGCTAAGTGAAGAAGGCAGATGTAAGGGAAATACATAATCCATTTTAATAAAATAAACAGCAGGATAAAAATTTTTTTCCGTATGATTATCTGAGCACCGAACTAGGTGTGAAAAGATGTCTATGATGCCAATCTTCGTAACAGAGAAAAGGGTAAGAGAAAGGAAAGAAAGGGAGTTTTAAAAAAAGAGACTGGTTGTCACTGGATATAAAAAATATACACAGCCTCATAGTACGGAAAATTAAAACTAAAATGTTATGGTTTTATTATAAGTGTGCAAAAATTGAACATGCACAAAAACAAGAACTGGAAGGCGCCAAAAATGGAAACTCTGCTTGCTTTCTGGATGAAACCATGAGTAATTTTCATAAAGTCATTGCATTTTTGCAACATGGAATATGAAAGAGTCTCTACCTGTACTTAACATGCTTTATAACACCCAGGCTAGAAAGATAACATCAGGACAAAATGAGGTACATTTGAAAAGTGAGTGAGGACAGGATGCACGGAATCGAAATGGATCACATACAGCCTAAAGAATTCCAATGGTTTGCACAACGGGACAAGAAATGAAACTGGTCCCCTCTCGTGATTTCCTCAGGCACCTGGTGGTCTGGAGTCTGTGACCTCACAGGAAGCCGAGACCACCACACCAGAGCCGCACAGCACTGATGGAAAAAGCCAAATCACAACTAAATTTATATGAAACACGTCCCTAAGTCGGTCAATATGGCAGCAAGATGCTTGATTTAAATGGTGGATAAGAAACTGATCAGAAAAAAAAAGAATTTAAGGAAATAAAATATTAAAAAATGTAAATGTGACGGAAATTATAAACAGCCTAAAGGTCCTCTCCCTTCGGGAACAGCTGTGTCTGCTAATCCCTCGAGGAGTCCTCCCTGCGATCGCCCTTCCTTCCTTCCTCCATCTCTCTAATAGCTCCCTTGTTCCTGTTGGACAAAACTAGTCCTTTGTGGCTGCTCTCAGAACAACATTAAAAACAGGAATAGGGAAATTGTAAACAGGAGGCTTCTGGTCTACAGGCGAAGACACACACAGACCTCTGAGGCCTACTTCATGCTAAGCAAAGAAACAGATCTTTGTTGCTAAAGGGATTAGGGCTGCGGGATTTCGGAGGCACTGCTAAGGCATTCAGCTGGACTGAAGTAGGGGCTTTGTAAAGAGATACCTCCATTAGAGGTCTGTGAGCGGAAATCATTCATACTCTTTATACAATCTGGGTAATGTGATAGTACTGGACTGTTAAACACCTCTGGTGAGGCAGGGTCCTATCTCCTTGAATGGTAAATTCTTCAGCAGCTAAATAGATGGTGGTGTAATTACCTTCACTGACTTTTTTTAATTTGGGGGGTTGGAGGGGGGGGGGGGTCTCCCACCTTTAACCCTTAGTGGGAGTAATGTTAAAGGATCACCCAGAGCCAAGGAGGCAAAGTCTACTCAAGTCGGTTCACAGGTAGCCTTCAGACTTGCTGCTGGCATCTTACGTTAACAAAAATGGCACAACTCGGGACTTTGCTGGTGCTTCAGGGGTTTAGAATCTGCCTCCCAATGCAGGGGATGCGGGTGTGATCCCTGGTCGGGGAACTAAGATCCCACATGTCCCGAGGCAATTAAGCCCACACCACAATGAAAGATCCCACATGCTGCAACTAAGACTCAACCTGGCCAAAAAAATAAACATTTCAAATGGCACACTCTCAGGATCACCTGCACAGAGGCAATGCCTACTTTGTTCCTGTGTTCACCATGATGATCAAAGTCTCCATCACTGCATCATCCCCTGCACTAGGCCTAGAATGCCCCCAGCCTACCTATCTAACTCCTGCCTACCCTATACCTGCTTCTGCCTTCTGGCCCCTCCTTGCCTCGCCCTCCCCAAGTTGGAATGGTGGCCCACACAGCTCCCATTACATTCC
Source organism: Bos taurus (assembly GCF_002263795.3). NCBI lineage: Eukaryota > Metazoa > Chordata > Mammalia > Artiodactyla > Bovidae > Bos > Bos taurus. Next base: position 53,510,388 of record NC_037334.1, on the reverse strand, counting down.
CCGTAAACATGGAAACTCTGTGTATCTCTTTATCCCAGTAGGTGATGAGCTCCAGAAGGCAGTGGCTTATTTACCATTGCACCCATGACACCTGGCCCTTTGGAGATGCCCAAAGCTGCTGTCCAGAGGAGGAGTGAGGTAACTGGGTTGCCTTGTCTTTAGATCAGTTGGGAAGACTATCTTCCTATGTTTTTGAGTGGCTTATGATGAATTTATTTTTTAACATCAGTGACCCCTACCCAGGGAATGCAGAGGGTCTTATGAGACCAGTTAGGTGGACAGTTAGGAAAGAAATACAGGACCTCCAAGGAAGACAGTAAGTGGTCTCTTCCCCACAGTCAGAAGCTTCCTCAGTGACCTCACCAGTCCCAATCCTGCCTCCACATTCTTCTTGGCTGAGGAAGTAGCAGCAGCAGAATGAACATGTTCTTTGAGTTCATATTTAGAGTCTCTGGATCCAAATATTCATTACGGTATTACCTTCTATAAACTTCGATAACTTCTCAGACCTGATTCCAAAAATTAATGTCAAACTATTTAGCTCTGATGGCAGGGAAGGAATGCTGTCATCAGAGCTAAGACACACTTCCCTCACCTGGTTGTGATCAAACCTATCCCAATGGCCAACAAATACATTCTGGAAAAAGGACAGCTCTGGGTAGATGTGAGGTTTTATGGTCATTTCATTTGGAAGGGATTCTTGGTCTGTTTATAACATGGACCTGCAAATACAACAAGGGCTTTGCAACAACAGCTAGAAGGCTGGTGATTTTCTCCACTGATACTCTCAGTTCCCTGGGATATGATCCTATAAGAGCACGGCCTTGGCCATCACTAATTGATAGCTCTTTCCACTATTCACAATTTTCTATCTGGATCATTTCTCTCCTCACCATCTGGCAGGTGGGTCTCTCTGCTCTTACATTATTAACATCACTGCAAAAAGCAGTTAAATATGGAAAGAAGGAAAACAGCCTTACCTTCAATTCTGCCACTTAATCACCCACTCAGCCAACAAATGCTGAGCACCTACTATGTGCCACACACTGTGTTAGGCACAGAGAACAGGAAGAATCAAATGACAAAGGATGCGATGTGAAGAGAAAGGAGCCCAGAGAAACAGAGTGGTTAATGTCCTGGTGGCAACCTGCACAAGGCATGGAAGAACAGAAGGAGTTCAAGGAAGGCTCCCAAAAACTATGAGAATTAAGCCTAGAAGATTCTGAATGAAAAAAAAGCCACAAACTTTTGGGACAACTGAAGAAATATGAATGTGGACAACATATTAGATACTGTATTGATACAGTTCTTGGATGTGATAATAGCATTGCAGTTACATAAAAGATCTCCTTTTTCTTAGATACAAGCTCAACTATTTATGAGTGAGGAGTCATCAAGTCTATAAATTATGTTCACATGGTTCAGAAAAGGACTTATCTGTATACATATAATGTATGTACACAGAGGGGATAGGGAAGAGAGAACAAATATGGCAAAATGTTAGTGAATCTAGGTATAAGAATATTCACTGTACTATTCTCTTCATTTACTGTATGTTTAACAATTTTGAAAAGTCGCTGGATAAACAATTTAAAGTATGCATATACAAATGTACGTGTGTGTGTGTGTGTGTGTGTGTGTGTGTGAAAGAGAGAGAGAGAGATTACAAGGGTTAAACACCACACTGGAAAAAGAAAAGCACAAGTCAGATAAAGACAGAAGGGAAGCACTCCAGGGAGAGGAGGTGGCTGGAGCCGAGGACTGTGGATAGTAGTTGGTATGCACTGAACTGCTCCTGGCCCAGAAATGGCACTTGTACAGATCTGTCAAATGAATGAAAGAGTTAAACAGCATCATTACGCAGGGAACTGCAAGCAGATCAGATTAAAGTAGGTACAGAGGGCGCGTTAAAGAGAGTGACCTGATTGGGCTGTGGGGGCAGGGCGCCTGTCACAGAGGCCTTTGTATATTCTGCCAAAGTCCTGAGACTTTATCCTGGGCAACGGGAGGCATAAACAGAAGGTGATGTGGTCAGATTAGCATCCAAAGGGACCACCCTGCCAGTCAGGTGTCACGTGGAGTGATGGAGCACAGACCTGGAGGCAGAAAACAAGGGTACCAGTCAGGATGCCTCTGCTGCCTTTGCACAAAGCCCTGACTCTCATCAGCTGAACTAATCAAGAGACTCATTAACCAACACAGCTGTACGCTTTGAGATGACAGACAGCAGATGTGGTTGACTCAGTAGCTCACCAACATAACCATGGGCCCAGGTGCCCTCTCTCTCCATTCTACCACTTTCAGTGGTGGGCTCTACCCGCAGACTGCCTTTCCTCACCTTCAGAGGGTGGTGACAGCAGTTTCCTAGAGTGACACATAGGCACAGCAAGGACCACAGTGAGAAGGGAATCATCTCTTCTTTAGTCTCCTTCTTAGCAAGGAAAACTTTTCCAGAAGCTTCCCAGCACATCCTTCCTTTCATCCCACTGTTCCAGACTGGGTCACAAATCCATTCCAAAACCAACCACTATCAAGGAAATAAGATGAAATATTTGGCTTAGAATAATAATTTATACACAGGAAGAATCAGTTACTCTGAGTCATCGCCTGAAACACTTGAGAAGCTACTGGTCCAAGCAAAAGATGCTAGAAGCCTAAACTATGATAGTGGTGGTAAAAGATGGGGGGATAATAATGGACCTGAGGAAGTTATGTTGGTGGCATTTGATGGTGGATTCAATGGCAGGGGTGGGAGGAAAGAAGGATACCCTCCCTCCATATGTCCAGCTCCAATGAGTGGGTAGAAGCAAGTGCCAGTAACTGAGCAAAAGTGTGCAAGAGGAGGAGGGGAGGGTTTGGGGAAAAGTTGGTCTGGGGCACATTCAAAGTGAAAGGACTGTGGACATCAGAATAATTGGCTTGAGCCGTGAACCAATAATTGGAGTATATGAGTCAAACCGTTATCCCAGACAGGTGGTCCATACTCAGACATGGTTCTCAGATGGGCTTTGGTCCATACAGACATTTTTGAACCAACATTCAATCACTGAGAGAGTCCAAACAGGATTATGTATTTCTGGCTTCTCGGGGAAAACTGGAAAATCTGGCAACATGGGTCCTAAATTCCTACATGTCAACAGTTGGCTGGAGCCCAGTGGCAGCCATTCCCTTCAGCTAGAACAAGAGGTTCTCTGGCCTGCCACACTCACACAATCCATTTCACTCACTGACTTTATCCGCAGATCCCTGAAGGCATTTCCATCTGACGCCTTGCTCAGAACCCCAGGTTGCGGGGAAGGGGGAAGAGGTCAGAGCTGCAGTCAGACATCTGGTACTCGCTAGCATTTAGATGGTGGTCAAAACCCTGGCTGTGGATGCCATCACGCAGAGACAAACTGGAAAGAGAAGTGGGTCAAGGAGGTCACCCAGAGTCATCAATTTTTTAGAGACAGAGGAAAAGAACTTCATGGAGGAGAGAGAAACTGGAATGGAACAAGTGAGCATGAAGTCTCAGGAGTTAAGGTAAGAGTTTGGAGTTAGAGGCAGTGTTCACCTGTGCTGAAGGCAAGAGGAGATCCAGGGAGAGAAGGGCCCAAAGGAAACATGACATTGGGAAATGAGTCGTGGGTGCCCTGGAGCTGCCTTGGTGGCACAACAAGGGAAGAAGCTGACGGAAATGAGCTGGATAGACGATGAGAGGAAAACGGACATGGTACACACAGATCGCTTAGTACACACAGATCATTCAGGTAAGAAAGGGAGGAGAGAGGATGAACAGAAGCTGGAGAGGTTAATGAGTCGAGGCATGAGCCTTTGGTAGGGTCAGAGAGACTTGGATGTCTTAAAGGGACAAAAGAAGCCAGTGGTGAGAGGAGGCTATAGAAGTTAAACTAAAGGGATAAAAAACAGAACTGAGTCCAAGAGGAAGGAGTGGGAGAACAGGTCATGCATCGGTCAGGCACAGATGCCTGGATTCACTGCACAAAGGACTCAGAGGCTGGAGGATCGGAGGTGAAGATGAAACCTGTTGGCAGATGAGGATGTTCAGAAATGTGAGAGCTATAAATGGACCTTTCACAAAGCAGGGACTTAATAACCTTTAAAAGGGATGCTCCAGGTGTTCACCCTTTCCTATTTAGGTACAAACGCCAAGATGGGGAGCCTGGGAAGGCTTAGTGCCACGTGCCCGGACCTACAAGCAGCAATGCTAGAGGGCAGAGTTGGCTTTCAAGCCCTAGAGCAGAAGGAAGGAGGTGCACACCGGATGACAGCACAGTGCTGGATCCACTCAGGTGCAGGCCCTGGTGGGGACGAACGTCTTGCCCTCTCCCAAAGGAGCTGCCATAACCAAGGCAGCAGTAAATTAACTCTACTCAGAGAGGCCAGGGGATGCCCAGCCCTCCCCCATAGGTATGTCAATCCATCCGCAGAAAAAGTTTCCATCTGCCTGATGCTGCACTTGATTCTGAAGCGCAAGACATGTTGGTGCCACCCTTACCCAAGGCCTTTAGGCTTCCTTTAGAGGAGGTATTGGCCAAAGCAATTTTTGGTGATTAGAAAGCATCTCACAGCATTTTTCTGAAGCAAGTTTCTATCCTGGGGAATCAGGCAGATTCTAAGGCAACTGCCCTGGAAGCCCATGGTTGGGGTCGAGGCTCTCACTGTGACAAAAAACCTTCCTGGTTTGGGGCTGCAGAGCTAAAACGGCTGCCCGAGGCCCTTAGCTCCGTAACGGCATCACGGGCCACATCCCATGATCATGGTGGAAGGTCTGAGGAGCAGGGAAAGTTTCCACAACACCACATGTGGGCCCTGGGCATCCAGTTTCAGATGTGATGGCCAAATTCTCATTGACTGTCACCTTAAAGTATGTTCACAGAGGACAGAGGTGAGAGGTGACTGAGTACCATCAACAAGGAATCCCCATGCCCACCAGTATTCTTCGCCTCTGCTCTCCCTTTTCCCACATTTTAATGTAACTTCCTAAGCATAATTAGTTGTGTCTTCTGTGTCTCATTTTATGGTGGAATTGCTATGAGGAAAAAAAACACCAAATAACTCCTTTAAAAAAAAAAATGCAAGAAGAGAAATATGATGCCCAGAAAGGCCAGTATCTTGATATTCAGCATCTCTAGAATAACTAAGATTTAGCTGATGTTGAAAATCTCCATGTCTTAAAGACTATCTCTGATCTTCAAAATAATAATCATCTGTTTACAGCCCATGCACTGGACAAACCAATATTCTTTAATTCCTTCTAAAAACAGAGGGCATTAAAACAGAATCAAGGTTCTAAGAGGGAGGCATGCTGGCATCATTTCATCCACTTCGAATTACGTGGTTAAACCCAGCATGCATCTCCCTAGAGGAGAAGTGGAGTCTTCTTGCAAGAACATGCTAAATGCCAATCTGTCAGAAACAATTTGGAGGTACTGAGTTACAGAGATGGAGAAGAGAACAGACCATCTCTTGAGGTCCCCATCTGCATAGAACAGTTCTGCCTCTTAGAGATGATGTACTCACTGTCCTTAATCAACTGCCCCTGCCTAACAGACACGGTGCCATCCATGTCGGGGACACAGCCATCCAGGTCTACGAGAAGCTTCTCTTTTCCTGGTAGAGCTGGATGCCCAGACAGACAATTGTAATATAACAGCATATTACAAGAATCAAAGGCTAAGGGGAACACACCCCAAACACCACCATTACTTATCTATTCATGTGAAGAGGGCACCATTAACAGCCAACCTCATGTACTACTGTAGGCGCTTAGGACTGGTTTCTCAATGAGCACAATGACCCTCTGAGGTAGGTGTCCTTATCTCGACACTCTGAGTGATGCCCAAAGTCACTAGAGTGACTTGGTCCAATTCCAAAGCCCTCGCTCTTTTTACACCAAGCAACATCTCAAGTGCGTGCCTGCGTGCTCAGTTGCTCAGTCGTGTTTAACTCTCTACAACCTCATGGACTGTAGCCCATCAGGCTCCTCTGTCCATGGGATTTCCCAGGCAATAATACTGGAATGGGTTCCCATTTCCTCCTCCAGTGGATCTCCCCAACCCAGGGATCTAACCTGCATCTCCTGCACTGGCCACCTGGGAATCCCAACATCTCAAGTACCATTTTTTAGATATAGCCTTTCCTGACTCTTTGTACTTCTGTTAAAGGCAACTACCTTCATCTGGAAAGACAGTCATTTGTCTACTTGTCAGTTTTATAGGACTACAAACTTCAAAGGGAGGAATGGCATCTCTTTATGTATTTTATGTGTGTATCGTTTTTTCTAGGTAAGGGGTGCCTCTCTGATGAGGTGATACTTAGGCAGATCCCAGAAAGAAATAAGGGCAATCCTGGAGGATGGGGAATGGGAGGGGGACATCTCAGCAGAGGGCATAGCCAATGCAAAGGCCCTTTATCAAGGGGCAGGATTGAGGAACAGAACCTCCACCTCCACACCCCTATCTTTCTGTCCCTCTTCCCTGCTTTAATTTTCTTCAAGGCATTTTTTTGCTCTTGACATCATGTGTATGAGTTTACCTGCTTACTGCCAACATCTCAACTAGACGTGAGCTCTAGGAGGACATGGACCTTATTTTCACCATTGCTCCTTAGAGCCTAGAGCCAGTCTGGCATATGCAGGGGACTATACATACTTGTTTAGAAACATATGAATAAATGCATAGAGTATTATACACATTTTAAAAACTGTTTATTTTTATTACGCACTTATCCTGTACTACCACTGAACTAAGTACTTTATATACACTATTGCATTTAATCCTCATGAAACCCCTATTCAGGTGTGTACTCTTGACTGCATTTTACAGGGGGTGAAACTGAGGTTAGATAAAGCTTGCTTATGGTGACTCAGCCAGTAAGTGGTGGAGCTGAGATATGAACCCAGATCTGATCCAAAAACCTGTAGCTTTTAACTAAAGCATTATTCTCCCACATGAGAATCCCAAACAAATGCTCATTGGATGACGTTAAATTATTCAGTGCAGAGGAAGGGGCAAGGTCAAAGACGATGGTATCCTAGAATTTGGAGAGCAGGTTAAAAGATGCCTCTTTCCTGTATGGAAGCTAAAAAGACCCAACATAAAAGATAGGAGGTTAGCTGAATGTGTGCATTTTCCTTCAGAAATTCATCCACATAAGAAATTATATCTAAGTGTGTGACTTCTAAAGTCTCTTAGGTTTCATGACTCAAGAGGAAGACACTGATTTCAACGTAGCAAATGGCAGAGAAGGTCAGACCTCAGAAACTGTCATACAATTAGGGGAGGAGAGCTATGATGACAAAGTTTTTGGTGACTCCAAGGAGAGACTGAACAGGGTAAGAAGACCCCAACAGAGTTTACTCGGGAGACCCTGCCTATGGTGGGTTGGAGAATTTTGCTCTGCTGCAAGGTCAATGACAAAGATGAAGCTCAAAGGTCTCTGTCCAGAACAGGTTAGATAAAATATCCCACCAAGTCTTACTAACTCCATTGCTTTGATTTCATGCTCACTAAGAGCAATCCAGCTCCTTTATACTGAGAATGCAATTCCCAGAAGCATAGCACAGGTTTTCTCCTCCCAGCTACATTGCTAAGTTAGCGCTCAGGCTGATGAGTCAAGCTCTGCTTCTAGTATGGGAGCTCCAAGCCTGCTCAGCCCTGACTGAATTTAACACGGGTTCCCCAGGCGGTAGGTCAGAGTGAGGCCCTGGGCTCAGACGTTGTCAGGCAGCAGTGGGGCCAGGTCTGCCTTCACTGCCTCTACTGGACAGGTCATGAGCATTCCTCTGTCCCACAGCTCCTGACCCCGGGTGAGAGCATGGCCACAGAAACAAGTTCACCGATCCTAGAATCTTGGTTGTCACTAAATAACACATCAGTCAGTTATTTTTTTTCTTCTTCTACCATAAATACAAGTTAGGTTTTCCAACATCAAGCCACCTTTCCCTCCTGACAAATGGTCACTACAGGCAGAAATTAGTGACAAACGGTCACTACAAACTCAGTTTGTGAGTTGAACATCAGTGTATTCACAAGCAACATTTCAAACCCTTACTGGTACTCTGGACTAGATACTAAACTTTAGATCTCTCAGTTTTGAAACGGAAAGGTGAAGAAAACATTTTATAAGGCATAATACTGAGTGATTTAGAAATTAATAATGAACCATGTTTTTGACTAGCTACTATGTATAGAAACTGTGCTATGCTTCTGGGAATTGCACTGGCCCCAGCACACTCTCAGAGGTGGCAGAACCAGCTGGGCTCACCTCAGGCTGAGTGTCTCCGCCCCAAAGACAGAGTGAGTGATTTGGCCTTGTCGGTTCTTTCAGGGTTTATTAGCCTCAAGGAGGGTCGGCCCCCTGAGCCTTGCGAAGCACCCCCAACCCACCCACACTGTCTCTCAAATTGACCAGAGCAGGCCTTGTAACTATCCAGCTGGGTGAGTCAGTCATCCTTCCAGATCTTCTGTCTGTTGACTACTCTTAATTGCAAACGCATTTTCTTACACCGTGCTCCAACTCAGGCAAACAGGAGACAGAAACACATGACAGCCCTCAACGTCAAGGGGCATCAAGGTGCTGGGAGCATGACCTGTTCTGTCCCAGGTGCTGAAAAAGAAGTAAGTACCTTCACTCAGCTCTTCTTTCCTCCAAACTGAAAGCAGCTCTGCTGACCTAACCTGAGCTACAACCACATGCCACATGGGCTCTACGGTTCCTGGCTTCTCTGAATCAACATCTACCTGGCTGGCACGAAGGCCTACCAATGTGGCAAAAACAGGCTGCCCTCTTCCTTCCTTTGAAGCATTTTAAGGTAAAACACATGTGATCCATCTAGCAGACAGCCCCTCAGACTCTCCCTCTGAGCCATTCCAATCTTCCATGGTTGCTTCCACTATGACCCAAGACAAACCCCTAACTGAGAGGCCTCTCACACTGGTCCCCGGGTGGTCACTCCAGGCTGCTTCCTCAGCTCAGAAAACAGCATCATGTGTCTCTCAAGACAGAAATAACCTGGGAATCAGCCTTGTGTGCTGTGCTAAGTCACTTAAGTCATGTCCAACTCTTTGCAACCCCATGGACTGTAGCCCATCACACTCCTCTGTCCATGGGATTTTCCAGGCAAGAATAATGGAGAGGGTTGCCATGCCCTCCTCCAAGGGATCTTCCTGACCCAGGGATCAAAACCACATCTCTTATGTCTCCTGCATTGGCAGGCAGGTTCTTTTCCACTGGCACCACCTGCAAAGCCCCAGGGAATCATCTTTGATCTCTGCTTTTCCCTCAATCCTACACGCTCCCCCTCATTCTACCTCCAAACCACATCAAAAACCAGTCCATCTCTCCCCATCTCCACTGTCCCTTCTTTAAGTTAAGCTATTGTCAACACTCACCTAAGGATCCTGAATAGCTCCTGACAGGTCTACCCACTTCCCCTCTTAGACTCTGGCACATGACTAGTCATTTCCAAATCCAGTCTCCTCTTCTTGGGGAGTTGAGAACATGACTATCCATACATTTCCTAGGCTCCCCTGTAGCTAGGTTGGCCATGTGACTCTTGACTTGCCTGTGAAATGTGAGTAGAAATGATGTGTACTACTTTTGCATCATTTGTTTAAAAGGAAACTGCTTGCCAGGATTTCCTCTCTGATCCTCTTTTTGGGAGACAAGGAGCTGCGGCAGCCTTGACCACATAGATGAACACAGCCACCTAGGGAAGGTGAACAAGAGAGGTGGTGGTTCAGGTCCAGGATGACCTTGTGGAGAAAAGCTGCCCCCGGGGCTGGATAACTCTGGCCAGTGTGTCAGGAAGACACTAGAGGATAGCATGACTAGAAGCAGAGAGATCAGTGTCAAGGCTATTGTAGAATCGAGGATGGAAGAGATACAGCTTTGACTAAGGTGCTGGTAGACTACTGAAGACTGTAATGTACCCAGATTCTGGATACAGATTATAAACACTATCAACTGAATTTCCTGGTAAATTCTACTGGGGGCACGAGATTAGAACTCAAGGACGACTCCCAGGTTCTGGGCCTGGGGAACTGGGAGGGTGGGTGACCCATGAGCTAGGATGGAGGGAGAATGAAGGTGGAGAATACCTGGAGAGGGTGCTCGGGAATTAAATTTTGAATCTGCTTAAGAGTAGAGGTTACCAGAGACTGAATCTGCAGTCAAGACTACTTGGATGTGAATCCTGACTCTGATGCGTAACCCTATGACAACAATCTAGTTACTTAAATCCTGAGAGCTTCGGTGTTCCCATCCACAATACAAGGACTAAGAATGGCCCCTATCTCACAAAGTTTATGAGGGAATGCACGCATTCCAGACTTTGTTTTGCACTCTTTTGTCTTCAAAAAGACTCAGAACTTCTGAGATCAGGAAGAAATCTTCCCTCATCTCTATGTCTGCTTATCCCATCTCAAATAACACTAAGCCCCCAAGATTCTGAAAGCAAAGATGTGGCTGTTTGCTATGGTCTGGGGACAGCTGTGAGGAAGCTTTCAGAGCAGCTGGTACAGGCATCTAACTAGAACATTCTCTTCACCTCAGATTCCTGGCAAAACAAGGCCTACAGTTAGAAGGGAAAGGTTTTAATTACAAGGCCACCTGTCCAGCCATCTGAAGCCAACCCCAGCCTTTGGCTGGTTCCCTGCAGGCATTGGGGCATTTAGGGGAATGGTGCTCAGAGTCCCTGATGTCTTTCACATTTCACAGCCCTGTATAATCAGGGAGAAAACCAACAGCTCTCAGAAACAGGCACCCATTACCGCTCCCCTTCCCCATCTGTTACTAAGAATGGAGACAGATAGCGAGGGTTTGAGTCATGGAGAGCCTGAATTCCATCCCCTCCTTTCCTAGGGTCAAGATGAGCTGGCCCTGAAACCAAATGATCTTATGCTCTCAAAGGTAAGTACATTTCTCTAATTCCCTCTCCAAATGAAGATAAGTGGTTTCTAAATTTTTGTTAATTGTCCACTGACATATTTAGACAGACAAATATATGAAAGACAAGCTGGCTATATTCAAACCTGTAAATTCAGAATCAGAATTAATAGAACCAGGAGTTGGTGATGCACAGGGAAGCCTGGTGTGCTGCAGTCCATGGGGTCACAAAGAGTTGGACACAACTGAGTAACTGAACTGAACTCTCAACACAAGGAGAAAGGAAGGGAGAAAAGGGAGAGAGGGAGGAAAGAGAAAAGAAAGTAAAAGTAATGACACATTTTCAGGGGTGTCAAACTTTGGGAGATTGTAGAGGACAGAGGAGCCTGGTGGGCTATATATATAGTCCATGGGGTCACAAAGAGTCAGACACAACTTAGTGACTGAACAACAACAACGTTATTTAAACCATGTATCAACATACAAAAAGTCAAATATTTCCAACTTCAGCTTTTTCTTTCTTAAAGCAATAGACAAAGGCCCCAGAACAAAGAACCCAAGAACAAAAGGTACCACCAGGATTAATTAAATTGCAGATGGTGGCAGAAACCAGTTTCATTATTCATTAAAACAGTTTTCATTTCCTCTAGGGCCCATAGCTGGACTACATTTCCCAATCTTCCTTGCAGTCAGTGTGACCATGTGACTGAGTTGTGGCCAGTGGAAAGGGAAGAAGTGATGGATGCCATTTCAGGCCTAATTCATTAAAAACTCCCATGGGTAATTTACCACGTTCTATCCCCTTCTGTTGGAGAAGGCAATGGCACCCCACTCCAGTACTCTTGCCTGGAAAATCCCATGGACGGAGGAGCCTGGTAGGCTGAAGTCCATGGGGTCGCTGAGAGTCAGACACAACTGAGCAACTTCACTTTCACTTTTCACTTTCATGCATTGGAGAAGGAAATGGCAACCCACTCCAGTGTTCTTGCCTGGAGAATCCCAGGGACGGAGGAGCCTGGTGGGCTGCTGTCTCTGGGGTAGCACAGAGTCGGACACGACTGAAGTGACTTTGTAGCAGCAGCAGCATCCCCTTCTGCGTGACCTTGGAAGCTACACGTTGAAGAGGGCAAAACCAGGAGATGGAAGGAACCTGGAAAACTGAAGTACTGCTTAGAGGAGCTGCATCTGCCGACCAGAGACATCTGGTAAAAAATAAACCTGTGCATAATAAGCCACTTTAATGCTTGTGTGTATCTGTTCACAGCAGCTGGTGCTCCATGAACTAATAAGCTCAGATCTTACCCATCTTCTTCAGAGAGCCTCACTTTGGCATTTGCAAATGCTGAGTTTTCATACGACCTTATCAAAGGTTATGAGTAAAGATCAGCAGACTAACTATAATCAACACTCACATTGGCCCTTTTGGTCTCAACTTCATGACTTAGCTAACTGAAAAGTGATGTTCTCATCAGGAATACATTATTCCAGAACAGTATGCACTAAGAACATGCTGTCATTTCTTTTAAAAGGAAGAAATTACAGCAAAGAAATTTAGCAAGATAAGAGTTCCTAAATAAATAACAGGCAGAAATTAAACAATCCATTAGTTTGCCATAATATCATAAAAAGTATTCCTTCTACTGATTAGCTTTGGGCTCCACAAGGGCAGAGACCATGTCCATCTTATTCAGTACTGCACCTCAGTGTGCACCTGGAATATAGCAGGCATTTGACAAATACCTGCCCGATGGATGAGAAAATTAAAGGATGAACTTGCCTCTGGATCACCTCTAAGGAAGAAGGAAACATCAATATTCCAGATAGGTTTGGAAGCTCTGAGCACAGGGCTGATCCATGCTTGGGGAAGCACCTAGACCTCAGCTAGGTGGCAGAGCCACATAAGCCACTAAAATGCCAGGCAGCTGTGTAGAGCTGCACTGTTCAAGCATGGCCCAGGGCAGAAGAAGGACCCTGGCATCCAAGAGAAACATCAATGCAGTAAAAAGAGTACAGCTGCAGGACCTAAGGAGGCTTTGAAAAGGGAAACATGAGATAAGGCAGCAGCCACCTACATGTCCAATGACTGAAGACTTAACAGAATGATGTACATTCCAGTAGATGCCAGCTGGACAGATGGCATCTGAGGACTCAATACACCACCTCGCAGATGCCTTGGCCCCAGTCTTCTAGCATTCAGAATGCTGCCTGGGGCCAAAGGGAGTATAATGGAGAGTGGAGATGGTATATGTGCAAGCAGATTGGGGAGCTCAGAATGGAAAGTGAGTTAGAGAGTTGCGTTAAACTGACATGGTGGCACTGGGAGTTATACCTGCCCTACAGGCTTGAAGAGTTAAGATCAGTGCTAATATAGCCATGCTAAAAGACAGAGGACATCACAGTCGGTAGAAACTAAGGAGAGCTATGGAGCTGGGGAGCCATGGGACACTTTCGGAAGAAGGTGAAAGGTGAGCAGGGGTCTTGAACTGGAAGAATTTTGAGTGGTGGAGATGTGAAATCATGAGCTGGAGAGAAACGCATCTAAGAAATGGGAACACAAAAGAAAGACTCTGAGGCAGGGAAAGCTTCATATAAAATGATGACTTGTATGACTTGTCTACAGCTCAGAGTATAATACAGGTGAGAGGCTGATGTCAGTGACATAATGGACAGCCTTAAAGACAGATCAAGGAGTCTGACTGCCTCATGGTAGGTAACAGGGAAACATACACGGTGACTGAAGAGTGGATGATATGATCACACTTGTGCCTTAAGAACACGGAACTTGCAAGGATCCCCTGAAAGAAAGACAGTCCAGGGAGGAGGCAACAGCCAGCACTCAGATGAGGGGCCTGCAGTGCTCGGGGAGCTGTAGGAATCAAGAAGATCTTAATGGAGATAGATTGGGTCTATTTTGCAGAACTGAAGCAGGAGAGAGGTAGGAAGGCATTAAAGATCATTACAAGGTCTGTCTGGGGAAACGGAGCACTCAGGAGAGGCCAAGCAGCACTTTAGAGAGGCCAGGGTTTAGGCCGAGAATAGAACACCTACGTTGGAAATATGGACTTGGATCTCAGAAGGAGGGAGAAATACCAATATGTGGTGTTAGCTGTCAGAGCTGGAAGGAACTTTATAGATCCCCTTGTTCAATGGCTAATTTGTATCTGACTGCAACCCCACGGACTGCAGCACGTCAGGCTTCCCTGCCCTTCACTATCTCCCAGTTTGCTCAAATTCATGTTCATTGAGTCAATGATGCCATCCAACCATCTCCTCCTCTGCCACCCCCTTTCTCCTCCTGGCCTCAATCTTTCCCAGCACCCCAGGGTCTCTTCCAGTGAGTTGGCTCTTTGTATCAGGTGGCCAAAGTACTGGCGCTTCAGATCCCCTAGACCACTGTTTCTTAAACCTTAGAAGTATGTGAATTTCACCTCAGTTAAAAAAAAGAATAAATGACCCCCAAAGTATATCAGTAATTGAGGATCCTCTTAAAATGTAAATTCTGAGTCAGAAGGTCTGGGGTCAGGCCTGCAATTCTGCATTTCTAACAAGCTGTCAGGGAACACTGATGCTGCTGGTCCAGGGACCACACTTTGAACAGCGAAGGATCAAACCAGTATTTACCCAAGTATGATATGTACATGTCTGACGGCACATACAGAGATTTTAGGTGAGTCATAAACATTCTATTTTAAGATCTACACAGATTTTCACTTACGTTTGTGATGTGAAGCTTCCCTTAAATGCATTTCAGGATTAAAAAGTTAACTTGAAGAAAACAGTAATAAATAACAAGAGAGGAGGCATGCATAAGTGGTAAAAATTAGGCAGGGGGCCTGCAATTACTGAAGTCTTGAGGAATGCTTGTAGGAAGCATCTGAGGGTGCTTGAACTTGTAGGAAGAGAAAGAAATTCCAGTTTAGAATCAACAGTGGCAATGCAAGAGGGAGAAGCATTGCTTGATGGAGCAAGGTGACTAACAGCGAAGGTGACTGAGCCCATGAGCCCAGCACTGACCTGGAGCATGCCATATACTCTGCACAACAGCCCAGTGAGGTCACTGTCAGGGTTATCCCTGGTGTCCAGATGAGGACACCGTGACTCAGGGAGGCTGTCCAATGTCAAACAGCTAGTAAGTTCTAGAGCCAGGACTTGAATCCAGGGCCGGAGGACTCCTTTCTCTCCATCACACCACAGCCCAATCCAGCAGGCTGGCTGCTTCTACAACATGCTCCTCCTTCCAATGCTGCTGCTGCTCATTTTCTTCTTTAAAAAATGCTACATGGCATGCAGGGTCTTAGTTTCCAGAGCAGGAACCAAACCTGCGTTCTCTGCAGTGGAAGTACTAGACATGCAAGAGTCTTCACCACTGAACCGCCAAGAAGTCCCACTGCTCATTTTCTACTGATGCAGCTCAGTGTAACCTTGTTGCATTAATGCCAGCAAGAATGATGTGATTTCCAATTCACTGAATTCTTTTTAGAAATCACGGACTGTCATTCCCATTTTCAAGAAGACAGACCGAGGCTAACAAGGGTCACACTGACAGAACTCAGAACTTAGGTCTCCCTGACTCTAGATTCAAAGCTCTTCCAACAAACCTACCCCAAAACTCCACTTCTTCTGGGTGTAACTGTTGTTAAAAAGAAGACTTCCTTCCCCTGACTGGAGTGGCTCCCTAGCATTTGCCAAACACATGTCCTCCACATTACTCTCTGTCGTGGTGGACACATGACACCATTTAAACCAATTCAAACTTTAACCTATAATCTTGGTGTCAGTTGGTGGCTAATAGCTGCCTTGTAACTTTAATCGGTGCACCAGATCTCCGGCAGGTGCAGACAAGCCACAAAGAAACCCACTTTGGATCTTTGCATGCTGGAACCATCCCTAGATTATAAACCAAACCACATGCAGTATCAGGCCCTTAGTTCTATTGAGAATGCTACTAAGATTTGTTTTTTTAAACCAACCTTTGTTTTAGCTGTTACAGAAAGGAAAGATACTTTAAATAGCTCTTATAGAGTGGCTAGTAAATAATTATTCTAACCCAAGATCTATTCATACAGCATCTCAACCCAAACCTGGAACACTGTTAGTTTTCGAGGAGAAGGCATTCTAAAAGCAAGGATATAAGTGTGAGACAAATAACATCTACTCTAGATTCTGGCCTTAATTCCCTCTAATTTATGTTAAATATGGTATTTTAAACAATCACTAGTTTTCTCTTCAAAGGACTTCCATCTAGAAGCCAGACTTTCTGACTTTGCTTTCTTGTCAATTCCTACAACTGCCCCTTCCCACCCCGCTTTCTTTTCCCTGTTGTCTGGTTCAATGCTACTTTATCCAAATGCTTTCATCTCTTGCATTCTGTTCAGGGCACCATGATGCAAGCACAAACTCTTCCTGTCTCCTTCAATCCAGACCCCATTCACCCAGATTGACGCATCTTAGTTGGCAACTGTCTGTCCAGCGCCCACGGGCAAGTACAGGGTTTGTGCACACGGAGTTTGAAGGAGTGAGAGTAACACGACCTCATGATGGGATTGGCAGGGACACAGCAAAACCCAAGCCCTGCCACAAACCAGCCACTGTCCCCACAAGGCTCCTGGCGGGGAAAGGGCACACAGAGAACAAAGCAAGGCCAAGCAACACTTTATTACTGGCTGGGGTTGGCCTTGGGCTCTGAGAAGAACTCCAATAAGAAGAGCTGGGCTATGCCCTCCCAACTAGAGCGAGCTGAGCATGAGGGACCATCCTGAACATTCACTGCCTCTGACAAGAGCCAGCCACCACCATGACACATGAGGCAGAAAGCAAGCAGGGAATTGGGGTGACGGACCCCATGCTTAGAGTGGAGTAAGCCCAGGCCACCTACCCAGATTCCCTCTAGCCAAGGGAGAGGGAGTGAATGCACTGGAGGGAAGGACCAAGAAAGAATGAAAGGGCAAAACTAACACAATATTGTAAAGTTTTAAAATAAAATTTAAAAAATAAATAAAAAAAAAGAATCAAAGGGCAGAGAGATAAAAGAGCAAGAAGATGGAAAAAGACAGCCAGGCCTTCTCCCAGTGAGCATAGGCCTCAAGCCAAATGACTGTGCACAAGTTCAGTTGACTTCCATCTAAAAGAGCCAACAGGGCAGGAGCAGACCTGTCTCCTAGCCCCCAAGTAGCATAGTGACAACACAGGAAACAAAGTCTCTTGCAGGGACAGCACCTGGACCCTTAGGGTTCCAGCCACATGAAGCAACAGAGAGGCCCTTCTGAGGTTAGGTGGGCCTTCCAGGGGCTGAAACGCTCCAGACTCTTCCCTCTACCCCTTCCACACATGTTTTCACCTGCTCCTATGGGTGTGGTACCAGTGGGTATCAACGTTTCTCCTCACCTCCACACTGGAGAGCCTGGTGGCAAAACACACGAGCTGAGACAGACCTTGTCTGACCTTCCTTCTTCCAGGACATGTTCTTCAAGCAAATCGAGGCCCTTGGTAATGCAAGGTAGGAGGGAACACGTCTGGTGGTTGACAGCCCAGAATCTGGAGTCATACTAGTGGGGTTCAAACCCCAGCTCTGCTACTTACTAGCTGGTGACCTCAAGTAAGCCATCAGAGTCTTAAGATTCCTCATCTAGGAAACAGGGGTGCTATGGGAGCAACATCACAGACAGTGTGAAGATCACAATCCAAAGAAGATACTGAGCGCAGGGCCAAGCACATAGTGAGCATGGAGTACACACTGTCTACCCTACTGCTACTACAATAATACTTGCTATCATCATTCAGTTCAGTTCAGTTGCTCAGTCGTGTCCGACTCTTTGCAAACCCATGAATCGCAGCACGCCAGGCCTCCCTGTCCATCACCAACTCCCGGAGTTCACTCAGACTCATGTCCATCGAGTCAGTGATGCCATCCAACAATCTCACACTCTGTCGTCCCCTTCTCCTCTTGCCCCCAATCCCTCCCAGCATCACAGTCTTTTCCAATGAGTCAACTCTTCACATGAGGTGGCCAAAGTACTGGAGTTTCAGCTTCAGCATCAGTCCTTCCAAAGAAATCCCAGGGCAGATCTCCTTCAGAATGGACTAGTTGGATCTCCTTGCAGTCCAAGGGACTCTCAAGAGTCTTCTCCAACACCACAGTTCAAAAGCATCAATTCTTCAGCTTTCTTCACAGTCCAACTCTCACATCCATACATGACCACAGGAAAAACCATAGCCTTGACTAGATGGACCTTTGTTGGCAAAGTAATGTCTCTGCTTTTGAATATGCTATCTAGGTTGGTCATAACTTTCCTTCCAAGGAGTAAGCGTCTTTTAATTTCATGGCTGCAGTCACCATCCGCAGTGATTTTGGAGCCCAAAAAAATAAAGTCTGACACTGTTTCCACTATTTCCCCGTCTATTTCCCATGAAGTGATGGGACCGGATGCCATGATCTTCGTTTTCTGAACGTTGAGCTTTAAGCCAACTTTTTCACTCTCCACTTTCACTTTCATGAAGAGGCTTTTTAGTTCCTCTTCACTTTCTGCCATAAGGGTGCTGTCATCTGCATATCTGAGGTTATTGATATTTCTCCCGGCAATCTTCATTCCAGCTTGTGCTTCTTCCAGTCCAGCGTTTCTCATGATGTACTCTGCATATAAGTTAAATAAGCAGGGTGACAATATATAGCCTTGACGTACTCCTTTTCCTATTTGGAACCAGTCTGTTGTTCCACGTCCAGTTCTAACTCTTGCTTCCTGATCTGTATACAAATTTCTCAAGAGGCAGGTCAGGTGGTTTGGTATTCCCATCTCTTTCAGAATTTTCCACAGTTTATTGTGATCCACAGTCAAAGGCTTTGGCATAGTCAATAAAGCAGAAATAGATGTTTTTCTGGAACTGTCTTGCTTTTTCCATGATCCAGCAGATGTTGGCAATTTGATCTCTGGTTCCTCTGCCTCTTCTAAAACCAGCTTGGACATCTGGAAGTTCACAGTTCACGTATTACTAAAGCCTGGCTTGGAGAATTTTGAGCATTACTTTACTAGAGTATGAGATGAGTGCAATTGTGCGGTAGTTTGAGCATTCTTTGGCACTGCCTTTCTTTGGCATTGAAATGGAAACTGTCCTTTTCCAGTCCTGTGGCCACTGCTGAGTTTTCCAAATTTGCTGGCATATTGAGTGCAGCACTTGCACAGCATCATCTTTCAGGATTTGAAATAGCTCAACTGGAATTCCATCACCTCCACTAGCTTTGTTCATAGTGATGCTTTCTAAGGCCCACTTGACTTCACATTCCAGGATGTCTGGCTCTAGGTGAGTGATCACACCAATTATCTGGGTTGTGAAGATCTTTTTTGTATAGTTCTTCTGTGTATTCCTGCCACCTCTTCTTAATATCTTCTGCTTCTGTTAGGTCCATACCATTTCTATCCTTTATCGAGCCCATCTTTGCATGAAATGTTCCCTTGGTATCTCTAATTTTCTTGAAGAGATCTTTAGTCTTTCCCATTCTGTGGTTTTCCTCTATTTCTTTATCATCATTATTACTGCATAATTGCTTCACTCTACTCTGCATGGCTTCCACAGGGCGAGGAGATCCCTGCCTCCCTCCTCCTTGTTCCCTTGGCTTCTCCACAGTTGACGACCCCTGTCCACCAAGGTGAATTCCAAGTCCTTCCTCCCATGGAGACAGACTCACTCACGTGGTGCTCTGGGGTACACAGTGCTCTTCAAAGACCACACAGGTAATGGGCTGAGCTCCCTGATGGTTTCTGTGTGAGTGGACATGACCATGAAGTTCCTGCCCAGCTACCCAAACCGAATGCCCAGCTCACCTCTTTGCCTCCCCATTCCCACTGAATTCTATGAATCTCTTTGAAGGGAGAAACACAGGTCTGCTAATAAGCCTTCTCCTAGTTCACATACTTACGGACTTACCTCCTATGAATACTCTGGTAGTCATTATAGGGTTTGGAGAAACATTGTAAGCAGAATTGTTAAAAATAGTAACAGAACAGAAATTTCTACCTTAAACAAATCATTCCAACAGATGGGACTTAAAGCATTTATTATCCTTCTCTGGTCTGGGACTTTTCAAATACCGCATTTTCAGCCGGCCAGACTGGGAGCGATTTGATAGTACCTCTCTGACCAATTACATACTAATTAAAAGCCCTCAGTGTGGGCTGAGGGGGGGCAGTTTTGCATATGGACTTTAATTACTGGGCCCTAGTTTTGCCAAGAAAACACAAAGGGCTTTTCTGGCTGGATGCTAAGGCTTAGAATGAACATATGGCCTGTGTGGGAGGGTGAAGAGTGTAATCCTAAACAGGAAGTGGAGGATCCCCACCCCCAACACACACACTGTCCCGTAATCTCCTGAAACTATGTACCAGGGTTACACAAAATCCCTGGTCAGCCCATGGAATAAACGTCATGCCGAGTGGGTGGTGAGCTGCCACCCTTGACCCCTCATTCCATCCCAGAGCTGCTTCTGGACTGGAAGTCCTTCTTGCCCCTCTGACCTCTTCCTGTTTTTTGGGATCAGAACCTCAGGTCTCTCCCTAGGTTTTACTGAGCCCAGGGTAGAGAAGTATTAATTTTTGCTCACCAGAATCCATTCTGTCATCTCCTGGTTATGCTGTCCCAAGCTTCCCATATGACATAAGGAACACATGGCCCAGTCCTGATCAATCAGCACAATATAATCCCTCCGATCACAGCATCTGACTCAAGGATGGGCATCTGACCCAAACTAGTACAATCGGTATGACTTGCAGGATGTGCATGGGAGCTCCTGCTTGGGTAGACATACTCCATAGCCAAACTGGAGGTGGATATGTGATGAGTGTGAAGCTGTGGCAGTCACCTTGTGGCCACAGGGAAGAGCAGCTCTGAAAATGGAAACAAACCATACAAAGCAGAACTAAAAGAAAGAAAGACAGAACTCAGAACACTATGATAGCACCTGAGGTTCTGGATACAGCCATTCCTAAATGAATCTACTCACAACCTTTTGGTACTGGGAGCCAATAAATTACTTTCATGGTTAAGCTGGCTTCGGTTAGGCTTCCTATCAACTTGCAAAAAAAATAAGTGACCTATCTGGTAGAAATAAGATTGGGAGGCAAGACGTTAAAAGAACCACCACCACTACCATCCAATCCTACAGGAATCCAGCCCGCAAAAAATATACTTGCTACAGCCTCAGTGGAACTGCATGGATCTTGGTGCCCTGATTTTAGGAGAGACCTTGTGGACAAGGCATCTTTTTAAGCCATCTTTTCTGTCTTTCTCTAAACAGGTATGTAGTACCTGATGGTACAGAGAGGAAATACAAGACTCAGGAAGCAAGAGACAAACTCTTCTCATTGCTATCTCAGTGCTGTGTATGTACCGTTGTTCAGTAAAACTCTGAATGAGCGTTACAGGCCCAGTTCCCAATAACCACTCCTTAAAACATGCAGCTCATGAGTCTTCTTTCTGTATGGCCAATATCTCTGGCAACAAACGCTTTAGTGGATTACTTTTAGTTCCTACAATCATCTCTTTCTCCATCCTTTTCTCTTTCTTTACATGACATCAGCCTGGCATTTCTTTCTATTCCCCATTTTGCCCTTCTAGTTGCTCAAAACCTCTACTTCTTAATTGAAAATAATGACATTACCTTTAGGCACTTAATAATCCACCCTTTACACAACTTGTCTATACTTTAATTCTACCTCAAATCATGAGTTATCTAACATCCTCACCCATCCTTTACCTCTACTCACAAGCATAGTGATTGCCTTAGAGTTGCAAGTGCTCTTCACAATAGCCAAGGCACAGAAATAACCTAAACGGCCACTGACAGATGAATGGATAAAAAATTGTACATATATACGATGGAATATTATCCAGTCCTTAAAAAAGAGAATATAATCATGCCATTTGCAGCAACATGGACAGACCCAGAAATTATCATACTAAGTGAAGTCAGAGAGAAAAAGACAAATACCATATGATATCACTTGTCTATGGAAACTAAAATATGACACACGTGAACCTCTCCACAAAACAGACTTATAGGGATCAGACTTGTGCTGGCAAGAGGGAGAGGGGGAGTGTGAGATGGGCTGAGAGTCTGGGATCAGCAGATGCAAACGACCTTATACAGAGAAAATGGATAAACAACAAGGTCCTACTGTACAGCACAGAGAATTATAGGTAACATCCCGAGGAAACCATAATGGAAAAGAAAAAGCAAGTGTGTGTGTGTGTGTGTGTGTGCAATTGAATCGCCTTGCTGTACAGCAGAAATGAACACAATGCTATAAATCAACTACACTTCAATAAGATAAATAAATTTATAAAACAGTTGCAAATTTCTACCCTCTGTCCCCAGAAAACACACACGTACAAACTAAAATCAACTTCTCACAACTGAGTTACCAACATCTGGTCAAGAGGTATTTCTTCCTAGGATCTTATCTCAAAGCCATCTGAAATATTTTTATTCAGGATGATAAATGATAATAGCAGAAGATAAATCTAAGCATCTATTCATTGTCAGCTCCTTATACAACATTATCAGTCACTTAAACTTCCTGAGACTAACTTCCCCCTGTTTCTATAAGAGATTAATGCATCTGCCAGTGTGTAATGTTAGCCGAGTTCTGGTAACACACAGATGGAAAGCTTCATGTAAACATTAAGTGAGGTTACTACTCTCTGGAACCTGGTATGCCATTGGCAGCCCGTAAGAATTATAATTATTATTTTTATATTCCTTTCAGAGCATCTTAGGAACTACAGATCTTCAGATGAAAAAAAAAAGGCTGTGGAATTTCAAATGAGATTCACAAATTCATTTGTTCTTTAATCCAAGTAGAACCTTTTACTAGAACTTTGGGCTAACAAGGGAGGAAGTCAATTCAGGATATAAAATAAACAGGTGATACCTTGAATTTCTCTCGCCTCC
Organism: Bos taurus; assembly: GCF_002263795.3. NCBI lineage: Eukaryota > Metazoa > Chordata > Mammalia > Artiodactyla > Bovidae > Bos > Bos taurus. The sequence goes on along the minus strand of NC_037334.1, from coordinate 53,487,557 downwards.
CTTTTGCCAAAACCAGCCACTGCTCACACATGTTATTTGATTATCACTGTCCTCTTTTACTGAAAGCTTTTCTGGGGCAAGAAATACAAATTAAAGAAAAATTTAAAGACATTTGCTATGGATACAAAGATCATTTCCCTAGAAATCTTTTTTCTTACTGTCCAGCTTCAAAACTTGAATTCATTGTAGGAACTGACAATCCACCTTTTCCAACCTTCCTTCCTTCCTCTATCAGGGGACAAAGCTGGGCCTCTTCTCATTGCTGCTTTTTCCCTTTCTCTCTAGGCCAGCACCCCCGCCCCCTACCCTGGATCCCAAGGGTATGGGATCTGGCTTCGTGAGGCCACCAAGGGGACAGAAGACACATCCTGAAAGGTACGGGGTTGAGCTCCTAGTAGGGTGACTCACCAACGAGAAACAGAGGTCAGGAAGGGTGGGGAGAGAGCCAGTCTCCCCAATATCCACTGCCCTGCAACTACGGTGAGGTGCCATTCCTCCCAAAAACTGCCTGCAGCAGCCTCCACGCTGAGCCACCTGCTTGCTTCTCCGTGGCTTACTCTGAAATCGTGGCCAACATGAGAATTCCACGTGTCCTACTGCATCTCCTCCTCTTCTCCTCCCACTCTTGGGAGTCTGATACAGCCTAAGTGCCTCAGCCCCTAACTCAAGACTCTGCTTTCAACAGGGCCAGGCTAAGACGTTTATCTTCTCTAATTCAGCATTTCTCAAGGCGTGATATGCAAACTGGGCTTCCCAGGTGGCTCAGTGCTAAGGAATCCACCTGCCAATGCAGGAGATGCGGGTTCAATCCCTGCATCAGGGATCCCCTGGAGGAAGAAACAGCAACTCACTCTAGTATTACTGTCTGGGAAATCCCATGGACAGAGGAGCCTGGTGGGCTATAGTCCATGGGGTCCCAGAGAGTCAGACACAACTGAGCATGCACGCATGAGGTGCAGACCACCTACATCAGAATCCTCTGGGGTACTTGCTAAAAACGCAGATTCCAGGCCCACTGCAAAAATCCAGACTCAGCAGGTCTGGAATGGGGCTAGAAATCTATAGTATTAAGCCCTACAAGTGACTCAAACACCCTAAAATATGAAGACCAGTGGTCCAAGTTTCTCCAGTGTCCCCAGCACTGCTAACAGGATGTTCTGGACACCCAAGGCAGACCCCTGGACTTCTTCCCCTTTCTCCCATATTCTCACTGAGTCCTGCCGATCTCTGCCAACCCTGGCTCCCACATCCGGCCTTCCTTTTTCAGTCCCACTGGGCCCCCATTTGGGGTTCATCTCCTTGGGCCCAAAATTTCATCAAAGACTCCTGAATGTTCTCTCCAAGTACTTTCTTCCAAACTTGGACTGAAAAACGGAACTCAGGCTGCATGCTTCCAGAGCACCTGGAGAAATTTAGTACAGAAGCGGGCACTCTAATGCTGTCCTGGATACACGGAGTCCCTGAGGCATGGGCCTTCACTCAGGTAGAAGCAGGCCTCTGCTAGACGAGCGCTCCTGCCCACGTGCAGGACTTCATTCTTCTGTCGTCGCTACACTCAGTCTGCCGATCCTGACAAGGTGGGCTGTGAGGACCCGTGACAGGACCAGCCCATCTATCCCCAGGTAACCCCCTATCTAACAGGGCACACTATACAGAGTGGCTGCTGTACCCAGGCTGCCGACAGCCCGGGTAACAGGGATAAAATTCCCTCCTTTTTCTTCTCTGTCTCCTTTTCAATCCTCCCATTCCTGTGTTACCCAATTCCCTCTTCTTACTGATAAACACTCAACCAGAGCTTGAGCCCTCTCCTCTGCTCCCTTTGGCTTGACTTTGGCTAAAATCCATTTGATTGCACCTGTGCTCTGTTTATTCCCTTCTCCACGTGCCTATTCTCTGTGAGTTAAGAAAGTGAAGTAAAAATGTCCTTCTTTATCACAAGGACACAAAGTGAAATTGTATTGCTTAACTGTGATATTATAGCTAACACTTGTTAAGCATTTACCAGGTATTACCTAGTTTAGTCCTCTCGACAGTCCTAATAGGTAGGTACCATTTTTACCCATCTGTACCAGTGAGGAAACGAGGCTTACAGAAATGATGACTTGCCCACAGGAAGTGCTAGAGTTTGATCTTAACCATCCTGGTAAGATCTTTCTGTACTACCTGGTGATGAATGATGGTTTTCCCCACTTCAGGTACCCAGAAGGGATGCCCCATGCTGAACAACCATCCCCAAGTCCAAGTTCAAGACTGATATAAGTTGACCCACCCAGATAGCAGGTTACCAGCTTCATAATCCTATTACTTGATCAACTCTTTGGTTTTTGCTGATCTAACTTTCAGTCTCATTTACCACATATTTCAGCCACATCAAGCAGACATTTCTGAATAATATACAGTCTTTGTGTTTGGCTCGCCTTACAAGAATTCTTGCCACATCAAGCCAGCAGCTCATTTCCCCCCAATATTCTTCCACAAATATTATGCACTCCATCCCCCTAAAACCCTGCATGCACCCTCTTTCATCCTAGCATCTAAACCACTACAGAAATGTGTCTCAGAGCCATCCCCAGTGACTCACAGTCCCCATGACAGGATCTCTGTGAGGACTTGACAGTTTCTCCTTTGAAATCGCCTTCCAAAAACTAATTAGCCCTCAGTCTCCTAGTGAACTCATCTCTCTTCTTTGCAACTCTGTGTGGACTCTCTATTTCCTTCTCTTGCCTCTGTCTTTGTCCTTCTGAGCCTTTACAACCAACCGAGATCTGAGCCAAGGGACGAGGTTAATTACTTGGCTTTTGCATGACACTTGCTTCATCAAGGCGTGGGGCAAGCCCCTATTTTCACAAAAGGCCCAAGGCATCTCATGATGCTCCTGCTTCCCCTTCTGGGATCCTAAGGAGATAGTAGTTGTCTACCAACCCAAGCTTAATTGAACCTCTAATTCAAGCTTGGCTTTCCAGCTGCCTCCCTCTCCCCAAGCCTGCACATCTGGAATCATTCACAAAGTGGTGGTTGAAATTTCCACTAATTCACATGGAATGCTAGGGAAGGAGGCCACTGGGAGGCCCTCGGCTTTCCCGAGGTCCCAGGCAAGTTGTTCTATCCTAAGAAACGCATGCTTCCACAAACATCCAAGAACATGCCCACTGCAGGCAGAGCATGAACCAGGGCACTTCCCAGGGGCAGCCCAGCTCTGGATGTGGTGGCCCTGACGCAGGTGCAGACATCACAGAGCCTGGACTGACGTGCGGCACCTCCAAATCCTTATGCTAAAACCCTAAAGCTGGATGTGACTGTATCTGAAGATAAGATCCTTAGGAGGTAATGAAGGTTAAATGAAACCATAGGGTGGGGCCCTAATCCAACAGGACTGCAGCCTTCTAAGAAGAGGAAGAGAGCTCTCAATCTCTGTCTCCCCCAGCCATGTGAGGACATAACCAGAAGGCAGCCATCTATAAGCCAGGAAGAGTTCTCACTGGAAACCAACCATGCTGGCACCTTGATCTTGGACTTCCTAGCATTCAGAGATGTGAGAAATAAATGTTTTTGTTGTTTAAGTCACCCAGCCTGTGGTATTTAATTATGGCAGCCTGAGCTAATTAACAAAAACAGCAAGTTCTCCTGTACCTATCCAGTCACTGTGGTTCACAAGAAAAACCAGGAATCCAGGCCCTTACCTTCCTCATCTGACCAGAGAGGGTAAAAAAGTCAGGGACTGCAGCAAGGTAACTGGGAGAAACACATGTGAAAACTGACCCATTCATTCACCAATAAGCATTTATGGAATGACTACTGTGCGCAATTATAAACACTTTCAAATACAATATATTCATATTTATTTATAAACACAGGAAAGATCTGGCAAGATAGGCATTAAATGGATAGTGTCATCGTCCTTGGGGTGGTGGCTGGGGGAAGGGACATGGAGGATGAAGAGGGACTCTTAACAATGTAAAATTGTTTTAATTGTTCATCTTATAAAAGAGAATCACAAGAGGTTGCAAATATCTGCTGAATGAGGAAGAAAGGCAGGATGCAAGGCCTAGTGGGTCCATGTTTCCTGTTGGATAGGCAGTCCTACTCCCCAGGGCTTTTCTCTGGGGCCTGGGGGTGTAATGGCTTTGACAGTTCTCAGGGCTTGTCTGTTTTATTGATGGCTGCATCCCTAGAACCCAGCAAGCTGTTTCTGGCACATAAATAAAGGGCCCCGCACTGGCTGCTTGGGTGCATCAGCAGCCAGAGTCTCACAGGAAAGTTCTGTGGAGATTCTAACCCTAGCCAGGAGACTGAGTCGAAGCCTCAGGAAATATCTGGGATGATGTCTGTGGAATAAGGCCAGGGTGTGGAGCAAATGGAGATTCTGCAAAACAGAAGCTGAGATGGTTCAAGGTGGCGCATGCTCCAGGAGAAAAGTCAGAGAGACCAGAGTTCTGGAAGTAGAGTTTAACAGCCCAGCCCTTTCATGGGACACTAATGTCCCTGACAAGCAAGCACTCACCCTGTGCCATCAGACCACCAAGGCCCACAGGTTCCCATGTGCTCCTACAGAGACCCTGCCCTCCCAAACATGTTGGAGTCTAGAACAGAAACGGCTTGTCGCGATACCACAGTGGGCTCAGGCCAGCCTGAAGCTGCAGAGCACAGGCTCTAGCTCTGTGCTGCCTGGAGTCAGATCCCGGCTCCATCAACTAACTGAAGTTAGCTGACTGACTAACTTCTGTGCTCAAGTGTCCCCACATGTAAAACAATAATGTTGCCCAAGTAAGTACCTTTCTCTATGGAAAACACTTAGAATGGTGCCTGGTCTTGGGAGAGGGGCAGGGGGTGAGTAAAACTCAGATTGGTCTGAAGGTAGCCAAGTGAAGTCACGTAACTTCACTCGTACAGAACCCATCATCCCAACTCTGAAAAATCAGCTGCATTAAAATCTACATTTGATACATCGCTGTGATGGTCTTTAGAGGTGTTAACTTGGTTAGACTCGATGACAAGGATAGAAAAGGGCAGAGGCCAGTGTGTGGTGCGCACACCCCACCCCCCCACCCCCGCAACAATTTAGTCACTAAGGTAAGTAATTTTTGTGAAGGCATTTTACAGATGTGATCAAAGGCTCCATTCCGTTGACATCAAGGAGGGATGATTATCCTCAAAGGGTCCAGCCTAATCAGGTGATCCCTTAAAAGGGACTGAGCTTTTTGTGGAGAAAAAGACTTCAACAGCAGCTAGATCTACAGTTGCTTTGCTGGATTTTCCTTTTACAGCTGCCTGTGGGCCACAGCTTCCACCCTGCCCATGGAGGTCCAGCTGGCTTCTCATCTTGCCTTCTTGATGGCTTTCCCTACAAGTTTGGGGCTCACACAGCCAACCTGCACAATTACATAAGCCTTGTAATATATCTATTAGAACAGACATCTCCTACTGGGTTATGCTTCTCTGGTTGAGTCCTGGCTGATATAATCACTTCCCACAGAGTAAACCTGGGGATGTAATGAACCACTTCCCATTTTCCGTATCAAGCACTGTTGAGAATCAAGAGGCTGAATGTGAGCACCAGAATGCAGTTGGTTCTTTTTATTCATAGGAGTTCGGTTCCAGACAGTGATCATGAACACTGAATTAGGAAAGCAAGCCATGGTTCCTAAGGGAAAGAGATGGTTAGGTTCCTGTGAGCCTCTTCATATTTCATCAACTGATCAATATGTTCTTTGTTTTATGTGTGCTTCTCTTTAAAACCTTATTTAATATGTACAATTGATTAACAGTGAACTCATGGCCAACAGCACTGCAACTCATGCCTGAAGAAGTTTATCTGACACACCTATCTTCTCCAAAAGTCATACTGCAGTCTTCTTGCACTTAGCAACACTAGCTGGCACTTCCAGAGTGTCCTGGGGGTCTATTTTACACAGCATAATCACAAAGAAAAAAACACCAAAGATGTGAAAAATGTGGCACAAAACAGAATGTGAAAAGGACACGTTTACCGCACAAGAGCTGAAAAGAAGGCAAAGCGTCATCTTGTTCCACCTCCACTGGGAACATTCACATCAGGGGACTCTCTGTTCTCCACTCTGAGCATGTCCCAAATAACCACAAAAGCATGACCAGCATTGATTTGGGGTTGCAAATTTTAGTGAGTAGGTGAAACTGAAACTACCATATCTGTGAATAATAAGAATTTTCTCTCCTTTCAAACCCTTAAAAGTATGTTTGTTGTTTGTTTTCTCTTCCACTCCAGGCATGAATTTCTCAGGCTTGAATCCACCTTCATCCTCACACACTCTTGTATTTTGTCCTCATTTTCTGCCCTCGCAAGCCATGCTGAACGTTCTCTTCTTCCTGCCCTAAGAACGGCAGAAAGACCAGACCTGAGGCTGTGCCATGATCAAGGCAAGAGGTGGCCGACAAGATCTGGGTGAAGACAGAGACAGTGAAGACAGAAAAAGTCAGGGGAGGTGGACTTTCCCTGGTAAATACTGAGGGGCCTGGGGCTTAGGAAGAAGACAGTGGTTTCTAATTTCATAAATCCAGCACGTACTGAGGAGCTGTGCTTGAGATTCAGAGTGAAATGCTGTATGTCTCTGATGGAAGGGAATGAGTTCTGTTTTGGACCCCATTAAGTTTGAAGTGCCCACAGCATCCGGACAGTGCGTGTTATCAATCAGCACTCTCAGCTGCAGAGACAAGAAAGCAACTCTGCCTAATTCAAGTAGATAAGGGAATTACTAAAGGATACCTGGCTATTCACAGAATTACCAGACGATCGAGGGAACAGACTGGCGCCTCTGCAGCCAGGAGCAGGCATTAAATTCATTCCTGACCTACTCTAGTGAGAAACCCCTTGCTGAAACCACTGGAAAGAGATTATAGTTCAGAGCTCTGACTCAGGGCTCTGCTTTCAGGGCACTGTTGAATTCTGAGGGTGGCTGCCACTGCCAACTTCAAAAGGCTGGTTTCTGTACAGACTCTGTTTCTGATCAGAGTCGGTGCACATACATCTCACAAGTGGGTCCTAGATCACCTGCCTGTAGTTTAGCTAGCAGGCTGGGGTCAGGGGATGGTGGTTAGTCTCTGGAGGAGGAAATGGGTCCTGCCTCATAAGGTGGGAGATTCCCTGCACAGAAGAATAATGCTCAGATGGTGGGCAGCCAATTAGAATAACAAATGCTTGCTGCAAGAGAGTCAGAAAGGATCAAATGCAAACAGTAATAACAGCTCCCACTTTTAAGCCCTTACTCTATGTCAGGTGCTACATAAAATGGTTCACATGCATTTACAGAGTTTTAAACTACTCAAAGTTTTAAGTGGGTATAAAGAAGAGAGTCAGGGAGGGCAGAGCAATTTACTAGGGTAGCCAAACATTTCAGGTGTGCCCAGGATTGAGGGGTTTCCTAGTGAGGAATCTCAGTGCTATCACGAGGGAGATCTCAGTGAAACCCAAGCAGGACATCAGTCTAGTCTGGTCAGACAGATGTGGGTTCACATTCTGGCTTGTGTACCCAGGAAAAGTGATTTAACTTCTTGGAATCTTGGTTTCCACATTTATAAATGGGTATAAAAAAAGTATCTACCTCATAAAACTACTGTGAAGCACTGGAGATACGCAGTCTCCAGTGAAGGACTACTTATATGCAGAGTATATCATGCAAAAGTCCAGGCTGGATGAAGCACAAGCTGAAATCAAGACTGCCGGGAGAAATATCAATAACCTCAGATACGCAGATGACACCACCCTTATGGCAGAAAGCGAAGAACTAAAGAGTTTCTTGATGAAAGTGAAAGAGAGTGAAAAATCTGGTTTAAAATTCAACATTCAGAAAACTAAGATCATGGCATCTGGTCCCTCACTTCAAATAGATGGGGAATAGATGGGGAAACAATGGAAACAGTGACAAACTTTATTTTGAGGGGGCTCCAAAATCACTGCAGATGGTGACTGCAGCCATGAAATTAAGACACTTGCTCCTTGGAAGACAAGCTATGACCAACCTAGATAGCATATAAAAACCAGAGACATTACTTTGCCAACAAAGGTCCATCTAGTCAAGGCTATGGTTTTTCCAGTAGTCATGTATGGATGTGAGAGTTGGACCATAAAGAAAGCTGAGTGGCGAAGAATTGATGCTTTTGAACTGTGGTGTTGGAGAAGACTCTTGAGAGCCCCTTGGACTGCAAGGAGATCCATCCAGTCCATCCTAAAGGAGATCAGTCCTGAATATTCACTGGAAGGACTGATGTTGAAGCTGGAACTCTAATACTTGGCCACCTGATGCGAAAAACTGACTCACTGGAAAAGACCCTGATGCTGGAAAAGACTGAAGGCACAAGGAGAAGGGGAGACGGAGGATGAGGTGGTTGGATGGTATCACTGACTTGATGGACATGAGTTTGAGTAAGCTCCGGGATTTGGTGATATACAGGGAAGCCTGGCATGCTGCAGTCCGCAGGGTCGCAAAAAAGTCGGAAACGACTGAGCGACTGAACTGACTGAACTGAAAGACTGGAGATGATATGAACAAAATCCTTAGTGCATTACCAAGTATATATTAAGGTTACACACACAAAAATAGACATTCTTCTTAATAACTCCCAGAGAATCTGACATTGTCTACATCACAAGAACCAACATTCTATTCCAGGACTGAACATCTCCAAGCTGTGTAGTATTTTACATTCCTAAGCATTCATTGCATCCCCATACAGATGGCATTTGAAGCTATTGGAGAACAAAGGAAAGAGGGCAGACCAGTGTTAGCACTATCAGCTATCCTAACATTTAATGCAGACAGAAGAGGCAAAGAGGAAGAAAAACAGATTACAGATGGGGAGATGCTTTTGTGAAAGTAGAATAATTATAAAAGTCAGCAGTGGTAAATCTGGTCCAATACTGTAGAGAAATCAGTAGGTTAGAAACACATTACTGTTCCAATCAGGCAAAAAAGGTTAAAAAGAGAAAGTTGAGGGATGTTGACTTTCAGCCATGATGGGGCAATAGAGATTGACTTACTCTACTTTCAATCACCAGAAAAACACACAAAATCTATCAGACAGTTTTCAGGCACTAAACAACAAAAAGCACAAAAAATAATGATGCCCTGAGAAAAGGGAAACAAAGAGAGTTAATCCTAAAGGTGTCCCGCTCACTGTCTGGAGAGCATTTCCAGGCTGCAATGCAGGAAGGGCTAATGAAGCATGTGGGACAACCCCCAGAGGCCCAAACTGGGGCCAGGAGAAGTTCATGTTACAAATATCAAGAATGGAAAGAACTCCTAATACCAAGAGCATCAGGTATGTCCTCAGGAGGTACTGCTTCAATACTGAGCCCCAGTGAGCTTCAACAAGATGTTGGTAAACTTCTTAAAGGATCAGACACTAAATATTTTAGGCTATGGGCCATACAGGCTCTCCCACAACCACCCAGTTCTGCTGCTGGAGCATAAAATATGTCAACATAAAACATGCCACAGATAATATGTCAACAAATGGGTGTGGCCGTGTTCCCAAAGAATTTTATTTCCCAAAAGAGGCAACTGGTTTGTGAGCCACAGTTTGCCAACCCCTGGCTGACACTAACAGTTGTTCTGGAGTCACCCTAGCAAAACTGAAAAACACAGCTCAGAAATATCAAATTAATCCCAAGGACCTTAACAGTACCCCAGAACAACAAAGACCAACAACATTTATACGAGTGCAAAAAGTTTCAGCACTGAAGATTATTCACAATATCTGGAATCCAATAAAAAGAGGACTAGTTATACAAAAAAGTTAAAATAAAGCCCATAACGAGAACACACACACAAAAAACAGACATATGATAAAAATAGCACACGAAAACATTAAAACAATATTGTAACTTTACAAGCTCAAGAAAGTTAAAGGAAAACAGAAGCAAGGAGAGACATGAAAGATATAAAGATAGCAAAAAGGTTTCAAGTTAAATTTCTATAGATGAAAAATACAATGTAATATGTAAGATACAATGGATGGTATTAACACCAGATTACACATAGCAGGGGAGAAAAAAAAGATTAATGAATTTAAAGAGATAGCAACAAAAGTCATCCAAGATGAAATACTGACGAGGGAAAAAACGCATTGCAGAAAAAGAAAACAAAGAGAGTCATCACTGAGCCGCTGAGTACATGAAGTCGACTATTATACATTGTTAATGGAATCCAAGAAAATAGAGGACACAAGTAGAGGGATAAAAATGTATTTGGAAAAAATAATGGCTCAAAATTTTCCAAACTTACTGAAACCTATAAAATGCAGTAAGCTCAACACATCTCAAATATAAGAAACATAAAGATGACCACACCGAGGTATAGCATAATCACACTGCTTATAACTAGTGATGAAGAGAAAAATTTTGAATGGCTAGAAAAGACAAAGGAGTCTAAAGATTGACAGCACGCTTCAGAAACAATGCAGCCCAGAAAACAGTAATATCTTTTAAAGACTAAGGAAAACCAAGTGTTAACCTAGAATGCTACACTCAGCAAAACTATTTCTCAAAAACAAAGGTCAAAGAAAGACATTTTAAAGCAAAGAAAAAATTCATCATGAACAGACCACCACGATGAGAAAAATTAAAGCAAGTTTTTCAGACCGAGGATTAATGACAGGGAATGCAAAATCGGGTTTACACAAAGGAATGGCGGGCACCAGAAGTGAGAAACATGTAGGAAAATGTAAAATACTTCTTTCTTACTTTAAAAAGACTCCTTACAGGAGAAACAACTGTTTAAAGGAAATATGTTTAGCAACGATGCTTTGATGGGTTCACAGGACATGTAGAAACAAAACGAATGATAACAATAGCACAGTGGGAAGAAGAGGGAAAAAGTGGAAATGAACCATTTAAGATCCTTATACTGAACCTGAAGTGGTAGGATATTCCTTCAAAGACTATGGTTAAAGATGTATTCTGTAAACTCTATGGGAACCTCTAAAAATAAAAATAGGTATAGTCAACTAACCCAATAAAGGAGATAAAATGGAATCATATCAACTGCAAATTGGCACAAAGGATCTTTTTAAGGTGTCAGAAATATTCTAGAAATAGACTGTGATGATGGTTGCACAACTCTGTAAACTTACTAAAAATCACTCAGCTGTATGTCTAAAATGGGTAAATTTATGGCATGTAAATTGCTAAAGTAAATTTCTAAAAAATTAAGAACTTACTAAAAAAAAAAAAAAACAGAAAAGAAAAATCAAAACAAAAATCAGATGGCACCAATAAAAAACAAATAGCAATATGATAGATTTTAAAACATGTTAAAAAGTAGAGCCATCTAAACAATTCTGACAATGAAAAAGTTGAAGGATTACACTATCTGATTTCATCCCTGGTGTCTCAAGAGGGTAAAGAATCCACCTGCAATGTGGGAGACCTAGGTTCGATCCCTGGGTTGGGAAGATCCTCTGGAGAAGGTAACAGCTATCCACTCCAGTATTCTCACCTGGAGAATTCCATGGACAGAGGAGCCCAGTAGGCTAGTCCATGGGGTCACAAAGGGTCAGACACAACTGAGCGACCTTCATGTAAAGCTCCAGAAATTATGACAGTGTGTTATGGGCATAAAGACAGCCACACAAATAAATGAAACAGAATGGAATCCAGACATACATACATGTATTTATGGTCAACTGATTTTCAAGTAAGTTGTCAAACCAATGCAATGAGGAAAAACCAACCCTTCACCAAACAGTACTGAAGCCAGTAGATACTCTTACAGGAGTAACAAATAAATAAACAAGCAAACATTGAAAAAACTTTGCTTCACACCACAAAAAAAGTTTAATTCAAAACCAATCAAAGCCTTCAATGTAAAAGCTAAAATTATTAAACCTCTAGAATAAAAGCATAGGGTAAAATCTAAGTGAACTGTGTGAGGCAAAAAATTTTTAAATATGGTATGAACTATAAAAGAAAAAGATTATAATTTGTATTTCATCAAAATTAAACATTTTTACTCTTCAAATTACACTGTTAGCAAAAAGCTACATAGTGGTAAAAAAATATCTGCAAAGCACACATCTGATAAAAGACATGTACAGAGAGTATATGATGAACTCTTACAACACAGAAAGGAGAAATAACCCTGATAAAAATAAAATGGCAGAAGACATAATTCACCAAAGAACAGATACTGATGGCCAGTCAACACAGTAGCTACCACTACAAACTCATTTGAATAACTAAAATTTAAAAGACTGGCAGTATCAAATGTTGACAAGGATGTAGGAGCAATTGGATGTCCCACACATTGCTGATGGGGACAAAATGGCATGGCCACTTTACAACACAGTTTGGTAGTTTCTTATAAACTAAACATATACTTGGTATATGACCCCAAAATCCATCTCCTATGTATTTACCCAAGAGAAATCAAACATATATCTGCAAAAAAGACTTATATGTCAACTCTCAAAGCAACTTTAAGTGTAACAGCCAAACACTAGAGACCACTTAAGTGTCCGTCAGTGGTAACTACTTAGCCATTAAAATGAATGAACCACCAAAGCATAAATGAATCAAAGTATCATGGTAAGTGAAAGAAGCCAGACACACAGAAACCATATACTACGTGATTTCATTTACGTGACGGTCTAGAAAAGGCAAAATTACAGTGATAAAAAGCAAGTCAGTAGTTGCCAGGGGCCGGAGGAGAGGTCAGGGATTAACTGCAAACAGGAATGAGAGATCTCTCTGGGGTGACAGAAATGCTTTACATCATGATTGGGGTAGTGGTTCTGAGTGCACAGGTGTGTGCTAAGTCGCTTCAGTCATGTCTGACCCTTTGTTACCCTATGGACTGTAGCCCACCAGGCTCCTCTGTCGATGGGATTCTCCAGGCAAGAATACTGCAGTGGGTTGCCATGCCCTGCTCTAGGGCATCTTCCCAGCCCAAGGATCGAACCCACATCTCTTATGTCTCCTGCACTGTCAGGCGGGTTCCTTACCACTACTGTCCCCTGGGAAATCCAGGGTAGCAGTTACAAGATTTTATGTACTTATCTAAACTCATTGACTTGTACACTTAAAATTGGTTTTATTGTATTAAATTATTTCTCAAAGAACAAACAGAAAAAATACACTGAAATCAGTATTTAGACTCAAGCACTGTAAAGGCCATCCACTAGGGAAAACACTTCTATATTAAAACCATCCTTTAAAATATTTATTTTGGTTTCTATTTTATAGTATAGAATGTGTACACTAGCATATGTATACACAGTTGACCCTTGAACAAGGCAAAGGTTAGGGGTTCCAACTCCCATGTAGTAGAAAATCCTTGTATACTTTACAGTTGGCCCTCCACATCTGCGGGGCTTCCTAGGTGGCACTAGTGGTGAAGAGCCTGCCTGGCAGTGCTGCAGACCCAAGAGATGTGGGTTCGGTTCCTGGGCCAGGAAGATCCCATGGAAGAGGACACAGCAACTCACTTTAGTATCCTTACCTGGAGAATTCCATGAACAGAGAAGCCTGGTGGACTGTAGTCCATTGGGTCACACAGAGTCAGACACAACAGGCACAGCTCGGCATGCACATATCCGTAGATTCAACCAGCCACAGATCAGGCAGTATGTGGTTTGTTTATTGAAAAATATCTGCAAGTAAGGAGACCTCCACAGTTCAAATCCATGCTGTTCAAGAGTCAACTGTAATTTACAAGTGAATATTCATACACTGAGGCACACGTTCCATTTTTTTTTTTTTCACTGATAGGGACGAACCATCTAAAACATGTGGAGACCTCCCAATTGGTTGTTGTTGCAAGCCTGGAAGGGCAGCTTCAATGAGGTGGGGAGAAGTGGAAACTATATTGTAATGGTTACTGAGAAGTGAGGATAATAAGCAAACTTTTCTTTAAAGACAGAGTGGGAGAAAGGATACATACAGCTCCAAGTAGAGAGGAGAGGTGAAGAAAGGTGACGACTTGTAGGATGGGTCATGTTAACATAGGTTTGAAGGGAAGAGTCAGAAAAGAGAAATCATTAATAAAGCGGGGGAGAGAGAAGAAAACATATATTGTAGATAAAATACCCAGTTTGCAGGAGGAGATGGTTCTGGAGCCTCAGTAAAGAGTCATGAGAAAGTTGTGAAGGCTGTCTTTCTGTAATAATTGATTACACAAGGTCTTCAGTGCAAGAAAAAGAGGCACTTCAGTGCAAGGCAGAAGAGGCATCTGGTGTAATCAGCATGGGCAACAGTGTCAGAAGTGACCAGATGCAGACACACACAAAAATGAGCAGCTGGGAGAAGGCAGCTGAGTGACCATCATCAAGCTATTTTTACAGTGGTGGTAGCCACCACACACTCACATTTCCAACATAACCTTGAGATGGTTGACAGGAGTCAGCCGCCCAGACTCAGCCACTGAAGGCAATGTCTCTCTATGCCTCCTCTGGCAAACACAGCTCAGGAAGTGGAAGCTGGTAGGGACTTAAGTAGAAACTGGTAAACTGATATCTTACCTCTGGGCCCCTTTGTAATTCATCCACCACCCACAAGACCTTGGGCCAAGATTCCCATTTTGGCCTCAGATACTAATTTTGGACCAACTGGTCAGTGCTCAGCTGGGCGTGGTGGCTGTGTGGGTGGGGACCACCGGGTAGTGGAGGAAGTGGGGCTGGTGAATCAGGCGGGCGCCCGGCTTCAGCATGGCCTGACTCACCCCAGACCATGGGAATGGGCACTCTGGGGCCAGTGGCGCCATCTCTGAGCAGCGCCAGGGCTGTCAGTGCATCATTAGTGGTTGCGAGTGCTTGCCCAGCACTTCTCACAAGGTGGCCTCAGGGCCTGCCCACATGCCATCTGGGTAATTACGTCCTATTTACCTTCCTGCAGATCCAGATGAACAAGCACTTCACTTCCTGACTTAACCTCTGTGTGCCGCCCTGAGTGATACGGTGAGTTTAAAAATCGTTCTTCTTTTCAACCTGATCAACCCTCTTCCCTCACGCTTCATGCTGGAGGATTCAGTAGGCTTAGATGTAGGGTCTCTGACCACCTTGTCTTCGTTTGTCAGTTGCAAACTGATTTCCCAGAGAAATCCAGACAGCCCCTACTGCCAGAGTGGACACTTGACACAGGACGGTTCCTCACGTGTCCCTCCCTTCCGACCTCTAGTTAAGTCGGCTTCTTCACTCTGATGAAACAATCCTCCTTCACTTTTCAACTGATGTGGTTCAGTTGGTGTCAGTTCTACCCCCAATACCAGGCTGGCTTACCAGAACACTGTAATCTCTTGGCCATAGTGATTGGTTCTGAGAGTTTTGTGGACCACTTAGAAGAGAATCATTCCCTGCTGCGGCTACTGAGAGCATAGAATATAGGCCAAAAGTTACCGGCAGCGTTTTTTTCTTTTTTAAGATGACTGTTATGTGCCAAGAACTGCCTTAAGTGTCTTTATGTGTACTGTCTCACCAACTTCCCACATCAACCCCGTAAACTATAAGTTCTATTATATGAGGCAGCATAGTTTGGGAATCAATAGTACTAATTCTGGAACCAGATTACCTGGATTTAACTTCTGGTTCCATCATTTGCTAGTTGTGTAACAGGTAAGTTATTTAAACTTTCTGCGCCTCAGTTTCCTCATCTGTAAAATGGGGCTTCTAATGGCACCTACCTCACAGGTTGTTGTGAAAATCAGTGAATTTATTTACACAGGGTACTGGGAAGAACACAAGGCAGAAGAGCAAGTGCTCAAAATTTCAGCCATCCCTATCACTATCACCATCATCCTCGTGTCCCATTTAAAGACAAGGAAACTAAGGCACAGAGATGTTAAGAAATATATCTACAGCTGTGCAACTAGTCGGTGATGGCCTGAGGATTTGAATCAAGACTGCTTCTAGCTCTAGAGACGGTGTTCTATTTATTTATTTAGCCACGCCACACAGCCTGTGGGATCTTAGTTCCCCAACCAGGGATCAAACCCACGCCCCTGCAGTGGAAGAGTAGAGTCCTAACAACCAGACCGCCAGGGAATTCCTGATGTGTTCATAACCATGAAACCGTACTTCCTGTGCCCAAGGACATCACCTTGGTCTGCAGAAAACAGAGGTAACACACATAAAGCACAGCTGAGTGGAAAAGAAGGCAAAACAAGAGTCGTGAGGTATTTCCAGGGCCCCTTGAACCAGCTGTCTTAGACTGTACAGCTGCTGTAACAAAAATGCCATAGACTAGGCAGCATATAAACAACAAATCTGTCACAGCTCTAGAAGCTGGCAAGTCCAAGATCAAGGTGCTGGCAAACTCAGTATCTGGCGAATGTCACCTCACTGTGTCCTCATATGGTGGAAGGAATGAAAGAGCTCTACTGGAAAAAAAAAAAAGAGCTCTACTGGAGTCTCTTTATAAAAAAGGCACGAGTATCATGCATGAAGGCTGCACTAGTCTCATTCATGAGGGCTCCACTCTAAGGACCAAATCATCTCCCAAAGGCCCCCACTTCTTCTTAATACCATCATCACCTTGGGGGATAGGGGTGTTGTAACATACAAATCTTTCAGGGACATAAACATTCAGTCTGGTGCTTGTCAGCACCAGACAAGCCAGGAATCCAACCTCCCTTTGGAGTTTTCAATACACAGCAAAATCCCTCTACCTCAGCCCAGTTTGTCCCTTGCAGTTGAAATCCCTTATAAACTTCACTGAAATAGCAATTCAAAGCTCACCCGCAAGACTGTCTTCATGTGCTGAGCCTGAATGACCCCAAAAGAAGAGAAAACACTGCCTTGATAGAAACTGCTTTAGGGTTACCACATCAGAGCTGTCTATTTGTTCGGTCATTCATTCATTCCTTTCAAGCATCCTCCACGGATGGAATGACGTTAGTTGCCAAGACATTCTGAGTGGACTAGGCATAATGGATTTCCGCATCAAAATATCAACAGTGTTCCCACAAGTATATTAATTAGGTCCAGCTCCAGCCTCAAGTACAGTCTCAATTCCCCTTCTGTCAGAACAGAAGTCTCTGGAATCTTTCAATCTATGCCAGATCTTTTCTGAGCTCTGCATATCTACTGCTATAGCTGGACTCCGGCCTGTCTTTAAATGCAAAAGGTAATGGGGAATTTCTACACAGACTAAATTATTCATCTCCATCGAACAACATAAGCAGCATTCAACCTCCATCTCTGGACACAGTCTTTCCAGATCAAAATATTCGATCAAGGTCCAAACAGGAAACGCAGATGCCAAACAGGTGACTTAGAAGGTAGGGGTCAAAGCCTTCCAGCCAGCAAGGTGAGTTGTGTCCTTCTGTGCATCAGAGCTGCACACAGAGAACCCTTGAGGGCTGGGATTACTTTTGATTTTTAAATCACAAGCGTCATAGAAAATATACAATGAATAACCCAATGATTCCTTGGAGAGTTCATTGCTCTCCCCATCTCCTTTGATTCCCCTGCCTCCTCTCCACATCCTTTGAACTCCTAAAAGGACACTTTGAAGGCCTGTCATAAAGCAGTTTTTCATTCATGCTTTGCTCTTTGATGATCTTGCTGTTTGTCTGAATTGCAGCGTCCACAGGATGTCGGCCGGGCGAGCTGAAAGCCAATACTGACGGGGAAGGGCCAAGTGAGGATGAGTCTGAGCGGTGCTCATCTGTAAGAAGAAACAGGAAAGGAGGAAAGAGCCAGACAGGAAGGACCCAAACAGGATTTCTGGTCTCTCTTGCAGGTCTTATCCTTCAGAGTGGCCTCCTATGAGAGAGGCCTAGAGCACTGGAGCCTAGCGACAGCTGCCAGCCTGCAGGTTTTTACAAGTGTTCCTCCTGCTCCAGCCTCAAATGCGAGAGCCCTCTGCTTACCCCAGACTGCACTAAGCCAGCTCCCACTTGATGAGGATGATGGGCTTTGATTTTTCCCAACCTCTTCCAATGTCCCTAGTGCAAGATTCCTTTCATTTCAAGGCTAGCAAGACACCATGAGGTGGGAAAAGAAGAGAGAGAGGTAGCCAGGCAGGTCTGCAGACACACACCTTCTTTCACTTTGCCCACTGACTCAGCAGTTGAGAACTAAGACTCTTATAAATGACTCTTAAGAATCCTAAAATACTCAATAATAACCAGTGGCCCTCAAAGCAGCAGCCCTGGCCTGGGGATGGTAACTATGATGAGGGCAGACAGAGCTTTCTGTGAACCTAAGCGTTCTGAGATCCAAAGGGAAAAGAAACCACTCCCTTTCATGATGCAGGGAGTTTGATTCATGTGAAGGAAGTGGCTGGGGATGGGGGTGGGGGGGTTGGGGCACGGGTGTGGAGGTAAAACTCTTCATTCAGCTTTAAACAGTCAAAACATTAGAACTCATCACTCCAGAGGCATATGTGCAGTGTCAGAGGGGAGGGTAAAGACCTCACTCACTCTCAAGTGTTTAGTGAGTGCCTACCACATCCCAGGAGGACAAGAGTGAGCCAAACAGACAGATCTCTGCCGTTGTGGAGCTAACAATTCACTGAAAGGCCAGATGTTCAACACTGCCACTCATACATACGTAATTGTAAACTGGGTCACATACCTTACAGTATAGGGTGTGAGGACAGCATTAACACAGAGACACCATTTAGACATGGGGGCCAGCCTACAAGGAGACCTGGGAAAGCCCAATCTAAAAAGGCGACATTTAAGCTGAAGGGGAGAGGGATGATGGTCCATCACCATGGAACAGTATGATATGCAGAGCAAACAGCATTTTATGCAAAAGGAACAGCATGAGAAAGTCTGACTGAAGGGGAGTCAGATTGGAGGAGTCAACAGTTAGCAAAAGACCTGTGATGAGTAAAGATGCAATCAATGTGCATTAAGCCCCACAACACACCAGATGATACACCCCGTACCAGCGACACAGCAGTGAACATAATGCACAAAAGCCCTGTCCTCCTGCAGTTTACTTCCCAGATGCTACCTCGTCAGAAATCAGACTCCAGCAGAGCGACCAGTAATTCAGGCTGCCTGGATGAAGCAATCCATGATGAAGCAATGGGCAGGGCCACTTCATACATGAGGGTTTTCTCGCCCAAAGGCTCACAGTGTGGGCCACCAACACCGAGTGAGCAGCTACTCCCACTTTTCCCTGCATGGATGGACACCAGACTGAAATCACCCATGGGGATGCGGCAGAGGGCAGGCCAAGCCAGTCAGACAAGTGGAGCACCCCTCCTTCCCCTGTGCTGGCAGTTCTGGCCCACGGTGGCCAGGGGTATGGAGTGATCTCCAGGCCCTCCATCAACCAGTTCTAAGTTCTGAACATAGTTCTGGCACAGTGTGCAGTAATTTTCAGCATGGGATTTTTGAATCAAACAGAACTGGCTTCTTGTCCCAGCTCTGCCACGGGCCAACTGGGCCCAGAACTTGCCCTCTCTGAGCCTCTGTCTTAGTCTATGAAAGAGGGTTAGGGGTTACTGGGACCTTGCAGTTGTGAGGACTGCGAGAGTTAGGGCATGTAGAGTGCTGAGCACTCTTCATGGCGCTAGGCATCAGCTACTGGGGTATGAAGACTGGGAAGTGATAGATCCCACTTCCCTGCCTGGAGACGCTGAACTTAATGTAATTTTTGTAAAGCCCAGAGTCACAGGCAACAATGAAGCGCCCTGCACAGCCCTCTCCCTTTTATTCACGCATTGCCTGGGAAACCAAGGCAGAGTTCAGCATCTCGCCTGGCGTAACCCCAGGACTTCAAAGTCAGGAATGTTCATTTCTGAGAACAGTGAAGCAACCACAGGAAGCATGCAGCAGAAGCAACAACTGGCCGAATTAGTCCCATGGGAATTACTCGGAAATATCTTCCATTCAAAAAGACTTTGTGAATTTTCCATTGCAAATATTTAATATCGAATTGGGTTCTCTCTTCCGCCTTTGTCAGTGGAGTGCTCAAAATAATTTTAATATTAGCCGAAGCCAAGGAAAATTACGAAGATAAATCTGCAACATTTCCTTCCCCTTCTCTCCCCCTCTCTCCCTGCCCATGACACATCCCACAGCCAAACTTCAGTGATCTGAAGTCTTCCACAGTTCAGCAGTTAAGCAGTTGCTTCTAAGACAAATGACATAGTTTAAACATTGGCCCTGCTACTTATAAGTTTTATGATTTTAGGCTAGTAACTTATGCTCTTTAAGCCTCAGTTTCTTCCTCCATAAAATGGAGACAATAAAAGTCTCATTAAGTTACTAAGAATGGAGGGAAAGTTCCAGAGGTGGATGTTACTTGCTATTATTACTACTATCTGTTCTCTTCCCACAATGACCTAGGTCATCCAGAGATGGTCCAGAGACAGCAGCTAGTCCAGCAGGCCCGCAACAAGCACTAACTGACCAAGGAGAAAACATCTTTGGCTGGAACGGGGTGGAGAGGCTGTGTGTCCTCCTTGGAAACTGACAGTCTATGCAGAAGGAAGATCTGTGTGAAGTTCAGTGAATCCACCAGCAGCCAAGTCACCCTGCACTGGTACAGAGAAAGCTGCCTTCCTGTTTCTTACCATTCCCAGGCCCCAGATCAGAGATGACATCAGACCAAAATCCTAGACCTTGAGAGTTTATCTAAGGACCTCTATAGAGTTTTCTTTTCTTCTATCCCTCCTACTTCCCTTCCTACAGTGAGCAATCCAGTCTGACCTCATGGAACTTACAGTCTAGGAAGGAAGATGATAGAACATAAAGTCATCAATAGGAAAAGTCCTCTGAAGGAAATGAACTTCCTTCCACATAGGAGGTGGAGAGCGACCGGGGACAGGGACTGAGGTGGGGTAGTATGGGAAGGCTGCTCCGATATAGGTCCTGAGGCTGCACCAGTGGCAAAACAAAGAAAAATGAAACTATCTTGCTAATTCTTTATTTTCAAGGCAATTAACAGGTCCAAGGTATAAGTGCTTGAGGATAAGTCAGAAGAGAAGTACTAGACTGAGGGTTGTTCCATCTAATCTTCTCTTCCCCCACCAACAAACCATGAAAAGGTTAGTACAAGATGGACCCCAGGACGATTGAATTTACCTCCCACGGATGACCCTGAAACATTAGCAGAAACACAGGTCTCTAATTTGTGCCAGAACCATTGCTAGACTAATAACAATCAGAACAGCAAGAGTCACTTACTACGTGGGGCGTGTGCCAGGCAGCAGTCAGGCACTGCCTTGTGTTCCCTGGTTTACTCCTCCCAACTTGGGGACGATGATACTGTCACCCCACCAGCATCTCACTTGTGGGGAAACCCAAGCACGGGGACGTAAAGCAACCTAGGAGAACACAGCTATCTGCAGGTGGGGCAGGGATGCTACCAAGTAGGTACTATCATCAGCTCCATTTTACAGTTGAAGAAACGAAGACAGAGCGCTCAAGCG
Source organism: Bos taurus (assembly GCF_002263795.3). Classification (NCBI taxonomy): domain Eukaryota; kingdom Metazoa; phylum Chordata; class Mammalia; order Artiodactyla; family Bovidae; genus Bos; species Bos taurus. Next base: position 53,466,202 of record NC_037334.1, on the reverse strand, counting down.
ACCTGTCCAACGTGGTACAGCCCATGGTGGGTAGGAGGAGGACTAAGCTAGGCAGATGATGCCAGAGTCCAGGCACAGAATGACCCGAAGTGCATGCAGGGAACAGGAAGTCCTTCCATTTCTCTGGAGGGGCAGGTGAACAAGGAAATGCAAAGAGACATCTATTAACACATTCATTCAATGAACATGAAAGATGCACAGGACAGCCAAGCCTGGTACTGCTTTCTGGAGCTTCAGTCTGGTAAGAAAGCCAGAGATGGATGAGTTAATGCACGTTACTGTATACTCATGACCATTGGGACACGCGGCAAGGAAAAGTTTACAATGTGATGGGTGTAGATAAGGAGCGGTGACAAGAAATTTGAGGCAGGTCCTTTCAAGGGTTCACCGAGTGAAGAGTGACCTTTCTTGGAAAGAACATGGCAAATCTGAGGAAATGACGGAAAGTGGAGAGACTGGGATGCACAAGGGAGGTGAGGGAGGTGGGAGACAGGAGAGGAGCCTGGAGAGGTTGGCAGCAGAGAAGACTGAGAAAGTGGTGGGAAGCCAGGCCGCAGGGAGCGCACAGGCCAGGCCGGGAAGCCTCCGCCCACAGGTCTGGGGGAAGCAGACACTGAGGCAGGCACAGCTCTATCTAGGGAAGCTCATTTGGAAATAGGAATCGGGAGATTTAGGAGGAAGCAGGGCTAGAGGCACTGAAACAACACAATCCAGAAAAAACATAGTGGGTACCTGGAAGAGTACTTTTGAGTACTTTTTGATGCTTTGGAGCTGTGGTTTGGAGAAGACCCTTGAGAGTCCCTTGGACTGCAAGGCGATCCAAGCAGTCAATCCTAAAGGAAAACAATCCTGAATATTCATTGGAAAGACTAATGCTGAAGTTGAAGCTCTAATACTTTGCAAAGAGCCGACTCATTGGAAGAGACCCTGATGCTGGGAAAGATTCAGGGCAGGAGGAGAAGGGGATGACAGAGGACGGGATGGTTGGACAGCATCACTGACTCAATGGACATTAGTTTCAGCAAACTCCGGGAGATGGTGAAGGACAGGGAAGCCTGGTGCACTGCAGTCCATGGGGTCACAAAGAGTCAGACACAACTGAGCGACTGGAGAGGATGGTCGCAGGAGAGGAGGAAAGGGATTCAAGAGAACCAGCAGAAACAGAAGGGACAGGAGCCTGTGATGCCTCAGGGGTCACAGGGGAAAGATGAGCCCATGTGGGGACTGGGAGCATGGGGCTCTTTAAAAACCAGCAGGAAGACCCAGGGGCCATGCCAAGTGCAGTGTGAGCAAGCGCACTGAAGGATTGCTGGAGTGACAGCTTCTGAGCTCTGGGCAGGACACCCAGAAATGTTCTAAGAAACAAATGCCACTGGCCCCATTTCACTCACCAGCAAGCTGAGGCTCAGCGAGGCAGGCTGATGGTGTCTCCCTGGGCCAATGCCATCTCCCCCCACCTCCCCAGGTGGCTTCCCTGCAGCTCTTCTTTGGGTTTTAATCCTTCTCTCATCTATACTCATTTGCTTGTGTTCTGCCAGTCAAAGCAACAGAGCCTTCCTAATGACCCACCCTGCACTGGTCTGGGGACTGCCAATCTTCAGGGAAAAGGTAACTCACAGAGAAGCTGTGTTTGACACACACACAATTTTCTGAAACATGGGTTTGTTGTCAATATTTAAAAATCAGGTAATTCTACATACAAATCCAGATCTCAAAAGTCTCTCAGAAACCCAGATTATCTGGTGACATTGGGTCCACATCCTCACGAGCCAACAACTGCCTTGAGTGGAGGCACTGCCCTCCTGAATAACCACAGGACTTCTGGTTTACCACAGTCCTCACCCCAAACAACTAACACCCACAAAAGAAATGCAGCTATGTGCCCACTGAAGAAGCCTGCTCCTTAAAAATCAGCAGTCATTTTTATCTTCAGGGCAAAAGGGAGCGGAGGAGACCGGGGCTAACCAGAGAATACAGCCTTCAAGTGTAGGAGAGCTCCCAACCTGCCTCGTCTTCATAGACATTTGAGCCTCTGACCTCTGACTGTTAATATTTTCTTCTTATCGGGAGGTCGAGGAGCAAGGCTGCTTGCCACATGCTTGCATCCCTATCTGGGATCACCCAACAGTCCCTCCTCCATCTTGCTGCTACCCCTCTCTACCCACTGCCACATGGATTCTAAGTTTCCATTCACAAGGCTGTCCAGCAGACATCCCAGGGAAGTGAGGACACAGAAGTGTATCTGCCCAGAACCAGTGTATCTATTCCCACTGGGGAATAAATACAGTCCAAGTGAAATAAGGGCTCTTGCTGAGGCTGGCTCAGGTCTTCAATAAAACAGGACATTCTTTCAGAGCAGTGTCCTCACGAAGGAGCTGAGAAGGGAAAACACTTCTGATTGCACAGCATCCTCTCCCTCGTGGAGACTTGGCATAAAACAGAAAAATGAAACACACCCCGGTTCCTCTCTAGAAAATCTCAACATGGAGACAGGGGTCAAGACGTAAAAAGGGAGAGGCGGGAGAGAGATCAGGGAAACAAAAAGGGAGGTGCCTGGTGGCCTGCTCTGAAGGTAAAAGGGTGACTATTATTTCAGGGGTCCTGAGCTCCTGGGGTTAAGGATAGGACATGCCCAGTATCTCCCAACACTCTCTAATACTTAGCATTCCTACCCTCTCTCATTTCCATCTTACTGCATTCTCTGAAGTCTAGAGAGGATTTGCCAACAACTGACTAGTTCAGGCCCCTGGGAGAAAGAGCCATGCCCTCCAGCTTTGGGAGCCACCCACGTGCACACACTTGGCAAGCTTCCATCTGTGTCTAGCAGTGCTCTGGAGAACCCGGCCACCAAAGGGTTAAGCAAAGGAGTACACTGGGGTGATGTGATGAGCAACTGCAGACATGTTCCCGCCCCTCACAGAGTTTACAGCCAAGTAGGGGAGACAAACAGTAATCGAATGTTCACAGACATTCATGCATGCATTATTCAAAACAGAACCATGCACTCTGAAGACAAGAGATCACCCTGCGCATGCATATAATAAAGTGATCAGGCATAGTGAGGGTGGTCAGGGGAGGAAGGATTCCCTGGGCAGCAGCTGCTCAAGAGAATGGGGCAGGAAAAGCATTCCAGCAGAGGGAACAGCCGGTGCCCAGGAGGCAGCCACATCACTGTGCCTCCTGTCCTGTTTCCTCTTAATAAGCTCTGGTTTGGTTCCAGTGTGGTCCACTGGAAGGAGCTGAAGCATAGCTGAGTGGGCTCTGGGAAGAAGCTGGAATAAGGACAGGTGGGAGAGAGCTCCACGGCCAGCAGGGGCAGAATTCCCCAGAGACGCCAGCCCCCCAACAAGGTACAAGCTGCCTGGGAGGCAGTGGGACCACTGGGTCATTTCTAGAGTGCAAGGATGTCAGCTCCCATCAGTGACAAACCAAACACAAAATGAGGACATAAGACATGTCCCCACCAAGCTCTCTGGAAGGCGGAGTTAGAAATTACTCAAGTCTAATTTCAAATACAAAAATAACTCAGAATTTTTAAAATCATCTTTTGTGGTACCTCTGATTCTTGCAAACAATACCTTCAATGTACAATCATTTTCAATTTGCGGAAGAGACTTCATTTCAACCTGGCAACTACCTTCAGAGGTGCTTCAAATAGCAGCCAGTGATCTTTATAAAACATGCCTCAGCTCATGAGGGGCCCTAGTTTTCAACTTTCCAATGGCTCCCACTGCATCTAAAATGAGGTCGAAAAGCCACTCCTTGATCTGGCCCTTACCCATGGCATCAAGCTCACCTCATCCCCTCTGCTCTCTGCCCACCATTCTGCAATCAAAATGCCCTTTTGCTCAGTTCCTCAACCAGGCCAAACATGCCCCAGACTCCGGGCCTTTGCATATGCTATTCCCTCTGCCAGGAATGCAATCACCACCTGCTCCCTTTCTCTTCCCTTGGCACTTTCTCTTTCCTTGGATCTCAACTTAAATACCACCACCTAAGAGACAGGCCTTCCTTGTTAGTCACATCATCAGAAGTAATGCTCTTCCCACTCAGTCTCATCTCAAGCCTATTTTCTTTCTTTTTCAGATGTGTGTCCAACCAGGAATTCTCTCCAGGCCCTCCCAGCACTTTTCACTTTTCCACAATTTGCTTATTTCTCGTTAGGCTCTCCCACTAGACAAGCTCCAAAAGGAAAAAGATCACCCTGGCCCTGACAGTGATGTTTTCCTACCACCAGCACAGTGCCTGGCGCATAGGAGCTGTCCAACCAGTGAGAACTGCTGAGTGAATATGTTGTGGGTTCTGCAAAACGCCTGCTGCGAACGCCTCCAAAACGTCCACTGGGCAAAGAAACAAGGCTGGGGAGCCACATTCTTGATCAGAGGACACCAGAAAGATATGACGATTGAATACCATTTGTCCTCGATTAGACTGAATCAGAAACAGAGCTTATAATCATAAAGGACATCGTTGAGACCATAATGGAGCTTCTAACATGGGCTGAACATCAGACAAAAGTACTGCATCAATATAAAAGTTCCTGATAATTTGATGATTCCACCATTCTAAACTAGGAAAAGACAGATATTTTAGGAGGGAAGTGCCATGAGGTCTGCAACTTACTTTCAAAAGTTCAGCAAAAATAAATATATTTGTGTATGTCTACAGACACTCACACACTGTGTTTGTTCTCTCCACGCAATTTTTCTGTAGGGTTTTCAAAGTAAAAGGGGGGAGGGGCAGAGGGAATAAACTGATGGACAAATAAGCAAATAAAAAGAGTTTAATTTCTCATTTTTGGTTGAAGTGATGTGATTTACCCAAGATCATATGTATAGCCTCTGGCAGGGTTGAGATTTTGACTGAAATATCCAAACTCTCAGACTTTTTACATTTCCACTGCAAGTGACTCACCTGGACTTGTGACAGTTTCAAACAGGTAAATTTCAGGGCCCTGAACTGAATTACTGGTTGGATATGCGCCAGCTTAAAGAAATCAAAACGATGTTGGGTGACTATAATCTAGGACTCAGGCTTCCAGACATTTTACCTTATGAAATAAAAGCCTTCTCATTTGCATATATCTAGCCCAGAAACAATCATTCAAACGTAAACCCTTTCTGCCTGCTCCCACATGCTATGTGGATTATACCTCTAATAATAGGGAGTTACAGAAGTGGTGGAGGGAGAAACACTAGCAATGAAGTTTTAATTTTCTATTTTTACTATAATTATTAAAACAATCTTTCTTGTTTCTTTTCCACCTATGACCATTAAAGCCTGTGCAACTCTGCATGGTCAAACTCCTATTCACCCTTCAACTCCCAGCCTAGACTCCTCTTCCTCCTGGAAGATTTCCCTGATTTCTCCAGGATAATTTAGGAACCCTCCTTCTGGGTTCCCACGAGCCCTCTCCTTTCTGAATAAAAAATTAAATCTCATCAAATTAATTTTTATTGCCTGGTTGCTTGCTGCTCCCCATCACAGAATTGCACCCTTCACGAGGGCAGAAGCTGGGATGTCAGTGGTAAACCTGTGCCTAGCCCACAGAGCACATGTGGTAATCCACTGAGTGAGCTGGCCCATTCCCACTCCTCACCAGATCTTAGATGACCTGCGGAGGGCAGACTGGGGCTGGCTCTCCCCAAGCAGCTCTAGAGAAGCTTTTCTTCTGCCTGTTGTTTCAGGTGTCCTGTATCACATCCCCTTTGGGACAGGAAGTGTCCTATGTCACTGTTTTCTCCTCTTGTTCTGTTATCAAAGGCTGGACCAGGGAGTTCCTGAGCCAGAATCAGGGGGCTTGGGTCCAGTTACCCACCACCTGCTAGAACAGTGACTTGGCCGCAGTGCCAAATAGGGAACAACACAAGCTTTATTAAATAATAATAACATACTGCTCACTCCATCTGGTCATTTCAGCTGAGGGATCAGCTTTAAAGTCTTGCCAGGGTGGGATAAGCAGAATGGCCTTCACGGGTGGCAGAAGGGGCAGATATGCAGGATAGAAGTTTTGGGGGCTCTGTGGATTTGACTACAGGGCTGTTTTTCACTTGTTCATTCCTTCCCAGGAAGAGTCCAAACAGAAACTGTACGCTTCTGGTGTCCATTTCAGTAACTGCAACTCAACATGGTGGAAAAAGCAGTCCAATAATGCAGGTTTGATTCCCAGCTCCCTCCCCATCTGGGCGCGTTATTTAACCTCTTGGAAACACAGTTCCAGTTGCCATGAGTGGTGGCCAACACCTTCCTCATGAGACTGTGAACAGAAATGAAGACAATAATCAGATAACCCAGCATGTTGTAAATGATACACACTGCACAGAGTATTGCAAAACTGTGACAGGATTCAGGAAAACCGCTCCCTTGAACAGATGACCTGCGGGAACTGGGAGAGTATGAAAGAGCAGGCGTGCTGGGGGCTGCAGACTCGCCTAGGAGAGACAGCACACAGACACCTGCTAGAAATTCATCATGTACTCAGTCAGGCACGGTTATAAAACTTGCTGGGGCCACGTGGGTACACAGGGAGGCACAGATGCTGCGTACGTTTTCTCATTCCTTAGCCCCCCTTGCCACTCCTAGGCCCAGGATTCTCACAAGCCTAACACCTGACATGATGACACTCTTCGCCTAAGGGCCCTACGAGGGTTGAGAAGACTGAATCTTTGTACATTACTGCCTTTTCTATTTTACACACACACACATCACCAACTAAGAATTTAACTCAAAACTCTTTGTGTTTCTGTTTAGGGAAGTGTTTGCCCACATGGGGATCTTCTGGTCCTTGAACAGAACTCAGCATTCAGGAGACATCATCACCCTGGGGGGGAAGCAGGAAGCAGAATCATTGCCCGCGTCCATGAACAGGATCTTTGTCCTATGTCCCAACATCCTTGAAAGCCACCTTCTGTGGGATCTGTCCCCCACGGAGCCTTTCTCCACCAAAGCCTGCCCGTATCTCCTGACTTCCGTCTAGCTCACCCCCCACACCCCAGCGACCAGAGCCCTACCTTTGTCCTCGTTACCTCTCAACTGGACTAGAGCCAAGGCCTCCTGCAGTCTTCCTGGCTACGCATGCTGATGCCCCTCCCCTCCCCACACCCACCCTCCACTCTGCCATCAGAAAGGCCTGACTATAACGCTCGGAGCACAGAAGCCCCTTCCTGGGATCCCCCCAGGGGCCCCATGGCCTGCGGGTTCCATCCCACAGTCCCTAGGAAAGCACAAAAGCTTCATTTTGTTCTGCAGCTTCAGCCTCCATGCTGTCCTTTCCTCCTCCATCTTATCAAAATATTTGCTGCTTTCCCTCCCCCTCCCCACTGCCCCCCAACCCCCACCCTGGGCTTTTGCTATCTCTTTCTACCTCCCGGAAAGCCTCTCCCATCTCTGCCTTACTCTTATCACTCTCGATGACTCACTGGACACTTCCTCTAGGATGTGCTCTCGAAAGCCACAGCTGGGGCCGAAGACCCTTCCTCTGGTCCCACAGGCTCCCATTTAACTAGTTTAAACTGGAATTACAGGTCCATGACCCCGATTCCCCAACTAGGTATTACCTTCCTCCAGGTAGGGAGTGGACTGGATCCCCAGCATTCCCCAGCACCTAGCACCTCGGCTTAACACTGCCAATGACCAACAAGTGTTTGCCAAGCTGAAACGAACCTCCAATCCCCAAACAGAATCGCAATGAGCACTTCAACCAAGAGCCCCCTCCATCTGAGGAAGGGAAAAAACAAAAGGCTCCAGGTTGATGGAGCCCATACTGCCCTGGAAGACCTGGGACCTGGATACTCAGTGCAACAGGAAGACATCCAAGCGCTGCCTAAGGAGAGAATAGGCATTACCCTGAAGCTGCCTCAGGCCAAGGACACCGTATCAGCCCAGCCTGCCTTGGTACTGTCCATCTCAAAAGCAGATGTGTACATCTGAGGGCACATCCTTATGCCAAGGACTGCACAAAGCCACAGGACAAGAAGGGACACCTTTCTGGACAGCCAATCTAATACTCTTCAGCTTTTTTATAACAGGCTTCCCTGGTGGCTCAGTGGTAAAGAATTCACCTGCCAACACAGAAGATGTGTGTTCAATCCCTGGGTCAGGAAGACACCCTGGAGGAGGGCATGGCAGCCCACTCCAGTGTTCTTGCCTGGAGAATCCCATGGACAGAGGAGCCTGGTGGGCCACAGTCCATGGGGTCACAAGAGAGTCGGCACGACTTAGTGACTGAACAGCAACATATATGGCGTTCTTGCTACGTCTTAGGCACACATGTCAGTTTGTTTAATCTTCAAATTGGTCCCACAAAGTGGGTACTACGAGCTGCCCCCATTTTATGATGTAGAAACTGAGGCCCAGGAAGGTTAAATGAGCTGCCTGAGGTTATAAAGACAGCAAGCAGCAGTAGTGGGGTTCAGACATGGGCATAGAGCTCAAGTCCACTGCTAACCACTACACTACACTGCTTTTCTTCAAACCACTTTACAGAAACAGAAAACAATGTCACGGAATGAGCTGCACATCTCAAGAGTTCTGGTTTTTTGTTTTTAAGATAACATACAGGACTTCAACACCCGGGCCTTGCTCACCCACCCCTCCAAGCTCTTCTCCAACTCCCTCTCTCCTCTTCGGCTTCTTCTCAGTTTCTGGTAGGTGCCAAGTTCATTTCCAACAAGGAACTTTCACACATAGCGACCCTCTGCTGGGACTGTTCCACAGACCTTGCCAGGTCTCCAGCCAGCTGACCCCCTGGCTCAGGTTTCACCATCTCAGATGGACCTTGCCTGACGACCCTGCCCAGGTCTCCTCTGCTTCTCCATCCCAGCACCACGGTCATCCTCTCCACAGCAGGGCTCCCGGTGGGTGGCCACATGGTTGCCTTCTACAACTGGACACTGTTTTCCCCATTGCCCGACAAAGCTCATGAGGACAGGAACCTTTCTGTTTTGCTCACCTGGCACCCAGCAGTAAAGCAGTCAAATGTTTACTAGATGTACAAACACCCGGGTGAACTGAGTGAACTCATTAATCAAAGGAAGGAAGAGCTGCAGGAGAGGAGGAACTGCCCCCTTAGGCTTTCAACTCTGGGAGATAAGCCTTCACTAAGAGCAACGGTATTTTGGTGGAAAAAATTAAGACGAGACTTCAAGATTATGAGCCCATGCTTTTGGAGAAAGTGACCTACAGTAAACTCCAAGTAGCTCATCTGTTCTGATTTCTGTGAACATGAACTTTGCCCTTAAAGAGGCAGTCCTTGGAGAGGACCATGGAACTGCCCAGGATGATCTGCTTCAGGCAAGATTGGGCAGGCAAGCACCCTTACTTAATGCTGTTTGAAATCTGCCCCAACTTCACCGAGCTAGAAGCACCTCGAATCCCTAGAGGAACATTCCTGGGAATGAGCTCACACAATTACTATTACCCTCAAATGTAAAAGCCAAACCTCCAAGTCTGTACCATCCAAATTTAAGGCTGCAGTTCACCTTGCAAAGGGGTGGGTTCAGGCTGCTGCAGCCCCAGAAGTGGGGGGAAATCAAGCCTCAAACACAGCTAGCCTTTGGGGCACACAAGCACACCCCTGAAGCTTTTCCACCCAAGCCCCTGGGAACATGTTTATGAAAGGCAGCAGAGGGGTAGGGGGTGAGAGGGGGATCATTATTAAAAAGACAACTGGAACCACAGGAGAGGAAATGTCTCTGCTATTACTCCCAGCAGGTCACTATTGTGGAAGAGAAGTAATACCATTTTAAAAGTGCCAAACAGGAAGGGAGGGCAAGGTGGGGGATAAAGGAGGTCAGAGTGGGTCCAAAAAAAAAATTTTTTTTTAATGTCCTTCTTAAAGCAGAATTGTTCTGCAGGGAGACACCTTCAGAAATTTCCCTTCCTCCGTTCTAATGAGATTTTTTTCCCCCTAGTGTACAAATTTTTTTTCCAGGAAAGGGCAGGTCTTCTCTGCTTTTCTCTCCCTTTCTTTTTGGCTCCCTTACCAGGCCTCTTACACCTTCTGGCTTCCAAGAGCATCCTGAGGATACTTACTAACAGGAAGCCAGGCAAGAAGGGAACTGACACAGTCATGAGGTGACATAAGCCCACTGACAAGCTGCCAATTCAGCCTATTGAAGATGTAACTGAAAAGCCAGCATTTCACTCAAACTAGGTCACCTCCAAGTGCTGAGGGTGTCAGCTGTTCATCACTGACAGAGAACGGAGGAGCCAAGAGGTTAGTGGTTTCCCTGGGGACACACAGAGGCCAAGGGGATGAGGGAGAGACAGAGAGCAAGGAGGGAATTTGTGAAAAGAGCTGGAGCAGAAGAATGGGAGGGAGACATGCGCAGGCAAGTGGGTCTCTGAAGCAAACTGTGGAGAGGCCACTTGTGTGGTATTCGGCTTTCATGTTTCATACATTCCCTTCTTTTTGCTTGCTAATAAGCATTGTCTTCATTCAACAACAAAAGTTCCCCCAGATGAAGTGTCAGTACCTTAAGGCAAGGACTGTTGTTTTGTTGGTGTCCTCAGTTTCACCAAATAACGAGCCACACCCAAAGTCAACATCTAGATGCCTGATGACTAGGTGATTGTAAGGAAAAAAAAAATACAGTGAACTGATGCACATATGGGCTCTAGGGTCAGTCAAGCTTGGGTCTGACACCTGGCTCCTTTTCTCATTAGCTGTGTCCCCGTGAGTAACTCTTCCAAGCTCTTGATGCTTCCAGCTCCCCATTAATAAAATAAGAACCACAGTACTGCCCAACTCCTACAGTTCCTAGAGATACTACATATGAAGCCCTGAGTGATGTGCCTGGCATAAAGTAAACATTCAGTAACTGAGTTATCCTTGACTATTACTACTGCAAATGATGACAAGCACGCCCTGGCTCTGGGTTTCCCTAAGAGTGTCCTCATATGCCCGCCTTCTGCCCTTAACACCTGAGAAAACACCCATCTATTGGGCACTCAAGCTTCACTGGGCAGACTGAGGATGAGAGTAGCCCCAGGTTTTAAATAATTTCCTTTCTGAATAGGTGAAAGACTGGCAAGATAAACTGGTTTTCAGCAAGGCATTTTACATTCTCTCTCATCTTACCCTTGTGGGTAAAAACAGAACGTGGACCAGATGATAAGACAGTTAAACAACTGATAACTGGTTGAACATCTACATGAGCCATTTCTCCCTCAGACTGTGCTCTCTAGAATATTTGTTTACAGATCATTATTAGGTGTATCATTATTAGCAGGGCAGGGGAGGAGACTTTATGGTCAAAATATTTAGAGAACTGTGTTTAACAATTCCTTTTATTAGATTTTTTTAATGTGCTCATAAGCATCATGAGTCTTCAAGAATGGGTCATGGTCTGTAGCCTGATCCCTATGTATTTGATTATAGGGTTCCATTTTTGAGAATCATCCTGCAGTCTAGGATCCTTCAGAATACACTCTGAGAACTGTTCATTCAAGTCCAAAGGGCACATGACACCAATCGGCAGGAATGTCCAGGCGGCAAGCTGTGGCTCTGCTCTTGAAACTATGTGGTTCAACATCACTAATCTGTTGGCACACTGATCAGATCTGAAGATGACCCTAAGCTGATAGGAGAGATGGTATCATCTGGGTTATGGGCTAACAAGACATGTCAAAGCAATAAATATCAGGTCTCGCATATGTGGTCCAAAAACAATACAAAGCATTCAGGATGGTGGAAAACGGGGCTCAGTGTAGTACATGTGTCAATGACTGGAACTGTTTTGACTCTGCAGAGGGAAAACAAGAAGCTGGGTCCTTGGTGAATGTGTCTGAGCTGCTAGATCAAACTTCACCTGAAAGCAGAGCCAACCCCCAGCCCAGCTCTGTTACATTTATCAACAAACTCTAAATAATGAATTTTCTGTTTTAAAATCTGCAACGTAAACATTCCAAATGGACTGCTCTGTCAAGTACACTGAGGTTTCCAAAGGAGACACACTTCAAAGAAGAAATGAAGTAAGTCTCAGGTCAAATCAAGGGGATGTGTCTTACCCTTCTGGCTGGTCAGATGACTCCTGGAGCTTAGCTTGTGCATACTGGGGGACCAACCTTAGAGGGACACAGACAAACTAGGAAAATTTGGCAGGATGAACTGGGTGCCTCAAACCATGTTACACAAAGAATTACAGAAAAAAAAATTTTTAAAGAGAGACACACAGACAAGAGATACAGAGATTTGGGAGGGTCTAGCCTTCCACACAGAAGATGTGTGAGGGACACAGCATTCCACAAAGTAGGAAGCCAATGCTCCTTAATCTTCAAGAGCGAATAGACACACTTGAAAAACTACTGAAAGCTATGGAAACTCTCTCCAGGAAAATGTACATGCTGACAAAACTCCGTAAATATTTCCAGGGGACTGCTGCCTCCCCACCCCCAACTTCCATTACTACCATAGAAGCCCATCCACGGACTTCCACTATAGAAGACCAAAACCAAGTTAAATCCTCACCAGGATTAGGCATTACCTATATGATGTCCCCACAGCCACCCCTGCCACAAAAATGAGATAGGAGCATGTGTGCATGCAAAGTCACTTCAGTCATGTGGAACTCTTTGCAACCCATGGACTATAGCCCTCCAGGCTCCTCTGTCCATGTAATTTTCCGGGTAAGAATACTGGAGTGGGTTTCCATGCCCTCCTCCAGGGGCTCGTCCTGATTCTGGGATCAAACCCACATCTCTTACATCTCCTGCACTGGCAGACGGGTTCTTTACCACTAGTGCCACCTGAGAAGCCCCAGTGGATGCTATTATAAGGAGGCAAGCATCAGCTCAGTAAAAGATACACAGTCCCCCTCCTACACTGTTGGTGGGAATGTAAACTGGTACAGCCACTATAGAAAACAGTATGGAGGTTCCTTAAAAAACAAAAACATTTTGCATTTCTCTAATAATGAGTGATGGTGAGCATCTTTCACGTGTTTAGTCGTCATATGATTCATGTTGATACATGGCAGAAACCAACACAATATTGTAAAGCAATTATCCTCTAATAAACAATAAGGAGATCCAAACAGTCCATCCTAAAGGAGATCAGTCCTGGGTGTTCATTGGAAGGACTGATGTTGAAGCTGAAACTCCAATACTTTGGCCACCTCATGCGAAGAGCTAACTCATTGGAAAAGACCCTGATGCTGGGAAAGATTGAGGGCAGGAGGAGAAGGGGACGACAGAGGATAAGATGGTTGGATGGCATCACCGACTCAATGGACATGGGTTTGGGTGGACTCCGGGAGTAGATGATGGACAGGGAGGCCTGGCCGTGCTGCGGTTCATGGGGTCGCAAAGAGTCGGACGTGACTGAGCAACTGAACTGAACTGAAACAATAAATAAATTTAAATAAAAATTTAAAAAAGAGTTGTCACATGATCCAGAAATCCCACTCCTGGGCATATGTCCCTGGAAAATTCTAATTCAAAAAGATACATGCTACCCCATGTTCACAGCAGCATTATTTACAATAGCCAAGACACGGAAGCAACCTAAATGCCCATCGACAGAGGAATGTAGAAAAAAGATGAACTACTACATGAACTATTACTCAGCCATTAAAAAAATGAAATAATGCCATTATGGATGGCATTGAGATTATCATACTAAGTGGAATAAGTCAGAAAGAGAAACACAAATACTATATGGTATCACTTATGTGTGGAATCTAAAATATGACACAAGAGAACTTATTTACAAAACAGAAATGTACTCACAGACATAGAAAACAAATTATGGTTACCAAAGGGAAGAGTGGGGGATAGGGGAGGGAGGAGGGATACATTAGGAGTTGGGGACTAACAGATAAACACTACTACATATAAAACAGATAAAACAACAAGGTCCTGCTGCATAGCTCAGGGAACTATATTTGATTTCCTATAATAAACCATAATGGAAAAGAATATGAAAAAGCATAAGTACATATATGTATAACTGAATCACTTTGCTATACACCAGAAACTAATACTACATTGTAAATCAACTATATTTCAATAAAAAACAAAAACACACAAGCATGCAAACACACAGTCTAAGTTGAGAATCACTGTTTAGAAAAATTAAGCTTTCTTTTAAAAAAAAAAAAGACACAGACTTCTATCATGTCCTGCCATCTGGAAACAGGAAGGGCTGCCTGGCAAGTGGGGGGAGCTTATCTTCACTGGAGATATGCAAGCAAAACTGGAAGAGCGTTTTCAGGGAGGTAATAAAGAGGTTCAACCATCCTGGACTCAGTAAGCCAAAGCCTTTCAGGTCTTTGCTACTTTAAAGGTGGTTTGAGGACCAGGAGCATCAGCTGGGAGCTTGTTAGAAATGCAGAATCTCAGGTGACTTGTATGCATGTTGGTGTTTAAGAAGCATTGCTTTAAGGTATCTCAGATTCTCTAAGAGGAGAGAAATAACAATACTGCAGTCCGTCAGCAACCTATGCCTCCAGAGATCTGTCCTTTTAAGTTTGGGTCACCCTGTTTATTTAACTTATATGCAGAGTACATCATGAGAAACGCTGGACTGGAAGAAGCACAAGCTGGAATGAAGATTGCCGGGAGAAATATCAATAACTTCAGATATGCAGATGACACCGCCGTTATGGCACAAAGTGAAGAGGAACTCAAAAGCCTCTTGATGAAAGTGAAAGAGGAGAGTGAAAAAGTTGGCTTAAAGCTCAACATTCAGAAAAAGAAGATCATGGCATCTGGTCCCACCACTTCATGGGAAATAGATGGGGAAATAGTGGAAACAGTGTCAGACTTTATTTTTCTGGGCTCCAAAATCACTACAGATGGTGACTGCAGCCATGAAATTAAAAGACGCTTACTCCTTGGAAGGAAAGTTATGACCAACCTAGATAGCATATTCAAAAGCAGAGACATTACTTTGCCAACTAAGGTCCGTCTAGTCAAGGCTATGGTTTTTCCTGTGGTCATGTATGGATGTGAGAGTTGGACAGTGAAGAAGGCTGAGCGCCAAAGAATTGATGCTTTTGAAGTGTGGTGTTGGAGAAGACTCTTGAGAGTCCCTTGGACTGCAAGGAGATCCAACCAGTCCATTCTGAAGGAGATCAGCCCTGGGATTTCTTTGGAGGGAATGATGCTAAAGCTGAAACTCCAGTACTTTGGCCACCTCATGCGAGGAGTTGACTCATTGGAAAAGACTCTGATGCTGGGAGGGATTGTGGGCAGGAGAAGGGGACGACAGAGGATGAGATGGCTGGATAGCATCACTGACTCAATGGACGTGAGTCTGAGTGAACTCTGGGAGTTGGTGATGGACAGGGAGGCCTGGGGTCACAAAGAGTCGGACACGACTGAGCGACTGATCTGATCTGATCTGATCTTGGGTTTTGAGGCTATGAAGCAGGAACCTTTCTCTAAATCTTTTTCCTGTCCTCAACCCACCATCCTCAATCCATTGTTTGAATTATTTCTTTGTCGTCTCAAAAGCTACAGATGGAAAACTAAGGGGAAGAATGGAATAATATCCACTTTGACTCTAATCTAGGTCCAGAACCTAAAGAATGAAAAAGCAATTTATAACAGGCATTTCAAGATCATCTCCTTTAGTAAAAATAAAGGTAGGATTTATCATGTTCTCATATGGGCCTTAACACCTATATAGGTTTTTTAATCCCTTATCGTACTTAGTCTTCATAATTACAAGGTAATGATTATCATTTTTTTCTTTCATTTTACAGATGATGAATCTGAAGCTCAGAAAGGGTAAGTGACTTGCTCAGCCACACACAGCCAGTAAGAGGGGGAGACAGGTCTTGATGCCAATGTTCAAGTTCTTAACCACGAAGTCACAAAATTATCGCCTTTAGAGAAAACCTCTGGTCTTCTGTTCTCTTCAACAAGCAGTAAAAGTAGTCCGAGTCTGTCAGGTTCCCATAACGCTCACCCAGGTTCTCCAGGGATGCAGCCGGGCCACTGGCTGGGCAGCTCCAAACACAGGTGCACCGGGGTCTCAGATCTCAGCCCTCCATTATATTCTGTTCATTACACAGGAAGACTTAGAGGTCATGCTTTCAAATCCTGGCCCCTTCCTCATTATCTGCTCCAGCATCAGAGTCCTCCCAGTCCTGTATTGACTTGCTTTATCTCCTGGCTGCTGTCCCATCGCCATTAGATCCCAGGCATTTGAGCAAAGTACACAGCTATCCAGTTCTGGCTGAACAGAATTGACTCGCCGTTTCTCCTCTGTAATTTTGGGCATAGTCTGAGAGGATTTAGAAGGTGTCATTGACTTGGAATTACAGTTCTTTGTTACAGAATGAATTTCCGGACCACGCTGAGGAGGCCAGCATTCCCCCTGGCTCCCACACAAGCAGCTTTGTTCCCCTTCAAAGTGTCCCTCTAATTGCACTGTGAACATTCACTCTGGACTCTGCTGCGTCTCGAGGAGGAACCTTATCAAAGAGAACTCAGACTTCCTCTAGTTCTTAACATCTGTGGCCTTCATTTGGAAATTCATCATGGGCTGCGTATTCTCCCTTTTGCTTCTTATTAAATTTTTAATTTCCTATAGCTACTATACACTTCCATGCTTTTGCCTTATGTGCCCCAACTGGGTCCCTTAAGGCAGGGACCACCTTTTAGTTAACTTTGTTCCCACTGCACCAGTCTGGCACAGCACCTTACCTGTGTTAGACAGTCAATGACAGCAGAATTGATTCAAAACTGTTTGAATTTTACATATTACCAAGCACATCTGTTGCTATGTTCAAAGTGAATTCACTCTTCCAGATACAGAACTTATTTGGAAGGGGGGGTCACAACGGGGAGAAAACTAAGCATACTGAGCGCCTGAAGCAGATGGTGCTGTGTAAAAAACCCTAACATTACAGTTTCAGCCCTAAAAGAGCAAACAATAAAACTTGCTCCCATGAGGTAAGACTAAGCTACTAATCCCCCTGGTACAGCTGGAAACACAAAAGTTTCTTGAAGTTCAAGGATCCCAGCCCACCTGGTTAGACAATACCCAAGCCAAAACCTTCTTCCTCAGCTGCTCTTGTTAGCACATACTCTTAATTTTCAAACTGCTTCAAGAGGATTCTGGGAATTTTAAAATAAAGTAGGCTGAGAAATGGGCCACATAATCTTTTTTTTTTCCTTTCTAAAAACAAACAAACAAAAATCCTGTTAGAAAAAGCAGGGTATTTCCTCTAGTAATAAGGGGCGGAGGGGAGTTAAGTAAAGTATTTTAAAACTTATATACGAGGTACCAATTCACGTTTTGAAATATTGTCAGGTTTCTCTCCTCTCTTCAAGAATAACTCTTTCTGGTCCATTTTTCACTCAGTGAAAGGTTCTAGAGAGCCGACTATGCCCTGTAGCAGTCTACTCTATGCATGGACAAAAACAGACGTGGGCTGCTGGCTATTTTACACTGGGTTCCTTCAGTATTGCAATTTCTTCTGCTCTAATTATCAGCCTTTACCCTAGAATCTCTAACAGGGTCAGAGGAACCCCCAGCCCCCAAGGCGAGGCAGAATAATACAGTAACCAAAGCACAGACCTGGAAAAAAGTTCATGTCTGTGTTACTCTACATGATGACCTCACAGGGAAAATAGGGCTGAAAATATGCCTCATCTTGGAGTGCCTGACACTTTTATAAACATTCATTCATATCTACAAATATTTTTCTAATTTATAATGTATGTGAACAAAAGAGAAACTTCTATCAAGAAGTTCCCATAAAGCCAACACTTTGAGACATTAGTTCTGATACATTCATGGGGCACACACCTCAGCCTCGCACAGCTGCAAAGGCTGAGTGAGAAGACACTCTGCTTCTACTGCCAGCCATCCCAAGGCTCGAGGACTCCATGTAGATAGACTATGGAGGGTTCTGGGCACTACATGTTAACGCATATCAGTTATCTCTCCCTGCTGGTCCCCTCACTCCCCAGGGGTGAGAGTGAACTAGGCCCTCTCTGCCAGGCAGCACCTTCAGTCACAGAGATGTTCTGGGCACAAAGAGCCCATTAGAAAGCATGGTCCTGCTCAGGAATTCATGGAGCTTTTAGCCCAGGGATACTGCATTGTTCCTTCCACAGTATTTTCAGGACCAGCCATCACCCTGGGGGCTATGAGGCATGGCAGGCCTAGCTTCCTGGATCACTACAGAATTGCAAAGAGGCTTTCCAAGTCCCTTGCCTATATGTTTGGCATCAGCCCATGCAATTCTCTCACCTCTCCTCAAACTGCAAAGTGCTTTCTCCAGTTCTTACAATTCCTACTAAGCTAACAGTGAGGTATCTGCTAGCACTTAACAACAGAAGGCTTAGTTTTTTTAGGTGGTTAGAATAGGAAAAAGGAGTCCAGAATAGTGGTGGCTAAAAGACAAGGGAAAAGCCTGCGAAAATAGGACAAAGGAAGGTCCCAGGACCAGAGTGAGGACCTCAGGTAGAAGAAACAGCACTCCTGGCTAGCACAATTTACACAGGGCAGGCCCAGGGGGAGGAGAAAAAACGTAAAAAGAGGAGCCAAAGGGCCAGGGACCTCCCTCACTCCCTCCCTGTCGCACGCGCACTCTCTCTCTCTCCTCTTCGTGTTTTTTGGGTCGACATGCCCTCACGCTTCAAGGATGTATTTTCCTTTTATTTTCTAAATAAAACTGCGCTGTAACACAGAGCTGTAACACTGATCTGTCCAAGAGCTGAGACACGGTCTGTCCAAGGGCTTTAATGTCCATCGCTTCAAATTTTTGTTGTGACGAGACAGAATCGAGGAAATTACACATTCCCACAACAACTAAAAAGCCTCTTGATGAAAGTGAAAGAGGAGAGTGAAAAAGGTGGCTTAAAGCTCAACATTCAGTAAACTAAGATCATGGCATCTGGTCCCATCACTTCATGAGAAACAGATGGGGAAAGAGTGGAAACAGTGTCAGACTTTATTTTGGGGGGGCTCCAAAATCACTGCAGATGGTGATTGCAGCCATGAAATTAAAAGACGCTTACTCTTTGGAAGGAAAGTTATGACCAACCTAGATAGCATATTCAAAAGCAGAGATATTACTTTGCCAACAAAGGTACATCTAGTCAAGGCTATGGTTTTTCCAGTGGTCATGTATGGATGTGAGAGTTGGACAGTGAAGAAAGCTGAGCGCTGAAGAATTGATGCTTTTGAAGTGTGGTGTTGGAGAAGACTCTTGAGAGTCCCTTGGACTGCAAGGAGATCCAACCAGTCCATCCTAAAGGAGATCAGTCCTGGGTGTTCAGTGGAAGGACTGATGCTGAGGCTGAAACTCCAATACTTTGGTCACCTCATGTGAAGAGTTGACTCATTGGAAAAGACCCTGATGCTGGGAGGGATTGGGGGCAGAAGGAGAAGGGGACGACAGAGGATAAGATGGTTGGATGACATCACCAACTCGATGGACATGAGTTTGAGTGAACTCCGGGAGTTGGTGATGTACAGGGAGGCCTGGCGTGCTGTGATTCATGGGGTTGCAGAGTCGGACACGACTGAGTGACTGAACTGAACTGAACGACAGTTTAAAAAAAAAAAGGAGGGGTTTGAGGGGAGATAGTAACTAGAAGTCATATCTTCAGCCCTTATAAAAAATTGTCCTTTTCTTCCTTTGATTTCATCTGGTCTCATTTCTTTCTACTGCTATGTTTTCCTTCATAACAGTAACAACAAAAGCTAACATTTATCAAGCACCTCACTGATTTCAGATCCTTACATCCAAGCCTCACAACCACCCCTGGACATATATACTACCAGGATCCTAATGTTCAGATGAGGAAACCTAGCACATAGCCCGGAGAAGGCAATGGCACCCCACTCCAGTACTTTTGCCTAGAAAATCCAATGGACGGAGGAGCCTGGTAGGCTGCAGTCCATGGGGTCGCTAGAGTCGGACACGACTGAGCGACTTCACTTTCACTTTTCACTTTCATGCATTGGAGAAGGAAATGGCAACCCACTCCAGTGTTCTTGCCTGGGGAATCCCAGGGACGGGGAAGCCTGGTGGGCTGCTGTCTATGGGGCTGCACAGAGTCGGACACGACTGAAGTGACTTAGCAGCAGCAGCAGCAGCGCATAGCCTGTAAGAATCTTTGCCACAGTCACACAGCTGCTGCTACTGCTGCTGCTAAGTCGCTTCAGTCATGTCCGACTCTGTGCGACCCCAGAGACGGCAGCCCACCAGGCTCCCCCCTCCCTGGGATTCTCCAGGCAAGAACACTGGAGTGGGTTGCCATTTCCTTCTCCAATACATGAAAGTGAAAAGTGAAAGTGAAGCCGCTCAGTCGTGTCTGACTCCTAGCGACCCCATGGACTTCAGCCTACCAGGCTCTTCCATCCATGGAATTTTCCAGCAAGAGTACTGGAGTGGGGTGCCATTGCCTTCTCCAGATCACACAGCTAGTAGGTGGTAAAGCCAGAGGTCAAAAACAGGTGTGTAAATGCAAAGCCCATGTGCTTACTCACCTGAAGAAATGAGAACATCCTATTCTGTCAAGTGATAGCTGAGCTTTCCTAGGAACAGGAGTACAAAGCTGCAGTCCACACTCAGACACTAACTTAGACACAGCATCCACCCCTCCTGGACTTCACCTCCCCTTTCACCACCCCAAAAAGTTATCTGAAGGTGAAAATCAGATCATAAGGTAAAAGCAGCTTGCATTTTAGGAAAATGCTACATAAACCTAAAATGTTAAAATTAACCTAAGAATTAATTTTTGGAAGTATCTGAAATAAGTTTACAATAGTAAGTCTTACTGGTCAGGCATATATTTTAAATCTCTGTAGGGTTTTTTAAATTTTTATTTATTCATTTATTTTTGGCTGTGCTGGGTCTTCGTTGCTGTGTGGACTTATCCCTAGTTGCTTCGAGCAGGGGCTACTCTCTAGCTGTGGTGCACGCTTCTCATTGCAGCAGCTTCTCTTGTTGCGGAGCACAGGCTCTAGGGCTTCAGTCATCGTGGCCTGTTAGCTCAGTAGTTGCGGCTCCCAAGCTCTACAGCACAGGCGCAATAGTTATGGCACATGGGCACAGTTGCTCAACAGTATGTGGGATCTTCGTGGATCAGGAATGGAACCCATGTCTCCTGCACTGGCAGGCGGATTCTTTACCACTGAGCCACCAGGAAAGCCCTATGTGGGTTTTTTAATTACTAAAGCAAAACATGCTCATAACAAGATCAAATGATGCTGAAGCATATAAAGTGATTTTTTTAAGGGAGAAAATGAGAAAGAAAAGAAGTTTTCCCCATTGGATTCAGCCTAAGTATTTTTCAAGATTTTTCCAAGAACGTACTAATATAGTATACATACATATTTATATGCATATACTATTTTGTTTCTCAAAAATCAGGATCATATTCTATACTTCTGAAACTTCTTACTCAATACTGTATTTTTTACATATCTCCACATCAGAAATATTTGTACAGAACTACCTCAGTGTTTTTAATCAACACAACAGCATTATATGCATCAACTACAATTTAATCAGTTACTTGAAAAACACTTGGATTATTAATATTTCAGTCATATACATAAGAACCTTTAGTTGACAGTATGTGTCCCAGTGACTCATCAACTGATTAGGGTTATGATGTTTGGTATCAGTGCTGAAAGACAGCATATCTTCAGTAACTTATATATAAAACCATCCCAGCTGCCGAGATCACTGTTTTTCAACAAACGTACAACTGAATACCAAATCATTCATTCGTTCACTCATTTATAAGTACTTCTAGTCTATCAAACTCTATTCTAACCCCAAAAGGTTAAACTAAACAAAAGACCAAGCTTCACTTCCTATACTTGAGGAACTGAGGATTCAGGGGCAGACACAGTCATCAGTGCATTCTGCATTATGTTTAAGAGCTATTCTAGATTTAAGTGAAGGAGCATGTCAGTCTGGAGGAGATGCAGGTGCCTGAGAACAAACAGCTAAGAAGTGCCTGCAGTAGGAGTGTGCTGCAATAAGAAAGCCACAATAAGAGACAGGGCAATCTGATTTTACAAGATTTTATAAAAGCACTCAGGGTGTTCAGAGAACTTAGATCATTCAATACAGAGAGCTTCTAGAAGGGAAATGCCAGGAAAGAATGATGGAAAGAGAAATTGAAATTGAGGTTGAAGGGCCTTGACTATAAAGTTAAGAAATCTGGATTGGAGGTTACCAGAGGGGAAATGCCTCTCTAGGGGCATTTTGGATATACCACAATTTCTTTATCCATTCATCTGTAAATGGACTTTTGTGTTATTTCTGGGTTTTGACCACCACAAATAAAGCTGCTATGAATATTCATATATGAGTCAGCTTAAATCCTTTCTTTTCTCTTGGGTAAATAACTAGGAGCGGAATAGCTAGATAACAAAGGAGGTGTGTGCTTAACTTTTTAAGAAATTTGCCAAACTATTTTCCAAAGTGGCCATACTATTTAACTTTCCCACCAGGAGTGTAGCAGAGTCCAGTATCTACATCCGTGCCAATGCTTAGTATGGTCCGTTTTTCAATTTCCAGCAGTTCTAACAGGTACTAGTGTTATCTCATAGCATGCATCAATCAACATATAAATTGTTTTAATTTGTATTTTCCTAATGACTAATGAGTCAACTCTTGGGAAAAGGGTACAACAGAGGATGAGATGGCTGGATGGCATCACTGACTCGATGGACGTGAGTTTGAGTGAACTCCGGGATTTGGTGATGGACAGGGAGGCCTGGTGTGCTGCGATTCATGGGGTCGCAAAGAGTCAGACACGACTGAGCAACTGAACTGAACTGAATGACTAATGATGCCAAACATCTTTCCATATGTTTGTTATCCATATAACTTCTTTGATGGAGTCTTTTCGTATTATTTCCTCATTTTTCTTTAATTGGGTGGTTTTATTATTCAATTTTAAGAGATCTTTATAAATTATTGTGCAAACTCCTTATCAGAATTATGCTGTGCAAATATTTTCTCCCAGTCTGTGGCTTTTTATTCTTGTCTTTTCATTCTCTTAACAGTATCTTTTGAAGAGCAAAAGTTTTCAGCTTTGATGTAGTCCAATTTATCCATTTTTTGTTGATGCATCAGGCTTTTAGTGTCATATCTAAGAAATTTTTGCCTAAGTAAAGATCACAAAGATTTTTCTCCTATGTTTTCTTCTACAAGTATTATAGTTTAGGCTTTAGATTTAGGCTTATGATCCATCTCCAGAGGGCATTTTGGACACTTGTGGGGGCATTTTTGCCACAGTGACTAAGGAAAGGAGCTCAACCAGCAACTGGTGGGCAGGGACGCTCGAGGACTTACAATACACAGGGAACACACATCCCATGCGCCACAGGACTCTCCAATGTCCTGCCAAACATTCATGTGGGTGAACTGCTTATAGTCACATGGATACCTATTTAGTTCTTGCTTCAAAATACCAAAAACTTTAAGTAGTTGACTCTTCTTAACTTCTCTTAAATCTAAAGCTTTTCCTTAAAAGCAGCAATTTCATGTCTTCTAGTACATTTGTGCCTGTGTATTTATATATCAAATTATATATTTTATTATAAGCTAACTTCCTTTCATCTTTCCTTTTAAATTCAATTATAGCATTAATCTTTTATCTAGTGTGTGCAGCTGGTTATGTTATCATACATTAGCAACACAAAGATATTAAAGACACTGAACTAAGAATCAAAATGACTTCTGTAACAATACCACTTAGATAGTAAAATATCACAATTATATAATTAAAGGTTTTAGAAACTTCAACATAAACTAACTATACAAACTTTCTAAAAATGCATAAAAAAAGGCTACCTCTTCTACACATTGAGCCTAAGGAAAGGAGGAAATGGAAGCAGGGGAGGAGGAGGATCGGGAGCCAACAGCATCACAGGAGGGGTAGGAGCCTAGCACAGACAATGACAAGACTGTGCTGCACACAGAGAGACACACTTCATTCAGTGCCCTACCCTTGAGGACCAGCCACAACACAAAATAACATTTTAAAAAATTAAGTTGCCCAGGGAACCCTGCCTATCCTAAGACTCATTTATAGGTACACACCTAAGAAGAGGAAAGATGCAGACGGCCTGATAGTTGGCAGAGGAGAGCCGGGTACTGCTCCTGCCGCATTTCCAGTATCACCACAAAGGGCAGGGTCCCAAACCACTAACATGGGCCCCGATTCTGGAGTGAAGGTCCTCAGACGCAGTGCATAGAGGACTGTGAAACTGCTAAAGAGATACAGATATGGGCCGGGAAAGAGGCAGAAAGGAAAGAACCTTGCTCAAGTACAGGATAAAGCAAAAGTGTCCATTCAGCACTTCAACCGTGGACTAGAATCCTAGCCAGAGGCATAAAGCCAGAAAAATAAATAAAAAGCATTAAATTGGAAAAGAACAAGTAAACTGTAATTTGTAAGCAATCTGATTGTATATGTAGAAAATCCTAAGGAAGCTACAGAAGAATTACTAATACTAATAAGTAAATATAGCAAAGTTCCAGGACAGAAAATCAAAATAGTTAATATATGGTAATCAACTGTATTTCTATATACCAGGAATAAGCACTGGAATATTTATTTTAAAATAGTGCCATTTACAACAGCACTTTAAAAATTTAAAAACACTTACAGATAAATTTAACAAAAGACATGCACGGCCTATACACTGAAAACCACAAACCACTGCCATAAGGAAAAAAGACCAAACCAAACAGAAAGGTCTATCCTGTGCATAGATTTGAAGATTCACTATTTTTAAGCTGAATCTATAAATAATTTATCAGTATGAATTAATTCATTTGAATATGTTTTAACATCTTCTATGTACTGGATGGTTAGATAGCATCACTGATTAAATGGACTCAAATGAATCTGTCCCTTTGGGACATAGGGGAGGAGAGAGGAGCCTGGCATGCTGCAGTCCATGAGGTCACCAAGAGTCGGACAGAACTTAGTGTCTGAACAACAAAATGCACTGGACACTGTTCTAAACGCCAAAGACACAGCAGTGAAAAACATTAAAAAAAATCCCTGCCCCCACAGGGCTTACATTTTAATCAGGAAAGACAAAACACACAAAATGTGTACTTTAAACACAATTTTAAGTGCTAGGGAAGAAAACAATGCAAAACCAAAAAGGAGAAGGGGATAAGGAATGACCCAGAAGAAAAGAATGAAAACTCAGAGCGGGTGGAGTCACTTAAAGACCAGATAAAAGAGTGGCATCGAGGCTTATCAATACCTGGAGGGACAGTACTCCAGGCAGAGGAAATAACAAAAATTCTGTTAGATGGGAGCAAGCCTAGAATGTTCTAAGAACAACAAGAAAGGCAGTGCAGCTGGGGCAGAGTAAGCAAGGGGAGGGTAACAGTACATGAGATCAGAGAAACAGCAGATGGCCAGTTCCAGTATGGCTTTGTAGGTCACTGTCATTTTAAAAGACTGGCTTTATTTCAGGTGACATGTGCAGCCATTGAAGGATTTTGAACAGAGTGACATAACCATGACCCGATTATACTTTAGAAGGATCCTTCTGGCTGCATGTTGAGAATGGCAGGGTCAAGAACAGAAGGAATAGTTAGGGTCTAATCACTATATTCTAGGCAAGAGACACTGCTGCCTTGGAGCAAAGTTGGTGATGGAGGTGCAAAGAAGGGAATGGCCTTGAGATAAACTCTGAAGAGAGTACACAGGGTCCACTGAAGCACTGAGTGTGAGTGGATGGGGGGCGGGGACAGGGGTCCAGGTTGACTCCAAGGTTTGTGGCTTGAATACACCTTGCAATAATTACTTCCCAGGGTCAGGGAAGACTGAAGGAAGAATAAAGTTGTAGAGAGAAGCAGAAAAACTGATTTGGGCCTTGTTAATTTTAAGATGACTGATGGTTCGAGTAGGGAGGCTGAATTGTTGGATATATGAGTCTGACACTGAGGAATCAGGTCATTTGAAGCTAGAGTTGAAGGTCACCAAGAGAGTGAGGGTAGGCAGAAAAGATCCAAGAACAAAACCCTAGGGACCTCAACAGGTAAGGCCTGAAGGAAGAGGAGGATCAAGAAGGGAGTCTGAGGAGGAGTTGCTAGGCAGCAGGAAGAACACCAGCAGAGTGTGGTATCCTGGGAGCCACATGGAAAATTGTTACAAAGAGAAGGGAGTGATCAATCGTGCCCAACAGTGCTCACCAGTCAATTAAGACAAGGCTGGTGAAATGACCACTGGATTGGACAAGAAGGGCTAGAGGGGCAGGCAGCCAGGCTATTTGGGGTGCTATTTGGCACAGACAAGGTAGGCAAGGCTCTCTCATTGCCCCTAGGAGGCTTCTGCCCTCCCCTCCCAGCTTCTCTCTCTCACCACCCTGTCTTTGAATAGCTGTGCCCTTGACCTCAGCTCTCCAGGAAGTCTTCCCAATCAGGCCGGATCCCCCACCGTAGACTCTCATGGTAGCAGGCACCCATCTCACTGCCAGTCTGGGTCCCACCGGATTTTCCTTTGGTAGGTTGGACAGTGGGAGCAGTGTCTTAGTCTACATGCCTGTACTCCAGGGGTAGGGACCAGGCCTCTTAACTCAGAAACTTACTCCCTGCAGCAAGCATGGAACTGGGCACAGAAATAAGCACTCAACCAACAAGGAGGAGACCGAGGAAGGGGAGACTTACAGGCACTAGTGTGATCAGGCAGAAGCGGAAAGGTGATGAGGTGAGATGTGTGGCCAACTCAGAGTGGGGAAGGGGATCTGGCTTCCAAGGGAGGGCAGGAGAAGGCAGTGTATGAACAGAAAAAGCCTCCCTCCAACATGCAGAGCTAGACCAGGTCAGGAATCGGAAGCCACTGGAAGAGAACTGACTACCAGGACTGGAGGAGACAGCAGAAGGCTCTGAAATCCTCTCTACCCATTTTAGACCCTTGTTTTTGACAGAGAAGCCAGCAGAGGTGGACTTTGTGATCACAGACTGAGAAGCCCATTTGGCCACCATGGCAGGGAGACAAGGCTGCTCCCAGCATATCAAGAAAACAGAGGTTTTGTTTGAGGGTGGAAATCCATCATCTACTGCTGCAAATTAAAAACCCCGAAGAGAGTCAGGAGATCAAATGTTCATCCTTGAAGCAAGGGTAATAACCATATCTAGCACCTATCACATGCTGTAGGGAGTTATCTCATTTAATCCTCAACTCCCTGACTACCCCATTGGAGATAACTCTCTCCTATCACCTGGTTATTCCCTTCAAAGAATTTTATCACCATCCACAGTTATCTTGTTTGCATGTTTCTTTCCTGCTTATCATCTGCCCTCCATGTGCAACTTAAGCTCCTCTGGGCAGGAAGCTTGTCTGATCTTAAGCTACATCCCTCTGCTATCACAGCACCAGGCACAGAGTACACCACAAACATTCAGCAAGAGAACTGAAGAGCTTCGTGGAAATCCTTCTACCTACCTGTCCTACACATGAAGATTCTTGCTCCTCTTTCTTTTTTTTACTACCTAAATGTTTAAAGTATTTGTATGTTCACACTGAGGCAGACCTACACAACCTCGCTGCTTTTCTACTAGCAATGAGACTGGTCTCAGCCCCAGCTTCTCTCTCCAAACAGCAAGACCTGTCCCTTCCCAGGGTTTAAAGTCCCAGCACCCACCCCCTGCCTATCTGAACAAGCCCCTGCTCCCTCTCCCTTACCTGCCTCTGCCTCCCTTGGGTGTGCCCAGCAAATCCACTCAGCTGCCCTTGTTTGTTCTCTTCCACGCCCCTGTGTTTGTTTCCTAGGACTGCCATAACCAGGTACTGTCAACTGTGGGGCTTAAAGCAACAAATGTATTCTTCCAGTTCTGGAGGTTAGAGGTCCAAGTCAAGGTGTCAACAGAGCCATGTGCTCCCTAAAGGATCTACGGAAGAAACTTTTCTCTCTACTTTCTGTCTGCTTTAGGCATCTATCAAAAACAAGTCTTGATACTTTTTGGATTGCAGCTACATAACTCCAATCTCTGTCCCACAAAGAGATTTTACCACATGTACCAACTCAAACATATAATTAATGAAAAAATTCTTCAATGGACAAGTGTCGTCACAGGTGAAGAAATAAGGTAGGGGCAAACGTGGGCTTGAATGCAGATGTGAAGCGTGGCGGGGAGGTGGGGGACTCCTGGACAATATAGGTTTGTGATAACGCAAATTCTAATAAAGTTAGCCCAAATTCTAACAGGTTTCCTGGGGCTGTTGATGCTATTGGACTATGGACCATCCCTGAGGGCAGAGACCAAGTCTTATTATGTTTGTATTATACATTGCATGGTTCAAGGCTGGAAGAATGAGTGCATATTAAACTGCTGCAATCTACTTTAAAAACCAGGGCAACTGAACTCCTGCTATTTTTCTCATTTAGTTGCCCTTCAGAAAGACCCTCTGGCAGGCATGCGTCAACTGCTGACCTGGAATGTTCGCCTGGTAGCCCACCACCTTGTTTAGGGAGGGCAGCTCTTCATCCCTGTAGATCAGCTCTTCACCCCTGCAGATCAGAGGTCTCAGCTCTGCAGAGTGAGCTTTGTAGAGCTAGGGAAGTACAGTTTCAAGGCCAGAGCAAGTTCATCTCCTCTCACTTGCATCAGCTTGGATAGGCTTCACGTGAAGCAATTCCATCTTTCTGTATGTCTCAGAGGATGGTAGGGAACAGGACTCAGCATGTAATGAGTTTAGGGTGGTGATGCCCTTTAGCAACCCTAGCTTACCTGGCAGACGAGCTCTCATTGCTGTTTCAGATGGCACTCCTGTAAGTTACCATCCTCCACCCTGGCCCAGCCAGCCCCTGGTCTGGGACCCCGTCTCCACCACGAGTGGCCAGAAGCTTCAGCAAGCAAGAGCTTGGTCCCCAGTGCTCAGGAGGTCCATGCAGACCACCAGATGCTCTTCAATACCTACACAAGCGCACGCGCATGTGCGTGCACACACACACACACACACACACACACTGCACAGGTCAACTATCTGGGATTTCTGAAGCAGGGTGGGTGGGGGTCTAGAATAACCCTGCTTTGCACTCCCACGGCTCCATGCACAAAATCCAGCAACGGTTTGGTCAGAGATCCTTTGGGGTCAACTAGAGGGCACCCTGATTTCGCCAAGAAACACGTGTTCAATTCCACATGTGAGCCCTGCTTTTGCTGACAGGCCATGACTGTGGCTGCGAAGGGAGGGGAAGCAGGTGGATTCTGTCTGTTTTGGGGTGACAAAAGTGGAGTGCACTGGCAGTTAAAGCTCAGAATGAAGGTGGAAGAGAAAGCAGTAAAAGCAAGGGCCCGGCTGGCGTCAGGTGACAACTGCTTCTTACTTAGACACTGTATACTTAACAAAACTACTGAACTAGGTTATCAGGTATGATGCATTTTAAGTTATCTATTTTTTTAAAAAATTCAACATTAATAACAAACATAGGACTTAACCTAATAGGAAAGTCAACTTTCTGGTTCTGACAGTCTACTACAATTATACAAGGTATTACTGGGGAAAGCAAGGTGAAAGCCTCACAGCAATTCTCTGAACTATTTTTGCAACTTCCTCTGAGTCAAACTATTTCAAAACAAGTTGTTTTAAAAATTATCAAGCACAGAAAGATATTACTGCATCTAAAATATTATTAAGGTCAAAAATCTAAATTTGAGGTTTTATGTAAACCCTCAGCTTTCTCAAAATTTGAAGTTTTGTGTAAATCCTCAGCTTTCTCATCAAATAAGATGTTTAATAATAAAACTATGACTGTCTGGTCATAACAAAAGAGTCTAAAATGCAGTACTTAGGTGCAGTCTCAAAAATGACAGAATGATCTCTGTTCATTTCCAAACCAAACCATTCAGTCACAGTAATCCAAGTCTATGCCCCAACCACTAATGCCTAAGAAGGTTCTATGATGACCTACCAGATCTTCTAGAACTAACACCAAAAAAAGATGTCCTTTTCATCACAGGGGACTGGAATGCAAAAGTAAGAAGTCAAGAGATACCTGGAGTAAGCAAGTTTGGCCCTGGAGTGCAAAATAAAGCAGGGCAAAGGCTAACAGAGTTTTGCCAAGAGAACGCACTGGTCATAATAGCAAACAGCCTCTTCCAACAACACAAAAGGAGACTCTACATATGGACATCACCAGGTACTCAATACCAAAATCAGATTCATTATATTCCTTGCAGCCAAAGATGGAGAAGCTCTAATACAGTGCGCAAAAACAATACCAGGAGCTGACTCAGATCATGAACTCCTTATTGCAAAATTCAGATTTAAATTGAAGAAAGTAGGGAAAATGGCTAGACCATTCAGGTATGACCTAAATCAAATCCCTTACAATTATATAGTGGAAGTGACAAATGGATTCACGCGATTAGATCTGATAGATTGCCTGAAGAACTATGGATGGAGGTTGTGACATTGTACAGGAGGCAGTAATCAAGACCATCCCCAAGAAAAAGAAATGCAAAAAGGCAAAATGGTTGTCTGAAGATGCCTTACAAATAGCTGAGAAAAGAAGAGAAGGGAAAGGCAAAGGAAAAAAGGAAAGATATACGCATATTAATGCAGAGTTCCAAAGAACAGCAAGGAGAGATAGCAAGCCTTCCTCAGTGATCAGTGCAAAGAAACAGAGGAAAACGATAGAATGGGAAAGACTAGAGATCTCTTCAAGAAAATTAGAGATAGCAAGGGAACATTTCATGCAAAGATGGGCACAATAAAGGACAGAAACAGTATGAACCCAAGAGAAGCAGAAGATATTAAGAGGTGGCAAGAATACACAGAAGAACTATTTAAAAAAAAATCTTAATGACCCATATAACCACAAAGGTGTGATCACTCATCTAGAGTCAGACATCCTAGAGTGTGAAATCAAGTGGACTTTAGAAAGCATCACTATGAACAAAGCTAGTGGAGGTGACAGAATTCCAGCTGAGCTATTTCAAATCCTAAAAGATGCTGCTGTGAAAGTGCTGCACTCAATATGCCAACAAATTTGGAAAACTCAGCAGTGGCCACAGGACTGGAAAAGGTCAGTTTTCATCCCAAACCTAAAGAAAGGCAATGCCAAAGAATGTTCAAACTACTGCACAAATGCACTCATCTCACATGCTAGCAAAGTAATGCTCAAACTTCTCCAGGCCAGGCTTCAACAGTACGTGAACGGTGGTGAACTTCCAGATGTTCAAACTGGATTTACAAAAGGCAGAGGAACCAGAGATCAAATTGCCAACATCCACTGGATCATACAAAAAGCAAGAGAATGTCAGAAAAACATCTACTTCTACTTTATTGACTATGCTAAAGTCTTTGACTATATGGATCACAACAAACTGTGGAAAATTCTTAAAGAGATGGGAAGAGCAGACCACCTTACCTGCCTCCTGAGAAAGCTGTATGCAGGTCAAGAAGTAACAGTTAGAACTGGTCATGGAACAACGGACTGGTTCCAAATGTGAAAGGAGTACGTCAAGGCTGTATATTGTCATCCTGCTTATTTAACTTATATGCAGAGTACATCAGGCAAAATGCCAAACTGGATGAAGCACAAGCTGGAATCAAGATTTCCAGAAGAAATACCAATAACCTCAGACATGCAGATGACACCACCCTTATAACAGAAAGCGAAGAGGAACTAAAGAGCCTCTTGATGTAAGTGAAAGAGAACAGTGAAAATGCTGGCTTAAAATGCAACATTAAAAAAACCTAAGATCATGGCATCTGGTCCCATCACTTCATGGGAAATAGATGGGGAAACAATGGAAACAGTGACAGACTTTATTTTCTTGGGCTCCAAAATCACTGTAGATGGTGACTGCAGCCACGAAATTTAAAAATGCCTGCTCCTTGGAAGAAAAGCTATGACAAACCTAGACAGCATATTAAAAAGCAGAGACATTACTTTGCCGACAAAGGTCCGTATAGTCAAAGCTATGGTTTTCCAGTAGTCATGTATGGATGTGAGAGTTGGACCATAAAGAAAGCTGAGCGCCAAAGAATTGATGCTTTTGAACTGTGGTGTTGGAAAAGACTCTTCAGAGTCCCTTGGACTGCAAGGAGATCCAAGCAGTCCACCCTAAAGGAGATCAGTCCTGAATATTCACTGGAATATTGAAGTATTGAATATTGGAAGTATGGAATATTGAAGCTCCAATACTTTGGCCACCTGCTGGGTAAGATTGAAGGCAGGAGGAAAATGGCATTACAGAGGATGAGATGGTTGGATGGCATCACCGACTCAATGGACATGAGTTTGAGCAAGGTCCGAGAGTTGGTGACTGACAGGGAAGCCTGGTGTGCTACAGTCCATGGGGTCACAAAGAGTCAGACAGGACTGACTGACTGAACTGTATTGATGACTGTTTAAGAAAAGCTGTACTGTCACAAGAACATCTAGGATGATAGTGGTACTCTATTTCTTGATTCAGGTCTTAATTACAAAATTGTTTGCATTATAAATATTATTAACATTCTGTATTCTTTTTTGTTTTTGCACTTCTCAGTATGTGAGATATAATTTCATAATAAAATGATAAAATTAGTAATAATAATAAAACCAATCACTGGATTGTTGAGTGATTAAATCAGTGCATACATGTAAAGTACTGCAAATAATAACATTCATATATTAGCCATCAATTAGATTTTATTTGACATTAATTCATAGTCATTAGGAAAGAGTCTGGAAGAACATAGAAACAACAAAACCATCAGTAGCCACTATCCTGAATGATTTTTTTTGTTGTTGTTGTTTTAATAAAAGTATGGTTGATTTACAGTGTTTCAGGTATATAACACAATGATTCAGTTATATATACATGTATTCTTTTTCAGATTTGTTTCCATTATAGGTTATTACAAGATACTGAATTTATTTCCCTGTGCTTCTTGTTCTTGTTGTTTAGCTATATTATATGTAATACTGAATGACAAGGTTGCAAAGGACTTTTATTTTTGCTGATATTCTAATCTTCCCACAATCGATACAAGTTAAAAACAAACCTACAGTTCTTAGGTTAAAAAAATGCTTTAAAAAAATTTGAATGTGCATACTGTTTCCATATAACACATGGAAGAAAACTGGGGGAGAGAGTTTATAACAAAAACAAAATAGCAGATCCTACCGGAAGTCTGACTTTTCTCAGTGTCTCATAGTAGTTAGTCGCGTGTGTCCCACAGCCCATGGTTCTCAAAAAATATGGAGAGAGCATGGGGTGGAACACAGCCGTGCAGGTCAAAAAATGTAATGGAGATATATTTTTAACCACACATGTAATCCCATGTCCAAATATACCTCATACACGTAGGTATATATTACCAAAGAGAGGAGATATTAAATGTAGGTTAAATCTAGTTATGGGAAGCTCCTTGGCAGGCGGTAACCAAAAGCACAGAGACCATTCTGTAAGTTCCCCACAATATGGCTCCCATGGCTGTCCCAACCCCAGCGCCTCCTGCGGACCTATGGCTGCCTGCCTTCTCCCACTGCCACCACCTCCCTCACTGACACCAACCATAGGGAACGCTGAAGAACCACGACAAGCCAGGCCAGCATCTAGAGGCGCCGGGCATCCTGCCCCTGCCTCCCTGAGGCTCACCTGCCAGCAGGCTGTTGCAGGGGGTGGGCGGGTTCCTGCTGCCCTGGACCCAGGCCCCCCCGCCTCCCTCCACAGGCAGGGTCCCAGGCAAACCGCTGCTGGAAAGCTGCCCCTGATCCACCGGGCTCCATTACGTGAAAATAAAACACCAGCCTGTTCTGGGCCTGCCCAGCACATTACTGGGAGGAAGCTATAAAAGCTGCCAACACGGGTTACCTCAAGCATGTTCCTTCTCAAATATGCCGGGAGCGAGGCATGGCCTTTCCTCTCTTCCCCGCCTTCCATCTTTGAGGCAAAGGCTTTCTGTGTCCTGTTTATTGACATCCTCGCCTCTTGGCTGGTCCAGCTGCGCCAGAGCCAGTTGCCCTCCTGGCCATTCAAAGTGCCCCCGTTCCGACCCACTGCCTGTAATGCGCACTTCCAGACCGCACAGCCCACTGGCTGCTCAAAGTCTGGCTCTGAAACCAAATAAAAAGCTTTTCATTTACACTCCAGTTTATGTGCAGCAGCTCAAAAGCCTTATTTTCATGTCTTAGGCAGCTCCCACCTGAATAAATTCGCTCTAAGTGCCACTTTTCCTTTTGTGGATTATAAAGCAGTGAGGAGGGCTGAGGGATGGCCCTGCAGGATGCCACAGGCAGGCAAGGATGCAAAGTGACCCCTTGGAGACCAAGACAACTGATCGATGCCAGGACCCTCGACAATGCACACCACAGCCCTGGAAGGGCAGAAACCACAGCTACTCTCGGCTTTGTCATAGTTGAAAGCACAGCCCTGCCCAGTCCTGGTTCCAAATCCCAGCTCTGCAGATTTCTCAGTGTGTATCCTTGGGACATGGGCCTGCCTTAGAGCTTATTTCTTTACATATAAATAGGGACAACACCTCAGGGAGGGGCTACTCTAATGACTGAACCTGATAAAATACATAAAGTTCTTACCACAGTAACTGGCACATAGAAAGCCCCTGAGAGATAGCATCCATTATCACTCAAATTCATTTTTAAGTGTGTGAAGGATGTACTTGATGCTAGGTGCCAGGTATAAGCAAAATCAACATGGTCCCTGGCTTCAAGGACTCACAGGGCAAAGGGCAACAATCCTAACCCTTTGGGACCTCTACTACAATGGCTGTGCACACACAAGACAGGGAAGGAGGGCTAAACCTGCCTGGGAAGATCTGGAAACAATGAATGTCTAAAACATTCAACTCATTTAAGGCTGATGTTATCTGGTGGTTTCCAGCCTGGTCTCATTTCCCACCTATCTCTCCCCGCCGCTCCCCCTCCTGGGGGCCTTCCCACTATACCAGCCCCACCCTGCGGCCTCTGCCTGGGATGTGCCCCCCTCCCCCAATATTCCCATGATTGGCACCCTTGCTTCACTAGGGTTTCTGCTCACATGTCACCTTCCTGGTCACTCAAAAAAGACTTCTGTCCCCTTCTGCTGCTGTATTATTCTGCACTCACCAATACTGCATTCAAATCTATCTGCCTGCTTTTTTATTGTGCACCTTCTCCACTAGGATGGGATCTCCGTGGGCATGGGGACTTGGTTCATCACTGTGAACTCTGAATCTAAAACAGTGCGGAATCAAATTAATGAGCCACAGTTAGAAACTGGGGACTCCTCACCCGTAAAGCACGAGGCTAAGAGTGTCATGTACATGGGCATTTAATCCTTACCACATCCTACTGACCTCTTCTGCTGGGCCATCACCAAGAAGAGTGGAGGTGAATCACTCTAGGAGTGCCATAGCCAGCCCTAGTCTTCCCCATCATCCTTCCAAACTTCTGATAAACAGCTCCCAGGGAAACATCCCAAGAAGTAAGTTAAACCCAAGGTCTCTCCTGTATCTGAGAAGCTTGCCCTTCAGAGTCTGCCCTTCCTAAAGATCAGAAAGGGCTCCACAAGTCCTACACAACCAAACAGCCACCATGTATTAGATGCTTCTTGTTGTGGTTTAGTCACTCAGTCGTGTCCAAGTCTTTGCAACCCCATGGACTGTAGCCCACCAGGCTTTGCTGTCCATGGGATTCTCCAGGCAAGAATACTAGATGGGGTTGCCATTTCCTTCTCCAGGGGACCTTCCCAGATCAGGGATGGAACCTGCATCTCCTGCACTGATAGGTGGGTTCTTTACCCCTGAGCCACCAGTTAAGTCCGCATTGGCTACTCATGTACAGACTTTGTCTCACATCCTCCCCACACTCTGCTTCATAGTCATGACCCCTCAATCTAGGGGGAAACCAAGGGTCAGAAAGGTTAACTCACTTTTCATGAACACACAGTTAAGAAGTGTCAGAGCTAGGAATCTGAAACCCTGGTTTGTCTGATTTAAAAGGCCATGCCATTACCCACTATTTCGCCAGTGCCTCTGGGTGCCCACACGGGTTCTCCCCTAGCTTGGCTCAGCCTCCTTGGTCACTGATGGTGCACAGCAGATCAGAGAGCATGAGCTCTGGACCCAACAGACACACTTTCCCCACTTCCACCAGCTGGGTCCTGCCCAGGGGCCACCGAAGGCTGGGTCAGAGGCTCCCTCTGCTTCACAGGAGAACTGCTCCAGGAAGGCGGAAGACAGGGGCTCCGCCAGCACCTAGCAAGTACTCAACCCACTTTAAGTACATGAGCCCCAAACTCTCCGTGCAGGTCAGCATCATCTGTGGACAAGTTATATGATTTGTTAAAGTCTCAGTTTACTTTTCTATGGAAGAGATGGTCATTTACCTGCCTTCAGTTATTAGTCAAAGAGGTGAAACACGTCAAATGCTTACAGCAGTACCTGGCCCGTGAGAAACACTCAATAAATGTTAGCTCATCATTGCATCCTATTTCGTAACCCAGGAAACAGACAACTAGGAAGGCAACCAACTTGCTTGACATCTCTCATCTGGTTCAGGGATTTGACCCCAGCCTGCCTGACCCCAGGCCACTTCAAGGTTGACATTAACACACCCACCCAGTGACCAGCAACACGGTAGAGAGAAATGCTATGTTTCAGTAAAAAACTATAGCACACCCGTGCTGCTAAGTCACTTCAGTCATGTCTGACGCTGTGCAACCCCACAGACGGCAGCCCACCAGGCTCCCCCGTCCCTGGGATTCTCCAGGCAAGAACACTCGAGTGGGTCACCATTTCCTTCTCCAGTGCATGAAAGTGAAAAGTGAAAATGACGTAGCTCAGTCGTCAGCACACCCTTATGGGTATCCAATTCTGGTCCTGCTCTTTGTCATTGACATAGTTTTCACCTCTTGGTAAATTGCAATTTTTACTTTGTTACCCCCCTGTAAATTGGATTGGATCCTGCCATCTTAGACATTTCTGTCCTCACCAAATTCTCCATTCTTCTAGTTTCCCACTTTTTCCCACCCTCCTGGCATGGATTCCTTGAGAACTACAACCTGACCACCCAGTTCCTTATCGGAAGTCCAAGCTGGTGGTGGCTGACCTTCCCCTCCAGATCTAAAGAAGTCTCACAAGCTGAAGCCAGACTACAATGTGATAAAAACTTCAAAAGACTCATCACCACAGCAGATCGTGAACTCGCTCATTTAAATGCCTGACAGTTCACACTATCCAGCAAACACCCTCCACTGCATGAGGCCAACAGATGGTTCAGCTGGTCCTGCATGAACGAAGGGTGACTGAGCAAGAAATGAACTTACACCCGTTCAAAAGAAGAATGCACCCTCTGTCCTTGAACAAGAGGATGGGCGACAAAGACTCTCCCCTTGATCAAACTTTTGCTGGCTTCTCTGAGCCCAGAGCCCTCTTCTCAAAGGGCCCTGACCTTGGCCTTCCTAGGCAGGCCTACATAGCCCAGTCTTCGCAAGAATCCTGCTAAGTCACTTCAGAGACATCTCCCACCTTTGATGTGTCAGTCCTTGGCCTGCCTTTAGCAAGAATTCTGTTAGATCAGTTTAGTAAGCATCCCCTACCCTGGATGCCTCCTCTTAGTAATTTTCCATCCACTGAGGCCTTCATCCTGCTGCTTGGGGCTAAATCCCCACCTGTCGTTGTGTTCAGAGTTCAACCTGATACTGCAGTACCCCTAGTGCAATACCCCTGAATAAAACATTCTTTATTATTCTAACAAGCATCAAAATAATTTTTTCTTTAACTACCCTAAGGCTTGCTTCAAGTAGGAGGGCCTCCCTTCCTGAAAATTCTCCAGTCATGTCTCAGTCAAATCCCATCCCAGATCTCCTGCAAGTAACCTTTCTCTTCTGCTCAGCACGAGCAAACCTCCAACAACCAAGGAGCTGCTTCCCTGCCCTATGGATCTTTGCCTCTCTCAGGCTGGCTGCCAGCCCACCACTTTCCAGCCGTCTATGCACGCAGAGAACACGAAAAAACAGAAATGCATTCCCCATCTGGAAACGCCTCAGAGCTAAACATTATGTAGGATGTGATGGTGTTCGTCTACCCAAAGCGAGACTAAGAGAAACACGGAGACAGGAGGAGACTGCTGCCGAAGGCCAGTGCGTCAGCAAGAGCTAAATTTAGCAACCAAAGCCTCTAACTTCATTCTTTTAGGAAGAAAGAGCAGCAGAAGAAAAAAATGTATGCACATATTTAAATGAAAAAACCTTTAAGAGAGGGAGAGAGTCCACATCCTTAGTGACCTGAAGAAATGCATGAGGAGGGACCACTCTTGGGGAGCCTGCCTCAAGTCAGGTGGGGGGGTCTTTTGGACCCAGTGAACGCATGATACAAAGGAAGCTGCAGACTGAGAAATCCAAACATTAAGTGCTGAGGGCAAGGAGAACAGGTGGATTCCAAAAAGTTACCAATTCTGGAAAAACCCGTAACACAGGTTTTCAAACAGATTTTGTCTTCTAGTAGAGTGGCTAGTATAAAAACATACATCAAAAAAATAAATAAATAAAAATTAAAACATACATCATCTAGGCCCCACTGCCTCCAGGGAGGGTCTGAAAACCTGGGGGAAGAGATGGAGACGTTCCAAGTGATGCAAAGTGGTCATCTGAGCACACATGGGGAGCCTCAGCTCTGTCTGTAGCCAGCTCTGCCCGGTTGAGCCATTTCCCCATCTCTGGGCTAAGGATAACTGTCTGTGAAATAACAGTACAGCCTGGCTGCACTGAGACATTATAACATAGAGAGACACACTCTGTTCTGGATTTATGTGTGGGGAAGCTGGTGGACATAATCAGATTCTACCCCACTCCCACCAGAATCAAGACTTCTGCCTTGACCTTGATAAAAGATCCGTTATTAAGGGATTTCACCACGCTCTTAGAAATGTATCAGTTCCCACAAAGGGCTAATAATCTCACTGTAAACAGAATCCTCATAAGTCAGTAAGAAAAATACAAGAACCTCAACTGGAAAATGAATGAAGGACCTGAGCAATTCACAAAAACATGCAATAACTTAATTCTAGGGGCGAGGGGGCGGAATGAGACTCCTTACTGGTAACAAGAAAAAGGACATAATTAAAATAAAAATGAGAGAGCTTTCCCCACATGTCAATTAGCAAGTTCCTAAAATCTCAATAATACCCAGCAAGGGCTGGGACTCAGAGAATTTCAAATCCTAGTGTATCATCAGTAGACAGCAAGGCAGCCTGACTTAACCAGGGGCAACCTGGCCAGATGACATCCCAAGCCACCTAATAATTCTGTGAGGGGAAGCACACCGACTGAAACCGTCACTATGGCCAGGCACCACAGTAACCATGTGCATGAGTTGTTTTACAACAGGAGGTCCTGGTAAGGAACACAGAACTAATAAGCCACCACCGACCGGAAGAGTTCATAGATCAAGAACTTCTTATTTTCAGCATATGAGTCAGAAATCACTCAGCCATGATTAATAGAAGCCACCAAAGTTGACATGGGATGGCTTAAGTGGAGAAAAATGGAATTCATTAGCTCACGTTACTGGGTTGTCCGGAGCACACATATAGCTTCAGGCATGACTGGATCTAGGTGTTCAAACATCAGGGCTCTATTTGTCTGACTTTCTCCATTTAATGACCAAGATATTCACCAACAGAACCAATAAATTGCCTTGAGTGGAAGAAATTTTTCAATAAAAAAGATATTCACCAACAGGCTTATATTTATACCCTATCAATCGCAGCAAAAGTACATCATCTTCCCCAAGAGCTCTGGGAGAGAAGTGCCGGGAAGGACTCAACTGGCTACATTCAACAGCCTACTCCTAGGGACACAGGGCAAAGGAGTGCCTTCCAGTCACATGGAAAAGGTATTCTCTTCCTAGAAGGGAGTGGGAGCTGCTGGAAAGGAAAAAAAACAGTTCCACCTTAATGAATCTCTCCCACTTTAAGAACACGTTAGTTTCTTGGCACAGGCATTCACTGGCAGTGGTAGGCATGAATGACACCATCAAGCTGGGGTTACTTTGCCACCAAGGCAAAATGAATTATTAGTCTACATTCAGACTACAACAACAATCTAAGTGAGAATGCATTTTTTTTAACTCACATTTGAGGTATGAGTTACATATAGTAAGATTCACCCCTTTTAGTAAAGAGTTCTACCAATGTTAGTGAATGCACACAGCTATGTGTGACCACCACCACAATCAGGATATAGAACATTTCCATATCCCCCACTCCCAGCCCCTAGCAACCACTGATTTGCTCTGAAGCCTTGTACCTGAGTACCATGAAGTTATATTTCCAGAATATCATAAAGTTCTTCAATGTGCAGCCTTTTAAGTCTGGGAGCAACCCACTCCAGTACTATTGCCTGGAAAATTCCATGGATGGAGGAGCCTGGTAGGATACAGTCCATGGGATCGCAAAGAGTCGGACACAACTGAGCAACTTTACTCACTTTCTTTCACTTAGAACACACTTGAGATTCATCTATGTCGGTGCACGTGTCAAGTAGTTCACTCCTTTTATTGCTGATCATTGATACACCCCCCCCAACACACACACACCCCATACCCCAAATGCGTAAATTTCCTATATGTACCCAGGAACATGGGTTACATCCAAGAGCAAAATAACATTTTTACTTTATTCTCGTGGCACTTTCATTTTAATGGTAAGAAACCAAAAATGGATAAACACACACAGTTCATCAGGAAGTAAGAAATGACATGAATCTAAACAGAGCAGGCTGGCACATGGAGGGGGTGGTGCCCCTGCAATAAAGGATCAAGAAGAGCCTCCGAGGGACGCACAGCAGGCAAGGCAGACACCTTACCACGTTCCAGACAGAAGGAATCACCGGAGCAGAGGCCTGAGATCTAAATGGGCTTGGGGTGTTTGAGGAACAGCAAGCTGCCCAGAGGCTGCAGGGATCACAATCATGGAGAGGACAGGAGATGAGGTGGGAAGGAGGGCAGGGCCTCACAGACAAGGGTGATGAAACCTTTGTGTTTCACCCAAGTGAGATGGCTAACTGTCTAATCCAGACACCCCACACCCTCTGCCTTCTCCACACCAACACACAAGAGGCTGGGTCCTGCTGGAGACCTTTCCAGAGCCTCCCAGTAAGAGCCACAGCAAATCCCACCTCCACACCCACCACCTCCCCTGCTCTGACACTTCACAGAGCAAGCTCCTTGGAGCCTGCCTGCGACACCACTTGCTACCCATATACACTGGGTCCTATGTCTTCCCAGCAGGACCAGCTACATCCTTTGCCAGTCCCAGAAGGGACTGCCAGATAAAATGGGTTAACCTTGAATTTCAGATACACCATGAGTATTTTTTAATGAAAGTATGTCCCAGATACTGCATGGGACCTACCTGGGCCTCTCTTCCAGCTACTTTACAGAGGAAACAAGTATCAGCCTCTCCGTACTACACTCTCCACAGCTGCTTCCTCACCCACGCAGACAGTCTCCGCCTCAGCCCTGGATCCAACGCACTCCTGCCTACTCAGTTTTTTGTACCATGTATTCCCCTTCTCCTCTCTGCATCTTCAACTTCTGGTCTCCCAGAGGTCTACTTTTCTCCTGCAGTTCAACATGCTCCAGTCTTCCCCAGTTTGTTAAACCTTCCCTGGATCCTCCCATACTACTACCCTTCCCTCCGTGTTCAGATACTTTGAATGATGTATCACCTTCCCTCGACTTCCTCACCTCCCCATGTCCAGTCAACTCCCCACTCCCTGGCCGTCTCCTCCTGAACTCAAGGACACTGCTCTTGCTACAATCATCAGTGACCTTCTCGGCATTCAATTCTCAAGTGCCATCTTTCTCTCCATCTTAAAGCTCTCTTGGCTTGGCTTCAGTGACACCAAATTTCCTGGCTTACTCTATTGGAGGCAGCTTCTTCACTGTTGGCCCCCTCTCCATATACACTGGGATCCTGACTCTCTGTCCCGGACTCTCCATGGACACAGTCCATGCTCACCCTCAGTGGAAACCATAGGGTCTACATGAGGAAGAAGTCCTCATCTCTCTACACTTCTCTCCTGAGCTTCAGATTCTAATGAATACAAGGCAGCTCCACTGTTACCTCCTTGAACTCAACATGTCCAAAATCAAACTAAACCAGGAAAGAGTGGACTCATATTCCCAACCTCCCTCACCCCTGGCATCACCTCCTATTTTCCATATGTGACTGGCACATCCATTAATCCATTTCCAAGTCACAAACTCAGGTTTCAACCTTGGCTCTTCTTCCTCCTTCTCTCTGATATAGAAATCCTATCAGTTCTGTTCTCTAAGTGTCTCTTGATTACATATATTCTCTCCCCTGTTTCACTTACTGCTCTCTCCCCACTACTGGAATCCCAACAGCCTCCCAGCCCGGCCTGTTCCCAGTCTTGCCCCTTCTGTTTGCACCCAGCAGCCCCATCCCTCAAGGCCGCCTCTCAAAGGATAGACCAAGGTTCTCTCAATATACCTCAATCCTCAGCCAGACCACACCGTCTCTGGCCTCCCTCCAGGCTTCTGCACAGCCTGCTTCCT
Organism: Bos taurus; assembly: GCF_002263795.3. NCBI lineage: Eukaryota > Metazoa > Chordata > Mammalia > Artiodactyla > Bovidae > Bos > Bos taurus. The sequence goes on along the minus strand of NC_037334.1, from coordinate 53,423,725 downwards.
CTGCCCAGCGCCCCTTCCACCCCGTTTACGTCCTCACTCCCCAGCAGAGCTAGCCGACTCACCAGCCACAGCAGTCAGCAGTGGAGAGGGGGCCAGTACACTCGGGTTCCCTGGGTTCCAGCCACGGTCTCCCCACTTCACGGGTGTGTGCTTTTAACCCTTCAGGAAAGGAGGAGTGATAATTGAGAGGACGTCATTGGTTAGGTACCAAACCATCTCCGCTCCTTCCTAACAGAACCCCAAATCTGTTCAGGGGCCACATGCTCATTCCAGTGAACCCATCATGATTGGTATAACTTATAGAAACCTGCCTTCTTTTTGCCCGTGATTAATTCTGGCCAATGCAATGTAAGAGGAAATCTACAGAGGACTCTTGGAAAATACGACACTAGTCTTTTAGAACCAGGCAAGAGAACCCCCTGCTCAGGGCCCCAATGGGAGGAGGGTCCCATTGATCACAGACCACAGGTACAAGTTAAACAACACATTGGCACCCCATCCCTCAGAGTCACACAGCATCATCCATAACCCTCAACATCTGCTTTGAAGACTAACACAGTTCAGGTCCCAAAGAAATACTTCACACCTCTTGCCCTAGGTCTTGAAAACAAAAGGTAACTGCATCCAACGGAGAAGGTTGGTAGATGTGCTTTGGCCAGCTGAAGAGACAAAGACAAACACTGCTGTAGAGTGTTGGGAGCACTTGAGAGCAGACAATGAGCTTGTCAAACCCTTCCTCTCAGCACAAATACAACACGTTCTTGCAAAATGAGAAATTCAGGAAGGCTGAACGTCATGAGAAATTCAGAGCAGGAAGAATCTTCGTCCTTTTGGTCACTGGCCAGCCACTGCCAACCTTAGGCCCACCAATCCCAGATTTGTTGGTTGGTTATTTTTTTTAAGATTTTTTTGATGTAGGCCATTTTTAAAGTTCTTATTGAATTCATTACAATATTGCTTCTATGTTTTATGTTTTGGTTTTTTGGCCATAAGGCATGTGGGACCCTAGCTCCTCAACCAGGGTTGGAATCCACACCCCCTGCATTGGGGAGCAAAATCTTAACCACTGGATCCAATGCAGTCTCCAGATTTCTTGTTTAATCAACAATCGATGTCATTCTGATTAAAGCCACTGTAAGGCTTTGACTTGAGGTAAGTGACTAGCAAATTGCTCAGTTTTGAGTACTCACTATGAGCCAGCACAATGCTGAAGAGGAGGCTCTTGCAGCACTGCTCGGCACATAGTAGGGTGCCATGCAATTCACCATCTTAACTGAGTACTTTCCAGAGTTAAAAGAGGGTACATAAAAAACAATGTCAGAACCAGAGGACCTTACCAGGCCAGCTAAGAATTATCACGCTATTGTTAGCTCTTCTTCCCGTGTATTAACTTGAACAATATTCTCTGTTCCCCAAATCTTCATGAAGGGCCCACAGCACCCTTCAGGTGCTCTGCTGCAGCACTGCTCACAGTCTGTAGCTCAAGGATGTCTTACAAGTCCATCTACCTGAGCAGACAGCAGCTCTAAGGAGGTGGGGGCTGGGTGTGTTCTGTCCTCCACTGCAGGCACCCACAGGGCCTCCTGAAGAGTGGGTGCTCAATTTCTTCTGCAAAATGAACTCATCTGGTCTCTCCTGTGGATGCCTGCCTGACCCTGGTGATGCCACTATAGAGTGAAATGCCCTTACATTTTCATTTGGGTTCTGTGGGAATGGGCCCTTTACTTCCTTCACTAACATGTCCCCTGAAGTCCTAAATGCAGTGCCCAGGAGGTAACGGTACTCAGGCAATGCCTGCTGTGCTTCCAGCATCCTTTCCAACAACCAGGTAACACCTGGGGATTTTAACAACAGAGGGAAGGTGAACCTAGCATTCCTACTGCACTGTATCTAGTTATAACGTCTTGTTTCAGAAGATTGAGGATCAAGACGAGGGAGCCCATCCTACCTAGGCACTAGGCTTTATTTCTCTCTTGTCATGTGACTTTTTTAAGCTGTGCTTTTCTGGCAGAAGCTCGCATGTATCTCACCAGATGAGGAGGAACCCAACTTCCTAGCCCCTTCCGCCCCCAGACATGGCTCTCCATATCATGAGATAGTAATCCATCTCTTCCAGCAGACCCCAGAGCACAAAATCCTCTCCCAAGAAGGAAAAGACCAGTCCAACACAGGCTTCAATGAGCTAGAAAGGAAGGACAGAAGGAAACACAAAGGCTGCTCCCTTTCCCGCCTGCCTTCTTTTCACATGCAATCAGCCCACAGTCCCTTTGGGAGTCAGATACAACGGTGGCCAAGCAGTTCAGCTGCCTCACCCCAGCTGCCTACCGCCATCCAACCCCACTGGCAGAGCCCCATTCCACTCTCCAGAAGAAGACGAGTCCTGCTCTGGACTTTCATGAGCATCAAGGACCAGCTGCGGTTTGGGGGCTAACATCCTACCAGCTGTCCAGCTGCCTGCAGCCATGCCAGAGACATCACTCTACTGGGGACCCTCCCCTGGCAGCCAATCAAATCCATCACGGCCCACTTTACATCACCTCTCCTATGGTCTGCTCTCAGGCAACCCGTCCTACAGAACACAAGTGGTGGTGAAAGCCATGCAAATACTTAAACAGCTCCCATAAGACATTACCCACTTTGTTGTTCCCACACTGTGTGGGATTTCAGAAACATGCCTTACCTTTCACTACCCAGGGGGACTCTTTCTCCATCAATGAGGGATCCTTTTTCTTTTCCCCCTCATTAATGCAGATGTCACTGGAGCAGCCATTAAACCTAAAATGAAATTTTGAGGTAATTATCTGTCTTTAGACATAGAAGAAGGCCTTACAAGGTAAAGTAAATTCTTTCTGGAATTTTGTGGATTTTTCTTCCTGACCCTTTATATCTCACTTTCCTACTTTATAGGACTTAAATTTTTTTTCCTGAGTCAACTTCACTAGCTAAAAAAAGAAACACTTCTGGCTGTGGGAGGAAGGGAGGGGGAAACAAGCAAATACAATGGGGTCCCCTGGCCCCCATCTGTTCCAAATCTTCCCCTCACAGGATGTAATGTCTAAAAAGCAAGAAAAATACTCCTTCCTCTTCCAATATTAGGCAGGATCTTGCATGCTAAGAGAAGAATGTCTGGTTACTCTGTGGGTTTTCATCTGTTTTTTAACTCACATATGGCCAAATTACCCTGGCCGCCCAATCCCATTTCCCCCTCTCCCCCAAAACCTCAGGTGCTCAGCAGGGCTCACGGCTAGCAAAGTGCATCCTGGTTTAGCCAAGGAGCCCCCACCCCTCCACACCACACCACCAACCCCTCTGGCACAAAAGATTTGCTCTAAGCCTCCCCAATAACTTCTGCAGATTTCTTAGCTGATGACCTGCCAAAGGGAAGCCAGGACCCCCCGAGGAAGTAGGCCACGTGCTCAGTTGCTCAGTTGTGTCCGACTCTTTGCAACCCCATGAACTGTAGCCCGCTAGGCTCCTCTGTCCATTGGATTCTCCAGGCAAGAATACTGGAGTGAGTCGCCATTTCCTCCTTCAGCAAGTGGGCCACCCAGGAAGGTAAAATGAGTGGGCTCACTGGTCTGCACTTCTCCTGCGCCCTCATGTCCTGCTTCCAGGGACGACACAGGCGCAGATGAACACGCGCAGCCAAGGCCAGCGCATTCCAACAGGAAGGAGGTTCCCCAGTAGCTGCTACAATCCTACCAATGCCTTTCCAAGACAGCGAGAGCGCTATTTATAGGAAGGGGAGCCGACTGGGCAACGCCAGTCCCACCAACCCTTCTTCCCAGCTTCTGTAGTTCTCCTTCAAATTAAGTGAAGAGGGCTTCCTCCCTGAATTACCCAATTTTTACAAGGGCAGAGCTCTCATTTAAATGACTGAGAAACCCTGACTGAGATGGCAAAGGATCTGCTTGATCTGCCCATCCCTCTCTGGACCTCCAGGTTCCTCTACTCTGGCCCCACAGCCACCTATGTTTTTCCCACATCATACACCTAGGATTTCAGAAACACTCCTTTCTGCCCTCCCTGACCCGAGTTCCCTCATGCATCTTGGCATGTGCTCCAAATTATCCTTCCTTCCTGCACTCTCACCCCTTCTTATCACAACCAACAAGACCCTGTGTGCTCTACCCTGGCGTGCTACCTCCTCCCTGCTGTTCCTCAATATGTCCCAGGGACTTTGCACTTGCTGTTGCCCCTACCCAGACCACGTTCTTCTGGGTGTTTGAAATTCTGGCTCCTTCACATGATATAAATTTCTGCCTTAAAATCACCCCCCTAGATGGGCCTTGCTCATAGAAACCATCTCCATTATTCTCTCCTTGCTCTATCCCACATGCCACACAAAACAGTCAAAAAAAATTTTTTTTAAGGGGAAGAGGAAGAGAAGCCCTCTTGGGATCAGCTCTCTGCTCTCTAAAACCAAGCCCAAAGAATGAACGTGCAGACACAGGAGTGGAAGGGGAGGGTGGAACAAATTGGGAGACCTGGATTGACATATATATACTACGGTGTATAAAATGGCTAGCTAGTAGGAAGCTGCTGTGTAGCACAGGGAGCTCAGCTCAGTGCTGTGTGATGACCTAGAGCAGCGGGATGGGGGGATGCAGGAAGGAGGCTCAAGAGGGAATCCATCTAGTGTACTTATAGCTGATTCACTTCACTGTACAGCAGAAACTAACATAACATTGTAAAAGCAATCATGTGCGCCTGCTAAGTTGCTTCAGTCTTGTCTGACTCTTTGAGACCCTATGGATTGTAGCTGCCAGGCTCCTCTGTCCATGGGATTTTCCATGCAAGAATACTGGTGTGGGTTGCCATGCCCTCCTCCAGGGGATCTTTTTGAGCCAGGGCAATTACTCCAATAATAAAGTAAAAATAAAACAAATTAAAAAAACCAAGCCCAGCTTTGTCCCCATCTTCCTTTGTCCCCATCTTCCTGACTTTCTCTGCCCCTCTACGCCCAGCCCCCACCAAAGACGCCATTTCTGTTGGCTGCCCTGCAAGAGGGTGATGGATTCCACAGGCCAGCCCCTCTCAGCTCACTTCTCCGCTCCCCACAAAATTAGAAGGCCAGCGAGGAGCAGAGTGAGCTGCCCGAGCCCTATTGCGCTCTACTGCTCAAAGCAGCGAGCCTGGGAGGAAGGAGAGCTCATTAGGCCAGAAAGCCACGCAGGGAGGCCCACGCCCTAGTGGCTGGTGAGTTCCAGCGGCTAGCTTGGAGGGCGGGGAGGGGAGCTGGTTGTAGAACAGGCCCAAGTAAGTTTCCACATAAAGGAAAAAAGTAAACAGATGAAGGCTCTTCCTCAGCCCTTTCAGCCTCTCAGAGGAGAGCAAACCTTCAAGTGTTTGTCAAAAAGCTAATCCGATTTAAAAATGCTTTGAAAGGGCTGAAAGAGGAAACAGCAACTACTGACCACCCCATGCACTGGCCTGCAGCCTAGGCGAGGCCACTTTCCCCTCGCTTAGCTCGCTCTGTCTTGCGGGTACTGTTCATACAGAGACCCAGAAAATCGGAAGGTACCTGGGTGAAAGAGGGAACCAACCCTCATCCCCTCAGTCGTCCACTATGGGCTGCGGACCCCTTTTCCCGCCAAGAAAGAAGGCTTCACGAGAGCAGAAAACCGGCCAGGACTGGAAAACGCGGATTCCACACAGCCATCACTCCTGGACACTCATCCCCCTCTCGCGCATGGAATCTGGGAGCTACTGAATGGGTCTGTCCCTGTCTCCCGGAAGCACTTCTCTCTCCCACCCCACCCCCCAGCACAGGTGGGACTCGTTAGCGGCAGCACGTTTAAGTTCAGGTGGCAGGAACTTCCAAATGGTTTTGCCCAGCAATTAAAGGAATGAGGCCTCCCCAGCGGCTCAGTGGTAAAGAATCCGGCTGCAGTGCAGGAGCCATAGGAGACATGGGTTCAGTCCCTAGATCAGGAAGATTCGCTGGCAGAGGACGTGGCAACCCAGTTCAGTATTCCTGCCTGGAGAACCCCATGGACAGAGGAGCTTGGCAGGCTACAGTCCACAGGGTCACAAAGAGTCGAACACGACTGAAGCCACTTAGCACACAGGCAACAATTAAAGGAATAGAAACCCTTCTCAAATATTCCAGATTCTGGTTCTGTCTTGCTTCGGAAATTTTACCAGATGCTGTCACCTAGTACCATCATGCTACTTAGGGTGACCAACCACCCAGGTTGCTGAAGACTTGTCCAGGTCTTAGCACTGAAACTTCTGCATCCCAGGATGGTCGGTTAATGATCACTCCCCAACCTCCTCCCCTCCCTTTCCCACAGTTTCATGTGGGCACATATTTTGGCAAAGCGGACTTCCTGGTATTGCTCCCTAATCCTTATGCCCTTGCTGTGTGTTAGAGGGAAGAAAAGTGGTGAGGCTGAATTAGTCTCCTTCCACCAGAGCCTTTAACTTAAAAAGAGGAAAACAGGTAAGAATAATATCAAACCTGCAGCACTTTGCTGTATATACTTTGTTTTGATTAATCTATGAGGTTGGTACCGTTTCCAGACTGGAAAACTGAGGCCCAGAGTCACACATAATAAGTGGTAGGGTTGGCAGCCCAGTGCAGGCAATGATACCAGGGCTCATAGACTAATTCACTATATTGATCTGTGATCTGTAAAGATATAAAGAGGCCTTGTCATTTTGATCACAGGGGAGGGAAACAACATCAAGCTACTTATGTGAGACCGAAAAGGCATAAATTCACACAGGTGGAGCAAAACACTAAGAAAGCACGATTCTGAGAGAAAAGGGAACCTTCATACACTGTTGGTGTGAATGTAAATTGGTGCAGCCACTGTGGAACACAGTTTCTCAAAAAAACAAAAAATAGAATTACCATGCGTGTGCATGTGTGTCTTAAGTCACTTCGGTCATGTCTGACTCTGCAACCCCATGGACTATAGCCCCCCAGGTTCCTCTTTCATGGGATTTTCCAGGCAAGAATACCTAAGTGAGTTGCCATGCCCTGCTCCAGGGATCTTCCCAACCCAGGGATCAAACTCACAGTCTCTTATGTCTCCTGCTTTGGGAGGCAGATTCTTTACCACTAGCACCTGGGAAACCCTAAAACTATCTAACATATGACCTAGGAATTTCACTTTCACTCCTGGGTATAGATCTGAAAAATACAAAATCACAAATTAGAAAATATACATGCACCCCAATAGCAGCATTATTTATTACTGCCAAGATGTGGAAACAACTTGTGTTCATCAACAGATAAATTAGATACGATATATATCAGTACAGTTCGGTCGCTTGGTCGTGTCCGACTCTTTGCGACCCCATGAATCGCAGCATGCCCAGCCTCCCTATCCATCACCAACTCCTGGAGTTCACCCAAACTCATGTGTATCGAGTCAGTGATGCCATCCAGCAATTTCATCCTCTGTCATCACCTTCTCCTCCTGCCCCCCATCCCTCCCAGCATCAGGGTCTTTTCCAATGAGTCAAATCTCTTGAGGTGGCCAAAGTACTGGAGTTTCAGCCTCAGCATCAGTCCTTCCAATGAACACCCAGGACTGGTCTCCTTTAGGATGGACTGGTTGGATCTCCCTGCAGTCCAAGGGACTCTCAAGAGTCTTCTCAAACACCACAGTTCAAAAGCATCAATTCTTCAGTGCTCAGCTTCATTCACAGTCTAACTCTCACATCCATACATGTCCACTGGAAAAACCATAGCCTTTACTTGACGGACCTTTGTTGGCAAAGTAATATCTCGCTTTTTAATATGCTATCTAGGTTGGTCATAACTTTCCTTCCAAGGAGTAAGCATCTTAAATTTCATGGATGCAATCACCGTCTGAAGTGATTTGGAAGCCCCCCAAAATAAAGTCTGACACTGTTTCCACTGTTTCCCCATCGATTTCCCATGAAGTGATGGGACCAGATGCCATGATCTAAGTTTTCTGAATGTTAAGCTTTAAGCCAACTTTTTCATTCCTCTTTCACTTTCATCAAGAGGCTTTTTAGTTCCTCTTCACTTTCTGCCATGAGGGTGGTGTCATCTGCATATCTGAGATTATTGATATTTCTCCCGGCAATCTTCATTCCAGCTTGTGCTTCTTCCAGCCCAGTGTTTCTCATGATGTACTCTGCATATACGTTAAATAAGCAGGGTGACAATATACAGCCTTGACGTACTCCTTTTCCTATTTGGAACCAGTCTGTTGTTCCATGTCCAGTTCTAACTGTTGCTTCCTGACCTGCATACAAATTTCTCAAGAGGCAGGTCAGGTGGTCTGGTATTCCCATCTCTTTCAGAATTTTCCACAGTTTATTGTGATCCACACAGTCAAAGGCTTTGGCATAGTCAATAAAGTAGAAATAGATGTTTTTCTGGAGCTCTCTTGCTTTTTCGATGATCCAGTAGATGTTGGCAATTTGATCTCTGGTTCCACTGCCTCTTCTAAAACCAGCTTGAACATCTGGAAGTTCACGGTTCACGTATTGCTGAAGCCTGGCTGGGAGAATTGTGAGCATTACTTTACTAGCGTGTGAGATGAGTGCAAATTGTTTCAGCATTCTTTGGCATTGCCTTTCTTTGGGATTGGAATGAAAACTGACCTCTTCCAGTCCTGTGGCCACTGCTAAGTTTTCCAAATTTGCTGGCATATTGAGTACAGCACTTTCATGCACAGCATTATCTTTCAGGATTTGAAATAGCTCTACTGGAATTCCATCACCTCCACTAGCTTTGTTCGTAGTGATACTTTCTAAGGCCCACTTGACTTCATATTCCAGGATGTCTGGCTCTAGGTGAGTGATCACACCATCATGATTATCTGGGTCATGAAGATCTTTTTTGTACAGTTCTTCTGTGTATTCTTGCCACCTCTTCTTAATATCTTCTGCTTCTGTTAGGTCCATACCATTTCTGTCCTTTATCGAGCCCATCTTTGCCTGAAATATTCCCTTGGTATCTCTAATTTTCTTGAAGAGATCTCTAGTCTTTCCCATTCTGTTGTTTTCCTCTGTTTCTTTGCATTGGTCGCTGAGGAAGGCTTTCTTATCTCTTCTTGCTATTCTTTGGAACTCTGCATTCAGATGCTTATATCTTTCCTTTTCTCCTTTGCTTTTCGCTTCTCTTCTTTTCACAGATATTTGTAAGGCCTCCCCAGACAGCCATTTTGCTTTTTTGCATTTCTTTTCCATGGGGATGGTCTTGATCCCTGTCTCCTGTACAGTGTCACGAACCTCCATCCATAGTTCATCAGGCGCTCTGTCTATCAGATCTAGCTCTTTAAATCTATTTCTCACTTCCACTGTATAATCATAAGGGATTTGAATTAGGTCATACCTGAATGGTCTAGTGGTTTTCCCTACTTTCTTCAATTTAAGTCTGAATTTGGCAATAAGGAGTTCATGATCTGAGCCATAATCAGCTCCCCGTCTTGTTTTTGCTGACTTTATACAGCTTCTCCATCTTTGGCTGCAAAGAATATAATCAGTCTGATTTTGGTGTTGACCATCTGGTGATGTCCATGTGTAGAGTCTTCTCTTGTGTTGTTGGAAGATGGTGTTTGCTATGACCAGTGCATTCTCTTGGCAAAACTCTATTAGCTTTTGCCCTGCTTCATTCCATACTCCAAGGCCAAATTTCCCTGTTATTCTAGGTGTTTCTTGACATCCTACTTTTGCATTCCAGTCCCCTATAATGAAAAGGACATCTTTTTTGGGTGCTAGTTCTAAAAGGTCTTGTAGGTCTTCATAGAACCGTTCAACATCAGCTTCTTCAGCATTACTGGTTGGGGCATAGGCTTGGATCACCGTGATATTGAATGCTTTGCCTTGGAAGTGAACAGACATCATTCTGTCGTTTTTGAGACTGCATCCAAGTACTGCATTTTGGACTCTTTTGTTGACCATGATGGCTACTCCATTTCTTCTAAGGGATTCCTGCCCACAGTAGTAGATATAATGGTCATCTGAGTTAAATTCACCCATCCCAGTCCATTTTAGTTCGCTGATTCCTAGAATGTCGACATTCACTCTTGCCATCTCTTGTTTGACCACTTCCAATTTGCCTTGATTCATGGACCTGACATTCCAGGTTCCTATGCAATATTGCTCTTTACAGCATTGGACCTTGCTTGTATCACCAGTCACATCCACAACTGGGTATTGTTTTTGCTTTGGCTCCATCCTTTCACTCTTTCTGGAGTTATTTCTCCACTGATTTCCAGTAGCATATTGGGCACCTACCGACCTAGGAGTTCCTCTTTCAGTATCCTATCATTTTGCTTTGTTCGTAGTGATGCTTTTTAAGGCCCATTTGACTTCACATTCCAGGATGTCTTGCTCTAGGTGAGTGATCACACCATCGTGATTATCTGGGTCATGAAGATCTTTTTTGTACAGTTCTTCATTGTATTCTTGCCACCTCTTCAGTATCCTATCATTTTGCCTTTTCATACTGTTCACGGGGTTCTCAAGGCAAGAATACTGAAGTGGTTTGCCATTCCCTTCTCCAGTGGACCACATTTTGTCAGACCTCTCTACCATGACCCCTCCGTCTTGGTTGGCCCCACAGGGCACTGCTTAGTTTGAGAGGAGCAACCCCATGTCCAAGGAGCGGCACCTGCGCGGGCGCAGGCGGGCCAAGATGAACTACTCCACATTCAAGGTCAGGAGGGGCGACTTTATCCAAGGTAAGGAGCAGCAGCTGCACTTTGCTGGAGCAGCTGTGAAGAGATACCCCACGTCCATGGTAAGAGAAACCCAAGTGAGATGGTAGGTGTTGCGAGAGGGCATCAGAGGGCAGACACACTGAAACCATAATCATAGAAAACTAGCCAATCTGATCACATGGACCACAGCCTTGTCTAACTCAATGGAATATTACTCAGCCACAAAAAGGAATGGAATTTTGCCATTTGTGGCAACTCAAAGGAGTTGGCAGCTCAGAGGAGATGGACTCAGAGGGTATTATGCTAAGTGAAGTAAGTCAGAGAGAGTAAGACAAATATTGTATATTATCACTTATATATGGAATCCAAAATGTACAACAAACTATTGAATATAATAGAAAAGAGGCAGACTCACAGATACAAAGAATAAACTAGTGGTTGCCATGGTGAGAGGAAAACGTGGAGGGCCAATATATAGGTAGGGGGCTAAGAGATATAAACGATTATATATAAAATCAGCTATAAGGATATATTGTACAAGATGAAAACAGAGCCAGTATTTTACAATAACTATAAACGGAGTATATCTTTTAAAAATTGTGAATCACTATATTGTACACCTTTAACTTATTTAATATTATACATCACTATATTTTATTTTTTAAGAGAAAAAAATAAATTTAAAAAATTGTGTGGAACCTATGAAAAAGAAAGTGGGATTGTGAGACTGTGACCACAGATTCTCCTATAGATGAGACTAACAGGTGCTGTGAGGTAAGGGCCAGATTCACATCCATCAGGACACTGCTGCCCTGCTGCAGAGTCTCACAACATCACTAACATTGGCCACACCCCTATCCACACTCCCAGTGACTGCCAGATGCATCCATTAAGACTCCATCTGATTGTGTTTCTCCAAAACTGACTGACACTCTCAATAGCTGCCCTTCATAACAAAATCCAGGTCCCTCAGCCTGACTCTCATCCATTGCCTTGAAGATAAAAGTAGATGCGAACTTTACAGGAACCAATTTGGCAGGATAGGTCACAAATCTTAATAAATGTTCATGCCCTCTGACTTTATAATTTCCCTTCTAAGAATTTTCCCTAAGGAAATGGTTGTAACTGGCAATGACTGGGAGTAGGAGGGTAACATTTTACACATAAAAGTGTTCATACATAGAGTTATCTCAAACAATGAACCTGGAATAATGCCCATGGCTAACAATAAAGAAATAGTTAACTAAGCTATGATGTTTCTGATCCATCCATTCAACTGGCTGTTATGCAACCACTAAAATGTATGTTTCTGAAAAGCTGAATATAGCTTAGAAAATGCTTGGGCTACCATGTTAAGCAAAACACACAGAAAATAAAATTAAATATATAAACAGTGTGATCACAACTATCTGAAAACAAAAACACTATACTTACAGTGAAAGGACTGAAAGGAAATGAATAAGATGAAAAGGAACTAACACTTACCAAGCACTCTAACTGCTTTACCTTCTTGTCTCATTTAACCTTCACGGCAAGCCTACCAGTTAGGAACTATTTTTACCCTCACCTAACCAAGAAGAGAATCCCAGGGATGGGGGAGCCTGGTGGGCTACCGTCTATGGGGTTGCACAGAGTCAGACATGACAGAAGCGCTTAGCAGCAGCAGCAGCAACCAAGAAGCCAACCAGGGCTACGAGGGATAATGAAGCTGCCCAATGGATGCCAACTGTTAACAGCAGGGTTGGGGGGAGAAGGGATCTGAACAAGATGTGCCCAATTCATGCCCTTACACTGCATGCTATACCACACCCAGAAGCAGACAATAGCTTGACCTGGCTAGAGAAACAGCTAGCAATTTACTGTCCCTCTACTTTCTACTTTATTTTCCAAATTGTATCAACTATTAGTACATTTTTTCTTCACTTTTTCTTTCCATTTCGAAGGTCATAAAGGCATATAACATCTGATGCGTCGTACTGCTTTTTTAACGTGGAAAACAATAAACTTACACTAAAGGGTGGCAGCCGAGCAAAGCAACCCCACGTCCAAGGAGCAGTAGCTGCGCGGGCACAGGAGGGCCGAGAGGAGCTACTCCACGTTCAAGGTCAGGAGGGGTGGCAGTAAGGAGATACCCGTAGTCCAAGGTAAGGAGCAGTGGCTGCACTTTGCTGGAGCAGCCGTGAAGAGATACCCACATCCAAGGTAAGAGAAACCCAAGTAAGATGGTAGGTGTTGCGAGAGGGCATCAGAGGGTAAACACACTGAAACCATAATCACAGAAAACTAGTCAATCTAATCACACAGACCACAGCCTTGTCTAAATCAATGAAACTAAGCCATGCCGTGTGGGGCCACCCAAGATGGGTGGATCATGGTGGAGAGGTCAGACAGAATGTGGTCCACTGGAGAAGGGAATGGCAAACCACTTCAGTATTCTTGCCTTGAGAACCCCATGAACGGTATGAAAAGGCAAAACGATAGGATGCTGAAAGAGGAACTCCCCAGGTTGGTAGGTGCCCAATATGCTACTGGAGATCAGTGGAGAAATAACTCCAGAAAGAATGAAGGGATGGAGCCAAAGCAAAAACAATACCCAGTTCTGGATTTGACTGGTGACAGAAGCAAGGCCCGATTATGTAAAGAGCAATATTGCATAGGAACCTGGAATGTCAGGTCCATGAATCAAGGCAAATTGGAAGTGGTCAAACAAGAGATGGCAAGAGTAAACGTTGACATTCTAGGAATCAGCGAACTAAAATGGACTGGGATGGGTGAATTTAACTCAGATGACCATTATATCTACTACTGTGGGCAGGAATCCCTTAGAAGAAATGGAGTAGCCATCATGGTCAACAAAAGAGTCCAAAATGCAGTACTTGGATGCAGTCTCAAAAACGACAGAATGATGTCTGTTCACTTCCAAGGCAAAGCATTCAATATCACGGTGATCCAAGCCTATGCCCCAACCAGTAATGCTGAAGAAGCTGATGTTGAACGGTTCTATGAAGACCTACAAGACCTTTTAGAACTAGCACCCAAAAAAGATGTCCTTTTCATTACAGGGGACTGGAATGCAAAAGTAGGATGTCAAGAAACACCTGGAATAACAGGCAAATTTGGCCTTGGAATACGGAATGAAGCAGGGCAAAGGCTAATAGAGTTTTGCCAAGAGAATGCACTGGTCATAGCAAACACCGTCTTCCAACAACACAAGAGAAGACTCTACACATGGACATCACCAGATGGTCAACACCAAAATCAGACTGATTATATTCTTTGCAGCCAAAGATGGAGAAGCTGTATAAAGTCAGCAAAAACAAGACGGGGAGCTGATTATGGCTCAGATCATGAACTCCTTATTGCCAAATTCAGACTTAAATTGAAGAAAGTAGGGAAAACCACTAGACCATTCAGGTATGACCTAATTCAAATCCCTTATGATTATACAGTGGAAGTGAGAAATAGATTTAAGGAGCTAGATCTGATAGACAGAGCGCCTGATGAACTATGGATGGAGGTTCGTGACACTGTACAGGAGACAGGGATCAAGACCATCCCCATGGAAAAGAAATGCAAAAAAGCAAAATGGCTGTCTGGGGAGGCCTTACAAATATCTGTGAAAAGAAGAGAAGCGAAAAGCAAAGGAGAAAAGGAAAGATATAAGCATCTGAATGCAGAGTTCCAAAGAATAGCAAGAAGAGATAAGAAAGCCTTCCTCAGCGACCAATGCAAAGAAACAGAGGAAAACAACAGAATGGGAAAGACTAGAGATCTCTTCAAGAAAATTAGAGATACCAAGGGAATATTTCAGGCAAAGATGGGCTCGATAAAGGACAGAAATGGTATGGACCTAACAGAAGCAGAAGATATTAAGAAGAGGTGGCAAGAATACACAGAAGAACTGTACAAAAAAGATCTTCATGACCCAGATAATCATGATGGTGTGATCACTCACCTAGAGCCAGACATCCTGGAATATGAAGTCAAGTGGGCCTTAGAAAGTATCACTACGAACAAAGCTAGTGGAGGTGATGGAATTCCAGTAGAGCTATTTCAAATCCTGAAAGATAATGCTGTGCATGAAAGTGCTGTACTCAATATGCCAGCAAATTTGGAAAACTTAGCAGTGGCCACAGGACTGGAAGAGGTCAGTTTTCATTCCAATCCCAAAGAAAGGCAATGCCAAAGAATGCTGAAACAATTGCACTCATCTCACACGCTAGTAAAGTAATGCTCACAATTCTCCCAGCCAGGCTTCAGCAATACGTGAACCGTGAACTTCCAGATGTTCAAGCTGGTTTTAGAAGAGGCAGTGGAACCAGAGATCAAATTGCCAACATCTACTGGATCATCGAAAAAGCAAGAGAGCTCCAGAAAAACATCTATTTCTACTTTATTGACTATGCCAAAGCCTTTGACTGTGTGGATCACAATAAACTGTGGAAAATTCTGAAAGAGATGGGAATACCAGACCACCTGACCTGCCTCTTGAGAAATTTGTATGCAGGTCAGGAAGCAACAGTTAGAACTGGACATGGAACAACAGACTGGTTCCAAATAGGAAAAGGAGTACGTCAAGGCTGTATATTGTCACCCTGCTTATTTAACGTATATGCAGAGTACATCATGAGAAACACTGGGCTGGAAGAAGCACAAGCTGGAATGAAGATTGCCGGGAGAAATATCAATAATCTCAGATATGCAGATGACACCACCCTCATGGCAGAAAGTGAAGAAGAACTAAAAAACCTCTTGATGAAAGTGAAAGAGGAATGAAAAAGTTGGCTTAAAGCTTAACATTCAGAAAACTTAGATCATGGCATCTGGTCCCATCACTTCATGGGAAATCGATGGGGAAACAGTGGAAACAGTGTCAGACTTTATTTTTTGGGGCTCCAAAAATCACTCTGAGAAGGCAATGGCACCCCACTCCAGTACTCTTGCCTGGAGAATCCCATGGGGGGAGGAGCCTGGTAGGCTGCAGTCCATGGGGTCGCTAAGAGTCAGACACGACTGAGCACCTTCACTTTCACTTTTCACTTTCATGCATTGGAGAAGGCAATGGCAACCCACTCCAGTGTTCTTGCCTGGAGAATCCCAGGGACGGAGGAGCCTGGTGGGCTGCCGTCTGTGGGGTCGCACAGAGTTGGACAAGACTAAAGCGACTTAGCAGCAGCAGCAGCCGCCAAAATCACTGCAGATTCTGATTGCAGCCATGAAATTAAAAGACACTTACTCCTTGGAAGCAAAGTTATGACCAACCTAGATAGTATATTCAAAAGCAGAGACATTATTTTGCCAGCAAAGGTCCATCTAGTCAAGGCTATGGTTTTTCCAATAGTCATGTATGGATGTGAGAGTTGGACTGTGAAGAAAGCTGAGCGCCAAAGAATTGATGCTTTTGAACTGTGGTGTTGGAGAAGACTCTTGAGAGTCCCTTGCACTGCAAGGAGATCCAACCAGTCCATTCTAAAGGAGATCAGTCCTGGGTGTTCTTTGGAAGGAATGATGCTAAAGATGAAACTCCAGTATTTTGGCCACCTCATGAGAAGAGCTGACTCATTGGAAAACACTCTGATGCTGGGAGGGATTGGAGGCAGAAGGAACAGGGGATGACAGAGAATGAGATGGCTGGATGGCATCACCGACTCGATGGACGTGAGTTTGAGTTAAGTCCAGGAGTTGGTGATGGACAGGGAGGCCTGGCGTGCTGCGATTCATGGGGTCGCAAAGAGTAGGACACGACTGAGCAACTGAACTGAACTGAAATAACATACAAGACAATATCAATTCTTTCATCTTAAACCTGCCACAATTTGGCTTTCTGCTATCCTTCTGGCCACATTTCTAACTATTCCTTTTCACAGTCATTAAGTCCCCAAGCTAAGTTATTTGGTGACATGGTCTGATCCATGAGCTAGAAATAACAGCTCTGGGGGAGGTGAGGAAGGTGGACAGCGGAGGCAGGTGGTGCAGAAGGTGGGGGCAGGTGAGGGACTGGGTAGAGGTGGCACTGGTGAAGATGACCTGGCCATCTAACACACACATAACACACACACGGAAAGGCCATGCCCACAGCGGCCAAAGGAAAAAAAGTATGCACAGAAAAGCATCAGCATTAGACAAAAGAAACTGGAGTTGGAATATGGTCTCCCTCCCCCATTTCAGGGCTCCTGGCTGCATCTGCAAGAGAGCCAGGAGAGGGCAGGCCTCCAGTGTCCATGCCCTGGAACATTCAGGATGAGAGGACTGGGGGGAAGGAGGAGCACCAGCATCCACACCACATGGCTTTCTGGACCAGACCTCCCCGGGAACGGCCTTCTCTAGTTGGAGGGAGACAGCAAGTTTTTGAGGAAACAAATTATAGACAGCTTGGCTGCAGCTAAGCAGTAGCAGCACAAAGTGTGAAAAGTTGCAACAGTTGCTCAGATTTCACTCACTTTTCTCAATCCCTGAACTTTGGAGGGCCTTCCAAGTGAGGAAGCCACAATATTGCTGGAGGAAACAATATCAAGAGGAGGAACCTTTTCTACAGTAGTTCTCAGCCGTAGAAGGGCCCCAGAATTACAGAAGATGGTGGGTGTTTAAAATACAGATTTTCAAGCTTGTCCCCAAACATTCAGATCATTGATCCTGCTCAGGCCTACAAGTCTGCATTTTAATGAGAATTTCCCCAAGTTGTTATTATGTTAGGTTCTAGTCTACCTAATAAGAAACTCTGGCTAACAGAGCCTTGGTGGTGTAAGGTCTGACATCTTGACATTTGGGTAACATTTCTTTCAATTATGTTATCTTTCTAAAAACATATTACAGCCTTATCCTGGTGCCTCAATGATAAAGAATCCATCTGCCAATATAGGAGACACAGGTTCAATCCCTGGAGTGGTAAGATCCCACATGCCTCGCAGCAACTAAGCCATGCATCACAACTACTGAGGCAGTGCTCTAGACTGAGGGAGTGCTCTAGACTGAGGGAGTGCTCTAGACTGAGGGAGTGCTCTAGACTGAGGCAGTGCTCTAGACTGAGGGAGTGCTCTAGACTGAGGGAGTGCTCTAGACTGAGGCAGTGCTCTAGAGCCTGTGAGCTGCAGCTACTGAGCCCACGTGCTGCTAATTACTGAAGCTCGCACACCTGGAGCCTGTGCTCCACAGCAAGAGAAACCACTGCAACGAGAAGCCCACACATCGCAATTAGAGTAGCCTGTGCTCACCTCAATTGGAGAAGGCCTGTGCACAGAAATGAAGGCCCATGACAGCCATAAATAGATTAAAAAATAAAATAAATAAATCTTTTATACAAAAAATATATTACAAAGGGAATTCTTTGTATTATTTTTGCAATTGTAAGACAAGTTATTTCAAGAGTTTACAATATATATATTATCCAACCAGTCCATCCTAAAGGAAATCAGTCCTGGGTGTTCATTGGAAGGACTGATGTTGAAGCTGAAACTCCAACATTTTGGCCACCTGATGCGAAGAACTGACTCATTTGAAAAGACCCTGATGTTGGGGAGGATTGAAGACAGGAGGAGAAGGGGACGACAGAAGATGAGATGGTTGGATGGCATCACCGACTCAATGGACATGAGTTTGGGTGGACTCCAGGAGTTGGTGATAGACAGGGAGGCCTGGCGTGCTGCGGTTCATGGGGTAACAAAGAGTCGGACACGACTGAGCAACTGAACTGAACTGATACAAGTAATATATGCCTACAGTAAAATATCTGTTATAGCACCATATTACCTAAAGTGGAAAGGGGACAACACCTTCACCATTCCCACCACCACCACCAGCCCCAATCCACTCTCCAAACTAACCACTGTGAACAGTTTGGTATATATTAAGCAAACAAGTCAGTATGTGTTTTTCATTTTTTAACAATAACTAATGCCTGAAAAAATGTGATGAAAATGATACTCGAAATTGTCTGTTAAAGTACAAATTAATACAGCCCTTTTGAAAAGTAATTTAGCAATGTGTATTCAAAACCACAAAGATATTTTGTACACCTTATATTACATGTTATATGTTAATTATAGCACAATTTTAAAATTACAATTAAAAAAATATTCATACTCGTAGACCTAGTGATTCCATGTCTAGGTATCTCTCCAAAGAATATCACTCTCCTGGAATGATATGTACTGAGTTGTTTTTTGTTTGTTTGTTTGTTTAATTTTATTGTAGCAAGAACACAAAATGAGATCTACCCTCTTAAATTTTTAAACATATAGTACATTACAGCTCACTGTAGACACAGGACTGTGCAGCAGGTCTCTAGAGCTTACTCATCATGTGTGTGCTCAGTCGCTGCAGTGGTGTCGACTCTGCAACTTTATGGACTATAGCCTGCCATGCTTCTCTATGCATGGAATTCTCCAGGCAGGAATATTGGAGTGGGATGCCGTGCCCTCTTCCAGGGGATCTTCCCAGCCCAGGGATCAAACCCAGGTCTCCTTCATTGCAGGCAGATTCTTCACTGCTGAGGCACCAGGGAAGCCCCTACTCATCATATTTGACTGAAATTTTATGCCTACTGATTAGTAACCACCCCCCACCATTACTCCTCCCTGCAGCCCCTGTCAACCACTGTTCCACTCTTTGATTCTATGAATTTGACTACTATAGAAACCTCATGCTAAGTGGAATCATGTAGTATTTGTCTTTCTGTAGTTGGCTTATTTCATTTAGAGCTATGTCCTCAAGCTTCACCCATACTGTCACATATTACAGAATTTCATTCCTTGTAAAAACTGAATAGTATTCCATTTTGTGCATATACCACAGTTTATCCATTCATCTATTGATGTACATGTAACTTGGTTCCACATCTTGGCTATTGTGAATAATGTGAACATAGGAGTACTGATATGGCTCCAAGATGCTGATTTCGTCTTTTGAGTAATTCCCACAAGTGAGGTTACTGGATCATATGGTAGTTCTATTTTGAATTTTTTGCTCCATACTACTCTCTCCATAGCAGCTGCACCATTTTGCATTCCCACCAATAGTGTCCAAGAGTTCCAATTTCTCCACATCCTCGCCAATACTTTTCTTCTGTTTGTTTTGTTTTAAAGTGTTTATAGCTATTTATTCCTTCCCAAGGAAATCTGAATGATTCATCAGAGAGTAGCGCTGACATTTAAGAAGAAGCAGGCAACTGACAAACAGCACTCATCAGTACATGGCTTTCCTTTACAGAGTAGAACAAATGCTCCAGAGTTAAGAAGCAATTGGCCACAAGGAAAGAAGGTTCACTTCTACTGTCCTTAGAACTCAGGTGTCAACGATTGGAGTGGCTGAGACCCATGGCTCAAAAACACAGCCTTAATGTTTTCCAATATCATTTTCACTCAACTCTTTTTGAGGCACTCAGTGGGTGTTTTGTTTTTGAATAACAGGCGTCCTGACAATAAGTGATAGCTCACTGTGGTTTGATTCGCATTTCCCTGATGACTGGTAATGCTGATCATTTTTTTCACATATCAGTGGGCCATTTCTATGCCATCTTTGGAGAAGTGTTTATTCAAATTCTTAAACCATCTTTTAATCAGGTTATTAGGGGTGTTTTTTTAGGCCACACCCCTTGGCATGTGGGGTCTTAGCTCCCCAACCAGGGATGATCCTTCACCCCCTGCAGTGGAAGAACAGTCTTAACCTCTGGACTACCAGGCAAGTCCTAGGTTATTGGTTTTTTTAACTACTGAGTTGGAAGAAGTATGCAGTCATTTTAAAATGACATCACAAAGACAAGGAAGATAGTGAAAGAAAGAAAACAGGATATAACATTTGATATGATTACTTCTGATTACCAAATTGGTGTTTTTCTAATTTAGTTTTGTTTAGGTAGATAAACAAAGGAAATAAACCTAAATTGCCAACAGTGTGTTAGGGAGGTGGTATCTGAGTGATACTTTTTTTCTCTGTTATTCCTCTGTTGAGAGGCTCAGCAACTCACTTTGCAGACAGACAGGCCTGGGTGAGAAATCCATTGCCCACTGTCCACGTGTATTAACTATGAGGACTTCATGTAAACTCCCTGGGCTTCAGCTTCCTTATGGAAATAATGGGAGATAAAAAATTATTCCCTAAATTGGCTTTGAGAATTAAAATAAGAAAGCACATGGAAACACAGGATGCTGTTGACCTCACCCAGTAAGTAGAGCTATTTTTCTATATTCTCTCTGTTGGGTCACAGTTCACAAATCAATATTTAAATACTGGGGATTTTTAAATGGGGATTAAATTTTTGATAGCCCTCGTTTTCCTCATCAGCCCCTCTTCTAGGCCTCTGCTTGGTTAACTCTGAAAAAGCTGTTGTACATAGGGCTTTGAAGTGACAAGGCACCAGTTCACTGACATCACGGATGAGGGTAAGATTTGCAAGCTGTAAAGCACCTAAAAATGTAATGCATCACGAGTCCATCTTTACAAGATAACTCTGAAGGGACAGTGATTAAACAAAGTCCAAGTACCTGGAGTGTTTACATAAGATGCAATAATGCACTAAGTGAACTCATTAAATGCACTGGGGTGGGGGAGTGAAGATGGAGTGGAGAAGGGCAGTATGCCAATAGAATCACCATTTCTCTTCCACTGTCTGGGCCAAGGCTTCCAGGAGGAGGTGAAACGTCTAAGGGTAATGAAAAAAAGAATAATTATCTCAGAAAGCCTTTCAGCCAATCAGAAGAGCAATCCCTTGGACTATCTTTATCTAATTTATGGCAAGGTCTGTCTGTTAGGCTTCGCTCCACATCTTTCACTTTGGAGTTAATCACAAGGCTTACTCTGATCCTGTGTTTATAGGAAGCCTCTCCTTTCTCAATTAAAATAAGAAAGTTATTGAGAAATAGAAACTAAATGATTATTATTTTATTATGATTATCTTGATGATGTGCTCAAGCTTACTTTTTCTAAAATTCCAAAAATACTTGTTCAAGAAAATATAAAACTGTATCCAGTTAACTATGCATAATATAAATAAGCTACAGGGACATGTTGTACTGCACAGGGAATATAGCCAGTGTTTTATAATAACTATAAATGGAGTGTAACTTTTAAAAATTGTGAATCATGAAGCAACAGTTAGAACTGGACATGGAACAACAGACTGGTTCCAAATAGGAAAAGGAGTACATCAAGGCTGTATATTGTCACCCTGCTTATTTAATTTATATGTAGAGTACATCATGAGAAACGCTGGACTGGAAGAAACACAAGCTGGAATGAAGATTGCCAGGAGAAATAGCAATAACCTCAGATATGCAGATGACACCACCCTCATGGCACAAAGTGAAGAGGAACTAAAAAGCCTCTTGATGAAAGTGAAAGTGGAGAGTCAAAAAGTTGGCTTAAAGCTCAACATTCAGAAAACTTAGATCATGGCATCCGGTCCCATCACTTCATGGGAAATAGATGGGCAAACAGTGGAAACAGTGTCAGACTTTATTTTTATGGGCTCCAAAATCACTGCAGATGGTGACTGCAGCCATGAAATTAAAAGACGCTTACTCCTTGGAAGGAAAGTTATGACCAACCTAGATAGCATATTCAAAAGCAGAGACATTACTTTGCCAACAAAGGTTCGTCTAGTCAAGGCTATGGTTTTTCCAGTGGTTATGTGCGGATGCGAGAGTTGGACTGTGAAGAAGGCTGAGCGCCGAAGAATTGATGCTTTTGAACTGTGGTGTTGGACAAGACTCTTGAGAGTCCCTTGGACTACAAGGAGATCCAACCAGTCCATCCTGAAGGAGATCAGCCCTGGGATTTCTTTGGAAGGAATGATGCTAAAGCGGAAACTCCAGTACTTTGGCCACCTCACGTGAAGAGTTGACTCATTGGAAAAGACTGTGATGCTGGGAGGGATTGGGGGCAAGAGGAGAAGGGGACGACAGAGGATGAGATGGCTGGATGGCATCACTGACTCGATGGACGTGAGTGTGAGTGAACTCCGGGAGTTGCTGATGGAAAGGGAGGCCAGGCATGCTGCGATTCATGGGGTCGCAAAGAGTCAGACACGACTGAGCAACTGATCTGATCTGATCTGATGCAATATACCTGAAACATTTAATATTGTATATTAACTATACCTCAACTTAAAAATCTTTTTTTTTAAATTATATCTATTAACAAAAAAATCCTCTTTACTTACTACATCTAACATCTCCCTTAAGGGAACTGATGATTGGATATGTATTCTTTCAGACCTTTACTTTACCTTTACAAATATGTGGGACCATTCACATGGGCAAATACACACACACTATTTTTTTTACATCAATAAAAATCACACTCTATATCACTGCTACTTGAATTTTTCACTTATTAATAAATCAAAGGTATCTTTCCATACCTGGACATGCAGGAGTTTGTGAGGTAGTTATAGAACCTGGGGCCAGCAGACCTGAAGCCCAGCTCCCCAGCTTACAAGATATGTGACCATGGACAAGTTACTTAACATCTCTTTTCTCATCTATAAAAATATTCTAATAAAAGTAACCAGAGAATTGTTGTGAAGGTTAAATGAGTTAACATCGTAAATATGTAAATATTATAAAATATATAAAGCACTTAGGATAGTGGATGGAGTAAGTTCTCTACACACTGGCCATTGCTATGATTTATTCTGCTTTTTCTTTTTTAATGGACAATTGTATTCCATCATCTGGATAAACCATGAATTATCGAGCTGATCCCCTGCTGAGAGAAACAGGTGATTTCCTACTTTTGCAGAAGTGGGAATTTGTGAACACAGGTCTTTGTATACACGGGCAGGCACACTCTAGGGTAGGTTCTAAGGCATGGAATGTCTGCATCAAAAGTCATTCTCATTTGATTTGAAAGATGGTGCCAAATTTCCCTCCAAAAGGCTGCACTACTTTACATCCCTGCCAACGAATGGTGTATGTGTGCCTGTCTCCAGGCATCTTCTCAACACTGGCTGCCTGGGTCTTTGGCATTCTCACTTCTGCAATCAACCTTCCCTAAATGAAAGCTCGATCAAATACACCAGCTAGGCATTTGTCAAAGTCCCTGGGACACCTAATCCTGTGTCTTTTCTAAAAGGAATCAGATGTTTTCTCGACTCTGACAGACCCTCAGTTGCCTGGACACAGCTCTGGAATAAGTTTGGAAAACACAAATAAAATGTTCCCTAGCATCCTCCAGAGAAGCTCAAGGGGGCCCATGTGAGGCCCCAGGCTCTGCTCTCTATTACATGCAAAAAGAGTTTCAGTCTCAGCTGGTGTTTTCCTGGGTGGAGATTAGAGCCAACATTTGCATACAAATACTATCCCAGGGCTGGAGGGAGAATAGAATTGGGCTGGAAGCAGAGGCTCCAACATCCCAGTTGTCTTATTAATGGAGCAGGGTTGGCAGGGGTGGGGGGTGGCGGGTAAGTACCTCCATTCTTTCCCTGAGCTCTCCATCAAAAGGGAAGCATCCCAGCACAGGCACTCCCCGTGGGACAGCTTGTCATATAACAGAGGTAGAAGCTTGTGCAGGGCTTGGCTAGAAATCTATGCCAGGCAGAGCAAAAGTAGGGCAAAGAGGTGTGTTCTATCTGCAGGGGTGGGACTGGACTCTTGTCGCCTGCTTTGCACAGCTGCATGAGTACCCACCTGCAGCCACCTGGCTCTTTAGCTCGTAGCTCCTGTCGGTGACAAAGTGATCACTCAACTGGTGGCCCCTCCAGCCTCATCTCCATGGTTCCGTAGCATAGTGACTTCCAGCTGTGCTCAAGGACCTCACAGAATCCAGGGGAGCTACAAAGGAAGGGACTCCTGGTGTTCTCAGAAGATAATGTCAATAATTCCGAGGGTTGTCCCTGCTAAACCCTAGAGCCATTCATCTTCTAGACTTGATTTTTCATGCTATTTCATGGCTCAAAACCATTCACCTTGGTTCTCCCAGCTCTCTCCTTGCCTCTCACCATCCCCCAGGACCCAAGTCAGGTCAGGGAAGGGGAGAAGGCAGGTGAGTCTCTGAACAGTAGGCTCCACTGGTCAGAGCGAATTCCAGATATGAGATCCAGGGACCCTGGCTCACGTCCATAACAGAGGGAATAATGGAGATGATGATCTCAGGTTCTCGGAAGTGAGTTAAGCTTCCCCTTCTTATTCAGCTCACATGGGAGGGTCAGCAGGAAGGAAAGAAGGCCTACAGACCCAAGGTCTCCCTTGGGTCTGACCAGAGGCAGTGTGTAGTACAGGAAAGGGACTTAAGCTCACTGTGCCCCGGATTCCTTTTCTCTGAGAGCCTGAGGCTCAACACCCAAACATCCTGCTTTTCATTAAACCCACAAAGCTGATGTTTGAGTATGCACTATGTGTCCTGGACACTGTGGACATGGCAATAAACAGACCAGTGCCTGCCCTCATGGAGTTCACATCCCCAGAGAGGTAAATACTAGGAGGAAGGAATGTCACGCTTACTCCTTAGTAAGGAGTTCAGGGAGGTTCAGGGAGGAATCACTAAGCCAAGATCACACAGCTCCCAAGCAAGCTGCATGACTCCCGGAGACCCTCTCTTAACCAGAACATGAACAACAGCTAACCAGATGTTGGCAGAGCTCAAAGCCCTGAAGCTTCAGAGTCCTGGCCTGCAGCAGCCCCTTCCAAAGCCCTACAAGGGGCCTAGAAAGAAACGTGCTCACATGATCTTGGGTTTCTCTAAGTTTTGCCAAAGTCAAGTCTAAGCCACGAAGGGAAAGAGCACTGTTTCACCTCACCCCAGTTTCCATCTATCACTCCTGCCCTCATGCTGGGTGATGTTCCAGTGGCCCAGGGCATCCAAGGACTCTTCAAGTAGGAGTCAAAAGTAGTTTGAGGCTAGTGGGCTATGTTTACGTGGCTCACCATCACCTCCACGCATGCTGCATTACTGCTAACTTCTGGTGCAGGCCCAACCCCAGGAGTCCTCCTCTACACAGGGCCCACTAGCCTCTTCCTGAAGCCACAGGACATGTCTGGCAGCAGCCAACATTGACACGTGTGGTAGGGAAAAAGGAGAAAGGCTTAAAACGTACAGCGTCAGACACCAGCCTGTGGGAAATGCTTCTAATTCCTAGACCTGTAAAATCCTAAGTGGAGGATTTGGTTCCCCTAGTCGCAGGAAGTTCCCTTGTGTCAGAAACACGCTCCATGCTTACAATTATAACCTACCAGAGCTTCTTTTTCATTTTTGATGGGAACTGTATAAAATAGAATTCACCAAAATTCTTCTGTTTATGAGACACGAACAAGAAGTAGCACTACAGTGTGTGTGAATTTGCTTATTTTCCACAACTAAACTAAATGACAACCCCTGGGTTGATAGAAGCATTATTCACAATTGGAAAGACGTGGAAGCAACCTAAGTGTCCGTCAACAGACGAATGAATAAAGAAGTTGTGCAATATATATACAATGGAATACTACTCAGCTATAAAAAATAAAATAATGCAATTTGCAGCAGCATGGACAGACGTAGATATTATTATATGAAGTGAAGTAAGTCAGACAAAGACAAATATCATATGATATCAGCTGCATGTGGAGACTAAAAAGATACAAATGAACTGACTTACAAAACAGAAATAGACCCACAAACATAGAAAACAAACTTATGGTAACCAAGGGAGAAAGGAGAGGTAGGGATAAACTAGGAATTTCAAATTTATATGGTAGGGTGTAACATATACACCCTACCATATAAAAACAAAGAACCTATGGCATGGCATAGGCAATGATACTCAGTATCTTATAATAAGCAAAAATGGAAAAGAATCTTTAAAAGAATAGATATATAGATATATGGTATAACTGAATCACTTTGTTGTTCTCTTGAAACTAATACAACATTGTAAGTCAACTGTACTTCCATAAAAATTAAAAAAATAATTACAAAAAGCAAATTTTGATTAACCACGCCAGAGAAAAGGCTGAATTATCTTTTATTCTTGTTTCATACAATTATTTTAGAAGTGTTGTTTGTTTGTTGTCTGTATGTTTGGCTACAGGATCTTAGTTCCCCAACCAGAGATGGAACCTGGGGCCCTGGCAATAAGAGTGTGGAATCCTAACCACCGGACCCCTGGCGAATTCCCAGAAAATTGTTTTATAAAATTGTTATCAAAGTAAGAAGTGATCTTATGAGTATCAATGAGTATGTGATCAATGAGTATGAAGCCAGAAAATGTAGGAATGGAAAGTATAATAGAACGTCCCAGCAGTTAATTGACAAAAATGTTCTGTTACATATTCTTACAGTGCTGGAAGTATCTGGTAGCTTTTAAAATACGTAACTTGTTGGACCTCTTTTCTCTAAACAAATATTTTTAATACTGGATTCATAATTTTGTATTATTTCTCATATAGATGGCTCTCAAATTGTACAAGCTTCAGGTCCCCATAAAACCTTGATCCTCCCCTACAGCCATCATCTTCTGAACAGTTCTGATGTGCCAGGAACACTGATAAATCCCTCTTCATGGATTATCTAATTTAATCCTCAATTAATGCACTGAGGTAAACTAAGCCTTGGAGCATTTATTCTACATAATACAGTTCATGCTGCAGGGTTGAAACAAGGATTCAAGATCACACAGAACAGGAACTATTATGACAAACGGCTGTGCTTCTTCCCCGAGCCCAAGTTTCCTCTATATAAAGTTGAAGGGGTAAAAAGCTATTTAAATCTTTGTATGTGCACAGTGGACACCTATAAAGACACACAGAGTATCAGTAATAGTGGCTGTCTCTGTGGAGGGGGACTGAGATGGGAAGGAGACACCCCACTTGAACTTTCACAGTTTTAAACAACTTAATGTACGAGAAGTACTTGGCACAGTGGCTGGCCCATGGTAAGTATTCAATAACTGTTAGCTATTAGTTCTTATTACTGTCAATGACTTAAATAAATTAATTTTTTTTAATAGAGTGGTGGGCCCTGCTGTCTAAAGTCCCTTCCAGTTGGATTTGGTGTCTGTTTTACCTAACAGTTCTCAGCACTTACCTGAGCCTGGGTTCTAAGGCACTATTGCATCCAGTACGCCCTGCATCTCTATGAAGTAAGTACTATTCTCATTACCATTTTTCAAGTTTGGAAACAGAGGCACAGAGAGATCAAATAATATAGTCCAGGTCACAACAGCCAGTGGGGCAGAGGCTAGGATGAACACCCAGGCTGAGTGACTCTAAAGTCTGACAAATATAGAATGGCTTCACTGGACTCCCTCCTGGGATGTTACGCTGGGTGGGGCGGGGGGAGGCGGGGATGGACCCCAGCATTTTTTACTGTTCCTCTGTGTGCCTCACATGAGCTTCATGTGTGGCAGGACAGCCTCTGGGGGTACAAGACAGGGAATTGCTGTGAAGACACTGAAGATGTGAAGGCAGCAGGAAAGCCCTATGGGGCTAATCAACTAGACATTAAGAGGGAAGAGAGGCAAGGATGAAAGAGGACGGAAAGAAACCCTTGTGAAGCATCTATTCATGTCCGGCAATGGACTTAGCTATTTCTCACCTCTCCTCCCAAGGAGTCCACATTATCCTGCTGCTCACTTCTAAGCACAGCAGATAGGCTGGGAGTGTTCCCAAAGCTCCTAGGTGTGGGTCCTGAAAACCTGGGCCCTCAGCCCATAGCGACAGCAAAGGGCATCCCCCAGCCCCAGCTTCTTGCCCTGCCCCTCCAGGCTTCTCTCATCTTCTGCACCCTAAAGCAAATATTTCTACACTGCACGGCTCAACTCAGCAGGCCTCAGTGAATCTTTGGGGATGGGAGGTCTCTGGAGTCAGCTTGCCAAAGCGGGGACCCCTCCCCACAGGGAGAGAGAAGTGGGTGAGCCCGTGAATTCTGCTGCACATACAGTCACAGACCCAGGAGCCTCGAGGCGTCCTTTGGGGATAAATCTGTCTTAGACACTCCACTCAATTCAGGAGCACTGACCTGAATCTAACAAGCACTGGCACCTCATCCTCTGTCTGACCTGTAAGGGATTCACCTGCCTTGCACCTAGGAATGAGGTGGTCCACATAAGTGTCTCAGACTGCTAAGGGCTCCCAGCAACAGTCACCTAGTAAAAGTTCTGCCTCATCATAGCTGTGTGACCTCGAGCAAGTCACTTGACCTCTTTGATTCACTGTTTCCTTTTGTGTAAAATGAAGATTACAAATGAATGTTTCTATACAACAAAAGATGATTCTCCAGTGCATGCTAGATTGAAGGTACCATGAAGAGAGGAACAGTATGACTCACTTCAGCATCTCCTTCAAGGTATCTTCCTAACAGGGTGTCTTACTCCAAAGAGGCTCAGCATAGATTTGCCCATTCAAGGCAGAACTGGGTAGTGGAAAACAGTATGTGCTATGGGCTATCTAGACCTGGATTCAAATCCTGCCTCTGCCATTCACTTCCCCTTAGAAGCCTTTCAGAGCTTGGTCATCACTTGTAACTACACCTCCAGTGTTCCATGTCACTAAACTCTAGGGGGAGCTGTTCCTGGACTGAGGCTCATTGGAGCCCTGACTGTCTCAAAGACGAGTTGTAAGGATGCAAGGCCACTTGAAAGCAAAATTGGCTAGCATAGTGTGGCTCAGAGTGTAGAGAAACTCAGTCTACAGAAGGTATAAATTAAAAGACGATGTTAAATTCACGGAACAGCAAATCAGGTCTTACTATTCAAAAGCTTGAAGTATTTTGCTAACATGCAAAGATAATACTGCAAGTTTGTATTTTCAGGGATTCACTTTTTTCTAGTTAACAGAAAAACTCGTATGAACCTTGATTTTTTGTTTTGGGTTTTTTCCCCCATTGTGAATGTGAAAATGGTTTCATTAGCAAAGATACATGAATTTTTAACACCCCTTTCCAAAATGGTCTATTTCATTCATACATAAATGAATCTGAATCTTCATTTTATTTTGATAAGCTGCAGAGCTGCATTAAAAACATTTTTTTTTAAAGTTTGGCTTGTCATCCTAAGAACTGGACGCTGTTTGTCAACACTCTTGCAAAGGACTCCAATCTTCCTACTGTGTAAGAAAAATGTGCAGTAAACATCGAGAAAGATGTTTATAGCACTGCTCCAGGCGGCAGATGAAAGGCTTCTTGAAGACTTAAGGGAGGAAACCGAGCTACCGTTTGTATCCTGGCCCAACAAGACAAAATCCCACCAATACTTGGAAGTTTTTAGGAAACAAGTTATTTTCTCTGCCAGCCACTCTGCTCTTCTCTAGAAATCCAGTTATCTAGAAATTCTCTAGAAATCTAGTTATCCACGTGGTGCTAGCCTTGCTGTAACAGCTGTGGCTAAGGTGCATTTGTATACCTAAAGTTTACCTGGGAAGCATCCCCATGTATCAGGAAGAAAAGAGGCCTAGAGGAGATGAGCCAGAGGAAGAGAAACAAACGCCACTATGGAGGAGAAAGGCACCAGGAGTCTGAACGCCAATGCTCTGGTCTTCATCTTGCCACTTCAGACCTATGCTTGGCAGGAAAACCTCCTGCCATCTTCAAGATCAGATCCCCTACCAATAAGATGGAGATAGAAATTCTTCTCCTATCTACCTCAAGAGGACTGATTCTTCGCTGCCTCCCTCACCAGAGCTGAGAGCTGCTGCATGGGCACCCAGCCCCACACCTATTACCCAGCTGAAATAATGACCAGGTAGCACAGAGCTGCCAACTCAAGTTCCTAATGTTAAAATGAGCCAGGGGGTATGCATTTGTGTGTTCCTCTCAGCTGCAGTGTGCTCCTGCTTCCAGCAGCCCAAATTTCCCCCCTTACCACGCTGTGCACCTTTACTGCCTCCACCGCTCTGCAGCCCCTGGCCAATGACCTTGCCCACAAAGGCCCAGAGGAGAAAATGGTTACACAGTGATGCTCCAGGGAATCCTATGTTTTCATTTTAAACAGTAACTAGGAACTCTATCAAGGCATAGGGGGGCAGGGGAAAGGTCTAGCCTATAATGCTGAATGAATAACTGTCGCAGAAATCATACACTAAGTTTACAGGCTTTGGATGGAATCAGACTTGGGTTTGAATCCCAGTGTTGCCAGCCATGACCACATGACCTCTTAGAGCCTCAGGCTTCTCATCAAAGTAATAGGGATAATAATTCCATCATTCTAAAGTTACTTTGAGATCAAGTGGAAAAATACATAAAAGGTTTAGCACAATCCAGGCTCCTGGTGAAAGAGCTCACAATATATGGATATGTGTGAGGATAAAGATGAGAATGGATTTCAGGCAAAAAGCGCAGGGTCCTTCAGAAAGAAGAGGACGTGGTGGGTTTTATTTTGCTTTCCATTTAAGATGGTTATATCTTAATAAAAGATACACAAATATCAACAGGACGAGAATCTATTGGAACAGAATAATACAATTAAATTTAAGATTCCTCTGACCCACAACTCTGCCCTTCTCACTCAGGCTAGGAAGTACTATTCCTAAGAGGTCTGCTCTTGGGACAATTTCTATAAAATTCAGAAAAATATGGAGACTCTGGAGCTTCCTGACCCCAAGCCCATGCAACTGTTCAGCCCAGCTGGAAAAGGCTGTAGTCAGTTTTCTTAAGGAAATCTTCTACATCCAAGAGGGGACAGGAAGTGAAGCTGGAAGATGAAGAGCAGATTCATAATTGGACAACATAATAATTAGCGTTTTGGGTAAACACTCAGAGGTACTCTCAGAGCTTTCCGCCTTGGTCCCAGAACCAAGGTGTAACATCCTCAGCAAACCTCAAGGCTGTCCAGTGGGGTGTCACCACCCTTGAAATGACATCTAGCCAATGGGTTCCCAGTGCCTGTGTTTGGGCACCAAGCTCCAGCAGGACTGTCTGCAGCAGGCAGAGTGTGTTCAATCAGAGGCAGATGACTGGGAGGGGACTTGATCTGTTCCTAGACAATTACCAGTGGAGACAGGCTCATTATTTTCATTCTATGGAGTCAACAGAGACAGGACAAATAACAGGTCTGCCAGAGAAGCAAGGGTTAAAGGGAGGGGGAGAGAGGGAAGCAACAAAGGACAATCCCAGGCTCACCATTCCCGCTGAACCACGATGCCGGGGAATATGAGTAAGGACCAGAGAACATCATATGCTTGTCTACTAGATGGCGCTAGTGGTAAAGAACCCATCTGCCAATGCAAGAGACCCAAGAGATAAGGGTTCGATCCCTGAGTTGGGAAGACTGAGGAAACAGCACCCCACTCTAATATTCTTGCCTGGAGAATCCCATGGACAGAGGAGCCTGGCAGGCTGTAGTCCATAGGGTCACAAAGAGTCAGGCACAACTGAAGTGACCACACACGTATGCGCTGCTGGTCAAAGTAGAAACTCCTTGAGGAGAAAGTACCCCAGGCAGAAAGAGCTTTATCAAGACCTCATCGAGGGACTTCCCTGCTGGTCTGGTGGCTAAGACTCCATGCTTCCAATGCAAGGGGCCCAGGTTCAATCCTGGGTCAGGGAACTAGATCCCACATGCCATGACCAAGTAAGCATAGTCAAGTAAATAAACAAACAAAAAGACCCCATCTAAACGGCTTAGCATCAGGAGAGATGCAGTAACCTGGGGACCCTCTCACTCTCACTCCTTTCCCAGCATGGCCTCCTTTTCCTCTCCAATAATAACAGCTCATGTTACTAAGGGCCTCTTTCTGCCAGGCGCTATGCTAAACCCTTGGCATTCATCATTGTGTGTCACTGTGCCAACAACCTGGGAGTTAGGGACCATTACTATTCCATCTTACAAATGAGGAAATGAGGCTTGGAGAAGGTTCTAGGACTTGCCCCAGCTGGTAACTGGCAGAACCACCAAACCCAGACCCCAAGCTCTCAACCCAAGCTATACATTTCCCTCTTTTCATCTCCTTTCTTTCGCCTCTGTTTATGCCCAAAGCTTTTAAGACCCTCTCCCTCACCCCAAATCAGATCCCGTATCTTCTAAAGGGTTTCAGGCTACACAGGAGGCTGACCTCTGAAGAATAAGGCCCCTCAGGTGGAGGGTTACTGTTTCTGAGATTTCTCAAGAACAGGAAACTTCCCGTACTGCCTGCAATAAATCCAAGCCTTCCTTCCTTTGTGATTTCACCCCGGGAGCAACACTCCAGGATGACTCATCTCAAGACCGGCAGGAGATCTCCTCAGGAGACTGGCGGTGACCTTGGCTGGGCACTCACATCCTGTCCTGTTTGTCTAATGGGCAGCCCCAGCCTCCCTGCCAGGCTTGTTGTGGAGTATCAGGGCAAACACAAAGCATGTGGAAAATCATTTTAAAAAGAGAATGCAAAATACCAACAATAATCCAACCCCCACCTACATCCCACATACCAAACCCTTATCTAAATCCCCTCCAATCTGAATTCTAGCTTCAAAAGTTCATCCGCATCCCTGCCTTCTCCTTGTGTACAGGCAAGCTGTGATTCCTAGAAAAACAAAACGTGACAGGGATAATAATCCTTTTTTTCCCCAAACAGAATAAGTCACTCCTTCAGCTTCCCATTACTCTATTACAAGCACACATAATACTTGGAACAGTTAACAGTCACAGAGCCCTAATTAAGTGTGTATTGTATATATTTTTTTCCCTCACTTAATCAGTTTAAATCAGGAATGTCTATAACTAGTAGTACCACTTCACAGACGAGAAATAACGTTGAGATCAGTTGATCACAGAAACTTAAAAAAAAATCAGTCTAGATGTCAAAGCCTAGATTCCAGATCAGCTCTCTCAGTCTCCACCACACTATCCTGCCTTCACTGACTTCCTTGTAAAATTATAAGGCCAAGCACTCTCTCACCACCTCCCCCACTTGGTTTTTCTCCATAGTTCTTAGGCTCTTTCTTTAGTAATGAACTTACTGCCCTGCCCCTCCCCCAGTCAGGTAGACCATAAGTCCACGTGGCCAGGGACTTATTTGCATGTCTTGCCACTGCTGGGTCCCCTCAGTGCCCAGAACAATGCCTGATACAAAGCAGGTACTCAGTAAATACTTACTGAAGAAATTAATCTGGCCATTCCACTCTATTTCCCTCTATTGTAGATTTTAGCAGCAGTCTGTTCATCTCAGTTCCCAGCTACCTCTCACCCTCTTCGGAGTCCAGAACGATACTTTGAACATAGTAAAGTACTCTAAAATACTTCGGAGGCAGGACTGAACTCTTTCGATGTGCTTTTGGAAAAGTGTGCTGGGGGTGGTCTGCTGTCTGGGGAATTCACTGTCTCTGCTCCCCACAACAAAGAGGATGCTCAGGGTGGAAACTTATGAGACCTGAGAAGCACGTGGCCCTGCGTCTAGCCCTCCTCATCCTGCCACACGTTGCTGATGAGGCAGGTTCACAGCCTGATACACAGGTCCCAGCCCTGATTTTCACGTGCTGTGTTTCTGACTCATCTTCCCTGGACTCTGGGAAAGCGTTCTGCATGCAGCTTCACCAACTCGGCTGAGCAGCCAGGTGCTGGGCGGGAGTTGGAAATGGTATGGGAGGGGGAAAGGATCTAATTAAGCAGAGTAGGTGATAGTGTCAGGAAGAAAAAGCAAGCAAGTGGCAATCTGGATATCTGCCTGCAAATAAAAGAGATGACTGCCGTCTTCTCCACTGGCTCCCGTCTGCCCTATAAATCTCAGTTCACTAATCCAAGTGTTTTCATATCACTGTATAATACAGCGTGCTGTGTCGGGCCCCGTCATAGGGAAATTAAAACCAAGGAAGGGGCTGGAGGGATTCAGGCTACCCCATTCTTCCATTTCTCTTGTTTACACTAATCTGACGGTGTTTTTCCATCTTCTGCCATAAACACAACACGGGATGTTTTCAGCATCAAACAGATTACCTTCTTCCACCCATAAAATGGAACTTCAGACCCTGAGCTCAACCCCCAGAACCATGCAACTCAGAGGCCAGGAGCTACCCTGGCTATTGTTGACACTTACTCCCTACAAAATCTAAGAACCAGGTCATGGAGAGTTCCCTGGTGGTCCAGTGGTTAGGACTCTTGGCACTTTCACTGCCATGGCCCAGGTTCAATCCCTGGTCTAAGAACCAAGATTTTGCATGCACAGAGAAGGGGGAAAAAAAAAATTTTTTTTTTAAAAAGCAGGTCATAAAGGAAGTACCAGATCCATAAGAAGAGTCCCTGAGTGGGAGGCAACATGATGGTTAAGAGGAGCATTTTAATTTCATCTCCACTACCTACTAGCTGCATGGTATTGGACAAATCACTTAACCTCTCTGAACCTTGGCTTCCTCTCTGAACCTCAGCTTCTTCAAATAAAATTCAGCGATAACAGAATTAAATGTAGAACATAAGGCACTTAGCACAGTACCTAACACACTCTAAGTGCTATGAAACCTACTCCCAACTCCCAGCCTTCACTGCGCTGTTCCTACTGCTAAAGCAAACTTCCAAAAAGCTGCATAGCTCAGCCCTTCCCCTCATCTCAAACCTTAAACATCACCTTATCAACGAGCCTTCCCTCACTACCTTAAATAAAATAAAATACTACTCCCCCATCTCATACACACACCCTGCATCCCCTCTTCATCTTGGTCCACAGCACAAAACACTACTTGACATTTTACATACACACACACACACAGTTTGAACAATGTGGGTTTGAATTGTGCAGATCCATTTATACACAAATTTTTCATTATAGTATCTGTATTTTTCTTTTAGAGACCTTTAACTAAGTGTGGGGCAAGTTTGTGTTCAATTAGAGATCATAACATATGGAATTCAAAGAACTAGGGTTTGAGTCCTGATTCTATCCAAACTGTTTCAGGTTCTTGTGCTTGGATGAGTCATTTATCAAACTGTTTTTGAGGCAAAGATAGTAGTATGTGGGTTTTCTACTGAGTGGGGGTAAGGGCTCCTAACCCCTGGGTAAAGGGTCAAATGTACATGTATTTCTTTTAAATATATATAAATAAGTGTATATAATTTTTTGTATCCTAAAAGATAAACTCCAAGAAGCCAGAGCTTTGGTTCTGTTAACTGCTGTATCTGCAGCACCTATAAAAGAGGTTCTTGGCATACAGTGGGCATTTAATAAATATTAACTGAATGAATAAACAGAAGTTGTTTTTCTGATGACGATGACGAGAAGGGCCACAAGAGACCATACAGGCCAGAGTTCTTCACAGGGTAGGAAACTGAAGCTGAGAGACACCAGATGACCTGCCCTCTGGTTCTAGCCTCCCTAGAACTGTGTGGTGGTGGAGGCTGGGAGCCCTGACTCCTGGTGCCTTGCTCTGCCTCGAGCCAGCCTGCTCAGACCAACGACTCAGCTTCTTGGTACCCAGTGCTCCTCATCTGGGGACTGGAAACAATTAAGCAGATGGCGCTCCCTCCCAAGTGCCCAGGACCCAGATGCCCAGTGACTGGCAGTCTATAAAAGCAACAAGGACAGGTGGAGACACCGCAGCCGCTCTGGAAATCCATCAACAAATAGGCTCAGTGCTGAGGGACTGCAGACAGCTGCAGGATAAAGGAGCCAAAAGCCATTGCACTTCTCTCTCAAGTCCACAAGCATCGAGGACCCTCTTGGCTTTCTGCACCAACTAAAGGCAAGCACTGCAGCCCTGTTTCTACAGTATCTGAATGACTCCCTCTTACATACACACATGGACCATGTGGGGACGGACAGAAACCCCAGCTGCAACATTCCCAGGGGCACAACCTCTCTGGGAACTAACTTTTCATCTCTTAGGATTCATCACAGGATCAAATGAGAAAACCCAGAAACAGCATGTGGGCAGTGCGTAGCACAGAGCAGGTACAGGATGCCATTAACTGTTCTATAGGACACTGATGAAATCCAGAGGCAAACACTCCTCCTCCCCCCACCCACCTCCACCTCACGGCCTCTGAGCTTAGAATCCAGGGTCTTGAAATGAAGGGGGCTATTTGGCTTTAGGAATCCAACACCAGGGAAATCTTTTTCAAGGATCCCGTTTTCCCATTCAAGTAGAGGGGAAAGAACTAAGACTCCACAACAGGCCCCCTCCTTCTCCAAGATCTGAGGGTACAGTCCCAAAAAGGCAGATTCCAGCCTGAGGGTGTCAGCCACTCAGGTTTTTTTTTTTTTTTCCCCAGAAAGTGGGACCTGATTGAGAGCTCCCTGGAGGCTGGGGTGACAAAAGACACAACAAAAATCCCCGCATCCTTTTACTACTAGTCCCCTCAATCAGATTTAAAGCACCAAACAAAGAGGGACACCACCAGTAACCAGAGTGAGGACTAAATGATCCGGTCACTCGCACCTTACTCTTGTGTGAGTTGGTCATGTTCCTCAGCCTCTATGAACCTCAGTTTCCTCATGCACATAAAGACCATAGAAATGCCAACCTCAAGATAATATTGGAAAGATGAAATGAGAAAATCCGCTGCACATCACGCCTGGGACGTTAGCTGCTGCTCTGAATATTTAAGCCAGTGCCGGAATCACAAACATTAATTGCTCCAAAAGAACACTGTGTGCAACAAAGGCAACCTTCCCCTAGACCACAGCCCAGACTGGAGTGCTCCACCACGGGCCCAGCTTGGGAGCAAACTGGAACTGCACCAGAGGCTTCCAGAAATCATACCAAGACATGTGGGGAGGGGTCGGGAAAGGTAAGAATGGATAAAATCACAGGTGTAATTAACCAAGACCCTAGCAGCTCCTGGAAGGGTGCGGGGCTGTCCTGTTGGAAACGGTGGTGGATGCGCCTCTTGAAACAACCTGGTCTTAACCACCTGTTACACTGGACTTACCAATGGAAACGGCCACAATTGAAGATCTGAGACTTCTAACATGTTCTGGTGGCAGTGAAGCCGTGGGGTTACAGACATAAGCTCAGGGTGAATTAAACTTCCTAGGTAGGTGCTCAAAGAGTCCCCAGATGGTTCCAGGAGCTGGTGACCATTCAGCTATCCGGTAACCTCCCTGGGCCTCAGTGCGCCCCCCACCCACCCCCGCGACTCTGGAACTAATGATCACTGCGACTGTAGGGAATCCAGAGGCTCAACGCGGGGTCATGCTCAGGTTCTTCCTGGACAGGGCCCGCGGTGCAGGTGCGGGTGTCATCCGTTCAAGGAGGAAAAGGGCGAGGAGGCAAGGGTGGCGCGCGAGGCTGCACACAAGCTGAGGCCCTTTCTGTGGCAGC
Organism: Bos taurus; assembly: GCF_002263795.3. NCBI lineage: Eukaryota > Metazoa > Chordata > Mammalia > Artiodactyla > Bovidae > Bos > Bos taurus. The sequence continues at coordinate 53,385,941 of NC_037334.1, read as the reverse complement.
TGCTGAAAAAATAATCAGAAGAAAGCAACTGGAACGCGAGGGGGGCGCGGGGCGGGGGCTCTTCCCGCAGGCGCCCCGGAGCCGGCCGGGGCTTGTGGCCTGGCCGGGGAGGCCGTGGAGAGGACGCCCCGCGGGAGCGCCGAGGCCCCGCTGCGCCCGGCCGGGCGGGGGCGACGGAGGCGGAAGCGGGGGCGGCTGGAGCGCGGTGGGGATGTTTAAAGGAAATTTACAATCATTTCCTCTCTGTGGTTTGGTGACAAATCAACAACATCCTGTTCTTTTGTGAGGCTCTGGGCGCCTGCGAGGCGGGGGCAGCGCTCCGGCTCTTAAAGGGACACACACTGGGCTCCCCTCCCCCCTCCCCTGTGGCTCCAAAAAAAAAAAAAAATTACAGCCTCCCTAAGGCGCCACCTCCCGGGGCGCGCGCTGCCGGAATGCGGGGGCTGCTGCGCCAGGCGGTCCCTCGGGCCGCGACCCGGGCAGTGTCCCCTCCTCTGGGGCATCCTCCCACCTCCCGTCCCCATCCTAGGACGGAGGTAAAGGCGGCAGCGGAGCACCCCTCTGATGTCGCAGCCCGGGGCTATGTCCCGCCAAGGGGACACCCAGCGGGCAGAAGGGGACCCCCCCCCAACCCCCGCCGACGTTTCTCTTCCCTTCCCCACCCCAACCCTGGGGCAGCGCAGTCCCAGCCTCGGACCTCCGGGTAGTTTTTATCCCTCTCCTCCAATCCCCTGGCCTTGAATTTTTCCACCCCTAAACTCTGGATTTATGGTTAAAATATCGACGTATGCACAGAAGGTTTATAAAACGCCAAAACAGAGAGGCTTCCCAAGCTGTAGGAGTAATGAGAATCAGATGGCTAGAACAGAAAAATAAAATATATTCAACTGCCCTCCTGAGATTTCCTTCATTCAGTCATTTAATGAGGGCTGGTCACCATTCTAGGCCCCGTACAGCAGGAACAAGACAGAATCAGTCCCTGCCCCCAAGGGGCTTAGATTCTTGAATGAATGAACAAACGAATGAACAGGATTATTTCACTTATTCTTAAGTGCTATGATTAAAGGGTCATATTTTGTAGAAGAGCAGCTTCTGGTCTGGAGAACTCTCTGAGCAGGGGACAATCTGACTGGGACCAGAAGGGGGAAAAATCACCGTTCCTGTTAAGTTAGTTGAGAGGTCTATATAGCATTCTCAGGAAAGAGACTGAAAGTTGGGGCAGCACCTGAAGGGCTTTCTTAGTGGCTCAGCTGGTAAAGAACACGCCTGCAATGCAGGAGACCTGGGTTGGGAAGATCCCCTGGAGAAGGGAAAGGCAACCCACTCTAGTATTCTGGCCTGGAGAATTCCATGAACTGTATAGTCTATCCGGCTGCAAAGAGTTGGACAGAGCTGAGTGACTTCCACTTTCACTTGAAGGGCACCCAAAGAACAGATTTCCTTCATGAGGACAAGTCTTGGAGGTTGGCACCCAGGATAAGAGAGACCTGGGTCCTTGTGGTCAGGCTGTATAACCTGGGCAAGTCTTTCCCCACTCCAGGCCTCATCTGGAAAATGAGATCACGAAACTAGAATCAGTAGTTCTCAACCTTGGTACAAATTAGAATTCCCAGAGAGATTTTCAAAAAACCTTCCATTGTCCTGTCCCGTTCCACCGCAGACCAGCAGAATCAGAATCACTGCTAATGGAGCCTGGCTGGGCCTGCCTGCAACGCAGGAGACAGGGATTCAGTCCCTGGGTTAGGAAGATCCTCTGGAGAAGGGAATGGCTACCCGCTCCAGTATTCTTGTCTGGAGAATCCCACAGGCAGAGGAGCCTGATGGGCTACAATCTATGGGTCGAAAAGAGTAGGACACCACTGAGAGGCTAACACTTTCACTTTCAGGTGAGTTTAGTGTGCAGCCTAGGTTAGAAGCCAGTGATCTTGTTTGGACTCAGGGTATAATCACTCCCATCAGTGAGTACTTAGCATCTACTATATAATACACCAAATATGCTATGTATATATGGTAAGTTACCAAAAAACAACAAAAAAAGACAAGTTACCCTACCAAATTAGACACATACTATTATCCCCATTCCACAGATGAGGAAACTGAGATAGAGAAATAATATGAAATTCGGTCAAGAGCACTTAGCTAATAAGTGGTCTTGCCTGAATCCTCTATACTAGAATGCCTTTCCAGGGAGAAAGAGCACATTTGTAATTAATGGAGATGTTAGTCACAAAAAGTAGCTACCAAGAGAGGAGCACGGAGTGCTTTCAGAAGGAGCTACTCATCCATCTTGGATAGAGGCAGGAGACTGGCCTGGATGACCTCTGGTGATCCTGACAGCCCCAAGGTGTACATGCCCAGAGTGGAGGTCCCAAATGATAGAGTGTGACTCTAAGACGACAGCCTTTTATGTTTCTCTAAATTGATCCTCCTAATCGTTTTCAAAGATATTCCCATAAAATGTGCAGCTTTTTAGCTAGACAGTGGAGCCATTTGGCAAGGTGAGGAAGAGAGAAAAGAGCTTCCTGTGTATCCCAGTAGGGCGAGGATAGAATACACTCATCCCCACACTCTCCCATATGGTGCCCACCCCTGTCCTTTTCACCTCTTGACCACCTTCCCATCTGTGCAGTTTCCTGAGGCAGGACCCAGACAAGGGCTTGCTAAGTGGGAGCGAGACAGGTTCTCAGGAGAGTAAAAGATCTGTCAAAGCAGAGATTAGAAAAAAAGGAAGCTGGGGACTTTCCTGCTGGTCCAGTGGTGAAGACTCCACACTTCCACTGCAGGAGGCATGGGTCCAATTCCTGGTAAGGGAACTAAGATGCCACATGCCACATGGCAGAGCCAAAATTAAATAAATAAAAATAAAATAAAAAGGAGAAAAAGGAAGTTGATCCGTTCTTATGGTAGAATACTGTGCTGCCATCAAAAAGGAGAAGAGAGTTGTATGGTTAGACTAGAAATGTATTTGTGATATACAAGTTACAGAATAGGATCTTCTCACTGATGTTTATGGAAATTCCACACACATAGGAAATCACCAGAACCATCTGGAAGGAGAGACATCAAACTGTTACTAGTAATGCCAGGACTGGTGCATGGGGGCAGGGGGCAGGGATCAGGGGAGGGGAGTCAGGGAGTGTGTTCTGTTAATGATATATTTTTAATTTCTCTGTATTAATATCCATATTATTTAAATTGTTGACAACAATCATGTATTAATTTTTTAAGATAAAGATACTTCTAATAAGGGACTTCCCTGGTGGCTCAGATGGTAAAGAATTTTCCTGCAATGCAAGAAACCTGGATTCCATCCCTGGGTCAGGAAGATCCCCTGGAGAAGGGAATGCCATCTACCCACTCCAGTATTCTTGCCTGGAGAATCCCATGGAAAGAGGAGCCTCGTGGGCTACAGTTCATGGGGTCACAAAGAGTCAGACACAACTTTCACGTTGGACACACTTTCACGAAAGAGAGAACATAAAAGCCTACCCTGGGGCTTGGGAATTCCACCCAGGGTACACCCACAGCAACGCCATTTTTCATTTTTGGTAATTTCTTTTGGAGGTAGATTGTTACTTTGTTTTTTCTTTTATTTATTTATTTGCAGCACTGGGTCTTCATTACTCTGCACAGGCTTCTCATTGTGATGGCTTCTCTTGTTGTGAAGCACGGGCACTAAGGCAAGTGGTGGTGGTGGTTTAGTCTCAAAGTCGTGTCCAACTCTTGCGACCCCATGGACTGTAGCCAGCCAGGCTCCTCTGTCCATGGGATTTCCCAGGCAAGAATACTGGCGTGGATTGCCATTTCCTTCTCCAGGGGATCTTCCCAACCCAGGAATTGAACCTAGGTCTCCTGCATTGCAGGCAGATTCCTTACCAACTGAGCTATGTAGACTTCAGTAGTTGCGACTCCTGGGGTCTAGAGCGAGGGCTCAGTAAACCTGTACTAATGCCATGTTTTCAGAGCTTGCTAGCTGGTGTTAATGGTCCCATTGCTCTTCCACAGTTGCTTTGTCCTCAGTGTGTTAGGTCAGTGGCAGTCTCACCTGGTCAGCTGCCTCCCGTCCAGCTAGGGAGGGTTCCTCGGCATTTCTGGGTTACAGAAGATGGGTTTGAGATCTGCCAGCTCCAAATGATGTAAGAGATGACCAAGTGCATTTGAAAGGCCATAGGTGCTACTTGGTGGTGGGGATGGGTAAAGGGCGCGGCACTAGTGTTCAAAGGCTCTGATTTCTCTGTGCATCTAGGTTGTTGTTTTGGCAGCTGAGAAACGGAATCTGACAGACCAAAACCTTAAGAGAGATTTGTGGACAGAACTTTATTCCAGAAATCTGCGTGGCCAGAGGCAGTGACCTGCTTTCAACATTATATGCAGAACTGTCCCCTCCAGTGATAGCTCAGCAAATTTAAGGTGACCAACTGTCATGCTCTAGGGAGAACTGCATGGCCACTCTGTGCTTCCTCTTAACTGTGTTTTCTCAGATCTTTGTTGGAGAAGGCAATGGCAACCCACTCCAGTGCTCTTGCCTGGCAAATCCCATGGACGGAGGAGCCTGGTGGGCTGCGGTCCATGGGGTCTCTTGTAGTCGGACACAACCGAGCGACTTCACTTTTACTTTTCACTTTCATGCATTGGAGAAGGCAATGGCAACCCACTCCAGTGTTCTTGCCTGGAGAATCCCAGGGACGGGGGAGCCTGGTGGGCTGCCGTCTCTGGAGTCGCACAGAGTCGGACACGACTGAAGCGACTTAGCAGTAGCAGCAGCAGATCTTTGTAGTTTGTAAACAGAATAATGTTGAGGTTAAGAGCATCAGCTATTAATAGAAAGAGAACCTAGGTGGGAATCTCAGCTCTACCACCCTCACTAAGCCTCAGTTTCCTCTTCTTTAAAATGGAAATAATAATAGTACTTACCTCATAGAGTTGTTCAGTGAGGATTAAATGAGATAATACAGGAAGTGTCCTGAGACCTATACCTGGCACACACAGTCAATGATAATTACTGATTTTTACAACTAATAACAATAAAATCCAAAACAGTTACTAACTGTATCTTTATGATACAATAAGAACAGGGCTTCCCTGGTGGCTCAGAGAGTAAAGAATCCACCTGCATTGCAGGAGACCTGGGTTTGATCCTTGGGTTGGGAAAATCCCCTGGAGAAGGGAACTGGCTACCCACTCCAGTATTCTTGCTTCAAGAATCCCAGTGGACAGAGAAGCCTGTCAGGCTACAGTCCGTGGGGTCACAAAGAGTCGGACTAATAACAATAAGATCCAAAACAGTTACTAACTGTATCTTTAAATACAGTTTATTGTTACTAATAACTAATAACAGATCGAAAACACTTACTAACTATCATTAAATATGATAGGATAAGAATAAGGAAGGTTACTGAGCTTAGTGGCTCGATGAGGTTCACACATTTACTAGCTTACACAGCTCAAACATAAATCCAAATCTTGGCCTCCAGAATTAGAAGACTTCCAGACCTGTGTCCACTAAAATCCCACATGGCTGAGCCACGGCTGCATTCAAAAATTATCACTTCATCAAAAGTATTCAATAAGGCCCTATTTACATATGCCCTTGTGCTGGCTTCTGTACAGACAGGTCAAGACAAATGAAATTCCTTCCTTCCATTCATCCGGGCTGGGCCATCTTTGAATCTTCTCAAAGCCCTTAGAATAGGAATCTTTTCTTTCTTTCTTTCTTTTTAACGTCTACTTCCTCCTTCCTCTGTCTAGTTATGAGAAAGAAAGTTTCTGGGGGTAGGAGGTTTAAACTGATGGGCCATTAACAGCGGAACAAAGCAAAAGGAATTTTCCAGGTCACCAGCCAACAACTTTAGAGTGGTGTTTAAAATTCACTTGCTTAGGGGGAGGGAAAGAGGTTGGCCAGGAGTGGGTGGGGAAGGATTTCTCTCAGCTGATGGGGAACTGAGTAACGCCCTTTTTTATGGCCAGTAAAACCAGTAAACACCATAATATGCTGCTTGGTTTCTGGGCTGATCTTTTATCATCCGAACTTGAAATGCAGATATAACAAAGAAAACAAACGTCTGTCTGCTGAATCCATAAATAAAATGTTCTGCTTAGCTTCAGATTTAGGGAACACCTGGATTCCTGCTCTGGCTTTGACCATGATTTGCTAAAACATAACATAGCCATAAATTTCTTCTGAGCCCACTGAACAGACACACATGTATTCTCTCTCTCCTCCCTCCTCTCTTCCCTTTCTGTCTCTCTCTCTCTCTCTCAAACATACACTGCCTTATTCCAGCTACAGAAAAGTTCAACAGGAAAGGATCTCTGGTCACCTGGTGGTGGCATCTTAAAATTTTATTTCTGGGCAGTCTGAAACTCACTGGAGAGAGCAGCTTCAGCACTTAATTGGTAAGCAGATCTTTTCTAGCAGAAATGTTCTCCTAGGGGTCTCCTTTTCTAGGGAAGAAAGAATGACCATCAAAGAGTTTGGTTGCGATTTGGAAGCTGGCCCTTACCTCCCTATACCAATCCCTCTCCCACCATGCACTGCTCCAGGAACTTTCATAGCCCTGTGGCTGCCTGTATAGGCCTTCACATTTCTACAACCTCTTGACGCTGGGAATTTCTGGGGACACTGCCAAATTGCACAAGGCTACTGAAGAAGTAGTTACACACATTTTTAGGTTTCCCTAGTACAATGACTTCCAAATTCTTTAAAACTCAGCAGCATCCTATTCAAAGGAATGCAAAATATTAAATACCTTAAAACTGTTGTTCCTGGTTGAATCCAATCACAATGTTGCTCAAAGATGTCCCTAGAATTCAAAGTGGGAGGGGAGCACTAGTTTAGAATACGATTCTATTACTACTTTAAGTAATTTTGTCATTATAATGAAGTCCCAACTGCTCACTATGTCTCCTTTTTGATTCAGCCCTTCCTACCTGAGGTCCATGTAGTTATTTCCATGATGTCTATCCTCTTGCTTTATTCTTTGGTTTTGTCGTTGCAGGTCCTCCACTAGCTTCCTGGGAAGAGACACATGGGAGATAATTTTTTGCCACCTTGTATATCCAAACATGCCTTTTCTTTTATTCTTTCTTCACATTTTGATATGTAGTTGTGCTAGGTATAAAATTCTAGGTTACAAATCATTCCCCAACAAGTCTAGGCGTCTCTAGTGTCCAGATCTTTGAATTAGCTTTCCCCTTTGCATGGAACACATACACTCACCCTCACTCCTGTCCCTGTATAGCTAACATCTCATTAGTCTTATCAGGGACATTTTCCTGTCCAGTTACCTGTCCCTCCAAGATCAGAACACCTCCTACTTGTTCCCACAATACCTGCTGTTTACCCCTTACTACACTTATTACACCATATTATCATTACCTACTTACTTGTCTATGTCCTCCCCTAGTTTGTGAACGTAAGGGCTAAAAATACAGAGCCACAGTGCCACTCAATAAATATTTGTAGAGCAAAGGAATAAATGAATGGTTGTGGTGCTTTTTATTACAAGATACAGTCTATAATAAAGTATTTGACAAATGCCCTTAATGCTTCACATTTGTCAGGTATAGAACAGAATTGGTCTTGGCGAAGAAATGCCATCTTGATATTAGGAGCAAAGAAAGAACCCTTATGAGTTGTTATTCAATATCTGTCTTCCATGAGGACAGACACCAGGTCCGTCTGCTCACTGCTGTGTTCCCAACAACCAGACCATAAAACAGCTTAATAAACAGCTGTTGACTGAATGAACCAGTCCAAAGGAAGTCCTATGTATTATACAACTAAGAAAACTTAAGTGAGAAAAAGTCCCTAAGCTGTCTTACAAACTTGGGAGGAAAAAAAGAGGTTTGGAACGAAGACACAACCCATCATCTTCTCCCACTTCATAGCAAACCAAAACCCTTTCCCAATTCCTTTTTCCAGATATGTGTGTTCCCTTCTTTGGACACCTTGATTTGAAGCCCTGGAATTATTTGGCTCAGACCTGCTCCCTCATAGTCTGTTTCTTCTCAATCATCAAGTCCTGTAGCTTCCTCTTCCTTCATAAGCAGCTTTCACACTGGCCCTCCTTTTTCACTCCTTTTGCTGGTACCCACCTCAAGGTCCCCATCACCCCACACCTAGGTTTTCACATGGCTCTCTCTTTCACTGTCACTTTGACAGCTCTATCAGATTAACCTCTCTGAATCATCACTTTTCATAGTGTCTCCTCACCGCTCAAAACGCCTTTGGAGGCTCTTTCTTTCTTTCCACATTTAAGTTTCGACTCTTCTTCCAGTTTCAACCTTCAGAATGACTTCTAGTGCTCTCTTTTCCCTCTCTACACATCAGCTCACTTATCACACGTACACAACTTTCATGCTGATTAGGCAAGATGCTTTACTGTTTCAGAAACAACAGAGCAGACTTCTGCACAGTTTGCACATTCTCTTCTCTGGAATGTCCTCCCCACCCCTCTCTTGATTCCATCCATCCTTCCAGGCCTGGTTTACATCTTTCCTCCTCCAAGATGCCTTCATTGACAACTTCAGGCCTTGTTGATCTCTCCAAATTGAAAATCCAAATAGAGCTTATCAACTTCGCAGCCCAATTAAATCCAGATGACTGCCTTATATAAGTCACTATACAGTCTACCTAGGTTGGTGTGGTTTTCTCCAACTAGCCTGGGTGCTCCTTGATGGCACAGTAAGGATGTCCTGTTCTTCTACCTGAGGGCTCTTAAGACCCTAAGAGCTCAACATTTAATAGTACTCAGGAAGTAATAAGAGAGTTGCCTTCTGCCACAGACAGACCTAGGTTAACCCCAGCCTAACCAATTAACTGTATGTATTTGGGAGTGTGATTTGGACCCTCTGAGCCTCAGAGCCCTCAACCTCAGTAACACTGGGATAAGAAGAGTGCTACCTCAGAGTTGTGAAGATAAATTATGTAGCACTAAGTAAAGCAATTTGTACATTACTTTGAAACATGGTAAACACTCAATATACGTTGGCCAGGGTTATAAGAGGCTCCAGTCCCTGTCCGTGAAGTTGAACTTTGGCCTGGATCTTACTTTAGACTTACGGTCATGAGTCAGCCTGGCAAATAGGATTTCCTGCCAGTTCCTACCTCTGTGTCCACCCCTGGGTGGTTAAAGCATATCTCTGCAAACAGTGGCTAGGGGTAAGTTCCATCATGCAAGGTCATCTCAGGCCCCACTGTGTTGTTCCTCCTGTCCTCAACACTCCTGAATTCAACACTGAAATTGTTTTGGTGTCTTTGGCTTGTGAAACTTCTTAGGCCTTTTTTCCTTCTACTTTCCTTTCTCGTTCTCATTGTATTATAAAAGCAATACATACTCATTATAAAAAAAAAAAAAAAAAAAACAATCTTTTTAAAGTCTAGAAGAGTGTAAAGTCTTCGCACAAGAGCAAGTCTTGCCACCACCCAAAGGTCCATTCCTGCTCTTCAGAAATAACCAATTAGCAGTTTCTCAAGAGTATTTCTAGAAATCACCCATGGCTATTGAAACATACACACACACATACACCATCTGTGGCTTGCTTTACTCACATAACCATCTTGAACACCCTTCCATATCTACCCACACTTGATAGGTCCACCACACAGTAATTAATGGCAACTTAGATTTCTTTTGTAGAGAACAACCTTTATTGATTTCATGAATCCCCTCCAGATGGGCAGGTTGGTTGCTATCACTAAAACAATGTGATGAATATATATATATATTTACATAAGTATAAAAATTATACACATATGCATACTTATATATGTGTATATATATACACACACATATATAGAAACAGATAGATATAGATAAAAATCTGTAGACCCCTTAAGTCTTTAAGGCCTCTGATTGCCAGATTAGACCAGACTAGAGGTGATTCTTCCAACTCTGGTTCTACCTCCTGAGTTCTCCACCCACACCTAGCATTCAGTCCCTAGACCCACTGACTCACTGGTCAGCTGCAGGACCACCTTCCTCCTCACTTTAAAATAGAAGAAACAGGTAACTGGACTGTTTTCCTCATGATCTCACACAACAGAAGTCACAGAACACCCGTTTCTCTCATTCTCTGGAAGCACAAGGGGAATCCCTGGCATTGGGGGATAGGATTCCAGAATCTGGCCATGTTCTCTGGTAGCTCTGAGGAAGTTCCAGAGAAGGAAGGAAACATGTTTTTGGTTCATGAGACACAATGCCAGCTGCTGTCAGTGAGACCGGGAGGGATGTGAGTGTAACAACAAGGACAGGGGCTGAGCCAGGCTATAGGTGGTGGCTGGGACAAGGGGAAGATACAGGGCTTTCATAGGCAGTGACTCGGCATTATTATCCTAACCCACATCCATCCCTTTACACAGCGTCCTTTCTTAGGCCAAGGGCAGGAACTGGGACTGCTTATCCCTAGCTTGGCCTGAGTCAGGCAGAACACCCTAAGCCAGTCACTTCCTGTACCCTGGGAGAAGACCCAGGGGCCTAGCAGAAGCTAAGGCTGAAAAAAGTGCCTTTGGGCTGAGTTCAAGTTACTTACAGTGAGTTAGCAAACCATCCTAAGCTTCAGTTGAGTCAATTCCCTATCGATGGAAAAAAAAAAGGCAACATCAACAGTCCCTGTCACATACCGCCTTTGAGAGAGGACGTATACCAAGCTTTTGACATAAGGCCTGGCATTCCACAAGCAGTCAACAATCTGTGATACTTGCTTCATTGATATATGTCCCCCTTGCCTAACACAGTGCACAATCCAGAGTAGGTGATTAATGAAGACTTTTTGTTCAATGAATGAATGAATAACCTCTTCATTTCTGGAGGGCAGATAAGAAAATTGCAAAATGACTTCTAAGGTCTCTCTAACCTCACACCACCCCATTCTCACTTCTCCCTCTCCCTCTCTCTATTCCTAGGAAAAAAGATGTCCTTTTCTCCCTAGCTTGATGGTACTGCTGCTGCTGCTGCTAAGTCGCTTCAGTCATGTCCAACTCTGTGAGACCCCATAGACGGCAGCCCACCAGGCTCCCCGTCCCTGGGACTCTCCAGGCAAGAACACTCGAGTGGGTTGCCATTTCCTTCTTCAATAGCTTGATGGTAAGACCTAGCCAAATAAGAACAATGAGGTGAAGGCCAAGGTCCTGGAATGCAGCCTCATTTCAATTTCTAAAGAGAAGCTGCCTCCCAGGACCATGGAGCATCAGAGAAAGGAGAAAAGTAAATTTACTTATTCATTCAATAAATACATAGAAGGAACATCTGGGACTTTCCTGATAGTCCAGTGGTTAAGAATCTGCCTTGCAAAGGAGGGGATAGGGGTTCAATCCCTGGTCAAGGAATTAAGATTCCACTTGCCTCAGGGAAGCTAAGATCACGTGGTACAACTACAGAGCTCCCCACCCCTACCCCATCCCCACAAGCCACAGCTAGACTCCATGCACTACAAGGAAAGATCCCACATGACAAGAAAGATCCCAAATGCCCAGCAACTAAGACCTGAAACAGCTAAAAAAAAAAAAAAAAAAACCACTTAAAAAAATACATACAAGGAGCATCTATTGTGCCTGAAATTGAAGCCAGAAGGGCACTTCTTGGCCCTGTCCCCTCTACTCTCTTCCTATGCCAGCATCCATCAACCCCTCAAAGCTGTCCCCATCTCTCTACTGAATGGCTTCCTTGCAAGTAGTCCTCTGGAGACCCCACCGTTAATTCACTTTCTTCCACTCTTGTTCCTCATTACCTTTCACTCAGCGCCAAATAATTGATGCTTTCGAACTGTGGTGCTGGAGAAGACTCTTGAGAGTCCCTTGGACTACAAGGAGATCAAACCAATCCTAAAGGAAATCAACCTTGAATATTCATTAGAAGGACTGATGCTGAACCTTCAGTACTTTGCCACATGACCTGAAGAGCTGACTCACTGGAAAAGACCCTGATGCTGGGACAGACTGAAGGCAAAAGAAGGGGATGGCCGAGGGTGAGATAGTTAGACAGAATCATTGACTCAATGGACATGAATTTGAGCAAACTCTGGGAGATAGTGAAGGACAGGGAAGCCTGGCATGCTGCAGTCCATGGGGTCACAAAGATTTGGACATGACTTAGTAAGTGAACAACAACCACCTCTCTTTCAGCACATTTCTCCTCCATGGGTTACTCTGGGACACTATATTCTTCAGTTATCCACCTGTCTCTCATCTCATGCCTGATTCCTGATTTCTGTCATGAGCTGAATTGTGTCCCCTCCCTCTCTCCCTAATCCATACGTTGAAGTCCTAACCCCAGGTACCTCACAGTGTGGCGATATTTAGACAAAGGATCTTTAAAAAGTAATTAACGAGGTCATTAGGACCTGAATCCAATGGTATACTTATAAGAGGATATTGGGACACAGGTAGAGGGCAGACCCTGTGAAACAGGGAGAGAATGGCCATTTACGAGTGACAAGAGAGAGGCCGCTTGTCACTCGTAAATGGCCAAACAAAGGTCCGTCTAGTCAAGGCTATGGTTTTTCCTGTGGTCATGTATGGATGTGAGAGTTGGACTGTGAAGAAAGCTGAGTGCCGAAGGATTGATGCTTTTGAACTGTGGTGTTGGAGAAGACTCTTCAGAGTCCCTTGGACTGCAAGGAGATCCAACCAGTCCATTCTGAAGGAGATCAGCCCTGGGATTTCTTTGGAGGGAATGATGCTAAAGCTGAAACTCCAGTACTTTGGCCACCTCATGCGAAGAGTTGACTCATTGGAAAAGACTCTGATGCTGGGAGGGATTGGAGGCAGGAGGAGAAGGGGACGACAGAGGATGAGATGGCTGGATGGCATCACTGACTCGATGGACATGACTCTGAGTGAACTCTGGGAGTTGGGGATGGACAGGGAGGCCTGGAGTGCTGCGATTCATGGGGTCGCAGAGTCAGACACAACTGAGCAACTGAACTGAACTGAGAGAGAGGCCGCAGAAGAAACAAACCCTGTTCACATTTTGATCTCAGACGTCTAGCCTCTAGAATAGTGAGAAAATTAATTTCTGTTGTTTAAGTGACACAGTCTATGGTCCTCTGTCATTTTAGCCCTAGAAAACTAATATACTCCCTGTACTGAACGAACCATTACCCACAAAGACACCATCTTCTATTAATCCACATCCAGCTCTGAATTCCAATTGCCTACCAGATAATTCCTCCTGATTTAATTAATTAATTATTTTTGCCAATCGTTTAAACTTCAATTGATGCTTTCAAACTGTAGTGTTGGACAAAATTCTTGAAAAGCCCTTGGACTGCAAGTAAATCCAACCAATCAATCCTAAAGGAAATCAACCCTGAATATTCATTGGAAGGACTGATACTGAAGCTGAACCTCCAATACTTTGGTCACCTGATGTGAGGAGCTGACTCACTGGAAAAGACCCTGATGCTGGGAAAGACTGACGTCAGGAGAAGTGAACGACAGAGGATGTGATGATTGGATGGCATCACCAACTTAAAGGACATGAGCTTGAGCAAACTCTGGGAGATGGTGAAGGACAGGAAAGCCTGGTGTGCTGCAGTCCATGGGGCCACAAAGAGTAGGATGTGACTGAGCTAGGGGTCACAAAGAGTAGGATGTGACTGAGCTAATGAACAACAAAACTTCAAGAGGTTTACAGCTACAGAAGCCTTAAAGTCAGCCAAATCTCCTTGCTTTACAGATGAGGAAACTGAGGCACTAAACAAAATAAACAGATAAAAAACAGATAGCTTTCTTCCTGACTTCCCTGTTCCTAAAAGCACCATACTTCTGGTGGTCACCACTCAAAAATGTGAAGTCATCTTTTCTTCTCTTTCATCCCATAGCCAATCAAGTGGATTCCAAAATCATGGTGCCTCTTGTCCAAAGTTTTGTTTTATCCTGATTTCCCCTAACATTAAATATTTCAGTGCATTTATATTTAGATAAGTATTGAATGTTTAGGCCTCAGTAGCCTGCTCTGTTATAAAGGTTAAAGGGTAAAAGCTCTAAGTTTTTCACATAGTTTTGGTTCCTGGTTTCATTCTATGGCCTTAGGCAGGCTTGTGACCTATAAAATGGGAATTACAATGGGACCTACATCATACATAGGGTTCTACAAGATGGCAGAGTAAAAAGGACGTGAACTCATCTTCTCCTGGGAGAACTCCAACATTACAACTTGCTGCTGAACAATTGTCAACAGGAGAATGTTGGATCCAACCAAAAAAGATACCTCACGTCCAAGGACAAAGGAGAAGCCCCAGCAAGACAGTTCAGTTCAGTTCAGTTAATTGGCTCAGTCGTGTCCAACTCTTTGCAACTCCATAAACTGCAGCACAACAGGCCTCCCTGTCCATCACCAACTCCCAGAGTTTACTCAAACTCATGTCCATTGAGTCGGTGATCCCATCCAACTATCTCATTCTCTGTCGTCCCCTTCTTCTCCTGCCCTCAATCTTTCCTAGCATCATGGTCTTTTCAAATGAGTCAGCTCTTCCCATCAGGTGTCCAAAGTATTGGAGTTTCGCTTCAACATCAGTCCTTCCAATGAATACCCACGATTGAGCTCTTTTAGGATGGACTGGTTGGATCTCCTTGCATCCAAGGGACTCTCAAGAGTCTTCTCCAACACCACAGTTCAAAAGCATCAATTCTATGGCACTCAGCTTTCTTTATAGTCCAGCTCTCACATCCATACATGACTACTGAAAACACCATAGCCTTGACGAGACAGACTTTTGTTGGCAAAGTAATGTCTCTGCTTTTTAATATGTTGTCTAGGTTGGTCATAACTTTCCTTCCAAGGAAAAGACAGCAGGAGGGGCGTAATCACGTTTAGAGTCAAACACTATACCTGCCAGAGATGCATGGAGGGCTCAAACAAAACCTTGTGAGCACCAGGAGACCCCACAGAGACTGAGCCAGACCTGCCTTTTCAGTGTCTGAGTGTCTCCTGTGGAGGTACAGGTCATTTGTAGCCTGCCACAGAGGTAGGGGCTCAGGATGCAGCAGAACTGGGTATGGCATAAGCACTCTTGGAGAAGGTCGCCATTAACCCCACTATAGAGCTGTCAGAACTTACACAGGACTGAGGAAACAGACTCTTGGAGGTCACGAACAAAACCTTGTGAGCACCAGGACCCAGGAGAAAGGAGCAGTGACCCCACAAGAGACTGACCCAGACTTGCCTGTGAGTGTCCAGGAGTCTATGGCGGAGGCATGGGTCGGCCGAGGCCTGCTGCAGGGTCGGGGGCACTGAATCCAGCAGTGCAGGCATGGGACCTTGGAAGGAGGCTGCCATTATTTTCATCAGCTCCACCATAGTTTGGCCTCAGGTCAAAAAATAGGGAAGCGACACAGCCCCACCCATCAATAGAAAATTGGTTAAAGATTTACTGTGCATAGCCCCGCCCAACAGAACAAGACCCAGTTTCCACCTCAGTCAGTCTCTCCCATGAGGAAGCTTCCATAAGCCTCCTATCTTTATCCATCAGAGGGCCGACAGAATGAAAACCACAATCACAGAAAACTAATCAAACTGATCACATGGACCGCAGTCTTGTCTAACTCAATGTAACTATGAACCATGCTGTCTGTGTAGGGCCACCCAAGACGGACAGGTTCATGGTGGAGTTCTGACAAAACGCAGTCCACTGGAGAAGGGAAGGGCAAACCACTTCAGTAATCTTGCCTTGAGAACCCCAGAACAGTTCAGTTCAGTTCAGTTGCTCAGTCGTGTCCAACTCTTTGTGACCCCCATGAATTGCAGCACGCCAGGCCTCCCTGTCCATCACCAACTCCCGGAGTTCACTCAGACTCACGTCCATCGAGTCAGTGATGCCATCCAGCCATCTCATCCTCTGTCGTCCCCTTCTCCTCCTGCCCCCAATCCCTCCCAGCATCAGAGTCTTTTCCAATGAGTCAACTCTTCACATGAGGTGGCCAAAGTACTGGAGTTTCAGCTTCAGCATCATTCCTTCCAAAAAAATCCCAGGGCTGATCTCCTTCAGAATGGACTGGTTTGATCTCCTTGCAGTCCAAGGGACTCTCAAGAGTCTTCTCCAACACCACAGTTTAAAAGCATCAATTCTTCAGCGCTCAGCCTTCTTCACAGTCCAACTCTCACATCCATACATGACCACTGGAAAAACCACAGCCTTGACTAGATGGACCTTTGTTGGCAAAGTAATGTCTCTGCTTTTGAATATGCTACCTAGGTTGGTCATAACTTTCCTTCCAAGGAGTAAGCGTCTTTTAATTTCATGGCTGCAGTCACCATCTGCAGTGATTTTGGAGCCCCAAAAAATAAAGTCTGACACTGTTTCCACTGTTTCCCCATCTATTTCCCATGAAGTGATGGAACCGGATGCCATGATCTAAGTTTTCTGAATGTTGAGCTTTAAGCCAACTTTTTCACTCTCCACTTTCACTTTCATCAAGAGGTTTTTGAGTTCCTCTTCACTTTCTGCCATAAGGGTGGTGTCATCTGCATATCTGAGGTTATTGCTATTTCTCCCGGCAATCTTCATTCCAGCTTGTGTTTCTTCCAGTCCAGTGTTTCTCATGATGTACTCTGCATATAAGTTAAATAAGCAGGGTGATAATATACAGCCTTGATGTACTCCTTTTCCTATTTGGAACCAGTCTGTTGTTCCATGTCCAGTTCTAACTGTTGCTTCCTGACCAGGACTGAAAGATGAAATCCCCAGGTTGGTAGGTGCCCAATATGCTCCTGGAGAACAGTGGAGAAATAACTCCACAAAGAATGAAGACAAGGAGCCAAAGGAAAAAGAACACCCAGTTGTGGATATGACTGGTGATATAAGCAAAGTCCAAGGCTGTAAAGAGCAATATTGCATAGGAACCTGGAATGTTAGGTCCATGAAACAAGGCAAAATGGAAGTGGTCACACAAGAGATGGCAAGAGTGAATGTCGAAATTTTAGGAATCAGAGAACTAAAATGGACTGGAATGGGTGAATTTAACTCAGATGACCATTATATCTACTACTGTGGGCAAGAATCCCTTAGAAGAAATGGAGTAGCCATCATAGTCAACAAAAGAGTCCAAAATGCAGTACTTGGATGCAATCTCAAAAAAGACAGAATGATCTCTGTTCGTTTCCAAGGCAAACCATTCAATAACACGGTACTCCAAGTCTATGCCCCAACCAGTAATGCTGAAGAAGCTGAAGTTGAACAGTTCTATAAAGACCTACAAGACCTTCTAGAACTAACACCCAAAAAAGATGTCCTTTTCATCATAGGGGACTGGAATGCAAAAGTACGAAGTCAAGAGATACCTGGAGTAACAGGCAAGTTTGGCTCTGGAATACAAAATGAAGCAGGGCAAAAGTTAACAGAGTTTTGCCAAGAGAATGCACTGGTCATAGCAAACACCGTCTTCCAACAACACAAGAGAAGACTCTACGCATGGACACAGCCAAATGGTCAATACCAAAATCAGATCAATTATATTCTTTGCAGCCAAAGATGGAGAAGCTCTATACAGTCAGCAAAAACAAGACCGGGGCAACTGTGGCTCACATCATGAACTCCTTATTGCAAGATTCAGACTTAAATTGAAGAAAGTAGGGAAAAACCACTACACCATTCAGGTATGACCTAAATCAATTCCCTTACAATTATACAGTGGAAGTGACAAATAGATTCAAGGGATTAGATCTGATAAGAGTGCCTGACGAACTAGGAATGGAGGTTTGTGACACTGTACAGAAGGCAGTAGTAAAGACCATCCCCAAGAAAAAGAAATGCAAAAAGGCAAAATGGTTATCTGAGGAGGCCTTACAAATAGCTGAGAAAAGAAGAGAAGGGAAAGGCAAAGGAGAAAAGGAAAGATATACCCATATTAATGCAGAGTTCCAAAGAACAGCAAGGAGAAATAAAGCCTTCCTCAGTGATCAATGCAAAGAAACAGAGGAAAACGATAGAATGGGAAAGACTAGAGATCTCTTCAAGAAAATTAGAGATACTAAGAGAATATTTCAGGCAAAGATGGGCACAATAAAGAATAGAAACAGTACGAACCCAAGAGAAGCAGAAGATATTAAGAGGTGGCAAGAATACACAGAACTGTACAAAAAAGATCTTAATGACCCATATAATCACAATGGTGTGATCACTCACCTAGATCAGACATCCTGGAGTGTGAAGTCAAGTGGACCTTAGGAAGCACCACATGAACAAAGCTAGTGGAGGTGATGGAATTTCAGCTGAGCTATTTCAAATCCTAAAAGATGATGCTGTGAAAGTGCTGCACTCAATATGCCAGCAAATTTGGAAAACTCAGTGGTGGCCATAGGATTGGAAAAAGTCAGTTTTCATCACAATCCCAAAGAAAGGCAATGCCAAAGAATGTTCAACTACCGCATAGTTGCACCCATCCCACAGCTAGCAAAGTAATGCTCAAAATTCTCCAAGCCAGGCTTCAACAGTACGTGAACCATGAACTTCCAGATGTTCAAGGTGGATTTAGAAAAGGCAGAGGAACCAGAGATCAAATTGTCAACATCCACTGGATCATAGAAAAAGCAAGAGAATGCCAGAAAAACATCTACTTCTGCTTTATTGACTACGCTAAAGTCTTTGTGTGGATCACCACAAACCGTGGAAAATTCTTAAAGAAATGGGAAGAGCAGACCACCTTACCTGCCTCCTGAGAAATGTGTATGCAGGTCAGGAAGCAACAGTTAGAACCGGACATGGAACAACAGACTGGTTCCAAATTGGAAAGGAGTATGTCAAGGCTGTACATTGTCACCCTGCTTATTTAACTTATATGCAGAGTACATCATGAGAATTGCTGGTCTGGATGAAGCACAAACTGGAATCAAGATTTCCAGGAGAAATATCAATAACCTCAGATATGCGGATGATGCCACCCTTATGGCAAAAAGTAAAGAACTAAAGAGCCTCTTGATGAACGTGAAAGAGGAGAGTGAAAAAGTTGGCTTAAAATTCAACATTCAGAAAACTGAGATCATGGCATCTGGTCCCATCACTTCATGGCAAACAGATGGGGAAACAATGGAAACAGTGAGAGACTTTATTTTTTTAGGCTCCAAAATCACTGCAGATGGTGACTGCAGCCATGCAATTAAAAGATGCTTGGTCCTTGGAAAAAAAGCTATGTACATCCTCAGTTCAGTTCAGTCACTCAGTCGTGTCCCCATGGACTGCAGCATGCCAGGCCTCCCTGTCCATCACCAACCTCAGAGTTTTAACAAACTTATGTCCATTGAGTTGATGATGTCATCCAACCATATCATCCTCTCTCGTCCCCTTCACCTCCCGCCCTCAGTCTTTCCCAGCATCAGGGTCTTTTCCAATGAGTCAACTCTTCGCATGAGGTGGCCAAAGTATTGGAGTTTCAGCTTTAGCATCAGTTCTTCCAATGAATATTCAGGACTGATTTCCTTTAGGATGGGCTGGTTGGATCTCTCTGCTGTCCAAGGGACTCTCAAGAGTCTTCTCCAACACCACAGTTCAAACCATCAATTCTTCAGCACTCAGCTTTCCTTATAGTCCAACTCTCACATCCATACATGACTACTAGAAAAACCACAGCTTTGACTACACAGATGTTTGTTGGCAAAGTTATATCTCTGGTTTTTAATATGATGTCTAGGTTGGTCTTAACTTTTCTTCTAAGCAGCAAGCATCTTTTAATTTCATGGCTGCAGTCACCATCTGCAGTGATTTTGGAGCCCAATAAAATAGTCTTTCACTGTTTCCATTGCTTCCCCATCTACTTGCCATAAAGTGATGGGACCAGATGCCATGATCTTAGGTTTCTAAATATTGAGCTTTAATCCAGCTTTTTTACTCTCTTCTTTCACTTTCATCAAGAAGCTCTTTAGTTCTTCTTCGCTTTCTGCCATAAGGGTGGTGTCATTTGCATATCTGAGGTTATTGATATTTCTTCCAGCAATCTTGATTCCAATTTGTGCTTCATCCAGCCCAGCAATTCTCATGATGTACTCTGCATTAAGTTAAATAAGCAGGGTGACAATATACAGCCTTGACATACTCCTTTCCCAATTTGGAACCAGTCTGTTGTTCCATGTCCGGTTCTAACTGTTACTTCTTGACCTGCATACAGATTTCTCAGGAGGCAGGTAAGGTGGTCTGGTAGCCCCATCTCTTTAAGAATTTTCCAGGGTTTGTTGTGATCCACATGGTCAAAGGCTTTGGCATAGTCAATAAAGCAGAAGAACTCTCTTGCTTTTTTGATGATCCAATGGATGTTGGCAATTTGATCTCTGGTTCCTCTGCCTTTTCTAAATCCAGCTTGAAATTCTGGAAATTCATGGTTTATGTACTGTTGAAGCCTGGCTTGGATAATTTTGAGCATTACTTTACTAGTGTGTGAGATATGACCAACCTAGACAGCATATTAAAAAGCAGAGACATAACTTTGCCAACAAAGGTCCGTCTAGTCAAAGTCATGGTGTTTCCCGTAGTCATGTATTCGTGTGAGAGTTGGACCATAAAGAAAGCTGAGTGCTGAAGAACCGAGGCTTTTGAACTGTACTGTTGGAGAAGACTCTTAAGAGTCCCTTGGACTGCAAAGAAATCAACCAGTCCATCCTAAAGGAAATCAGCCCTGAATATTCATTGGAAGGACTGATGCTGAAGCTGAAACTCCAATACTTTGGCCACCTAATGTGAAGAGCTGACTGACTGGAAAAGACGCTGATGCTGGGAAAGATTAAAAGTGGGAGATGGGAATTTACTTATGGGAATTTATTTGCTGTTACCCAACTGGTAACAGCAAATACAAATCCTATGAGTGACTACAATTTCAATTCCTGCCTCAAAGAATGCAAAGTTCTAAGAAATCATGCCTGAGGTTAAAAATCACAAAACACACAAGAAACAAGGTACCATAAGTGAAAACCAGCAGAAACAACAAACAGCTTAATTGGACTCACTAAAATTTGAGATCTGGAAATTATCCAGTACAATAAATGTGAGCCTTAAATATATTTGTTAGATGCTCAGTCGTGTCTACTCTTTGCGACCCCACGGAATGTACCCTGCCAGACTCCTCTGTCCATGGAATTCTCCAGGCAAGATAAGTGGAGCGGGTGGCCATTCCCTTCTCCAGGGGATCTTCCCAACCGAGGGATCAAACCTGGTTCTCCTGCACTGCAGGCAGATTCTTGAGTATCTGAGCCATCAGAGCAAAAGACTATATAAAAACCCTATCTGTAGCGGTAGGCATGGGGAAGGAGCTAGAATGGATTACATAGCAGATTAGATACTGTTAAAGGCTATGGTTTTTCCAGTAGTCATGTTTGCGTGTGAGAGCTGGACAATAAAAAAGGCTGAGCACCGAAGAATTGATGGTTTCGAACTGTGGTGCTAGACAAGACTTTTGAGAATCCCTTGGACTACGCAGAGGTCAAACCAGTCAATCCTAAAGGAATACTCATTGGAAGGACTAATGCTAAAGCGGAAGCTCCAATACTCTGGCCACCTGATGTGAAGAGCTGACTCCTTGGAAAAGACCATGATGTT
Source organism: Bos taurus (assembly GCF_002263795.3). Taxonomy (NCBI): domain Eukaryota; kingdom Metazoa; phylum Chordata; class Mammalia; order Artiodactyla; family Bovidae; genus Bos; species Bos taurus. Next base: position 53,364,419 of record NC_037334.1, on the reverse strand, counting down.
GGGAAAGACTGAGGGCCGGAGGCGAAGGGGATGACAGAGGATGAGATGGTTGGACAGCATCATTGACTCAATGGACATAACTTTGAGTAAACTCTGGGAGTTGGTGATGGACAGAGAAGCTTGTGCTGCAGTCCATGGGGTTGCAAAGAGTCGGACATGACTGAGCAACTGAACAAAAAAGGCAGAATTCACTTGCTAGAAGATGGATCTAAAGAAATCTAGAAAGTGATCAGGGATACAAAGAGACAATAAAATAACTACATATGTGACACTGGAGAGTACAATACGATGGTCTAATATGTATTTAATTGTATTTACAGAAGAAAGTAAAGGAAAGAATAAGGAAGAAGAGGTATTTGTAGACTCAACACCAGAACTAGATGAGTTGACAGAGGGACCTAAGGCAATTTAGTTTAGACAATCACTCTCAGAGCCAGTCCTGCATTTGCACAAACTAAAAAATGAGCACTTCCTTAAATCTGAGGCCCTAGGCATGTCACGGGCTATACACTAGTGCTGGTCCTGCTGAGCATTTTTCCAGCATGTTGTAAGACACCAAACTCTGGAGCCAGAAATTCCAAGAATAAATAAAATATACTCATGTGCAGTAATAGCAAAGTGAAAACTGCAGAGGGCCAGGGTCAAGTACAGATCAATAAAAAAGAAACTACAATCAGACTGACCACAGACTTCCCAGCAGCCACAGTGGAAGCCAGAACAGTATCTTCAAGGTACTGAGATTAAATAATTGGCAGTCGAGAATTTCACTCAATAACTTTAATATGAGAGTAAAAGACATGAAAGTTGTTCAGTCATGTTCAACTCTTTGCAACCCCATGGACTATACAGTCCATGGAATTCTCCAGGCCAGAACACTGCAGAGGGTAGCCATTCCCTTCTCCAGGGGATCTTCCTGACTCAGGAATCAAACCGGGGTCTCCTGCATTGCAGATTCTTTACCAGCTGATCCACCAGGGAAGCCCCCAAGAGTAAAAGAAAGTCATTTTCAAGCTCACAAAAACTAAGAGAACTTACTGCTAATAGACCCTCACTGAAGGAAGCACTGAAGGATGAATTTCAGGCAGAAAGAAGGCAATCTCAGGTGGACAGTCTTACAAAAAGAACTATGGAGACTTCCCTGGTGGTCCAGTGGTTAAGAATCTGCTTGCCAATGCAGAAGACACAGGTTCAATCTCTGCCCCAAGAAGATTCCACATACTGTGGGGCAACTAAGCCTGTGTGCCACAATTACTGAAGCCTGTGCTCTGTAACAGGAGAAACCACTGCAGTGAGAAGCCTGTGCACAGCAACAAAGACCCAGCACAGCCAAAAATTTTAAATTAATTAATTTTAAAAAGGAACTGTGAACAAAGAGATTGGTGATTCTGTAAGCCACCAATGAACAACATTTGATTGCATAAAGAAACAATGGTATCTCATCTATCTTGGAAAAAAACACAGAATGAAAATACTGGTTTATAACAGGAAATAAATGATGAGGGAGTAAGGGGCCTAAGTTAAAGTAGTTTAAGGTCCTTTATTGTTTTGTTTGGGCTTCCCCAATGGCTCAGTAGTGAAGAAGCTGCCTGCAATGCAGGAGATGCAGGAGATGTGGGTTCTGTCCCTGGGTTGGGAAGATCCTCTGGAGGAAGAACTGGCAACACACCCAGTATTCTTGCCTAAAAAATCTCGTGGACAGAGGAGCATGGTGGGCATAGTCCAAAGGGTTGCAAAGAGTCAGCCACAACTGAGCACAGCATACACTGTTTTGTTTTAGCAGTTAAAAATTCTGATTAAATTTTAAATATCTAGAGGACCCACCAAAAGAATAAATAAAGACTGTAACTTCCATGGCAATCAATAGGGAAAAAATGGGGTATTAAAAAGTTCAATCTGTAAAAATAAAAGAAAGCAGAAGGAAAAAACAAAAATAAAAACCAGGACATAGGTGAAGTTATTTCTGTGTAGGGACAGGGGGTATATAGGAACTTTCTGTACCTTCCTTTCCATGTTGTTACAAATCTAAAATTGTGCTGAAAAAAATTATGTCTTAAACACACACACACCCAGCACAAACAGCACAAAATAAGATAGAAAGAAATCTGACTAATTCAATAATCTTCAGCTCTTACATTCATTCTGACTGAAATATTTTGCTCTGCATTGAAAAGACAAAGGTTGTCAGAATGGCTAGAAAACAAAATCCAGTAATGGGGGTGTATCACAAGTAAAAGAGCTAGGTTAAGGAGCTGCTAAAGTTTCTTCTAGATGGAGAAGCTCTATACAGTCAGCAAAAACAAGACCAGTAGCTGACTGGGGTTCAGATCATGAAGTCCTTATTGCCAAATTCAGACTTAAATTGAAGAAAGTAGGGAAAACCACTAGACCATTCAGGTATGACCTAAATCAAATCCCTAACGATTATACAGTGGAAGTGAAAAATAGATTCAAGGGATTAGATCTGGCTTTCGAACTGTAGTGTTGGAGAAGACTCTTAAGAGTCCCTTGGACAGCAAGGAGATCCAACCAGTCAATCCTAAAGGAAATCAACCCTGAATATTCAGTGGAAGGACTGATGCTGCAGCTGAAGCCCCAATACTTTGGCCACCTGAGGCAAAGAACTGACTCATTAGAAAAGACCCTGATGCTGGGAACAATTGAAGGCAGGAGGCAAAGGAGATGTCAGAGGATGAGATGGTTGGATGGCATCACTGACTCAATGGACATGAGTTTGAGTAAGCTCCGAGAGTTGGTGATGGACAGGGAAGCCTGGCATGCTGCAGTCCACGGGATCACAAAGAGTCAGACATGACTGAGCAACTGAACTGAACTGAAAGTTTCTTCCTGCTTTATCCATCTGCAACTTTTCCATAAAGTCAACCAGAACAAATGTGGTCATGTGACAAGTGTTTGATAAAGGAACTATTGGCAAACATTTGGGTAGAGTGTAAGGAAACCAGAGGGATAAGTTCAACACCTTGGAACTGGAAAACATAGGGCTCTGTTATCACCTCCAGGACTGAAAGGCCAAGGAGAGCTGGGCAGTTACGAGAACCCATCCTGACTCCTTCCAATCCATCTTCCACACTGTGGCCAGAGTGACATACTCCCTAATACATGCACTCACTCACACACATTTACAGCTTCAGGTCTTTTAAGAGAACCTCATAGTCCTTGAGGTTAAAACCGCCTTCACATAGCCTCAAAGCCTTTTGTGATCTGTCCTCTATGCCTTATCTCCAGCTTTTTCTGGGACCAGAGTCTACCTCTCTTTCAGCTTTTTAGTCACAATGGCCTTCTCTTATATTCTTGGCTTCACCAAGCATGTTCCTTCCCACTTCAGGACCTTTGCATGTGCTGTTCTCTGCATACAGTACTTCTCACTCTACTCTCTAAACCCACTCAACCCCACTCATCTTTCTGGGCTGAGCTCAAGTGTCACTTACTAGAGGAACTTTCCCAAAACCCCACCTTCATAATATACCTTCAGGACATTAATCTCTCTCCTGCGGAGCACTCACCACTATTCTAATTTTCTATTCAATGGACTGGTTCAAAATTGGGAAAGGAGTATGTCAAGGCTGTATATTGTCACCCTGCTTATCTAACTTATATGCAGAGTACATCATGTGAAATGCCCAATTTGATGAAGCACAAGCTGGAATCAAGATTTCCAGGAGAAATATCAATAACCTCAGATATGCAAATAATAGCACTTTAATGGAAGAAACTAAAGAGGAACTAAAGAGTCTCTTGATGAAAGTGAAAGAGGAGAGTGAAAAAGTTGGCTTAAAAGTCAGCATTCAGAAAACTAAGATCATGGCATCTGGTCCCATCACTTCATGTCAAGTAGATGGGGAAAATGTGGAAACAATGTCAGATTTCATTTTCTTAGGCTCCAAAAGCACTGTAGACGGTAACTGCAGCCACAAAACTAAAAGACACTTGCTTCCTGAAAGACTAGTTATGACAAACCTAGACAGTGTATTAAAAAGCAGAGACATCACTTGGCCAACAAAGGTCCATATAGTCAAAGCTGTGGTTTTTCCAGTAGTCATATGTGGATATGAGAGTTCGACCATAAAGAAGGCTGAGTACTAAGAACTGATGCTTTTGAACTGTGGTGCTGGAGAAGACTAGTGAGAGTCCCTTGGACTGCAAGCTCATAGGGTTGCAAAAAGCTGGACAAGACTTAGCAACTGAACAGCAATTCGTATTTGTGCAATTGTTTGATGTATGTGTGTTCCACTACACTGGAAGCTCCATGAGAGCAAGAAAGTTACCCTTTTGCTCACTACGGTGCAGTGTGTGGCCCTTGGCATCTAGCAGAAGCTCAATACATATTGATGAATAAAGAAATGAAAATATCCTAAGAGAAGGGCACTTTGCACAGAAATAAGCATTATATACCCTAAGAAGCTTTGCCCAATTTCGTTAAATTTACATTCATTCATTCACAGATTATTTACTTGCCGTTTCTCTGTGTCAGAACTCAAGGCAGCTTCCTTCAAAAATTTTTTTCGGAATACATGGCAAGAACATGGTGGGAGAGTCTTCAAGCCAGGGCAGTAGATGGCATCTCAGTAAACCTGGTGGGCACTCAAGGTGGAAAATAGGGGGTGCCTTCCCACTCTTGGCCCATCAGACACAGAGCTAGGATTGAACAGTCAACCATGAGCCCTTCCCAGGGCCCTAAATGGTGGCCAGGGCCACAGTCAGTGGCACCCAACTGACTGAACTCTGGGCATTTTGGCACAGTGGGGCTGATGGAGCTGAGTTTGGTTGGCTCCAGACAATTGCTAACTACAGAGAAAATCCTCCGCCTCAAAATTCCCATTTGGGAAAGAGGCAAAAAGCATTTTCTTTGATTATTAAAGTTCTCTGATTTGATTGACTTTACACATGAATGGTAATGGCCGTATGCCTCGGCTTCCTCATCTTCAACAAGCATGAATGCTTTTAGGTTCTTAAAGAGCATCAGTAAATAGCAATAAGAGCAATAGCAGCAACTAACATTTAGTTAGTGAACACCAATTAGTTAGTGAACACCACTCTGTGACAGACTGTGCTAAGTTCTTTACACATGTATACATATATGTAGTATCTCTTAATATATATATATGGGTTGCCATTTCCTTCTCCAGGAGATCTTCCCGACCCAGGGATTGAACCCGGGTCTCCCACATGGTAGTATCTCTTAATCTTCACATAAATGAACTCAGGTTGGTCCCCTGCTTAAAGCCCTTCTGATTCCTTATCATGGCCTTCAAGAACCTACATGAATGATTTCTGCTGTTTTACACTACATGGTCTCCCCCCTCAGTCAGTTCCAGCAGCATGCACCTTCCTTTCACAACTCACAGACGTCAAGCTTGTTCCTACCTTATCACCGATGCACCAGCTAACCCTTCTGCCTGAAGTGCTCATCCCTCAGATCTATGTGGGTTCCTCCTGCTGGTCACTTGGGTCTCACCTCAGTTACTACCTCCCTGACTCCCTTACCCCATTCACCCTATAGCTCCATCACCTTACCATTTTATGGCCTCCATAGCAAGTACCACTATTTGAAATTATATTAATTTTTTGTTTACTCCACTACCATCTGTCTCTCTTAACTAGAACATACACTCCATGATAGCCAAGTCTTATCTATCTTGTTCACTCTTGATTTCTCAGTGGCCAGAACAGAGCCCAGCATGTATCAGGCCTTCCACAAACATTTCTCAAGTTAAAAAAAAAAAAGGGTGAAAGACCCTGTAAGATACCTACACCGTTTTTTCAATGAAGGACCTGAGGCTTAATAACATTGGGTGGCTTGTCTACGGTCACAGGGACAGTGAGTAAATAGAGGCAATGAGTAACAATCTTACCCAGGCCTACTTCCTCCTGGACTTGTGCTCTGAATCATTACATCCTGTTCTCTGATTTGACTGACTTTACCCATGGATGGTAATGGCCCTAGTCCTTGGCAAACTGGGATTCATCCCATGAATCATGTCTTGTATCCTCCCCACTACTACTCCCATTTTCATTCTTTACATTTAGCCTGGATTAAGAGCTAGACAGTAAAGAGGCATTGAATAAACCAGTACAGAGAGTATGAACTGATACAGTCACTTTGGATAACTGTTTGGAAATACTAACAATGACTCAGTCCTTAGTTTATAGGTACAGATACACAAACATGTGTCCAACCAAAAGCCATGTACAAGAATGTTCACCGAAGCAACATTCCTAAAATCAAACGCTCGGAACAACCTAAATGTCCATCAAATAGAATGAATAAACATATTATAGTAAAATCATAAGATGGAATATTATATAGCAACAAAAAAGAAAACACAACTATATGCAACAACATGAATGAATCTCACCAAGAAAAAAGCATCTACTGTCTGCTGCCGCTGAGTCACATCAGTCGTGTCCGACTCTGTGCGACCCCACAGACGGCAGCCCACCAGGCTCCCCCATCCCTGGGATTCTCCAGGCAAGAACACTGCAGTGGGTTGCCATTTCCTTCTGCAATAGTTCCCTTTAAAGAAAGATTTTTAAAATAGACTACATTAATCTATGTTGCTAAAAGTCAAAATAGTGACTATCCTTGGGGGTGGAGGTGGGGCCTGGTGGTCGTTGGGGACGGGAAGAGTGTGAGCGGGGCTTCCTGAATCAGGTAATATAGTTTCTAGACCTGGATGTTAGTTCCATGGCAGTGTTCGCTTTGTGAAAATTCATTCAGTTATACACTTCTGATTTTGTACACTTTTATGTTGTAAAATAATATATTTATGTTGAATCATATGAAATGCTACTTTGTCCATGAAAAGTCACTGAATATTAGCAATTTCATATGGTTCAACTAAAATGTTATACTTCAATGAAAGAATTACTTATGAAAAAAAAAAAGTCCTGCCCAGTTGAATTGCTTTGTACACAGCTCTGTAAAAACTAGTTATGAGAAAGAGCTTGTGCCTTCCAAGGGCTCTTTGGCAGATGGTAAACAGGTTCAGGATGGTTATAAATTCCTCCCCAGGGCCTGAGGCTGGTGCACTTGGCCTTGTACTCAGGTCCAGAGTCCAGCCAGCCCTGGTGTGGTACTAGTGAACTAGAGGAGGCCAGGATGTCCTCAGGCAGAGATGAAGGAACCACTCCAGCCTCAGGCTCAGGGTGTCATTGTTCTTGCAACACACCAGGTCACGCCTGCCCTGCTCTTTGCACTCACAGTGACCTCCTTTCTGGACATCTGCAAGGTTCTTGCTCCTCAGCCTTCAGACTTCTCAAAGAGATGTTCTCTGACCTCCCTAAAGATCTTTCCTTTCATCACTGTCACATTCCCTTCATGGATTTGATCAACCTCTGAAATTATGTTATTATTTGGGTGTTTACTTTTTAATATTTGCTTTCCTCATTAGACTAAGGTATATGAGGGCAGGAGATTCCTGTAAGTTATTCACTGTTGTACTCTTAGGGCCCAGGATGGCACCTAGTACCTAGATGCTGCTTAAATATTGGCTGAATGAATGAACAATGAATGACTGACCAAATGAAGTGGCATAAGGCCAAGAGACAAAAGGTGGCCCAAAGCACACTGTCAAGATGGAAAAGTGGATGCAGCTCCAACTTCTCTCAAGGGACACGAAAGCCAAGATCAGCCTCCAAAAAGTTGCTGACCCCTCCAGAGTCCAGATATCTGTTCCTTATCCCTGTGTTTCTCTCAGGGTCCCCATTCTGTCCTATGAAAGACACAGACACTTAGGAGGTATTAACTGCACCACTGCATCAATGGACATGAGTCTGAGCAAACTCTGGGACATCGTGAAAGACAGGGAAACCTGGCGTGCTGCAATCCACAGGGTTGCAGAGTCAGACATGACTTAGCAACTGAACAACAAAATCAGCTGAGTTTTTCAAGATTACCAGGGAATTTCTGTGATTTGCAAGCAAGGACCAAGAGAGCTACTCATTTTTTTTCTTTTTCTTCTTCACTTCCTACTTCCTGTTCTCAATGGTTGCTCTGGATTTAGCTCCCACATCTGAAATGAGCAGTGTGCTTCATTGTAGGTGAACCTGAACTAATGCAAATTTGAACCTGTGCCATTTAAATATATTCATAAAAATCTTGATTCAGTTAGCCAAAGCTAAAACAATGCAATTTGGACTTTACAGTCACACCTATGAGGAAACGACTCTGGACTATCTGAAGTTTAGGAAAGCTTCTTTTGCATAGCCTTCCACAACCCTGTTCTTGGACGGTCTTGAAGGAAGAATGGGGAAGAGGAGGCTAGTGACCTGTATTATCTTAACCAAACTAAAATCTTCAAAACTTCTCTGTTAAACAGAGCAATGAGAGGATCTCAAAACTACTTGTGCACTTGGCTCTGAGCTGGATTGCTTGAAGAATATCACGCCCTTTAGGGCTCATGATAACCCACTGAAGCAGATACTATGACTATCTCCTTTTTCACAATAGAGATTTAAAGAGATTAAGAATTATGTAAAGTCACCAAATGTTTAACAATCCCCATCCCAATACTGATATAAGAGAACCATTATTCCCAGAATATTACAGGATCTGCTACTACCTAAAGCCAAACATCTAAAAGCAACTTTTTCGCAAACTATTTAAGATACCCAGCCACACAGTTAAAAGTATAACTTTTGTCCTGTAAAAACTGTACTAGTTAAAGCAGCAACGACAGCACGGTATGACCCTTTGAACTCTGTGTTGATAAAGAAAACTTTGTTTGCATTTTAGTGTTTTTCTCTTTCTGAGGTTTTGATGCACCCAGATAAATAGGCTTCTCTTAAAATTCTAACTCACTCCCTACATTAAAATGGTTGGATATGTTGAATCATCATCAAAATGTGTATTTAGCACTCAGAATGTGCCAGGGGCTATCCTAAGTGCTCTATGAGCATTATTCCATTCAAGGTCCACTCAGGCATTTTTGCTAAGTACTACTATTAGTTTTCATATGAGAAAGAAACTCTGTCATATGAAAAAGAGAGAGGCACATAAAGTTTAGCTAACCTGTCCAAGGCTGTAGAGCTTGTAAGGGTGGAACTGAACCCCAGCAGCCTGTGGTCAATGTTTGTACATCTGTTTTTCAAGATTTCCAGGCTTCAAAACACCTCAATACACTGAGCCAGAAACCCTAGGGGCTAGTGCCAGAACAGAGTTCTCACCTTAGGTCTGACATGTCGCCCTGGCTATCTTAACTTGCAGGACCACTCCGCATGGCTCCTTCCTGCTCCTGGGACTTCTGCCACCCCTCGCCTGGCTGAGTTGGCTTCCTGCAGATGCGAGATGCAGGAAAGCACCGCCAGGGCCCCCAGGGCCTTCCTTTGCTTTCTGTATTCTCGGATCACTGATGTTAACTGTAATTAAATCATCCTTGGAAACAAACAAATTATTATTTTTTAACATCTATCTCCCCTTCTGACTATATAAATAATAGCAGTTCCAGAGTTTCTATAAAGGTGGGGGCAGGTCATTATTTGTGTTGGGGGTTTGGTTCCAGGGCTTCCTATTTGATATAAGGTTGAAAAAAGTCAACTGAAAACACAAATAAATGAGGTTGCTGATGAAGATAAGGGATGACACCATGGTATCACCACTGACAGTAAGCTCTATGTAGGTAAAAATAGCATCTATCTCTTTCATCACTGTAAACCCAACACCTGATAAATAAGAAGTCTATAATAATGTTTTGTGGAATTAATAAATAATTAAAACAGAGCCTCTGACTTCTCATCTGAAAAAGACAGAAGATAAGACCCAGAGCACAGTTTTTTTGAAGCACCATGACATATGAAAACAGGTCGAGCACAGGAATGGCATACAGTAGGTTCCCCATAAATGTGTGGCACTGAATGGGAATTCCTGCCTCTCCTCATTCCCATTGTACTCAGCTCCCATTTTAATAAAAGGACAAGGCACAGAACTGAAGCCACTGGACTCTCTGGACACAATCTGGTAGGGGTGAAGACGTTTACACCTGTGTTAGGGTAAAAGGACTATAATTGCATAGGTAGAAATGCAGGGCTGTTAGGATCCACCTCTAGCAGGAAAGTTACACCTGGGGAATACACAAGCCAGCTTTGGAATGAACAAAGTCCCAGGAAGTAGGGGAAAAAAAAAAAAAATCCAGTGCAGGTCTACTTGGCACTCAATCTAAAGAATGAAGGTGGTACCATCAAACCGGGAAGGCACAGATGCCTAGCATTCCCCCACCATCTTTCATTCTGTCCCCTCTCCTCCGGCTAGTATTAAAACACAAATCAGAGTGTGTAGGGACCCTGCTTAAAACCCTGAAGAGGACACTATCTGAACTCCTCACCAGGCTGATCTCAACCCTACTCGCCAAGCTGTGGCCACAGAGGCCTCCCGTAGGCAACTTAATGAGGCCTTCCCCAGGCAACTATCCACTTCCCTTTCCCCGCTGGGCTCCCTCTGCCTGTCTCCTCACCCTCCTTCGGGTCACTCCTTCCCTGTCTCCAAATCTCAACTCATAACCACTTTATCAGAAAGAGACCTGACCCCCTCACCGCCATGCCAAATTAAAATCAGGTCCTTCCTGGCTCTCCACATACCCTCAGATCTTGCTACATCTCCCTCCTAGCACTTATCATAGACTCAAATTGCATAGTCTGCCTTCTCCCCAAATTGTGAGCTTCACCAGGGCAGGGAGGGCTGTCTGTCCCTCACGACCAGGTGCCCAGAGTCAGGGCAGGCCGCAGCACAGAATATATGATTGAATGAATGAATGGATGGATTTCTCCTAAGTAACCCCCAAACCTCTCCTCTCTTTAGGTTTCCAGGAACAGTGGAATACGGTCCCCAGTGCCCTCCTAGTCACTGAGTCACAGTCCGCTCAGGCATCAGAGGCTCCTCCCAGTTCAGGACTGGTATCCTTCATGGACCCACCATCCCACCAGAGCTGGGGTCTCCTCACTCCTCCTTTAGAAAAGCTGAAAAAAAGACCAGGAATGAAAGGAACACATTTCTTGGCTAATTTCTCTAATAAAGAACACAGGATAACTCCAACCCCTGCCACCACCCCCCACCCCCATCCCCATCTTGATCCTATAGAGTTCAGAAAGTATTTCTTTATTCTCTTTAATTGTTTAAGCAAGGCCATGAGCAACCACTGGCTGGAAAATTACTGCTCCAACTTTCCTTGTTTAACATGCTTAAATGACTTGCAAAAAACAGGTTTTTAGGTTTGTGATCATGAGTTTGAGCAAGCTCCAGGAGATAGTGAAGGACAGGGAAGACTGGCATGCTGCAGTCCACAGGGTCACAGAGTTGGACACTGAGTAAGTGACTGAACAACACGGTTGGTGATATGGAGACGGGGTGATAGAAAGATCCGAGTTGCAAAGGTCTAGGCAATCAGCACCACAATTTAGTAAATCTTTCATTTATCAGGAGCAGGACCCTTGGCCTGAATTTCTACATCTGACGAATAGGAATAATGATATTGAGCTTAGATGCCTGTAACGAAAAGAACTGAACGACTTTAAAATACTCTTATCCTAGTAAAGTGTTTTTCTCTTGGCATTCGGTAAGATCTTGGTCCAAGGAAGACCCAGGAGATGAATAAGTAAATCAAATTACACAGGTGCGTTTGACTAGCGAGAAGCCATTTTAGCCTAGACTCGGTGACCTTGGGCTCTGGTCTGGGTTTGTAAAATGTCTCTCCCTCTGCCGATCCCCTGGGTCCCAGCTCCAGCCCAAGGCCAAACCTCTGGTCTGGAGCTTTGCATATGCTCCACTGACAACTGCCAAGCGCAGTCCTATGGTGGCGTAGGAAGAAAAAGTCAGCCTCACCACCTCCCGGTGAAGCGAAAACACCACCAAGATAAACCTTTCAGGGGGATTCAGGCCCTAGCCCAGCCTTATCCCTGCATCAAAGCCACCCCCTACCCCGTACTCCCCGGAGGCTACAGCCTCCTCCGTTCCTGGGCGGAGCTGGGCCTGCTGCGAGGGCTCCCCGCCTTCCCGGAGTCGGGCCTAATGGCGGGGGCTTTTCTTTTCACCCGCCGAGGCTGAGGCTCTTCCCACCTCCCCCCCTCGCCCCACCCGCCCCATCATTAACTGCAAAGAAAAGATCCCGGCCATTTCCATTTCCTCTGCGGCTCAAGAGCCCTGTTGTTATTTAATCCCGCGGCCACCCCAGCAGCATCTTTGGCGCAGACGGCTCCACCCATCCACCTGGCCAGTTCTGCACCGCTCCTGCTTCTCCCGCGGGGCACTAGTCAGGGCGGTTGGAGAGAGGCGCCTACAGCAGCAAAGGCTGTGGCCTTTAGGCCTGCGTCCCGTGAGGGTTGCGAAACACGCGGGAGTGGAGGGGAGCACTAGCCGGGGCAGCAGAGGACGGGCGGACGCCGGAGCACTGCGGACATTACACTGGGGTGGGAGGAAGTGGGGCGCTGTCAGGCGAGAGCCAGATCTCTAGCTGAGTAGCCAGTCCACTCCGGGGGGTACTAGGGCCGGAAAAGGCTCGGCCCAGTCCTGTCCACACCCAAGAGGTGGGGGAGGGGTGCTCTGCACTTATTCAAGGGAGACTCAGCCTCAGGAAGGGAACCAGATTCACTCAGTAACCCCCAACTCCGCCCTTCTTTGATATGGACCTTTGACATTTTCTTAAAATTTTTGGTAAACACAGCTTCAAGACCCTTCCCCCCCGACGCCCCTACTCTAGAGAAAGAGAAGGCCCCTAGCAGGGGTCCTCCCGTTCCCCGCCCTCTGACTGCGGCGGGTAGAAATCCCTGGATCTAGGTGTGTCCTCCCCCACCCAGCTCTTAGCCCAGGATCCTGAGGTCGCAGTGTTTCCCCACCACCACCCCGCCCCCAGCAACACGGACGGTTCCAACCCAGGTCCGCAGTGGCGTGAAGGTAGCCTTTACCTCCTCTCGCAGGCTGGGAGGGGGTACAGCCCGCGCAGCTGAACCAGCTGCAGCAGTCGCCGCCGCCCTCCATTCATAAAGGAAAAAAAAAAAAAGCAACAACAACCTCCACCCCTCTTTGTAAAAGAGCGACGGCCCCTGGAGGAGCGAGAGCCAACCCCAGCAATCACGGGTTAAGTCCTTTTCCGGCCCCCCATTCATAAAAAAAGGAACGCGGCGCATGCGCGCGCGGGGTCTCTTGTGCCCACCCATTCATAGAATCGCGAGCGGCGCGCGTGCGCACTGGAGCTCCCTTCCCTCCCATTCATAAAAAAGCCATTTTCCCAGGCAGTGGTTGCAACATCGCCGCGGAGGCAGTGAGAGAAGCTGACAGCGCGGAGCTGGCGCTGCAGAGCGCAGGGAGCCGAGCCGGTTCCTCCGGCCGGCGTCTGCGAGGATAGCGGCGTCCGATCCGCTCGGGTTCGGGGGTTTACACAGACGTGGAGCAATGCTTGTGACTCTGCGGCTCCTCAAAGTAAGTCCTCGACCGGTTTCGGGATGTGAAGCTACCCTTCTCTGAGTCGCAACGCGACTCCCCCTCGGGCTGGGGCAGATGCTGCGCTATTTCTATACGCGCCTCAATGTTCTTTCCCTCTCCCTGCGCCTCCTGGAGCAGCTGCGGTGCGCCGCAGCTCCCTGACGCCCTCGGCTGGGCCAGTTAGGCGCCGGGGGTGCTCACAGCCTGGCACCGGCGTTTCCGACCCCCGGGCATTGCCAAGCCGGGCTTTCCCACTCTACCACTCAGAAGCACCGTGCGTGTCCCGGGAGTTTGCTTCTGGCCTGGCCCCTTTCCGCCTACCACTACCCACCTCGGGTGCTGGAACAGGCGATTTTGGGCTCCGTGAGGAGCCACCTCTTGGGTCCGGCGGGCGCCTTCACCCTGGGCGGCTCGCCCACCCTGGGCTCTCTGCCCACGGTGCCAGTCTGCCGTAGATCTCCCCAGCCCGCCGCAGAGGCCTATGCTCGACGTAGGTTTTAGTTTACCCTTCGGAGCCGTGATGGACTAGGTTTCTTTCCTTCTGCCTACCCCTCGATGGTCAGCGCAGGGCTGGCCCGGGACTGGGCATTTCTGCTCTCTCTTTGGTGAGGCGGTTCCTCGCCGTCTGACCTTTGCTCTGCTGCCGCATTTTATGCTGTGCAACTGCCTTGCAGTTGCCTTCCTTTCCCCGGCCTCTGCAGGGGCCAAGGCTCCTCGGCCTCCTCGTGTCCCCCTATACTCTGGCACCGAATTGTGCCAGGCCCCGAGGCTCCCGGCCGCTCTGGGGCTGTGGTGGGGGCTGAAGGTGCGTTTACATAACGCCAGGCGTGTGGGAGCTGGAGGAAGAGGTTGCGTGCGTAGGAGAGATAAGTCTCCCGCCTTCCCTCCTTCCTTCTTGGTGGTACCAGGCTTGACATCACCGAGAAGAAAGAAGGACAGAGACGGTACGTTATGAAAATTCTGAATCGCCAAGGCTTGGGAGGCAATGAAGGCGGGTAAGGGCAGGTTTGGCCAGCCAGGACAGCTGGAGCTTGGCTCCATCACTGGGGCCAAGGCTAGGGCCAGGGCTGTGCCCAGTTTCCCCTCCCTGCAGACGATCAAAAAGCATTTAGACAGTAGCTGCTCTTGTGCAAGAAGCCAGTTTCTCAATTCTCTTTGATTGAGGACTGGGGGTTGTGGGCAGAGGAAGCAAGAGAGGTGGAAAATGGTTGCATGGCTAGATGGGCTGAGTGATGAAGGAAAGAAGAGAACTGGGCTGGAGGGCTGGATGGTGGGCAGAGGGGACAGATGCTGGCTGCCTCATGCACCAGCTGCTGGATGGGTATCCATTTTGCCAGGCCTGGATGAGGGGGCAGAAGGCTGCCTTGTGGCCCACTAGGGCTCGGAGGGCACCTCTCCCCCCAGGATGATCTGTGAAGAAAGGAAGGGTGTGTGTTCAATGGGGTGCCCAGACCCAGCGTGAACCCCCTCTTTCCTGCTTCCAAACCAGTGAGCATGATTCTCTCCACTTTGGGGGTTGGGTAAGAGAAAGTGCCTGTCAGTCTGGTTCGCTGACTGAGGAGGCTCTCAGTGCCTCTGAGCCTCTCAGGGATACAAAGCTGGGAGGTAAAAGCCCAGAGCATTTAGGAAATGTGGGTTTATCAACGTCTTAATCAGCTCGGTCTGGCCTGAGGCCCTGCCCAATATTGCACTGGTGATTTCACAATGTTTAGAGTTCCCTGGATCTTAACACAAATGGGGCATAAACATCTGAAAATTTCAGTTTTTCCCCTTAGTGAAAGACTAAGTGGGTATGGGGCAGACTAGGAAAGGGTGGGCAGCCACCGACACCCTTCCACCTCTACCCCCCGCCCCCTTTCTCTGTCTCCCTCTATCTCTTTAAGGAGAAGGGTAGGAAAGAAATTGTAGACACGTCCGGTATAAAATCAGACTGCCTCTTTCCTAGCCCTTGGAAGGGTCCTCACTTGCCAGAAGGCTCTAGATGAATTCTAATATGAACAGTGCACATCCTGACCAACTGAGCTGCATGGCTAGTACAAGGTAGGCGTTTTAGTGGCAGATTTGTAAAATCTCCTTGATGGACAAATGCTCAGTGAGGACGACATCTCTTGGTTATTTTCCTTTTTAGATTCTTACTCTCTGTTCTGTGGAGAATAAGTGCTCTCCTGCTCATTCCCACCACCTTTTCTACTAGTACCCTCTGAAATGGCAGCATCTCCTTAGAGCTTCCAAGGGGCTTTGTGGGAGGAGACTGACCACCTGGAACAGAATGATTCCTAGTTAAAGCAGGGCAGAGGCTGAAGACATTTGGAGCTTGCAGGTGTCATTTTTGCTCTTATCCTTACAGAATAGGTGGAGAGACCAGAATTTTAAAATTAAGGGAGGAAAAAACACCCATTAACACTTCCAGAAATGGCCCCTGAGATGTACTGCTCTGGAATGCTTGGGATCACATGTGTGGAATTCTCTTCCAATGTTTGATGCTGTTAGTCCCTTCATGTCACATCTTCCAGCACCAGTTTTTGGGGTCCCACAAGCCTTTTTCTTTTCCCAGGCTCTCCTCTTGGGTAGGGTGCAGGTAATGGTACCAGGGTACTTAGAAAGGAGCCCCTTCTCTTCAGAGAAGGAGTTCAGTGTAAAAACTATGGGATTCAGTTTGGTTCTGCATCCAGAGTTGTCTGTCATCTGGCCCCAACTGAGGCAGGAGTTTCCCTGTGAGGAAAACCTCTGGATCTAGGGACAGAATTGAAAATGTTGGATTTGGGATATCAATATGACTGTGTTTTTAAGGAAGGGGAAGGGCAAGAGTGGAGAAGCTTCCATCGCATGGCCAACCTGGAGCTATTGGACAGAAGGGAAAGCAATGACTCACTGGAATATATTTTTACTCTTTCAAAAGAGCCAGAGGAAGAAGGTGATGAAGGGCAACATAACGGAAGACTGTATTACCTCTTCTAGACCAAGGTAGGGAACTGGGTCAGAGCAGATGAGAGGTTAGGAAACTTGGGCCTTAGTCTCCCCATCTGCAGAGTGGGGAGAAAACCCCCCGCGCCCACCCAGGGGCCAGGGCCAGCCGAGCAGCTAGCCAAGTGTGCAGGGCTGGGGCTGTGCCCATGTTACTAGGGGTGCCTGTTAGGAGGGCCTGGTTGTAAGGAAGCCCCTTCCTCCACAGGAGACGTGGGGTACTTCTTGATGTACAGAGGGGAGGATGCGGTGCTCTCAAGGGGGCCTGGGGCCACCCTGCAGATCCAGACAGCTGACAAGGCTGGGGATGTATCCGGGACATGTGGCTGGGTTTAAGAGGCTCCACTGTTCAGCTGTGATCATGATTGTTCTTTCCAAGGACAGTCAGTAGAGGAAGCAAGGGCACCAGGGAGGGAGCACAGATGTGCTGGATCTTGTGGAGGAGGGAAGGGGCCCTTCTGGGGCAGGTGGCCATTTGCAGAAAAGTGGTTTCCCTTGTCTTTTTCTGGTTGGGGGGAGGGAGAGTCATTTCCTGCCCCCTCCCAGGAGTAAGCTAAAACCTATTATTGTAACTCCAGTTCTTAGTGGAGGATGGTGAGACCAATAAAGTGATCTTTGTGCCAATGGGGGTGGGAGTCCCTCCCTGGGGTTTAGGCTCCTGGTCCCCCACCCCCAAACTCTGATGCAGGCCAGGGGTTCTAAAACTGTACCAGTATTTAACAGGCTTCTTCTAGCTCCATTCTTTTCTCACTCTTGACTTCTAATCCCTCTTTAAGGGGATCTGAGCCGACAACAGTTATGAGGGGAATACATCAAAGCCAAAATGTGTAGCTGGTTAAAATAGTCCAGAACCAAAAACTACAGCAAGACCTCTCCAACTCAGCCTTGTACAGGGGCTCTGGAGCTCAGCTGACTGATTGTGGAAAAAGAAGTTTGGGAACTGATAACTGAGGATGAGACTAAGTGAGGATAAGCAGCTGTTTTCTTTTGTGATCTCTGACAGGTTATGGCCAGAGGTCAGCTCCTAGTGTGGTGCTGGAATTGGCAGGGGGTGGGGGGGGGGGTGGAGGCGGGGCAAGAATTCTCAGACAAATCCAGCTGTCTAAATGCCTTATTCTCAGCCAAGATGATCTCCCTCTGTGTAGGGTACAGGGAAGACAAGCTCTGGCTTCCCTCATTCCCCTCACCCCCTTTATTTTTTTTAAATGTGTCATGTGGGATCTTAAGGATCTTTAGTGAATTGTAGTTCCCTGACCAGGGATTGAACTCTTACGCCCTGCATTGAGGATATGGAGTCTTAACCACTGGATTATCAGAGAAGTTCCTCCCTTCCTCCCCTTTAAAGTCTTTCTGAAGCAATAATTGGAGCTTAATGAACTGAGATGTTGTCCCAAAGAACCCAAGGGATAGTGGCAGATGTAGCAGTGGGCTCTCACGCAGCCTGTTGTTTAGTTGCTCAGTTGTGTCCAATCTTTGCAATGCCATGGACTGACTGCATCCTGCCAGGCTCCTCTGACCATGGGATTTCCCAGGCAAGAATACTGGAGTAGGTTGCCATTCCCTTTGCCAGAGGATCTTCCTGACCCAGGGATAGAACCCGTGTTTCGTGCATTGCTTAGAGACCTTTTTCTCTGAGCTGTTAAAGGGTTAAACAACCTTCCCTGAAAGCATCTGCTAGGACTGAACGAGGCAGTACAAAAAGTGCCCCTTCGTTCAGAGCTTCTTGTCAGTTTGGCATTAGCTGACCTGTAGTTTTCAAAGTACAGCTGTCAGATTTTCCTAATATTTCCCAACTCCTCTCCCCAGGTTAAGTCCAGGGGAAGTGGTGGATGGCTGGAGCTGACATTTAACATGGGTCTTGATTCTTTCCAGCCAGCCTGCACTGAGCTGTGTGTCACCTTGATGCTCAGCCTCTCCCCGCAGGTATCATAGACTACAAATACAGGGCGTTGTGCTCTAGGCTTTTTAATATCACTGACTGGCTATTCTTTCTTCTGCCTTCCTCTTACCCTAGCTCCTCCTCTTCGCCACAGACCTGGACCAGGAAGCCACATCCATGAATGTGCCCTGGGGACCCTGAAGTTCAGCTTTACAGGTGGGAGGAGAGGGGATTCCCACCCACTCTAGGCTTCCCTTTTAGGGGCTGCTGTGTGGTGAGATCCTACAAGTGAGACCCATTCAACCTTAAGAAAACTAAAAATGAAAACGCTGAGTAAAATGGAGGTGTGTTGAGGACAAAAGAGACAGCAAAGAAAACGGAGTTGGAAGCAGAAATGTCTTAAGCACTGACGCTTCCTTTAGTGACAGGTTTCAAAGCCCTGGCCCCCCACTCTCCACACTGAAAATTCCCCTAACTGGGGGCCAGTCTGATACCAGCCCTGTCTGGCTTCATTTCCAGACTGGTTGGGTTAACAGCCCGAAGATGGCCTGATGAGGTTCCCCCAGGGCTGATGGCAGACCCGGGAGACTGGCAGAGTTCTTATAGCTACAAGAGAGAAGGGTGCTTTCACGCCCTTCTCTGAATATCCAGAAGTTACTGCAAGTCCCGGCAACAGGGATGACTGGGTTCAAGTCCTGCCCTGACCATTTGCCTGCTCTATGACCCTCTGTTCTTCTGTTTCTTCCTCTGCAAAGTAGGTGTTATTCTCCAAAGTGATGGTGAGGATTTAAGGAGAACATCACTGAGGATTTAGCACAGATCCTGGCACCAAGAAATGTTTCATAAATACTATATGCTTTCCTAACTATTAATTACTATTAGAAAGTTGGAGTGGAGGTAAAAGTTTCCTTTCCTCGTGCTAATCCATAAGGCTGTCACCTACAACTCCACAGAGGTGCTTCTCTGGCTAAGTGGAGTGCTGGCTTTGTTTCTCTGTCCACAGTCTTCCAAATGGGCCATCAGTCTCCCAAACAACCTAAAAGAAGCAAAAGCCTCCTCTCTCCTATTTATATTACAAATCTCTTCCTTCCTTGCAGGGGAAACAGAGTACATATTAAACTACACTTAAGTTCGGCAGTGTTGGGTAGACTGGACGGTAGGTGTGTCCCAGTGAGTAGAGATTGATCTTTGAAACTGAGGAATGGGAAAGTGGGGGTTTGAAACTTCACTTAGCTGTGCTGAAGTGTTATCTATCAGGCTATCAGCAAGTATTTTTTTTCATGTGAGTCAAATGAATTCAACCGTCCTGTGGAGGGACGGTCCCAGCTAACTAGGAGATGAAGCCTGAGAAGATTGGAGACCTATAGGTCTGAGCCAGCTGCTGGCTTTTGCTGGGCTGTAGCCAGAAGGAATCCTGCATCAGTGTTATGATGGGGAAGATGCATTTTAGAATATGCTGGCTGGAGCCATCCAGGGCGTGGCTTGCCCTGAGACAGCTGAGTTACCAGGGACCCAGCTCCCACCCTCTTGTCTGGCCCTAAGTGCAGACCCAGATGTTGACAGCTGCCCCCGGAGGGTGATAGGAGTGGGGTAATGCCAATATCCCATTGCCAGCAGCCACTGTCCCCACCCTGGCTTCCTGGAGGGACTTTTCCAGGAATCTGCCTTGTGATGAGTCCAGGGCCTGTTAAAATCTGAGCATTGTTCATGCCTTTGATTCATCCATAGAAAGTGTGCTCGTTGTTTAAAGAATCTCAGGAATAGGATTGGAGGAAGGAGAGTGGGTGATCAGTTTAGGGGAGGGAGTACCCACAGCGTGGCAAGTCCCAGCCCTGGTCCTAAGAAATGAAAGCTCAACTACATGGGGCAATACAACCTTCAAACTGCCACTGACATTTTGTTGGCAGGACCCTGAGCTTTGTGACCTGAGCTTCTGGCATAAGGGAATCACGTTGTCTTTGTCCGGGGTGGGGGTTCTGGCGGAGGCACCTCTTGGCTGGCGCCAGAGAGTCGTCTCCTGAGCCTCTGTCAGCATTTTCCATTCTTTTGCCTAGTCACACCTTTTCCTCCAAGCAAAGAGCTGGAACCCGGGGCTCCTAACTCTCCTTTTTTTGACCCCAAACCCATTTATTCTAGAAGCAAGGCTTTAGAATCCCTGCAAAGAACAAAGTGAGCCCACTTTAGCATTCCTGAAGTTCTGCCCCATGACCAGCTTGAGCCTTGGAAAAAATTCCTCTCCCAAAATACTCAACTGACATCTCCCATCCAGCCCCAAACCCAGGACCCCTAAAGGAGGCTGTCTCGGCAAAGAACGACTTCTTGGTGGCAAACCTGCCTGACACTGAAGTCACACTCTGCCGTAGGAAAGTCTCCTCGTTGAAGATGATGCTTTCCTGACATGTGGAGGGAACACAAGGCAGGAGAGAGGCTATCCCCAGGCACACATTCTCCGAAATGGGAAAAACTGCACAGAAACACCAGCATCTCTTAAGTAGATAGGGCTGTGGGACCAAAGCCAGTAGTTCATGGCCTTTGTGAAGGGGAAATATCAGTTGACTGAGCAATGAACCTTGTAGAAAAGACTTAGTGCTTTTTTCTGCATTTTGCAGTACACAGATGAGAACCCTGGGGATAAGCTCCCTTTCATTCACTTCATGAACTTTGCACCTAGACTGAGCTTTTTATTTCAGTCAGGCTAGAAAGCATCTAAGAAGTCCTTCCCCAACAACTGAACCATTTCTAATCAAACCATTGTTTCCAAGCAGAGGAAGTATAATGCAGAGTGTCCTGAATGGCTTTTCTCTCTCTCTCTCTTCATTCTTTATTATAGACATTGATAAGTATGGATGTGTCACTCAGAGCCAGGTATCCTCCTGTGATTGGAATACTAGGATGACTAGCTGGGGCCCAAGTCTGGAGGGTTGTGAGGTTAGAACTGGAAGTGGAAACCTATCCACATCCTATTCTTAGGTACCACTTTTTTTTTTTTTTTTTTAAGTTTAATTGTTTTTAAGTTGATGTGTTGTATTTTCATTTTTATTCAGTTTAAGGATTTTTCTCATTTTTTGTCACTGCATGTGGGATCTTATTTCCCCAACCAGGGATCGAATCCCCACCCCCGGCAGTGGAAGCTTGGGAGTCTTAATAACCACTAGACTGCCAGGGAAGTCCCTAGGTATCACCTTTGAGGCAAGATGAACCTAATAGCAGAGGTACCGTCCGCTCTCCAAATTAGAACATCATTAGCATCTTGAAAAAGCATTTACTGAAGCCCTACCCCATAGCACATTAATCCAATGTGGTTTGTTTTTTTTTTTTTCAAAGGTGGTTATCATCTCCTTCTATCTTCACCCTGGCTGTCTGTTCTATCCCCCAGCCACAAGCCCAGTGGAATCTTCCCAGAGTCTAATCTTTCTCTGGGATTCCAAATTGGGCAGAGGTCTTGGCCTCTGCTGCTATTTCTTTAAATTGATCTCCAGCCGAATTCTGAATGTAAAGGTCAGCAGGCGAGGAAATGGCACTTCTAATAGAAAACAATGTGCACTTTCTAAATTTGAACCAAGCCGTTTCCGCTCTTTGATTTAAGTGACTTCCTGGGGTTCCGTGTCAGGCACTGCAGTTGAATCTCTGGCCAGTTTCCAACTTAAAATTGCACTCTCTCGGTGAAATTAGAAACTGATCCAGGCTTGGCTTAGCTATTCTAGTAAACAGCATTTAGGCTGAATGTTTAGCTCAGTATTTGGAAATGGGTGAAGTGAGTGCCCCTCAGAGAGGATTTCCCATCCAAGTTGTCGGAGGGCACCTGTCCAGGGGTTATTAGCCACTGGAGGTTGTTGCTCTTAGAAGTAGTAGTAATAAGTTAATATCCTGGATGTGTAGGCATCAGATACAGCTCCTCCTTCTCTTGTGACTATCTGAAATAAAGGCTTTTGTTTATCTAGTTGATAAAAACTCCACGGGAGCACACAGGGACTGACTAAAGTAGTCACCACATCCTCACACTCAGTATAACACTTGGTACTTATTAGTCATGCTTATTAGTGCTCAGGAAATCCAAAGGTTGCTCTCTGGGATGGTCTTTAAAATTAGAGTACATGCTGTGTGTCAGGCAAAATGCTAGGTCCTGGATATGCATTTTTTTCATTTGGTTCTTACAAGAACCCATTTTATAGGTGACAGTACTAAGGCATAGAAGTTAAAGAACCTCATTCACAGCAGCACTGCTAGGCAAAGGTGAGAACTTGAACTTGGATCTAATTACAGAGCCTGCATTTATAACTGCTAAGCTCTGTCTGTCTTAAATCAGAAGCATGTTTCATGGGGATTATAAGAATGAACATGGATGGCCCAAGTTTGAGCCCTAGTTCTGCTACTAATGGTTTTGTGTGACTTTGGACAAGTTACTTTGAACATTAGTTTCCTATAACTAGAAAAGGGGTAATGGTAGTTACATTCTAGGGTTATTGTGAAAAGTTGATAACATAATAATATGATGCTTAGAAGAGTCCTTGTAAGCGCTAAATAAGTTATTTCTACCACTTAAAATTGTCATTACTGTTAATACTAATCATCTAAGCCTTAATGCTGGGTAGTCCACCAAAGCAATCCTATTTCACTTGGGCTCCCAAGGACCTAATGGTGGATGGGGGTGTTAACAGGCCACCTATTGATGCCTGGAATCCATTCTCTTCCTCCCCCCCTACCCAGGGCCCCTAGAAGCCTGTTACTCCGCACATCCCAGGACCTCCGGCCCCATGGAGCCCCCGATCCCACAGAGCGTCCCCTTGACTCCCAGCTCAGTCATGGTCCAGCCCCTACTGGACAGCCGTACGGCCCACAGCCGGCTCCAGCACCCTCTCACCATCCTTCCCATCGACCAGATGAAGACCAGCCACGTGGAGAACGACTACATCGACAACCCTGGCCTGGCACCCCCCTCTGGCCCCAAGCGGACCCGGGGTGGAGCCCCAGAGCTGGCCCCAACCCCAGCCCGCTGTGACCAGGACGTCACCCACCACTGGATCTCCTTCAGCGGGCGCCCCAGCTCTGTGAGCAGCAGCAGCAGCACGTCCTCTGACCAGCGCCTCTTAGACCACATGGCACCCCCACCCGTGGCTGATCAGGCCTCCCCGAGGGCTGTGCGCATCCAGCCCAAGGCCATCCACTGCAAGCCGCTGGACCTTAAGGGCCCCGCTGGCCCCCCAGAGCTGGACAAGCACTTCTTGCTGTGCGAGGCCTGCGGGAAGTGTAAGTGCAAGGAGTGCGCGTCCCCCCGGACGTTGCCCTCCTGCTGGGTCTGCAACCAGGAGTGCCTGTGCTCGGCGCAGACACTGGTCAACTATGGCACCTGCATGTGCCTGGTGCAGGGCATCTTCTACCACTGCACCAACGAGGACGATGAGGGCTCCTGCGCCGACCACCCCTGCTCCTGCTCCCGCTCAAACTGCTGCGCCCGCTGGTCCTTCATGGGCGCCCTGTCCCTGGTGCTGCCCTGTCTGCTCTGCTACCTGCCCGCCACTGGCTGTGTGAAGCTGGCCCAGCGTGGCTACGACCGTCTGCGCCGCCCCGGATGCCGCTGCAAGCACACGAACAGCGTCATCTGCAAGGCAGCGGCTGGGGACGCCAAGGCCAGCAGACCGGACAAGCCTTTCTGACGCTCAGGGTCAAGTCCCAGCGCTCCGCCTGGAACCCTGGTTCCCTTCTGACACCTGAGAAGAGCATCACGGCACAGCCAGAGGTTTAGCATCCCGAGGCTGACCCTGCTAGTCCACCTACCCCCCACCCCCAGCTGCGAAAGAAACAGGGACCACCATCACCCACCCTCTCTTCCCCAAAAGGATGAAGAAGCACTTTGGGGTTGTTTTGTTCAGGATCCTGGAACTTTGTGTGAAACAGACAGTGGCAGGGGTGTGGTGTGGTTTGGGGGCAATTTTTCTTTTCCAGAAGATGGAACACAGATGTGGACACATATCCGGAAGTTGCAGCTGCTTGAATGCCTTCCTGGCCCTCCTCCTCCCTCACTTTCTCCCTGCTCTTTTGCATTCTCTCTGGCTGCCTGGGAGGAAATCTGAGTGGCCAGGGGACTTGGAAGAAGACACTTGGAGTCTTACCATCTGTACCTTCTCCCAGCCTCCACCCCAGTCTGCCCCATCTTGGGGAAGGTGTAGACCCTGGCAATCCCTGTTGTATATACTCGGGAGCCCCCACCCCTCGTACCTTGCTCTGCCTGGAGCCATGGACGGATTTAGGAGCCACTGCACAGTACATTTTCTCCCTTCCAGCTTCCTCACTAACTCTCGGGGGTGTTCCACTCATGATACCGTCCTTCGGCTCTTACTGAGTCACAGACTCACCTGCCTGCTGTGTGCCCCCAGTTCTCTCTACCCAGATCCTTTCCAGAAACTTCACTACGGGTAGAGAAGACCGGAGCAGCAAATTTGAGACCAAATAGCATTTTGCCAATGAGTCTGAGGCTGTGGTCTCTGGATCCAGTCGTTACACGTTTTTATATCAGATACTAATGGTGTTTTAAAAAATAATAATAAAACACTTGCTTCCTTTTGGGCCACCCCCAGGAAGGGCTGATTTCAAAATCTGGGGGGCGAGCAACCTCAAGGAACACAATCCCCCCTCCCCACCAAGAAGAAGATTTTAACAGCAGAGAAGAGAGGCAGCACCTCGTGCTGGCAGAGTGATGGCTGGGTGTGGGCTTCTTCTCTCCTGATTCTGCTGCTTGCTGCCCTAGCCTTTTGTGTACAGTGTCTGTATCTTTAATGTAAATAGACAGATGGTGACAAAAGAGTCTATTTTAGTGTTAGGAGGCCCTGGCGGGGGGAGTCAGAAAAATGCAGGTGGGGGAAAGATTCTCCGGGGACTTATTGGGATTGAGCCCTGCTTCTGTGCATGGCCACATGAGCCCCTCCCAGCAGCCCCCAAAGACGTAGCAACTCTCTCTCAAGGTGCTAAAGGACTCAGCAAGCGCAGCTCGTCCCGTGGGTAGGTACTTGTTGCATGCAAAAGCTGTAGTGTGTCTGGTCCTTACTCCCCAGCAATTGTGTGGGGTTTTTGCTTCATGTGGTATTCTGTGCCTCCTCCCTTTCCCCCTCCCCGCCATGAGAGAAAGTAGCTTGGGTCTGAAGAGCTACCCTGGGGCGGTGTTGGAAGTGTACTGGGCACAGCCTTTGTAGCACTTCAGTTTGTTCTGTAGGAACAGAACAGCCTCCTTGAAGGAGGCAGGTAGCTGTGATGGTCACGTACCCAATGCTTCTCAAGGACTTTTTTTTTCCTTCCCTTCTTGAAGACTGGTAGTAACATCTTATGATTTAGAATAAGTTAATTGTAACTGTAGGTATTTATTGACTGGAGGAAAGGGAGGGGATGGTCTTATTATTTTAGGCTTTATTTATATAACATTTGCTAGCTTGTAAAAGGCGAATATGAAATCTGCGTTTTCTAAGGCTGATTCCTGTAGCTACCCTTGCCACAGTTGTCATGGATGTATGGATGTTATTGCACAAATCGGAGGCAATGATAGAAAAAACACATTCAGCCAACCACTTGTCCTAATTGAATGTATCAGATGTGTACTGAAGGGACTGGAGACGTTTTTCCTCAGAACAGGTGTGCAGAGGTTACCCCCAAAAAGAGAGGGCATACGTCCACTCTGGGAGAGGCCTCAGAACTTTCCCCAAAGCCCCTCCCTCAAATGTCTCCACGGGAAACTTGACCCAGTGGCAAGTTGCACTTTGGTGATCTTTGGTGTTCTATGTGCCCATTCTGTGGAGAACTGATTTACATAAGCTGTGTACACACACACACACACACACACACACACACCCCTACCCCACCATCTCTACAAAGACCCTTGTTTGTTTCCTGGCAAGTAGCCTCCTGAACACACACACACACACACACACACCCCCTACCCCTACCCCTCCATCTCTACAAAGACCCTTGTTTCCTGGCAAGTAGCTTCCTGAACCCTGACTTTGTGTATATAGTTGTAAACATGGATTTTTCTGGGTTTTGGTTTTCTTTTTTTCCTTCCCCTGCTTTGGCTTGTTCTTTTTGGTTTGCATCTAACCTGCTAGGTGGATGTCTGCAGAATTCTCTGTGTCCTGTGCAGTCAGCTTTCGTTCGTTCTCCCAGCTCTGTTGCATAGCAGTCCCTCAGCATGTTTTTCTGGAAAAAAGAAAAAACTGGCTTGCCTGTCGCCCCCAGGGGCCAGTCAAGGGCCACTGAGGGATCAAGCTCTCAGCAACACGACGCGTTTCTGCCGCCACTTCTGGCTGACTGTGTGTCCTGTGACCAACAGCTTGCTTGGCTGGTTTATGCCTCCTCATCTTGACCTTTTTAGCAGACTGCCAGCTGCTTCCTACTAAGGTTCAGTCTGGGATGGCTGGTGGCTCTGCCTGGAACTGGGGGTGGGATCCACAAGCCTGGGCCCAGGACCCTTGTCCTAAGGGGGTACAGCTGCTTCCCCTGGAGGGTGGATTTGTAAAGTCCCAAAACCCTGGCAAGTGCCCTGAGAACAGGGTCTAGGAGAGCCAGACCTTTCTAGGTGGAACATGGGGCCCACCAAGGCTCCTCACTGGCTCTGTCTGGGCGGAGTGAAGACCAGTCCCTGCTGTTGACACGGGCCCCTTCACAGCTGACAGACGGAAGACTATCGTGTGATGTGTCTGGTTTTTTCAGTGCTCTGGAGTCTGCACACATGCCCTCCTGACGGTGAGGCCCAGTTAGATTATGACAAGTCCCAGGTGTGGAAAGTGTGGGTTGGGACCAGATCCCGTCACGTTCATGGTCTCCATGCTGCCCCAGGAGGTGTCCGGCGGGGTGTAGGCACCACCACTTTGCACTGTACACGTCACTAGGGCATCCTATGAACTGCACTGGCCTTCTGGTTTATGTCTTGGGTAAGCATTTTCATGCCCTCTGCTTACTGTGACAGTCGACGACAAATCTTAAGCTGCCATCTTTGCTGTGGGTAAGTCGGTGTGCTGTCTTGTCTTGCTTTCTCTTCTCACTGCCCCACAGTTCAGTTTTGTGTTAAAAACAGAAAAGCTGTTCAAGGGTCCCATCCCGGCATATTTTCCCTCTTCACTGTAACCCTTTCTCATCCCACATCAAAAGTTACCACAGAAGGTTTCCTTTGTATAGAATATTTATTTTGAAGCTCTATTTTAATAGTATTTATTTTAGAAAGTCTACTATTGTAAGAGTTCTTCTGTTTGTGAAGAAAAAGCAAGTTAAAAACTGAATGTACTGATCTAGAAAATATATATAAATATATATTGTTAAATATACATAGGACTGCTGTTTCTCGTGTGTTTGTGTGTTCACACCCCTGACATCCTCACCCAGCAAGGTGTCAAAGTTTGTCAAAGAACACCTGCTAAATAGAAATGAGTGACCAGGCTCCGGCGGACAGTGTGGCGGGGGGACAGGGCTTCCTGGCCCTGGTCCTGGCTCAAGGATGACCTTAGAGCCCCTGGAGGAAAGCTTCACTTTCTGATGAAGCTGAATCCTGCCAGGTGCTGCTAAATCCTCTGGCAAGCCCTCCCCTATGCAAGAGTGTATTGGTAACAGATGGATGACTGGGAAGTGGGGGAGGTTCGTCTACCTGTCCAATTTATACAAATTCTGCAGCTCTTTTCTTTTCACCTTGGTGTTCCCCAAGCAGATTTTCACATATATTCCCACACACAGGCTTACAGAAGGCAAACAAAAAAACCCTTGGCAGTTTCCTTATTTTCTCTGGACTGGTGGCTACTGTAACAAACCCGTCCCCTTAACTTCCATCTAGTAAATGACGTGCCTCTGCCTTCCTTTCCAACACACCTTCCATCTATCCATCTCCCCTATACCATGCAGACATTTAAATCAGGATGCAGTGAAGGGGTGGGGGGAGGCAGGGAGGAGAGACTTTAATTACTTTCATTGCATATGCCAATCACAAGGAGACTTGGACTATTATTTTCAAACTGTGAACACATGCCTCCTGTTTTAAAGATATTTTTCTGTTAGCCATAAGGGGCCCAACAATGGTTGACAGAAGAAACTAGACAGACAGGTGCCGTCTGGAGCCTTGAATCCAACTCTGGGTTGTCTCTGGAGTCACCAGGGATGGCATATTTCCAGTCTTTGTGAAAGCCTAAGACTCTTCTTCGAGACATCCAAACTCATGCCAAGGATCCCCTGGTAACTTCCCAAAAAGGCATAAAGGATGTCCATCCTCCTTGTGGTCTTCTGAGCACTAGAACTGCTCCAGAATAAAGACGCCAGCCTCCCCCTCAGCCAGAACTTGTGGCCTCTCCTGCTCCTGGATGTTGGTGTCTTCCTTCACTGATGACACTTGGAGGTGGTTTTCCTTTTCCTTGGCTCAATCCCAGTTACTGACACCCAGGCTTTAAGTCTTTGGTGTCTTGATAGGTGGAAGCGTAGGGCAGGCCTGCCCCTGGTTTTGTTTCTACAATTTAGAGATTAAAAATAACAGAAACCTATACAGGATGTTGGGTTTGTCTCACCCACCCAAAACCTCTTGAGGAAACAAGCTAAACAAATGTGAGCTTATTTCTTAAAAATCGGTGGCCAGAGAAAAAGCCCTGCCCGTGCCTTCGTCGTCTTTCCTCGCCTGGTCCTGTTCCTCTTGGCTCCCAGTTATGAAATGACTTGGGGCAGTAACAATGCTTAGAATATAGTGAATGGTTCCTTTTTGCCAAGTCTTGAACATACTTGACTGATACCATCGTTAGTTACTTCTTCAAGATGCAGAAATTGAGGGTCAGGCCTGTCACGGTTGAAGGGTAGATGGGAAAATGGAGAGCTGAAGGTTTAGCAACTCAGTTTGGGGCAGAAGCACAGGATGGACTAAAAAGACTCCCCAGCAACTAAATTTAAAAATAGAGAAGGATTTCAACTCTCTCCACATCCATAACCACACACCTCATGTGACGGCACCACAAGCCTCAGCTCATTCCAAAAAAAGAGAATAGTGAGGACAAGGGGGAGTCCCCACGCTGATGGCAGAAAACAAGAACCCCTTGGACAATTCATGTCATCAGGCCAGGAGGCCCTGAGCCCCTTCTGTAGCTCCCCAGCTGGCCCCTGCAGCCTGTTGAAACTGCACCTTGAAATCAGCTTAACTTCGCCAAGTTGGGTTGTGAACTCGTTGAATGCACCCCAGCAGACAGCTCAGTGCTGGAGGTGTGTGCCCGATGAAAGCCAAGAGGACATTTTTCAGAGCCCTAAGTTTATTCATCGGAACTTTAATAAAACAATATGTCCATGGCCTGGGGCAGGTATAATTTTCATAATTTATGGGTCTCTGAGACAGGAAGAGAGCTCAGGGTTTTATTGTGTTTTGCACGATAAACGGCATTCCAATTGTCTACATGACGTTCCTTAAGGACTGTTGTCTGGCAGGAACACAGGCCTTCTGGAGCCCACCTGGGCCTCAAGGCCCGAGGCAAGGGGTAATTATGAATACATCTGTATCTGTTAAGCAGGAGATGATTGAAAAACTCCCTCGTTTCCTTCTGTCATTAGAAGACACTTCCTATGCAGACACCTATATTAACATTTAACTGTTGCAAGGTTGGAAGCCTCCCTGCTCCCTTCCTCCCCTGCCTTTTCCCTTGGGTCTACCCTCTTTCTTCCCCGTACCTGAAGAGACTAGGTAACCAGTCTCCCAACTGGCTTTTCTCTCACTGGGCTTCGGGAAGGAAGGAGTGAGTGGCTTCAGACTCTGAACAGAAGATCCACCAAGGACAAAGCAAGAGAAGAGCTCCAGGTGATGCTCTACTTGGAGTCAGTATTCTAGAAAGCCTTCAGAGTTATAGAGGTCAAGTGGCCTTAGGAAATCATTACAAAAGCTATTGCTTCTGAGCTGCATTATCATTTACAATCTTGAAAAACAATCAAAATAGGTTGATATAATCAGTCTCCTTTTATAGATGAGAAACCCCTGAGGCTCAAGAGAGACTAAGTCACTCATCCAAGGCCACACAGCTGATAAGTGGTAGGCCTTCCCCCACAGCCTGTGTACTGAATGCTAAGGGCCTACTCTTAACTTTCAAACACTCCCCAAATAGCACCTCTCCTAGGATCCCCGCACCCACCCCCCCACCATGTGCTTCTACAGAAGTCAATAGGATAGGTAGTATCTAAACAAGATTACATAGACTGGTTGAGATTGGACTGGAACCTGGGTCTAAGCATCACTTCACAACATCCCATATAAAATACTGAGGCCCCCTCAAACAGATCTCAGGAAGGATGCTGCGTCACCACACGACATGGTAACAACCCTCCCAACACTGCTCTTGGCCAGCCTTTCTCATTTCCTCTGCAATCAAAAGACGAATTGCTTCCCCAACCTGTGGAATTACTTGGTCTGTGGTGGCCAGAGGCAAGAATCTTAACAGGGTGAGGGGGGAGTTTAAGTTGCCCCAGATAATTCAGAAGTGTGGTCTGGTGGCTTTGTGGGTGGGTGGGGCTGCCGCGGCTGTGTGCAGAGAGATGCATACACATGATTTAAGGGCGCAGGCCCCCTCTCTGGGTTTCCAGGGGCAAAGCACAAAGAAGGCACAGACCAAGGAGCCACAGTTGCCCGCGTGGATGCAGAAGGCAGCAGGGCTGGGGACCCCCTTGTTTCTAAGCAGAGCTCCTCCCAATCCGAGGCCACTGCTTGACGAGTTTCCAGGCAATGCTCCAGCCAGCCCTGGATTACCAAGGCTCTCTGAGGTGCCGGATCTAATCGGATTAAAGAACTAGTGTCCATCCAGGTGGAGCCGTTTCCCAGAGTGGGCACAGCCAGGGCCTTGGGGCTCTCTGAGAAGTGGCTGCCACTTCCGCAGACCCCTCCCCTTAGGACCGTGTGTGGAGAAGAGCAGCTGAGCCTTATGGTCCCACTGCCCGGGTCCCTGCTCTGCCACCTTCTCTCTTGTGACCTTGGGAGGGTCACTGCCCTTCTAATGACACTTGGCGGGTTTGACGGTGATTGTGCGCAGCACTAATGTTGTTACTCATTATCTTAGAGGCAGAAACATGGTTCATAGAAGAGTAGAGAGTATAAGAACTGGGTCTTCTCTCCCTTTAGCCTCAGTGTCTCCTCCATCTGTAGCCTAGACACATGGATCACATAGGCAAGAAATCAGACAGTGGCTCACAGTGTTTTCAGAAACTTGGTTGTTATTTGAAAATGAAGAGGCTTCCAAAGCCAGATCTAAAACTTCTCATGAAAAACAAAAAGCACTGACTGCTCTGGGCCCCCCATCGCCTGTGGCAGCAGATGGCTGGAGCTGAAAGGCAACTAATTACACTTTGCAAACTGGGCAGGATCCCCTCACTCTCGCACAGCATCCCCCCACCCATTTCACTGTCCAAATCCCCTGCACTGAGTGCCAGTTGGCACTGATAATGGTGTTTGTACCTTGATGTCCCTTAGCCCAATCTTGCTTCTCTTTTTCACATCATCTTCCTGGCTCTCCGTTCCTAATGCCAGCTGGTGTCAAGTCTGACTGGCCTCCTTGGGCAGTTGAACCCAAGACAAGATGTCCCAACCCCCATCTAGAAGGCTTCCTAAGGATGCCTACCCTCCAGGCATGTCTCTCAGGCATAGGTGTCAGAGTCATAATGCCAGAAAGGATATCTGAGGTCATGGAAACTGGAGATTTTTCACCTAGGATTTGAAGGTGGAGGAGGGGGTAAAAGGAGCCCTTTGACACTGTAGGTAAATTTCTGTGTATTTTTGCTTTTTGTCTGAGAGACAGTTTCCAGCTTCTCTGAGGAGTATATGACCCACTATAGTGTTCAGAATCGCTGGTCCAATCCACCCACTTCCATCATATGGGTGAGATCCTGAGTGCATCTTGTCCAAGTCACACCACAGGTTAGCTGCAAAGCCAAGAAGAGGAACCAGGCTTTCTGTCTCCCTAGGAAATTGTGGTTTCCAAGCACTTATGTACCAATCTATAGTATCTTCTACCAAAAACTTCCCCACAGTGATAGCAACAGCAATGATGCTATCAGCACCACACCTCCCCACTCCGTCTCACCCTGCTCCTCTCTGGTCTTTACTGGGCTCCTTCCTGACACTCCTGCAACATGCAGTGTTGTGATGACCTCTTCCCACCTGTCTGTTCACAGCCTGTCTGTTCCCCCCAGCAGACGAGCTCTTGTTCTGAGGCTTCTTGTTCTCGACTTCAGCACCACCTGGCCTTTGTCATGGCGCACTTAGAAACTGTCCACTGTGGTAAAGCAGCAGGTCGCTTGCTGGTGACTGGCAGCACTCCAGAGTCCAGGCCTCTGTCCGCCCCCAGCCACACCCACTGCCCCAAGCTTGGGGATCAGCGTTTCCATACACACCACACCCCTTGGGAAGCTTCCAGTACAGCATCTGGCATGTGAGTAGCAGTCAATAAATATTTGTTAAATGTGTTAATTAATTAACGATATACCAAAAGGAGAGTCAAAGGGGAAGGGACAAGTGGCCTCAGGCTTTATTTCTGTCCCAAAGCCAGCCTTGTGAGAGGATGGAGGATTTCCACCTCATAACCAGGATGATGTGAACGACAGGACCAGCTTTTACCTCTGGTGGCTGACACTTGAGTATTTAAGGCCTGATGCCAACCAAGTGCTTTTGACCCATTTTTTTCATCCTCACTCTGTGCCTATACTTCTATTAGACCCATTTTACAGTTGAAGAAACTGAGGCTCTAGAAGGTGAAGTCATATGCCCAAGGTTACACAGGCTTGACTCCAGAGCCCCTGCTTTCCTACCTGTGCTCCCATCCCTGGACACTGGGAAGAGGGTGTCTGGTCAGTGGATTATGGGGATGTTTGATGTGTGGGAAGAGGCCTGAGCCCTGGCTACATGCTGTAGGATCATTTGTGGAATGCAAAGGTCTTTGGGGCCAGTAGCTTGCAAAACTGAATCTGGCAAATTCCCAGTCCTCTGCTCCCTTCATCACTTGCCTGTGACAGAACATCCCCAAGGAAGGAAAAAGGAAGTCAGTTTAGGAACTTAAGCTATTGGGTTCTCCTGGCCCTTCTAGAAGAGGTATGGTTACCAAAAGCATTTATTAAGGGTCAGTACTAAATATACACCACTCAAACCAGGCCAGCTGAGAACTATTACTCATCAGATTCAAGGGGAAAATCAAGGTGGTACTTAATTTTTTTTTTAAATAACATGAATGTTGCCAAAAAAAAAAAGAAAGAAAATATAACGGGGAAAAACTCACCCCCCGCCCCATTCCCAGTGTCAGTTTAACATTTTGCTGTATACCATTCATTCATTCAACAAACAGTGAGTGTTTACTATGTGCTAGGGACTATCCTTCCATCTTTAAAGTCATACATGGGATCACACTGCATAAAGCTGTTCCTGCAAAATGCTTTCTTCACTCAACACACACCTGGACTCTCTATCATACCTCCACCACTCCACTTTCTGATTTTTAATAGCTGATATTACATGTCGTTTTATTTTCTGCCTCACCACCTCCTCTTCCAACCTTCCCTTTCATATGCACTGCTCTCCACACCAACCACCCAACCTTAACTAAACCACACTCGACACACTCTCTGCTCATCCTGCCCAAGGAGGCCAGTGGTTAAAAACAGGAGCCTCATGGGCCCATGAGTGTGTGTGTGTGATGGGGCAAACTGGGTGGCAGGGCTGTGCACAGGGCAATCCACTGGGAGACACAGCAAAGTCCTCTCTCTTCAGAAGAACTGCCAAGTGGAGCATCTCTCACATAGTGCAGAATCCTAGATGGCACAGCGTTCACCCTACAGATGGCCATGAAAATAAACTGAAGGGTAATGTGAAAGGCAATCGTCTTTAAGATACACAACTTTCACTGACAGCTCCAGGTCTGTACTAGAGACCTGTATTCCACAATGACAGCCATTTATCCAATCTTTTCTTGCCACTGCCCTTAAAACCGTCCAGCTCCTCCTTCTGCTGGCTTCCAAACAATAGAGCATGGAAAGGGAAAAACAGTAGCTCTGCAGCGAGAGACCTAGCAGATGCCACTTGACCGAGTCATCAAGGTTAAACATCACCAGTTACAGTCACATTGATGTCATATACTCTCTGAAATCACACGAAGAGAAGGCCTGTCACCTCTCCTGTTCGTCCCCAAATTCATAAACTCTGTCAAATCATGAGAAAACAGCAGAAAAACTCAAATTAAGGGAGATTGTATGAGATACCTGATAGGTACTCTTCAAAATGTCAAGGCCATAAAAAGAAGGAAAGAGTAAGAAATTTTCACATACTAGGAAAAACAGGAGACATGTAACATGGTAGAAAAACTGATGAAATCTGAATAAAGAGTATTACCAGTTCAGTTCAGTCGCTCAGTCGTGTCCGACTCTTTGCGACCCCATGAACCGCAGTACACCAGGCCTCCCTGTCCATCATCAACTCCTGGAGTTCACTCAAACTCACGTCCATCGAGTCAGTGATGCCATCCAGCCATCTCATCCTCTGGCGTCCCCTTCTCCTCCTGCCCCCAATCCCTCCCAGCATCAGAGTCTTTTCCAATGAGTCAACTCTTCACATGAGGTGGCCAAAGTACTGGAGTTTCAGCTTTAGCATCAGTCCTTCCAAAGAACACTCAGGGCTGATCTCCTTCAGAATGGACTGGCTGGATCTCCTTGCAGTCCAAGGGACTCTCAAGAGTCTTCTCCAACACCACAGTTCTAAAGCATCAATTCTTCGGCGCTCAGCTTTCTTCACAGTCCAACTCTCACGTCCATACATGACCACTGGAAAAACCATAGCCTTGACTAGACGGACCTTTGTTGGCAAAGTAATGTCTTTGCTTTTCAATATGCTATCTAGGTTGGTCATAACTTTCCTATACCAATGTTAATTTCCTAGTTTTGATAAATTACCATGATTTATGTAAGATGTTAACATTAGAGGAAGCTGGGTGAAGAATACAGGAATTCTCTGTACTATCTTTGTAACTCTTTTGTAAATCTAAAATTATTTCAAAATACAAAGTTTTTTCTAAAAATAGAGTTGTCATATACCCATCAATCCCACTCCTGGGCATATATCCCCCAAAAAATATAATACAAAAAGATACGTGCATCCCTATATTCATAGCAGCATTATTCACAAGAGCCAAGACATGGAAACAACCTAAATGTCCAATCAACGGATGAATGAATAAAGAAGATGTGGTGCATATATACAGTGGACTGACTACTCAGCCATAAAAGAGAAGGAGATAATGCCACTTACAACAACACAGGTGAGCCTAGAGATCATCATACTAAGTGAGGTAAGTCAGAAAAAAGACAAATACCGGGTGATACCACTTAAATGTTTAATCTTAAATACAACACAAATGAACTTATCTACAAAACAGAAACACACTCACAGACATAAAAAACAGACTTGTAACAGTCAAGGGGGAAGGAGGGGATGGACTGGGAGTTGGGATTAGCGGATGCATACTGTTATATATAGAATGGATAAATAACAAGGTCCTACTGAATAGCACAGGGAACTATAACATCCTGTGATAAACCATAATGGAAAAGAATATGAAAAAGAGTATGTATGTATGTATGTATGTATAACTGAATCACTTTGCTGTAGAGCAGAAATTAACACAACATTGTAAATCAACTTATTTCAATAAAATTAATTTTTAAAAAATAAAGTTTTAAAAAGGAATATGTACTTTTAAATCTTCA
Source organism: Bos taurus (assembly GCF_002263795.3). Lineage (NCBI taxonomy): Eukaryota > Metazoa > Chordata > Mammalia > Artiodactyla > Bovidae > Bos > Bos taurus. The sequence continues at coordinate 53,328,429 of NC_037334.1, read as the reverse complement.
GTTTCTTCCCACTTAATTTAGAATGAAAATCAAACTCCTTACCAAAGCCCACAAGATCCTACCTAATCCAGCCCTCCCACCCTTATCTTGTTGTCTCTCAACCCCAAGAAGCCGCTTCCTGCTCCTGAACCCCTGCACTGCCTCTTGCTTCTGCTAAAATATTCTTCCATGGCTCACCTGTCTCTTCTCTCAGCTGAACTGTCACCTCCTCGGAGAGGACTTCCTGGGCTGTCTCTTGTCCTGGTCTTTCCTTCACTGCGCTTAATTTGCAATTATACACATATGTGTTCATGTACTTATTGCTATCTGTCTTCCCCCGTCAAGAGTAGTTTTATTCACTGCTGTATCTGCAGGTCTAAACAGTTCTTGGCATACTGATTATCATTTTTCCCTTTTTACAAAGGAACCCATCTTCTATTGATGGACATTTAAGTTACTTCCAAAGTTTTGCTCTCATAGCTAATGAGGCATACACCTTGATATCAATTCCCTGTTCTTGTTTGGATTTCTTCCAGGGTTCAGGCAGAAGTAACTGTTACAGCTGCACGGATAAGCCCTAAGGAGTGTAATCAAATTATGTTGACCCCAGTCTCCTAGCTAGTGAATTGTTCATGAATGAACAAGTAATACAGAAATGACCAATAGGATGGGAGGGGAAATCTAGGAAGTTTCTTCATTGTTAAAATGACAAACCAAGAAGAAAGGAAAATACGGTAGTGTCTTATGACACTGAAATAGCAGCCTTCTTGGTACCATGAACAGAGGTGGCCTGAGGATAAAGGCCAGAAATTGGATGGCAGAGAGAAAACAGGGAAAAAACCTGGGTCCTTTTTGACATCACTGAGCAGCCTAATTAGCCAGTCCTGAAGTCATTCTACCTGAAGTTTTATCTAAGTGAATAAAATTTTCATACTCATATATGTATATGAAGTATATATACATATATTGTGGCCATGCAGCATGTGGGATCTTAGTTTCCTAACCAGGGATCAAACCCACACCCCTGCATTGGAAGCTAGGAGGGGTTTTTTGTTTGCTTTATTTTTTAAACTTTTTATTTTTTATTGGGGTATAGCCGATTAACAAACAATGCTGTAATGGTTTCAGGTGAACAGCAAAGACTCACCATACATACACATGTATTCATTCTCCCTCAAGCTCTCCTCCAATCCAGGCTGCCACACAACGTTGGGAAGCTCAGAGTTTTAACCACTGGCTCACCAAGGAAGTCCCACTTTGATATAATTGAAGCCGGTCTGAGCTGGGTAATTTTTGTGATTTGCTGTCAAAGGCATCCTTGCTAATAGAGCTTGTAGATTTTCTACTTCTTTACAAGGCTGGTGCTTAGACGTATCATAGGCTTCGGAGGGGCTATAAGAAGTCAACTGTAACTTCCAACTGTGGAAGTACAAGAAGTCACCATTTTCAGCTCTTCCTGGGGTTTCCTTGGAACTAATGCCACAGGGTCATAACTTAAATGGGCCAGTGACTGTTTTATAGCCATGTCCATCCATCTGCACACAATTGTTGCAGCATTCAGAGTTTGGCTATCAGATTGCCCACAGGCAGTGGCTATTTCCAACCCCAGGTAAAGAAATGTAGGAGGAGCTCAAGCGTTTTTCAAAGTGTGTCCTATTCATTTGTTTAACATCCTCGCTTTATTCAAGATGGGGGTACCCTCAGAGCTCCTAAAATCTTCCAGAGTATATTACATGGATTGTTGTCTCTAATTCATGTTTTCCTCGTAATTCCAGGAAGGCGGGGGGAAGTCAGATCTTAAATTAAGTCTCAAAATAGAAACAGTTTTTTTCCCCCCATCCCGCTAAAGCTACCCAGCCCGGACAAGTCTCTCTCATGCGGACTTTCAGACTGGCGCACAGCCAAAAATGTGAGCAGGAATTTGGCCCATTGTTACTTTAAATATCCTGTGTCGCAGGCCATCTAGGAATGCCTAAGTATGGGAATTTTCCTTCTGAGGTCCGGGGGGTGTAGATATAAATAACTCGTTTGTTAGATCCTGTCTCCATCCTGCCTCTCCTAGCTTCAGTGGCCATGAATAAGCCAGCCTTGTAAATAACCATCACCGGTCACCTGAGTGGTACAGGCCAGGAGCGTAATGCATTAGGTGCATTTTTTCCCTCCCTCTCTAACAATAATTTCTACTTGCCAGAAGAGCTGGGGAGTAGCTATTTCCAAGGTTGTCCCAGACTCCTCTTGAAAATGCAGTCTGGGAGATCATGGTTGCGTTTGACCCATCCTGGCCCTTCTATCCTCCTGCTGAAGTTTGGAGAGCTCATTTTCCCAGTAGGTTGAATAAGAAGAGAATTTTATTCCTGCCCTCACCACTCACTTCCCTCCAAAAAAGGATCTGCTGGAGTTAGCCTCTCACATCTGTCACAGATGAACTGGTGGAGGCTGTGTTTAGCTGCCTCTCCCCTTCCAGCTTTAACTTCCCCCAGTTGCTCTGGCCTTGGGATTATAAATAACCCACACTGGCTGGCAGGCAGCACCTAGCCCAAGACCCAAGGGGCTCCTCACTTCTTTCCTCGGGCAGCGCTCAGACGCGCAGTGTGCCTGGAGGGTGACTGCAGGGTACGACCTCACAGCCTACCCCCCAGACCCTCCTCAGCCTGCCCAGCCTCGTCTCCCTCACTCTTTCTCTTTCTGTGCTTAGAAGCCTGTTGGAGCAGTGGGCCTGAGGTCCCCATGTTCTCACAGGGTAGCACTGGTTATCTGTCAGAACCATGACACAGCACAGATATAAACACCAGAGGACCTGGATTCCAATCCCGCCTGGACCACACGCTGGCTGTGGGAACAGACAAGTCACCAAGTCTCCCTAAGCCTGCATTTCCCCATCTGAAAAATGGGCATGATAAAAATCTGTCTTACGTGGACTCTTGTAAGGGGTCAGTGACAGTCTGTGTGACCAGCATTTACCATGAGGAAGAATTCAGTAAATGAAAGAAGGCAGAACAAAGAGGGAAAGGAGGAGAGGGAGAGAAAGAAGGATGGGGGAAGAAGAAAGAGAAGCAGAGGGAATCACAGACACAGAGCTTCGGGAAGAGACAGGCAGAGCCCAGAACCAGAGAGAAACACAGGGAGCTGGAGTCCAGGAGTCCTGAGGGGAGACGTGGGGCAGAGGGGCTTCCTCTCCTAGTGGGTCCCTAAATCACTGCCTGGGCCTTATGCTGGGAGCTGAGCTTAATGTTCACCTCAGATTCCCCACCGCCTTAAGGGTAATGATTGTGCCACAGTCCTAACAGGGTCCTCTCACACAGCAAGCGGAGTGCCAACAGAGGAGGGGGCAGTGCCTGGCGAGTGGCCCTGCCCCAGGACTCTGCCGTCCCCTGCGGTGACCAAGGGCCACACACGTGCAGGCACAGTCCTGGGCTCCAGGGCTAGTCACCCGCAACACTGTCATGGTTCTCACAAGTGCAGAGTGAAAGACAGATGAAGACCCCGTCTGAGAGAAATGGTCAACATCACTTCAAAGAGTAAAAAGTGCTTCTGGGAAAAGAAATCGGGAGACCTGGTGGAGAATGACCCAGAGAGTAGTCAGGGAAGGCCTCACTGAGGAAGGCATGTTTGAGCTGAAACCCAGTGAGAAATCTAAGAACTGAGCCTCAAGATAAATGGTCTTCACTCACTGGCCGTCCCAGGACCTGGGCCTGACATGCAAGCGCACACACGCGCACACACACACATGCGCACACACACACACACACGCACACACACACACCACAAAGGGAAGTCAAAGAGATACCTGCAGAACCTGATCCACACACACACACCACGAAGAAAAGTCAAAGAAATCTGCAGGAACTGCCCAAATAAAACAGGCCGGAGATGAACTAGACAGCCAGTTCTTCACAATTTAGTCACCATCTGCCCCCCAGGCAGGAGAGGCTGCCAGCCCTCAGGGTCACCCTCCGTGGTGAGGAGGGGGCCACAGACAAATGGCCCAGATAGAAATTTCTCCACTGCATGCTATTTTCCTTCCTAATGCTAGCCCCTTCGCTCACTGAATCACCCAGGCTTCCTCTGACAGCTGCAGGGGTTTGGGGAGACTCACACTTTCTAGCCCCACAGACCCCCAACCCACCTCCACCTTGCCCCAAGGCCAACAGGACTATAATCTACAGACCAAAAAAAAAAAAAAATGCTTAGGGGTGGGGGCCCAGGGGAAGCCAGGGAAAGAGTTCAAGGCAAGATGCCTCCCCTTGACCCTGAGCACAGTTGAGTTGAAATTGCTCTCTTCAGGTCAAAGCTGCCAAAACAAAATGAAAGGTGTAAAAGCAAAGTGAGAAGGTCACAGGGGATGGGTCTCTCTCTCTCTCTCTCTGGAACCCTGGGGTGGTGGATGGTGTGAAAAGGACTTGACTGAAGAGCACTTTCCAATCATTTCAATGACAGATGCTCCTCAAAGGTAACAAAAGAGTGTGGGAAGGGCGGATATGGGACGTTTTGCAGACAGTGTCCTCCTTCAGTAAACATGTATTTTTACACATATGAAGCAAGCCAAAGCCTTGACTTTCTCTCCCTACCTGCTCTTCCTGCAGCTTTCCCCATCTCAGTAAATATTTAATTTACCCAATAGCTCCGGCCAAAAATCTTAGGCTCGGTCTTGGCGTCTCTCTTGATTTCCCACCCCGTATCTGATGCTCCAGCAGCAAATCATATTGGTTTATATTCAAATATACCCAGAATCTGGTCTGTTGTCACCGCCTCCAGCCCCCCCAACCACCACCCAAGCCACCTATCATCTCTTTCCTCTGAATTGCTGCAGCGGCTTCCATCGCTCCTGTGGCCTCTCTAGTCCACTGACCCTTTGTGTAGTGGCCAGAGGGAACTGACTGAGGAGACTCACCAGCTGGGTGGCCTCGGACAGGTGATTCCACTGCTCTGCACTTCAGTCTGCCTCTAAACAAGACAGAAAATAATCAGACCTGCCTCATGAGACTGCTGTGAAGAGTAAATGAAATAAGAGTGTCTGGCACACAGTAAGGCTTAGTAGTACGATCTATCATTTCCCTCATCATGCTGTATGGTAACTAGTTTTCTAAGAGTCATCTCTTTCCGCTACACTGGGTATTACGGGAAGTCATGGAACGTACCTACCACCCAGCACAAAGCCAGAAGTCAGTCCTCTGCTCAGATCCTCCCTGGTGGCTTCCCGTTCATTAAAACAGTATCTAAAAGCCTCACTCTGGCCCTGAAGGCTTCACATGATCTGTCCCTGACTGTATCTGCTCCAACACCCCTCCCTTATTCACTTCCTTCCTGCCACATGGCCTTCCTTCACAATAAGCATGCTCTGCCTCAGGGCGTTTGCACTTGCCGGTCCCTTGTCCAAAAAGCCTTTTGCCCAGACATCTATATAGCTCATTCCCTCACATTATTCAGGTCCTGGCCTAATTATCACCTCCTCAGAAAGGCCTCAGCAGACCTCCCTGCCCAAAATAGTCCCCCCTTCAATCTCCTGCCTCCCCTTAACCTATTTTGTATTTCACCACTACCTGCTCTTGTATTACATATGCATACGTTGTTCCCTTGTTTGTCTTCTCTCTTGCCCACTAGACTGTAAGCTCTATGAGGACAAGGAGGGTGTCCTTTTCACCACTATATTCCAAACGCCCAGGAAAGTGCCTGGCTCATGGTAGGAACTTGATAAAAACATGCTGGATGGATGGATGAATGACTGAATGAATACATGAACTGACTGAGCACTGAAGCACCCTAACACTGTGACAGGCACTTTACACACTGCACATCCTTTTGTTCAGTCGTCAAATCATTGTATTACTAAGTGGAGCTTCCATTTTAAAGCCAAAGGTAACTTGGCCGAGCACTGAACGTTCCACAGCAGGGTGAGCCCCAAGCAGAAGGGGCCCCAGATGCTGCTCCCCCTGCCGATGCTCACTCTTGCTTGGTGTTCCTGGCCTACTGGACCTTCCAGGTCAACTGAGACATTTTTTTCTCCACGCAGCCTCTTCTGCCCAGGTGGGCCAGGCGCCCCTCTGGCACCCGGGCGAGTCTGCCTGGCTTCCTATTCAATAGTCTTACTTCCAACAGTTGGGTGGCCTTGGGTAGGTGACTTCACTCCTCTGTACTTCAGTTCCTGCATCCAAAAAGTGCAGGAAAAAAAAAAGTTCCAGCCCCGTGAGACTGTTGTGAAGATTAGACGAAATAAGTAATGATCTCCAAAAATTGTCTGGCATATACGTCCTAATACCATGTTCCATCTGTGTTTTTGCTTGCCATTCTGTGTTGTAATTGGTTATTTAATATGCCATCATCTCCTCCTACTAGTTGGACGTTACTGGAAGGCGTGAAGCCTCTCTGACACCCAGCACAGTGCACGGCACATGGGAGGCTCATGATTACTGTTCGCTAAGTCAACAGCAGTAATAGTGAAAGCTTACATTTAGTTTGTCCCTTTTATGGGCCAGGCCAGGTGCCAAACACTTAAAATGGATTCATTCATTTGAGCCTCATAACAAACTCACACGGCACTATAAATGTTGCCATTTTACAGATTAGGAAACTGAGGCGTTCAGCAAATTGACATTCAAGTGATAAAGCTAGCATTCAACGTGGAAGGAAGGAAGGAAACCAAACTTGACCTTACTACTGACTTAGCCAACCCCAGGCTCCAGGGGATTAGTGTACATTTGTGTGTAAAAGAGAAGGAGAGAGCTAATAACCTTGCAAATCTCCCACCCAGTCCCCAGCCTCGCTCTGGCTCCAGCCTAAATAATATAACGGCAGCTAATTGTTTCCTGCTGCCCAGATGCTATCGCTTTGGCAGCCAAGCACCCGGCTTGGGTGGGGGTGCAGAGCCAGAGGACTGTCACTGTTCACCTCTGGGTGAGGGCTGAGGGGCCGATGGGGACACAAGGCCCCTGGGACTCCTCGTATCGCTACTTCCCTCTACAACAAATTCCCGTGGAAGAATGTGTACACCAAAGCCACCTGATGAATAAATCATCCAGCCCGGAGGAGCCCCATCCAGAGAGCAGCCCCGATCCCTGACGGTTTCAAAATTGGGAAAGAGAGAAAAAAATTCCATCTCTGAACACCATGTTGGGGGAAGTTTCCACTTGCCCTGTGTTTCAACCCCCTTCGGGGACTGTCGGAAGCGCGCGCCTGAGCGCTGCCAGCACCCAGCACACAGAGCAGTTTGGACTTGTCCGAGGCTGGAAAGAAACTCTCATGGGTTGATCTGGTCTTTCAAAAGTGGTCCTGCTAGCTTGGGAAACGGGTGCCAAGAAAAGGACGAAAGATACACAGTTTGAAAGCCACAGCGGGCTCACTGGGCGGAGGCAGGAAGGAGGGAGTAGTTGGTCCAAAGAATATGGGCTCAGGGGTTGGCACAGCTTTACCACCCACTGACTGGGAAATCGGAACGAACTTCTGTCCTTCCTTTGTCTTGATTTTCTCACCTGTAAAGTGGGGATCATAATTTTCACCTTACACAGTTGTTGGGATTAAGAGGGACGGCGCCTGTAAAATGCCAAGGACAGAGGACAAGGTAGGGGCACTGTCATATGTTAGTTCATTTCCCCAGAGGGAGAGGCACGCCCAGCCAGGAGGTCCAGGGCCGAACTGAGGACCGCCACCCACACAAGGGGTCCCCGTTCCTGTTGCAAGCACACTGGTTCAGGCGCCATGGCTGTAAGGTACCTGCCGAGCCTACTTCTATGAGCACGTGCTTACTTTCAGAGGCCTTTAAGATTCGTAACACGTGTTTCACACATGCCTCCATACACTGAGCACAGCGCTCAGGGCTTCTCTTCAATAATTAATTCATCCAACAAATACTTACTGAGCACTGACTGCTTGTCAGGCCAGGATCTGGGATGAGCAAGACAGGCTTGAGGTTCACCCTTGGGAAGCCCAGCCACCTAGGTGGAGGGGGCGTGGTGCCAGTTCTACTGGTGAGTCTCCTGATTACAGGTAAAAGCAGAGATGATGTGGAATGAACAGACTATTGTTGAAATGAAGGAAAGGTAACACACTGAAGCACCCACGATGCTCTAGAAGATGAAGCACCTTGTAGTCCTGGGCTCTCAGAGCAGCTGGCAGAAAAGAAGGCCCCTCCATGCAGGCAAGACTGCTGGATTTTAAGACGCCAGGTGCCCCTCATATGGGGACTGCTGGAAGAGCCTGGATTTGAACACTGGTTTTTCTTGACTCCCAAGCTACTATTCCTTCCTCTGTGTCACATAGTATGTCCCCATCCCCTGAGGATTTCAGACCATCTGCAGAAAGTCTCACTGGAGGGAATTTAGGATCAAAGGTCAAGGGGCCTTGAGGGCCAAAACAGCACATCCAGTCTTGGTTTTTGAGCAGAACAAATGACAGGTTAGGAGCTGTATTTGACAGAGAAGCACTGTCTGGGGGAGGGAGGGAGGGGCAACAACCCCAGAAAGAATATAGTGTCAGCTCTCATAGCGGAGCCCTGGGCTCGCTCCAGCCCTACTGTCATCAGGCTGTGCTGCAGACCAACCTCAGAGAGGTGCAATCGAAGCCCCATGGCTGGTGCAAGGGATTCAAACTCACAGCCCAACTCCTGATCACTGCCTCGCCCTTCTCTGTGAGATGTCAGGACCTAGTGAAAAAGCTGTGGAAAAGGAGAGGCCGGAGGTCAATGGAAGAGACCTGCAGAGATATGTCCAGAAGTCTGTGCCTCCCCAAGCCTGCTCCAGGGCAACATCTCTGTCCCTGACAGCGGTTTCACCTTTCCACATGCAAAGTCCCCTCCTGGAAAATCCAGCCCCTCCTCATGGTCTCTTGAAAGCGGACCCATTTGTCCCAACGTCCACTCCTTCTCCTGACCTCCCACTGCTCTTGCTGCCTCTGATGCCCCCCACCCCCACCTGACCTCACACTGGAAGCCAAGATCTGAAGCTGGATCTGTCATATTTTGGCTGCGCAACCAGGGCCTAGTTTCTGCTTCAGTTTCCTTGTCTGTCGTGAGGATGTCATAGACCTACCTCACTGGAATCCTGTAAGAACTAAATGAAAGGCGACAAGGAATATGCCCATGTTCTAAAGGTGAAAGGGGGACGTTTCTTTGTGACGAGACTCTTCCTTAATTGTGCCACATCGCCCCACTAGATCTTGAGATTATGAACTGAGGTTATCTGTTTGTCCTCTGAGGCAGACTCCACCCTGCACCCATCACCCTGAGGTCTCCGCTCAGGGCGTCTTGCTGGAGAAAGGTCCTGGGAACCAGAGGAGCCAGTGTGGCCAAGGGGCTGAGCTGCCTGGCTCCTCACCCCTGCCAACCCTTTCCTGAGTCTGCGTGGCCCTCTGGCTTCCCAGGCAGCTGCAGCCGCACACAGTTCACCTCCTTCCCGTGTAACCCACTGCAGGATTAGCCAGCCAGGAGGTCATAAAATGCAAAGAGGAAGTGGGAGCATCCCACAATTGTAAGAACCCGGACTCCAAGGGAAGTAACCTGTCTGTTGGTCTGTCTGCTTCTGGGGAAGTGGGCCATAAATCCTGGTCTTAAGGGTTGGTGAAAGGATACGAGCTATTTATAAAAAAGAAAGAAAGAAAAGTCTGGGGCTTTTGAACTCTTTAAATAGGCAATAGCCTTCTCACAGGTAATTGGGGTTTTGGTAGCAAGGGCTCAAATTGCTTCAGCAAACAAAGCTGCTAGCACCCAGCTGGGAGAGGGAGGTGAGGAGTGTGCGCTGGGAGCCCCTACAAGCCCAGCCCGTCCTCCTGTTCTGCCTGCATCCCTGACCCGGGCTGGTCACTGAGCACACACAGGTCACCTCTTGCCCAGGCTGTTCCCTTCCTTCAAAGAGTAGGAGAGGCAGCTATGTGAGTGATGGTAAGTGTTCCACCAGGTCTGCATCAAATGCTATTTCATCTACCTTGAATAGTCTCCTCTCTGGTTCTTAAATGTCACCGCCTCCAAGAATCCGTCCCTGACCATACTGGCATCTTTCATCATGTTAGTTGGTTTTATTTTCTTCAAGGAACTTTTGGCCATTTGTGAGCTGGGCTTTATGCCCAAATCCCTCCCAGATCCTTAGCGCTAGCGCCCTGCTTGGCATGTGGAAAGCACTCCCTTGAATATCTGTTGCATGGATGAATAATTTAACACAAGAACCACACAGAGGAGGGACCTTGACTATGTTGTGAGGGCCGGAAGGTGAGACTGGACCAGGGAAAGTGTCAGAGAGAAGGTGGCATATGAGAGTACCCCGTGGGAAGAGCAGCCCCCAGGACTGCGGGCCAGGGGACGCTTATATGTCTTAGTGCCTGGTATGTTTCAGAGAGCAGGAGTAACATGGGGCAGCCAGAGTACATGGGCAGGAGGTAAGGCTGGAGAGAAGGGCTCAAGCAGGTTACAAAAGCTCTGAAGCTGAGCTACAAATACCTTTGATTGGAAAAAACTGCATTTCACCAGGTGTTTTCAGGGAGGAAGGGAAGGATGGAGAGTGACAACACACAGGGCACTTTTAGAGAAGTGACACTGTCCTGTACGATACTGTGACTGTGGCTGTATGTCTTTATGCATGTGTGCTAAGTCGCTTTGGTTGTGTCTCACTCTGCTCGACCCTATGGACCGTAGCCTGCCAGGTTACTCTGTTCATGAGATTCTCCAGGCAAGAATCCTGGAGGGGGTTGCCATGCCCTCTTCCAGGGGATCTTCCCAAACCAGGGATTGAACCTATGTCTCTTAAGTCTCCTGCGTTGGCAGGCAGGTTCTTCACCACAAGCGCCACTTGGGGAAGCCCCGTATGCCATTATATATTTGTATAACAGAGTGAACCCTAATGTAAACTATGGACTTTAGCTAATAATAATGTATCAATATTGGTTCATCAATTGTAACAAATGCACCACACTAATATAAAATGTGAATAATAGGAAAAATTGGGGGGAGGTAGGGGTAACATGTGAACTCTGTAGTTTCTGCTCATTTATCTGTATACCTAAAACTTCTTTTAAAAAATGAAGTCTTGGGATTTCCTGGTAGTCCAGTGACTAAGACTCTGAGCTCCCAAAGCAGGGAGCCTGAGTTCAATTCCTGGTCAGGGAACTAGATTCCACATGCTGCAACTAAGACCCACCACAGTTAAATAAATAAATATTAAAAAAAAATAATAAAGTCTTTTAAGTGAAAAAAAGAAAACAACATACCAAGTGTCCACCAATTGTAACAGAACAAATCAGTCATAAAAATTATGTCCTGGTTGAGAACAATCTCTAAGAGAAAGGTAAGTCTTAACCAGTGAGGATGGCATGACCCCACTCTTGTGACTCCTCATGGCTGGATTTTGGCTGGACATCTGGGGTGATATCCAAGGCCAGGTGGCATCCTCACTGTTGCCAGGGAGATGCGTAGAGACTTTTCATTATACACTCTGGCATTTACAATTTTTGTACCACTTAGCACTTGGATAAGTAACACCTATCCAAAGAAGACATAAATTTAAAAATTTATTTGTAAATTTAAAACCTTTTGTCCTTCAGGTCTAGCTTACATAAGCACAAAGGAAAAGAAAGCAAAACACATTAGCACAGTTCCTGTCTTTCAGGAGTTGACGGTCCCCCAGCATCTCTGCCTAACACTTTTTACACTTGTGACTATGAGTTATGCTTAAGTATTTGCTATGATTCATCCTCCCCGTTAAAGGGTCAACTCCTTAAAGGTATGGGTATTATCTGTCATATATATTGTTCTATCTCTGGTGCCTGCTAAAAAGATCTTTTAATAACTATGACATATTGACAGCTTAAATTCAGTCTCTTCCACAAAGCCTGCCTGCTTGCCCCCATGGAAATCTCTCTTGAATGTTAATGTCTTTCTAGTTTTTTCTTTGATTCATTCAACAAATACTTATCGTGTGCCTATCGTGTCAGACACTTCGCAGTTCTATCTTGCAGTACAATCTTTTGCTCTTATTTCTTTTCCCTTCCATGTGACTGCTGACTAAGTGCAAGGATTATATATTATCTTTGTATCTCCTTGTACAATCTAGAACTATTCACATAGTACATGCCCAGTGAGTGAATTCACTCAATCCATGCTCTAAACGAGTCAAGTAAACAACTGACATGAAAGTGGCCACTGATTTTCCATCTGATCCTCATGGAAAGCCACAGAGACCAGCACCATTTTGCAAATGAGGAAACTGAGGCTAGAGACATGCAAACATTTGCTTGGGGTTCCACAACCAGTAAAAAGCAGAGTCCAGGTTTTAACCCAGACTGACCTACCCTGGGAAACTGGTATAATGTAGGGCAAGAACCATGTTACCCTTCTGTATAGGAGAGTCAGACCTCATCTCTGAGATGGCCTTGAGGGCCACAGAATGGGAAATGGCTCTGCTGATTTCACAGTTAAGTCTGACTGTAGACCCTGGCAGGGATGAATTTTAAAAGGGTCACTTTAATGACATTCACTGAATGGCAATGGTTTGGTCTAAAGCACCAGAGAAGGGCCAGGCCAAGGCCCCCTAGCATTCAAGTGATAATCCTACCAGATAATCCAGAACCCCTCCCGGCCTACAGAGACGCAGCAGACGTGGACCAGGCTATAGTCAGAGCATCAGGACTCTGTGAGCCCGAGGCATGGAACCCCTCACAGCCTGGTCAGGAGTAAGCACACAGAAGCAAATGCCATAGAGAAATATGAGTGAGGCATTGGTTTAGTGGTTAGGACCATGGGATAAAGCTAAATCCCTCACCTCAATGTCTAATTAAATGAAAACCAGGGGGTTTTTTTGTTGCTTTTTTTTTTTTTTTTAAGCCAACAAACAGAAATTTGCCAAGAACATCCAGAAAGCCTGGTGTGTAGGTCCACTTGCTGAGTATCACAGGGGACTCTTGGTCTCCACGTGCAGGTCCTGGGTGAAGCACCGAGCATCTTTCATCCCAGGCTACCCTACAGCCTGATGAGCAAGCTGCTCTCCCCATTTATAGATGAAGGAACAGGCTCCCACCAGAATCTCACAGGTGCAGAGTTGTGGAGCAGGTGCTCAAATAGTTCTGTCTCACCCCAACCACCAGCCTCAGACTCCTAGACTCGCCAAGGTGCTCCCTGGTCAGTCGCCATGCCAGTCACCATGTCTATCTCACTGAATCCTTGCAGCCACCCAAAGCCTAGTGTTGTTATCAGGGCCAGGGCAAGGGTAAGCTGAGTGCCTTTACCTTAACTAAAAACAGGATCAGTATTACTGATTTTTCCTTTTGCTTTAGGTTCCAATATGGTTCTGCATGACCCTTCCTTATTTAAATTTTTGACAATGTGCTCATTGTGGATTTTTGACACTGATTTTGACTCTCAAAAATTATCACATGAGATTATTATTTGTCTTGATCTCTGAGCTTTTGGCAGGGGTGGGGTGGGGGATATGAGTCATCACTTAAATTCTGTTCTCAAGGCAAGTGCCACAGCCACCTCACCTTGGTCCTGGCCCTGAATTAAACCCACTTTCCAGATGAGGAAACTGGTACATGGGGGAGGGGTTATTTGTCTTGTTACAGAGCTGAGATGTTAATTGCTGGAGCGGAAATTAGACCCAAGCAGTGCATGGTCTTCAACTACTGCACTCAGTTCTTGGGGATCTGGGTCTTGTAATCAGAATACTTTTACCTCCCCTTTGATTCTCTCATTCTTCTGCAGTTTTTAGGCATCGGACTGCCCTCTCCATACCCTTCAATTCCCCCTCACCCTCACTCCAATATGGGCCTTCCTCACCCAAGGACCATGCCACAAACCCCATCTGTCTTTCCACACCATCCCCCACCCTGGAACGTTTCCTGACTTCCTGAGTCTCCCAAACGGATGTGGCTTCTCCATCCTCTGTACCAAAGGCCCTCTGTGTATCTTCACCACGGCACGTACTCTGCCCTTTCCCGCAGTAGGTCATCTCTTACTCATCTTCCCCGATGACCTCTGTTATCATCAGCTCCCCGAGGTGGGAGCTGCAGGAGGAAGCACGTTTCATCCACTCATGTTTAAATGCTCTCAGGACCTCCGGCTTTCCTCATAATAAACACTTCGGAAAAAAATTTTTAAATACCATGTTAAGGACGGTCATGAGCGCAGGTCGACTGCCTTCAAATCCTGACTGCTGCTCACGAGCTGTGTGACTTGGGCTGTTTCCTCAAGTGCAAAGAGGAGGTAATACTGGCAGCTTAATGTACATTTCTAGTACACTTCTTGACTCATAGGACATTGTCACAGGATGTTAGCTGCCATTAGTACGGGCTCAATAGAGGCAGCAACTGTGATTAGGTACACAAATGCTGGTCATTTACAGGATGGCTCAGGGAGGCAGGAGACAGAAGATTAGTCAAGTAGGTGCTAAGTCAGAGTGTGGCTCTGAGGAAAGAGGAAAGGATACAAGGCACATACTGGGGGTAAATGCACACAAGGAAGGCAGAGGGTATGCCAGGGTGAGCTGAAGGTATTGCTGGCGGGTGGTGTTTGGGGGCACCCAGTGGCTCCTGGAACCTGCTGACACCATTTCTGCATTATGAAAACTGCAGGCCAACCCCTCCTGACTAAATGGTGCTGGAGTTTCAGACACGCAGTACCAGGAAGCCCTGAACGGATAGTTAACTAAACAACACAGAGAAAGGCATGGGGATGGGGGGCATCTCCTCACGGCTGGGAGACACGGAAACTTCCAGCTTCTCCACAGACGAAAGAGCCCGTGGGAAAACAGGCTGCATCCTCCTCTTCCAGCCCAGGAAGTGCTAGTTTCTTTTCACAGGGTGAGGCTGGGGGGAGGGGTCCTGAGGGAGACCAACGGCAGAGCTATGGGGCTGCTCCCCCTCCACAGGCTGGGGCATTTGGTCAAGTGGCCGGAAGGAAGGTCCATTAGAAGGCCATAAAGGGGGCGAGCCTCCTGACCCAAGGGTCTCTGGTCATGTTGTGGCCAAAGGGCCAGGCTCAGGGTGAACAAAGGGACCTTCCTTGGTAGGAAGCCGCCCAGAGGCTCAATCAATTGCCTCATTCTCTCCTGCCTCTCGCTGGGCCAGTGGCCCCTCAGCTCACTGAGCTGCAGGCTCCTTCCTCACCACAGAACCAGGGGTGGGGGTGGGGGGCTCCTGATAGATAAGGGGACAGCTCCCAACTATGGAAGACTCTGGAAATAAAAGGAGTTACCTCCCAGAGGTGACGGGGTGACTTGAGGGGGGCCAAAAGGCTGGCTCCATTTGGTGCCTGAAATTCCCACCCTTAACTACTGCTGGGGGTCCCAGGCCCTGGGAGGTGTCATTATCACCTACTGGCATCTTAAGTAAGTTTTAATGTTCTGGGAGGGGCCGTGGAGGTCAGGCTGGGAGCCGAGGCTGTAAGGGAGGCCCAAGGAAGGGGCTCCAGACTGAATCTCCCTGGGGGGTGGTGAGAAAGGAAGGAGGTCTTAGGCTGAAGGGGACTCCGAGGAGTTGTGAGGACAAACGCTGCCTATTTCAGATTCCTGAGCACATCCTGTCTCCACGAGACTTCCTTAGGCTCTTTGTGCCTGGGCTTCTCAGCCAAGATATCCCAGCAAAACTCCTGAAAATCCGCTCACGGTAAACCACCACCTCCCTGACTTGGGTCCACAGCCCCAGACTTCTGACAAACAAAATAAAACACATGCAGTTTCTCTTGAGCTATGCAAAGCCCGGGAAGGGACATGACCACGGGATGCAATGTGCCCAGTGCTGTGCTTAGTTGCTCAGTCATGTCCAGCTCTTTGCCACCCCATGGACTGTAGCCCATCAGGCTCCTCTGTCCATGGGATTCTCCAGGCAAGAGTACTGCAGTGGGTTGCCATGCCCTCCTCCAGGGGATCTTCCCAACCCAGAGATCAAATCCAGGTCTCCTGCATTACAGGCGGATTCTTTACCATCTGAGCCACCAGGGAAGCCCTCAGCGTGTCCAAGGCAGGCACTATACACACCTGACTATGACATGAAAATTGCTGACATTTTATTCCTGCCAAACTGGTTTTCTGTGCCCGATGGGTATCAGGCTGGGTCTCCCCTGAGAAGAGGCCCAACTAGAGGGCCCTTTCCGAATAGCCTGTGGGAAGGATGAGGCTGGTGGGTCTTGAGTGATCAGTGTTGCCATTAGTCACTCAGCAGGTAGGAATCTAGACCACCTTGAGCAACAATGACATTCTGGCTGTGGCACCAAATAGCTGTGTGACCCTGGGCAAGTGACTTGATCACTCTGGGCCTCTGTTTCCTTTGCTGGAAAATGGGACTGATCATAGCAACCACCTCATAACATTTCTGAGAGGACAAATGCTTCCTGCTTTTTGGAGATCAACATACCTTCTGGTCTAGGAAGCCCAGCAGGCCCTAGGTTATCTGCCAGCCTGCCATGGCAGCCTGCTCTGTTCTTCCAGCTTGGACCTCGGGCTCTCTGACGTTGTCTAGGTCCTCAGCACTCTGAGCCATTCCACTCAGCACCCATTGTACCAGCTTCCCGGAAAATCTTCTCTTTGGGTAACTCTTTCCAGTTTTAACTTTTAACTTAACACCAGCCCTTTCTAAATCGGGCTCCTGATTTAACCCCCTGCAACAGCTCTTCTTTCCTTTCACAGCACTTGGCCCCATCCATCATCAGACACCAATTTGGGTGATCTCATTGTTGAAGGCCAGCTCCTCCCAGCAGGCTGCAGACTCTCAGAAGGCAGAGGCCCTTATTCACTGTGTGGCCCCAGTGCCTAGCACATAGCTAGTGCTCAAATAAATCTTGGCTGAATGGAAAAAAAAAAAAATGAGATGACGCAAGTGAAAAATATCCAGCACAGTTCCAGACCGTTAACAGCATCAGCCACTGTGGCCGCTGCTCTGTGCTGTGTCTCAAGACCCTTCAAGGGGAAAAATGAAGGAGATGGGCCACTCCCTGAAAGATGATTACAGAGCAGCCAGGATGACATGATTGGCATCAACAGGGAACAATAAGGGACAGTATTGAATTAAATGTTCCATGGTGGGGTGAAACTGCCTCAGAAGCTCAGAGGAAAAAAAAAAAGGAGATAATGAGAGCAGAGAAAAACCATATCAGAAAAAGAAAGAATCAAAGCTGAGGGGAAAGTGAAATTGGAATAGCAAGAGAGAGAGAGTAGGGTAGAATTCCAGGTGGGAGGAAGGTCATCCTTGTACCAGCTACCATTTTCCACTAGAAGGAGCAGCAATAATCATTATCATCATCATTTCCAACGGACCAGGTATTATATCAAGACTTTTTAAAAATTATTTTGTTTAATCTTCAAAACAACCCTAAGAAAGTTCTTTTATTCTCATCATTTTAGAGAACATCTCTCCCCACATACATGCTGACCATCTGAGAGGGAAGGAAGTTAAGGCTAGGAGAGTGTTCTGTAATCTGCATGGGAGCTCACAGTTAGCAAGCATAGGACCTGAGACTTCCACTCAGACCACTTTCAGACTGAGTGAGACTGGAGGAAGGCTGGGCAGCAGCATTTACAGTGGATGTGACCTTAAACCTTGAGTGGGGATGATACACTGAAAGCTGACAGGGACGGCAGACTTGGTCCAGTCTATCAATGGTACAGAAGGGAGAGAGAATGTTGCAGAGTTGACAGGCTGAGTCCATGAGCAGGGGTGGCCATGGCGGACATAAAGAGGAAGGGGTGGGTGAATGTAGGAGAGATTTTAAAGAAGGATTAGTCAGGGCCTGGAAGCTGAGTAGCTATAAGTGTTGGATGTCAAAATGTATTGTTTAAAGAGAACTCTGCCGTTTGAAGGCGTAATATGGCTCCATCTCCCATCTTTTCAACTTAGGGAGTTTCTTTTAACAATCTGCACCAGAGTTCAGGAACCACTTATTTTCTCCAGCATTTTAGAGAGATCTTTCCCTGGGTCCAGCGATGTTACCAGTACTGGCTCTCAACACACCTCAGCTGCTAGAGAACATTTCTTCCCACTTCCATGTTTAGCAACATCATGTTGGCTGCTTCCAAGTATTTACACCGTGGCAACTGGAAAATGCTACAAATCAGTGTTTCTATTTCCACAGGGAGCTGGTTATTAAACATTTAAAAGCACAAGTGTGCCTGGATCCAACTGAAATGTCTTCCACTGAACATCAGGAGTATTTTCTCCCTTCCGCCTGTAAATAAAGGGTAAATATTATGCCTGAGTAGACTCATAAAAGGGTTCAGTGGAACCCCATGTGAGCAAGGTAATGGCAGCAGCTACCATTCATTAAAGACCACGTCTGTGCCAGAATCTGGAGTAAGACTGCTGTGTGTATCATCTCATTTAATCATCCCACAGTGCGGTAAGGTAGGCCCTACTGCCACATCCCCCTCACAGATGAGACACCAAGGCTCAGACAGATCAAGGTCACTTGTTCACAGTTACCCATGGAGTAAATGACAGGGCTGGGATTCAATCTGGGTGTGTCTGTCCCCACATCCCTGGCAACTGACACGGAGGCTGTTTCTCTCCAGAAGATGTTCATAGCCTCCTCTCCTGACTAGTCCCTCTTTTCCTAGCAGTACTGACCTCTACCTCGGCGAGCCAGTTCTCATTTGTAAACACCAGAAACCAATTCTGGTTGTTTTGGCAGGAGAGGGATTTATTTAGATGTTATGAGGTAGCTCACGAAATTGCCAGAAACAATTGCTTGGAAAACAAGCAGGAATCCAGGTAGACCAGTCATCCACCAGGTGAGGACACCAATGCTCTTACTACATCAATGGACAGTTTGCTGCTATTGGAAAATGGATGCAGCTGCCACTACCTGGGATGAATCCTCTTTTCCAGCTTCTCTGCATTGCCTGTTCTGGATCCCAAGCCCCAGTGGGAACATGGGATTGGCAGCACATCACTCACTTGGCCCCACCCTCACCTCCGGGGGGTGGAGCGGGCTTCTGGAGTAGAAGGCAGATCCTACCATCAGGATTCTTACAATGCAGGATTCCATAGGAGGGGGTTCAGATGCTGGGTAGCCACAGGGAGCTCTATCACTTTTACACACTGCTGCTGCTAAGTCGCTTCAGTTGTGTCCGACTCTGTGCGACCCTAGAGACAGCAGCCCACCAGGCTCCCCCATCCCTGGGATTCTCCAGGCAAGAACACTGGAGTGAGTTGCCATTTCCTTCTCCAATGCATGAAAGTGAAAAGTGAAAGTGAAGTCGCTCAGTCATGTCCGACTCCTAGCGACCCCGATTTCCCCCAATTTCTCGACTACATATGACTTCTCTGTGCTTCTCGGAGACGTATGGAATATCACTCATCACTTTTCTTATTTTGATTCATATATTTCTTTCCTCACCATAAATTAAGACGCATTTAATTACAAATTATGGGAAAACACAACTCAAACAGTAAGGAGGATATATAGGCTAATGTAGCTAAAAATGTCATGGAGTATTTGCCTTCAGGTGAGGTTTGATCCAGCATTTCAAGTGACATCATGAAGGACTTCACATCTTTTTGTCTCTGCTCTGCCTCCACAGTGTCACCTTCACCCTCCCATAGTAGCCAAATGGTCAACACAGTTTCAAACCATATGTCTTTATATCTCCCATTCTAGAAGAAGGAAGAGGGTCTTCCTAGTGGTTCCTACACAGGTTGAGATTGCTTCTACACTTCTGGCTGAACTAAGGACACATGCCCCTCTCCAAACAATGACCATGGTCATGGGATAGGATACACTGATTCAGACCAATCAGGATCTATGGCCACTGGACGGTACCATTCCTCCCTAGAGCAGTACCACTGTCAGTGCCCAGTTGGGTTATTTGAAGTGTCATCTGTCTCCCAGGAATCTCTGAGGGCTTAGTGTCCTCAAATGCACTTTTAATCTAAAGGTGATGGTGTGAATCAGCAAGGTGGGTGTGGGGGCGGGGGTATCAGTGCTGGTTTTGAACAATGCCCCTCTCTGAAAATTCCTACTTACTGAGCATGACTCATTCTGTCTTTTTAGAACAGGCTTCCAGTTTCCTTTGGGTATCTGGAGCTTCATAGCACAGGTTTTGAGGGAAAATATGGTAATGATAATAGAGAGAGAGAGGGAGAGAGCAGGGGTAGGGTGGGGATGTACAGGAGAGGAAATTTATGAACATCAGTAGCTCCTCTTTTTTCCTCCAGTTCAAATGCACTTAAAATAGAGATCTCCAAACAATCTCAAAGTCACTCAAACCAGGCCCTCATTTCAGGATTGTTGTTTAGTTGCTAAGTCATGTCTGACTCTTTGAGACCCTATAGACTGCAGCACGCCAGGCTTCTCTGTTCTTCCCTGTCTCTCAGAGTTTGCTCAAACTCATGTCCATTGAGTCAGTGATGTCGTTCAACCATCTCATCCTCTGTTGTCCCTTTCTCCTCTTGACCTTGATTGCTCCTGGCATCAGAGTCTTTTCCAGTGAGTCGGCTCTTAGCATCAGGTGGCCAAAGTATTGGTGCTTCCGCTTGAAGCATCAGTCCTTCCAATGAATATTCAGGACTGATTACCTTTAGGAGTAACTGGTTTGATCTCCTTGTAGTCCAGGGGACTCTCAAGAGTCTTCTTCAACAATGCAGTTTGAAAGCATCAATTCTTCACCACATAGCCTTCTTTATGGTCCAGCTCTCACATCCATATATGACTACTGGAAAAACCATAGCTTTGACTAGACAGACCTTTGTTGGCAAAGTGCTCTCTGCTTTTTTATACTCTGTCTAGGTTTGTCATAGCTTTTCTTCCAAGGAGCAAGGGTCTTTTAATTTCACGGCTGCAGTCACCATCTGCAATGATTTTGAAGCCCAAGAAAATAAAGTCTGTCACTGTTTCCATTGTTTCCCCATCTATTTGCCAAGTAATGGGACCTTATGTCATGATCTTAAGTTTTCTGAATGTTGAGTTTTAAGCCAGCTTTTCCACTTTTTTTCCACCTTCAAGAGGCTCTTTAGTTCTTCTTTGCTTTCTGCCATTAAAGTGGTATCATCTGTGTATCTGAGGTTGTTGATATTTTTCCTGGAAATCCTGATTCTAGCTTATGAGTCATACAGCCCAGCATTTTGCGTGATGTACTCTGCATATAAGTTAAATAAGCAGGGTGACAATATACAACCCTGACATACTCCTTTCCCAATTTTGGACCGGTCCATTGTTCCATGTCTGGTTCTAACTGTTGCTTCTTGTCTATCCCAAATACATCATTATCCTTAAAGAATCTTTACCTCACAACTGATTTGTTCAGAGAACATTTAACACAAAGCACTCAGGGACATCTGGGCTATGTTTTCTAGAAAGGTTTTCTCTTGTAACCAACCCACCACATATTCCCATCCTTTTTTTTTTTCCTAAAAAGACATTATTTTTTTAGAGCAGTTTTAGGTTAATTGAAGAACTGAATAGAAAATATAGAAAAAGTCCATATGTCCTATTCTCTGTCTCCTACATCATGTCCCTATTATTAACATCCTACATTAGTGTGGTGCATTGGTTACAACTGATGAACCAATGTTGATACATTATTACTAACTAATGTCCATAGCTTATATTAAGGTTCACTCTTTATGTTGTACATACAATGGGTTTTGACAAATGCATTAATGTCAGGAATCCACCACTACAGTATATACAGGATAGTTTCACTGCCCTAAAAACTTCTGTGCTCCACCAATTCATCCATCCCTCTCTCTCGCTAGAACTCTGGCACCCACTGACTAATCCTGTACTGCCTCTGTAGTCTTACCTTTTACAGAATGTCATATAGTTGGAATTATACAGCAAGTAGCCTTCTCAGATCTGCTTCTTTCACTTAGTGATACGCATTTAAGTCTCCTCCATGTATTTTCTTGGCATGACAGCCTCTTTTTTTAAATTAGTGAATAATATTCTACTGTCTGGATGTACCACAGTTTGTCTGTCTATTCACTGAGGGAAGGACATCTCGGTTGCTTACATCTTTTGGCAATTATGAATAAAACTGCTACCAACATCCATGTGCAGGTTTTTGTGTGGACATGTTTTTAACTCATTTGGATAGATACCAAGAAGCACAACTGCTAGGTCATATGGTAAGAGTATATTTGGCTTTGTAAGAAACTGCCTTTCAAAGTCACTGTAACTTTTTGCACCCCTCCAGCAATTGAATGAAAGTTCCTGTTGCTCCACATCTTTGTCAGTGTTCAATCTTGTCAGTTCCCTCAGAGACATCCTGACTATCTCCTAGACAGATTTTATCTTGGAATAAGCCCACCTTATGCCCTCATTCTATTTTTTATTTTTTAAAAATTGTGCTTTTTTAAGTCTTTTTATTTAGGGGTAGTTTCTTATGCAGCATTAGGTAGTTAAGAGCCACACACCAGCCTTAGCCATCAGCCAGCACCACCGTGCCAGACATGTGAGTCAGCCATGTTGGATCCCCCAGCCTTCAGACAGCTGCAGCTCCAGCTGACATGTGACTACACTGGCATAAGAAACCCCAAGTGTATACTGCCCAGTCAAGACTTCCCTGAATTCTGACCTACAGAGACAGTTTATTTCCTGGATCTTATTATGACTGTACAATAGAAGTTCAGGACTCCTAGGTTCTTTCCATTTAATAGAATTAAGAGAAAAAAGAGACAATTCTGTGCTCTAATCTCAGCTTAGCTGTTTGCTGGCTACATATCAGTAGACAAGGCATACTGCTTTTTGGAAACTCATTTTCCTGAGTTATGAAATACAGCATCACCAGCTCTGCCCACCAGTTATAGCTGACATGAAAATAAATGTGGCCATGTTTTGTAGAGTGTCATTTATTGAACAAAACTTCAAGTATCATATTAATGGAGGGAACCAGTAGTAAAAATTTCAAAATCATGTCTATCTGACTTGGGATCTTTATATAGGATTTCCTCTCCATCCAAATTGCAGAGTCACCATCCAAATTCTATGTAAGCTTTCCTTAAGCTGAGACTGTATCCTCTGGGCACATTTCTAATGGCCTAATTGGAGAGGTCTGCCAAAAAATTTAACATTTGCAATATAATCCACAATGTGCGTAATCTACTTGAACACACTGCCCTTAACAAAACAAAACGTCCATATAATTCCTAACCACCCAGACTGGGTCTCCCTTAGACCAGTAAAAACTAAAATGCTAACCACAGTGATAAAATTTATTGGGCACTTATTACGTGCTGAGCACTATACTAGGTACTTTATATACATTATCTCAATTAATTCTTTCCCAATCCCAGGAGTAAATATTACCACCTTCGTTCACTGATTTAAAAAAAAAAAAAAAGATATTAACTTCCAGGTAAAAATGAAGGACTAAATACACCCAAATTTTTGTGTTTACTCCCATCTAAAACTCCATTAAAAGTGTTAATTGATTTTTTTTTAAGTCAAGCAATGTCTGACACATAGTACAGAGCTCATAAATATTTGCTGAATAAATGAATAAAGTAATGAGTGAAAAAATTAATAAACCTACAAGGCAAATAAAACAGACACTGAGCTCACACCAAAAAAATTTTGGAAGCTGAAATGAATATGAATGGACTTTGCAGACCTGAGAAATCTGAATCCTAAATTAGCTGTGAGGAAAGCCAAGGAATAGTCAGATTACAGCTCAGACTTTCCCCAAGGGCTCAGGATGGGAGCACTAGCTATCTCCTAAAGTAGGGGTGGGGTGGAGCTAAAAACAGGAGACTGGTTGGTTTAAATGATAGTTTAAGAAGCTGGTGGATCCCAGATCCCATCACCCACTCTAATCAGCCGTGTGACTCCCTCTTTCCCACTTGGGCACAAGCCTAAGCTTTATTCTCAGGAGAAAGTGGAACAGGAGGAATCTGGGTTAGAGAAAACCCTACAACTGAGAGTGAAGGTATTAATATCATGGGAAAACAGAAGGGCTGGGTGAGAGTGACATACTGAATGGAGTCCCCAACCCTCCTTACTACTGTGGTTCCCAGAAAGCTGGCAGTCAGTCTTGTACTCTCCTAACAGAAGAAAAGAAAGCCTTTCTCTGGGAATGTGACTAGCCCAAGAAGAAAGATTTAAAATACTAAAACCAGGAGTTTCCCAATGAAGGAGCCAGCCAGGTCAGTCTATGGCAAAGATCACAATCATTCACAGCTTCCAAAAAATACGTCATTCTTAAATACGAACAAACAAGGATCACTATACATTTGAGGAAAGCCAAATGAAAGGTAGAGACCAAAGTAAATATAAGAAAAGTATTTTGGAGGAAGTAGAAAAAGTACATGAAGTACATGGAGAGGAAATCTCTTTTAAAAACCATCATTACTAGAATTCTCTGGTGGTATAGTGGATAGGAATCCGCCTGCCAATGCAGGGAACATGGATTCAATCCCTGGTCTGGGAAGATTCTACATGCTGCAGAGCAACTAAACCTGTGAGCCACAACCACTGAGCCTGTGCTCTGGAGCCCTTGAGTCTCAACTCCTGAGCCTGTGGGCTATAACTACTGAAGCCTGAATGCCTAGAGCCTGTGCTCCACAACATGAGAAGCCTACACATCGCAACAAAGACCCAGTGCAGCCAGCTCAGTTCAGTCCTTTAGTCGTGTCCGACTCCCTGCGACCCCATGGACGGCAGCACACCAGGCCTCCCTGTCCATCACCAACTCCCAGAGTTTTCTCAAACTCATGTCCATTGAGTCGGTGATGCCAGCCAACCATCTCATCCTCTGTCGTCCCCTTCTCCTCCTGCCTTCAATCTTCTCCAGCATCAGGGTCTTTTCCAATGAGTCAGTTCTTCGCATCAGGTGGCCAAAGTATTAGAGTTTCAGCTTCAGCATCAGTCCTTCCAATGAATATTTGGAACCGATTTCCTTTAGGATGGACCGATTGGATCTCTGTTCAGTCCAAGGGATTCTCAAGAGTCTTCTCCAACACCACAGTTCAAAAGCATCAATTCTTCAGCACTCAGCTTTCTTTATAGTCCAACTCTCACATTCGTACATGACTACTGGAAAAACCAGTAGATGGACCTTTATTGGCAAAATAATGTCTCTGCTTTTTAATAGGCTGCCAAAAATAAAATAAAATTTAAAATATATAATTACTCTTTCCAGGATGTTAGATATTATGCATTCATGAAAAAAGAAAAGTCATGTCTGACTCTTTGCGACCCTGTGCACTGTAGCCCATCAGGCTCCTCCGTCCATGGGATTCTCCTGGCAAGAATACTGGAGTGGGTTGCCATTCCTTCTCCAGAAAAAAAAAAAAAAATATATATATATATATCAAGAAAATAAAAAAGAACTCCTGGAAATTGCAAATAGACAGCTTAAATTGAAAAGCCAGGAGAACTGTTAGAAGATAAAACTGAGGAACTCTCCCAGAACAAAGAATAAAAACCAGAGAGGTAGAACCTAAGAGAGAAAGGGAAAGAAAAGCAGAGGACCTATCTAGGAGGTTAATCTTCTGTTAAATGAAGGAGAATCAAACATTAAAGAAATGAATCAGTAAGGGTTTGAACAGAAAAAGAGAACCACCACAACTAATTCAGGATAAGGGATTTCTTGCAGGGGTTAGGCCCTCCATCATTGTGGAGTTGGTGGACAGGAATCTATGAAGACTGCTGCCTTTACAAACTAGTACTGAGCCTAAAGTCTCTATAGACTGGCAGTTGGGAAGGAAACCTGAGTGTGGATAAGAGCAAAGATAAGGTGGAACCCAAAAGGGCAAACTGGAACCCATGTCTTTCTTTCACTCCCTCCAACCTGAATGCCACTGATGACCTATAGGAGAACCTGGCACCCTTTCACCATCACAGAGCTACACATGCACTGGCCAAAGAAGCTGTAGAGGCTGAAGGAACAGGTATGGTGGGGGTTAATGGAACTGCAAGTCCAGGCGCTGCTCCAAACCAATCAGGTGAGCTGAGGGACACCTCAGTGCCTGACATCAGACACCACAGTTCACAACAAACAAATATGGCTGCTGCTTGATTTTCACCTTCCAAATCTGCTACAAAATGTCCTTTGTGGCCAGCATTAGCCTGATACCAGATAGAGAAGGGGGTCCCGGGAGATGTGATTCCAGCTTAGCTAAGATGACACAGCACGAAGTAAGCATTTATCAGAATGGACATTTTTAATTAAAAGAGTCCACAGAGTGCCCTGAATATGAAAATGCACTCACATCAACTCATGCCACTGTGAAATTTCTAAAACCTGGAGACAGAGGGAAAACAAGATTCCAGAAAGAAAAAAATAGGTTTCAGATGAAGAATCACAATGACATCAGGTCACAAAAAAGCATCTCAGAAAATCAGAAAAGACAAGCTATGTCCAAAATTCTGAAGAGAAATGATTTCCAAGCTAGAATTCTCCACCCAAATTACCACTTAGAGGTAAGGGTAGTATAAGGGCCTTTCAGACATGTGCAGTCTGAGGAAGCTGCTGAACAATGTGATCTACCAGGAGACAGGAGATTCTGGCAAAGGTGGATCCAAAGCAGCAGAGGGCAGTGACAGGAGCCCCGGAAGACAGTGTAGGGGGACCTCAACCCACAGTTGTGCCTGAGACCCAGAGAAAACCAGGCCAGGCCCGATGGTCAGAGGATCTCCAGAGATTCACTGAGGTGAAGTTGACAGAATGTCCCATGTATTTTAATATACTGAAGTTCAGTTCAGTTCAGTTCAGTCGCTCAGCCATGTTCGACTTTTTGTAACCCCATGAATATACTGATAGGGGACTCACAATTAGGGATTTTTTGGGTAGAGTTTATGATAATCGTGCAAATACTTAGGAAAAAAACAAAATCAGGGCAAACATGACCTTCAGGGGAAACAACAATTATAGAAGAAAGGAAAAATGTTCCTAGAATACACATGGCTCAGCTTTGAAAAGCATGTGACAGTCATGATAGTATGAAAGATGAATACTGATCTAATAAATATTAGATGTAACTATACTGGGAGACAGGAAGGGGCATGGGGAGTTATACATGGTGGGAGAGGATGAAGATGCTAAAGGATCAATCCTCATGTCCCAATCTAGAATTCTCAGTTGATTATTTGACCCAATTTTATACCACGTGAAAGTACTGCCAAACAGACAAATACATACAGTTTATAGTATGATACACATGATCCTGTTTCAAAGTGGGAAGCCAAAGATAATGCCTAAAACTGAAAAAGCAGGAAGTATCAATCTAACTATGTTATTTAGATATGCAGAGGTAATTACAAAAAAAAAAAAAAATAGCTAAAGGACTTCAAAGTAGTCATCTCTAGGGAGGAGAAAATAGGCTTAAGGGAGACCTGCCATTTTAAAATAAGGTTTACAGAGTTCAGTTAAGTTCAGTTCACTTGCTCAGTCATGTCCAACTCTTTGTGACCCCATGGACTACAGCATGCCAGGCCTCCCTGTCCATCACCAACTCCCGGAGGTTACTCAAACTCATGTCCATTGAGTCTGTGATGCCATGCAACCACCTCATCCTCTGTCGTCCCCTTCTCCTCCCACCTTCAATCTTTCCCACCATCAGGGTCTTTTCCAATGAGTCAGTTTTTCGCATCAGGTGGCCAAAGTATTGGGGTTTTAGCTTCAGCATCATTCCTTCCAATGAATATTCAAGACTGATTTCCTGTTGGATCTCCGTGTAGTCCAAGGGACTCTCAAGAGTCTTCTCCAACACCACAGTTCAAAAGCAGTTGCTCAGTCGTGTCGGACTCTTTGCGACTCCATGGACTGTTGCCTACCAGGCTCCTCCATCCATGGAATTTTCCAGGCAAGAATACTGGAGTGGGTTGCCATTTCCTTCTACTGGTAAAACCATAGTTTTGACTATACAGGCCTTTGTCAGCAAAGTAATGTCTCTGCTTTTTAATATGCTGTCTAGGTTTGTCATAGCTTTTCATCCAAGAAGTAAGGGTCTTTTAATTTTATGGCTGCAGTCACCATCTGCACTGATTTTGAAACTGAAAATACAGTCTGTCACTGTTTCCATTGTTTCCCCATCTGTTTGCCATGAAGTGATGGGACCAGATGCTATGATCTTTGTTTTTTGAATGTTGAGTTTTAAGCCAGCTTTTTCACTCTCCTCTTTCACTTTCATCAACAGGCTCTTTAGTTCCTCTTCACTTTCTCCCATAAGGGTGATGTCATCTGCACATCTGAGGTTATTGATATTTCTCCCAGAAATCTTGATTCCAGCCTGGGCTTCATCCAGCCCAGCATTTCTCATGATGTACTCTTGCATATAAGTTAAATATATAGGGTGACAATTTGGTATCAGTCCATTGTTCCTTGCCCGGTTCTAACTGTTGCTTCTTGACCTGCATACAGATTTCTCAGGAGGCAGGTAAGGTGGTCTGGTATTCCCATCTCTTTAGGAATTTTCCAGTTTGTTGTGATCCACACAGTCAAAGGTTTGGGTGTAGCCAATAAAGCAGAAATAGATGTTTTTCTGGAACTCTCTTGCTTTTTCTATGATCCAACGGATGTTGGCAATTTGATCTCTGGTTCCTCTGCCTTTTCTAAATACAGCTTGAACATCTGGAAATTCTCAGTTCATGTACTGTTGAAACCTAGCTTGGAGGATTTTGAGCATTACTTTGTTAGTGTGTGAGATGAGTGCAATTGTGTGGTAGTTTGAACATTTTTGGCATTGCCTTTCTTTGGGATTGGGATGAAAACTGACCTTTTCCAGTCTTGTTGCCACTGCTGCGTTTTCCAAATTTGCAGGCATACTGAGTACAGCACTGTCACAGCATCATCTTTTAGGATTTGAAATAGCTCAGCTGGAATTCCATCACCTCCACTAGTTTTGTTCATAGTTTATAGAAGTACTTGACTGTAAACTATTAATATGTACAGGTAGTACTTTGACTTTAAAAAAACTAACTAACACATAAAGGTATAACTACTGCTATGGTCTGAAGGCTTGTGTCCACCTAAATTCACACGCTGAAATCTTAATATCCAATGTGATGGTATTAGGAGGTGGGGCCTTTGGGAGGTGACTAGGTCATGAGATTTGGAGCCCTCATGAATGGGATTAGGGCCCTTTTAAGAGACCCCAGGAGTTCTCTAGGCCCTTCTGCTATATGAGGACACAGTGAGAGGTCTTTAATCCTGAAGAGGGTCTCCATTAGAACTTGACCATGCTGGCATGCTGATCTCAGACTTCCAGCCTCCACAACTTTGAGAAATAAATTTCTGTTGTTTATAAGCCACCCAGTCTGTGGGATTTTGTTATAGCACCCTGAACAGACTAAGATAACCATCAGCTCTTAAGCAACAAAAGAGGGAAAGGAAGGATAAAGGGGCATAAGAAAAGGAAACAGGAAGGAAGAGATAAAGAAAAGGAAAGTTGAAATAATTAACTTGCCTAGGCCAAGTTCATAATGCTAGTAAATGACAGAGCTGAGTTTTGATCCCAGTTTCATCTGACTCCACACAACTTTCTATAAATCACAACACAACCAGACATTGACCCCCTCAAAGTTTTCATTTGGTCTGGAGTGGACCCGAATGTCTGGTGGGTGACACTGCACCTTGCAGAGAGAGGGGCCCAGGGCACAGTTAGTGAGAGGCTGTTAGGGGACAGAGGGAGAGGTGGTAGGGTAAGTGAACAGAGAAACATGAGGTGTCTGTTGAACTGAGCAAGGCACTGGGGGAACTGGGAGGGACAGCTCCAGTGCGGGTTTGTGAGAGGATTTGGAGCACAGGCAAACAGGAGCCCCTGGGAGACAGACGTTCAGGCTCCCAGTGGAGATACTGTTGGGAGGGGAGGAAGGAAGGGCGGCTGAGGAGGGAAAAGGATGCTCCCTGGACAGGAATGGGAACACAGCCCAGGACAAAGCCTGTTCAGCAGGGCAGCTGCAGGTTTACATTCCTGAACGAAAACTCTTTCCAGACAAAGCAAATAGCAGGAGCTCAGGGACACATGAATGCAAGAACAAAAGGGAGGGGTTCTTCAGTGGTTCAGATTCACCTTCCTGAACTCTAAGTAGTGGGAAAGTGTATGCCTTTGAGGCTTTCATTAGACAAAGAAGGCTTGAATACCAGATTTTGCACCAAGACCTAGATGGGATGGTGTGCTGGACACGTTCAATACCAGATCTCAAGAGCAGAAAGTTAAATTTTTAAGAAATTTATAAGACAGTTATTTTTTGAAGAACAGGGTGTAATTAATTTATTAAAATTGGCCACACCATGATCCCAGTTGCCCTAACAGGAACTGAATTGTACCCTTGGCAGTGAAAGTGTGGAGTCCTAACCCACTGGACTGTGGGGGGAGTTCCCAGTCAATTGTTATTGTGTTGGTAGCTTGAAATTTGCTATGATGGGAGTATTAGCACCCTGGAAATCAGTGCAAGCTATGAATTAGGGCTTTGCTTTAATTTCACAAAGCCAGCTACTGAACACTTATCAGCACTCCTCTGCCAACATGTGTTAAAAGAGGGGAATATAGACATCAACTGAGGGAAGGGAAGGCACAGTGACAGTGTCAATGATAAGAGCTAATATTTACAGTAAGTACCGTATGCCATATGCTATTATTAGATGCTTTTGTATGTTGTCTCACGAAATCTTATAAAAGTCTGATGAGGTAGATTTTTATTTTTACCCATTGTTATACATGTTTGGGGTTCAGGTCCAAAGAGATTAGGTAGTTTGCTCAAAGATACCAGCCAGTAAAAAGTAGAATCAAGCCTCCTATTTTAAGTCCAAGATCTCATTGCTACCCCAGGGTAGGAATATTGCAAAGAGGCTAAGTATCAGGATGCCGGAACCCACCGCTTCTGACATTCACTCACTGCGTGACCTGGAGTGAGATTATTTTGTCATTCTTTGCCTTGGCTGCTTCATCTGTAAACCAGAGTGAATAATAAGGTCTTCCACACAAAACAGCACTTCACACAGAAGCTGGTACTAACAACAGAGTTAGTTATTATTACCTTAATTGTTGACAAAATTTGATGGTTTCTCTCATACTCCACATTTCATGAAACTATTTGACTCAAAAAAAAAAAAAAAGTACCTGGTCTCTGGAGAATACAGAAGCAAGGTTTGTTGATTGCCTACAGGGAGAAGTGGGGACAGATGTGGGAAGGAGGCTGAATCAGCCAAGGTACCCAGGAAACAGAAACCACATGAGTTATTTGATCAGAGAAAATTTAATATAAAGAATTGTTAATGTGATATAAAACTATTTACCAGGTGACTGAAAGGTAAACACCCCAAGGTCTCATGGCGGTAACAACCATAGGAAGGGTAACCCCTCCTTCCAGTGAATATGGGGGGGATGCCAAGGGAGGAGTTTGTGAATATGGCGGGGGTGGGGAGGGCAATGAATAGGGCTTCCCTGATAGCTCAGCTGGTAAAGAATCTGTCTGCAATACAGGTGACCCCGGTTTGATTCCTGAGTGGGAAGATCCCTTGGAAAAGGGAAAGGCTACCCACTCCAGTATTCTGGCCTCGAGAATTCCATGGACTGTACAGTCCATGAGGTCACAAAGAGTCAGACACGACTGAGTGACTTTCACTTTCAAGGGAAAAGCTGGAATTAAGTGCATGATTCAAGCTTGTAAGTTGGGGAGAGGACCCATCACGTGTCAGGACACAGACCTCTGAGGAGGAAGCAGCAATGGCTAGTGCTGTGTCTTCCAGGGAGGTACAAGGAGGCTGATATTAGAAAAGTCACAAGATTGGAATCAGCTATTTCTTCAGGAAGGCAGGATGAAAAAGCAATTATGATGGGGTGGGGCGATTGTTCACAGCGCAGGAAGCAGAAAAGAAGCCCACAGGAGGGGCAAGTTTCTTCTGCCTCCTCTGGCTTTAGAATCTCCCTGACACTGTTATTGGGAAGGTCTTGCATAAGGCAGCTTACAAAGCAGAAACGTACTATGCAGAGCCCCAGCATCCAAAAGCTGAGTATAAAAGAATGGGTCTGGAGCTGAGAGACAACAATGTAGAGCTGGTACAGAGGCTCTAAAGTGGATAGTTGGGTGACCTCTGGAATTTCGGTCCCTAGAATATATAAATTTTAAATTTAAAAGAAAATTTAACATCTGTCACTGAGCGTGGCTGTGATATATGCTTGGCACAAAATTAGTGCTTAATACATTTATTGAGTGAATGGGTAAATGCTGCTGCTAAGTCGCTTCAGTCGTGTCCGACTCTGTGCGACCCCACAGACGGCAGCCCACCAGGCTCCCCCGTCCCTGGGATTCTCCAGGCAAGAACACTGGAGTGGGTTGCCATTTCCTTCTCCAATGCATAAAAGTGAAAAGTGAAAGTGAAGTCACTCAGTCGTGTCCAACTCTTCACGACTCCATGGACTGCAGCTGACCAGGCTCCTCCGTCCATGGGATTTTCCAGGCAAGAGTACAGAGTGGGATGCCAAATGGGTAAATGGGAAGAAGCAATTCCTAACTGCATGCAGTTACAATCGTTTTGTCCAAAACTACTCCATGCATTGTCCTGGAGGTCAAGGAGACAGTGGGAAGCACATAGTCCCTGCGTCCATGGTGAGGGTACGGAATAAATCTAACAATTAGACAAATGAGTTAAACACACAACATGAAGGGAACAAATGTGGTAAGAGCATGGTTAATGCAGGGGTGTGGATGGTGGGCATCTTAGATAGGATACCAAGGTCCTCTCTGCGATCATAACATTTAACTGAGGCCTGTGCATGCATGCACGTGTACTAAGTTACTTCAGTTGTGTCCAACTCTTTATGACCCTATGGACTATAGCCCGTCATGCTCCTCTGCCCATGGGCTTCTCCAGGCAGGAATACTGAAGTGGGTTGCCACACCCTCCTTCGGGGGTTCTTTCTGACCCAGGGATGGAACCCACATCTCTTACATCTCCTGCATCGGCTGGTGGGTTTCTTTACCACTAGCACCACCTGGGAAGCCCAAATTGAGGCCTAATGGATGGCAAAGGAACAGCCTCCCAAGATCTGGGGGCAGAACGTCATAGGCAGAGGGGAAAGCGGTTGCAAAGACCAGGACACAGGACAGAGCTTGCTGCACTTCAGACAGTTACTGATGACCTGGTGACAGTGTGCTGAGTGAGAGGGATGCTAGGGGCTGGGTCAGTTGGGCTTTGTAGGCTACTGGGGGAGGGGGGCAGTATATTTTAATCTAAATGTGGTTAAAAATAAACATTGTAGGGGCTTCCCTGGTTGGTGGTCCAGTGGTTAAGAATCCTCTTGCCAAAGGAGGAGACACAGGTTCAATCTCTGGTCTGGGAAGATCCCACATCCTGCAGACAACTAAAGCCCGTGCACTGTATCTACCGAGCCTGTGCTCTAGAGCCCAGGACTGCAACTGGGCTGCATGTGCCCATGCAGCTGAAGCCCATGGGCCCTAGCGCCTGTGCTCCGCAACAAGAGAGGCCACCACAATGAGAAGCCTGAGCACTGTAACCAAGAGCAGTCCCCGCTCACCGCAACTAAAGAAAAGCCCAAGCAGCAACAAAGACCCAGTGCACCCAAAAATAAATAAATAAAAACTTTAAACGAAAGAAAGAAATCTAGCTATTAAAAAAGATTGTAGTATTTTCAATACAAGTGGTCATCAAATTTTAATTTCTCAAAGGTCACTCTGGCTCCTGGTACTGAAGGATCCCAGTGGATCAAGGCTGAAAAGAAGGACTATATTCGTTTCCCAAGGTGGACACAACAAATTAACACAAACCACATGGCTTCAAACAACAGAAATGTATTTGCACAGCTCTGGGGGGCAGATGTTCAAAACTAAGGCATCAGGAGGGCGGTACCCCCTCTTAGGCTTCAGGACAGTCTTGTCTCTTTCATCTTCTGTGGCCCCTTGGCTGTGACACACAGCTTCAGTCTCTGCTTCTGCCTCCCATGGTCTCCTCTCTGTCTCTTCTGACCAGTGAGTTTACATTTCTCCTTTTCTTGTAAGAGCACCTGTTATTGGATTTAGGGCCCATCCTGTTAATCCAGAATGATCTCATCTTGAGATTCTTCAGTTCAGTTCAGTTCAGTTCAGTCGCTCAGTCATGTCCAACTCTTTGCAACCCCATGAATCACAGCACGCCAGGCCTCCCTGTCCATCACCAACTCCCGGAGTTCACTCAGACTCACGTCCATCGAGTCAGTGATGCCATCTAGCCACCTCATCCTCTGTCGTCCCCTTCTCCTCCTGCCCCCAATCCCTCCCAGCATCAGAGCCTTTTCCAATGAGTCAATTCTTCGCATGAGGTGGCCAAAGTACTGGAGTTTCAGCTTCAGCATCATTCCTTCCAAAGAAATCCAGGGCTGATCTCCTTCAGAATGGACTGGTTGGATCTCCTTGCAGTCCAAGGGACTCTCAAGAGTCTTCTCCCAACACCACAGTTCAAAGGCATCAATTCTTTGGCGCTCAGCCTTCTTCACAGTCCAACTCTCACATCCATACATGACCACAGGAAAAACCATAGCCGTGACTAGATGGACCTTTGTTGGCAAAGTAATGTCTCTGCTTTTCATTATGCTATCTAGGTTGGTCATAACTTTCCTTCCAAGGTGTAAGCGTCTTTTAATTTCATGGCTGCAATCACCATCTGCAGTGATTTTGGAGCTCAAGAAAAGAAAGTCTGACACTTTCCACTGTTTCCCCATCTATTTCCCATGAAGTGATGGGACCGGATGCCATGATCTTCGTTTTCTGAATGTTGAGCTTTAAGCCAACTTTTTCACTCTCCACTTTCACTTTCATCAAGAGGCTTTTTAGTTCCTCTTCAATTTCTGCCATAAGGGTGGTGTCATCTGCATATCTGAGGTTATTGACATTCTTAACTTGCCTTAAACCTGCAGAGATCTATTTTTCTTTTCTTTTTTAAAATATCATTAATATTATGATGACCAGAATGTTGGAGTGAGTAGCCGTTCCCTTCTCGAGGGGATCTTCCCAGCCCAGGGATCGAACCCAGGTCTCCCACATTGCAGGCAGATTCTTAACCAGCTGGGCTACAAAAGAAACCCAAGAATACTGGAGTGGGTAGCTAATCCCTTCTCCAGGGGATCTTAATGACCCAGGAATCAAACCAGGGTCTCCTGCATTGCAGGGGGATTCTTAACCAGCTGAGATACCAGGGAAGCCCTATTATTAGTATTACGATGACCATAAATTTTTTTTTTTTTTTTTGCACTGGGTCTTCGTTGCTGCACTCAGGCTTTCTCTAGTTGCAGAGAGCAGGAGTTACTCTTCATTGCAGTGCACAGCCTTCTCTTGTTCCAAAGCACCGGTTTCAGGTGCTCGGGTTCAGTAATTGCATCATGCAGGCTCTAGTGCATGTCAGCTTCAGCAGTTGCAGCACTTGGGCTCAGCAGTTGCGGCTCATGGGCTTTAAAGCTTGGGGTCAGTAGTAGTGGCACATGGGCTTAGTTGCTCCACAGCATGCGGAAAGTGAACCCACACTCCCTGCAGATTCTCATCTGCTGCACCACCAGGGAAGTCCAAGATCTGTTTTTCAAATTAGGCAACAATCACAGGTTAGGGGTTATATCTTTTGGGGGCTACCGTTCAACCGACCAGAGAGATCCGTGAGGAGATTCGGTGGGAATGCAGGTGAGAGACGATGATGGATTAGAGAGGTAAACTGGTGATGGGGAAAGGTGGGTAGGTTGGATGGAGGGTGTGTTAGTCAGGGTTCTCCAGAGAAACAGAACCAAACGGATATATATATATATATATATATATATGGATATATATATACACACACACAGAAAGGAATATATATACATACTGTAAGGAACTTGTTCATGTGATTATGGAGACTGGGAAGTCCCCAGATCTGCTGTCACCTTGCTGGAGAACCAGGAGAGCCAAGATATAGTTCCAGTCTAACTCTGAAGGCCCAAGAATCAGGAGAACTGATGCTGTAAACTCCATTTCCAAAGCTAGCAGGCTGGAGACGCCAGAAGAGCCCCTGTTTTCTTCTCAGAAAGAAAGTAGTGGCCCTGCTCCTGCAGCCGGGCAGAGGGCGTCCCTTCCCACCCAGTCTTTTCTGTTCTAGTCAAGTCCGCAATTTATTGGATGAGGCTCACTCACATTAGGGAAGGTAATCTGCTTTACTCAGTTTATTGATTCAAATGCTCATCTCGGCCAGAAACACCCTCACAGACACACCCTGGATAACAGGTGGCCAGTATCTGGGCATTCTGTGGCCCAGTCGAGTGGACACATAAAGCCGAGCAACACAGGTGGAGGGAGAGTAAGGGAGGAAGGGAAGGAGGGGTCTCATGTTCCAGGAAGAGATATTATACTGCATAGCCTAGTTCAGGACCAGATGGCAAAGGTGAAGAGGGTAGAACTGGGAGAGGCCAGAGGTTGGTGGATGCTACCCTATGGAGGGGAAAACTGAGTCACTGTCTCAGCACTGAGACTCTCTTGCAGCCTCTGTCTTCCGCTATCTCTAGAAAAGTTATTTCCCTGCTGGCTCCTGGGGCAAACAGCTCCCGTCAGGAAGGAATTCTCTGGCGGTAAAGGTGTCATCACCAAGCAGATGCATTGGTGCAGAGCTGGAGTTACACTGGGCACCATCTTTGGACAGCAAGATGGAATCTTTGAAAACCTTCCCTCCGCATCTCCAGCACACGCAGTACCGCTCAGGTTTATAGAATTAATACTAAGCTATCGTGCTGCACCAATCCTGCAGTGTTCTGATTCCAATCTGAGTGGATGATCCCCTCACCCACTTGCAGTTTCTGTGGGTCAAGAATCCAGAAGCAGCTGAAACTGCGTGGTTCTGACTCAGAGTCTCTCATGAGGTTATAGTCAAGATGTTGCCTGGGGCCGCGACAGTCCTCTGACAGCCTGACAGGATGCAGGCTATTCTGCCAAGATGATACCCTCACACGGCTGTTATCAAAAGTTCCCAGTTTCTTGGCAGCTGTTCGAAGGAGACCTAAGTTCCTCACCATGTGAGCCTCTTTCTAGGGCGGTTTGAGTGTCCTCACAACATGGCAGCTGGCTCCCCCTAGAAAAACTGATTCCAGAAAGAGCAAGGAGGAAGCTCAGTGCCTTTAGTGATCTGCATTAGATGTCACCCACCCCATCATTTTGGCCACATTCTGTCACAAGTAAATCACTAAGTACAACCAAACTCAACGGGTATGGAATTCAGCTCTAAATCTTTTTTTTCAAATTTTTGTTTATTTATTTTAATTATTTTTGGCTGTGCTGGGTCTTTGTTGTTGCACTCAGATTGAGTTGCTCTGCGGCATGTGGGATCTTCCCAGACCATGGATCAAATCTGTGTCCCATGCAGATTGCAAGGCAGATTCTTAACCCCTGGACCATGAGGGAAGGCCTCAGCTCTACTTCTTAAAGAGAGTAACATGATATAACTTGTGGACATATTGCAAATGTCCAGGTATCTCAGGAGCTTGCCTCTGACACCAAGCAGGCTCTGAGAAATGGTTATTGTACAGTGAGGGATGTATCTTTTATAACTCACTTAATGTGGAAAACTATTGAGCCACTGATTGGGATAATATCTCTCCTCTTTCCTCTGAGCTGGGTGGCAAGAACATCAATAGCAACAGTATCAATAAAACATCAACAGGAAAAATGGCACCTTATATTTGCTGAGCAAACGTGAGAATGTTGGCATCTCAAGAGCAGGAGCATCGCCTGTTTAGTTCTCCACTATATTTCCAGCACCTAGAAGCAGGTGCTCAATATTTAGAATTGAATGAAGGTATTTCTTATTCTAATGTCACAAGAAATTTATGTGGTAGACACTGTTATTGTTCCCATTCTACAGATGGGAAAATGGAGATACAGGGAGATTGAGTGATTTGCCAAAGCAACGTGGAGTGATAGAGTGATAGAATACCACTATTGGTAGAGTGGTGGAACCCAGACAATCTGACTCCAAACATCACCGCTACCCTCACTGGCCATAGAGAAATTAAATGATAACTTGTAATTACTGAACGAGTACTGGTAACAATGCGTTGGCTTGCACTAATGGAAGGAAGATGAGGCCTGAATTAAAACAAAACACTGGATAATCCAAAAACCATTTTCATTTGGCTCAGCAATACAGCCAGAGACACACTCCCAGAGGAGCAGCTATATTCAAACCATCTGGAGTTTACCCTAATCTGGATCCAGGGCTGACATTCTCTGCAAAGGATCCTCAAAGGGTCCAGATTTTGCCCTCCCAGCTGCCTGGAGCTAGGGCATCCCTCAGATCCCCCCAAAAAACAATGTCCACCCACATCTCTGGAAGATATGTTCCTATATGTTAGTCTCTTCTTCCTGAAGTCTCACTTATAACACTTGTTTTGCAAATAGTGTATTTCTTCCTGTTGTACCTCAAGGATGAAAGCATATATCTCAATTTGAAAAAACTACCTATGATGCTCCCTGGGAAACTCCACGCAAGGATCTCAACACAGGCTTGAAGGGCAGGCTGAGAGCTGCTCAGGTCTCAGGATGAGATCCCAGCTCATATTCTGACTTATTAACTATATCCAACTCTGCTGGTTTCTCAGAGGCCTTCCTGCCAACTGTAGCAACCACAGGCGGATACCACTGCAAACACAGCCCACATGTGGAAGCATGAGCTAGCGAAGAGAGATGCTTGTAAGGCCAGCTTCAGTTTGAGGTAGAGTACAGATTTCAAGTGGAAACCTGGACCTGTATGGTTTCAGCTCAGCTCTGGTCCCGACTCAATAAACCACAAGCAAGCCACTCACTCTTTCTGGATTCAGTTTCCTTCTCAAGACCTCAGAGATACATGCAGGGCTTTCCTTCTCTGAGGTATGGGGTGAATATACTAAAGGGAGCTCAGTCCAATGTGGGTTCAGGTAAAGCTGAACTCTGAGAAAACTGGCCCTGAGAATCTCGTGGGTTGAGTATGATTTGAAGACGTTAGTTTAAAAGAACTATTTTTTTTCCCTAAATTTAAATTAGTTGCTAACAGTAACGAAAGGAAGAGAGGAAAGGGAGAGGGAAAAGAGGGAGGGAGAGGTGAAGAAAGAAAGAAGGCTTTATATTTTTAAAAGTTCAGATATCCAGGAACTGGAAACTCTAACAACATCAGAGGGGTTGCAATCCCACAGGAAACAATGAACCAGAGCTGAGTAACAGCTGGCACTGATTTTAGACAAGGTGGTATCTTCTCTGACCCATTTGCCACAGTCTCCACCACTCTCTATTGTTTAACCCTGTTCCATGTTAATCATTATGAAAACATTTAAGTATTTTGTTTGCTTTTTCAGTATATTACAGCACTCATGTTGAAATGACAAGATTTCCTTTGTGTAAAATTTGGCCTTGTTCATAACAAAAGCTGAGTTTAGGGTGTGCCCTTGCTTTGCAGATAACTTGGGCTTGGTCTGCTAGCTGGGTAATCCCGACTTCTATAAACTTTTGGGTTTGGGCTCCTATCGTGGCTCATGTGGTAGCTGACCAGCCTAGAGAAGTGTCAGAACACTGCGAGAAAAGAGGGTACAGAGAAAATGTGGGGTTCCTATTCCACCTATCCTTAATCCATAATCAAATGAGACATGGCCTCAAGGGGATAGGGAGAGGGGTGGGTAGGAGTCCAGTCTTCCTTAAGAATTAGATCCTTCCATCCCAGCTCTATGCAACACTAAAGTTTCCACCTGGTGCAGACAAACCTTAGCTGGCAAGCTGGTCACCCGTTCGAAAATAAAGTTTTACTGGAGTCCAGCTATGCCCATTTGTTTGCATGTTATCTATGACTGCTGTCACCCTCTGAAGGCAGCAGTGACTCAACAGAGACCATGTAGCAAGCCTGAAATACTTGCTATCAGCCCTTTATAGAAAAAGTTGCCAATTCCTGTTCTAGCAACTTGAAGCTGCAAGGAACAGAGATCCATTCAGGTTAGCTCAAGCAAAGGATGTTTGTGGTCAAGACATATCAGGGAATGTGCTAGATGCCAGGGAAAGAAACCACAGAGAAATCAGGCCTCGGGGGAACAAAGACTATAGCTGCAGATATTTCTCGTGGGATTACTGCTTCTCTGTTTCTCCCCTGGTCTCTCTCCACTGCTACTTTCCTCAACTTCCCTCGCCTGCCCCCAGCTTGCACAAGGCCCCTCAGGGCTACCCATGCCCCTTCCATATCACACAATCCCAAACAGCCTTTCAGCATTGACCTCCATTGCAAATGGCCGCTGCTTCTGAGGTTCCCAATTCTGAACTCCCAGGGGAAGAATGTGATTGGCCCAGACCACCTTTTCAAGTCTACGATTCTTGGCGATTCCTAGCCAGCCTGTGACTGTCCCCTCCCCTCAGTCAGGAGGCCACCCTTGGATCCATATCAGTGACTAGGGGCTTAGTCACATGAAGCAAAAAAATGCTGTCCCCTCAGCAGGGACACCAGGCACAGA
This sequence comes from Bos taurus, assembly GCF_002263795.3. Taxonomy (NCBI): domain Eukaryota; kingdom Metazoa; phylum Chordata; class Mammalia; order Artiodactyla; family Bovidae; genus Bos; species Bos taurus. The sequence continues at coordinate 53,288,139 of NC_037334.1, read as the reverse complement.
GCCCTTCTTTAGAAGAGAAGGCCACAGGGCAGGAGCCCAGACTTAGCGAACTCAACTTGTGACGGACCTGTTTTTTTCTTAAAGCCAAAGAGAATTCATCCAGCTCTCTTATTCACATTTATCAAAAAAGCCAACCTCTGAATGATCAACATGTGCCCTGGGAGAAAGGAACAGATCCCCCTTAGAGTTTGCAGATGGCTATTTTGTGAGCAGAGGACCAACCCCAACTGAAGGAGAGACGAGCAGATCAAGTGTGGCAACTGGTAGAACTTCAGAAACTACTGTCTTGTCCTACCTGGACCAGCAAGAGAAGCAGCAGAAAGAAATCTAGCCTGGCAGACCTTGTCCTGGCTTTGCCACAAACAAACTGAGTGCAGATGCTCATGGTACTTCGTCTTGACCCCAAACCAGGCCTGTTTCCCACCTATCAACTGATGGGCCTGAATCAGACCAGTGGTTCTCAAACTGCCCCCAGTCTAGCCAAGATCAGGCTGTGCCCCTGCTACCACCACTTTTCTGCCTCTTGCCACCACAAGACTATTCTCCCAAAGAGTCCTGGACTCCAGAAATACCCAGCTGCTTCCCAGCCTGCTGGAAAATGTTGACTTTCTGTTTCTCCCTTGGCCAAAGTCTGTGGGTAGCGTGGCTCCCCGACACGTAGGCCACACAATCAGCTCTCACAACCCACTTCCTCAAGGTGATCCCATGCTGTTCTGCTGTCCATGATAAACAGCTCCAGACTGGGCAGCCCAAACCCAGGGGAAACCAGCCTGCTGTGGATCTGGAAAGTTCCCCACAGGCAGATAGATGGCAGCTGCTTCTCTGGCCCAGGCTGAGGCCAAGCCACAAGCTGGGAGGACAGGCCTCCGACCTGTGATGCAAATTGCTCCCGTAGAGCCTGGCCAGGTCAGAAGGGGGCCCCCCACCCCGAGGAGCTGGAGCTCTGAGTGACAGCTGAGTGGGGAGATGGCCTTCATCACCCTAAGTCAGTAAGAGGTTTCTTAAACAGGTGGCTCGAATTTCCTTGAAAACCCAGAATAATCCCCCATTTGAAGTGTGCGCGAATCTTGTTGTCACCACCTAGTATTAATGGGCAAGCACCGCAGAAGGAAAACGGGGTTTTCGGCTGCATTTTTGCACACTGACTTGCCTGACAAGCTCAATAAAAGCTTAAACAAATATTAAAAAAACACACAGAAAGTCAGGCTGGTTTAAATTAACTTCCCAAGCACTTCACCTACTGTAGGAAGAAATTATAATAAAATGTCAGAGCAAAAATAAACCGCGAATGGAAATAAAAATAAAACATAAAATGCCCTCTTACAACTCTGCTCAGTACGATTTAGTTCCTAACAACATATCATTGTACATGAAGTTTTCATAGTCCTAAAGTGTATTTGGGCATTAGGAATGTTGACTCTGAAAAATTCATCTTTTACACGCTGGGAAACCATCCCTTTCCCAGAAGTCTTATGGATAGAAACCATTAAAAAAAAAAAAGTTCTCTGTTAACCCTGAAGTCATAATTCTCCCAAATAGACTATATCACTGGACAAATGACCCCAAATTCCATTTCCCCTAGGCATTCGCATGCTCAGTCTGCAACCGGGGCTCCACAAACGCCCTTTTCGTCAGTGCTGGGGAATGAAGGAGTTGGAGGTGCAATTATGGCAGGTTCCACTCTGGGTTTCCTGAAGGCTCACCCAGTGCAGAGGTTTTTTTCATTTTGTTTTTTATTTATTTATTGTTGGCGGTGCTGGGTCTTTGCTGCTGCACGGGTTTTCTCTAGTTGTGGCGAGCAGAGACTACTCTCTAGCTGGTGTGCGGGCTTCTCATTGCAGTGGCTTCTCTTGTTGTAGAGCATGGGCTCTATGGGCAGACTTCCATAGTTGCGGCACTTGGGCTCAGCAGTTGCGACTCCCGGGCTCTAGAACACAGGCTTACTATTGTGTCTCATGGGCTTAGTTGCTCTGCAGCATGTGCGATCTTCCGGGATTGGGCATTGAACTTGCGTCTCCTACACTGGCAGGCAGATTCTTTATCACTGAGCCATCAGGGAAGCCCCCAGCATGGAGTTTTAAACAGGTGAGACATTTTGTAAGCCTTGGATACCCGGGCTGTGACCTGTTCCACCCTCCAACCTCAGTGCTTACAACTGGGCCAGATACACTAAAAGATTTAACAGCAGAGGTGCTTGGTGCTGTTTCCAAGGTGGAATAAAGAGAAAGAAAGAAGGCTGGAAAAGGAGAAAGGAAGGAAAGAGGTAAGGGAGGAGGGAAGAGGGAAAGGAAGGGAGAGAAGTAGAGAGGGAGGGGAGGAAAGGAGTGAGTTGGGGAGAGAAGAAAGGCAGGCAAGGGAGCACTTCCCGCTTAGTTCCTCTTGTAAAAGTTCTCCCACCAGGCTGGGGACTCCTTCTCAGGTTTGTTCAGCCTAGCTGACAGACCTTCACTTTCCAACCAAAGAGAATGTGAGGGTTGAGAATAACCTTATGTGCCTACATACCCCTCCTCCCTCCGCCAGGTTTCTGTCACACCTCAAAGATGATTTTCTGGCAAAGGGTTTTCCTGGCAGGGCCTGGATAGAACAGCCTGGTACTGCCCTCGGTGTCTGGCTCCCACAAGCCTTTCTGGGGGTTGGAGGGGAATGCAAACCTCCCCTTCCTCTGGGGTCTGTGGAGAACTCCCACAAAGCACTCCTCCACCAGACAGGGGAACCAGAGGAAGCCTAGGACGGCAATGGACAGGACGCAGGAATCCACAGGACACACTTAGGTATATATACGTGTATGTCCGTAAGTGGTGTCTCCATATGTAGACACATGTACAGATGCATGGACAGCTCTCCTGCTGAGTCAGTGACGACCTTCCCAAAAGGCTGGGAGTCAACCCACCACCTGGCAGAGTGTAGCTAGCCATGCCAGGGATGTCAGGCCTGGCTGTCCCTCCAGAGAGGAGTGGTGGCCGTGCAGGGCCACACACGTACGAAGCATGATCAGGTCCAGTCCAGAGGGCGAACACAGACTGAAGAATGCAACTATTTCTCTAATCTGCTTGTGCTGATTGTGCCAGAAACAAATACCAGCAGGCCTGGAAAAAATGTTGCTGTTCATTTGCCTCGGCTCTGAGCCATCCACCCCAAAGTGGAGGAAAAAGCAGAGGAACAGATTCTGGGGCTGTTTTGTCTGGCTCGCTGGACCCTCTGCCCTCTTCACCTCTAGGAGGGAAGGATGGGGGACTATTTAGAGCCCCCCATATGGAGAACCTCAAACAGTCCCTTCAGTTTCCCACAAACAAGCTTCAGAAGCGGAAGCTGGCCCTGGCTCCCTAGGGCAGAAACTGAGAGCTCAGCTCTGAAACACTTCCTTTGCTTGGTAACAATGCGCGGAGGAATTTCCACAAATCCCCTTAGCTGTCATGGCTTCCGCTCCTCAACTTGGGAAAAGACAGCCTGGGACATTCCAGGCCCCCACCCCCACCCTGTTTATCTGTTTGGCTCCTAGATGGGGCTTGGAGAGCAAGATACATTTCTCTTCCCTATTTTCCCTCCTGGAGATGAGAATCATCCAGGTCTGACCAGGCTATGGGAAGAGGCCTGGCAAGCTCAGCAGTATCACCAAGAGGCTGGTCTCTCACTTCAGAGAAGGTGGGAGTTTAAAGGCAGGGACTGGGAGGACCCACATGGTAGAACCAACCAGTCTGTGTGTGTCTGGGCTCTACCACTTCCTAGCTGTATTATACTGGGTGCTTACCTGAGCTCCTATCTCACTAGGTGGTCGTGGGAGGGGGGGATGTCCCATGATGTAGCTTTCTAAAGCACTCAGCACAGCTAGCACATGGCAGTTCAGTTCAGTTCAGTTGCTCAGTCGTGTCCGACTCTTTGTGACCCCATGAATCACAGCACACCAGGCCTCCCTGTCCATCACCAACTCCCGGAGTTCACCCAGACTCATGTCCATCGAGTCAGTGACGCCATCCAGCCATCTCATCCTCTGTCGTCCCCTTCTCCTCCTGCCCACAATCCCTCCCAGCATCAGAGTTTTTTCCGATAAGTCAATTCTTCGCATGAGGTGGCCAAAGTACTGGAGTTTCAGCTTCAGCATCATTCCTTCCAAAGAAATCCCAGGGCTGATCTCCTTCAGAATGGACTGGTTGGATCTCCTTGCAGTCCAAGGGACTCTCAAGAGTCTTCTCCAACACCACAGTTCAAAAGCATCAGTTCTTTGGCGCTCAGCCTTCTTCACAGTCCAATTCTCACATGCATACATAGCACATGGCAAGAACTTGATAAATGTGATCTGTAGCAGCCAACCCAAAGGTCTGCTACCTTAAGACTTCCCTGCCTTGCAACAGCAGAAATTCTATGTCCCCCAGTTCCTGTGTGTGATCCCCCACCCCATGTGCATGGACTGCAGTCACCATGTGGGGTCTGCGCTGCTCTTCCCTTTCGTCTCACAAAGCCCCTTGGGGAAAATGCCCCAAATCCACATGGACGCCCATGTCTGCAGGGCTTCTCGTAGGTGCTTCTGTGCCTTCCCACCCATCTCAGGGACCAGGTGGAGTGCTGGGTTCTGAGCAGAGGCCAGGAGGTCCCTGCTAAGCTCTGGACCTTACTGGACCACCAGGTCACCAGAGCACTGTGCTCACACCCAGAACTGCACAGTTTCTGGTCTAACCTCAGGTCTTAATTTCTAAAGTATCCTGGGAGGAATTATCTACCTTAGTGGAGCCTCAGTTTCTTCATCTGGAAAATGGTAATATGGACTGAACTGTGCTCCCCCAAATTCATATCTCAAAGTCTAAAACCCCCAAGGTATTTGGAGATAGGGCCTATCAGGAGGTAATAAAGGTTAAATGAGTACACAAGGGTAGGGCCCTACTCTGACAGAATTAGTGTCCTTATTAGAAGACAAAGGGATGTCAGAGCTTGCTCTCTCTCTCTGCATGTACAGAGAAGAGACCATATGAGCATATAGTATCTAGGAATAAATCTAGAAAAGATACATAAATCTTTTGCAGAAAATGATCAAACTTTAAACATTATTTTAAAAGACCTACAGAGATGGAGAGAAATACAATGTTTTTAGATAAGAAAACTTTGAATCATAGTCCTATTAATTCTAGCCAAACTCATCTTTAGCTTTAATGTAATGCCTACAAAAAAAGTCCCACAGGTATTTTCCAAGGACTTGAAAGCTGTTTCAAAAATGTATATGGTAGAACAACTATTTAAGCTGTCCAAGAAAGTTAAGACTTCTGAACGAGTTCGGCAGGGGCACTCAACCAAATACCATAACTTACTGTTAAAGCTGAATTAATAAAGACAGTGTTTATTGGAACAAGGACAGAAGATGGACCAATAGAACGTAATAGAGAACCTCGAACCATATTCATGTATATGTGGAAGTCTGACTTATGACCAAGTGGACATTTCAGATAGTGATTAAAGCCTGAACTATTAAAGAAATGGTGTTGAGACAATCGGTAAATTAAACAGAAATAGGTGAAAATGCATACGTGTCTCACATCTTACATCGAAAAACTAAAAGGCCCATTTGTTAAATATGAAATATACAAGTATAAAATCTTTATAAGGTCACTAAAAATATTTTTATATCCTCAAGGATATAATCAAGAAGAAAAAGCCTAAACGATAAAGGAAACAACTGACAAATTCAATGACATTTTTAAAAGAAAGTACAAAAAGACTACTTTGTGAAAAAAGATTGGGGCATATTTCACTAACAAAGGATTAATACAGAGACTATATAAAGTACTTTTATAAAAAATAAAATGGTAAAATAAATTACAAACATAAGCAAAAGTCTTAAGAAAGCATTTCACAGAAGAAGAAACACAAATGGCTCATCATATGAAAAGATGCTCAATCTCATTAGTCCTCAGAGAAATGCACACTGAAACTGTGATGAGCTACCCTTTCACATCTAGGCTTCCGTACCTATTCCTTCTCACCTTCCAGATGCATCATAACTAGAAAATCAGCCAAGGGGCTTCTCTGGTGGTTTAGTGGCTAAGACTCTGCACTCTCAATAAGGAGACCCAGGTTTGATCCTGAGTCAGGGAACCAGATTCCACATGCCATCACCAAGAGTTTGCATGCCACAGCTGAAAATCCACACGCCGCAATGAAGATCTAAGACACAGCACGTTGCAAAGACTCAGTACAGCCAAACAAATAAATATTTTCTCTTAAAAAAAAAAAAAAAAAAAACAGAAAGAAAGTCTGCCAACCCAGGACTTGGAGATGTGAAGCAACAGGAAGTGCTACTGGTGGTACCATAAATTGGTACAACCACTTTGAAAAAAGCTTGCCCTTACCTAATAAAGACAAGTATGCTCACTTTCTATCATGCAGCAATTCCACCCCTGTGTTACGCACCCCAGATAAACTCCTACCCAAGAGTTCCAGGCAACATGCACAACAGATGTTCACTGCAAGGTTGTTTAGCAGAGACAACACCCAAGGGAGGAAAAGAGGCTCCTGGGGTTCAAAACCTAAGATGGCATTCACTCCAAAGGCTGTTGCAGGTCAATGCCTCTGATAACTACACTCTTGGTGTCTGCAGTGGGTTGAATGGTAGCCCCCCAAAAGGGGGACTGAAACCTCTGAATGTGGCCATATTTGGAAAAAAATGGTCTTTGAAGATGTAATTAAGTTAAAGATCTAGAAAGAAGATCATTTTGGATAATCTGAGTGGGCCCTTACTCAGAGACAAATGTCCATTTATATAAATTTCAAAAACAGGCAAAGGAAATAATGTATTGTTTAGGTTTTCATGTGCAGGTAGTAAAGCTATAAAAAATAGCAAGTGACTAACACAAAATGGTGATTACGATTATTTCTGAGAGGGAAGAGAGACTAAGGGCTTGTAAGGTTGTGGGGTTTAAGCTGGATACTAGATACAATGGTATTTCTTATTACATGTCCCTTTTATGGACTTTTTAATATCTTTGATTTTCAGTAAAAATGAACTAACAAAGAAAGTACAGGCTTATGGACATGAACCTTTTCGGTACGCTGAATGTCTCTCCTTAGATGAAAGATGCCACAGGACAGGGACTAATCAGGTCATAAGTCATTCAGTCAGTCACCCAACACAGGCGCCAAGCTCCAAGAGGGGCTGATACTGTGCTAGCCTCTTAGCTGCAAAGTGAAGGCACAGGTTGGCAGGTAGAAGTCTTAGGAGCTGAGAGAAGAGACAACACACACTGACTTATCTACAAAATTAATTTGCAAACTGAAATGTGTTTAAGGGTTGCGACTTACAGTGTTTTCTGTTACCCCAAATTCTGAAAGCTTTCAGTGTTTGATAAAGGAATAAATCTGCTGATTGGATAAATTCCATCCACTTAAAAATGGAAGACTGAACACATGCACTTAATTAACATCCCAAAGCTCACTAACAAAAGATGAAGGAACTTTTCTTTTTTTTAAAGAAAGATATAAACCCAGAAGGACAACATGAATAGAAGAGACAGCAGCAGAAAAAGCAAAACAAAGCAAAAACCCAGCAACAAGAAAAAGAAAGCTGGAAAGCAGATGGATGAGTGGTCTTCCATTTGGCAGGACCACAAAGCCGGCTCCTAAGCCAGAGCAGGGCAGGCTGAGAGGTCACATGATTTGCACACAGATCCCTGCAAGGGATACAGGGTTGAGAACACCAAGTATCCATAGAAGTGGGAGCAAAGGTGGAGCCTGGACTGTGTAAGTTGAAGCCAGACTCCTGTCCCCATTCCGTGCAGTCCAGGTTTGCCTCTTCCCCAGGCTGGTGGACTGGGGAGGTTTACTCCCTGAAGACTGATTCACGGAGGGTCTCTTTCCTGAGGGCAGCAGCTCAGTCAACAACAGTGGGATGAAACGTGAATGTTTGCCTATGGTGCATGGAGATATGCCTGCCCTCTGCTCCCATGGGTTCCTGCATAGGTAAGGCAGAAGGTTGGCAGCCAGGGGAGCTAAGAGTTGTGATCAGTACCTTGAATAACTCAGTATGTGCCAGTCTTCATCACTGTGCCGTCACTGAGTCTCTCTGTAATGTCACTGTGTCTCTCTCCCCTAGTCCCACAGTGCAGTGGCGGGACTGGAACCCAGCACCCACCCAAGTTTTCTAAATCCACGTTCTTTCACATTTTTCTGCTGGTTCCCCCAACTCAGATAGATACTCCCCTCTGACCCCACAGCCCCACCCCACTGTTCCCAACTCCAATATACTGGTGAAAAGACTTAGCTGGCATCCTGTCAGACGCGTCGAGGGCCTGGCTACCCTTCCCTGCCCTTAGTAAGATCAGCCCTCACAGCCCCACACCCATGGTTCTCTGTCCACAGTGGACTCCTCAGGATTTTCTGAGAGTCTGGAGGAGATCTGCAGAGTCCCCAAGGGTCCGGGGCCCTGTAATGAGAGATGACAACAGAGGCAGAATCTGGCCCTCCAGGGGGCCTACTTGAGAGCTTCCTGGTCAGACTCACAGACTGTGGGTGAATGGGTGTCTTTCCCCGCCTACCCCTGCAAGTGAGAGAGGGGCTAAATAAGTGCTTAGAGACCATCACGTGCAGGGAAAGAGGAGAAGCAGCAGCTTCTGCGTCTTCCAAACCTGTCTCCGTGCTGATGCCGCCCCATTGCTGCCTAAACTGGCCAAGATAAATGGTAAATCATGTCTGTCTAAGAGCCTTCTGAGACAGGTGGCAACAAAACCGTTTCCACACACAAAACACAGTGGCTCCTAGACTATGTGGAGGCCACAGATCAAGAGTACAGCCTTGAATGGGAAGCCCTAGATGTGAAGCACCCAGGCACAGCTCACCTGTCTCAAAGGGCTGGGACTGTTTGGCTTCATCTCTCTGTTCATAGATCTGCCTGAGTGGTCTGCTCCAGGGAAGAGATCCCATAACGAGTCAGGAGAAAGAGCAGAAACACTCACAAGAAACCCAAGAGGAATTCTGAAAAGATCCTCCACACCCACTCCCTCCCTGCTCCAACCCCAATTGTCATCCGCTCAAGCCACAAAGCCTTCCGTCCCTGGGGAGCCCCCAGTGCCATTCTTGCCTGCGGGTACCACACAGTCAGGACAAGAAAGCATTCCTTTTGGTGGGGTGAGGAGGAAGCGGGCCCAGCCCTGCCAGGCAGGAGGGGAAGAAGGATTCCATTCCCATTGTTCTCACTCAGACCGCCCAACAATGGGAGAAGGAGCAGGAGGAAGGAGGTGCCCTGGGAGTCTGTCTGACCTGCCAGAGCAGCAATAACAGGGCATTCCAACCTCACGGCTGTCGTCGGCTCCCTCCTCCCTCCCCTAGGTTCTCCCACACCACCTCTTTTTCCTCCTCTCCCCACCCCACCCCCCAAAGTGCCTACTATCTACAGGACGCTCAGGGCAGGGGCCCGGCCCTGGTGCCTGTCACCTGTTGCCAGCCCCTGCTTGCCTGGTAACCTCTCTCTGCAACATTCCTTCTCAAAGACCTGCAGCCTCAACCCACAGAGCTAAAATCCAAACCTCTCCCTAGTCTGTAGACCTCACACCATAATCCCAGGGCCACAACCACGTGGGGTAGAGACTGCTGATCAAAATCAGTTCCTTGCATTGTAGTCATCACTTTTTAACGAATACGTGCCAGGTACTGGGGACACACAGTGAAACAAAGATTCCCGTCCTTATTACGCTTATGCCCTTGTCTTCTGCTCTCACCTGTGTGCCAGGTCTATGTGACAAAAAAATACTTCCTTGGCAATCTGGCCAGGATGTGGCAGTGTGGTGCAGTGGTTAAGGGTAGGGTTTTTGAAGCAAACTAGACCTGAGTTCAAGGCCTGTTGCTACCCATGTGCAAACTGTATAACCCTAAGAGAATTTTCCTTAGCCTTCTACGTCTCAATTTCCTCATTTGGAAAGTAGAGTTTTAGTATGAAGATAAGCATTATTGTTGAAAATAACATTTAGTTATCACAGAGGTTGTTGTGAGGCTCAAATGAGAAGACACATATCAAAGGCTTGGCCCAGTGTGGGGTATGTAATAAATAAATGATCAGTTTAACATCAGGTGATCTCATGGGATCCTTGCTCCATGGGGAAGCTGTGCTGGGGAAGGACTCTTTACTCTGGTTTCCTACGTACTTGCTAAAGGTCCACTTGCCCTGACTGCTCCCTTTTCTGCAGCATCTTATCGTGAGCCAGCCCCCCCTCCCCAGATATTCACTGGGCTGTTTATTTTCCATTTGTCCATATGCTCACCGCAAACACCAAGGAGCCTCTGGGTGAGGCTTACACTGAGGAGCTATAATCGCTACCTTGCAGCCAATGCATGGAGCCAGGAGACAGGATCCAAGTGCAAACAAATTCACCATATGGTTCAGATTTCTGAGGTCCTTGAGAAGCACACCCAGGAAGGTTTTTAATTATGTCATTGGGCCACTGGAGAGAAATGAGCACCCTCTGAGAAGATCTTTTCTGAGCTACCAAACCGGAAGATGACTTAGTCTCATCAGCTATCTCCTTCCATGTTGGAACAAAAAGGCAGGTCCCATCCTCCCGAGGACATTCCTTCCCAACTGGGTGAACACAGGGAGGTTTGAAATCATTCACTGAACACAGCAGGGGCAGGACCAGAGTAGGGACCGGTGACCATACTGTCACAAATAAATCTTGCCCACAAATGATATCCACCTCTTCATATTTGTAATTGGGGAGGGAAAACCATTCTCCTGTTTCTTTGCATGCATGCTCAGTCGTGTCTAACTCCGGCAACTCCATGGACTATGGCCCGCCAGTCTCCTCTGTCCACAGAGTTTTCCAGGCAAGAATACTAGAGTGGGTTGCCATTTCCTTCTCCAGGGGATCTTCCTGATCCAGTAATCAAACCTGCATCTCCAGCATTTCCTGTATTGGCAGGTGGGTTCTTTACCACTGAGCCACCTGGGAAGGCCAAACCATTCTCCAGGAAGATATAAAACAAGATCCTGGAACTTCCCTGATGGTCCAGTGATTAAGAATCTGCCTTGCAATGCAGGGTCTGTGGGTTGGATTTGGTCGAGGAACTAAGATCCCACATGCCTCAGCATAACTAAGCCCAGTGCTACAACTACTGAGCCCCTGTGCCACAATCAGAGAGAAGCCTACATGCTGCAATAAAAATCCTACATGCTGCAACTAAGACCTGATGCAGCCAAATAAATAAATATTTAAAAATAAAACAAGGCCCTGAGCTCATAAACCCCAACTTCTTCATTTGGGGGCAATTTACACAGATATTGAAAGATTCGAGGACACATCTGAGGAAAGTGTGATATAACCCTATTGTCTTAGACAAATGTGCTTTCTGAGTCCTTCTCACTATAAACTTGATTTAATGGAGCCTCACACTGCACACAGCCTTCTGCTAAGTGTTACCACATTTGCTTGCCTGTTATCAGTGGGTCTCAGACACCTAAGTAGATTCCACTGAGCTCCTCGGCTTCTAGACACACAGGTACAAGAGGAAGTGTGCACAACCAACAAGTCCTTCTTGATCTGAAGATTTGGGGTGAGCCAAGGGAAATAACGCTGGGAGATAATGAAGGACAGTGAAGCCAGATGTCGCAGAGAGTCAGACATAACTGAGCAACTGAACAACAACAAAGGGATCCCAGGATCCACGTGGGATTTCTCAGTGTGTGAGGGGGTGGAGGCGAGCTAGGGGTAAAGGCTTGTCCTTTTGTGTACACTAGTCCATTGGAATAGGGAACTGGTGTCAGCTTAGAAAACCCTAAGGCGACAGGCCTGAAATGAAGACATAAGTGACAGGAGGAACAGGACTCACTGTTTACTAAGTGTGACATCCCTCAGGGCCTGCCTGGCAGAATGGATAACAAATAGAAGACCTTGTATCTGTCAGAGTTCTGGTAGGAAATAAGCGGTCCACTCCAACTGGATGAATGAGAAGTTTCATAAAATTTACAAATTTCATAAAATTTACAAACCTGAAGGAAAGAAACAAGGGACAGTGCAGTGCTCTGAGGTGAGCCACAGTGGGTGAGCCTGAGGGGCCAGAAGAGGGGAGTGTCCACCAAGGCAATCCAGTTCATCCTTTCCCCTCCTTCTAGCCTCTAGCTGGTGCTTCTCCTTGGCTGAACCCACTCAGAAATCACAAACCAGGGGGAAATGAGCCCAAGGTGCAGTCCAGCCCAGTCCACACACACACACGCCCCACCTGGGTCACACAGCAAGTAGAGAAGGGAGACTCTGGCTTTGGAGGGCAAGCAGACATCCAGCCCAGCCCTCAGTATGGATTTGCTGGTTGACCGAGTAACCAGCCTCTGACCAAGGATGAAGCTACAAAGGAAAGAGGCCTCTTGGTGCTCTTTTGTGTATCACTGTGTGGGGATAAAGTCAACGCACTGAGCACTTACCAAGCATGGTATTAAGGGCATTACATAAATGGTCTTACTCAGTCTTTACAACAGCCTCAGGAGGGGGTGCTGCTATGAGCCCCATTTTACAGAGAATAAAACTGAGTTTCAAAAGGGTTATGTAATTGGCTCGAGACCCACACTTATTAAATGGATTCAAATTACATCTTATTCCTTTATTTTTATTTCTCCACTTTTCATTATGAACATTTTTAAATATAGAGGAAAAAAAGAAAGAATAAAACAGTGAACATCCTTATATCAACTGCCCAGATTCAACAACTGTAAGTACTTTGCCATATTTGCTTTATCTATACATATAAATATGTAGACTTTTACTTAGGAAAAATATAAAATAATTTGCAAATATGTCTTCACACATCTTCAAAAATATTGACATTCTCTTCCTACTCACTCTACTACTGTCACACCAAAGAATATTAACACCAATTTTCTAATAACAAACAAACCAGTTGGGAGTCAAACTTTTCTGGTATTCCCTAAAACATCTTTTAACTTATTTGACTCAGGAGCCAATTAAAGGTCATACACTGCATGCAGTTGTTATGTATTTTTGTTTTCTTTTGTTTTGGTTTAACATATTTTAAGACCCTTTTAATCTAGAACGGTCCTCCCAACTATCAGCTTTGTGATGAGGCCAGGCCTGCTGTCTTATGGAATACTCTGTACTCTTGATTTGTCTGATTGTTTCCCCATGGTGTTATTTAACTTGTTTCTGTATTCCTTTTATTTCTGTAAACTGAAGTGGAGGCTGGATTAGATTCGAGCTAAACATTTTGAGTAAGAATATTTTACAAGTGATGCTGGTCCCTTCTACTGCATCTCCTTAGGGGGCCAAGACTCTCAGAGCCTGCACTTTGACCTGCCAATCAATTTCTCAGCCAGGTGGGGGTTGCGGGGGTAGGGAGGTGGGGGGGGGGGTGCTGGAGAAAGCTTGCTGACCATTAGAAAAATCCAGCCCGAGGAATTCCTTACTGATGGCTGTCAGTGGGTTGGAAAAATGGAAAAATCCATGAGAAAGAATAGGATAAGAGAGAGGAGGGACAGACGGCCCTGCCTTCAGGGAGCCTTTGGTCTTCTCTAAGCAGCTGTGTAATAGCTCTAGGACTCGAACGAAAAGGACAGATTGCCACACACACAGATGTGTGCCTCATTCACAGGCGAGCTGCCCCCACTCCCAGCATGACTCAATCACAACCAAGGGTGTCTGCCTTTTTGTTCCATATATTTATTTATGTATTGTTTTCTGCTTTTACATCCACAATCAAATCTGAAATATGAGGTAACTCTTCAAGGATTCAGCAAAATTATCATTAACTCCTTAGATCTACATAGATTAAAAATTAAAGAAAAGAGTGATTTGGTAAAACTGTTCAGAATCCTCACTTGGTTGCCACTCTTCATTTTTTTCAAAAGTATTAATTCCTTGTTGTTGTTGTTTTTAATTGAAGTTGATTTACAATGTTGTAAAATATCTATGTTATATATTGTGGTTATGTAATTGTTAATCTCAAACTCCTGATTTATCCCTCCTCCCCTTCCCTTTCTCCTTTGGTAACCATAGGTTTTTCAATGTCTGCGAGGCTGTTTTTGTTTTCTAAACAAGTTCATTTGCGTTATTTTGTAAGATTCCACATATAAGTGATATCATATGATATTTATCTTTCTTTGTCTGACTTACTTCACTGAGTATGATAATCTCTAGGGAAAGAAGAGAGTGAAAAAACTGGCTCAAGACTCAACATTAAAAAAACTAAGATCGTGGCATCCAGTCCCATCACTTCATAGCAAACAGAAGGGGAAAAGTGGAAGCAGTGACAGATTTTACTTTCTTGGGCTCCAAAATCACTGTGGATGGTGACTTCAGGTATGAAATTCAAAGATGTTTGTTCCTTGGAAGGAAAGTTATGACAAACCTAGACAGCATATTAAAAAGCAGAAGACATTACTTTGCCGACAAAGGTCCATCTAGTCAAAGCTATGGCTTTTCCAGTAGTCACGTAGGGATGTGAGAGTTGGACCATAAAGAAGGCTGAGCACTGAAGAACTGATGTTTTTGAACTATGGTGCTGGAGAAGACTCTTCAGAGTCCCTTGGACGGCAAGGAGATGTAACCAGTCAATCCTAAAGGAAATCAACCCTGAATATTCATTGAAAGGACTGTTGCTGAAGCTGAAGCTCCAATAATTTGGTCACCTGATGCCAAAAGCTGACTCACTGAAAAAGACTCTGATGCTGGGAAAGACTGAAGGCCAAAGGAGAAGGGGGCAGAGATGATAAGATGGTTAGAGAGCATCACTTAATAGACACGAATTTGAGCAGATTCCAGGAGACAGTGGAAGACAGAGGAGCCTGGCATGCTGTAGTCCATGGGGTTGCAAAAAGACGGACATAAATTAGTGACTGAACAACAACAAAATATTCCATTGTATATACATGTACCACATCTTCTTTATCCATTCCTCTGTTGATGGACACTCAGGTCACTGACATGTCTTGGCTATTGTAAATAGTACTGTTATGAATATTGAGATGCATGTATCTTTTTGAATTAGAATTTTTGTTTTTTCCATATATATGCTCAGAGCAGGATTGTTGGATCATAAAGTAACTGTGTTTTTAGTTTTTGTTTTTTTTTTAAGGAGCCTCCATATTGTTCTCCACAGTGGCTGCACCAATTTACATCCCCACCAACAGCGTAGGAGGATTCCCTTTTCTCCACACTATTTTCAGTATTTACTATTTGCAGACTGAATATTTGTTATTTCTTATGTGGTCCCTTTTGCCAGTCAAGTTATGTGGGGTTTTGTACTGTTTTATTTTGGTTCAGGAGTGTTCGGTTACAAGCAATAAAAATCCACTTCAGGTAATTTACCCTGGAGAGAAAATGGCAACCCACACCAGTATTCTTGCCTGAGAAATCCCATGGACAGAGGATCCTGGCAGGTTATATATAGTTCACGGGGTCGCACAGAGCAGGATACAGTTTAGCAACTAAACAACAACAACAGTTAACTTAAGTAAAAAATGTTATACCACGAGTAAATGGGTATCTTTAAAAACAGACAGACTCACAGGAATCCCAAACCAAGAGCTGTCCTACTCCTCTCAAACTACACCCAGATGAATACTCAGACGTGCTCTGGGGGTTCTGGCCAGCACACAGTCCTGCATGGGTCCTAAAAACTTAGGACTTTCTCCTTTGGCCATTAGATTAAGATCCACCCTGGTCCCAATGGATTTCTGCCTCCCAGGAATTCAGCATTATAACTGAGAGGTAGGTTAGTTTCTGCTGGTTGCTGAAATTGAGGACTTGTCAATTCAGTAAAGCTGAGAAAGCCAGCATGTGGAGAGGGAACAGAGAGGCTGACAAAGAGAGGCCAGAGTTGTGTCTCAGGGTCCCTGAGAAAGGAGAGAGGCATCCCCCAGGCTTCTCCACCAGACAGCTCAGTTCCTTTTACACTCATGAATCATGAAGTCGCTCAGTCGTGTCCAATTCTTTGCGATCCCATGGACTGTAGCCTATCAGGCTCCTTTTGGCTTAAGCCAATTTGTAATGAGTCTGTGTAACCTGCCAGTAAATCAATACGACCAAGCAGCAGCATACCGGGGGAGGGTAGAGGAGCAGGCTGCCCCATGGGAAGGAATAGTTTTAACATTGGCATTGTTTAGAACTGCTGGTGAATGGTGAGTAGTCCTTTGCTTCCACTTCCTTCTTGACTTTTCATCCTCTTCAGACAACGTGCCCCTTCAGTGCCTGCGCCGGCCGCTGCTCCCAACCACCCTACTCTTCAGACACCGCAGAGACTCAGTCAGTGAGAATCAGATTGGAAGGGGTTTGGAAATGTTTCTTAAAGACTATGTTCCCCTTGTTTTCCCAACCCTGATACAAATGTCCTCCTGCAAGGAGTCCCCGTAAGAATTCACAAGGGGCATGAAGTTTTCCCTCTTGCCAGCCTGTAGGGAGGCAGGGGACAAGTTCAGCCCGTAGGAAACTCAGCCCTAGATGTCGGTGGGTCTGAGCCTGAGTCTTCGGCCCATCCCCAGCTCCAGCTAAGCACCTCCCCGGAGGCCACATTAGTACCTAATATGGATTTCCACATGCCAGGAAGATGCCTGGTGTCATCCTCCTCCTCTTTCTGTGGACACTCCCTCTTCTGTTTACCCAGTGAGATCCAGCTCTTAAGAGGAAGTGAGGGTCAAAGATGGGAGCCCAGAAGGCTTCCTGGTAAAGAAGGTAAACTTGTACATAAGACCTCAAGACCCAACCCAACTATTACTACATCCTCCAGAAACATCCCAAGAATGCCTGTCTCCTCCCAGGCCTGTGTGAGCTTCCCCCTGCAAGGCCGAGATCAATGTTATCTCAGGGAAGCCGCACTGCCCAGTGGTTAAGAATGTGGTCTCTGTAACCCAATGAATTCCAGCTTTACTGTTTCATTGTAGACAGGTTAAGTGATCTTACTGAGCCTCATTTTTTTTCTTTAACTTTTAATTTTGTATTGGGGTATAGACACTTAACAAACAATATTGTGATAGTTTCAGGTGAACAGTGAAGGGACTCAGCTATACATATACATATATCCATTCTCCTCCAAACTCCCCTCCCATCCAGGTTGCCACATAACATGGAGCAGAGCTCCATGTGCTATACAGTAGGTCCTCGTCAGCTATCCACTTTAAATATAGCATGTCCATATCAAACTCCCTAACTATCCCTTCTCCCCATCCTTCCCCCTGGCAACCAGAAGCTCCTTCTCAGTCTGTGAGTCTGTTTCTGTTTTGTAAGTCCATTTGAATACTTTCTTTTTAGACTTCACATGTAAGGGAGGTCATACGATATTTCTCCTTCTCTGACTCACTTCACTCAGTATGACAATCTCTAGGTCCACCCATGTTGCCACAAATGGCATTATTTCATTATTTTTAATGGCCAAGTAATATTCCATTGTGTACATACAGCACATCTTTCTTTATCCATTCCTTTGTCGATGGACATTTAGGTTGCTTTCATGTCTTGGCTACTGTAAACAGTGCTGCAATGAACACTGGGGTGCATGAATCCTCTCAGATCATATTTTTCTCCAGATATATGCCCAGGAGTGGAATTGCAGGGTCATACAGTAGCTCTATTTTTAGTTTTTGAAGGAACATCCTTACGGTTCTCCATGGTAGTTATACCAGTTTACATTCTCACCAACAGTATAGAAGGTTTCCCTTCTCTCCACACCCTCTCCAGCATTTATTGTTTGTGGATTTCTTTTTTTATAATAGCCATTCTGAGCCTGAATTTTTTAAAAACAAGTTTAAGTTCAGTTCAGTTCAGTCACTCAGTTGTGTCCTACTCTTTGCGACCCCATGAACCGCAGCACGCCAGGCCTCCCTGTCCATCACCAACTCCTGGAGTTTACCCAAACTCATATCCATTGAGTCAGTGATGCCATCCAACCATCTCATCCTCTGTCGTCCCCTTCTCCTCCTGCCTTCAATCCCAGCATCAGGGTCTTTTCCAATGAGTCAGCTCTTCGCATCAGGTGGCCAAAGTATTGGAGTTTCAGCTTCAACATCAGTCCTTCCAATGAACACCCAGGACTGATCTCTCCTTTAGGATGGGCTGGTTGGATCTCCTTGCAGTCCAAGGGACTCTAAAGAGTCTTCTCCAACACCATAGTTCAAAAGCATCAATTCTTTGGCACTCAGCTTTCTTTATAGTCCAAATCTCACATCTATACATGACTACTGGAAAAACCATAGCCTTGACTAGATGGACCTTTGTTGACAAAGTAATGTCTCTGCTTTTGAATATGCTATCTAGGTTGGTCATAACTTTCCTTCCAAGGAGTAAGCGCCTTTTAATTTCATGGCTGCAGTCACCATCTGCAGTGATCTTGGAGCCCAGAAAAATAAAGTCTCTCACTGTTTCCACTGTTTCCCCATCTATTTGCCATGAAGTGATGGGACTGGATGCCATGATCTTCGTTTTCTGAATGTTGAGCTTTAAGCCAACTTTTTCACTCTCCTCTTTCACTTTCATCAAGAGGCTCTTTAGTTCTTCTTCACTTTCTGCCATAAGGGTGGTGTCATCTGCATATCTGAGGTTATTGATATTTCTCCCGCCAATCTTGATTCCAGCTTGTGCTTCATCCAGCCCAGTGTTTCTCATGATATACTTACTCTGCATGTAAGTTAAATAAGCAGGGTGACAATATATACCCTTGATGTACTCCTTTTCCTATTTGGAACCAGTGTGTTGTTCCATGAACTGTTCTAACTGTTGCTTCCTGACCTGCATACAGGTTTCTCAAGAGGCAGATGAGGTGATCTGGTATTCCCATCTCTTTCAGAATTTTCAGCAGTTTATTGTGATCCACATAGTCAAAGGCTTTGGCATAGTCAACAAAGCAGAACAAGTTTAGTGAAATATAATTTACACATAAAATTCATCATTTAATGATTGTACAATTTAATAATTTTTAGAAAATTTACTGAGTTATGCAACCATCACCATAATTGAGTTTTAGGATATTTCTGTGACCTCATAAGGTCCCTTGTGCCCTATTACAGTTAATCCTTATTTCAACCCTCAGCCACAGGCAACCATCAATCTACAAAAAAGATTTGCCTTTTTTTGTACTTTTTATATAAATGAAATCATATGTGTGCCTTGTTGTGTCTGGTTTCTTTCACTGAGGATAATTTTTTGAGGTTTATCTATATTATAACCTGTATCAGTACTTCATTCCTTTTTGTTGCCAAACAATATTCTACTGTATATATATGTGTGTGTGTGTGTGTGTGTGTGTGTGTGTGTGTGTGTGTGTGTGTGTATTATACATTCATCTGGCTTCCAAGGTGGCACTAATGGTAAAGAACCTGATGGCCAATGCCAATGCAGGAGATGTAAGAGACACAGGTTCAATCCCTGGGTTTGAAAGATCCTCTGGAGAAGGAAATGGCAACCCACTCCAGTATTCTTGCCTGGAAAATCCCATGGACAGAGGAACATGGTGGACCACAGTCCATAGGGTCAAAAAGAGTTGGATACGATTGAAGCAACTTAGCAGGCAAGGATGTATACATTCATCAACTGATAGATATTTGAGTTTTACTGAGAGATATTTCCAGTTTGTTGCTATTATAAATAGTGCTGCTATGAAATGTTTCCATCTAATTTTTGTGTAGATATCTGGTCTCAATTTTCTTGGGTATATACCTAGGCATGATATTGCTAGGTTGTATGGTAAATCGATACCTAACTCTTCAAGAATCTGCCACACAAATTTCCAAAGTGGTTCAGGCTTGATTTTATTATTGGAAACTCAGTATACTGAGTTTCTACCTTGTCTGGGTGCAGTGAGTCAATGAACGAATGAGTCAACGTTTGTAAGCACTTAGCCTGGGGCCTGGAGAGCAGTAAGTGCTCAGGAAATGCTGGTATAATTAGCTCCTGATTACTTGACTAGTTCTCCCTTTAAGGCGGGGAATGTGTCTGATTTGAGTCTTTATCCTCAGACCTAGCAGAGTGTCTGCTGTCCCCGAGGCATGAAGTGTCATGGGGATCCAGAGGGAGGGTCCCTCTGAGCGTGTGTGACAGAACTTACTGGAGGCAGCAGCCGCTGAGTTGAACCTTGAAGCCTGCCTTCTGCAGGCACAGGCTTGATCCCTAAAGAGAAACTCTTCACATCTCAGGGAAAGCATCTAAAACACCTCACCTTGGACTGAATCCTGGGGCCCTGTTTTCCTTCTGGCTCAGAAGAAGAATGGTGGGGGTACTTTCTTCCTCCTTTCTCCACTGTCCAGCAAAGATGGGAGGACTTCCAAGGGTATGCAGCCTGACAACTCTCTCCAGCATCAAATCTTTTTCTCCATCCTCTGCCCTTGACCACTGAGAGTAGGAGCAGGCTCTGGGGTCCCCTTTCAGAGGGCTGGGCCTCACAGACCTTGGAATTCAATGCTCCCTCCCTCCTTAGAATACCCTTCTGGCAGCTTCCCACCCATCCTTAAAACCCCAGGTCCCAGCCTCTGTACCACTCATTGCCTTCTGGTGAACTCCCCCACACCCACTCTGTTCCCCAGGTTCTCATGCCAGGCCTGTGTGCATGAGAGAGAGCTGGTATATGTGTGTGTGTCGGGGCGGAGTTGGGGAGCAGGGCAGTGGTGGCCAGTAAGCCAGGAGAATCCGGTTTCATTGGGGTGCTTACTCTCTGCCTACAAGAGCCCCTCCTGTGCCCCTCACAAGAGCTAGAGGTAGAGCAGATTTGTGAGCATTAATCTGCACCCCTCAATCCACGCCCTGGGCAGCCTCCAGCCTGATTTACCTGAGGTTTTGGTTCTAATGCATTGCAGAAGTTCTCCACTGCTGGAGCCACAGCAGTCACACCTGCCACTCACCTCCACCTCTCACAACTGCCGGCAGCCCCTAGGCAGCTCTGGCTGGGGAGAGGGGGAAGGGGAGGGAATACTTCCCATCCCAGAGGGCAATTTCAAAATCAATGCACTTCGGACCCAACAACAAGCCAACTGCAGGTTCAGGAAATCAGTGTAATGTATGCAATTAATTAAAGGGTAAGACTCAAGGCAGACTAAATACTGGAAATCAGGAACCGGAGTCCAAGTCCCTTCTTGATCGGAAGGGGGAACTTCCCGATTTGATTGCAGAAAGCAATTTACTTCAATTAGCAGTGACATAAACAGGGTGATTGCTTAATAGGGGTGCCAAATCTCTAAAAAATAAACAGCCTGAATTGCATCCCTTACCATGACATTAGTGGAATGGGATAGCTTTTCCCCAGACAGGTTGGATTAACCCTTTAGGAGCCACCCTACTCTCAAGCAGGGAGCTGCATGGCTCCGGCAAGGTCTTTACATGGTGGTCCTAAACATTTGTTGTGCATTTAATACGTGTGAATCAATTTGTGTGTTGCTTTCATGTCTGTTAATCCCCTCAGTAATCTTTTACTATGCCCATTTTAACAGATGAGGAGAACGAAGCTCAGAAAGTTCAAGGGGGTGAGCTTTTCAAATACAAATCCAGTGAGGTCATTTCTCTGCTTAACTTAAAACCATCCCATGGCCTCCAAATTCCTGATTATGGCCTGAAAGCCCCAGAGGGAAGTGTCACAGTTGGATCTCCTGCCTGCTTCTCCCACTTACTCACTATACCATACATTCTATGGCCACTGTTTATTCCTGAAACATATCAAAATCATTCCCACCTCAAGGTCTTTGCACCTGCCATTCCCTCTGTGTGGAATGTTCTTCCATTTCTGGACAGAACTGACTTCTCTCATCTAGATCTCTGGTCAAATAGCACCTCCTCAGAGAGGCCTACCTCATGGTCCCCACTCCCTTTGGCTTTTGACCTGACACTGAGAACTACCAAAATTATCTTGTGTGTTCACTGTTAATGTTTCTTGTTTGCTTCCTCCCCAACTCCCACCCTCCAGCCCCAACCCCAGGCACCATGGGATTAGAGATTCTGTCTGTCTTACTCACTGCACAGGCTTGAACACACAGGAAACAGACAAGTGATCTGCTTAATAAAGGAAGTGTTGGGACTTTTCTGCTGGTCCAGTGGCTAGGACTCTGCACTCCCAATACAGGAGGCCCAGATTTGATCCCCAGTCAGGGACCTAGATCCCACATGCTGCGACTAAGAGTTCTCACGCCACCACTAGAGACTCTGCATGCTGCAACAAAGACTTGGCACAGTCAAATAAAATACGTTTAAAATAAGTAAATAAAGGAAGTGCTATCCTTGTTTTTATAGAGAGAAAGAAACTGAGGTTCAGAGAAGTTAAGCCACTTCATACACTGTCAGAGGAGAAGGAAATGGCAACTTTCTTGTCTGGGAAATCCCATGGACAGAGGAGCCTGGCAGGCTACAGTCCATGGGGTTGCAAAAGAGTCGGACACGACTGAGTGACTAAACCACCATACACTGTCAAACAGCAGGTAAATGGCAGAGATGGGGTTCAGACAGCTTCCTCCCATGTAGCTACACAGCCCTTTTGATTTTTTTTGAGAAGCCTCCCTTCTCCCCCATCCACCTTGCCCCCTACACCTTCTCACCATACCCACTGACCCTCAAGAAGCAGGCATCCATCCAACCAGCTGGGAGAGAATTAAAACCACAGCCCCAGAGCAAAATCTCTTCTTGCCGAACCTCCGTTCATCACGGGTGTAATTGGTCCTGTTAAGCCTTAGCTGGGCGAGGTCATCATTCCAAGAATGCAAATTCTGGAAGTTAAAGACCTTAAGACCTTCTTCCTCTGGCTCTCCACCTGGAAGGATTTAGGTGATGAACTGGGCTCCAGTGTAAAGCTGTTTGAAGGCACTTAAGCTGTCCAGGGATTCCTGCCCCATTCACTGCTCATTCCACTTTTGGGTCCAACCTCCTCACACTGCTGGTTGAGTGGGGGCTGCCTGGCTTATCCTGAGCTGATTAAAGGGGAAAGAGAAGTCTGGGGAAGCCAAGATCAGTGGCAAGAGAAGTGGCCAGGAGAAAATCAGAGAAAGGGTGAAAGTTATGAAAAGTCAGATGTTAAGAGCTCGAGGTGTGGGTTGCAGGGAAGTGGAACTCTGAGCTTCCTCCCGGGCCAGGCAGATGGGGTGGGAGCTGAAAGCAAAGCTCTTCCCCTGCCTCTGACTGGGCCTCACTGTCTTCCTCTGGCAACTCACATCATCACCCTCGGGTCAAGTGTGGTTGTCATCACTGTCCCAGCTTCTCTGTCCATTGCCTGTGTGACCCTGAGCAGAACTTTAAGCTCTCTGACATCACTTCCCAGTTGATAAGGAGATCACAATACTCAGCCAGTCTAAAGACTGGGTTTCAACAACTTTAAATAAGGAAATGAATGGGAAATGTAAAGTATAAAGAACAGCAAGGGGATGTACTCTCTTTGTAGCTTAAGTAGGCAAGAGACTCTAACGTTTACTAAATATCTACTGCCAAAGGTAGTTTTTTAACGCTCCATGGTGAGAGGAAACCGAGGCTCACAGAGCAGCTTTCCTCCAGCTACTGAGCACTGAAGCCTAGGCGCTGATCACTGGTTCTGCTGCAGGCATCCAGCTGGGATGTGACACTGCAGCACAGATCTGATCCAATCAGACAAAATCCTGCGCAGAGGGCAGCAGCCAAGGTGCAGCCTCTGAATGTGGGTGAAAAGCACTGCGGGGTAAGGAGGCACAGGGTACAAGATACAGATGCAGAGGGGGCAGGGTCAGATCATGGGGCTTCCCAGGCTGTGGAAAGGGCTTTCATTATTTGGTTCCAAATTGCAGTAAGAAAGCAATAGGAAAAAAAAAAAAAAATCAACATCTTTAAATGTGACCCTGGCAGTGTGTGAAGATGGCAGTGTCAGCAGTTGGGGCCAGGATGGGGTGGGAGGAGTGATGGAACTTGAAGGAAAAGGATGGATGGATTTGAACTTAAGAGATATTCTGGAGGTGGAACCCAGAGGGCCTGTTGGATGTGGGCAGGGATGACCAAGAGAGAGCACCAGAGGGTGAACATATTTTACGAAGGAGTAAAGCAAAAATTCAGAGCTGCCTTCTTGTTAGGGACACTTAAAAAGTTTCAGAAGACCCCAAATCTAGTGGATAAACATGGAAAAATTCTTGAAAAACACGTCTCGCGTATGCCCTCAGGAAACAGGGACGTATGGCGCCTCTCACCCCATTGGCTAGAGCCATCTGCTCCTTTCTTTAATTAAGCTCTTCTCTGAGCCCCTTCACTGTTAATTATTCCCAGCTCCTGGGTGGGACAGGACCTTTTCTTATGAGATTCCAGGCCAGCACAGCCTTCAGAAATGCCTTAGCATGGCTTTACTTAGGCTCTGGCGCCAGCTTCGGGCCTCGGAGCCTCAAATTCCCACATGACCTGGAGAAGGAAGACTGAGTCCCATTTAAGGTCATAAAATGCTTTCCAAGGGGCTCAAATGTCACCTCCTCCATGAGGCCTGCCTGACAGTTCTGAAATAAAAATTCCACCTCCTGGGTGGACCTGTCTTACAGGTGTGTAAGAGACTGTGTAGAGACTGTCTTACAGAGTGAAATAAGTCAGAAAAACAAATATTGTATATTCATGCATATATGTGGAATCTAGAAAAATTTTTCAGATGAATCTATTTGCAAAGCAGAAATAGAGACACAGACATAGAGAATCAAAGTATGGATACCAAGGTGGGAAAGAGGGGGAGGGACGAATTGTGAGATTGGACTTGACACATATACAGTATTATGTATAAAATAGGTAACTAATGAGAACCTATCCAACCAGTCCATTCTGAAGGAGATCAGCCCTGGGATTTCCTTGGAGGGAATGATGCTAAAGCTGAAACTCCAGTACTTTGGCCACCTCATGCGAAGAGTTGACTCAATGGAGAAGACCGTGATGCTGGGAGGGATTGGGGGCAGGAGGAGAAGGGGACGACAGAGGATGAGATGGCTGGATGGCATCACTGACTCGATGGATGTGAGTTTGAGTGAACTCCCGGAGTTGGTGATGGACAGGGAGGCCTGGTGTGCTGCGATTCATGGGGTCGCAAGGAGTCGGACACGACTGAGCAACTGAACTGAACTGAACAGTATAGCACAGTGAACTCTATTCAGTGCTCTATGGTAAAAAAGAGGGAATACCTGTATACTTAAAGTAGATTCACTTTACCGTATAGCAGAAACTAACACAACAGGGTAAAGCAACTAATCTTCAAAAAAAAAAAAAAAATCAGTATCAAAAAAAGCAAAAGAATTTCATCTCTCTGTTATTCTCTATGTCTGTACATAGGAGCTTTTTAAAAAGTTCATAGTGATTATGATAATTTATCATTATCAATGACTCATTTGTTTACCCTTTGCTATTCTTTCTCCACCAGTCTGTGCCCTCCTACAGGGTCACTCAACCAGGTCTTTGAAAGTCCCCACCACGCCTTCCTTCTTGTGGGCTCTCTCGGGCCCCACAGCTCTGACTGCCACTGCCAACTCCTGTCCCCAGGAGCTGTGTTCCCAGGAGGGAACTGCTGAGAGCACCAAGTCACTGAGGTCAAAGAGGTTACTAATAACAGAAAGAAAAGCCAGCCTTCACTTGTTAAATGATGGTACTCGAAGGATTACTGCAGATACGTGTTTTTCAAACAAGAACCATGAATACTGGCCACAGGCCAGGCACAGTGCTCTGAGCTGGGACACAGTGGAGAAGACCAACCGGTCCCAGCCCCTCTTGGAGCTCACAATCTCATGGGCTCCTCAGGCTTTCCCAAGAACCACTGGTCTCCCAGGACAGATGTCCACGACCAGGGAATCCAGCTTTTCCCCTCCCCTCCCCTTCACCCTGAATGTGGCAGTTTTCAAGTTCCCCAAGGGAGGAATCAGTGCAGGAAACCCCACCTCCACTGACTTCAGGCTAAGAGGACACCAGGAATGAAGCCTTCAAGTGTTCATATCCCAGCTGTGTGGCTCATTAACTACATAACCTTGAGCACATAACTTCTGTAAACCTCATTTCTTCCCCTGCAAATTGAAATCAAGCATCCCCACTCCAAAGAGTGGTTATGAAGATTAAGTGAGATGATGATGATGATAATTGCTAACATTTTTGGAGTTCTTTACTAGTGCCAGACACTGTGCTGAGAGCTTTGTCTGAATTATCACATTTAATCTTCCCAACAACCCCATAAGGAGCGCTGTTATCATCCCTGCTTTTAGAGCTGAGGACAGATTACATCATTGTCCGGTATCACCTAGCCAGCAAGTGGCAGAGCTGGGATGGAGATCAAGCCATTTTAACTACCGTCTACACTACAAGCCATGGCCTTATATGGCCTCCCTGTGCAGTCACACCAGGCAAAGAACAGGCTTGGTGCCTGGTATGAAGTTAAAGAAAGGAAGAAAAGAGGAATGAAGTTAGTGCTCAATAAATGTTACTCTTGTTAAACAACTGGAGGATCCAATATAAGGTTGCCCCAGCTCTGACACTTCTATGGGACTGGTCTGTGATCTCCCAGCAGTCATGCTCTCCCTGACCTGTTCCTGTTCCAAGTCCCCAATCTTCCTCCTTATAAAAGCTTGGTGGCCGGACCTTCCCTGTCATCTCCCTGGCAGCGTAATCACTATGGGACACACCCAGTGCCTCAGCCTTGTCTTCAGATCCAGACCTGAGCCTCCTTGAAGAAGCTGAGCGGCCAGGTTGTGTCAAGGGACTAATTTTTGCTCTCCTTGTCCCCTTAACACTACCTGCAGGTACTGGCCTGAATGAAACCAGCAGGGGCCTGGGAGGTAGCTCTGGGTACCACTGGGACAAGCACGACTCAGGTCCAAAGAAAATGATAGTATGAGATCATTCATTATAATATTTAGCTCCCAGAAGAAACCACTGCAAGCCCCATCCAAACCACAGACAGCTTTGGCAGCCCAGTATCCTCTTACGGTTACATAAGCTTTGCAGGGAAATAAATACCAACTCATCTCCGAGGAATTTTAAGGGCTAATAAACCTTAACCAGTCTGTGCAGACAGGGCTCCCTTTCGAGGGAGGGACTGTGGTTTTAGGGAAGAAGGATTGAGAGGGAGTTGGGATAGGGTTTAGAGGAGACCCCATGGGCCTGGCTGGCTGCAGCGCCATTCCTCAGAGAGCACCTCATTCACAGGGGCAGACATCCCCAAGGTCAGCCACATCCGTGGCCACCACTCCCTGTATACAATCGGAATCCACTCTTCAGTTGCCCTTTACAGGTAGTAAGCTCTCCATCATTTGAATATGTTCAAGCATATTCAAATACACATTCAAACACGAACTGCCTAACTGACTCTAAGGGACCTTTCAGTTTCTGGATTTTATTATTATATTATGGTTTTCAGGTATAAGAAATTGCCCTTGGCATCAACAAAAGGCAAGATAATATGGGAGAAAGAATTTGCATTCAGAAACTGAAGACCTGTAATTTTACACTAACTGGGTGACCTTGGGCAAGTTGCTTCACCTTTTTGAGCCTCAGTAAAATAGAAATAACAATTACTCTCTTCTGCCTGCCCCACCTGGTTGCTGGAAGAGGCAGGTAAAATTGCAGTGTGTGAAAAATGCACAGTGAGATGCTGCAGACACACCAGGCATTAAGCAGAGACAGTGGCTTTCTGCCCAGGGTGATAGGAAAAGCACTAAAAGCCCAGCCTGACCATCACCCCGCACATGTTGAAGGCACATTCTCTCACTGTCCTGTATTTTCTGAGAGAAGCAAATCAAGTGTGTCTGTAGCTTCTGGAGCTAGATTCCCTGGTTCTGAGTCCTGGATCTGCCACTCACTAGCTGTGTATCCTCAGTCAACTCAACTCATTTGAACTCTCTGTGCCTCACTTTTCTAATTTTAAATGGGTATAATAATAGTACTTAACCTCAGGCTTTCCTGGTGGTCTAGTGGTAAAAAATCCACCTGCCAAGGCAGGGGACATTGTGTTCGATCCCTGGTCTGAGAACATTGCACATGCCTCAGAGCAACTCGGAGAAGGCAATGGCACCCCACTCCAGTACTCTTGCCCGGAAAATCCCATGGACAGAGGAGCCTGGAAGGCTGCAGTCAATGGGATCGCTGAGGGCTGGACATGACTGAACGACTTCACTTTCACTTTTCACTTTCCTGCATCGGAGAAGGAAATGGCAACCCACTCCAGTGTTCTTGCCTGGAGAATCCCAGGGACAGAGGAGCCTAGTGGGCTGCCGTCTATGGGGTCGCACAGAGTTGGACACAACTGAAGCAACTTAGCAGCAGCAGCAGCAGAGCAACTAAGCCCATCACCACAACTACTGAGCCTGTGCTCTAGAACCTGGGAGCCACAACTACTAAGCCCATGTGCTGCAACTACTGAAGTCCATGTGCCCTAGAGTCCATGCTGCTCAACAAAAGAAGCCACTTCAATGAAAAGCTTGTGTACTGCAATGAAGAGTAGCCCCTGATTGCAACTAGATAAAGCCCATGCAAAGCAACAAAGACCCAGAGCAGCCAAAAATAAAAATAAGTAAATCTTAAAAAAAAAAAAAACCTGTCCTCAACAGGTCTTAGGAAAATTAAGTATAAAATAGATATTAAGTGCTTAGAACAGTAAAAGTACTTTATAAGGATTTACTGTTGGTGTTATTAATACCTTAACCAGCTAAAGTAAGTTAATTTCTATCAGCCACTGTCATTGAACAGGAAGAAGAATCCTCACACTGCTGCTGCTAAGTCGCTTCAGTTGTGTCCGACCCCATAGACGGCAGCCCACCAGGCTCCCCCGTCCCTGGGATTCTCCAGGCAAGAACACTGGAGTGGGTTGCCATTTCCTTCTCCAATGCAGGAAAATGAAAAGTGAAGTCGCTCAGTCGTGTCCGACTCTTCGCAACCCCATGGACTGCAGCCCACCAGGCTCCTCCGTCCATGGGATTTTCCAGGCAAGAGTACTGGAGTGGGGTGCCATTGCCTTCTCCGATCCTCTTACTAGATGGTTAAATTTAGAAAGGGGTGACAGAGACAACTGTGCTGTGCTTAGTCGCTCAGTCGTGACCGACTCTTTTCAACCCCATGGACTGTAGCCCACTAGGCTCCTCTGTCCATGGGGATTCTCCAAGCAAGAATACTAGAGTCGGTTGCCATACCCTCCTCCAGGGGATCTTCCCAACCCAGGGGTCAAACTGGGGTCTCCTGCACTGCAGACGGGTTCTTTACTGTCTGAGCCACCAGGGAAGCCCAAGAATACTGGAGTATGTAGCCTAGCCCTTCTCCAGGGGAACTTACCAAGCCACGTATCAAACCGGGGTCTCCTGCCTTGCATGCAGACTCTTTACCAGCTGAGCTTACCAGGGAAGCCCTGGACAAAGACAACTACCACTCTTTAATCAGCAATTAAAATGTACCAGGCACTTTACAAACATTATCTAATCTCCAAGACAAGTGGTAGCATTATTGTTCCCATTATATAGCAGAGGAGACCAAACCTCAGCAAGGTCATGTGACTTAGCCAAGATGACAGAGCAGATAAGTGATAGTGTCAGGGCTTGAATTCAGGTATTCTGGTGCTGAGGTCAAATCTTTTAGGCTGATTTCAGGCTTGGGTGTCATCCTGGCCTCTGGGCTTGGAGTCTCTGTAGTGAGGGGCTATCGGAAACAGGAAGATCACGTGTCATGGACACAGTGGGTGGCCTGCAGACCACCGGGCAGTCCCAGGCCATTCTCAGGGGTCCTGGTGTCTCTGGTTTCCACAAAGGAGGAAAAGGGCCTCCTTTAAGGGCCAGAAAGGACCGCAAGGTGTTGGGGAACAAACGTCACGTCTGAGGGCAGTGTCAAGTGCAAGAAAAGGCTGAGTCCCACCCCAGCTTCAGTGGCCTTTGTCCCCATGTCTGTGGACGGAAGCTGGGAAACATCTCTCCCCCACCACCCACCCAGAGGAATGGGTCTGGGTAGGCAGACCAAATGCTAGGAGGCAACTCTGCCTTCTCAAGTCAGATCAAATCTGGGGAGAGCTAATAAGTAACTGGGCTCAGTGAGATTCAATCTGCATCACCAGGGCAACCACAAGGTTTAGTAACACAGAGACCCAAGGGCTGGAACAGCCCCCCAGCCCCAGAGCTGGCAGCCCACATTCCCAGAGTGCCAGGACCAAGGTGCGTGGACTCCATCACTCTCTCCCCAGAAGCAAGGGAGGCCCTGCCAGGTCCTCCAGCAGAGATCTGATTCCCCCCACATTAAAAGCAACAACTTATGTCTCTGCCCCAAAGTTCTTACTGGTCAACTGTACCCAAAGGAGAAAAAGAACTTGTTCAAGCCTCACTCCCCAGTCTCTGGGCCTCCCCAAACATCTACAGGCTGAGAGTGTCCTGGAAAGATGGAGGCTGCCCACTTTGTGCCAAGCCTGTGCTAAGTGCTGCCAGGCTTCCAGAGATCTGAATGCCAAAGGGCAGAACAGGAGACGGGTACAGCCGAGAGGGGACAGGGGAGGATGAAAGCCTTGGGAGGCCTTGGGGGAGGCCCTTTGAGAACCTCAAAGAGACATGGCTGTGTAATCCTGCCCACCTCCTCATCTGCCACCAGGCCCTGAGTTGGTAGTTTGGGTCTCCCTCCCCAACCTGGGGAAGTGTTCCATGTAGCTGACCAAGAGGCCGTCTGGCTGGCTGTGTCAGGCCCTATCGGCCCACCCTGCTTCCAGCAAGGCGCTCTTCCCACAGAGCCTCACCCACGTGGCAGGCAGGCAGCTGGCAGCTTGTTTTATGAACATCCAAAATCCAAGGGGAACCACAAAACCACGCTGGGCTGCAGACAACCTTTGGAGAAGGAGGCTGCCGCTGGGCTCTGCCCCATACAGGGCATTGGTGGGATCCACTTCCTGTTCACCAGGCGCCTTGGCGGGCCAAGTCTCAGCATCCAGCCCTGTGAGCTGGTATACCTGCTTTCTCACCAGGTAGCAATAGCATAGTAATGAAAGTCGCTCAGTCATGTCCGACTCTTTACAATCCCATGGACTATACAGTCCATGTAATTCTCCAGGTCAGAATACTGGAGTGGGTAGCCGTTCCTTTCTCCATGGGATCTTCCCAACCCAGGGGTCAAACCCAGGTCTCCTGCACTGCAGGCAGATTTTTTACCAGCTGAGCCACGAGGGAAGCCTTCTTACTGGGAAGACTTGAGAATCAGAAACAGTGGAGGGCAGCAGAGGTGGGTGGCCCATGACATAGCTCAGAGGGTCAATAACCAAAGGAGACCACCTGGAACCTTCTCAACTATCTGGAGCCTTTTCATTGCCTGTTACTGAGGAAAGGAGTCTGGGGACTCCGGTGGCTAAAGGATGGTATGGAGGAGGAACAGGGGCAATGGTACAGAATTTCCTAAAACTGGTATTTTCTACTGAACAATAAATATGTTGAGGATACTTTTCTGTGTCAGGAGATGTAACTGCACTGTATCCATTTTGTACCTTTTAATACAAAACAATACATACTTTCAGGTGGCTTTTTCAAGCTGTTCAATTTAGAGGGTATAGAGATGGATGAACCAAAAAAGTGTTACGGCTTCTCACCCCTCTTGCTCGATTGTAGTCACAACAGTGTCACAGGTCTTAAGACTGTAAGGTCTTGTTGTTGTGTTGTTCAGTCACTAAGTCGTGTCTGACTCTTTGTGACCCCATGGATTGCAGCATGCCAGGCTCCTCTGTTGTGAGGTCTTAGCTAAGGGCGACCTTCTCCTGAGTGCCTCTCCCTAACCACTTCTCACTGGTCCTCTCTCCTCACTTGTCTTTACCTCTGTAAGGTTTTCTTTTTCCTTTCAATTACTTTATCACAATATTAACTAGACATTTTTTTGATTGTGTATGGACTTTGTCCTCCATTAGATTATCAGCTCTATGAGCTCAGGTGTATTCTAAGCACCTTGCATAATTTTAGTTGAGTTCTTAATAATGAGCACTTTCTCATAATGAGCACATATTGAGTATTTAACTCATATTTGTTGAATGAATGAATGAATACTAAGTTGAGAACGAGATGCCAAGAGACATAAGGTGTGCTCCCTACTTTTAGTCTTACTATTGGGGGAGTAAAAAAGATGGCTGTGTGGAAAAAGGTAACCAATTAATGAGAGCATTTAACAAACCAACAGTCTTGGAATAATTCAGGAATACATAACCAAAAGAATGGGCTTCCCTGGTGGCTCAGATGGTAAAGAATTGGCCCGCAATGCAGAAGGATACAGGTTCGATTCCTGGGTCCAAGAATGGTTACCCACTCCAGTACTCTTGCCTGGAGAATTCCAAGGACAGAAGAGCCTGACAGTGTACAGTCTATGGGGTCTCAAAGAGTCGGACACGACTGAGCACTTTTCTTTTTTTTTTTTTAATTTAATTTTATTTTTAAACTTTACATAATTGTATTAGTTTTGCCAAATATCAAAATGAATCCACCACAGGTATACATGTGTTCCCCATCCTGAACCCTCCTCCCTCCTCCCTCCCCATACCATCCCTCTGGAATATATCTACCTAAAGAAACTAAAGACCTATATATAGAAAACTATAAAACACTGGTGAAAGAAATCAAAGAGGACACTAATAGATGGAGAAATATACCATGTTCATGGGTTGGAAGAATCAATATAGTGAAAATGAGTATACTACCCAAAGCAATTTATAGATTCAATGCAATCCCTATCAAGCTACCAACAGTATTCTTCACAGAGCTAGAACAAATAATTTCACAATTTGTATGGAAATACAAAAAACCTCGAATAGCCAAAGCGATCTTGAGAAAGAAGAATGGAACTGGAGGAATCAACCTACCTGACTTCAGGCTCTACTACAAAGCCACAGTTATCAAGACAGTATGGTACTGGCACAAAGACAGAAATATAGATCAATGGAATAAAATAGAAAGCCCAGAGATAAATCCACACACATATGGACACCTTATCTTTGACAAAGGAGGCAAGAATATACAATGGATTAAAGACAATCTCTTTAACAAGTGGTGCTGGGAAATCTGGTCAACCACTTGTAAAAGAATGAAACTAGACCACTTTTTAACACCATACACAAAAATAAACTCAAAATGGATTAAAGATCTAAACGTAACACCAGAAACTATAAAACTCCTAGAGGAGAACATAGGCAAAACACTCTCTGACATACATCACAGCAGGATCCTCTATGACCCACCTCCCAGAATATTGGAAATAAAATTAAAAATAAACAAATGGGACCTAATTAACCTTAAAAGCTTCTGCACATCAAAGGAAACTATTAGCAAGGTGAAAAGACAGCCTTCAGAATGGGAGAAAATAATAGCAAATGAAGCAACTGACAAACAACTAATCTCAAAAATATACAAGCAACTCCTACAGCTCAATTCCAGGAAAATAAACGACCCAATCAAAAAATGGGCCAAAGAACTAAATCGACTGAGCACTTTTCAAACAAAAGAATGAAACTCAGCTAAATCTCACACTTTATATAATAATTTAAAATGTATCACTGATCTAAATGCAAAATATACAACTTTTAGAAAGAAACATGGGAGAAATTTTCAAGAGCTAGAGTTAGTAGAGTTCTTAGACCTGATACCAAATCACAATCCATAAAGGCAAACAACTGATAAACTGGACTTCACCAAAACTTAAAATTTTTGATCTGTGAATGACTCTGTTAAGAAGATGAAAAGACGAAAAGAAAATAAAAGAAGATGAACAGACAAGCCACATATTGGGGAAAAAATATCTGCAAATCACATTCCCAACAAAGGACCTATATCGAGAATATAAAAAGAACTCTTTAAATAAACTCAACAGTAAGCAGATAAAGGATCCAATTAGAAAACAGGCAAAAGTTTTTGACACTTTACCAAAGATTATGCGGATGGAAATAAGCACATGAAAATGTGTTCGATTGGAAAATGCAAATTAAAATCACAAAGATAACCACAAAGGTAACTAAACACAGCTAAAATATACATACCAACTCTACCAAGTGCTGGTGAGGATGCGGAACTCTCATACGCCAGTGGTGGAAGGTAAAATGGTCCAGTCACTCTGGAAAAAGAGCTCAGCAGTTTCTTATAAGATTAAACACACTTACCCTATAACCCAGCAATTACTCTCCCAGGCATTTATCCTGGAGAAATCAAAAACACTTAAGTTCACACAAGAATCTATATATAAATGTTCAAAGCAGCTCTATTTGTAATTGCCAAGAAGTGGCAACAACCAAGATGTCCTTCAACAGGTGACCAGAAAAACATCCCGTGATACTGCACACAACAGCACAGAAGCCAGCAGGGAAAGGAACAGATTCAACACTGTGAGGCGATCTCCAGCACTCCACGCTGAATTCAAAAAGCTAAGCTCAAGAGGCTACACACTATTCTCAAAATGGCACAACTACAGAGATGGAGAATACATCAGTGGTTGCCAGGGCTAGGGATGGGGAAAGGGTGTGACCATAAAGGAATAGCAAGTGTTGCTTTGTGTTATGGGACAGCTTTGTATCTTGATCATAGTGGTGGTCACACAAATTTCTAAAGGTGACAAAAACTTAATAGAACCACACACATACACAAACTGTACACACACATATACAAAAGTGCAGGTAAAAAAAACTGGTGAAACTTGAACAAAATCCATAGCCTAGTTAATGGTACTACACCAACATCAATTTCCTGGTTTGTCAATGTACCATAGCTTCGTAAGATGCTACCACTGGGGAAGTTCACTGAATGGTACAGCAATGGACTGGACTGCTCTGTGCTATTTTTGCAACTTCAAGTCTATAATAATTTCAAAATAAAAACTTCAGAAAATAATAAGTAAGGTCAATATTGGTTAAAGCTCCAAATGTGAAGAATGAATGTGAAAAGCTGTTCAGCTCCAGGGGAGGTATGGTGTTGGCAGTGGTTAAGAAAAGGTTCAAGCAATCTGGTATTTAGCAAGCCCCAACCCTGTGATGCATGCCAGGCATCATGCCAGACAGTGGGTTAATTTAAAGACCCTAGTCCTATATGGTAGAGATCACCATAACAATGTAACCAATTAAACTCCAATAAAAGAAAATATTTTTTAAAAGACCCTGGCCCTATTCTCAAGAGACTCTGAACAAAGAGGATAGGGAGATGGGGTCGGATGGGGAGGAAGTGCCTGTTGGTAATGGTAGGAGCTGGCAGACCCATCATAAGCTGGATCTTGGCCAGGACCCCATTTATTATGTGGACACCTATAGCCTCACCTCAAAGGGAAACTATCAGGACACTTCAGGTGTCAGTGCAGACCCTGTCTCTAACAGTCCTCAGATATCTAGGTATTCCCATTTCCCCAGTGCAGTGACCTCTCTGAAGGAAGGATGGGGGTATTACATGTCACAGTATTACAGGTTCTTTTTTCTGGAGACCAAGTCACCTCTTCAGTCAGGGGCTTTCAGGTCTAAATACTGGCTTAGGTCTGGAAACAGGGCAAAAGATTGTGTCTTTTTATTGGACCCCAGTCTCTAATTCATCTCCCTTTGATCTCTTTGGTTGGTACAAGCTAGATAGCACCCTTATCAACTATTGAGCTATTTGCCCCAGAAACATTGTGATATACCAACCCCCTCCATAACTTTCTGTCAGGCACCCTTTGCTGCCACTTCAGTTTTCCCAGCTGTCATGATCATTGTGGTCCCCTGGCTTCTGGAGTTTAAAGCACTGTCTCTGACCTCTATTATTTGGGAGATTCCATCACTACCATAGTTATTAGAGAGACAAAGTCTCAGAGAGTCGCTTTACCCTTAGTCCTGGCCTGTAAAGGAAAGCCATCACTGAACTCTGAGTGATGCTGGGGTTCCTCTCAACAGCATATCCTTTTCACACCTTGGCAACTGCTGTGTCCTCTGAGCCCTCCTGTGGAAGATGAGGCGGCAGGTGTTCTGGCTGTACTGAGTCAGTCTATGTCAGCATACCTACTCCCTGGAGTCCTTTCACCCCTTCCTCCATCATTTGCCATGGCAATTCTGGCAATGTCAACTTTGCTTAGCAAGGGATGGTCACTTTCTCTATGCCTCTGGAAGCATTCTAGAAGTGAGTCAGTACCATCTCCTAGGGTCCTGTGTCTCAGGAGAGCACACTAAAGTCAAACTCTTTCCTGCTCAGTGTTACATTCTGTTCCTTTGATTGACACCCTCAGATCCAGGCCCATGCATGCTCCCCTGGCCAGTTCCATCCTGCAACCCTGTGGGATGGGCCCTTTCCTCCCACATCCAGCCATAGTATCCCTCACTGGGTTATGCTGCGACTTAACTGTAATTTCAGGCCTAATGGCCAGGAAGGAAGGGGAGGACAAATCCTAGAGGCACCTGCTGCCTTCAGGAGAGAGATCCTTGCACTGCTGCCCAGTACAATGCTAGCCTTACTAGGGAGGGCTGGGCCACTTCTGCAGGCTCCGAAGGTTCAGCAGAACTGGAGAACTCACAACCTTCTGGGCCCCCACATGGGATGTCTGTATCCCACTTGTCAGGGTTCTAGGGTCTCGACTTCAGCATGATAGAAGTGGTTGGTTGGGCATTTCACTTTCTTTGAAGTTTAGCCACTGAACTAAACTGACTAAAGTTTGGGTCTTTGCCCTCTGTTGGAGATTATAACATCTTTGTATAAAAGAGAGAGGCACTTGAGCTTTCACATCTGCCTTTCAGTGCCTGTTACTGATAACAGTTGTCCATCATCTTTCTGTACAGCATCAGTGGGGCTGAGTAACAGCCATCCAGTCCCTTCATCCATATAGCTCCATGAAATCCCAACACCTCCATGGCTGCTGGTACGTCCTCCACTTTACCTGCAGGTGAGTTAACAGTGGGCACCATCTCATCCCAGGGACAGCCTGGCTCCACCTCCACTCATTGTCAGCCCTGGGATCAGTGAGGCTGCTCCAAACCCCAACTTATCGTGTGTTTTGCTGGACCATCCCCTGGACACACTGTCACAGGTGAGGTTCTTCCGAAGCAGACACAGATGTGGAGTTTGGAGTGCAAGATGTTTCTTAGTGGTCAGCATCTACAAAAGGAAGGAGGCAGAAGCAGAACCAGCAGAGGAGAAGAAGTCAAGCTGCAGTGCAGGCCTGTCCAGTGCAAGGCCAACCTGGCAGAAAGCTCTGGAGCCAATGGTGCACAAGATTCATCCCTGTCAGGCTGGAGGGGTCAGGCCTTTAGATCCTCACTTCCCTGGGCCACCAGATGTAGGCCACCCCGAGGAGGGCATGGCCTGGGGTGGGACAGTTCCCAGCAGCAGAGGTAGATTCTGAGGGAGTGAGGAGCTGGGAGCTGCCTGCTGACAGCCCTGACGCTGGACAGCAAGCAAGTCCTGCCTTGAAGGGAGACCTAAGGAATGAAGGAGAACTCCAATCCATTTTAAATGATGAGATACTTCTTCCCCCAGATTTGAAGCATGGAATTTCAACAGAAAATAAAAGAAGGGAGAGACTTGCCCAAAGGGAGAAAGTCTAGCGCTTTCCCAGAACAAGAGAGGGAGAGACTTGCATGGAGAAGCTCCACGGGGGATGGTGTCCCCTGAGCCTGGGAACGTGGTTGCCTTTAAGGAGTAGGCATGCTTGACACTTGCTATCTATTAGTTTTACTTTTTGGAAAAGTAGCTGAGACTATTGGTCCTGAACAAACCCCTCAGAGATCATATTCAGAAAGAGGCCTTTCAATAGTTCCAGGGGTGAGGGTGGGGGCCAGGGTCTGTAACACTAGCAAAGTTCTTGTGAGAGATATCTTTTAAAAATTGTACCAGCCACATGAAAAGATGCTCAACATCACTAATTACTAGAGAAACACAAATCAAAACTACAATGAGGTATCACCTCACACTGGACAGAATGGACATCAAAAAGTCAAAAAATAATACATGCTGGAGAGGATGTGGAGAAACGGAACCCTCCTACACTGTTGGTGGGAATGGAAATTGGTGCAACCACTATGGAAAACAGTATGGAGGTTCCTTTAAAAAGTAAAAATACAGTTACCATATGATCCAGCAATCCCACTCCTGGGCACATGTCCAGAGAAAAGATACATGCACCCCTACGTTCACAGCAGCACTGTTTACAATAGCCAAGACATGGCAACGACCTCAATGCCCACTGCCAGAGGAATGGATCATGACAATGTGGTACATATACACGAAGGATTCTACTCAGCCATAGAAAGAATAAAATAATGACATTTACAGCAACATGGATGGACCCAGAGATTATCATATCAAGTAATACAAAATCAGAACAGACAAATACCATATATGACTTATATGTAGAATCTAAAATATGACTTATGGGACTTTCCTGGAAGTCCAGTAATTGAGATTCTGACTTCCACTGAGTTCAAGCTGGATTTAGAAAAGCCAGAGGAACCAAAGATCAAATTGCCAACATCCGTTGGATCATTGAAAAAGCAAGAGAGTTCCAGAAAAACATCTACTTCTGCTTTATTGACTACACCAAAGCCTTTGACTGTGTGGATCACAACAAACTGTGGAAAATTCTTAAAGAGATGGGAATACCAAAACACCTGACCTGCCTCCTGAGAAACCTATATGCAGGTCAAGAAGCAACAGTTAGAACTGGACGTGGAACAACACACTGGTTCCAAATAGAGAAACAGAGTATGTCAAGGCCGTATATTGTCACTCTGCTTATTTAACTTATATGCGGAGTACATCATGAGAAACGCTGGACTGGATGAAGCCCAGGCTGGAATCAAGATTGCCAGGAGAAATATCAATAACCTCGGATATGCAGATGACACCACCCTTATGGCAAAGAACACTGAAGAACTAAAGAGCCTCCTG
Organism: Bos taurus; assembly: GCF_002263795.3. Lineage (NCBI taxonomy): Eukaryota > Metazoa > Chordata > Mammalia > Artiodactyla > Bovidae > Bos > Bos taurus. The sequence goes on along the minus strand of NC_037334.1, from coordinate 53,249,420 downwards.
ATTAAAGTGAAAGAGGAGAGTGAAAAAGTTGGCTTAAAAGTCAACATACAGAAACCTAAGATCATGGCATCTGGTCCCATCACTTCATGGCAAATAGATGGAGAAGAGTGGAAACAGTGTCAGACTTTATTTTTCTGGGCTCCAAAATCACTGCAGATGGTGACTGCAGCTATGAAATTAAAAGACGCTTGCTCCTTGGAAGAAAAGTTGTGACCAACCTAGACAGCATATTCAAAAGCAGAGATATTACTTTGCCAACAAAGGTCCGTTTAGTCAAAGGTATGGTTTTTCCAGTAATATGGATGTGAGAGTTCGACTATAAAGAAAGCTGAGTGCTGAAGAATTGATGCTTTTGAACTGTGGTGTTGGAGAAGACTCTCTTGAGAGTCCCTTGGACTGCAAGTAGATCCAACCAGTCCATCCTAAAGGAAATCAGCCCTGAATATTCATTGAAAGGACTGATGCTGAAGCTGAAACTCCAATACTTTGGCCACCTGATGTGAAGAACTGACTCACTGGAAAACACCCTGATGCTGGGAAAGATTGAAGGTGGGAGGAGAAGGGGACCACAGAGGATGAGATGGCTGGATGGCATCACCACTCAATGGACATCAGTTTGAGTAACCTCTGGGAGTTGGTAATGGACAGGGAGGCCTGGCATGCTGCAGTCCATGGGGTCGCAAAGAGTTGGACACAACTGAGCGACTGAACTGAACTGAAGCACTAGAGCCCTGAGAGAGAAGTAAAGCTCCCTTGATTTGAGAAGTGACTAACACAGAAAGGGATTTTTTTCTTTTCAATGTTCTTTCAGTTCCACTTGAATACAGGTAACTCAAAGCCCCCTTAGAACCCCTTTCCCTGCTTACGATACCCTTCCCGAGATAACCATGGTCAGTGCTGATCTTTCCAAATCTCCCTCTATGCTTATACCTATCTATATGTGTACAGATGGAAATAATTTTTGTGGAAGTGTTTTTTAAAACATATGTCTCCCTGCAATTTGCATTTTTCACACATCAACTGTCTTGGAAATCTTTGCCCAGCAGCAGTGTGGTGGCTTTATAATGCAGAGATTTCACAAGGTTGAAGGCAAGCTCTGGGATCTCCCTTCCCAGTGTGTTTCAGGTTAGGCTGGGACAGGGAAGTTTCATTCAGATTTGGAGGGCAGATGTCACATAGTGACCATATTCTTTTTAACTCTCAAAAGGTGAGAGCAGGGTTTTGGGTCAGGCATATTGCCATTGATCTGTTGACCTACAGCTGCTCTGCCCTCTCCGTGTCTGGCTCTGGGATGAAGGGCATCAGCTTCTCCTGAAAGAGAAGCTGGAGGTAGGGAGACTGATTTCAGTGAAATCCCGCTGGTCCTTGCCATCCCCCCACTCCCCACCCCCACCAGCCTCCGCACTTTATTTACATTGCTCCTGGACTCTACCTGCCTGCCTGGTGGGCTTCAAGCTCCTGCATCAGATGAAGAGACTGCAGCCTTACAAAGACTGTTCAACCATCTCTCCCAATAGTATAAAGTCAAATCTCATCTCCCATCTCCCTCTCTCTCTCTCATATGCACGCGCGCGCGCACACACACACACACAGGGTACTTCCTGGTGGTTCCACTTCTCTAACAAAACTGCTGAGAACACACGACTACTTCATTCTTCTTAACTATTATGGAAATGCCAGCATTATTCAACTCTTTCCCTGCTGAAGGACCTTTAGGAGGTTCTACTTCGTCACTCTTATAAATCATGCTGTAAGAAGCACCCTTTTGGAGACTTTCCAGGCAGTTCACTGGTTAAGACTCCATACTTCCACTGCAGGGGGCATGGGTTCAATCCCTGGTTGGGGAACTAAGGTCCCGCATGCTTCAAAGTGAAGCCCTCCCCCCCCCCCAAAAAAAATCACCCTTTCTCATGCCCCCTTTTTAAAATTACACCTGTGCTTATTTTTTAGGACAGAGATATGAAACTGATGACTCCAAAAGTTGACACATTTTACACTGCAGAGAGGCATCCTTTGCCTGGAACCAGAATAGGCAAGGAACATTCACAGGGTAATGTTAGTCTCCTCCCCAATAAGGATATAAAAGCATTTAGCAGCCACTGATCAGTCAAGGTGAAGCACTTTCCTGGGGTTCAGCAGTGTGGGTGGCACTAACACACACTGACATGGGGACCTGCAAGCCATGCAGTGAGCCTGGCAGAGCATTAAGGTACATCGCAAGTGTGGGAGATGGGGCTGCTGCTGCTGTTTGTTGTTTAGTTGCTAAGTCGTGTTGGACTCTTTGTGACCCCATGGGCTGTAGCCCGCCAGGCTCCCCTGTCCACGGGGTTTCCTAGGCAAGAATACCAGAATGGGTTGCCATTTCCTTCTCCAGGGGATCTTCCCAACCCAGGGATCGAACTCATGTCTTCTTTACCATTGAGCCACCAGGGAAGCCCCAGGAGGAAGGGCTACTGGTCTCCATTCTTTACTGTCCTACAGCTGCACTCCTTCTGAGGAGGTCTAGGAGGGGTGGGAGGGCAGAGTGTGTTTTTCCACCCTTGACTGTGGGCCCTGTGACTTAGATTAGCCAATTAAACAGTCCAGATGTGAAGTGAGAAGAAATCTGAAATATGGTTGTGCATGACTTGCTTTACATCCATGAAAACAATGTGCCTCAGGGACCTGCCAATCCAAGGAGGAAGGCAGACACATGGTGCAGACCTGGACTCAACCCACAGCCTGGAGCGAGACCCAGAGAGCCTGGCTTAGATCAGATGAACCCAGTGGCAAAGAGACAGCTCAGCATCACACTTTGCATCAGACTTTGTGAGCCTCCTTCAATTTGGAACAGGTCCTCGGCCTTTACAACCTAGATGCTTTTGAAGATTACTGGTCAGTTATTAGGGGGAATGTCTTTCAGTGTGGTTCTTACGATTAGATTCTGGTTACATGTCTTTAGCAAGAATACAGAGAAGTAAAGCTGACTGATATCCTATCAGTGGCACATGATTTCCGTCTATCCCATTGCCGGTAATGCTTTGATCATTTGATTAATGTGATGTCTGCCAGACTTCACTGTAAAATTACTCTGTTCCCTTTTGAAATTGAAAATGTCTTATGGGGAGAATACTTAAAACTATGTAAGTATTCATTTATAATTTATATTAACATGGAGTCAGGGTCTCCTAATTCATTCTGGGTTATAACTGATCACTGTCACTATTTATGTTGCTGTTTAAATGGTCCTAGATTTGGCCAACAGAAGCCCCTTCAAACTGGCTTCTTTGTCCATGTAACATTTCCCCATGATTTTTTGAGCATCTACTTGTTTTCTGGCACAAAAAGATGTTCTAGGCTGTTCTTGTACTTTCTGTGCCCTAATCCAGGAATCAGCCATTTCTCCAAGGAGTCCTAGTTTCTGCTGGTGGGAAATGATGTGAGCCAAAATGTGAGTGCTAGGTGTGGTCATTGCTATTGAAGTGTCACTGTCCCCAGGCCCTCAGTGGTCAGAGACAGTGGACATTTACATCTGTCTGTCTGTCTATCTATCTACCCTACCTACCTATCTATGTACTGAAAGTCATGAGTTCTGACAGATATCTCCAATTCTAGTCTAATACCACAGGGTTCACTTAAGTTTTATCCCTTCCATAACTGTTACTCTTTTCTCTGACACTGTGAAGCCTGACTCTCATTAGTCCTAATAAACCTGCTTATTTGATCACTCTGATGTTACCAATCTGTTATCACCATCCTTTCCCCCAGAGGCCCTTCTTACCCTCTGACTCTCATGCTGGGACAACCCACGGGGGCAAGTTCCTCACTCTATTTGGACTCTGATACCCCATAACAGGGCGTATACCTATTATGTATGTCTAGACCTCCCCCTAGGCACCCTCCTCTCCCACCCAGGTCTGTCTTCTGATCTTCCTATATGAAGTTGCTCCCTGTACCACTTGGACACCTTATTCATTTTGCCTCTTCCTTGGATACCTTATCATCCTTTTGGGTTCGGACTCAAGTCAGGCAGTCTTTATGAATAGACACCCTCCTTTCAGGCCCTGACTTCATTCTGGACCACAGGAACTCTCTGCAGACACACAATCATCAACCTTCCTCCGTCCTATCTAATGGCTTTGTGGGGAAAAAACAACTTATTCATGAAAGGATGAATTCATGAATTCATGAAAGGATGAATGGAAGGACCCTCTGCCCCTCTGGCTGCTTGGTGAAGAACAAACTGTAGGGAGGCATGAGTGAAAGGAAGGAGATGGTAGAGAGGCTGTTGTAACAATGCAAATGAGATAACAGAGACTTAGTAGCAATGGGGATGGGGCTGCTGCTGCTGAGTCACTCAGTCATGTCCGACTCTGTGCAAGCCTATGGAGTGTAGCCTGCCAGGCTCCTCTGTCCATGGGATTCTCCAGGCAAGAATACTGGAGTGGATTGCCATGCCCTCCTCCAGGGGATCTTCTCAACCCAGGGATCGAACCCACGTCTCTATGTCTCCTGCATTGGCAGGCAGGTTCTTTACCACTACTGCCACCCGGGGATGGGGAGAAATGGTCATATTCCAGATGTATTCTAAAAGTGAAGTCAGTAAGATGTACTGATGAAATAACCTGGGCATTCAACCAAGGATCAATTATTTTTCATATTGCTTACTAAAGGCCCTCTGGTTTCAAGAAGTAGAAACCCATTCAAACTAGCTGAAGCAAAGAAGATGAATTTAAGGATTCACGTATATCTCTCAGAACCAAAGGCAGGAGGAGAATCCAGGTCTCATGAGGGGCAGGAATCAGAACCTGGAGAATGAGTGGGATTCAGGACAGGCACCTTCCTCTCTCTTTGATTCTGTGGCCTCTTGTCTGTGCTGCTCTCTGCACATCTGCTCCATTCTCCTCTCTTGGCAGACCTCCTCCCTCTGTTCTCCATGCACAGAAGGTGGCAATGATGATTCACAGCTCCTGTTTTACATGCCCCTTTCAAGACTACAGGAAACCAACTACTGTCTGATTCCCAGCCCCCAAATACCCATGAGAGATAAGCTGAGGAGTCAAGCATCAATCAGCAACTTACCTCTTACAGCCAGGGGAATAGAGTCCCCTAGAATAAACTTGGCGCCCAGACCTACCTCTGATGAGGGAGGGGGCACTTCTCAGGGACTAGGGGTCAATGGGCAGGTCAGACACACTTTCAAAGTGTCACCTATTCATCTATTAAATGCAGAGGAGCCAGTAGCTCTTGTGCAGCACACAGAAACAGACAAGACAAAAGCCACATCTTTAAGCCAAGAATCTCGGAAGAAAACAGATATGAAACAGTAAGAAAATGATTCCAGACAGCCAGGGTCATATGGCAGGTGTTCCGAGAAGCACTGGTGGCCTTCAGAAATGGAAAAACCCCACACATCACCAGGTTCTGTCAACAGTATCTAAGTTTCCAAAACAGAGGATGGTGGGGGAAGCTGGGGGGAGGGGAATCTTTGGTTACTTTGCAGTAGACATGAGCAGCCCAGCAGAAGTCCCATTAGTTGGGCCGTCCTTGATTCAGCGGGCACTGGGCCTCTTCAGGGCTCCGGACCCCCTCAGCACTGATTTATGGCTTGTGCAGTCAGCAAATTTATACCCTCTGTGGCTTTGTTTTTATAGCATTGCTCCTCCAAGAGCTGGTTTCATACCTCAGACATATAAATCTGTTAGGGGGTGGTATATAGCACAAGAGGTCTTTCCCAAGTGGGCAAGATTTTGTTCTCATCTATAGAGTCTTTCAGAGCCCTTCTAACCTGACCCTTCCACCCCTCATCCCAAGCATTTCGGTTGTTCACTGGAAAAGCCAACCCAATCTACAGTTCCAGAGTAGCTGGAAGATGGGGCCTAGCTCCTTCTTGAAGCGCTTAAAAGCTCACTAAGCCATTCAGTTGTTGTTAGTTCACAACCTGGGAGAGTTAACTCAAATTCCTGCTGGAGTTAATCCTACCATCTCTAAGACCTTGGCTAAAGGGGCTACATGACAACGAAACAGAGGTGGAATCTTGTTCCAACTAATTCCAGTTGTCATTCAAATCTCACACGGCTAGGATCATATTTGCAGTCTAAAGCAATATGGTACTAGGGCAAAGAAAGAAGTGTCAGGCAAATTCTTGAAATTCCTGTTCATTTCCCCTCACCTCTTCCTTCTGGAGTGTTGTTTTGGTGGGAGGAGAGCTAAAGTGTTTGATGTAGGGGTAGATGAGGGGACGGTTGAAGGATATTTACTTCTTGCAACTGAACAGACCCTCTCTTTCCTCCAAGCCAAGTAGCATAACACCAACACCTTCTTCAGGAGAGAGATGCTTCTGTCAGAGGCATAGGGAAGCTGGTGCTCGTTTGTTTGTGGAAGAGAACTTGTTGGGCCAGAACAATAAAGCACTGTGACCTTCGGTCTACAATGATGATGAAAATTATTCTGTCCTGCAGGCTCCCTTTCCGACTCAGGGACCACGGATTTTGCTCACAAGGAAATACTAAGATAATATGAGTTCCTTGTTTTCCTCTACGTATTTCATTCTAGGTCAGCACTTTCCAGAGAGGGTTCCATGCAACAGGAGTTTCATAAAATGCTCATCAAAAAATAAGTTTGGCAAAAAGACAACCTACTGAGTGGGAAAAAAATATCTGCAAATGATATGACCAATAAGGGATTGATATCCAACATATATAAGCAGCTCATACAACTCAACAGCAAGAAAACAAATAACCCAATTAAAAAGCAAGTGGAAGAACTGAATAGACATTTTTCCAAACAGGAAATGCAGATGGCCGACAGGCATCTGAAAAGATGATCAACATGGCTAATCATAAGGGAAATGCAAATCAAAACCACAGTGAGATGTCACCTCACATGTGTCAGAACAGCTGTCATCAGAAAGAACACAAATAAAAAATGTTGGCAAGCATGTGAAGAAAAGGGAACCACTGTGCACTGTTTGTGAGAACATAAAGTGGTACAGTCATTGTGGAAAACAGTATGGAGGCTTCTTAAAAAATTTAAGAGAGAACTACCACAGTACCCAGCAATTCCACTCCTGGGTATATATGTGAAAAAAACAAAAACACTAATTCAAAAATATACATGTACCCCAATATTCGCAAGAGTATTATTTATAATTGCCAAGATATGGGAGCAACCTGAGTATCCATCAACAGATGAATGGATAAAGAAGATTTGGTTTATATATAGAATAGAATACTACTCAGCCATAAAAAAAAGAACAAAATATGCCATTTTCAGCAACATGGATGGACTTGGAGGGTATTATGCTAAGTGAAATAAGTCAGATGAGAAAGACAAACACCGTATGATATCACTAATATGAGGAATCTAAAAAATACAAAAAACTAGTGAATATAACAAAAAGAAGGAGACTCACAGATACAGAGAACAAATGGTGGTAGTGGTTTCCAGTGAGGAGAGGGGAGGGGGAAGGGGCGTTACAGGGATAGGGGAAAAGATTTACAAACTATTATGTATAAAATAACTATAAGGATATAGAGGACAATACAAGGAATAAAGTCAATATTTTATAATAACTCTAAATGGAGGATAACCTTTAAAAACTGTGAATGACTGTATCATGCATCTGTAACATAGAATACTACACAGCGACTATACTTCAATTTAAAAAAATCCGTTTGACTAATACTACTATTTATGATGGTCCCTCCTGGAATTAATACAATAGTGCGTGCAGTGCAAGAGCTGAGAGGTCCAGGGGTTAAGAAGCCTGGTTCCCTCTGCTGAGCCATTTCCCCAACCTCTCTGACCTGGAACACACACCTCCTGCCACTGCTCCTTCTTTATTAACAATCAGCATAAGGACACATTTCAGGAAGTGGCACTCCCTGCTGACTTGTCCAGCTGGGATTGAATTTGGAAGTCAAAAGGCATCATAAAATACTGACCTACTTGGTTCCATCTATGAACCAGGAACATTTTGGTTCTGAAAATACACCCTCTTCTATGAAGGCGGCCTCTGCATCTCAAAATAGATGAACGTGGAAATATTTAAAAAATTAAATGATTAAAAAAAGTTTTAATCAACATAAGCCTATCTATCTAATGTGGAAGTTGAACTTGACAAGCCAAGCAACATCAACATCAAATGAACATGTGGTAGATCCACAGAAGAACAAAAAATCTAAAATTGGAAACATCTCAAATTCAACATCTACCATGACCTTCTTTATCAGCTCAATTCACTTTGATTTATTCAAGAACTTAAGTTCTTTAAGCTTCATTTCACCTGTCCACCCTCCAGGGTGGTCAAGAGGCTCATAATGGAGTGTATGGCTACATTCTTATTGTACTGCAAGGCTCTGGACACCATGCGTCAAACGCGACTTGACGTCTTGGATTTCCCTGAGGTTCTGTGGCCAAGAACAAAATCACTGATGCATAGGAGGGAACTAACTCATCAAAACGAGACTGAAAAGGAGGTGGTCAAAAATGATTTCACAATCCTTGACAAACATCTACTCGAAGGACATAAAGGAAAAGACTGAAGAAGTTAGAAATGATCATTTCTCTGGAGAAAACGACTGGTGTGAAGAGGCATCTCTCGCTGCCATTGGCCATTAAGATGTAGCCATGAAGCTGGAGTTGGGAAAATGAATAGAATGGAGAGGAAGGAAAAGAGGGGCCCATCCTTTCTTGCCCAAAGGATTGTGGGGAGAAGACGTCAAGCAGAAGCATCAAGAGGTGCTTGATGTAGGCATGTAAGTCTCAGTTTTCTCTCGGAGAGGAGGTGGGAGCTAGACTGGGTGGGGAAAGCACATTGAGCAGGGGAGGTTCTTGCCCTACTTCTGATGCAGCTTCTAGAAGTTTCCAATACAGATAAGTGAGCCAAACAGCATGGCCAGAGGAGAGGGTCTGGCAGGCTGTCAGAGCTTCCTCAGCTCCTACAAGGGGACAAAGTCAGTAAAGAGCCAGGGGCTGAGGGTGGAACTCTTCCCCAGGGCCAGATGGAAAACCTGGTGGAGAATCTACCGAAGGTGACACAGGCAAGCAGGGATGTCCTACCAGCCGCTATCTGAGCTGAGCAGGAATGAACTCAACACACAGCAGACACCAAGGTGACCCAGAGAGAGGACTCTCAATCAGTCCTGTGTGACACCAGCCAGTTCACACCCACGGGCAGGCACAGGACAGAAGGAACCCTGAGTCTACACCGTGAATTCCCCTAAGACCCTCCCTGAACATCTTCCTGGACCAGGGAAAAGAGACTGAGTGAAACCTCAAGAGACTGTTTAAAAGTTCAGACTCCATCATAAGCTGCACTGGCTTTTTTTTTTCTGCCACCCAGCAGGCAGGTGTAGGGCAGGGGCTTCTACCAGTTATAGCCTTAAATATAGAAGTTGTACTTCCTCCCATTATTTTGCAGTAACCCTAAACAGGGTGTAGTCTATAAAAATACTGACTCATGCTACACACCTGCAACTAATATGTTGTCAATCAACTATACTTTGACTAAAAATTTTTTTAAATAAAGTATATTTTACTATCAAAAAGAAGCTACACTTTCTCTGCACAACTGAAAGTGGTGTGAACAAAATTTGTCTCTACTACAAACTAAGGGAGGTGTTTCTTCAAGGTTCTTCTAGAAATAGTTCATCATTCACTTTAAAAAAATACTTCTATTTCACAACAAACTGCCCAAGGATGGGTGACACTGCCAGGTGGGCAGTGCTTCTCCACAGGGCCTAAGGGAGAAGGAAGCAGAGGGACAGGTGTGAAACACTGCCTGCACTGAGCTCCATGCCCTGCAGTTCCCATCTCTCTCTGAGGCCACCTACTCTCCTGTAACATCAGCTCGACCTCAGAGGGCTCTTCTGAGGGATCAGTGAGATAAAGATTAGAAGCACTTGGGACACAGCCTGACCTCTATGCTCTGCAGTTATTTCTGCTCATGGGTAAGCAAGGATTTTTACTATTATTATTTCCATGTCTCTCTGCTGCTGCATTTTAAGGCACAGTGCTAACAAGTGACTTAAAAAAAAAAAAAAACAGAGGAACTTTTATGTCTAAAATGAATGTAGTTCATTCACAGTCATCTCCACAGGACTGAGACCCACACAATTAATAATGTCACAGCCAAGCCTGTGCCCCAGGATGGCATGAGGCTCTGCCAGGAAGGTGGCTGTGCATCCTCCAACACTTCATCCCCAGGGCCCCCACAGGGCCTGTGACATCGTGGGGGCAACACGGAAGCTCCCCAGTAGAGTCCTGCCCTGTGTGCCACGTTCGTTGGTTCAGGTTCTGACCAGCAGCTCTGGAGCAGCTGTTGTTGGTGCTGTTCAGTCTCTAAGTCATGTTCGACTCTGCCAGATTATAGCAAGCCAGGCTCCTCTGTCCTCCACTATCTCCCAGAGTTTGCTCAAACTCATGTCCACTGAGTCAGCGATGCCATCCAACTATCTCCTGGTGCAGTTTTGGTAGTGATGAATCTTCACCTTTGAGGATGAGCTTTAGTTTTGGAAACTGTGGGGTGTCTGGAGCCCAGTGGCAAATAACAAGTGGGGTAGGGGTTGTCAAAGAATGCTGAGCAAAACCATTTTTTGATCAAGCGAGCTAGGAAGCTGTTTGCAACATGGTGCCTGGTGAATGGGGAGCACTGGGAAGAGAACGTGCAGATATGTGTACACCGCTGGAGGCAGTGTGACTGGAGCTGAGGCCAGATTAGTTCTGTGGCCTTAGCTCAGGGAGGATGAGGGCGGGGGGTTAGGGAGGCATTGTTGAAGCTGCTACTGTGGAAAATTCTAGTTGCTTTATTAATATTTTAAACAAAAGAATATGTCATCATTCAGTAATGGGTATATGGGACATTTTTATATGACTGGACTCTCTCAGAAAGGATACGTCTGGGCTGGTGAGCGGGCCACTGGACTAGAGGGTCCAGGCATAGACTCTTCCCATAGGGTACTTGGTGCCTCTTAGAGCTTATCCTGTTTGCATGTTATTGCCTAATAGACAGCTAGCAACGACAAAGCAGAAGGAGGAGGGAGCAGCGTTCCTTTCCTCTACAATAAATATTTAACGAATTTTCTCTACAAAACAAAACCAAAAAAGTAAACCATAAAGGGATTAATAGGAAGGTAATAACCCCGTCGGGAACCGTTAACACATCCCAGGGTTGTTCGCCCCGCTGGGCCAAGAAGGACATTTCACTTCTCCAAACTGTTTAAGTTTGTGGTTGGAGAAAATATATACCCCTGACTTAAACCCACACAGTTTGCAATAAAGATAACCGATTTTACGATACTCATCCTGTAAGTGGATTTTGAAAGGAGGCCCTCTACCAGCTCCTGCCCTCCCTCTCATCTGGGCCTTTCGGCCACTCGGCCACCTCCTTTAGGGCAGGAGGGCTGGAGGAGGAGAAGCATCAGGCCGCATCCTCACCCACCCCATGAAGGCAAAAAACTGACCATAACCAGGAATGAAAGCCAGGCTTTGGGATTATTTGTAATTATTCCTAGGCTACCTGCAATTTTCTGTTTGCCACTGCTGGTCCTGGGATGAAGTGAATTGGCTTTACCTGAGCTGTTGGATCCCCAAGTTTCCCCCATGGTGGATTCTCTATCCTAAAGGAATGACCATGTGATAACGTACCACAAAGGAACCAGGGAGAGGACTTGTGTCCCTGACATCACCAGGTCCTTTCCTCTGTCTTCACGAAACAGCTGTCAGCACTGGTTTGGGCTCTACTCCTTCTCTAGGTTCAAGGTGAGGTTCCAAACGATGGGGCCTGTGGTGGAACACACTGCCCAGCCTCTGCCAACCACTGTGCCAGGCTCTCTGGGCCAAAGGGCAGGCATCTGGGATGGGAAAATGGCTCTGAGGAGCCAGAGCCAACGCGCCACAGGGGCCCTGCCAGGGACCCACAGACTGAAACAGGCACTCTGAACTGAGAACCCCGAGGATGAGGGTCCAGGCAACCACCCCACGCCTCCCAGGAGTCAAAGGCGAGCAGAGGAGATCCAAGAGACAGAGTCCTGGGCTCAGTCCTGATTCCAGTCCATTCCCATCTCTACCCCTAGACGTCACAGTATGTGATCCATACTAAGTTATTTTATTCCCCTGCTAAGCCAGAGTGTGTGCCGGAGTTTTCTACCTCTTTGGTCATGTCGGGACCAAGACCATCCCAACATGCTAGTGTACAAAGTCCAGGAGACAAAGCTTGGATTCAAAGCTGGAAAAGCAGTGGGAGTGATCCTGACCAGAGAGTATCTCTGAATTAAACCCTAGACTAACCCATCAAAGGCATCATCGCCAACATCTTCTTATCTTCTTTTTGCGGTGAAGTGGGAATACTAGATGGAAAAAGCCTGAAAAGCCTCTTAACAAGAGGGCATTAAATAGAGGTTTTACTCCCCTGATCTGGCTGCCTGTATCCCACTCCCTCCTCATTACTGAATGGGCTTTTCAGCCCAGCTGGTGGGCTCAGAGTTCAGGACTAGTCTCACAATTCCAGTGAAGTGTAAAATATTCTCTTACTAGGAACTGCAGAGCCTTCTGAAAACTCATCTAAGTCAGTAATGAGCCTGAAGACAGTGCAGGATTAACAAAATTTTCTCACTGACACCATGAAACCCTCTCCCTCAAAGGCAGGTCACGGGCAGCAGAGCTATTTGATAAGACCCAGAATCAGAGTCCTTATATGCCATATCTGACCCTCAGCCCCTCAAACCATCTCCCTGTTTCCTTGATGGTGCCAGAGGGATAGGACACTTGTGGGCACATCCCCAAATTGAACTCTCAAGTAGAAAGAAGAATGAAAGTCTAAAAAGATGCTCAATACCATTAATAGTAAAAACAAGATACAATTTTTCACCCACCAGATGGACAAAGAAGAAAACAACTGATGATATTCAATGCTAAGTAAGTTCGGAGAAATGAACATTCTTGTTCCTTGCTGAGGAGAGTGCATGAGGTTACAGCTTTGTTGAAGGCAATTTTGCTCTAGTTATCCAGATCAGAAATGTGCGAGCGCTTTGAGCGAACAATCCCCTTCTACAAATTAACCTACATAAACGTGTAACCAATCCCAAAAGGGGACCCCAAGAATTCCCCGCCCTCTGCACAGGCACAGAGGCCATTCCCACATCAAGAGCTAGAGCTTGTTTCCTGCCCCCTTGCATCTGGGCTTGCCCTGTGACTGGAGGTGACCAACAGAATGTGGCAGAAGTGACATTCTGGAACCCAGTCCCATGCTGTGAGAAACCCAAGCCACATGTAGAGACCACTTAGAGGAGAGCCAAGGTGCTCCTGACGCCAGCCTAGCTCAGTTCCCAGCCATCAGCCTACACCAGCAGCCAGCCATGTGAGTGACACCACTTCAGACCCCCCACCTTGACAATACCACCTAAGGTAAAAAACCACTCAATCCATAGAAACTTGAAGAAATAAGAAGCTATTTTAAGCCACTAAGTTTTAAGGGCTCTGTTTCTCAGCAATAGATTAAAAAAACCCCAAAATCCCAATATTCATTGCCATACAGAAACACTGGAGACAACTTACAGGTCATCAGTAGAAGAACGGTTACCTAAGTGACGGTCCAGCACAAAAGGAATGCTCCGTGGCCACTGAGAAGACTGAAGCCAACCTGAAAGCAGGGACGGGGGAGTCCCCCGGAGACAGGCTACTGAAAAGTGCAAAGTTCTGAACGATTATCTATGCCTAGTATAATTTTACGTAAAGTATGTATTATTTGGGTGAGTGCCTACACACCACTATTAACAGTCGTGCCTTCAGAGGAAGAAAGATGGGTTTGGGGTCAGAGAAGGATATAGAAATTTCTACCTTTTATTTCTGAGTTGTTTGTTTCTTACAATGAGCATGTACTCATGTATTAGTGTTACAATCTAATAAAAGACGATAAACAGATTCCTAGGTCTTTTCAACACAGTATACTGGCTTCCTGAAAGGTTAGGAAATGCCCAGTTTCATGCTAGCCGTCATTTCACTGAGCACCTACGTTAAACCAGGAAACCCATGTATTATTTACAATTCTCACAACAACCCATGTGGGTAGGCATTATTTTTCCTATTTCAGATAATGTGGACCCTCGGGTTCAGAATGGACACACAGCTTTCCAAGTGTCACTCCACTGAGTGGTAGAACCACTATTTGAACTCAGGTGGGTCCCACTCCAAAGCCTGGGTGCCCTTTCAGGGAAAACCGGGGCCCTGCCTGACGGAGCTGAAGGTCTGACTGGGGAAGAGGACCCACCCAGCTGAGAGGTGCTGCTGCTGACAGTGCCTGCGCCCACTGCCCTGGGTTCCCATTCCAGCTTCACTGCTGACGAGCTGTGAGGCTATGGACAAGTGACAGCCTCCTGTATCTTATTCAACCATCAAGTAAGCCCTTACTGAGTACCTCGTGGGTGCTGGACACTGTCATGCCAGCTCTCCAGCACCTCAGAAGGGGAAAACCCTGCCCTCACAGAGCTTATGATATAATATGGGAGCCAGATATGAAACAAGTAACCAAATAAGCACATGGTGGATCACAGAGGGTGATAAAAAAACTACGAAAGGAGAATACAAAAAATGCCTCAGTTTTCATGTCTGTAAAATGGGATACCAATGGTGCTAACTTCATGGGACTCTCGTGCTGAGTCTGTAAAATATTTCACGTGAGATGCTTAGTACTAAGTTGAGGACAGAGTGAATTCTGGTAAATGGGAATTATGATAAGGGATGATGATGATAAACCGTGTGCCTGAAAGCTCTATGCGCAGCTAAACTGTGTACCTGAAGGCTGTGATACAGAATTTTTTTTAAAGGGTGCACAACAAATATCAGTTAACTGAATGTAACAAAGAGGTAACCTACCTAGGCTAGAGCAGTCAAGGGGTCCTGCCCAGAAGAGGAATCACACAAGCCAGTGTTCAAAGCTGGAACAAGCTTTGTTTACAGGACAAGGGACTCCACCCTGCCCAGCGGCTGTGAAGTAGCCAAAGAGCAGACAGAGGCCAGGCAGCCTGCCCACTTGGGGCTAACATGGTTAGTCAGGGCCTTATCACAGGGCCTGCTGAGAAACCAGACTGCAACAGGCCTGTTGCTGCCACCACGGGGAGGGCAGTGCGGGTGGGGGCAGGAAGGCCTGGGGGAGCACCGGGCTATTTGTTATGGGGTGAAGAGGAAGCTATAAGTGGTCCTCTGTCCTCCATTAACAGCAGGATGGAGTCAGGCTGGAGCCGCCGGCTGCGGAATCAGCCTTGTTTTTTAAACACACATGGCTGGTCCAGGCCTTTTAACCCCCAAACACCCCAGGGTTCCTGCAGGAAGAAAACAGTAGCCTTTGGTCTAAAAACTCCACAGCTGGGGTGTAGCTTAGGGCATTTCTGTTCAGCTTAGAAATAAACAGAAGATAAGACTATTGTGATTAAAAAAAAAAAAAAAAAAACTGTACTTTATAATGGATTATTCAAAGTCAGGGAGTCTGGGCTGGTTATAATTCTTTATACTGTAGACTCCTCACTGTATATCCTGAAGCTGAGAGTGAATAATAAAAGTAGATTACTCCTGTCTGTGAAGAAATACAAACTATTTACTTCTGTCTCATCTGCCCTTTCAAGGGGAGGGGACAGGTATCCCACCCGCCATCCAGAGTCACCGGGAAGCTCGAGGTCTAGAAGCATTTAGGCGCTGCTCCTCTGGGTCTCATGTTCCTCTGAGACTTCTCCACCACACTCTTTGCTGAAGGGAGGGAGTGATTAGATCAGTGATGCTTCATGTTCTAGAGAAGTCCACACACCTTAGCACACTCAAGGAGGCCAGAGACCCCTCCCCAGAAAATCCCCACCACACAGAACTGTGCAGCATCAGGAATTCAAGGCTCCGCCTCAGACCCCAAGCACTTTGGCTCCAAGGACCCCAGATTCTGTCCTTCCCAGATCAGACTGACTGGTAAACTTCCTCCCAGCTCTCATTTTACAACTGCTTTGGTTCCATTCTCTACATGGGATAATCTTTAGCAATCAGAGGCTAATTACACAAAGAATTTCAGGGTTCAGAAACACCCAGTTGAGTGGGGAAGCTCAAGTTGTCAGTATGAGAACTGTTACAAGCGGGGAGAAGAGGGCATTCAAGCAAGACCCTGGACACCAACGCTGAACCCCAACTCTTACCCATGATGTTGGGAGGGGTCCTTAGGACACTCAAGGCCCAACATGACTGCCATCTGTCTCATGAGACCAACTGCTTGGCTGAGGAGGTACTGATGAGAAAGCCGGGGATCCCCAGTCCCCAGCACCACCATCCCCTCCTAGGGCCTCAACCTCACACTCCACAACGGGGTTCACAAGGTCACACTGCTGAGAAGGGAAGCCCTGCCTGACAGTCCAGTCCAGAAAGGTAGGGGCTCCCAGACCTCAGGGAAAGGGCAGAAAGTGAACACTTCATATTCGCCATAACTTGCATGCAGCCTTGACAAAAAACAAAGATCTGGCTGCATTGCACCCTGACCCAAGTCTTTCCCAGAGCCTTCCATTTTCATCCACTAAATTGGGGTTCTAAGCAATGCCCCCAACCTGTACATAAGAAACCTCCCAGACCTTCCAGAAAGCAATCTGCAAAGCAAAACCACCACCCTAAAGGCAGTCCCCTCAGAAACCAGGGTGATCAGGACAAAGGAACTCCTGTGAGGCAGGAAGATTAGCATCCACAAGCCTTTGGTTGGACTCAGTGGGAGCAAGCCAGTCCCAAGATGCGGGAATGATTACTAACAGACCATGTCCCAACCTTACACGTGTTCCACATCCACAAACTGGAAAAAATTAAATATGAATTAAATATTAAATTAAATTAAATATGAAATTAATTATAAATTAAATATGAAACAGGAAACGAAGATAAAAAGCTATGCACACAAATACACACACACAGTCTTCTAGTTAGCAGGGGAGGAAAGCCAGTGGTGGCGATTTTTAATTAGAAAGGAGGACTAATAGCTGCCTCCCAAGGCCAAGGCCTTCATCTGGGAAGCATAGGCCAACATTAACCCTTGTAGCCCCAGTGTAGGTGCTGTGTTATCAGTGGTCCCACTCTAGAGAAAGCTCCTCAGGGTTTTCTAAGCCTGGCTTGTTAGCTATAGAATCTTTAAGAAAGAGGAGGGAAGGCATGATGGGAGAAGCAAAGGGTCAGGAGAGAAGTGAGTCAATCCCTCCACCAGGATGGTGTGAGGGTGAAATCACCCGAGCCTAACAGAAATGGGCTCAACTTCCAGCTCTTCTGTTTACAGCGTGTGACCAGGGACTGCTTGCTTACTCCATCTTCTGGTCTTAATTTTCCTTGTTTGTGAGACGGAGATGACAGTATGAATTTGACAAAGTTGTGAAGATTAAATGAGATAATGTGTGAAAAGCACTTGTTTGTCTGGAATATTAAAAGGACTCAAACATGAGTCCTTTATAGTAGTGACAGCTACTATTAAATTAGCTGAATTACTACCCTTTAGTCTCCTCCATTGGAGAAGGAAATGGCAACCCACTCCAGTATTCTTGCCTAGAGAATCCCCTGGACAGAGGAGCCTGGTGGGCTGCTGTCCATAGGGTTGCACAGTCGGACGTGACTGAAGCGACTTAGCATGCACTGGAGGAGGAAATGGCAACCCACTCCAGTATTCTTGCCTGGAGAATCCCAGGGATGGAGGAGCCTGGTGTGCTGCTGTCTGTGGGGTCTCATAGAGTCAGACATGACTGAAGCGACTTAGCAGCAACAGCAGCAATCTCCTCCATGTGTCTGAGGCAGCCATATGCTACCATGAAACACAAGAGGATAAACTCCCTCCTGAAAGACTGAGTTCACAGTGTGTGGGAGGTGAGGGGAGAGTGAGTAGGCACTCCTTCCATTAAAGAGGGGATCGCCTCCTCCCCTCAACCCTCACCGAAGGTATAAATTGACAGCCTGGAGGAGGCTGTCCTTTAGGGAATCCCTCCACCCACAAAGCAAGAAACAGGAGCTAAAGCTCCTCTTCCTCCCGCCCCTTCCCCCCATCACTTGACTGAGTGGCATTTGACTCAATCACAAGCAACAATGTAGGTCCATTGGTTTTCCCCCTTTCTCTTCCCAAGACTATGTGAGCAAAACCAGGCAGAGGGTAATGGGCTTGGTTCTTTCTAAAGCAAAAGTGACCATTTACAAGTAATCACTATGGTCCTGAAAGAACTATTCAGATCTAAAAGAACATTTAAACAGCTAGTGCATAGAACAGTGCTAGGTACACAGCAGGTGCTCAATAAATATCTGCTGAACAACCAAATGGATAAAAGTGATCTGTCCCCACAGTGGCTACTCTTGAGGCACCCACACTCCAGTGAAAGGCACACGTGGAAAGAAATTCCCCCTTCACTGAGTTTCCAGGTATGGGTGCGTGCTCAGTCGCTCGGTCAGGTCCGACTCTTCGAAACCCCAAGGACTGTAGCCCATCAGGCTCCTCTGCCCATGGGATTTCCTAAGCAAGAATACTGGAGTGGGTTGCCATTTCCTCCTCCTGGGACAGGATCTTCCTGATCCAGGGACTGAAGCTATATCTCCTTTGTCTCTCCACTGGCAGGCAGATTCTTTATAACTGAGCCACCTGGGAAGTGCAAGGTCACAAAAAAGCAGTTAAACTCCAGCCTCCAAACTCATTTCTAATTCTATAAAATCAGCTTTGGAAAGAAGTGAGTTCTCATCTCTCCTTTCTCTTTAATCCCTTCACCTGTTACCCACACACTTTTACTAAGATATTGAACCCAAAAACCTGACACCACATAGTAGGTTTGCATTAAACACTTGTGGAATAAAAAGTAATTTAAAAATGCATTTACTGACATCAGGAGCCATATGCTGGCCCTATGCAATTGTCAGAGTAAGATGGCAGCAGAGCCTGGAGCAAGCCAGCCATGTGAGATTTCTTTCATCAGCATCTCCTACCAGATATTAATAGGATATGTATGCCTAAATGAAAGCACAAATCCAGACCTGCTTCAGGAGGGCAGCATGCTCGCTCACTCCACTGACTCAAGCCACATGTTTTAGAAAAGAACACTCTACATTATTTATTAGCAGTAGAACAGTGCCAATAATTCATATTTTGTGAGCATTTATATGCCCGGCCTCAAGCTGGTTGATTTACATCCAATGTATCCTTTCATTCTCACAAGAATGAAAGTAGGTTATGTTATTCCCATTACAGAGATCAACTGAGGCCGAGAGAAGTGAAATAATGTGCCGGAGGCCACACAGCCAGTCTGTGAGACCCCAGAGGGCCTTTCTACCCTACTTCTCAGCACATCTCTCCAACCCCTGCCAGCTTCCAAGCCCACCCAACTGCGCCCATTCCTCAAACATCTTGGACCTGTGTTCAAGCACTTTCCTTGGCCTGGAAAGCCCTTCCTGACACAAGACTATACTCAAATCCTGCTCCTTTCTGGAGCCTCCCTGGCCACACTCCCTTCGGCCCTGCCCCCCACAGCCCAGGAAGAGCACCCCCGCTCTGCTCTATGTCCTGAGCATCATGCCACAAGCCCAAGACAATCCAAGCACCGGTCCGGAGCCAGTGCCACTGCACCTCCAGCACCTAGCACGGTCACCTGCCTGCCCCCAAGCACGAGCACAGCACAAGTCCTGCAATGAAGTGAAATCACGCACGTCCTTCCCCAAATATCAAAAGAGAGAAACAATCCCCAACCCTGACCCGGGGACATGCCCTTCTGGTCCCTTCTCGGCTCTATGGGAAGGGACTGAACAACGGGGTATGGGTGGAGCCAAAAGAAAAAAAGAATTGTGCAGACTGCTCCCCAGACAGGGCCGGGCAGGGGTCCAGGCCCAGGGAGCGCCGGTGGCACCCCTCTCCCTCCCGCAGCAGGTGCCGGGGGGCAGGTGCCACTCAGGCTGAGGTGGCTCGAGGCCATTTGGGCTCTGGACAGTGGCGCCCCAACCCCTCAGCCAGAGCCGCAGCAGCAGCCCTCCTGCTCCTGCAGGACACTCCCTGGCCTCCCCTCTGGGGCTCTCCATGACCTCATTGCTTTTATCCCAAGGAAGTCAGCAGAGCAATCTACTTCCTGGGCTTGTCTTCAAGGCCAAGGGCTTTCTCCCTGTCAGAACAAGAGGCCATTCCTCAGAAGTCCCAGCTTTTCCTCTCTCTCTTATCAAAAAACTCTGAGCAGAAAGGAGCTGGTTGGGGGTGGTGGGGGTGGGGGGCGCATCTTCCCACTGAGACACCTGTAAAGGGCTGGACCCAGGACCTGGGAGGGAGGCACAGGGCTCCTCTTCCATGGAAGAGCCAGGGGGCTTGCTCGCTGTCTTCCAGCAACACAACAGACTAAAAGAACTATAGGAAATTCCTTCCAACCCCCACATTTTATGTTCTTTCTGGAGGCTAGTCAGAGACATCTAGAGTTTCAGTTCAGTTCAGTTGCTCAGTCGTATCCGACTCTTTGCGACCCCATGAATTGCAGCACACCAGGCCTCCCTGTCCATCACCAACTCCCAGAGTTCACTCAAACTCATGTCTATCGAGTCGGTGATGCCATCCAGCCATCTCATCCTCTGTCCCCTTCTCCTCCTGTCCACAATCCCTCCCAGCATCAGAGTCTTTTCCAATGAGTCAACTCTTCACATGAGGTGGCCAAGTACTGGAGTTTCAGCTTTAGCATCATTCCTTTCAAAGAACACCCAGGACTGATCTTTAGAATGGACTGGTTGGATCTCCTTGCAGTCCAAGGGACTCTCAAGAGTCTTCTCCAACACCACACTTCAAAAGCATCAATTCTTCGGTGATCAGCTTTCTTCACAGTCCAACTCTCACATCCATACATGACCACAGGAAAAACCATAGCCTTGACTAGATGGACCTTTGTTGCCAAAGTAATGTCTCTGCTTTTGAATATGCTATCTAGGTTGGTCACAACTTTCCTTCCAAGGAGTAAGCATCTTTAATTTCATGGCTGCAATCAGCATCTGCAGTGATTTGGGAGCCCAAAAAAATAAAGTCTGACACTGTTTCCACTGTTTCCCCATCTATTTCCCATGAAGTGATGGGACCAGATGCCATGATCTTCGTTTTCTGAATGTTGAGTTTTAAGCCAACTTTTTCACTCTCCACTTTCACTTTCATCAAGAGGCTTTTTAATTCTTCTTCACTTTCTGCCATAAGGGTGGTGTCATCTGCATATCTGAGGTTATTGATACTTCTCCCAGCCGTCTTGATTCCAGCTTGTGCTTCTTCCAGTCCAGCGTTTCTCATGATGTACTCTGCATATAAGTTAAATAAGCAGGGTGACAATATACAGCCTTGACATACTCCTTTTCCTATTTGGAACCAGTCTGTTGTTCCATGTCCAGTTCTAACTGTTGCTTCCTGACCTACATACAAATCTCTCAAGAGGCAGGTCAGGTGGTCTGGTATTCCCATCTCTTTCAGAATTTTCCACAGTTTATTGTGATCCACACAGTCAAAGGCTTTGGCATAGTCAATAAAGCAGAAAGAGATGTTTTTCTGGAACTCTCTTGCTTTTTCCATGATCCAGTGGATGTTGGCAACTTGATCTCTGGTTCCTCTGCCTTTTCTAAAACCAGCTTGAACATCTGGAAGTTCACGGTTCACATATTGCTGAAGCCTGGCTTGGAGAATTTTGAGCACTACTTTACTAGCGTGTGAGATGAGTGCAATTGTGCAGTAGTTTGAGCATTCTTTGGCATTGCCTTTCTTTGGGATTGGAATGAAAACTGACCTTTTCCAGTCCTGTGGCCACTGCTGAGTTTTCCAAATTTGCTGGCATATTGAGTGCAGCACTTGCACAGCATCATCTTTCAGGATTTGAAATAGCTCACCTGGAATTCCATCACCTCCACTAGTGATGCTTTCTAAGGCCCACTTGACCTCAGTTTAGGTGGCTACAATTTATTGTCCAAACCAAGATACTTTTTTAAATAAAAGGCATCAAACAGGCATAAACTGGGCCTACCCCCTGGCAAACTGGGATGTCTGGTCCTTTTATCGATATGGCTGAGGGCAGGCAACACTTCCCCAGAATTCAGGTTTGCCTAACTCCAGACCTGGAAACACTGTTCAAACTTTTCCAAAAGAAATAGCCACTTCTCATAAAGATTTTGGCCAACCACTTCTCTGAATACCATAATAAGATACATAATAAATTATGATGTAATCTGGCCTTTGCCTAAAGTCCTCTGGTTTCTTCTGTAGATGCTCTACACAGAGGTGCATGTCAAGGGCATTCTCTGAGCAGGACTGCTGCTGCTGCTGCTGCTAAGTCATTTCAATCATGTCCGACTCTGTGTGACCCCATGGACAACAGCCCACCAAGCTCCTCTGTCCACGGAATTCTCTAGACAGGAGTACTGGAGTGGGCTGCCATTTCCTTCTCCGCTGAGCAGGGCAGAACACCCACAAAGGAGAAGACTGATGACACTAAGTGGCCTGTGCCACTGAAGTCACTGTCAGTACTGTCCCTTTGAGGGATATGGGCGTCAGGAGAGGGGAGAGACAGGGCCTTTAACCAACTTTCCCACGTGGAGAAGGGGAGGGAGACTAGCCACTGATGACCAGGTAGAGTCCTTTTGGGTATCGCCCTTTGGGGTGCACCAACATGCTCCAGGGAAGTGGGAGTTGGAATAAGGGGGTGGTACTTAACTGTCCTCCCCCCGAGCAGAATATGGGCCTAGCTCCTGGCTCCCCTTTTCTCCGTCCCCCTGGCTCTACTGTGGGAGCTCACTGCAGCCCAGGGTTCAGTATCAGGACCCAGGGGGCTCAGGGCAGCCTGCCTTGATGAGCCCAAGCAGACACAGGGCACCCCTTCTGGCTCCCCTATTAGGTGAGGGAAACTCTGGGGTGCAATTCAGCAACCTCTCCCTTGTATTCCTGTATCCCCTCTGTCATGTGGGGACATCAGGAACAATGACCACCAAGAATCCTTGACCTCCCAGGATAGTCACCTCAGATACAAGTGTGTGTGAAACTGAAAATCAAAGAATCAGATGCTGTGGTAGAGTCCCTGCAGGGGAGCCTGTTTCCCCACATTCAGTCAGTTTTGCCACACCCCTGTAGCACCTGTACTCTTATATTCTACGCAGTCCACCAAAGCAAGTCCATTTTTAAACTGAAATACACAGTTGAGTCTTATACCAAACATAAACATCTATGAAATAATATTTTATAAGTATGTTTTTACATGGATAAGATACAAGCATTTAATGTGTATATGTATATATTTTAACACATGACTACTAAATTTAAAAAAATCTTTATGTATCTCTTGAAGTCATCTCACAATTTGGGAAACACAGATGAAAGGGCTCAGGGGCCTGAGCTCAGGTCACCAGCAGGAGAGGAGAGTGGAGCGGAGATGAGGGATTTATTCTCCAGGCTTCCTCCCTGTAGAGTCCTCTTGAGCTGGCCGGGCCCTCCCTCAAAGCCACAGCTCCTGGCAGGGATCCCCTGCACATACTACCCTTATCGGGGCCTGGTACCTGTTCCCTCTTTGCTCCTTGAGGTGCCAGAGTGCTTGGGAAGGCTGACACTCTCTGTTTGTTCCTCAAAGTGTTGAAAACTCACACTGTTGAAAACTCAGTTCAGTTCAGTTCAGTTCAGTCACCCTGTTGTGTCTGACTCTTTGCGACCCCGTGGACTGCAGCCCACCAGGCCTCCCTGACCATTACCAACTTGAGTTGACTCAAACTCATGTCCATTGAGTCAGTGATGCCATCCAACCATCTCATCCTCTGTCATCCCCTTCTCTTCCGCCTTTAGTCTTTCCCAGCATCAGGGTCTTTTTCAATGAGTCAGTTCTTCACATCAAGTGGCAAAAGTATTGAAGCTTCAGCTTCAGCATCAGTCCTTCCAATGACTATTCAGGACTGATTTTCTTTAGGATGGACCGGTTGGATCTCTTTGCAGTCCAAGAGACTCTCAAGAGTC
Organism: Bos taurus; assembly: GCF_002263795.3. Classification (NCBI taxonomy): domain Eukaryota; kingdom Metazoa; phylum Chordata; class Mammalia; order Artiodactyla; family Bovidae; genus Bos; species Bos taurus. Next base: position 53,225,476 of record NC_037334.1, on the reverse strand, counting down.
TTCTCCAACACCACAGTTCAAAAGTATCAATTCTTTGGCACTCAGCTTTCTTTATAGTCCAACTCTCACATCCATATGTGACTACTGGTAAAAACATAGCTTTGACTAGATGGACCTTACTTGGCAAAACAATGTCTCTGCTTTTTAATATGCTGTCTAGGTTGGTCATAACTTTTCTTCCAAGGAGCAAGCGTCTTTTAATTTCATGGCTGCAGTGAGCATCTGCAGTGATTTTCAGTTCAGTTCAGTTCAGTCACTCAGTCGTGTCCGACTCTTTGCGACCCCATGAATCACAGCACCCCAGGCCTCCCTGTCCAGCACCAACTCCCGGAGTTCACCCAGACTCACGTCCATTGAGTCAGTGATGCCATCCAGCCATCTCATCCTCTGTCGTCCCCTTCTCCTCCTGCCTCCAATCCCTCCCAGCATCAGAGTCTTTTCCAATGAGTCAACTCTTCACATGAGGTGGCCAAAGTACTGGAGTTTCAGCTTTAGCATCATTCCTTCCAAAGAAATCCCAGGGCTGATCTCCTTCAGAATGGACTGCTTGGATCTCCTTGCAGTCCAAGGGACTCTCAAGAGTCTTCTCCAACACCACACTTCAAAAGCATCAATTCTTCGGTGATCAGCCTTCTTCACAGTCCAACTCTCACATCCATACATGACCACAGGAAAAACCATGGCCTTGACTAGATGGACCTTTGTTGGCAAAGTAATGTCTCTGCTTTTCAATATGCTATCTAGGTTGGTCATAACTTTCCTTCCAAGGAGTAAGCGTCTTTTAATTTCATGGCTGCAGTCACCATCTGCAGTGATTTTGGAGCCCAAAAAAATAAAGTCTAACACTGTTTCCACTGTTTCCCCATCTATTTCCCATGAAGTGATGCAGTGATTTTGGAGCCCCCCCAAATAAAGTCTCTCATTGTTTCCACTGTTTCCTCATCTATTTGCCATGAAGCGATGGGACCAGATGCCATGATCTTAGATTTCTGAATGTTGAGTTTTAAGCCAACTTTTTCACTCTCCTCATTCACTTTCATTAAGAGGCTCTTTAGTTCTTTGCTTTCTGCCATAAGGGTGGTGTCATCTGCATATCTGAGGTTATTGATATCTCTCCTGGAAATCTTGATTCCAGCTTGTACTTCATCCAGCCTGGCATTTCTCATGATGTACTCTGCATATAACTTAAATAAGCAAGGTGACAATATACAGCCTTGATGTACTCCTTTCCTAATTTGGAAACAGTCTGTTGTTCCAAGTCCAGTTCTAACTGTTGCTTCTTGATCTGCATACAGATTTCTCAGGAGGCAGGTCAGGTGGTCTGGTATTCCCATCTCTTTAAGAAAACTGACCCTTTGTTATACCCTTTGCAAACTATCCGGCTGAATGCACCATCTACATCCTGTCCGAACCTGACTCATTTGTGTAAACATCCTCATATAAAACCTCTCATACAAAATATAAAATTATGACAAAGGCCCCAAAAAATGATGAAAAAAGCTTAGAAACAGACAGCTTATAAAAAAAAATACAAAATACTGAATAAATGGTGGGCAAGTATCCAAAGTATTTAATGTATTTATATACATTAAAAAGTCTAAGGACCATGATACACCTTTCAAATCAGCAGATAGTAAACCAAAAGAGCCTCCCTAAGGCTGATCAGGCTGTGGAAAAAACGGCACCCCATCCTTTGCTGGTAGCAAAGAATGGTGTATAAGAGCGATTCAACAAAATGCTTAGATCCGTGAACCAGGTAACCAACTCCTAGGAATTCATTGAGGAAATACATCATAAAAATGATAAAAGGAAAACTGCACAGAGATCCTCCTTTGGACTTTATCAGATAACAAAAATTAAAAAGTGTGTGGATTCCCAAAAGAGTAGATTGGCTAAGTAAATTATGCTCCATCTCTTCCATGAAATATTATGCAGTCTTTAAAATCATAAAGACTTCTGCTGCTGCTAAGTCACTTCAGTCATGTCCGACTTTGTGCGACCCCACAGATGGCAGCCCACCAGGCTCCCCCGTCCCGGGGATTCTCTAGGCAAGAACATTGGAGTGGGTTGCCATTTCCTTCTCCAATGCATGAAAGTGAAAAGTGAAAGTGAAGTCGCTCAGCCGTGTCCGACCTTCAGTGACCCCATGGGCTGCAGCCCTCCAGGCTCCTCCGTCCATGGGATTTTCCAGGCAAGAGTACTGGAGTGGGGTGCCACTGCCTTCTCCGAAAGACTTCATAGAAATGTTTATAATGCATATAAAGCCAAGCAAAAAAAAAAAAGAAATAATACAGATACTGTGATTAACATCATGTATGAATACCCAAGAACAAAGACTGGAAGTACTTATTAGATTCAAGTGGTGAGATTATGAACATATTTTTTTCCTACAAATATTTTCTTTACTATTATAGTATATTTAATACACTGCTAGCACAATATTATTTTGACAATCACATGTAAAAAGGAACAATTTTAATTTCCAAAGTAGCAAATACCTTATGGTTAATAACTGTAGTTAGTCTCCTACCTTCTCTAAATTCCTGGTTCTTTTAACTGCTGGAAACAGAACACCATGATGTGGTGAGTGGAGCATGGACTTTCAGGTAGAGCTGAGCTCCTGGATTTAAGAGCTGTGAAGCCCTCGGTAAATTATGTAACTTCTCTGAGCTCCGGTTTCCTCATTAAAATACAGGATGATAATGTCTACCTACCCTCCAGGGATTTTAAAGGCAAGTGCCTAGTGCAGGAGAAGTGTTCAGCAAATAATTGCTACCAAGCCAGACAATCCACTGGTGCTTATTTCTACAAGTCCATTTCGGCTGACACTGTTTGCTACTCCACTTCCAATGTATACATGTCTTTCCCCCCAAACTGGACGGTGAATTCCTTAAGGGGCACCTCCTCTGGAGTTAGCCCTAGGATGAAGCCCACAGGACATACTCCATAAATATTAGGTGAATGATGGATAGATATCCATTGAGCCCACTGTTAATAGTTTGAAAGGGGCAAAAATAAAGGCTGGAAACATCTGAACATTCAGGAAGAGGTTGATGAAATCTATGATCTCCCACAAGAAAAGATTCAGGATGAGAAATAATGACACTACGCTCCCTCCAAAGGCTCTCCAGCTCATTCCAAGAATGGAACAAACACAGGACCCGGAATGAAGCCTCCCCTCCCCGGACCCCACCCAAGGACCTCGCCTGGAAGGAGAAAAGTCTGAGTCGTGGGTCCACTGCTGAGGTGGGTCCACTGCTGAGGAAGGGCTGTCAGCCCCATGTGGTGCTTCTAGCCCATTTCTGAAAACTTGAGGGATTACAGGTGAACATGGAGAAAATGAAGGGAGAGAAAATGTTAACCTTTCATCACACTCCATCTTCAGCTCCAAAGATGTCCTCAAGTCCTTACTTTGAAAACTGGTCATGAAAAGGAAAGAATCTAGCATTACCCCATCTTTTCAGAAGGCATTGTATTTCAGGGTAATCAGATAGTCCCACGCAACGAGGGAGAGCTTTTCTTTACAGAGTCTAGGTAATAAATGTAGAAGGAACAAAAAAAAAATCAGGAAATCACCTTTTGCAACACCAATGACATAGTTGGTTCAGGTAGGGATGGTCAATGGACGCACAGGTTTGGGGGGAACTAGACAGCATTCAACATGGGACCCAAGTCTCAACTCACAAACTGTTTGCTGGCAGCAAACTCCCACTGTGCCCTGGTCTTTACTCCTAGTTAGACCTCCCATCTTTCAAAAAGCCAACAGGAGGGCAAAGCAATTTTTTAAATATATATATCATCCTCTTTTCATTAAAAGCAAACCTCCAGGATGAATCCCTTTCTGGACCTCCACAGAATCCAGCTCAGAGTAGAAGGGAGAAGGGTGGTTCTAGACACACCCAGTGCCTGATGAAAGAAGAGAAAGAGACTCAGAGCTGGAGGCCAGAGAAGCCCTGCCTGGAGTGTCCACCACTGCTGGGCACCGATTTTGTGAGGTCAGCATCGTTCTCCACTCACAGAGAGGGAAACAGTCTCAGAGACTGTTAACTAACTTGCCCAGAGCCACTCAGCTGATGTGCAATAGACTTTAAACAGGCATTTCAGAAAGCAGAGCCTGAGTTCACCACCTGTGGAAGCTAATCTGCCTCTGCCCTAAAAAGACTGCAGGGCTGTCATCTCTACGTACATCAGCCCCACCCCCACCCCTGCCACAGGGCTCAAGGCGGGTTGGTCAGTTTAGAAGCACTGACCCCACACTTCCCAGGAACTCTAAACTGGGTTAGGCTCTTGCAAGGCTCAGAGGCAGGAACCCGGCCTCTGTCCTAAAGGCACTTAAATCCCTTTGTGGAGACAACACTGAGAAACGTGAAGGAGTAACCAACCTCACGCAAGGTTCCTTCCCCAACACCAGCTTTTGCACTTGCTTCCTCTTGCTACTGTGCATGTGATGAAGTATTTAGAGGATCTTTATCTCAGCAGTTGATGGCTATGGGCTCCTTAAGCTCAGGATCTTGTCTTATCTCTATACACTTAACACCTGCAATGCTGGGAGGTGTGGGCAATACTGAATGTGATGGGAAAGAGTGTGACAGATATGCAGAGATGGTCCCAATTCCCCACCTTATCTGTCCTGTTTGGGTCTTACTCCCCCCATCCCAATCATTCCAGAATCCCTCCAAGGAGCCAGGTTCCCTGGATTTTCTCCCCAGATGGAGGGGGGTGCTGTCACTTCTGCCAGAGCCACAATCAGATGCTAAGGACCTCGCAGAAATCTTTTCTGACTGAAGGTCAACCCCAGGCGCCAAGCTTTGCAGACTGTTCTGTCCTTAAGTAGGTGGGTACCTTTTCAGTGCTGATCCTCATTTTCCCCAGCCCCTGGCTGCTAGGCCATCCAATTCTCCTTGAGGGATGGGAACTCACCAGGCAGATGGGATCAGCTACCTCCCATCCAGCCCTGAGACCAGGAAAGGGGGCAGAGAGAGCAACACTCCCACCCCAGTTGGGAGAAAGCCTTGTCTGTGTGCAGAGCAACGCTGTTAAGACCATTTCCTGGGTCAGGCCTGCCCACCTCAGCATGTTCTCTGGGATCTGGTGGGAGAAGAGTGACACACAGCTTCTCGGTGCTCAGGCTCCAAGGACATGGGCTCCCCAAGTGCCCCTAAGCAGGTAAATAACCAGCCCAAACCTGGAGCCATTGGCTCTCTGTTGGAGGCGGTGGGTAGGCAAATGAAAATCTCAGCAACAACAGCTTCTCCTAAGAAAACCTCCCTCCCTCAACGTCCGCACCTCTGTAGGCTGGCATTTCATTCAGTGCCACATTTTCCTCCCTCCTTCCCAGTATGGCACTGCAAACACACAGTCTCCAGGCTCCCACGTGGCTGTAATGATTCCAGTTTTCCTCACCATAGGCTATTCACTGACACAGTTTCTAGATCCTACAATACACACATACTGCCAAGTACATTCTTGCCTTCCAAAGCCTTTTTTCATTTTGGTCCATCACGTCAAAATTATTAGTGTTATTGGCCAAATTTCAAGGCAAAAGAAAATCTGGAAAAGCACAAACCTGGAATTCTGTCCTTGGTATTTAAAGTCATACTCCAACTTTTTGAAACACATACTCAAATTTGAGATGGAACAACTCTGACGTTATGTATTTATACTCAAAGATATTCGAACTAAGAGATTCAGTTCAAAATAGTAAACACTTGACGCTGCATCCTAGCCCAAGATGCCAACACTCAGTGAAGCCTCATTAGTCCTGCTTCCTGTTGTGACAAATTCATATAAAACCCTTCTGACAGGGCTGCTTCCAGGACCTGCCCCCACCCTGCCCTGCTCCCAACACCAGTTTTTTTGCAAAGCTAGTTGTTTAAATACCACTGAACAAGGGCACTTTTCACAACTTCATTTTGCCCTGTTAACTATAATTGTTCTGTCTCTAAACCCTCCTAGCCAGAAAGCTTTTGTGAATGCTTCCTAATGTGCTGCATGACGGTTTGGGGCAAGTTCTGGCTTCTGACCAGGGCTGGAACTTCAGCTATGGCTTTGGGCAAGCAACTCAACATTTCTCGGCCTGAGGTTCCTCTCCTGGAAACTAGAGATGCTAACAGGCCTCAGGCTCCATACGTGGTTCACTACCAGTTTTGTTCTGCTCTTGTCCTGACTTGGCCGTTTTCCCTGCTTGCAATCCCATGCTGCCGAGGTCACAGATGGGGAATACGTGTGGGCGACAAGTAGGCAGGTGGTCTGCATGACCTTGAGGGCCAAGTTCCCCGGTGACCCAAGGGATGCTATTTTAGCATCACGACCCCCAGTCTGGAACAGACCCTAGGAAGGGACCGTAGGAAGGGAAGGAAGACTCCTCCTGTTCTTTCAAGCTCTTAAAGGTCTCCATTTCACTGCCCTTAGCAAACCCCCACCCTACAAGCCACATCATCCTGGATTACCCTTGGTTTCCACAGTTAACACCTGCCTGCACTGGGGAGGGCCTGCTTTGCCCTTGACCTCCTCCTGCAGGGTCACCCTGTGTTTTCTTCAAGGTGCCTTGAGCACAGTCCACCCGGTGAGGGTCCAGCTCTCTCTGAGAAACCAAAGTCTCTTTCCCTTCAAAGCAGAGGTAGAAGATGCTGAGCTCAGCTGGGCAGATTCAAGCCAGCCAACCGCTTGCCCTTTCAGCCCAAATCCCAATATTTGGGATGTTTCCACAACATTGCCTGAGTGGGGGAGAAGAGGGATGGGAATTGGGCCACAATATAAATATTCAATAACAGGAGATGATTAAAGTAAATTATGAAACAATCAGGTGATGGAATACGACCCACATTTAAAATGATACGACGCCAGGCAATGAAAAGAGATGCTCAGCATAGGCTAAAACTAAAAGCAAGCTAAAAAGAGTTCAACCTGCAGAGTCAAGCAGGTTGAAAGTTGTTCAAAAACCTTTCCCATGCCTGTGTGTTTATGCATCCCACATCTAGATACATATGAAAGAACCAAAAATACACTGGAAAAAGATGCACCAAAATGTACTCAGGGCAGTCACTGTGTGGTAGAATTGGGGGAAATAATTTTCTTCCTCTTTTTGCTTATCAACAGTATTTTCAATTACGGTCATGCATTACTTTTGGTAAGAGGAGGAAATTAACTTCAAAAGAACGTTTAGAATTGCCTCACCTCTAGTCTCTGGGGCTGAGAGAAGAGACGAAGCCTGGGCGGAGCTCCCCAAACATGCCTTCCTCTCCAGCGTGTGTCACTGGCGTTCCTTCCCAGGGACAGAGAATGAGTTTCTCGACAGCAGAGCTGGCCCATCTCAGGGCCAGGATGGTGCTGGCAGGAGTCACTTTCTAACACGTCCCGACATGTGTTTCCAGTAACGCTGTTTGTGGCCGCTTTCTTCTCTTATCGCTCCTCCCGTGACCTTTACTGGTTACAGACTTACTGGCTGGAGCCAGGTGGATTTGTTTGATTTTTGTTGATGGTTATTAGGAAGAGGAAGTGCCAGAAGGGATTACCTCAAGTTTAAACCTATTTCCAGCAGAGTCCCGGGCCTTTAATTACACATCTCAGGTCTGTTTGGTAAAGAGGTGGTCAAAGATGTGCTTTTTATCTCCCTCGGAATCTCCTGTGGCTGGCAGCGCTCCATGTGCGCCTGGTGTTCCTGTAAACTTCAGCCACGGGCTCCTGCGGAGAGGAGGGCGGCGGTGGATGATGGAGGCCAGTGAGAGACATTTTTAAAATCTCTGTACCTGGGACTCCTTGGTCAGGCCGTGCCATTTTGGGGCACAGTCAGCAGAGGAACTGTACCCCTGGAGAGCTAGAATTTTGTTGGCGGAATTAGACCTATGGCAGCTTCCGGAGAAGAACCCCGACTCAGCTACTGCTGAACTACAAGGATGAGGACAGTCAGAATGCAAAATGCCCAGGCCCAGTCCAAAAGCAGACTTCTTTTTTCTTCGTTTTCTTGCAGATTCGTTTTCACATCTTGACACTGAAATATTAACAGCCTGTCTGACCCTGGGCAGGCTGTAACCGTCTGGAAGGTACCACATCAGCTGTGGCGCAAAGACCAACGTCACTTCCGGTACAGGTGCGTCTAGTCTGAAAGACCGGAACCAACTGGTCCCCAAAAAGAACCTTTCCCACTATGACTTCTCCAGGCCGGTGAAAGAAGATAAGACTCCCAGAATCTACCACCGTCCACCCACTGCAGGCCCTCTTTTGTTTTACTTGCCCGTTGAAGGGATTGCCAGATGACAAAATTGCTAAAAATCCAAGACCGGGAAGTTTAACACATAAACTGCAACTTTATTGGGGGGCGGGGGGGAGGGCGGGTGGAAATGGGGATGCTCCATTACTGAGGGTCTTAGCACACTTTTGGCACAACAGTCAAGTCAGGAAATGAAGAATTACTCTTTAGCTTCTTGTATTAAAGACACAACACTGTAGGTCAAATGCACACAGAATTTCAGAAATAGAACTGCAAAATTCCCTTTAATTTATGGCCCAGAGGGTTGGAATTTGGGGAGGGACATTTGGTTAGAATGGAAATGGGAACAAATGGGGTTTGGTTAGAGGCCTCTTTCATTCGAGGCTGGGACCCCTTACCACCCAAATTCTGCCCCTGGCAAGGCTATTTCTTCCATAATCCCCAGGATCCCAACAGTTTCCTTTCAGCAGGAGCACACAGCATTGAGTACAGATTCTTGCCTCAGTCTCTGGAATCCTGCAACCCCCTCAAGGCAAGCTACGTATAATATGCTTTTTCTTGGCACCGCAGCCTCATTAGAGCAGTGAAAACAGGCCCTGAAAGACAGAAGAGCGTCTTCCCTGGCGTCAACCCAGCCACTTCTGAGGCTCCCAGCACCATGCTCCATGAGGTGGGCCTGGCCAGGAAAGGCTGCCTGGGGTGGGAGTGGAAAGGCTATTTTAGTTCAGTGGAAAGTTTAGTTTAGTGGAAAGGCTAGTTTAGTTTAGCAATTCTGCAGCAACAGAGACACACAGCTTTGACATCTTACATCAGGATTGTTTCAAGTATAGTACCCATACCCTGCTGCTGCTGCTAAGTCACTTCAGTCGTATCCGACTCTGTGCGACCCCATAGACGGCAGCCCACTAGGCTCCTCTGTCCCTGGGATTCTCCAGGCAAGAATACTGGAGTGGGTTGCCATTTCCTTCTCCAATGCATGAAAGTGAAAAGTGAAAGTGAAGTCTCTCAGTCGCCCCCGACTCTTAGCGACACCAAGGACTTCAGCCTACCAGGCTCCTCTGTCCATGGGATTTTCCAGGCAAGAGTACTGGAGTGGGGTGCCATTGCCTTCTCCGGACCCATACCCTAAGGGTACCTCAAATGATGTTAAGTGGGGCATAACATGTTTCATTTTAATGGTTATGTATTTATTTTAGTGTGAATTTGAGAAAAATGAAATTAGTACATCAACGGTTATTTCATGAATGTTGCTTAGAATGAGGCTAAGTGATAACAAAGTAATAATAAAAAAATTAAACTAAATACTAATTTAACAATATAGGTGATATAGAAATAGGACAAAAATCCCATGAAGCTGATGTTTAAATGACCAAAGTTTGGGACCATTCCGTGCCAGCTGACAAATTAACCAAAGTATATGAAAAGCTCAGACTAGAAACAGCTTTCCGTGATGCTAAGAGCTATGGAATCAGAAAGCCAAGGTTCAGATGCTAGCTCTATCGTTACGTTAGCTCTGTGACCTTGGACTAATTCCAACTCTTTAAGCAACAGTTTCTTCATCTGTAAAACAGAAATGAACATTCCTTTCTCATTAGATTGTTCTGAGCATTAAATGAGGTGAAATTAGTAAAGTCTTTAGCACAGCGCCTGGCATATAGCAAGAACTTCAAAAGTAGGAGTAAGTATTATAAATGTAAAGTACTCATTGCTAAAGCAGGCTACTCATCAATTTGTCCTGAAGAGTTCCTTCCAGGAAGATGCAACACAAATAGTACAGGAACGTTTAGCCCTTTGGGTCATGGATCTGCTCCCAGAGAAATATGCATGCAGACAGACATGCAAATGCCCAAACTGTATAAATTCTAAGGTATTCACGCTGACACCTCCTTTAGCCGTTTCCTGAGCTGACTGCAGACCTGGTCAGCTGAGATGGAGAGCTGGATTACAAGAGCTACCTCCACTACTTCTGCCCCAGGGAGGCCTGGCATCATCCCATTTTGGTTCTCTCTGACTGCCTCTTAACACAAAGGCTACCACAGGTTTACTCTCTGCATGGGCAGAATGCAAATAAGATCTCAAGGACCTACACACCCCTCTACACTCAGTAACTGGCTTGTTCTCCCCACCCTATCTCAGTGCAGTACAGCCTGGCCTTGCAATTTTTAACTTGGTGCTAATGGAGCTGGGTAAACTCAAGAGACCAGCAAATGTACATGGAAAACCAGGGGCCCTGATAAGCTGCTGATATGGTGTGCCTGTGCTTCCGCCAGTTCTATTTAAACACTGATAGACCCCTGCGCAAACAAGAAACCCTTTGTGCTCTGAGCATCTGCAACTGCCATCCAGAGTCCGTTCTGGACATGGCCAAGGCTCAGAGTAGGCAGAGTGGGGGTGGGAGAGAGGCAAAGCTTTCCTGCTGTTTATCAGACAAGTGCACACGGGGAGGACCCAGCTGATCTTCAATCCTAGGGCTCCAAATCTTTCTCTCTGCCGCCTGCCCCTCTCACAGCCATCTCTGAACAACTGAGATTGAGAAAATGTTTTCTAGAAAATTCACTGCAGATCCTTCAAGCAGGACATATGATGAGCTAGTTCAAGCCATGACCTATCCACATCACGCCAGTGGGTAAGAGATGACTGACTTATCTCACAAAGAAGCAAGGAGTGGGAAGCTGGTGAGTTTCCCCAAGTGCCCTAATATCAATCAAAAAAGGAGTCAAGGTTAAGCCCAGAGAAACTCCAAGAAAGTCAGATGCTATGGAGCTAAAGGACAGCAGCTGTTTCTCATAGCTGTTTGAATTTTGGTTTATTTAGCAAAAAAAGTTTGTAAATTCACATTTGGAGTTTGAATTTCTTTCTTGAATATTAAGACAATAAGAGCCTCACTCCTCAAAGTAGGGTTCTTCTGGATGGGTGGTTTGGGCATCATCTGGGAGCTTGTTATAAATGCAGAAGCTTGAGCCTCAGACCCAAACTTCTAAGTCAGAATCTGCACTTTAACAAGATCCCCAGGCAATGCATATGCCAGTTACAGTTTGATAAGCATTGGTTAGAGTATTTATAAAGCTCTTGGAAAAGTCTATTAAAGGAAAATAAAATATTATGGATTGTTTCTTTTCAAGTTTGCAACAGATTTTAACCTAAATATCAGTATAAAAAATAAAAGTTCAATGTAAAAGAATGAGACTAATAACAGAAGACCTGTTGATATAATTTGTTTTCAGTAATCAGTTCTCAAATCTAAATGAAGACATTTGCTGTTGTTCAGTCATTAAGTTGTGTCTGACTGTTCACGACTCCATGAACTACATACAATTTCTCACAAATAGCTCAATATATATATCAGTTGGGCAGCTTCAAACACCCTTCTCTGACATGAAAACAGGATTATTCTTAGCAGTCCAAAGATTATATGCTCTTCCCATGAAGGTTCACACCTGTACACATTTGGATTAGTGGCATTTTAAGAAGCTAAAAATGTACTTCAGATTTAGTATTAATGACAGAAGGCAAATTTTACAAAATCAGATTGGAAATGTTTCCATAATCAACATGGATTACTTTCAGAAAAAACGAAGCAGAGGAGGTTGAAGATGTATTGATTAGTGGCCAAGAGTGGCTGGGTTTGATGTGGAATCTAAATTTTAAAAAATGATACAAATGAACTTATTTAAAAAACAGAAATAGACTCAAGACATAATAAACGAATTTATGGTTACCAAAGGGGAAAGAGGGGAAGAAGGGATAAATTAGGAATTTGGGATTAACATATACACACTGCTATATATAAATAGATAAACAACGAGGACCTACGTATATAGCACATGGAACTACACTCAATATTTTGTAGTAACCTATAAGGGAAAAGAATTTGAAAAAGAATATATACGTAATATATATTATATGTTATACATATATAGAATATATACACAAAACTGAATCACTTTGCTGTACACCTGAAACTAATACAACATTGTAAACCAACTATACTTCAACAAACAAGAACAAAAAACTTGTAAGCCAAAAAAAAAGAGTGCCTAGGTTTGGATCCTTGCTTTGTTTGCTGTGTGACATTACCTAAGTTATTCAACTTCTCTGAGCCACCTCCCTCAGCGTAAAATGGGGATAATAAAACTTTTACTACTGAATTATTGTAGGATTAAAAGATTATTATGCATGAAAAGTACTATAACAGCACTTAGATACACAAAGTGCTGAATAAATGTAAGCCATTAAGAAGAAATTAGTATTGAAATACGGTCTTAAGACGTCCTTCTGTGTGATCTGAGAGACAAAGTGAAGGGCTTGTCCTGTCTCTGCCTGGTATTAGCTCTAAGAGCCTACAGGAATCACTTCACTTGAGTAGTAACTAGAAAGACCCACGTCATTGGTTAGGTCTGCCTCACTGGCTTAGACGGGGGATTACAGACTCCTGTGAAATGAGGTGGGGAGCCTGAGGCCAAGGTCAGCCACTGTTACTGTACCTTCAGGCCAGAATCCACTCCCACTCCAGCAAAGGGGAGTTGGCTGGAGTGCCTGGGGGCAATGGAACAGTAAGTGTAGGTCATGAAAGGGCAAGAGAATAAAAAGAGGGAATGGGGCAGGTGCGCTCCCAGGACAGGTGCTGCATCTTTGTCAGCAGTTCACACTCTTAACGCCACCAACCCAATCAACCTTGGCCTCACCGCTCTGGAGCTCTAGTCTGTTAACCTCCCTGGTTAAAAAGGGCCTCTGTTTTTTAAAGTATAAAGTGAGGATAATAGTACTACCCACCTCAAAGATCTGGGATGATTAAATGAGGTAATGTGTATAAAGAATGAAGCAGGGTACTTAAATGGTAAATGCTCCATAAATAGTACCCATGACTGTGTATCTACAATAGGCATCTGTAACATAGCAATCTTACAGTAGGTTCTATCCTTGGGGCCAAGGAGTTGGATGTGAATATTGGGTGAACAAAGAACTGGAAATGTTTTGGTCACACTATGAGTGAAAGACTAAGATTATGGGAAGTCTTTGTTATAATTGTTGCAAAATCCTAGTCAGTCTCCTTAGGAATGAAGCAGTGGAAAGAAGAGGCATTAGAAATTGGCTTTAAAGACACTACGTTTTAGGATTTATCAGAACTAGCTGAAAAGCAGGAAAAGGCAAGATAATCTCCACTGCAGCAAGACTGTAAAAAAAAAATTTTTTTTAATTGCTAACAAGCAGAATGGCTTAATAAGAGACCTCATCTCACCAGACTATCCTGGTGGCTAGTACTACACTATGTGAAAATGACAAAGCCACAAAAACAAGGCTGAAAAACAAAAACCAAAACCAAACAGTTGCTTTTAGGGGGGAGTGGGATTAGAGTTGAATTTTCGATTTGTTGATTATTTTTGCAAAATCAGGGTATCTTCTGAAGCCCTGTAAGATCAAGGCGGGGAAATGTATGATGGGCTGATAGTTTCAGGCACAGTGAGAGATGATGTGCTGCAGGGGGGTGGGGGGGTACTGAGGTGTGCAGTTGTTTTCAAGCCCTTTTTTTTTAAGCTATGCAACATTTTTGTAAACAAAATCTTATTGAGATCCCATCTATAAAGCAGATAGAATACTGCTTTTATTTAATAAATTCATTTATAGGTTCAGTTTCTCCTTATTCCACTTAGGTGTAAATGAGAGCACAAATGTGTATTGGTTGCATACACATTTCAACAGACATTTTATTTGATTTTTTAATGGTTAAAGATATTTTTAGAAGATAAAATTCCAAATAAAAACACAGAATCCTAGTATTTGTTGGAAGATGGTTCAGGAACATCGAGAGGATTGTGAAGATAAGGGCTAGGCAACTGCCAGGAGCTTTTCCATCAGGACCACGTCTTCCAGAGATGCATGCCTAAGTCATTTGTGTCCATGCAGAGAGGGGAGGAACAGTGAGCAGACGACACCCCAATGTCTTCTGTTTAATGACCAAACTAACACAGAGGGGCATGGAGAGGAGATGAGCCCATAAAGGCCTCATCTGTGCAAAGTTCCCCAGGTCCTACATGAAAGGAGTAAACAGTCAGGCATGTGGGGTGGGAGTGGATTGGCTGGAAGCATCTACCTGGGGACATTCAGGGATGCTAACTGGTGGGATTCAGGAAAGAAAATAAAGTATGTGATCTTGTTGGGTGGGGGCTCAGCAGGAAGGTGAAGAAGGCAGAGAGTAACTAGACACCATGGCCCAGGAAAGATGAGGAGGAAGGCAAGGAGATGGCTCTCACTACAGTGGGAGAGAAGAGACTTGTAGGGTTTGGGACAGGCAAAGGTAAAGCCAGGGAGAGTGATCCACAAAGACTGGGAACCTTGTTAGGGGGAGGTGCAGAGCGGCAGGTAAAGATCTGGTGAAGGGCGGGGAAAGTAGCAAAGAATTTAAGGCAAGTGCAGAAAGAAGTAAGGCGAAGGATAAGGAGTTCAAAGGATGCTTTGAAGACTTAAATCCACACAAAGATAGTGTATGGCAAATCTTGTCACATAATACAAATGGCCCGAGAAAAAAGGAGGCCAGAATTTCAGCCCACAGAACTCAGGAAAGGAAATGAGAATCAGAGTTTATTGGATTTATAGTGTTTTGATGTGACTGAGTGTTGAAAAATCGTTTGCCAAGGGGAGGGAGACTTTGGTGGCTTGGCAGTAAGGAACACGCAATGATCCCTTTTATAGTAATCTGTGAGGATCAAATGAACATGGATATAAATATAAGGGCCTACAGAAACACATGATGGTATTACCAGAGAAGCAAGGGTAAGTCATACTCTCATCTGGGCAGCAGGAGTCTAGGCAGAAAAGAGCAATCTGATTTATCAGGGATGGTCTAATGACAGCCTTGACAAAGTGAAGGAATGAGGAAAGGCAGAATTTATGAAAGCTATGTGGTCCTCAAAAGGAAATGAATGCCCAGGTTTGAACAACAGGTTTGGGCTTTTAATGTCCTGCCCTTGGATCCAGTGCTGTACCTAGCTGGGGAGCTGTAAAGAGCTGTCTTCTGGTGACTGGCTCTTTAACTACATTATCTTGTTTAGAACTAAAGTGGCCTTGTGAGAAAAGATTCTGGAACACAGATTAGGAAACCAAACTTTGAATAGGGCAAGCGAATGACCTAAGACCACACAGCTGGCAAGTGGGGAGCAAGTGGACTCATGAGCGCTTCTCCCATGGCAGTGGTTTTCCAGGTCCCGCTTCACAAGAGCCCGGAGATGCTTTCCCGCCCATCCTTCTTGGCTCCTCAGGTGGTAAGAGCCTCTCTCTGCTTGGAGGGTATTTGGCTTGAAGAAGATCTTTAGTGCTCATCTGGTGAAAACTATAGGGCTTCCCTGGTGGCTCAGAGGTTAAAGCGTCTGCCTGTAATGTGGGAGACCTGGATTCGATCCCTAGGTCGGGAAGGTCCCCTGGAGAAGGAAATGGCAACCCACTCCAGTATTCTTGCCTGGAGAATCCCATGGACGGAGGAGCTTGGTGGGCTGCAGCCCATGGGGTTGCAAAGAGTCAGACACAACTGAGCTACTTCACTCACTTAGTGCTCCTCTGGTGAAAACTAAGTTAGAAGCAGGTCATCATAGCTTGAAAAGTATAGTAAACTTCTTATACCTCTATGCAAATAAGGCAGAGAAGATGCTGGTGTATCATGGTTTCTTGCACAGGAAAGCACTTTGTCTTATGTGCTGCCTTCTCCCTCACCAGAACCTCCTTGTGCCCAGGGGCTCCCTTGCACAAATTATGGGTACACCATAGCCAACACAAGATCATATACATCATAGCCAACTAAGAGAAATGAGTATTTATCAAATGATGGCCTGAAACATCTGTATTCAAGAAGCCAGAGCATTTCCATTATACATCAGTCCCAGCAATCTACCGTACAGCATAGTGCCCATAGTTAGCAACACTACTGTGTACTTTAAAATCTGCTAAGAGGGTAGATCTTATGTTAAGTGTTATCATCCAAAAAAAAAAAAAAGATAATAAAGAGGCAGGAAGAAACTTCTGGAGGTGATGGATATGTTCATGGCACAGATTGTGGTGGTAACAGTTTCATAGATGTAAACCATTCTCCAAACTCATCAAGTTGTATACATTTAATATGTACTGCTTTTTGTATGTCAATCATATCTCGATAAAGTTGTTTATAAGAAATACAAATTTAAAATCCGGATCAAAAATACATATAATATATAGAAACCATATTTCTCAGAAGGTGGACTTTATCACTTCTAACACACAGGTGATTATCTAAATTTCATCTGTGAGTCTTTCCAAGGGGAATAAAATACGCAGATGGAGGTGAAGCCAAAGCCACTTGGTATGTGAGGACACAGGAAAGTGTCTTGGCTTCCCTTCGGGTATCTGATGTCACCAAAGCAGCGCTCTAGAAGGCCAGCCTGGGTAAACTCATGACCTCTGCTTTGCCCTTGTGTTCCTAAAAGTTTTATGGGAAGTTCACTAATAAACTAAGAGTGTAAATGCTTCATCATCAAATTAAAAAATAATAAACTGCTACTGAAGCTGACTTGCACTACATATTTTCTGCACAACACAAATACACCCAGCAATAAATAAAAGGCAGTAAAAGTATCCATGACTTGCTAATAAAACTTGATATGTTTTTAATGACAATTTTTAGTATACTGTTTTTGGATGGATCTGGCACTATTTGAAAATAAGCACCCAACAAGGACACAATTGAGATTGGCACCAAAGTAAAAACACAATAATTTGTCCTAGGTACAGTGTGTATACTCAGAGAATTTAAATGTCTCCCCCTAAAAGATCAAATTGCACTTTAAAATGGTCAACATACTTCAACCAGTGAGCAACTTGTATAAAAATGCCACCATAAAACACATTAGTCTTTTTTTTTTTCCTTAAACTACAGCCTAATGAATTTAGTTCATCACACGCTTACATAAATCCTACAGTGGAGGGGGGGAAAGAGTCTTTGAAATTTCAAACATTTTCTTCTCCCTTTCTTTCTCTTTTAAAGAAAATCTCTCAAGAAGGTATCCAACCACTTCTTGGAGACATAATCATATGTAAAAAAAAAAAAAAAAACTCAAATAAAAGAGAAATTTTTAAAAAAAATTTTAGTCACTCTTTAACTTTATTCTTCAATTTAGACCAATCCTCTTTTATAGGGGGCTCCCAGCAATTAGTTGGCAATCTTATCCTGTGAGTTTGAAGGATTAAAGCAGAAGCAAAGAACAAAAGGAATGGATTTGCTACACTCTTCTGCAGGTCTCCTCTCTTAACAAATCAGACTTCATTTCCTCCAGGGCCCTCCCTACCCACCTAATCTTTTCTTTCTTTCTTCCTCCCATGGTCCTTTAGGAAAAGGAGTCTTAAAGGTAACATCATGGAATGCCATCTTAACTAAAATCCTTCAGAATATGCAAAGGTTGAAAATGAATTTGGAAACTAGAGTGTGCTTTTTTGAGTCCTCATTTTGGGATTCTGACAAAGTACAATTTTTTGATTACTGGATCTTAAACTGTAGCAGCAGGTAAAAAGCCACCCAACTTAGGTTTCCCAGAAGTTTGAACACACTCCCTTCCTTCTTGCAGGCTATTTAGGACAGTGTTCACAGAAGGTCACGACATTAAAGACAGCATAGCCTGGGAACAGCAGACGTGACATCTGTCGAACTTACTCTTCCATCTGTCACGGACATGGGCCACAAAAAAACCTCTAGAGTTCTCAGGGACTTTCAGGGGCCTGCTAATCCATTCCTTTTCCTTTACCCTTAAGCCATTCCAGAGAAGGATTGACCCTATTTTTTAAGACCTCCAAGGAAGAGTCTATGATCACTCTTAGACAGCCAAATATCAGAAATTATTTTCCCTATGGCTTTTCCCCATGGATCTGCCAACACATTCCTTCCCATAGTGCTGCCATAAAAAGAAGAAAATATGGTAGCCATGGGCTTTGAGAAGACCTACATGAAGACAAAATAACTCTTAATTTTACTGAACAGTCAGTGCCATGAAAATACCCTAATGAAAAATTAACTCATAATTTTAAGTGTAGGTATACATGCTCTGGGCTTCCCTGGTGGCTCAGAAGTAAAGAATCTCCTGGAGAAGGAATAGCAACCCACTCCGGTATTCTTGCCTGAAGAATCCCATGCACAGAGGAGCCCGGGGGCTACAGTTTGTAGGGTCATGAAAGAGTCAGACATGACTGAACGACTAAACAACAACAATGCATGCTTTTCAGGTTTCTTCCATGAAAAGTAGAGGTTTGAGATGAGTACTTACCCATTATCCTTATTCGGAAGCTCTGTGGAACTGCAGCAAGAACCAAGCCTGACCATTGTAAATTCCACAGATGAGGATTAGAAAAACAAGTTAAGTTTTAATACCTAAATCTAGAGAACTGCTAAATCACAGAAGCATTTAAGGACAAAAATAATTGGGAGACCTACATACAGATTAAAATGCAGCTCACAAATATAGCCACAGGGAAAACAAATACAACTATCCCAAAAAGGGCTTTTCTCATACACATGACCACGGTTACAGGGACCCAGGGTTAGACACTCACTGAGCCAAACCCACACCCCCAAAAAAGAGACAGCTACTTTTGCTTCTGTAGCCCACCAGTAATCACTTTTTAAAAGAACTACACACACAGTACCAAATGATGCTAGTAATAAAAGGATTGGTGAAAATATTCATCTATCCAGTGGCTCACTTAGTAATTTATTGGCAATCCTAGTTAAAAAGCAAACTGGAAAAAAAAAAAATAACCCATGAGTATAAAACCCCTCAATGTCAATCGATAATCAGAGGAAAAAAACCAACATACTAAAATGACCAGAATGACATCTAAACCCAGTGACTGCCACATACAACCTAAGAAATGTTCTGTCAAAATAAAATGTGGAATCAGGAAGCAGATGGCAAAATTCTAAAATCTCACTTAAGGGGACATTTTAGGTATTTCGGACTCTTGTGCAAATGAAAAGAGGAATGTTTCATCAAGTGTAACTCTAGCCGAGTTATGATAATAGGTTGCTCCAATCCTCTTTCCTTGGCTCAGGAAGTAACTGGCTTAAATGGAGGAAGCAGCTCTCAGTAGGGGATGTGAATGCAAACCCTAACTAGCAAGGTGAAAAATCAGTGCAGCGCGGGATGAATTTCAGAAGAGAGGCTGGGTTTGAGTCAGAAGGCAGCACTCCCTTAGTTCTATAGTTTAGTTGATAATACTTTATGGCGAGAAATCAACTTCCCTATATCTGAGTTTTTTGTTTTGTCTTTTTAGGTTTTTGACCCACTGGTGAACCTTCCAGATAACTAATGAACAACAATGAATACGGACCTCTCAGCAGTTCCGCACTCATCTTTGTATAAGATTTAGGGAAACCGCTTTTCTCCGTTTTGTTGTCTATAAACCTGCAATCACATAAGGATGGGAAAAAGTCTGTGAAATATTTCATTTCTCACATAACTGGTAAAAACGAATCACTTGTAGAGCGGAATAAACACAACGCAGGGTTGGGAGATGTCTGTTTCACAAAACTACATCCCAGTTTCTGACCTGGATGAAATCCTGCATAAACATAAGATGATTCTCATTATTTAACACATTCTATATTCAGGTTTAATAGGTTTGCCTTTAAGTTTACATCTTACAAATCTGCCAACTGAATTAAAACTCTCAAAATCAGAATGCAATGCTTTTTGGTAAATAAAACATACTTTTAAGCAAAAAGAGGCATCAAAACAAAACTGAAGTAATGTGTCTATACTACAAGTGACAAAATCTGAGACTAACTGGAGAGCTGAGGGGACCAAAATGCCACGAAGCAGACGGGACGATTTCAAATTTCTAGACAGAGAAACTGTCTCAGGAGGACAGCTCTCCACTTAGGTTGTCCAAAGAGCAGGTTTTCTATAGGTTATAAAGCTGTACTTAAGAAAGGAACTGGGTTATCAAAGAACCCCTTTTTAGAATACAAAATCAGTTTCTGTAACTCCTTTCCTCCTGAAAGTCTTTTATTCTCGACCTGAACTTACCCTTCCCTTAAAGAATTTCGGTGTCTTTCTTTGAGATGTCCTGCATTTCAGCAGCAGAACACAGAGTCAATACTCAGAAGTTCCCTGTCAAACAGCACTTTTTGTGGGTGCTCTAAATGGGGACAACCACACAGTATAGAAAAGTTACACCTCCAGTACTTACCTTTAGTACTGGTGGTGCACCAAATGCTCTCACTTATCTCACCTTATCATCCTTAGAGACTGTAACTGCTCTTTAGGCTTAATAATGTGCAAAGCAAGAATTTTTTTAAACACACAAACCATCTACAGAAACATATTTGCATTTTGCTACACCTCTCACCATCCCTCAAATTGTCTTCAGAAAGCCTGAAAAGGTGAAAATCTAACTAGCTAAAAAACATCAGCCTAACTTGAAAATTATTAAGCTACATCTTATATTCATACATGGTTTTCCTGTATTCATAATTAAGGTTTCACAAAAAAACAGATTCAGGTAGGCAGTAGGACCCATATTACTTTTTCATAAATTATTCTCTCGTATTTTACATAAACGTACAGTTCTGTGTCTACCCTTGGCATGTTTTAAGTTAAAATTTGATTATCGGTGTTTACTAGTATTAGGAACAGGTGATTTTTCAGTATGGACTATCCAACCCCTCAATAAGCTCAGACATCCGTAAGAGGTGGTAGAGTTGGACTCAAAGCTGAGGCCAGCACTCCATTTGTTGGGTGTATTTTTCCTGATTCTTACCTAGAACCCTGACACCTCAGGCAACCGCTTACTTCATTTGGCCCTGAAATTCCTTTTCAGGAGTTCTTTCTACCTTTAAATATAGTGTAAGAATATAATGAAGGCCAAAAGAAATTTCATTTGGGTTACTAATAACCCACAGCGGGACACAGCTCAAGTCAGATAACTTTGTTTGCATCATTCCAATTGGCAACAGTAAGTCAGAGACAAGAGGGACCTCTGAAGTCATAGATGAGCCCCAGCTGTCCCTCAGCCCAAGGTCAGAGCCAATTTATTCCATAACCTTGTGCAAATAACAGTGGTTCCTCAGTATTCTCTCTCAAATAATTTAAACACTTCTCCTTTATCTGAAAGGGTTATTCTTAATAATGAACCCACCAAAGGGAGAGAGAAAAATAAAAAGTAATACTGCAGAACAAACATTTCCACCCTAACAGTGAGGACCCCAGGTAACTTATATATCTGCAAAGACTTGAATTTTTAGAACATTTAAGAGAGAAATCACCATCCTAATTAATTTTAAAGCATACCAACCTTAGGTTTACGTATAACAAAGTCTTAAGGACTTTGCAGAAATATGCAGAAATAAGAATTCCAAATATTTCAGCCCTCAAATACAAAGTCAAATAAGGCATAAGACCTAAAGAGTAAACACAAAGCAAAACTACAATGTTTTAGTTAATGTGATCTAGGGCCCGTCTATTTTGTCCTGTAAGATAATTTAAATAGCTCTCTCTGTTGCAATGTCCAAATTTATTCAGACTGTTAGAACATGATAGGCTATAAACGCCTCCAAAGTCTATGGTTGGTACAATCTAATTCAAAATATTAAAAAAATCTTCAGAGACTTTCAAGACTGTATCCATTGTAAAATATAACTTGTAAACAAGAACATGATGTTATATTACTTACTGTAATCAATAAATGAGTTAGAATAAGTAGTCTTTGAAACACTGTTCCAGGAGGCACTCAGTTTTCCTGTTTGGCTTTCAAATAATGCACACTTCTATGCATTACCTACTGATACCCCTGAACATTCACTTCCTAAGCTGATCCTGGATGTTCACATGCAGCAAATAAATGAACATTTGCAGCTATCATACCATGCTAGTGCTGGTTTGTGTAGTTATTTAACCATCTTGCTACATTTTTTCTTTATATATTAAGTGGAGGGGGAAAAAACCAAACAGCTGATATTATAAAAACTACTGGTCTCTAAATTTAACACAACTGAGACAAGAAGAGAAAATCAGGAGGAAGGAGAAAGCTTTAGCTTCACCTGGGCACTTGCTCACAGGACTTAAACCAGCTGATTGTGTTCAACTGAGAAAAAGGGCAAATGCAGAGAACATGCAGAAAACATTAGAAATAAATTATCTAAGATTATGTCTAAAAATGAAGCATAATTGGAATTCCAGAATGACTTGCAATCTCTACAACTCCTCCCTTATTTTAGCCCATCGTCTTTTGAAGAACTAATACATTTTTAGAAATATACTGAATATGATATGAAAGTAACATCCCGTGCTAAAAAAGAAAAAAACTGGTCCAAGAGCAGTTTTTGTGTTTATTGAATGATTGTGTATGTATCTATATGAATGAAGATTAGAAAAAACTGCCTTGGCAATTAATAAGTGCAAACCAAGAAATTAAATAGTAATCCACAGCAAAAGTTGCTACACAAGAGACGTTTATTAATGTTCTGTTGTATTTACAGCTTTAACATAGCAAACCAGGGTGAATTACCACTTGGCAGAAAGCACGTCACTCTACATTTATAACACATTGGTCTCTGCTAACACATTGTAAAAGCAAGTAGTACAGTATGTTAGGGATCATCTCAAAAGTTCCACGCTAATTCTTTCTTTGCTCCTAGTACCTAATCCCCTCTCTACTCCTAGCCCCTGGCCTAATCATCAGGAGACAAAAGAAAAAGAAAAAAGGGGGCAGGGATTCCAATCATATAGAAAGTGTCGAGAATTGCAATTTATTAGTCATTATGCTGCATTTGTCCTTGTCCTTTCTATTTTACACAATGACAACACCTTTACAATCCCTTAGGTACACAACACAGAATAAGGTACTGCAAAATTAGAATACAGACTATAAGAAATTAATACTTATTTTTTACCAATTAAGAACATATTCTTGACCACACTTTAAATGTATTTTGCACTATGATTTTGCTTCCAGGTGTTCACAGTACAATTAAATAAATTTCTAGATTAATTTTAACAGCAAAATGGATTATGTGCAGAAATGCAGTCATAACAAGTTTTTACTTTTGAGAAAACCCCCTTTTTAAATGGCCAGCATTATACATATCTTACACTAAAATATTTAATTCCAAATTCATTTTGAGATGGAGGATGAATAAAAGCAAGATTGCCCCCTACTGACTACAGGGACAAGGCTCATGCTATTTAAAATGACTACAAACAATAGATAAGGCATTATTAATACATCACAGACTTGACTGCGAGAGCTTTTTCAAACATTAACCACTAATGATTCAATGATTACAGAATTTTGCATTAACTATTAAAATTTTACACCTAGGAACAAATAGAGAGAAACGATCTTTGTCAACAGTACTTTATTTTTTTAAAGCAGGTGATGATTCCTCTGTGTTCCGCATCTTGATTCACTTCCTGCAGGTGTTCTCTTGCTTCTTGGGAGAGAATTCATAAATGCAGGAAGGCCTTCGCCAGAAAACATCTGCCAGAGAAGGATATTGAATATTGGAACTCTGGTTAGGTTGTTATTTTGGCTAAAAGAAGGATGTAGTCACAAAAGAAGGCAGGATGTTTGGAGACATGAGTACATTTTAACATAGCTTTAAGATTACTATACACTGACATCATAATATTCAAAAAACATTACATTTTTGGTTCTTAAAGTTATCAAGGTCTCCAGAACTAGGAAAGACTTCAATGCTTTCTCTAAATCCCATGAGGTCAGGGATCTCTCTCTCTCTCTCTAAACCTAACACACGAACAGAATTCAAGGAGCACTGCATCCCACACTTAACACCAATGGCAATGACTGAAACTTGGGGACAAAGAGACAGCAGAATCCAAATGCGTAGGTAACTTTCCAAACACACTTGAAGCTGTTTACCCTGCCAGATCTCACATGAAAGATTTCCAATAAGGATGCCAGTGATGTCATGCTATCCTTGGAGCACAGCAAAGTTAGAAAACAGCTGTAAACTCATAGGAACCACAGGTACTTCTTCCCAATAATTAGGGGAAAAAAAGTTACTGTATTTTGGGAGAGGTATCTCTGGTAGACAAAAAAAGTGTGTGCAGCCCCTATTCTATAAAGCAATTTATATGACTGACATAAATACTCTCAAAACAATGTCCATCTATTTATTATAAATGCAATTTGCATATAACACTTTGATGAATTTTTGTATTGGCATATAAACTGGTTTGGTTCTCATGGAAAAAATACAAATAACTCCCTGTATTAGTGTCAAAAAAAATACTCTAAAGAGATACATTATTGATGTATGGCAAAACCAATACAATATTGTAAAGTAAAAAAATAATAATAATAATAAAATTAAAAAAAAAGAGAGATACATTAACACTTAACAAAAGCTTATTGAGAAACTATGTCATGGTACCCTACACCAAGTGAAAGTTGGATGGGCTCATACCTAGGCCCTTCCATCTTTCAAAATTACTGCAAAAGCCACAAGCAGCCCTTTTATAGACCGATTAGACTACTGCATACATCTTTAAAAAGTTGACAAGATGCAGAGAAGCTACAACTCTGGAAGAAATCAACATATTCTTTTTGAACATTAATATTTTCCCAAACTCCAAATTCACTTGGTGTTTTGATCTGAAGCAAACCAATGATAGTGATATAAGAGCAACTCTTCTTTAGGGAGATTTCAGAATGTGCAAGGACAAAGACACAAGAATATAAGGATTCCTGAAGCCAAGTAGAACCAAAAATAAAATCTGTCTGGTAGGCATAAGACAAATAGAGATTTCTGCAATGAGGCTAGTTAGACTCATTACAAGCCTAAGTAAATTCACTTTTATCAGTTACCATTAATAAATAAAAATTGATATAATAATTACTATTAGGTCAAAACACTAGAGTTTTGCAAGAATATGAGATACAGTCCAGATAACTACCAGGCCACTTAGTTCACGCTATGTGCATGGAGATAAGTTAGTTTTAGCAGATCCCTCAAAGTCAGAGCCACCCAAAAGACACTAAAAAATCCATTAAGAGGTCCTACCTACTGTATAGCAAAAGGAACACTATTCAACATTCTGTAATATCCTATATGGGAAAATAATCTGAAAAATAATAGATATATGTGTATGTATAACTGAAAACAACACAACATTGTATATCAACTATTCTCCAGTATTAAAAGAAAATCCATTAAAAGGTCCTAGATAGGTCTACTGATGGGTGATCTCATTCATCAAACAAACTCCAAATGAAAAAGATTGCTATAGAGGCATTCACTGCTCTCTACAACTCAGGCCTGTTGAGATCAATTTGATTCACAGGTTGCTAAAAAAACAATGATGGAATGTAAACTGGAAAAGAGACAGGTTTTAGGGACTTTGAATATCACCACTAAGCTTTAGATTGGATCACTTAAGAAACAAGGGAATCCAACAGCCTACACAATTTCTTCTTGGACCCTGTGTGATTTTTTTTTTAAAGCAAAAATTCCACTGGCAATATTTTCTACTGTCTTGCTACTTTACACAGCCCAAATAAGTCAAACTAACCTGAGGTGAATTGGAAATAAAGATGTATTAAGGAGGAGGGGGAATATTATAGAAAAAAAGAAAATGAAAACATTTATCATCATATGCAAAAAAGGTAAGATATCTGATGCCTAGAATGTATAACTCACCAGATCACAGCAATTGCTATCTAATTATGAAGGGCCCCATCTCATTAATGCTATCAGGGCTTATACACTTTCTTCCCCTCCTATTTCAGAAGTAGTGAAGGTAACATATTTAAGATCCATTATACTTTGTATATATAAGTACTTTTGGAGTAGTGTTAGATATCAGGCTAACTGTGTTACCACCTTATAGTTACTATGTATAGCTAACTCCTCAATTATCTGGCGGTATCAGAGGAAGTGAAACTTGATGAAAATTTACTTTCCAGCTAACTGGTAAATAAGATAAAGTATGGACACTTTATATTTTTGACCATTTCAGATAAAGATGTTTCTAAAAGGGATATGTTTCTTTTCATACAACATAGAAGGAACATATTGTTTTTCCTGCTTCCTCATAGTCACACACCTCTTGATGCCACTGTGCCTCGCTCTAGCAGTGTCTTTTGGCTTTTCTTGCTGTGAGGCAGGAAACCAGATTTCCTGTATATGCTTAAATGAGCTCCAGAAGGGAACCCAAGAGCCACCCTATGACAGTAGTATATGAGCTTTAGTGTTCAGCTCTTATAATACCTACTATGGCTGGTAAGAAAGAAGATCTTTTGAGGGTATTTCCAGGTTTGTGTGTGTGTATCCCATATTTTGGGCAGCCTTGTGTGTGTGTGTGTGTGTGTGTACACTGTATTTTGGGCCGTCTAAATAGAAAAGTCACTATTCTTATACATTTTTCTAGTACAATGCCAGACCTTAGCATGGGAATTGAATTATTTTTATCTACAGCAAAGTTATTTTAGCAATTTCCTATCTGTGGCTTTCTGGCAAAAGTAAGCCCACAGCTAGCTTTTAACTAGTGATACCTCCAGTAAAGAAAGTAGAGGTCTCAGTGAAAGAAAATCTTCATATCTTACACAATGGTTTTCTACCACATCTTCAAGCTAAACTAAATTTCCTCTGAACTAGAGAAAGAAAACATTCTATTTTTGGTTCTGGATGAACAGTTCCTACCTGTGTCAATGAATAAAGGAAATTCAGTCCCATGGGATATTATAACTTTGTGGATTCCTTCTGAGGATACTGAAAATTAGTAAGGAAGTCATTAAAATTCTAAATGCTGCTCTAAGTCTCTAAACCCCTAATTTAGAGCTCTGAGTCCTCTAGGCATGTCAGGGATGATTTCAAATCAACTAGGATATCAAAGTCAGACAGGAAAGCAACGAAACCCCATTATGCCCTCGACTGAAACACCTCTAAGTTTCCGACAACTCCTAAAGCACTGTAATGGTTCTGACTCCCAAACACAGAGCACCAGGTCTATAATACCCCTTCACAGCTCCAACGCCATTACTGCTTAACTAAGGGCTGCCTGCTTCAAATCATAACTCTAAAGGCACGTTGTTTTACATTTAGAATATACCCATAAAACATTTCAGAAATTTTAGGAAGTCAAAACAATAACAACAAATTTTACAACAGGAAAACTGCCAAGTTCAGGCTTTCTCTCAACTTCCATTGTCACATCAACCTGTCCTGTATTAGATGCAAGATAAAGAAGGTATGCATCCCCTAAGGAAGCCAGAAGTTGCCTTCAACCAGATGAATGAAGTGACCAGACAGAGGTGTGGCCTCAGTCATTTAGAAATTCAAAGCCACCAATACACCAGACCTACAGAATCTGTGAAGGAAGGAAGGCAGAGAGGGAGGGAGCGATCTGTCCTCTCAGGGTATTGTGGGCACCAGTGGATGAGGGGAACTGTGGAGGTGGGTTCAGAAGCTCATCATCAGGAGAACTGTGACTACACCAAAGACTTAACTTTGAACCTATGGTAGGTAAGAGTTAAAGCTAAGGATCAGAAGTAACTATAAATTATAATCAGACACACAGAAGGAGAAAGAAGATGACAATGGTAACTACATAAACTACTAAAACCACACAAAACATCTGACAAGCCTCTTAAAGTTAGGATGTAACAGAAACATCACAGGGGTTAGGGCCCAGGTGAGCGTGTCAATGTCCATCTGCACCCAGCCTGTGTAACCCAATTCAAATTCAGGACACACCACCTCTCACGACATTTTAAACATGTAATAAAACATTCCTTTTCTTGGGGAAAAAAAAAACCAAAACAGTCATAAATGTAAGTGGTAATCTTAAAGACTAAACTGTCTCGCAAATAAAAGTACACACTCTTTTGAAGAAACTGACTTTAACCAAAAGAACATAGGTTCTTTACATGCTTTAACTTTATAAAAATGCCTTATGAATATACTCTACCACGCATGTATCTGAGCTTATCTGTCACTAATAACCTTTTGTTGTTTATACAAGCACATTGTACATGTATATGCACAAGTACATGTATAATGCTTAATTCAGTATCTGACATATTGAAAAGTTGGCATGCTTGAAAAATTTTTATTTCACTTATGAAGTTATCGTATTATTCTGTTGCTTAAAGACTTTCAACACCCTCTCACAACCTGGCAAATTAAATATGATAGATATTTTCTTTTCTA
The DNA here is from genome assembly GCF_002263795.3 of Bos taurus. Taxonomy (NCBI): domain Eukaryota; kingdom Metazoa; phylum Chordata; class Mammalia; order Artiodactyla; family Bovidae; genus Bos; species Bos taurus. The sequence goes on along the minus strand of NC_037334.1, from coordinate 53,197,085 downwards.
GAAGCATATAGTCTGAGACAACCATGAAATCTTCAAAACTGAGAATGCTACTCTGCATCCTAAGACCACAACAAATCTTCAAAATTGAAAACTCCACTCTTAGCATATGATTACTTACAAAAACTATGAAATAACCCAACAGCAAATACAGGCTCACATGGAATCAGCCTTGTGTTGAGCCAATATGTGACTGGGTTTAAAGGGCTGCTCTGTGAGTTCCACTGCAAATGAGCTTAGTGCTCAAGATATTTGAGAATGCTCTCAGCTTGACTTTTCAGCCTTAATCCTCAACACTCCTTTATGTTACAAACTGCTTCTTTTGAGCCAGCTGCATACTTCCCTACCTCTCTTCCTCTTCAACACTGCCTCAGGTGACTCTAAAAGGCTTCCCCACCCAAGTTTTCCGTATTATACTTTCTAGGTTTATCTCAAGGTTTATCTCAACTGTTACAACCTTCACAAATCCTTGCCTATGTCTCAACTAGCCTGGCTCTACCTGTCCTCAACAGTCTTAAGGAACAAAGAATCAGTTCCAAGGAGGCCCATCAGACCTTGTTACTAGAGACCTCTCTCTGGTGTACTCTTTCTCAAGATTCCCTGTCTCCTCCTTTTTGCAGCTGGTGATGCAAGATGGAGCCAGCCTCTGGGGAAACCCATGGGGGAACCAAACAGCCTTGGCAAGGCTTAGTCCTCCTGTTCTAGGCAGGGAAAAGGCCCTTTTCTCCCCTTCCTTTCTTTCCTTGGGTTTGACCCTCCCATCAGAATGGTAACATCAGGATGTGAACCTGAAGAAAATGCCCAGGAAAGTCCCTCATTGATTTTAGGAGATGGAAGCCTTGGTAGGCTTGTCAGTAGCCAAAAGGAGTTCCTCAAGTACTGTGGACTCTCCCAGCTCTGGATTTAGGGGCCCCACCAAACAGAGCTTAGTGATTAGGCCTGAAAGGTTCCTTCTCACTACTTACCTCTGGAACTAGTACAACCCAAACAGTGGCTTCAGGATTCATGATTCAAAGATTAAGGACCCTGAGTCCTAGTCAAATCTCTTCTGCATTGTCCAAACATGAGATAATGTCTCCTCTGGTAGTTTTTATAACTTGCCTTTTAAGATAGTTTTTTCATAGAAACACTCCTTACTAAACTAGAAACTAAAAGGCAAAGACTATGCCTTCCTTACTGTCTCTGTATCCCCTACCACAGGTTGTTAATATTCTACTCTAAATGTGAACAGTAATCTACCCATGCATCACATGATTACACTGGGACTGGAATAAAGTTTTTTTCTTTAATACCTTTAATAAATAAAGAGAACTCTGGTCCTGGGGAGATTTGAGAAATTTTCTGGCATCTTCCGAACTTTTGCATAATTGATAAATCCTCTGAGAAACAGGAGAAAGCCTAATTTAAAAAAGAAAAGTCAAGAATGAGTTTATAATTCGCATATTAAGCCCAGTCCCCAGAAATATCCCTCCTGATACCAAATACTTCATTTTTCTGTTATCAGAAAAGCTATCAAAACATAATTTCCTCTAAAAATTTCAAAGGATTTGATTTTACACCAAGTTTTCTATTTCTCAATGAGAACATACAATCTCAAGAGCCAAAAAAAAGTCTCTTTTGCGCATTCAGAATCTAATTTGTGTAAAAGAAAACAAAAAATAAGATGGGGCCAAACATTTACATCATTTACTTTTGGAAGTCTCACTGAGAAGCATCATCAAAACCTACTCTCCCTACCCACCCCAGGATCTTAGTTCCTCAACCAGGGACCAAGCCTAAGCAGTCAAAGTGCAGAGTCCTAACCAATGGACAGCCAGGAGTGCCAAAACCTTCTGAGCTCCCAAAAAGTATTCCAAGATAATTAACACGAAAAACAGAGAGGTTATAAACAGTGTTTTTCTCAAATAAAAAAATGTCATCCTTTCTTGTTATGGCTTCTTTTTTTTTCTGTCAACAGTACACAATGCTGTCCACTAGATGTCAGGCTGTCCTTACCTTTACAAGAATTCTGTCTCAACTCTAAATTCTATTTCTCTATTCTTAATTTAGGAGTCAGCAGGGAAGATGATGAGCTCCCTCCAGTGGTAGCTCACACACTGCTGGCCCTCCTCCTCCAGAGATGGCCCCTGGTCTTAAGACACATTTTTTTCAAATGGCTTTACAGAGCTATAATTTACATATCACAAAGCTTACCCATTTAATGTGTACAATTCACTGGCTTTTAGTAGTTAAAACTATAATCCAATTTCAGAATTCTTTATCGTCCCTAAAATTATCTGTACCCATTAGGTAGCCACTCCCCATTTCCTACCCTCCTCCCATCTCACCGGCTCTGAGCAATAACTTTCTTTTGGATATATTTTAAAATATACTCAAGCAGTGGAAGATGCTTTGCACTCAGTCAGAAATGATTTCTGGCAGCAACCAAGAGTCATCAGCACTGAGCACAGTGAAAACTACCCTGTTTGGCATCAAAATCATCGACAATACAACCTAACTCCAGTCAAAGGATGGGTGCCATGTGGGAATATAGGTCAGTTTTGCTAGATATTTCAATTTTAAAAAGGTAAAAAAATTCAGATATTTTATGTGAAAGTTCTTGGTTTTTATATGATGTGTGTGTTAAGTGTGTGTGTTAAATCACTCCAGTCTTGCCTAACTCTGCAACCCTATGCACTGCAGCCCATCAGGCTCCTCTGTGCATGGGATTTTCTAGGCAAGAATACTAGAGTGGGTTGCCATGCCCTCCTCCAGGAGATTTTCCTGACCAGGGATCGAACCCACATCTCATGTCTTCTGCATTGACAGGCAGGTTTTTTTTACCACTTGTGCCACCAGGGAAGCCCTTTTATAATGATAACTAAAAAAATAACTTCTGAAAGTAACTATGGAACATACAAGTCACAACTACAGGCTAGATGTAGCTTATGAGCTACCAGCTCATAGACCTGGTCTTTGCAGGAAACCATCCCCCCTTAAAAAAAAAACCAAAAACAGTAACAACAACAACAACAAAAGATTCTCTCTGCAAGGAGTTCCAAAAATGACTCAAACATTGGATCCAAATGTATGAAGTACATCTGAAGTCTCACCATTTTCTGCTTACCACTAAGCAGTAAGACAGCAAGAATGATCAATTACAAAGTACTATAAACTCATCTCCCATGAAACTTTAATATAGGAAGGAAATAAGCCTATTAGATTTTTTTAAATTATCTATGTTGTCAACAATCAACCTAAAATTATGCTTAATGGCTCTTCTTTGGCTTATTCAGGATTTGCTTAGACTTTAGGCTTGGGAGAAGATGAGGAGTCAGACTTTCTCTTAAAGATACAGTCTGGAGAATAAGCAAGTCAAGGAACTACTTCTCTAAAGTGACTCCCCTGTAGGTTGTTTTTTTAAATTATTAAGTTTCTCAGTAATCAAGACAAGAAGTAAAAATCACTATGTCTCTTTCCTTGGAATGCTGTGACTAAGAGTAGAATAAAATGATGCTACTGGGGAGGTAGGGGATGGCATCATGAATGACTTGTATTCTCTAAGTAAAATTTAGAGTCATCAGTGCATGACTCTGTTACCCAAGGCAAAGCAGGTAGGCCCTGAATATATGAAGCAGCTTTTGGTCATGGGCTCTACACTGTGCTAGCCAGACCCATTAGCAACCCTGGGAACCAAAGATCCAAACTGAGGAGATAACAAAAAGACCTGAGACAGAAGAAATGTTAGGATAGGAGAAAATGACGCCACAGAAGCAGAGTGAGACAATTATACCACCCTTAACAGCCACAAGATGCCCCTTCTATTTTCTTGTAGAATGATAGCAATGATGATGGTCTGATATTGTATCATACAAATTTTCTCTACAAAGAATGAGGAAGCCAACAGTATTCACCACACTGCTCATTTCTTTAAGATGTCTTGGAAAAAAGTTACACTAATAAGTACAATCTTAAGACCAACTACCTGAAATGGCCGGTATGTTTAAAAAAAAAAAAAAATCTTATTCTCATCAAGAGCAAACTAAAGAATTCTGGACAGCCAATGGTGGTTCTTCCAGAAGTTATGCAAGACAATATATTTTCTGTTTTCTACTGATATATTCAACTGAAGATAGGCCACATACACTCATGAGTAGTTCAGTAGGTAACAGTATACCTATAAGCAGTTTGGGGTTGAGCTTGTGAACCCTTTGAGGCAATAACTCACAAGGCGGGAAAAAATCTAAGGACTATAAAAAGTCATCTTATTGGTACACCCCTCTGGCTACATGGAAAATGTGACAAGTGTGTATGGATGGGTTAGGAAAAATTTACCACCACTAAGAGACATTCTATAAATATGTATGTTACTCTGATGGTGATAACAGCCTAACCTTTGACATATTTTTAAAATTATACTTATTATCACTAATATATTACTGTATAGTAGTAAGTGAGATGAAGGTTTACTAAAAGTAATTTTACTTCTAAAATTTAACATAATCTTTTCTCTCCTTTGTCTTTTTTAAAAGCACTTACCTAGAACCAGGAACACCCACCAGAGCCAGTACTGACCATCAAAATATCCAGGGAAGTAAGTGGAAAACTGAAAAATAAAGCAAAATACTTTAGAGAACCTCTGCAGATATTATTTCACATTTTAGCTTAAGAGTTTACAAAACACAAGATTTTACCTTGTACACAAATGCTGTTGCTCATTTAGTCTTACAAAAACTTCTAAAAATTTAGTCAAAGTATTTTATATAGTACAGATTTGAAATGATTACAATATTTGCTAATAAACTTCCTTTCGTGGAAAAGCAATCTTGAAATATGGTAGCTTTCAGCTTTACATACACCTTGTTTTGAAAGTGCTCAAACCTGTTTGTTTTTTTAAAAATATTTTTCCTCTTTTAGAAATATGTCTTTTTTAAAAAGAAATTTTATTTATTTTTGGCCTTGCGGGGTCTTCGCTGCTGTGCAGGCTTTCCTCTAGTTGTGAGAGCTGGGGCTGCTCTCCAGTTTCAGCACACGGGCTTCTCACTGTTGCGGCTTCTCTTGTTGCAAAGCACAGGCTCGAGAGCACGCAGGCTTCAGTAGTTGGTGGCCTGTGGGCTCAGTAGTTGAGTCTCCCTGGCTCTAGAGCACACGCTTATTAGTTGTGGCACATGGGCTTAGTTGCTCTGTGGCATGTGGGATCTTCCTGGATCAGGGATCAAACCTGTGTCTTCTGCATTGGCACACGGATTCTTTACCACTGAGCCACCAGGAAAGCCCCAGAAATATGTCTTGATGATACTTTCATTTTGCTTACACAGTGCCAAACTCAACTATATTTGGCCTCCTTTCTAATGATCCCTGATTTTGTTCCTGCCCTTTCAGCCATGCCTTGACCTTGGAAGCTTTACCATGTACATGATGATAATCCCATTCCTTTGCCAGGGACTATATAGGACATGATACTATTGTGGCCAGTGGGAACTAAGAGCTGCGAGGAAAGCTTCTTAGCTCTTAAAAAGAAAGGGAGAGGAAATAGTTTCCTTTCTTCTGCTGAGCACTGTTGTGTTTCTGACGTGATGCCTGAAACTGCCATGGCCAGCTATACCAATAGGTTGAGCCACCTGTCGGCTGTCCTTGATATCAGTGAAACATTTAACTGACCTCCATGTCAGGACTTATTTTCACTGGAAATAAAATTTCCCCAATGTTTTCTAAGCCATTTTTGAGCTACATGTTCTGTTACTCCAAAGACCATCCTAATTGATAAAAGCTGATTAATTCTTTTAAAAATTTAGTAAAAATAAAAAGATTGGTAACTACTTTGATCTTGCTTTCTGTTGAAGACTAGAGCTTAGCACAGTTTGAGCATTCAAATAGTTTTACTTCTTGATTAATAAGATTTAGAGAAGGAATGAAAAACTTCTTTATGGCTTGAGTTCATAACCTAAAGACCATGTTTTAGGAGAGTATATGTTAGTTGTCTAGGAGAAAAGCCCATAATTTTTATCAGATTCTCAAAGGAACTTGGAATTCTAAAAATGTTAAAGGCCATAGAATAAATAACTTTGAAAAACTCTATGGCTCAGTCAACACCCATTAGTTTAATAATGCCAGTTTATGATAAACACCTTGCTTTTATATTATAAAGCTAACAATGGCAGTAAACTTATCTCAAATCAGAGGACACTTTAAGAAACTAGATCTTTTACAACTTTAAATTACTTCATGCAATTCTAACTAACTGGTAACTCCTACATCACTTAAGATCTCTCTCTTATTTACTTTAGAGATAAGGGCCCCTAATGGAGTAGGGCTTGTTGAACAGTTCTGGCTCTCCAAATATCCTGGCATAACCAATGATGCTACTTACAACCAATCTTGGAAGAGAGGAAGGTTGAGAGGGAGGAAGGAGGGAGAAAAGAATAGAGGGGAAGAGAGAAGAAGGACTCAAACTTCAGCAGCATGAATGAGAGAAATGTCTGCTTTTGATGAGATACCAGAAAGTTAATAGACCCTTATTATAAAAACAACTAATTTCAGAACAAATACATGTAGTATCACATTATAAACATTAAAAACAGAGAAAGCAGCTGAACAAGGATAGATATCCTAGGGCCACCGATATTTTGCAGATTTGACTACAAAACTTGTGTGCATGAACCAACTACAACTGATCTAGGTTCAATTTTCTGAAACCAAAGACAAACAAAAAATCATTTTAAATGTTGAGATAATTCCGAAGTCAAATATTCAAAATTATTCCACTCGTTCTTCTCCAGAGACTATCACTGCTGGTGTACAACTTAACTTACCCTCACAATCAGGATCCACTTAATTAGAGAGAGACCAAATCCTGAAATGGCCCCATACCTTCCTGCAGCTGAAGTGGTCAGGCAAAAAGACAGGAAGAACCCAATCCAGTTAAAGAGGAATGCCACTGTAAAAGCCAAGAGAAGAAAAGAGGCAGGTCAGACACATCCTGTTATCCAAGAAGCAAGAGTTCTGAGGGTGCACTCTGGATTTACTTCTGCTTAAATGGCTTTCTCAAGGATAAACGAGCTGAGCCCACCCTCCACAATTCTTACCTCACCTCCCCAAAATGGCCATCCTCTGTCTTCCTCCCAAAAGCAAACAAGAAAGCACAGTCTCTAAATATCAGGTGTTTTATTATTACATCTACTGCTATACACTTTAAGAAATAACTTAATATCACCAAACTTCATACTTATGACTTGCACCCTTTACTGTATGTGTTATACCTGAGTAATTAAACATTATTTGAACATTAAATTAATGCCCCTAAATACTCTGATTCAAGTCATTCATCCTCTTGCTTCTGTAAACTTTGACAGCTTACATAATTCGTTACCTTTAAAAGCACTACATTTCCTTCATATCTTTTTAATACAGCAAATAGAATTTCTGAAATGGTTGCTCACTCCCAAGTCAGGCATATGGAAAGTTAAATGCAAAATAACATCAAGGGGGAAAAATCAGGCTGACTTTGATGTGTTAGAAAATAGAAGCATGCAAAACAGAATTCATCAGACAAAGGCATTTAATTCCTATTTTACTGGTCAAGAATGAGTAGGAGGAATGCTTAAGGGGTTCTGAAGATCAGAAAAATGAAGCTCAGCTCAAGAAAAATGTAGCATCCCCCATAACTGCTTTAAGTATATTTTCCATAGATATTCACAGAAATTGAAGACAGAGACAGGAAAGATGAAAGTGTACTGTGCTTTGAATGTGTCAGTAAAAGGCATCAAATACATATAATTATTAAAATATTATCTTAATTAGTTCTTTTAATTCAGTCATATTCACTCAGAATCTAAAGCACTCTGGTTTGCGGGAAGGGGCTCTGCTGTGTGTATATACTTACTGAAGAAAGTTAACATGAAAATCCCATCGTTTCCTATCCTCATCTGGTCAGGATCATCAAACTCCTCCCGACCTGCAAACTCCTCATCCTAAATGAAAAGAAAAGGTAAGTTCACAATAAATTATTTCCAGGCAAAGGAAAGACATCAAAAAAAATTGAGAAAGGGACAAAAGTGACTTCCAAGGGTAAAACGTACTGCTTTGGCTCAATTTAAAACTAAGAGCATTAAGCTTTAGTATATGTTAAATTTTTCATTGGTCTTCTAATATAAAATTTTTTTCTGAAATGAAAGGAATTTTTCACTTTCTAACCCAAGTTCTTTAACAATATATTTCAAAAATTATAAAGTTCACAAAGAACTATTCACTCTTCCTTATTCATACACACACACATATATATAAAAACATAAAGAAATATACGTATAAAGAAAAAGAAAATTCTCTTACACATTTGGCTTTAATGCTAGAATATCAGTAATCCAGGGCCTGTTTAGCCCAGAATATTAGTAATCCTGGACCTATTGAGAAAATACCATTGATTAGCTCAAGAGTTTTATGAAACTGACTTGGTGGGGGCAGATGGAAGAAGATACTGTGATCACATATGAAGAGTCTAACAGTGTTGCCCATGCTCAACTCCAGAACTATTTATACCGGTATACAGGTCTGAAACAACCTCACTTCCAATCTTACTGGCAGAGAGAATCCTTTCCATCCTAACCAGAAAACATAGTGTTGCAAGTCTAGAAGGAACATGATCTTGACCAACACTGACACCAACATATGTAGCCTACCTTTTTCTTTTCTTTTTAATTTTTAAAATTTATTTATTTATGGCTGTGCTTGGCCTTCGATGTTATACACGTGCTTTTCTCTAGTTGTGGGGAGCGAGGGCTCCTGTTCATTGAGATGCATGTGTTTCTCACTGCGGTGGCTTCTCTTGTTTCTTCTCTTGAGCACGAACTTCAGTGTGCGTGGGCTTCAACAACTGTCTTAGTTTGCCTGCATGATATGGGATCTTCCCAGACCAGGGGTTGAACCTGTGTACTCTGCACTGGGACGTGGATTTTTAGCCACTGGACCACCAGGAAAGTCCCCTACCTTTTCAACTAATTGTAGGTATGTGCTGAAATATTGAAAAAAAAAAAAAATGAATACACACTTAAAGTGGTAGACTTGTACACAGTCCAATGAGGGTTCCTCAAATGAAAAATAAACAAACAAATAAAGAAAACTTTAAGGAGAACCAAAACTTGCCCTACACAGAAAAGGGACTGGGACATTCCTAATAAGCTGTTAACTCATTCCCCTGAAGAGGGGAACCAAAGAAGAAGTGGAAGTAGCAGCTTCATCTAATTTACTATCTTTCCTCTAATGTTTGAAATTTATACAAGAATGGGTTCTTTCATATTTTTAAAAATAAGAAATACTTAGTATTCTGAATTCATAATAGCAGGAAGAACAGGCTTTGCCAAAATAGAAAGTAACTGTTTTGTGGGCGTCCCTGGTGGCTCAGTGGTAAAGAATCTGCCTGCCAATCCAGGGGACATGGGTTCTGGTCCTGATCTGGGAAGATCCCACATGCTGCAGAGCAACTAAGCCCATGAGCCCAAACTATTGAGTCTATGCTCCAGAGCCCAGGTGCTGCAACTACTGAGCTCATGAGCCACAACTACCGAAGCCCATGTGTTCTAGAGCCCATGCTCTGCAACAAGAGAAGCCACTGCAATGAGAAGCCTGTGCACTGCTATAGAGAGCAGCCCCCACTCACAACTAGAGACAAGCCGGCACAGCAACGAGGACCAAGCACAGCCAAAAATAAAGATAAATAAAATACAAAAAGAGAAAGTGTTTTGTGCATAACTATTCAAAATAAACTACCAAAATACATGGAAGTAATGCCTAGTAATACTATAAATGTTTTCTAACCATTCTTTCTATCTTGGTATCTCTAGTCCCAAAATTCCTCCTAAAATTGTCACCAGGTTAATGTTTCTAAAACACCATACTTGTCTTATCATACCCACACTTAAAAACTTTGAAGAATTCAGTGTGACCTACATGTAAGTCTAAATGTCTCAGCTTAGCATTCAGAAGATTCTATGACCTACAGTTCTGGCCAAACTCTTTGCTGAAGCAACACCAATCACTACAACCACAGAAACTGCCCTGTACTTGGCTGAATCACATCTGCTTTCCGAGCTTTCCCCTCTGGAATGTTCTTCTCCATCAAAACTCAGGGCCCACTTCAAATCCCATCTTCCCCATGATCACAAGGTTAAAGTCACAATTCTTAATGCTCACTGCTCTTGTGCTGCCCCTTAGATAATAGGTCTTTGTGGGCCTGTTCCCCAGCTGGACTTTAAGCTCTTGTATGGCAGGAGCATTGCCTTATACAAAGCCTTCTATCTATCCACTGCAAAATACATAGCAAATTATATATAAAAGTGTTCCATACATATTTGTTGAATAACAAAACCCCTTAAGAAGTTCTTAAATGTGTATATTTGTCAAATAAAACAGAGTTCTGTGATTAAGCCGCACTAATCTCCTGGTCTATTTCTATGGGACAGTTATCATAATTCAAGAGATCTAGAGAGTAGATACAAGGACTTTGGAGTCTAAAATGTCTGGGCTTGACTAACCTATGCTACTTATTAGCTATATGACTTTGGGCAATTTTTAATCTCTCTGGGTCTCAATTTTTGCATCTGTAAAATGGAGATAATATAATCTCTACCTTGCAAGGTTACTGTGAGGACTGAAAATAATATATACTATATATATAAGCACGAAACACAGTGTCAACCATGTTGTTTGCTTCCAATACATGTTAACTATATAAACACTGTTTTCTCTTTAGACAATGAGCTCCATGAGAGTTCTTCTTCCTTGCGCCTGTAAGAAGTGAATGCATGTCACCATGCAGAATCAGCGTAGACTACGCTCATCAACTGTAACTTCTGCCAATCAGTGGTTTTAGGAGTGTTACCCCTCATGGAAGATGTGACCTGCAAACAGTCTACCATCCTAAGGCCTGAACTTCTGGGCCTTGTGTCACTGCACTGCCCAGACTGAACTTATATTCTTATTCTTATATTTTACTCTAGCTTCCTGCCAGGCCTAGGGTCTGGAGCCCTGACTGCCCCATTTCCAGGGACTGGATGCCACTCTCCTTTCTCTCAGTATCAGGCCCAAGGTCCCACTTGTACCAGCTTCAACCTGAATGAATACGTGTGATACCACAATTGTATCACTTATAGGTCTGACATTATGAATCATGAGTGCCCAAAATTCTCCACTGGTTTTCATGACATCCCACCCCCACTCCCAAGAAGTAACATCAGGCCAGACAGAATCTGAATTCATTATGCCTCCACAGATGGCATCATCTGGATTGCTGGTGGCACAGGGTTCAACCAGATGATTGTTAGAGCCCCTCTGAGTTTAATATTATGAAGCTGCACTTATTTATTCTCTCCACAAATTCCTAAGCAGCTATCTACTTAACACCAAAATATTAAGTGTGCAGAATCAAGGCAAAATTGGTATATTCCTATATCAGCTCTGCTCCAAGATGTTTCAGCCATGAAAGGAGACTTGAGAAAGTGAAGGTAGTAGTAGAGATACAGGGGAAATGAGCTGGTTTGACTAGTGATTTTTCTGCTCTTTTATACTGTTTACCTCCATCATCTTCAGGAAAAGATAAGAGTCTATTATCCCAAAAGAAAAACGTATCTGATTTTAAAGATTAGTTGTACTTTTACTAATCAATTTAATCTAAGTAATATCACAAAGTTGATAACGCAAAGAACTTAATTCCCATAAACTAGTACCAAATAACAAGGTCTAAATTGGACTTACTCTTCCAGGAACCAAAGGGATAGTGGCTTCAGCTTTGGTTCTCTCAGCTTCATCATAACTGGGCAGTGTGGTAGCCACATTGTAAGATGGGGGCTTTGGAAACCCAGACTCGTCTTTGTAGTCAAAATATGCTGCAAAATAAAAAGAAGTCGCAATTACCCAGTGATTAGCTGAAATGAGGAAAAAGGATTTCTGCTAACTCTGGCAAACAAAAACCAACCATTCCTCTAAAATTTTGCTGTTCTTTTAGTCGCTAAGTCCGACCCTGCGACCCCAGGGACTGTAGCCCACTAGGCTCCTCTGTCCATGGGATTTCCCAGGCAAGAATACTGGAGTGGGTTGCCATTTCCTTCTCCAGGGGATCTTCCTGACCCAGGGATCAAACCCATATCTTCAGAATTGGTAGGTGGGTTCTTTACCACTGAGCCACCAGAGAAGCCCTCCTCAAACATTATATATAGAATAACTGAATCAAAAGATGCTTAAAGATGAACATGGGATTGGGAATAATTTTTAAACTTATTGGCTTTTCAATTATTTAAATTCCAGATTCACTTTACTTTCCCTGCCAAGTGCTTTTGAACACTTTTTCTGGCTCATTATGTGGTGGCTTCTCAGGTGGCATTAGTGGTAAAAGAACTTGCCTGCTAATACAGGAGACATAAGAGACATGGGTTTGATCCCTGGGTGGGGAAGATCCCCTGTAGGAGGGCACAGCAACCCACTCCAGTATTCTTGCCTAGAGAATCCCATGGACAGAGGAGCCTGTTGGGCCACAGTCCATGGGGTCCCAAAGAGTTGGATATGACTGAAGCAACTCAGCACATATGTGGTGTGTTCACAAAAACATACAATATTAATAATAGCATAAGGTAAAGTTTAAGCTAAAAATAATTCACCTGTGTGTTTGGAAATCTGTACCATGGTTTTCTCCCACTTATAAACATCAAAATAAACTTGAAAACAAGGTTAAAATTAGTATTTCATAGATTTTTGCACTTTGATTCTTTCACACTATTTTTACCATGGATTGTTTCCTATGACATGCCTAAGGTAATCACAGGTTCAGTTAGAGAATCGTTACTGAGTGAAATCTTGCCTCACCTCTTTTTAAATTTACATCTTTATTCTCACTGACTTCTATTATAATAGATTCAATATGTATTATTAGAACAGATCTATTTACAAATGGATTAAATTTTCTACACAATTTTTTTAAAACTTAAGAATTTTGAAAAAATTTCTATGCTTCAAGATTAACATTTTTTCTCCACCTTGCTTAACTATAATTAACTTCCAATTTTACTGTAGTATATTACTGAAATTATCAATCAATAGAATTCACCTCATTAACCAAAAATAAGGAGAAAAATTTATTGTCTTCACATGGGCAGAAGAAAGGATTGATAAAATCCTTTCATCTTAATTGATAAAATAAAACCTAAAACTGATTCCTTAATCTTTTCACAAATCTCTAAGAAAAATCGAGAGTAAGTATCATAATTAATGGTAAGTTATTAAAAGCTTTCTCCCCTAAGATTAGAAAATCAGACAAAAATGGCCCACTATTACCACTTCAATTCAAACATTATCTTAGAAGTACTATCAGGTTGGTGCAAAAGTAATTGCAGTTTTCCATGGTTGGACTTTGCTGTTTGATACTGGAAAGTGAAAGTCGTTCAGCCGTGTCCAATTCTTTGCAAACCCATGGACTATATATAGTCCATGGAATTCTCCAGGCCAGAATACTAGAGTGGGTAGCCCTTCCCTTCTCCAGGAGACATTCCCAACCCAGGGACTGAACCCAGCTCTCCCGCAATGCAGGCGGATTCTTTACCAGCTGAGTCACAAGGAAAGCCCTTGATACTGGAATACATTCTTAAATAAATGTAGTCATGTTATACATCATTTTACTGTGCATTTCTCACTTTGTTTTTTTGCTAATGATTTATTACTTGCTGTGTATTTTATATTCATTTTAGACTATGGAAATGATTTTAGACAAAAAGCAAATTCGAGCGATTTTCTTACTCAAGTCGTAAAGCAGCAGAGACAACTCATGATATCAACAGTGCATTCAGCCCAGGAACTGCTAATGAACATACAATATGGTGGTGGTTCAAGAAGTTTTGCAAAGGAGATGAGAGCCTAGAAGATGAGAGCAGTGGATGGCCGTCGGAAGTTGGCAATGACCAACTGAGAGGATCATCAAAGCTGATCCTCTTAAAACTACACGAGAAGTTGCACAAGAACTCAACATCCACCATTCTACAGTTGTTCAGCATTTGAAGCAAATTAGAAAGGTGAGAAAACTCGGTGAGTGAGTGCCTCATGAGTGGACCGCAAATCAAAAATTGTCATTTTGAAGTGTCGTCTTCTCTTACTGTACACAACAACAAATCATTTCTCAATAAGATTGTGATGTGCCATGAAAAGTAGATTTTATATGACAACCAGCAATGACCACCTCAGTGGCTGGACCAAGAATAAGCTCCAAAGCACTTCCGAAAGCCAAAACTGCACCAAAAAAAGCTCATGGTTACCGTTTGGTGTCTGCTGCCTGTCCAAACCAATACAGCTTTCTGAATTTCGGCAAAACCAATATATCTGGAGAAGTATGCTCAGCAAATGGATGAGATGCACCGAAAACTGCAAGGGCTGCAGCCAGCACTGGCCAACAGAAAGGGCTCAATCCTTCACAGGAATGCCCAACCGCACATCACAAAACCAACACTTCAAAAGCTGAATGAGCTGGGCTACGAAGCTTTGCCTCATCCGCCATATTCACCTGACCTCTTGCCAAGCGACTATGACTTCTTCAAGCATCGTGACAATTTTTTGCAGGGAAAATGCTTCCACAATCAGTAGGAGGCAGAAAATGGTTTCCAAGATTTCACCGAATACCAAGGCAAGGATTTTTATGCTACAGGAATAAACAAACTTCTCTTGGCAAAAATGTGTTGATTGTAATGGTTCCTATTTTGATTAATAAAGATGTGCTTGAGCCTAGTTATAATGATTTAAAATTCACGGTCTGAAATTGCAACTACGTTTGCACCAACCGAAGAATTGATGCTTTTGAACTGTGGTGTTGGAGAAGACTCTTGAGAGTCCCCTGGACTGCAAGGAGATCCACAGTCCATTCTAAAGGAAATCAGCCCTGGATGTTGTTTGGAAGGAATGACGCTTAAAGCTGAAACTCCAGTACTTTGGCCACCTCATGCGAAGAGTTGACTCATTGAAAAAAGACTCTAATGCTGGGAGGGATTGGGGGCAGGAGGAAAAGGGGACGACAGAGGATGAGATGGCTGGATGGTATCACCGACTCGATGGACGTGCGTTTGAGTGAACTCCGGGAGTTGGTGATGGACAGGGAGGCCTGGCGTGCTGTGATTCATGGGGTCACAAAGAGTCGGACACAACTGAGTAACTGAACTGAACTGAACTGAATACTAGTTGATGCAGTATGGCAAGAAAAGAGAATACAAGACAAAAGGATTGGAAAAGAATAAGTCTTAAGTCTATCCTTAATCATGGAAGACATAATTACATATGTAGAAAATCCAAGAGTATCTACAAACAAATGATTAGAATTAATATATGAATTTAGGAAAGTCTCTGAACACACAGTTAATATAAACCATCAATTATATTTTCATATATCAGTAACAAACAGAAAATAAAATTATACATGGACCGTTTACAACAGCACCAAAACAAACCAAATACCTATGAATAAATCTAATTAAAAAGATGCAAGAAAAAAATATGTAAGAAACAAGATGCAAGGTCTCTATATTGAAACTCACAAAATATTATTCAGAGAAATTAAAGAAAATCTTAATAAATGGGAGGGATTTAACACAGACTGGAAGACATAATATGATAAAGATGCTGCTGCTGCTGCTAAGTCGCTTCAGTCGTGTCCGACTCTGTGTGACCCCATAGACGGCAGCCCGCCAGGTTCCACCGTCCCTGGGATTCTCCAGGCAAGAACACTGGAGTGGGTTGCCATTTCCTTCTCCAATGCATGAAGTGAAAAGTGAAAGTGAAGTCGCTCAGTCATGTCCGACTCTTAGCGACCCCATGGACTGCAGCCTACCAGGCTCCTCCGCCCGTGGGATTTTCCAGGCAAGAGTACTGGAGTGGGGTGCCATTGCCTTCTCCGGATAAAGATGCTAATTATCTTCAAATTAATAAACAGATTCAGTGCAATCCCAACTAAACTTCCAGCAGAGTTTTTGTTTATTTCTTCCCATTTTATGGAAACTGGCAAGCTGATTCTAAACTGTAAATGAAAGCCAAGAAGTACCAAAGCAATCTTGAACAACAAAAAGATTAAAGGACCTAATTACCAGATATCAAGATTATAAAGCTCTGGAATTAAGACTGGAGTATAGGCACAAACAGACCAAAGAAAGTATTGAGTCCAGAAAACAGATACTCATACACATATATGGTCACCTGATTCATGACAAAGGTGCCACTGCAGTACAGTGGAGGAAAAATGGTCTTTTCAATAAGTGGTGTGGGACCAAATGGATATCTGCAAGGGAAAACAATCCTGACCACTACCTCATACTATACAGAAAAAAACAACTCCAGATGGCATGCAGACCTACCTAAATGAGAAAAATAAAATATCAAAGCTTTTAGAATAAAATAAGGAAAATGTATTATTGAAACTAAAGCTGCCACCTAATCCAATTCAAGAAACTTATTTTTCTCTATGTCAAAATAACTACTTTAACAGATGCACACATATACATGCATATATAATTTCCTTAAAATTTTTTTACTTTTAATTAAATCACACTAAAAATCATATTACAAGTTGATAGGTACAGTCTGAATTGCCCATAGCCACAGTAATTCTGAATATGTGAACAAAACTGATACCTACCACTTTAAGGAAAGCTTGTTTTGGCCACACCACACAGTTTGCAGGACCTCAGTTCTTCAATTAGGGACTGAACCCAGGCCATGGCAGTGAAAGCCTGGAATCCTAACCAATAGGCCACCAGGGAACTCTCCTTACTATCTTAAGTTGAGGGAAATCAAGAATATTTATATTTCCCTATTTCAAAGGATTTTTTAAAAATGGGATCCATCGATATAGACACCTCACATAAAATTTTAAGTTTCCATGAAAAGTTTAATGACAATGTTTTCTAATTTAGTACATTCAAAACAAAAATCCAGTATTTGTTTACCACAATTTACATACCACAAATTAAAACAGGTAAACTGAATATACAGAACAGTGATTTTTGACTTTTCCCCCCTACCAACATGTGTGCACCACTCTATTTCTAACCATCAGTCACGTACTTGCCACTCTGTCACAGTTCTGTTTCAGAGAATATGGAAGAGGTTCCATCAAAACTGCTCAGTTTTCAGCAATTAAAGCAGAACTGGTATCACAAAGATCTAATTACCAAAAGTCCTAAACTATCACAATTTTCTTTCTTCTCCCCCATCTCTTCTAAACATGTGTGTGAAAATTATAAAGATAATCTGGCATAGGATGGAAAGAAAAAAATTAATTAAGGAGGGTCTGAACTATGAGGAAGAAAATGGGAGACTTCTAGCTTTTTTTAATTAAGGATTTATCAGCCTTTTATTTATTATAAAAGAAATCGAACATATTATATTCCAGGTCATAGGTACTAGAATCAAAGAGCAGAACAACTAACAAGAAAACTATAAAAAGAACAAGAGAAAAAAACGTGATCACTTGGTTTCTGAATTCTATCCTTATATTAAGAGTGTTGAAATGAAATTAAGTTCCATAAAAAAGTCACATTGGAATGGGGCCTTTATCTGTTTTTCAGAACAGTAACATGAGTTTTTTTCACCTCAGGCTACACACTACAAATAATGTTAAAGACTTCTTACAGAAAGCTGAAGCAAATACCAACACCAACAAATACTTAGTAGCCAAAAGTCTCTGGCTAATGCATTTCAAGAGCTCAGCAGTCATCTCACCCTGTTACCTACCTGCACTCTCTGCAGAGATGCTGCTGTAAGGTGGAGGAGCATCCCCTGCAGCCTGTTCAGGTTCTCCAGGCTCTTCTTCATTCTGCAACTAAATAAAAATTTCACATTTTAATGCAAGCATAAGGGCAATTAGAGAAAAACCTGAAAACTGGAATAGCTTTTCTGGAAAGCTATTTGGCAGTGGGTTTCAAAAGTGTTAAAATGTGCAGATCCTTTACGAAGTAGTCTACTCCCAGGATTTATCCTAAGGAAATAATCAGAAAGAGGCAAATAAGGTAGCAAATAAATGCTATTCAGGAACAACCTAAATACCAATCACAGGGGACTTGTTAAATAAATTACAGTTCACCTCACAAAGGATTACTAAGTAACCACAAAAATGAAAATGAAGAAAATTCGATGACTTGAACAGAAAGATTTGTGTTGTACTGTTACATAAAAAAGTTAAATTTATCAAATCATGCTGCTGCTGCTGCTATGGCACTCAGTCGTATCCGACTCTGTGTGACCCCATAGACGGCAGCCCACCAGGCTCCCCCGTCCCTGGGATTCTCCAGGCAAGAGTGCTGGAGTGGGTTGCCATTGCCTTCTCCTATCAAACCATATGAATCACATAAGTTGGTTTTGAAAGACAGTTACGTGATGGAAAGCAGGTCTATGAATAGACATCTACAGTTTACATTGTTTATCTCAGGAGATGCATCAGAGGAGATTTTTTTTCCTTGTGTATACGTATGTTCTAATGTTTTGTAATGAACATCTATCACTTGTATAATTTTTCCAGTTAGAATAATAAAAATCTGTTAAGACAAAGACAAATCACAGTAAAACCAAGGTTTACTCAGTTTGCACAGATTGTATCTTAAATAATTGAGATATTTTCAAAAACATAAAATTCTACATACAATCTCTGTCAATACATCTTCCTCTTCTGTATCAGTAACTTTCTCACTGGCCAAATCTATAGCTCCAGTTACTTTACATAGCTGACACTGAAAGTGTCTTTCTGCCACTACCAATCTACCCAACTCATCTTCATAAACAAAGACGAGTGATTTAATTTTCCACTGTGACAACAGAATACAGCTCATTTAAAAGATGAACTGGCTAAGAGTCAGTCTACTGGTGGGCAGATGAGAATATGCTTCAGAGGTGATGGAAGTACTGTTTCCTGATCTGGGTGTTGGTTTTGTGGATGTCAACTCCATTCATGTTTAGTAAATGCTACGTAAATATATGCGATTTATTCAGTTTTCTGTGTCTATATTTTATAAAAGAATTTTAAAGAAAAAATTAAAAACATAAAAAAAAAAAGATTAACTGGTAGAGAACGGGAGTCAATCTATAAAGTACTAACATAGTATTTATCAGTGTAACTGACCTGGGGGTCTGGGTACCAGATGTATACCATCAAGCTATATAAAGCTGGACTTGCCTGGTGGTACAGTGGATAGGAATCCGCCTGCCAATTCAGGGAACACGAGTTCAATCCCTAGACTGGGAAGATTCCACATGCAGCAGACAACTGAGACCGTGTGCCACAACGACTGAAGCCTGCACTCCTAGAGCCTATGTTCTGTAGCAGGAGAAACCACAAGAAGAAGCCCCCACAAGCTGCAAATAAAGCCAGCATGCAGCAACAAAGACCAAGTGCAGCCAAAAAGAAAATAATAAATAAAATTATTTTTTAAATGGCCCATATCTTTTAAATTAAAAAAAAAGACATATAGAGCCAACTGAGCCAATGATAAAATACAAATCCTTCTAAACCAACTGCTGCAAAGAACTCTATCTTGAATTGAAACCTAAGAAGAGAAAGGCTGACCTGTCCTCACATGAAGCAGATATTAAATCTGAAAGATCTCAGTCTCCAATTCCCACGCTGTTCAAAATTAGAAGCAAACAAAACCTTTCTGATTAATACTGCAAAGCATGTGTGCGTTTTAAGTTGCTTCAGTCATGTCTGACTCTTTGTGACCCCACGGACTGTCGCCCACCATGTTCCTTAGTCCACATGATTTCTCAAGCAAGAATACTGGAGTGGGTTGTCATTTTCTCCTCCAGGGGATTTTCCTGACTCAGGGATCAAACCTGAGTCTCCTCTGTTGGCAGACAGGTTCTTTACCACTAGCGTTACCTGGGAGGGTAATATTGCAAAGCATTCAATTTCAAGTGAATTCTGCCAAATTTTCATCAACATCTACCATTTGGGCACATTTTTTTTTTTTTTAACACTAGCTATCTAACATTAAACTTAAGGCATTCCCAAAATAATTGCATTGTAATGTAAGATGAATTTTCTTTTCAGAAGTGGTGCATGCATGTATGCTCAATCTATGTGACTTTCTGTAACCCTATGGACTGTAGATTGCCAGGCTCCTCTGTCCATGGGATTCTATAGGCAAGAATACTGGAGTGTGTTGCCATTTCCTTCTCCAGGGGATCTTCCCAATCCAGGGATCAAACCCGCATCTCCTGCATTGACAGGGAGATTCTTTACCACTGAGCCACCTGGGAAGCCCTTCAGAAGAAGGGCTTCTGGGCAAAATAGCTACAGTAAATCCAAATGTTTCTGGGAGACCAAATCAGTAAATTATTCAAATAGAGTTCCTGGGGCCAGGTTCACTTGGAACAGTTTTAACGCCTGCATACCTCCAGACGAAGCATTCTCAGTTTACTCCCAACCTACCACTCTTGTGCACTGCAGAAAGTGCAAAAAACCCCAGCAAAAACAAAGCTGCAAAAAGCAGCAAAAGTCAGCAGCAAAAGCAAAGGCAAATAAGAGTTTTACGAATGTCGCCTTAATTTACTATAGCCAGTCATGTTCTTTATTTAAACCTAGCTTCTCATTTTTTATTTGATTTTTTTTCTATTTCTTGAGGTTGGTCAAATAATCCCGTTACCTCTGCATAATTAAGATTTTAGAAAGAAAGCATGACAATTCTAAGAAATACAGAATTCTAAGAAATAAGGAGTTTTAACACCTGTATCTGCAAGCTACGTTGCTTGTCTCCTAGCAACCTGGAAATGTGAAATTTGATCATCCCACACCAGGGTAACAGATAACAGAGCAAAGAAATTCCAAATGAGTCAGAAACCCCCATTTTCTCTTTAATGAGGAAAAAAGAAAACATTTCCAGGTAAAATTTTTTACTCCATTAAAATTCAACACTTTTGAATCATTAATTAATAAATAGTAAGTAATTATTAGTAACCAATCATACTAATATTATTTCTAGCTGAAAAAACAACCAACAAAAAGACACCTACTACGATTAAGGAGGCTTGCCGTATTAGGAAGATCTCAGGACCTCACTGTAGGGTTTGCAACTCTGACTTCCTTTCTATAATGCTGGTGATAAATTTAGGCTCCATCAAGAAAGGTGTTTAAAATAAAACACTACAATGTTGGAGAGAAAGAGGCAATCACCTTCAAGAAGTATTCAGTGACCACCAGAGTGTGAATAAAAACATGCTATACAACAGAATCCCTAGGTGTACATCTTTTTACACTTTGGGGGTATCTACTGCCATTAATTTGGTTCTGCCAGCCAAACAAGCCAGACACTCACTAACAGGGATTGTGGGGGGACTGGAAAATACTGCACTAGAGCCCAGGGATGGGGGAGCCTGGTGGGCTGCCGTCTATGGGGTCGCACAGAGTCGGACACGACTGAAGCGACTTAGCAGCAGCAGTAGCAGCAGCAGCAGAGCTCATAAGGCTGTGAGACTGGTTACATGGTTTCATAACGTATTCTTAAGGTTCTTCTTTTCCATCCTTGGAAACCTTTCCTATGCAGTCCTCCCTAACATATCCCTGGGGCTCGGGGATCCTCAGGCTCTCCCAGGGCTCTCTAAGAGAACAAGTGTCATTGTCAGTTTGAGGCTGCCACTGGAAAGATGCCCAGTCTCTTCTAGCAACTGGGTCAGTGGAAGCCTGATTACAACCTACCTGTTGCAGATTTCCTTTGTAGGGATTATGGACAGACAAGTTTGAAAAGTGGTGGGACTTCTGCCCTCTCCCTGCACTATGCTCCTGCAGGCTGCTGCCGCTAAGTCGTCTCAGTCATGTCCGACTTTGTGCGACCCCATAGACAGCAGCCCACCAGGCTCCCCCATCCCTGGGATTCTCCAGGCAAGAACACTGGAGTGGGTTGCCATTTCCTTCCCCAATGCATGAAAGTGAAGAGTGAAAGTGAAGTTGCTCAGTCGTGCCCGACTCTTAGCGACCCCATGGACTGCAGCCTACCAGGCTCCTCCGTCCATGAGATTTTCCAGGCAAGAGTACTGGAGTGGGGTGCCATCGCCTTCTCCATGCTCCCGCAGGGGAGGGTGGTTAATTGTATAATTGTGACAGTTAATAAATACCTTTGGGGCTCTGGATTCTTTTCTGTCACATAATTTTTTTTAAACAATTCTCATCAATTTTACTTATCTCCAAATAAGATTTAAACTGTGGTTTTCCCTTGGTTACACGATTACCTATACATGCCATATAAAGTACTGAGTACAAAACTGCATCTTCACTGCTGATCAAGGAATAACTGAATCATGTGAAACTTCAGATGGTCTTTCTCTTCACCACACTCCTGACAGTGCCCTCACTCCTATTTCCTGATTACTTGCATTCCTCCTTATACCATGAGCAGAATCTGTTATGGCTCCCCAGAAGATCCCTAAAACTCTTCCACATCCCCACTTTATATGGTACAATCTTCTAGGTACTTCTTAGCCTTGATTGTTGTTCACTCATTAAGTCGTGTCCGACTCTTCAAGACCCCGTGGGCTGTAGCACGCCAGGCTTCTCTGTTCTCCAGTACCTTTCAGAGTTTGCTCAAATTCATGTCCATTGAGTCGGTGATGCTATCTAACCATCCTCTGCAACCCCCTTCTCCTTTTACCTTCAATCTCTCAGTTTAAAAAAAAACAAAACAAAAAAACACCTACCAACAGGTGCTGAAATGTTTTGTCCTGTATATTAAGCCTATGAAATACAGCACAACTAAAACAAAGGATGTTTTTTCTTGTTACTACCTTCCTCTGTATCCTAGCCACACTGTTCCTATCAGAAATAAATACATGGTGTTTTAAACAACAGAATCTCCCATAAAGAAATCATACATAACTCAAGTTCTAACAGAAGCATACTTCAATTAACAAGTTTAAAGACACAAACCCTACAAGTTTAAATTATTTGAGCTCCTGCCATAGTAAAAAGGTTTCTCGCTACCCTCCCAAAAGCAGTTCTGAAGCAAGTGTTGGTAGCTCACTCATGTCCGCCTCTTTACAACCCCATGGTCTGTCCATGGAATTCTCCAGGCAAGAATATTGGAGTTGGTTGCCATTTCCTTCTCTAGAGGACCTTCTCAACCCAGAGATCAAAACCAGGTCTCTTGCATTGCAAGCAGATTCTTTATCAACTGAGTCATCGGGAAATCCCAGTAGTTTTAAAGATGAGCTTCAATT
The DNA here is from genome assembly GCF_002263795.3 of Bos taurus. Lineage (NCBI taxonomy): Eukaryota > Metazoa > Chordata > Mammalia > Artiodactyla > Bovidae > Bos > Bos taurus. The sequence continues at coordinate 53,173,898 of NC_037334.1, read as the reverse complement.
TAGAAATGAGCTGTTTTTAAGCAACAGAAGAGCAAGGACTCAGATTAGGCCAAACTAAGGTCAACATTTACAACTGTACAGGATGGCAGTACCTAAAGGCACATAAAGTCATTCTTGGATTCTCTCTACTAAGAATGGAAGAACAATTTAAAAAAAAATTCTACTAAACATCAAAGAGAAGATCAACCCCAAAACTCATAAATCCATGAGAAGAGCTATCAAAGTATACCTCATAATTCACACAAACATAACAAGTATGTGGAAAATAATGCTGAACTTATCCTATAAATCCATAAAGTTACAGTATTTTCATGACTCATTTTTTTCTTGGGTGAATCCTATTTAAACAGCAAGAAAATTCTGATAAGTTTAGATACCTCCTTTAAGTAGTAACAGTCTCAGAAAATCCTTAACTTTAGCTTTAAATGCTATTTACACTTCTAATTTTAGCGTTAATTTCTAAAACATTTACCTTAAAATGCAATATTTTAAACCTCTAATGATCAACCCACTATTTTTGCATACTCTTTAAATCCCAACAAATGAGACAGTATATTTACCAGAAAGTAAAAGCACATTTCTCTAGGTAAACCACTGGGGGTGCTATTTTACTCTGTTGTTCAGAAACAGTCAAAGTTTGTGAGAACTAAAAATTTTCTATTGTATATAGACTAGTTTTTTTTTTTTTTAATTGAAGTATAATTGACATTCAACATCATATATTAGTTTCAGGTACACTTTATAGTAATTCAATATTCATATACATTTCAAAATGATCACTGATATCTAGTTACCATCTGTCACCATTCAAAGTTGTTATACTACTACTGACTGTATTCCCTATGCTATATATCATTATATCCCCATGACTTGAACTCTGTACCCCTTAATCGTCTTCATCTAATCACCTGCCCCCCAATCCACCTCCCCTTTGGCAACCACCAGTTTGCAAATCTTATATTTGTATATAATATACTGACTATAAATTATTCCACCACCACCAAATTCTATCCATTCAAGAATAGTTTTCTACTAACTTACTATTAACTAGGGGATGATATTTATATAAGGTAATTTTGACAACAAAATTCAATAATTAAAAAACCATCTAATTTTAAAAGACATTTCTCCGAAGAAGATATATAGCCAGTATACATGAGATGTTCAACATTATCAGTCATCAAGAAATGCAAATGAAAGCCACAAGATATCACACTGCACCCAAGCATATGGCCATAAACAAAAGGGAAAAAAAATCAAAATCAAGTGGTGCTGAATATGCACAGAAATTAAACACTCATACACAAGATGGAAAATAGTTTGGTTGTTTCTCAAAATAAAGTTAAACACAGAATTAAAAAAGGATCCAGCAAATTCCACTCCAAAACATATATTCAAGAGAACTGAAAATATATCTTCACAGAAAAACTTGTATATAAATGTTCATAGCAGCATTATTTATAATAGTCAAATTGTTCATCAAATGATGAATGGATAAATAAAATCTGGTATATCCATTCAAAACGAAGGGCTTACCTGGTAGCTCAGATGGTAAAGAATCTGCCTGCAATGCAAGACACCCAGGTTCAATCCCTGGGTTGGGAAGATCCTTGTAGAAGGAAATGGCAAACCATTCCAAAATTCTTGCCTGGAAAATGCCATGGACAGAGTAGACTGGCAGGGGGTGGGGGCTACAGACTATGGGGTTGCAAAGAGTCGGACACGACTGAGAGACTAACCACACACTTTCAAAAGGATGGACAGAAATAAATAATCCTAACCAAAAAAAAAAAAAAAAACCAAGAAACAAAAACGATGAAGCACTGATACATTCTAAACCTGAGTGAACTTTGAAAACATTATGCTAAGAAAAAGGAGCCAATCACAAAACACCACATAGTGTATGACTTCATTTATATAATTTCTCCAGAAAAGGCAAATATAATAGAGACAGAAAGGCTGGCAGATGCCAAGTGCTAGGGAATGGACAAGTGTGGAGTTACTGACTGCTAGTACTATGTTTTTTTGGGGGGTGATTCAAATGTTCTGGAATTAGACAGCAGTAACAGTGGCAAAACCTGTGAATACGGTAAAAACCACTGACCTGTACACTGTAAAAAGATGAACTATATGGCATGTGGATTACAACTCAAAAAAAGGAAGAGTATTTTCTAATATTAAAACTGCAAACCTGTATAATGTATAATTTATTTAAAAGGACACTGAAAATCAACTATTCCAAATGAGTACTTCCTTGCTAAATCAATGTCTATGTCCCTTAATGGGAGGGGGTGGGTCCTGATCCCATCAATATCTTCAGAGTTTAACACAGTACACCTATAAGTGAATGGATAAAAATAATAAAGGAAAATAACACATTGAGTTGCAAACTAATCACACTTTTAAAAAATCCCCTAAAATTTTTTTTCCCTGAAAAGAAAAATATTAGGATTAGGTAATTAAAAGAGAGTTTGACCAACAATGTCTTTTAAGAGCGAAGAATAAACATTATTTTTTTCTATTGTTTACCTGAAGATAATTTAAAAAACAAATCACCACCAGATCTAGACTATCCGTAACATATTTAATGGCGGAGGGAAAAGACAAAATGCAAATCCTCTTACTAGGAAGATAAAAACACAATTAAAAAATCAAAATTCACCAAAGCAAAGGAAAAGCAAAGTAATTAGGATAATGCTTTAAATAAGACAATGGCAATAACAGATGAAAAGAATACCACAGTAAATTTCCTTAGAACGGCCACCAGTTTGTAAAGCTTTCTATTTAAAGATTTTTGTGGTTATCACCATTAACATGTATAAAAACAACTGATGTCTCGTACACAGGGTTATTGTTACCATCTTTCTAAATTCCATATATATGCGTTAGTATACTGTATTGGTGTTTTTCTTTCTGGCTTACTTCACTCTGTATAATAGGTTCCAGTTGGGGCTGGTGCACTGGGACGACCCAGAGGGAGGGTATGGGGAGGGAGGAGGGTTCAGGATGGGGAACACAGGTATACCTGTGGCGGATTCATTTCGATATTTGGCAAAACTAATACAATATTGTAAAGTTTAAAAATAAAATAAAATAAAATAAAATAAAATCCACAACTAATGTAAGTATATGATGCTATCATATACTTATATACATTAGTGTGAAATTATACATATATATATGTGTATGTGTAAACTATAAAATAACATTAAAGAAAAAACATAAAATAAAGCAAACAATGATTTGTATTTCAAAAAAAAAACAACTGATGAATACAATTTGGTTTGGAAAGAGAGAAAATATTCCAAGTCAATATTTACGTTAGTCCTTAGAAATGAGAGCAAATGCTACGAACTATGGTCATCAATTCGATGGCTTTTCTTCTATTTTTCACCTGAGGTCCAAGTAACACGTGAAGGCATACCATGGAGAGAGAAAAGAGGAAGGCAAGATGGTAGCCACTCATCTCCAACTTCAACTTTTTAACAATTCTTTTCTTTAATTAATTTAGCTGCAGCACACAGGATCTTCGCTGCAGAGCACAGACTCTCTCTAGTTGTGGCGCATAGGTTTCAGAGCCTGCCTGCTCAGCAGTTGTTGGGCACAGGTCTAGGTGCTCTGCATAATGTGGGATCTTAGTTCACTGACCAGGGATCGAACCAAGTCCCCTGCATTACAAGGTAGATTCCCAAACACAGGACCACCCGGAAGTCCCTTCAACTTTCTTAAGAAGCCAAGGCACTAGGAGAAATAACTCCTCATTCATTTAGGCACTAAACTGGCCAACTATGGCTAGGATAGTGGCACTGTGAGATTTCTGGGTGGCACCAGAAAACTGCCATCAACCTGTCCACCTCTGGGATCCATATCTTCTCTGTGCGCTGTCATGTTCCAACTCTTTGCAACCCCATGCACTGCAGCCCACCAGGTTCCTCTGTGGGATTCTCCAAGCAAATATACTAATATGGGTTGCCGTTTCCTACTCCAGGGGATCTTCCTCACCCTGGGATGAAACACATCTTATGTCTCCTGCATTGGCAGGCAGGTTCTTTACCACCAGCACCACCTGGGAAATACATTGTGAGATTTTTGGGTGGCACCAGAAAACTGCCATCAACCTGCCAACCCCTGGGATCCACATCTTACATCCAACTGAAATATTTTCACCACTGATGGCTTCATCAAGACCCTGTCAAGTAAATGGTGTCCAATGTTTCCGGTCACCTAGCTTAGGCAAAGTCTACAGCTAAGAAGGAGCCTTCCGGGTTAGCGATAAGTGCCCCCCACTCCTTATCACTCTTCATGATTTTATAAAGATTGGGGAAATACGGAACAATCACACAGCTTTCAATTAGTTAAGCCCCTCTACCTCTGAACATAACATCCTTTAAGAAGTGGCATTCAATTATGTCTTGAGTCTTACCTCTTCTCCACTTTTTAGTTCCATATGGAAACTCGGTTCTTAGTTCAGAGCTCCAGAACCTATTTGGAGAAGGAATTAAAAGTCCCAGAAAAGATAAGTTGAATTGGAGACTAAGCTCCTGGCCTGTTGTCCTTGCCTTTGACAGGACGGTTCATCTTTTGGTTACAGAATAAACAATATGAAAATAGGAATTAGACAAGAGTCATTTTAAGATGGGCTTCCCTGGTGGCTCAGACAGTGAAGAATCCACCTGCAATGCGGGAGAGCTGAGTTGGATCCCCGGATTGGGAAGATCCCCTGGAGGAGGGCATGGCAACCCACTCCAGTATTCCTGCCTGGAGAATCTCCATGGACAGAGGAGCCTGGCGGGCTATAGCCCATGGGGTCGCAAACAGTAGGAGACGACTGAGCAACCAAGCACACATTTTAAAATAATTTATATAAAATCTAGTCCGTGAATGGTAAATATTCTTTTGTGTTTTTAAAATCCTCATGTTGTCTTCTCTCTAAAATACCATCATGAAATAAAAAATGAACTCTTAATCATTCATCATTTAATGTATTAAGCAATGCTTTATGAAAAAAACTTTGTCCCAACAGAATATGGATTATAACTGGCATCTATTTAGATTTCAAGAACAATTTTAAAAAATTATTTGTTCCTATTTATAAACTCACAACAGAAATGAAAGGATTCTGGACTTGGCATACAGAACATTTCTGGTCTCCATTAAGATTTTATACACACACATATATATAACCAGAACTCTCAAACTTGGAACATAAAGTTGTAGAACCACTTTAGAAAACTGTTTAGCAATATCTACTAAAGATGAATTTATATATACTCTACGACCTAGCAATTCTACTCTAGTTATATACCCCAACAGAAACACATACATTCACCAAAAGATGTTACCAGGGTATTCAAAGAAACACTATTCATAATACTGGAGACTACTCAAATGCCCATTAACATCAGAATGGGTTACTAAATCATGTTAACTTCACACCATGGAATATCACACAGTCACATAAATAAACAAACTATAACAACATATAATATCACAGGTGAATATCATAAACATAATTATGTTGAGCAAGAGAAACCAGACACAGAGCTTTTATTGTGTGACTACACTTTATATAATAAAGATCAAAACCAGGCAAATCTAATCTGCCAGTTGAGTCGTTACCCTGGGCAGGGGCCCAACTGGAAGGGCACTTGAAATGAGCTTTTGGAGTGCTGGTAATGCTGCTGCTTGAACTGGGTACTAGCTAATGCGAGTGTTTAGCTTGTGAAAGTTCACTGAGCTACAATACACACTTATGATTTGTGCATGTTTCTGCAGATAAATCACACTAACAATTCCAGAAAGGTTGAGAAAAGGAGACTAGCAGAGGATTTATGAAACTGAGTCCCCCTAAAACTGAGTGCCTCTGCTCAGTTTATGATTAATCTCTCTCCTAAACTTTATCTATTCCTCTCAGAATTGAGGGCTATCAAAAAAAGGGGGGGGAATGAAACAAAGCGGGACCCTGTGGGGCCTTTCTAGATATAAAAGCCCCTCTCTACATCCTGTTTCTTATTTGTAGAAAGGTTTCAGTCTCCCAGATCTTCCCGAAGTTCCAAAGACCAGACTCAAGCATTTAATGATTAGGAGAATAGTCAAAGGACTCCTAGTTCCTCCTGAAGGAATATAGATAACAATCTGATGCATACCTTTGAGCTGTTCTGCAGAAACTAGTAGAGTTTAGTGACTATGACATTAGAGTTTGTGGTAGTAGACCCCAAACCAGTTGGAACAAGAAGGTTGAGATTCCCAAAATATCACTGCTACCTCACGACCAACCAATCAGAAGGAGATCCAGGATCTCATCACATACATATCCAACCACCCTCCTACCCAACACCTATCTTTAAAAAGCCTTGCCTGAAAGCCATCAGGGAGTTTGGATCTTTTGAGCATGAGCTACCCAGTTCTCCTCGCTTAAAACCTGTAAATAAACCTTTATTTTTCTGTAAACACCTGCTGTCAGAACCTCAGTTTCTGCACCACAGGAACATGCACCCTTGCTTGATTAACAGTTAATAGAGTAGACTGTCAGCCCTCTGCAGACTGGGACCTTTGCATGGTTCACTACTGTATTCACCCCAGCACTTAACAGGGAGTGGCAACAGCATGGATACTTTATTAGCACATGCTGACTAAATCAGGCACGGAGGTGTAGCTTTAACAGAAACCTACCTAAAGAAATGACAGCTAATCTTAATGCCATTTTAACTTACTAGTTTGTTTAAAAGTATTCATGCTGCTGCTGCTGCTAAGTCGCTTCAGTCGTGTCCGACTCTGTGCAACCCCATACACGGCAGCCCACCAGGCTCCCCCGTCCCTGGGATTCTCCAGGCAAGAACACTGGAGTGGGTTGCCATTTCCTTCTCCAATGCATGAAAGTGAAAAGTGAAAGTGAAGTCGCTCAGTCGTGTCCGACTCTTAGCGACCCCATGGACTGCAGCCTACTAGGCTCCTCCGTCCATGGGATTTTCCAGGCAAGAGTACTGGAGTGGGGTGCCATCGCCTTCTCTGAAAAGTATTCATATTACTTTACAAATCACCAAATAAATACAAAGCCAGGTATTAAGCCATATGGGGCTTCCCAGGTGGCTCAGCAGTAAAAAATCCACCTGCAATGCAGGAGACACAGGTTTGATCCCTGGGTCAGGAAGATCCCCTGGAGGAGGGCATGGCAACCCACTCCAGTGTTCTTGCCTGGAGAATTCCATGGACAGAGGAGCCTGGCAGGTTATGGTCCACAGGGTCGCAAAGAGTCATACATGACTGAAGCAACTTACCATGCATGCAACAAAAATAGAAACAAAGGAGAAATAACCTCTCCAATCTTTGGAAATAAAATATTTACCATAGTGTATTGGGTACAACTAGGTATTCAATAAACATTTGTGGTACATATGAAGGAAAATTGGTAATTAATCACACTGTAATTCCTGGAAAGTCTTCTGTTCTAAAAACCACCAATTGGTATATCAAAAAATGGAATTAAATTAAAATGGAGTCTAAATTAAAGAGTATAGTCAAATATACAAACCCTGAAAGTGACAGACATGTCCAGAATCCAGAGACTCATGCTAACTGCAGCCTTCCTGGCTCTGCTGGCCTCATGAGCTACCAGAGTTCTCTCAGTTATGCTTGCTTACTATCAGATGACGCTTAGAGTAGAGCACAATGGGGCAGAGATTATGGATGGGAAAAGAGTTTGCTGTAATTTAGGCCTCGTCTGGAGTTTCCCTTCTCTTGGAAGAACAATGAGAACCAAGAGGGAAATGCATTAAGCATTTCATATCTTTCCTTTTACCTCATCACAGAATGTTCTACTATGCAAGTGTGTAACTGCTTGCATTTTATAATCAACATCATTCAAAGACTTTATCAGGCCATGACTGATGCTTTTGACCTCATTAAACCAAAAACTTATCAAAGAAATGATAATCAAAAGAAGTAATTACAATCATAAGGTTCCAGTTAAAAATTGAACACATAGGTCTGTCTCTTATCCCTTCAAAAAAAGTGCAAGTGTTAGTCGCTCAGTCATGTCTAACTCTGCGACCCCATGGATTGTAGCTCGCCAGGCTCTTCTGTCCATTGGATTCTCCAGGCAAGAATACTTAAGTGGGTTGCCATTTCTTTCTCCAGGGGATCCTCCCGACCCAGGGATCAAACCTGCATCTCCTGCACTGCAGGCAGGTTCTTTACCATCTGAGCCACCAAAGAAGCCCCTTTATCCCTTCCAAAACCCTCTCAAATGCAAATGTTAGTCATTTTTTAATTTCTTTTTGCCTCAAATTTAACAAAACTTTACTAACAGGAGAGGAAGCAGCAATAAAATCATGCAAGTTAGAAGCAGGATAGGTGAGAACTTACACAGCAGACCCAAGAAACCTGAATCCTAAACCAGGAAGCAGGAAAGCAACCTCTCTTGCACTGTACCCTCTCAAGGCTTAAGAACTGGTGGCAGCAGGTACCAGAGAAAGTAAGAGTGAAAATGAGATTTAAAAGCAGAAAGAGAAGTTGGAGACCCAGTTAAACACACCCAGCTCCCAGAATCCCCATTAAGAGACTGGAGGTTTACTCTCTGGAGAGTGTGAGGCAGTAGAAGTCTGGACCAGAGACACCAGAGATTTGGATAAAGAATGGACTGTCGGAAAGGAGTGATTAAGTGAGAGACTTAGTTACTAAACCTTGGAATCTCCTAGTCTACCTCTGCCAATCAGCTCTTAGAATAGTAGCAGCCAGGCCTAAGCTCTGGGGAGAGACAGAAGAGAGACAGAAAAACACTGTCACTTAAAGAAACAATCTAGTTAGATTAAAAGGTAATAAGGCCTGTCAAGAAGCTCCATCACTCATAGTGAGCTTCCAAATTGCTCTACCAACTGTGTACTTTTAACCAAGCAGGCAAAGATCACCTACTTCTAACTCAAAGATCATAAAATACCAAAGCAAGGAGAATAAACGCAACACAGACGAAAGAATTATGCAGGAAAGCATAAACTTTAAAAAGAAAAACATTTCAATAATTTCAGAGAAACAAGAGAAAAAAATTAAAACCATAAAACATGGACAGTGTGCTACTAAAGGAAAGATTCTAACATTTACTGAGCATCTACTATATGTTGAACTCCATTCTGTCCTCAGACAGTCGTGTCCGACTCTTTGTGATCCCATGGGCTGTGGCCCGGCAGGCTTCTCTGTCCATGGGATTCTCCAGGCAAGAATACTGGAGTGAGCTGCCATTTCCTGCTACTAAAAAAAAAAGGGGAGGGGGCAATTAAAGAGTTTTGAAAAATTTTTTAAAAATATTAAAATTTTATCTAAGAGTTATAAAATTGAGACTATCCCATAGAAAGCTGAGAAAAAAGTGAAAAATATGAGATTAAAAAAATTTTAAGAATCAGTATAAAAGAGTCAAGATCCAAACAGAGAAAGGGTGGTGGGGGGAGCACAGCAAAAAAAGTCAACCAAATACTTTTTAAAATTTCCCAGAACTGAAGGACATCAGCTTTTAGACCAAAAGGGCTCACTGAGTGCCTGGCAAGACGGACGTAAACAGATCTATACCAAGGTACACAGTGAGATTTAACAACACTGGGAACAAAAGGAGTTCCTAAAGGCTTCCAGAAAAACAGAAAGTAGGTCACATTTAAAGAATCAGATGTCACAACTGGCTTCAGTCTTCCTAATAGTGGAACCCAGAAGGCAATGGAACAAATGGCTTCAAAATTCTAAAGGAAACTATTTTCAACCTAAAAGCCTAGAAATCAAGTAAGGGTACAGACTAAAAAAAAAAAAGTCTTAGATGTTCAAAGTCTCAACAACAACAAAAAAGTTTAACTCACACATTCTTTCTCAGAAAAGTACTAGAGGGTGTCTTCTATAGAAATGAGACAATAAATCAAGAAAAAAAAAAGTGTGAATCAAGGCAGGGGACTTCAATTCTAAAAATTGGAAAAGGAAGTCTTAGGATGACAACTAAACAGCAGACCTTGAAAGCAGTCTTATAGTACAGGTCAAAAAAACAGGAAAGAGGGACTTCCCTTGCAATCCAGTAGTTAAGACTCCATGCTTCCACCGCACAGGCCTGGATCTGATCCCTAGTTGGGGAACTAATACCCACATGCAGCCAAAAACAACCCAAAAAAGAGCCACACATCCCCCACCCAACAATGAAATCAATAAAATACCTGATGTTTGAACATATCAAAAAATTAAGATTAAGTGAGAGTCTGAGGATGATTCATGCCATAAGCAATTTATGATATATACCCAGAAAATTAGGCAAACAAAAAAAATTGTGGTTAACTTTAGGGAAAATAAGGTACTGTTAAGCAAGTAAAACTAATCACAGCATACAATATATCTCAGCTGTAAACATTATTATTTTAAATTACTGTAAATACTGAATATTGATCTAACTACAATATGGATATAACTATACTAGAAAGATGGACCTTTGTTGGCAAAGTAAAGTCTCTGCTTTTGAATATGCTATCTAGGTTGGTCATAACTTTCCTTCCAAGGAGTAAGCGTCTTTTAATTTCATGGCTGCAGTCACCATCTGCAGTTTGGAAGGAATGATGTTAAAGCTAAACTCCAGTACTTTGGCCACCTCATGCGTAGAGCTGACTCACTGGAAAAGACTCTGATGCTGGGCGGGATTGGGGGCAGGAGGAGAAGGGGACGACAGAGGATGAGATGGCTGGATGGCATCACTGACTCGATGGACATGAGTCTGAGTGAACTCCGGGAGTTGGTGATGGACAGGGAGGCCTGGTGTGCTTCGATTCATGGGGTCGGCAAAGAGTCGGACATGACTGAGTGACTGAACTGAACTGAACTGATACTAGAAAGGTACAGAGACAGGAAATGGAAGCATACGCAGTTGTGGTAAACCAGAGCTAAACCCTTAAATCTCCTAGTGGTCAATTTTTAAAATGCTGAAAACTGAAATCAAGAAGTAATATCTTATGGTTTTTACCTTCACAAATAATAACAAAACAGCAAAAGAAAGAGCTAAGAAACAGGCAAAAGTAAGCAGGAGACTGCTGTCTTTGGTAACAAGCCTGTAATATCTGATTCTAACCTATATGTAAGAATAACTGTATGTAAGATACGAAAACAAAATATTTAGGTTGGTGCAAATGTAACTGCAGGGCTATATTCTTGCCTGGAAAAACCTATGGACAAGGGAGCCTGGTGTGCTACAATCCACAGGGTCACAAAGAACTAGACACAACTGAGCACATACACACAAACGTAATTGCAGGTTGGGACTGTAGGAATTTTAAATTATTGTAACCAAGTTCTATATAGTTATATGTCATTATAACTATGACAAACCTAGACAGCATATTAAAAAGCAGAGACATTACTTTGCCAACAAAGATCCATCTAATCAAAGCTATGGTTTTTCCAGTAGTCATGTATGGATGTGAGAGTTGGACTATAAAGAAAGCTGAGCGCTGCAGAATTGATGCTTTTGAACTGTGGTGTTGGAGAAGACTCTTGAGAGTCCCTTGGACTGCAAGGAGATCAAACCAGTCAATCCTAAAGGAAATCAGTCCTGAATATTCATTGGAAGGACTAATGCTGAAGCCAAAACTCCAATACTTTGGCCACCTGATGTGAAGAACTGACTCACTGGAAAAGACCCTGATGCTGAGAAAGACTGAAGGCAGGAGAAGAAGGGGATGACAGAGGATGAGATGGTTGGATGGTATCACCAACTCAATGGACATGAGTTTGAGCAAGCCGGGAGTTGGTGATGGACAGGGAAGCCTGGCATTCGGCAGTCCACGGGGTCATAAGGAGTTGGACATGACTGAGCGACTGAACTGAACTGATAACTAAGTTCAAACACACCTTTATTAATCAAAATAGGAACCATTATAATCAGCACATTTTTGTCAACGAAAAATAAGTTTGTTTATTCATGTAGCATAAAAATCTGTGCTTTGGGATTTGGCAAACTCTCGGAATGCATTTTCTACCTCCTGCTGTTTGTAGAAGCATTTTTCTCTGCAAAAAAGTTGTCAAGATGCTTGAAGAAGTGGGAGTCAGCTGACAAGAGGTCAGGTGAATATGGCAGATGAGGCAAAATTTCATAGCCCAATTCATTCATTAGGAGCATTGGCTGTGTGACATGCAGTCAGGCGTTGTCATGCGGTAAAACTGGGCCCTTACTGGGCCCAGCATCTGTTGACCAATGCTGGTTGCAGGCATTGTACTTTTTGGGGCATTTCATCGATTTGCTAAGCATACTTCTCAGATGTAATCATTTTGCTGGGATTCAGAAAGCTATAATGGATCACACCAGCAGCAGACCACCAAATAGTGACCATGACCTTCTTGGGGTACAAGTTTGGCTTTGGGAAATGCTTTGAAACTTCTTCTAGGTCCAACCACTGAGCTGTTTATCACTGGTTGCATAAAATCCCTTTTTGTCACAAGTCACAATCTGATAGCGAAATGGTTTGCTGTTGTTGTGTACAATAAGAGAAGACAATACTTCAAAAGGACGATTTTTTTATTTGCAATCAGCTCATGAGGCACCCACTTATCAAGCTTTTTCACCTTCCCAATTGGCTTCAAACGTTGAAGAACCATAGAATGGTCAACACTGAGCTCTTCGGCAACTTCTCGTGTAGTTGAAAGAGGATCAGTTTCACTGCTTGCTCTCAGTTGGTCGTTGTCAACTTCCGATGGCTGGAAACTATGCTCCTCATCTTCAAGGCTCTCATCTCCTTTGCAAAACTTCTTGAACTACCATTGCACTGCACATTCATCATCAGTTTCTGGGTCAAACATGTTGCTGATGTTGTGAGTTGTCTCCAATACTTTATGACTCATTTTGAACTCAAATAAGAAAATAGCTCGAATTTGCATTTTGTCTAACATCATTTTCCTAGTCTAAAATAAATACAAAATAAACAGCAAGCAGTATCATTAGCAAAAAAATATAAAGTGCAAAATGTACATTAAAATGATTTATAACAATCACATTTAAGAATGTATTCCAATAACAAACAGCAAAGTCCAACAATGCAAAATTACAATTACTTTTGTATCAACCTAATAAACAGAAAAAAGGTTTAAAATGTGGTTACAAAATGTGTCATGAAAGGGGAATCTAGTATTCATGGGAAACTAACCAGAGAGAGGGGAGGAACTCAAACTCCCCTTAGGACAGACTACCTAAACTGAGAGGGGCACTGGGAAGAAGGCAGCATTCCAGGTAGAGGAAGAGGAGGGTTCCTGGCCAGAAAAGGTGATAGGTGATTTTTCTAGCAAGTGAAACAAGTTCCCCAGGGAAACAACAAATCATGAGAGTCCATCTCTACCCGCTTCTCCCAAGTCCTGGTCTCCCCACCTACCTCTTACCCGTCCTTCAAGGCCAAGCTCAAGCTCCATCTTCTCAGAAGCTTCCTGCAAGTCTCTGGAAGAGATGATCTCTTCCATCTCAAAATGATGCCATTTATCCACTATCTTATTCTCTTAATTAATGTAATTAATATTACATACCATAATACATTCTCAGGGATTGAAGTCATTCAACAGGTATTTAATGAATAGTTACTATATACAAAAAACTGTGCTGGTCACTAAGAGTAAGGGAAGGATGAAAAGGAAGGAAAGAAAACAAAAAAAGCAGGAGTCTTCAGGTGCAATGAACACAGACTGTGGTTTCTAACATCATTCTCCAATAAAAGGAACCAGGGTTCTTTGAAGAAACAGCTGATCCCAGGATGGTTCAGGAACTATACATGGTAAGTCTGGTGCCAAAAAGTTAAGAAGTGCTTTAAAAACCACAAAGATGGAGCTCTGTCAAAGGGATACAAGTACCAACTGAAGGAGATCCTAATGGCAAAAGCTAGAACAACCTAACAAAATAGTGCTGGCTTATAATTCAAATAACATTAATGAGCCCATACCAGTATTAATGAATAAATAAAGTAATGAAGAAGAGACAAATGTCCCATGCAGAAAAATCCCAAATAACTTAATGTAGACACATTACCCTCAATGAGGTGGTGGAACTTAACTCCCCAATCCTTAAGTATAAGCTGTACATAGTGAACACAGTGATTCCTTCCAAAAAGCACAGTACAAAAGGGGAGGGGGAAGGTGGAGTCATTTTATGTAGAGAGATTTGACAAACACTACTTTAACCAGGTGATCAAGGTCAACATCAACCATGATAAGTTGTTGATATTATGTTGACAGTATGCATTCTTGATATGATGTGATGAAAACAGCAGTTTACCTCTGTGTGGCTTCCTCCCCAAATCTAATCATGAGAAAAGCATCTAACAAATCCCAAAGAAAGGACATCCTACAAATAACTGACTAATACTTCTTAAAAATGTCAAGGTCATCAAAAACAAGGAAAACTTGAGAAACTGTCACAACCAAGAGAAGTCTATGGAGATATGACGACCTAATGTAATGTGGAATCTGTACAGACTCCTGAAACAGAAAAAAAGACATAGATAAAAATTGAAAATCTTAATAAAGTATGGACTTTAGTTAATAATTGGAGAAGGAAATGGCAGCCCATTCCAGTATTCTTGCCTGGAAAATCCCATGGACCGTGGAGACTGGTAGGTTACCATCCATGGGGTCGCAAAGAGTCGGACATGACTGAGCAACTTCACTTTCACTTACACTTAGTTAATAATAACATATCAATATTGGTTCATTGCTGCTGCTGCTGCTGCTAAGTCGCTTCAGTCGTGTCCGACTCTGTGCGACCCCATAGACAGCAGCCCACCAGGCTCCCCTGTTCCTGGGATTCTCCAGGCAAGAACACTGAAGTGAGTTGCCATTTCCTTCTCCAATGCATGAAAGTGAAAAGTGAAAGTGAAGTCACTCAGTCGTGTCCGACTCTTAGCGACCCCATGGACTGCAGCCTACCAGGCTCCTCCGTCCATGGGATTTTCCAGGCAAGAGTGCTGGAGTGGGGTGCCATTGCCTTCTCCAATTGGTTCATTAATTGTCAACAAATGTACCATACTAAAATGTTAGTGGGAAAACTGGGTCTGGTGTATACAGAAACTATACTACCTTCAATGTTTCTGAAAATCTAAAAATGTTACAAAAAGTAAAGTTTATTTAATATTTTTTTTTAAGGAAAGGAAAAAAGCCTAAAGAACACACCCCAAAGGTGCAAAGCAGTCAGGCCTCTGGGGAAAAGAATGGGAGGGAAGTCAAGCTTTCCTTTACAAGTTACTATTTGACTCTAGAATATGAAGAATGTATCTGTGTGCTATTCTGTAACAAGAAATGTGCAACGTTATTGCCACATTTAAGTACTGAATGACAAATAAAATGAAATTGTTATTAAACAGAAACCACTCCTTAAACCTTTGTACTTTATTTATTTGGCTGCATCAGGTCTTAGTTGCAGGAAGAAGTATCCTCGCTGCATTATGGGAGATCTTTCGTTGTAGCTAAGGGCTCTAGTTGTAGCCTGCAGGCTCAGGAATTTCGGTGTGCAGGCTAATCCTACAGCATGTAGGATCTTAGTTTCCCAACCAAGGATCCAACACGCGCCCCCGGAATTGAAAGGCAGATTCTCAACCACTGGACCACCAGGGAAGTCCCATCAACCTTTATGTTTCTATTCATAAACTATCCAATCTCCAGAAAGACCTCCAAATCACATTTAAGCCACTGATTAACTACCAACTGATAATACTGCAATACACAAATTTAAAAGAAAAACTGTCAAAGATTATACTAAACTGCTAGGGGAAAATATATAATACAGTAAGAAAATATTTCACTAGAAATGTTCTTAAATTTGATCAATACTGAGAGCTAGTATCTAAAACTTTAAATTGTGGTACTCAAAAAAAAAATGAGTCAGTCTAATTGTAACAGCAGGACGTGCAAAGTGAAGTCTGTTAACAGTTGGTGAAGGCAACAACATACACTATACATCTATCTACACAGCCATGAGAAGCAATTAATTACAATTGGACTGTGTAAAATTCAACAGATTCAATACATGATATTCACCAACTGCCTGGTATACTGGCAAAAGTAACCTGAGAATAAGGATGAGATCACCAAGTTGATTCTTTGCATCAATCTCTAATTAAAGTGTTAAAAGTTGTTTTATCTAAATGAGCATTATCCATTACTACAAGAATATGGTTCCACTAAACAGTTATACTGTTCAAAGATAATATAAGAATAAATTATTAAGAAACTGAAGTAATCATTTTAAAGCCCTAAGAACAAGTAAATCAGAGAATGGCACTTGAATTTCTCTAAGTCTTTCCTCTTTTAATTAGCAAAATACAATATTACTCTCATGGTAGGGTTATTTTATAATCTAATTTAATGTAGAGTAATGTTATATTGGTGATGTTCAGGATAATGTAATTTGAAGTTATATGCAGGGAAACCAATGGGTGGCATCAGTTTAGACAATGCCAGATTTTCCTAGAGTACTTCACCGAGAGTTAGATACAATGGAGAGTTGAAGATCTGCAGCTCCTGTCACTCACAAATCCTGGTTCTGCATTCATGACAAATTATACAAAAGTGCTTTCATGATGTACTTCCTCATGTGATAATATATGCTTAAAATATCATACCATTGCCTTTTAGAGTTACACACAGAAATATTTATGGATGAAATGACGTGATTTCTAGAATTTGCTACAAAATAATAGACAGTATAAATGAAAAAGTTAACTATTTGTTGATTGTTGAAGCTGAGTGATGGGTGCATAAGTTTTATTACACTAAATTTTTGTATATGCTTGAAATTTTACAAAGTAAAAAGTTGACAATATAAATAAATACTAACAAATTACTCTTAGAAGCAACCCAAGTGCTCATCAACTATTGGGTTAAGAAGACGTGAGATACAAACACACACACACACCCCCCACACCTTCTTAATATATACACACAACGGAATATTATTCCACCACAAAAAAGAATGCAATACTGCCATCTGCAGCAAGTAGGTGAACCTAGAGAATAATATGCTTAGTGAAGTCAGTCAGATAAAGACAAATACTGTATACCACTTACATGTGGAATCTGAAAAATAATAAAAAAGAATGTAAATGCCAACGAACAGACTCACAGATTTAGAAAACAAACTTGTAGTTACCAAAGGGGAAAGGGAAGCAACCACAAACTAGGGGTGTGAGATTAATAGATACAAACTACTATATGTAAAATAAATAAGCAACAAGAATATACATATACAGGGAATTATACTCATTATCTTGTAATAACCTATAATGGACTATAATCTGAGAAAATACCAAACCACTATGCTATACACCTTAAACTAACACAGTATTGTAAACCAATTACAATTTTAATAAAGAAAGAAATTACGCCTACAACTCAGTAACAAAAAGCAAACAATTAAAAAATTTGAATGTTTGAATTTGCCCAATTCAAAAATTGGCACAGGATCTGAATACACATCTCTCCAATATGTACAAATGGCCAAGAAGCACATAAAAGATGTTCAGTTTCACTGATCATTAGGGACATGCAAACCAAAATCATTATGAGATGCCACTTCACACCCAGGCTTTATCAAAAACAAAAACAAAACACAAACGGAAAGCATACGTGTTGATGAGGATGTGACAAAACTGGAATTCTTATGCATTGCTGGTGGGAATATAAAACAGTGCATTGCTATGGAAAACAGTATGGCAGTTTCTCAAATAATTAAAAATAGCAATACCATAGTGAAAGTGAAAGTCACTCAGTCGAGTCCGGCTCTTTGTGACCCCATGGACTGTACAGTCCATGGAATTCTCCAGGCCAGAATACTGGAGAGGGTAGCCTTTCCCTTCTCCAACAGATCTTCCCAACCCAGGGATCGAACCCAGGTCTCCCGCGTTGCAGACAGATTCTTTACCATCTGAGCCACCAAGGAAGTCCAAGTAAAGTGGAGTGGTAACCTATCCCTTCTCCAGGGGACCTTCTTGAAGCAGGGAACA
Source organism: Bos taurus (assembly GCF_002263795.3). NCBI lineage: Eukaryota > Metazoa > Chordata > Mammalia > Artiodactyla > Bovidae > Bos > Bos taurus. The sequence continues at coordinate 53,155,917 of NC_037334.1, read as the reverse complement.
AACTGGGGTATCCTGCATTGCAGGTGGATTCTTTACCAGCCAAGCTACCAAGGAAGCAATACCATGTAATACCAACAATTCCACTTCTGCATATATATCTAAAAGAACTCAAAGCTTGGACTCTTTTGAAACTTATTTACCCATTATTCACAGCAGCATTATTCACAATGGCTAAAATGTATTGACAGATGAAATAAAATATAGTATACACATACAATGGATATTATTTAGCTTTAAAATGAAATGAAATTCTGACACATGACACAATGTGGATGGACCTTGAGGACATTATGCTAAGTGATATAAGCCCGTCACAAAAGGATAAATACTGTATTACTCCACCTATATGAGGTACTCAGAGTAATCAAATTCACTGATAGAAAGCAGAATGGTGGCTGTCAGGGGGTTGGGGAGGGGGAAATAAGACAGTTACTGTTTAAGGGGGTAAGGATTTTCTGGAAATGGATGCTGGTGAAATTAAGGCTGCACAACTAAGTGAGTATACGAAACAAAATAAAAATTAAAAAAAGAGCCACAGAGGCGCCATTCACTCCTTCCTCCAGAATCATGACATCATTTTACACTTGAACATGCAAAATGTTTGGCCTGCCCGAGAGGAAATTCTTTCCCTCATTTCTCAAAACCTTCCTTCACGATCCTGAAAGAACGTACCCAAAGCCGATCTACAACGCCAGCAGACTACAATACAGACTTATTAGTGATGCCATAAGCAACTCACTTATTTAGCAGGCAGAGAGTCATCTAAAACAAACATTCTGCAGCCTGTTTTTAAGCAGATCCAGCAGTGTCATCATTGCCTACTTTCACTGGTTTTAAATCCAAATATCTCTAAACATATCAGGAAGTAAGTATTTGGGAAGATGCACGATATAGCCCACGATTTACTACAGTGAGGCAAACGCAGCTTGGAATGGATGAACAGGGTAAATGGCCTCAGAGAGGGCAGCACACAACAAGGTTTTCAACACTAGGCCTCCCTAGAGCTTTCTGAAAGCGCGTCAGAAGGTATGGCCACACAAGCTCATGTTTCAAATCGCAAAAAGAGAAAAAAATAAAGCCACAGGAAATTTATGAGCCCCAGCTATCTGTGTGGTCTGGGGTGATGCTAAATTCCAATTAGGGACATACTGCTCTACCAATCAAAAGACCATAAAGGCAAAACAATTGGTTGCAATTATGAATGAATCATAGTTTTCTCCTACATTTACTTCATTAGAAGACCAGCTCAATTTGACTAACCATATCAAATAGAAGTCAGAGGTCCCTTTGTGACACCCAAAAAGTACCATGCTATCAGGCTGCCTAGACAATTTAATAACATTCCATAATTCGAAAGCCTTTTAAATATGTATATTCTCTGACCAAGCATTTCCACCCACTAGAAATTTATACTAAGGAAATAGTTGAAGATGTATGTAAAAGAAACTTTAGTGATTGAAAAAAATTATAAACACCCTTAGAGACCAACAATAGGCAACTGATTAAATTACGGTCTAGCCATACAATTGCATGCTATGCAGATGTTAAAATATGAACCCATCTCATTATACAGCTACAGTGTCTGCCTTTCTACACACAGGTGCTCAATACACACACATGCAAACTTGAGAAGGCAAATGTGTTTCAGAACATGTGGGTATGTAAACACACATGTACACATATGCACAAAGTGTGTGAAAGTATCATCAGAGGCCCATAAAACTGCCATGTATGTACAAAGATGTGCCTGTGTACGTATGTATGGGTGTATAAGACAATACAAATGTATATGTATATATCTGCTAACGTACATGCTTATATTTGGGCCATAAGCCTGTGTTTAAGTAGTTGAGTGTGTATTTACCCTTGTAATCACTGCTTAGAAGCAGTGACCTTGAGCAAGTTACCGAGCCTCCAGAGAGTCTTGACTTCGTCATTTAACGTCATCTATACAACATCAAACACTGTCTCAAAGGGGTTCTGTGAGGATTAAGTGAAATAATGGATGTAAAGTACTTAGTACCATGACTGGCACAGAGTAAATGCTCAATCAATATTAACTTTCCTTATCTGGACACATACACTGATCTACCCTTGTGTATATTTACACAGCTGTAAGTACACAAAGATACACAAAATATTAACTTTGGTTATCTATAGGTGATAGGTTTTTGGTGTGGGGTTTTGGTTTTGGGGTGTTTTTTTTTTGGCTTTCGTATTTTGCGTATTTTCTAGGAATGTCAGTTCTTTTTTTCATTCTATTTTTGAAGATTTCTTCAAAACAATGATTTTTTTTTTAAGTAAAAAAGATGGCCTGTCCTTAAGATACCTCAATTTTGCATATTTAAAGCTATTAACCACTACACCAAGAAATACGTAATTTTAATACTTCACCATTTTTTGCTTCTAGCAGTATGTCAACATTACCTAATAGCTCAAGAAGATGGCAGTAAAAAGAAAAGCCTCAGCTTTTTGCTTGTTTGCTTTATCCTAGGCAGGATGAAAGAATGAACTAGATCACAATATGCGATACATGTGACCTGTGAACACCTCGGTGACAGTTAAGTGATACCTGTCATTTGTATTTTACTAAAGCAGAGAGGAACCCAGGGCCTTGCCCAAGGTCATACAAAAAAGCACGTAGCCCAGGCTGTGAGAGAATTAAGGACTAGACTGCACTGCCACAATTTGAGCGTGCTTATGAAACCAAAAAGCTAAATTCTTAAAATTAGTCATATGAGGAGTCAGGCTGTAGGAGGGAGGAAATTACAACACTGAGCTGATGATAGCAAAAAAACCCAGCAACTGGCCCCACCAGGATTAATCTACATGTTTTAATCATATTGGTTTTCCTCACTTATAAAACATAAAACTGTAGATCATCTATGATAGGACATTTAATTTCATAAAAGCACAATTCCATTTATATGCAAATTAAACTGAAAGCATCTGAAAAAACTGCACGCAGATACCTGCGATTCCAGTCAACATCAGTTAGCCACCTGGATCAATTCCCACAATTACGATGCGTTAAATACCTCTAAAAACCCTGCAAAATGTCTCCCTCGAATTTCCGAGGGAAATCAGGCTACAGACAGGCGAGTAAAACAAGCAGCTTTTTTCCCTAGGGCTTCAATTAAGAAATTATACCCGAGATAATAATCCACCCATCCCCTATACATTTTCTCCCCAGCTATGCTATTCAATTTCTTTAAACGTCATTTCCAAGCTTGGAAAACACACAGCCGGGCACACGCCCTGCAGCCTGCAATGTTACGTAGTTCGACATTTTAGGGGCATCACTAGTTAAACATCGCGTTTTCCAAATCTATTGCGAACTGGGACTTGTCCCTCGTATCATTTTGTCTTTAAATGCAAGCGAGGGGAATGGGTTTTGACGAGCAGACTAGGCTCTGAAACCCTGAGTAATCGCATCTCACTGCGGAGAGCTGTCGGCAGCAGCAGCAGCGATTTTAATCTTCTCTCCACGTAATTTCCTTTACATTTCACGTTTTTGGCTTGGTGTTTTTTTTTTTTCCCCCTTTTCCAGTGACATCAAATTCAACGTGGAAAAAGGCAAACTGAATGCCCTCAGGTCAAAGCCTCCGGAGGGTGTCGGGTTCTGACTCGGCGACCCGCCCGCCGTGGGAAATGCGGAAAACACTGCAGGGCGGAGGTTTTTCCACCGTCCGACTCCCGCCCCGCGTCGCGGAGGGACGGTCCCGGCCCGCGGCCGCCTCGAATCCGAGCCCGGGGCCCGCCCGGCCGGCCCAGGCCCAGCGCGGCCTGGCAAGCCGCGGAGTCGAGTTGGCTACAGGCGGGGCCGGAGAGGAGGCCTTAAGCGGCCAGCGGGCAGGGCCGGGCCGGGGTCGGGGGTGGGGGTGGGGGGGCACTTGGGCGCTGCTCACCTGCTGGTACCGGTTGCCGCAGGCTGGCTCCACCGCCGCCAGAGCCGCCAACGCCAACGCCATGGCGCAGCCGGCTGCAGGGAAGGAGGGCGAGCGAGCGAGCTGAAGGGGCGCGGGCGCTGCGGCCTGGGGGCGTCGGGAGGCCGACTGAGACGCGCCTCGGGTGGGTCTCGGTGGCCGCCGCCGCTACCAGGCCAGCCGCTCTCCTCGGGTAGTGAGCGCCGCCGCCGCCGCTGAGGCTCAGACGCGGCCCCTGGGGAGGAGGCGGGGACAACGACGACGACGCTGCGCCGCCGCCCCGCCCCCGACTCGCGCAGCCCGGCCCGTCAGGCCCGGCCTCGCCCGGCGGTGCAGCTGCCAGCCGTGGGCTCCGCCCGTCGTTCCGCTCCCCGAGGCTGAGGCGTCGGAGTCGGTTCCTTCCAAAACAGGTTGCAGGTCACCGCAGAGAGGGCGACGCTGATGATGGGTGCCTGGTTCTAAGCACCAAGCTTTCTCTGCGTGCTACTTTGAACCCTCCTCACACACCCCAGACAGAAGCCACAGCCCCATTTTAGAGGTCGTTGGTGCCCAGGGAGATTGACAGTCTCCCACAGCAGCCATCTGACCCCTAGTATCTATCTGGCTGCAGTATCTCAGTTCTTATCCACTTCCTTCTTGTCTGCCATCCTCCGTAGACTAGTGGTCAGTTCACTACAGGGCAGAGGCTAAATCCGGTTCAATGACTGTGGAAAGCATGTGTATTTCACCTTTCTGTGTCTATAAATTGTTTTATTTGGAACACAGCCGCTCCAGTTTGTTTACTATGGCCTGCAAATCCTAAATTACTTATTATCTGGCCCTTTATCGAAAAAGTTTGCTGACCCTAAATCCTGGAAAACTTCTTGACCCCTGGGTGATCATAATAGCATCCCCTATTTTTATGTAGTCCTTTAGTGTTTTAACAGCCTCTGTGGATATAGACACGATGTTTTCTGAACCAAAGCTCTCTGAGGTGGTGTCATGAAAGGCAAAACTTCAAAGATATAGACTTGTGAAGAGCTTTCCAGGAGGAACATATATGCAAAGACGGTGAGGAAAGTGAGAGGTTGCCTTGTGGAAGAACGGAAAGGAGGCAGCAGAAGGGCCGTATAGGAGATACAGTTATTGATGTTTCACAGATGGGGGGAGTTATGCTTGAAGACATTAGATATTTTATGCAAGAACGCAGAGCTGGTAAGGGGTAAAGTTGGGTTATAAACTCATCAAGCTAGCTTTCTTAACCATTATCATACAATCAAATTATAAACTTTGAAAAGATGACACTATTTATCTTTGAAATATTTTGGTATCTCACATAGCATCTAGCACAGTATAGTTATTGATCCTGGAACAGGCATTTGAGGTCTGCTGTTTCTATCATATCCAGCCACCTGGATTGCTTCTACCCACATGGCCAACACAGAAAAATACTTGATCTCTGAAGCTTGTTGTTATTCCAATTTCTTCTTGATTGCCCTTCCAAGTTGGCAGTCTAGAGTTGGCACTACTATCACTATTGTTTTATCTTCCAATATTCAAATTTAGGTAACTACATGTTTTAAACCACAACTGTGTGTTTTGAGCCTACCCTGAGGTCTCTGTTTGTAGGAGCCAGTCATAATCAACAAAAATTCTGTATATTTCTTATCCTCACTTCCAATTCTGTGTGTGTGCGTGTGCACATGTGAGTTGTTTGTGTGCTCAGTCGTGTCTGACTCTTGCTACTCCCATGGAATGTAGCCCACCAGGCTCCTCTGTCCATGGGATTTACCAGGCCAACAATACTGGAGTGGGTTGCCATTCTCTTCTTCTGCAGGGGATCTTCCCAACCCAGGGATTGAACCTGCGTCTCTTGCGCCTCTTGCCAGTATCCAAACTCCAAGAAGTCAGTTCCTATTTCCAAGCACTGGTCTCACAAATTTTCACTGTGGGAGAGTGAAAAAATCCAGCAAAATGCCAATCTGAGTGTTTCCAAGTGGTCTGCTCCTTAGTCTGTCCCACAAATATTCTTTTTTATCTGGAAAAACAACTTTCAAATGTAATGATGTACAGTGAATCAATCCAAACATAATCCTACCTTGTGGTCTTATATAAGGGGGAAAAAAAGTCTAATTTGAAATTTTAAAAAAATCTCATCAATGGAAAGTAGAAATCCAGACTTCTTTGCCCAGATTTTCTAAATTTACATGTAAGAAGGAATAAAAAAAGAAGATGTCTGTGCTGAAACATATGGCTATTGGAACAACAGCTGCCATCTTCATGCGTGTCTGCAGCACTTTTGTGGCTTTTGTGGAAAAGAAGTTGCTGTCCTTCTCATCTATCTCTTTCCTAAATTACTTTCTCCTTCAACAGCTATTAATATATACTCCCTGCATGTGGACATACATATTTATCATAAGGTAAATACTGGGTTTTCTCACAGGAATATTTTCTCTCAAAAGAAAAAAAAAAGAGTTGATATTCAGCTTCCAATCTCCCTTTCCTACTCTTTTTCTCATATCCTGAACCAAGATGTTTTGTGTTAACCATTAAGATATTTTTTTTTTCCTCTGAGTTCCCCCAAAGCCCTTTGTGAGTAAACTGGGAACCCCCTGGAGATCCAGGGGTTAGGACTCAATGCTCTCACTGCCAAGGACCCAGGTTTGATCCCTGGAACTAAACTCCCATAAAAGGAGCACAGTGTGGCAAAAAAAAAAAAAAAAAGAAGCCTTTTGTAAGTAAACTGAGGTGATGTGTGTTGATTCAATGGCTGGGTGAGCTGGGGAATTGAGAAATTGAGTCACCGCGGTAGAAGGTCTGCAGTTGGCAGGCAAACTGTACAGTGAAGGGAAAACTCTGAATTTCTGACTCACCGATCCATGCCTGCTGCCAGCCGAGCAGACAGAAAAGATAATCCAAGGCTGTAAAAATTGCACTCTTTGGCTTTATCTCGAGGTGTTGTCAAGAGAGTTTCCACACAGAAAGTTATTAATTTCATATTGCTGCACTTAGAAGCTTATTTCCCCACAGAATAGCAGTAATACTTTCCATGTGCAATACTTTTTATGTGAACTGCTGGCTCTGAATCATCCATCCTGAGAGAGAAAAGAAAGATTATGGACAAGTAAGAACACAGCTCATGTCTGTTTCCCTACCCCAGTTGGACAGGGAGGCCTGGTGTGCTGTGGTTCATGGGGTCGCAGAGTCGGACACGACTGAGCGACTGAAGTGAACCCCAATTTGAACAAAAATTTCCACGATATAGTCTTCTGTCTTTCACCTGAGACCTGTCCAAGGCAGTACTGAGCTCAATGAGTAACCAAGAAGGGTTTGTTAAATTTTAAACAAAGTCTCACTGGTCTAATATCTCATTTCAGGCCTTGAATATCTCCAGTTAATCTTTTCAGGGCTCCAGCTGGACAATGCATTGCCATTTCTACTGACTTACTATTTCTTTTAATTCTCACTACATCACTATGAGTTTCCTTAAGGGCAAAGGTATTGTCTTGCTATTGCAAATAAAGAAATTATTCACTGATAATTACTACTGCTTGTGGAGCACCTCCTGGGTTTTGGACCTTTTCATACATCATCTCTGATGTATGAAACATCAACAATCATCAACATTCATAGCTAGATCAGATCAGATCAGATCAGTCGCTCAGTCGTGTCCGACTCTTTGCGATCCCATGAATCGCAGCACACCAGGCCTCCCTGTCCATCACCAACTCCTGGAATTCACCCAGACTCACATCCATCGAGTCAGTGATGCCATCCAGCCATCTGATCCTCTGTCGTCCCCTTCTCCTCCTGCCCCCAATCCCTCCCAACATCAGAGACTTTTCCAATGAGTCAACTCTTCGCATGAGGTGGCCAAAGTACTGGAGTTTCAGCTTTAGCATCATTCCTTCCAAAGAAATCCCAGGGCTGATCTCCTTCAGAATGGACTGGTTGGATCTCCTTGCAGTCCAAGGGACTCTCAAGAGTCTTCTCCAACACCACAGTTCAAAAGCATCAATTCTTCAGCGCTCAGCCTTCTTCACAGTCCAACTCTCACATCCATACATGACCACAGGAAAAACCATAGCCTTGACTAGACGGACCTTTGTTGGCAAAGTAATGTCTCTGCTTTTGAATATGCTATGTAAGTTGGTCATAACTTTCCTTCCAAGGGGTAAGCATCTTTTAATTTCATGGCTGCAGTCACCATCTGCAGTGATTTTGGAGCCCAGAAAAATAAAGTCTGACACTGTTTCCACTGTTTCCCCATCTATTTCCCATGAAGTGATGGGACCGGATGCCATGATCTTCGTTTTCTGAATGTTGAGCTTTAAGCCAACTTTTTCACTCTCCACTTTCACTTTCATCAAGAGGCTTTTGAGTTCCTCTTCACTTTCTGCCATAAGGGTGCTGTCATCTGCATATCTGAGGTTATTGATATTTCTCCCGGCAATCTTGATTCCAGCTTGTGTTTCTTCCAGTCCAGCGTTTCTCATGATGTACTCTGCATATAAGTTAAATAAACAGGGTGACAATATATAGCCTTGACGTACTCCTTTTCCTATTTGGAACCAGTCTGTTGTTCCATGTCCAGTTTTAACTGTTGCTGCCTGACCTGCATATAAATTTCTCAAGAGGCAGATCAGGCGGTCTGGTATTCTCATCTCTTTCAGAATTTTCCACAGTTTATTGTGATCCACACAGTCAAAGGCTTTGGCATAGTCAATAAAGCAGAAATCGATGTTTTTCTGGAACTCTCTTGCTTTTTCCATGATCCAGCGGATGTTGGCAATTTGATCTCTGCTTCCTCTGCCTTTTCTAAAACCAACTTGAACATCAGGAAGTTCACGGTTCACGTATTGCTGAAGCCTGGCTTGGAGAATTTTGAGCATTACTTTACTAGCATGTGAGATGAGTGCAATTGTGCGGTAGTTTGAGCGCTCTTTGGCATTGCCTTTCTTTGGGATTGGAATGAAAACGGACTTTTCCAGTCCTGTGGCCACTGCTGAGTTTTCCAAATTTGCTGGCATATTGAGTGCAGCACTTTCACAGCATCATCTTCCGGGATTTGAAATAGCTCACCTGGAATTCCATCACCTCCACTAGCTTTGTTCGTAGTGACGCTTTCTAAGGCCCACTTGACTTCACATTCCAGGATGTCTGGCTCTAGGTCAGTGATCACACCATGGCGATTATCAGGGTCGTGAAGATCTTTTTTGTACAGTTCTTCTGTGTATTCTTGCCACCTCTTCTTAATATCTTCTGCTTCTGTTAGGTCCATAACCCTCAGCAAATGAAGAGATTTAAGAAATGTACATCACTTGCTCAGCTAAGGTGTTGTGGAACCAAAATGCAAACTGAGGTCTGTCTGACAACTAAACTTGAGCACTGCTCTGTGTGTGGAGGGAAATACAGGACCCAGAAGAACCTTGGAGTCTTCACAATGAGATAGAGAGGGTAGGAAACACATATTCAAGACATATTTTTAAATATAAAAATCTCAAGTTGTGTTGGCCTATATTAAACAATGCCAAGAGTTGGGGAAGAGAAGTGTGTAACCAGGTGTGATAATAAGGTAAGGATTGAGGAGAAAGGTTTTGGAATGAGAATAAGGAATGAGAATAAGGATTAGTCATGATGGGAAGAGGGAAAGGCATAGCAAGTCATGAATATGCTAATACAAAAGCTTAGGAACAGGAGTACACAAAATAATAGTAATATGGGCTAATAAATATTTGGGGCTTTGTGACAAGTTTTCTGTCACAGCTACTCCACTTTGCCATTGTATCATGAACACAGTCATAGACAATACTGGACAAATTGGTGTGGCTACATTCCAATAAAGCTTTGTTGACGGACATCGAAATTTGAATTTCTTATTATTTTCACATGAAATACAAGATATTCTTCTTTTGCTTTTTTTCAACTATTTAAAAATGTAAAACCTATTCTTAATGCAAGTCATATAAAAGCAGGTGGTGGACTGGATTTAACAATCAGGCAGTTGTCCAATCCCTAGCTTACAGTAGAACAAAAAAAAGTTTCTGTGCTAAGAACTTGAGTAGGAAGTTTAAATCACAGAGTAATGCAGAAGACCTAATGGGGAAGAAAGGGAAAGAGTGAAGAGGATGGGAATTCATAAAAAGCTTTTAAAAAGTAAATGTCTTATGCAAAAAAGTAAGTCAGAAGAAAAGGGTTAGTCAAGTAGGAATCTAACATGAGATATACTCCTGATTCCTTAGTTTACCTTCCGGCCACTAGAATGCAACTGGTTGATTCATTCAACAAATATTAATTTAGCACTAATATGGGCAACTACTGAGGCTTTCTGCCTAGAACTTGAAACTATAAAAGAATAGTTTTTAATTTATTCTCTAAAATGATATTAAGAAATGCTGCTGCTGCTGCTTCTAAGTCGTTTCAATCGTGTCCTACTCTGCGCGACCCCACAGACAGCAGCCCACTAGACTCCTCTGTCCCTGGGATTCTCCAGACAAGAATACCTAAGTGGGTTGCCATTTCCTTCTCCAATACCTGAAAGTGAAAAGTGAAAGTGAAGGTGCTCAGTCGTGTCCAACTCTTAGCAACCCCATGGACCCGTAGCCTACCAGGCTTCTCCATCCCTGGGATTCTCCAGGCAAGAATACTGGCATGGGTTGCCATTTCCTTTTCCATAAGAAATGCTAAGAGTGGTTATTTACTTATTTTAGTTAACAGCTAATAAGTTTTGGTATGTTCTGGCTTTATTTTCGTTCATCTCTAAGGATTTTCTAATTTCTCTTGTGATTTCTTGGACTCATTGGTTACTTAGAAATGTGTGGTTTAATTCCTTATAATTGTGCATTTCCCAAATTTCTTTCTGTTATTGATTGCTGATTTCACTCCACTGTAGTTGAAGAATATACTTTACCTTATTTCTGTCCTTTTAAATGTATTGAGATTTGCTTAATGCTGTGGCACATGGTCTATCCTGGAGAATGTTCCATGTTTATTTGAATGTATATTCTGCTGGTGGTGGGGGGAGTGTTCTACAGGTGTCAGGTCTAGTTGGCTTACAGTTAATTCAGACCCTCTATTTCCATGTTAATCTTCTGCCTAGTTGTTCTAGCTATTATTAGAAGTGGATTACTGAAGTTTTCAAATATTATTGCTGAATTGTCTCTCTTTTCAGTTGTGTCAGTTTTGCTTCGTATATTTCAGTGCCTTATTGTTAGGTACATAAATATTTACAGTATTCACTTATTTTTTACAGTCTTGATCTAAAAAGGATTTAAGTGGTTATGGTATAGCAAGAACTCATAGATTAGAGTAGATGAGAAAGAAAAAGCAAGACAAGAGTAGCAACATGAAATAGAATTTGCCTTCTTGTTCTCTGATGTCTCTGTGTGAACAGAGCCTGATGCATAGTAGGCCCTTGTAGGATTGAAATAACATCAAGAACGAGGATGTCCCAAAAATGAAGTAATACACATTTTATAGGTGAACCATTAATTTGGCATCCAATTATAGTGAAGATTTCATTGCTTATACAATTGATAGTAAACCTGAGATAAACAAACAAAAGATATTGAAACCAATGGAAAAATTCTCCCAAGAGCCTTCACTAATATTTAATTACAAAGATGCTAAACTGGTCTACCCCTCTGTCCTGAACAGAATATATGCTTTAAGTTTGGGGAATCCTCCCTGCTATGAATGATGCTACAGCTGGTCCATGTATTTACTGTCATACTCGACTGTGCAAATTGTGCACTGCCCCACTTCAGGAATGGCCATCCCATTGTATTCTATGCAATTGACACCCTCACCCTGCATTTGGGCAATATACAGTCTGTGCAACCATAGGAGGTGACCCCACAAAATCTTTGAGTGATCCCTCCCCTGGCAAATGGCTCACAATTTATTTAGGGGCATTGTGGGTGGCAAAGGAATGAGGAACAGCAAAGCGTCCACAAGGAAATCAAGTGACTGATCCTCATCTTACAGTGTACCAATGAATTGCATGAACTAGTTCCTTGAAGAAGAGAATAAGGTGATTAGGGAAATGCTTAAATCTCTAACCCTCAGGCTGATTGGGAGGGTAAGAAAAGGGCTTCTCACATTTCCCAGGCTAGTTGTTTCCTTACTGTGTTTAGGGAGTATCATAAGAAACACCATTACACAAGGGGAATACTAAAGCTCATATTTATGCCTGTGGTGTGTCAGGGGAGAAACAGTGTGTGCTAATTATGACAAAAAAGAGAAGCGACCTGCGGCGGCGGGGGAGGGGGGGTGGCCCTCTGGAAGACACTGATGTTGGTTTAAACTCAGCAGCAGCTTGTGGGCGTGCATGCTGGTTCCTATAGGTCTTGAGGAAACTTCCCAGGCAATTTAGAGCAGGCCTCAGGCAAAGTACAAGAGGGAATCTCTAGTTCTAAATTAGATTACGTACAGACCTGGGAATAATACCTTGGTTTTTAAGCAGTGTTGACATCCTGGCCAAATTATTCAGGAACTCCTCTCTAACATTATTCCTGTGTGGCTCTCGCCCACACCACCACATCTTCAGTAACAAAAGCCTGTAGATAGAACAAAGACAAGCCACCTTGTATGCCAAATTCCTTGCCTTGTGTCAGCAGTGCTCCAATAGGATGGTGGTACTAGGTGGGAAGATACGCTGGGAATACAGCCTTTCCGGAATTGATGATGACAAAATAGGTCACAAAACCTCAGATTTTGATTTTAAATGGTCTAACTGGCTGTCTACAGGTGGTGGAACAGAAGCTGTGCTGTTGACTCTCGAAACACCAAATATTCTCTTACCTAGTCTTTGCTTTACTTGTTAAGCCAGTGTCATTCCACTGGCAAATATGTTCAGTATACTCATCTGTAGGCCATCCAAAATACTAGCTTAAGTTCCCACTGCTGTTTGTCACCATAAAAAGTCTTCAGGCACACTTTTTATTGTCCACTGGGCTAACAAAACTCCCTGTGACGTCACTGTTCACATGAACATTGCTTTAATAACATTTATTGAGTATTGATTTTATGCTAGGGAGTATGTCAAGCATTTACATTTATTATCTTTTTTTTCCCTTCCTGACCTTCAACGTGGGATAGCTCCTCTAGGCCCTCTTGTGCCCGCGCAGCCACCGCTCCTTGGACATGGGGTTGGTCCTCCCGGCCTCCGCCCCTGGCCTTGGGTGTGGGGTTAGTTCTCCCAGCCGCTGCCCCTGGCCTCGGGCGTGGGGGCGTTGAGGGTCAGGAAGGGCAGCAGTGAGGAGATACCCCTCGTCCAAGGTAAGAGAAACCCAAGTAAGATGGTAGGTGTTGCAAGAGAGCATCAGAGGGCAGACACATTGAAACCATACTCACAGAAAACTAGTCAATCTAATCACACTAAGACCACAGCCTTGTCTAACTCAATGAAACTAAGCCATGCCCATGGGGCAACCCAGGACAGGCGGGTCATGGTGGAGAGATCTGACAGAATGTGGTCCACTGGAGAAGGGAATGGCAAACCACTTCAGTATTCTTGCCTTGAGAACCCCATGAACAGTATGAAAAGGCAAAATGATAGGATACTGAAAGAGGAACTCCCCAGGTCAGTAGGTGCCCAATATGCTACCGGAAATCAGTGGAGAAATAACTCCAGAAAGAAAGAAGGGATGGAGCCAAAGCAAAAACAATACCCAGCTGTGGATGTGACTGGTGATAGAAGCAAGGTCTGATGCTGTAAAGAGCAATATTGCATAGGAACCTGGAATGTCAGGTCCATGAATCAAGGCAAATTGGAAGTGGTCAAACAAGAGATGGCAAGAGTGAATGTCGACATTCTAGGAATCAGCGAACTCAAATGGCCTGGAATGGGTGGACTTAACTCAGATGACCATTATATCTACTACTGCGGGCAGGAATCCCTCAGAAGAAATGGAGTAGCCATCATGGTCAACAAAAGAGTCCGAAATGCAGTACTTGGATGCAATCTCAAAAACGACAGAATGATCTCTGTTCGTCTCCAAGGCAAACCATTCAATATCACAGTAATCCAAGTCTATGCCCCAACCAGTAATGCTGAAGAAGCTGAAGTTGAGCGGTTCTATGAAGACCTACAAGATCTTTTAGAACTAACACCCAAAAAAGATGTCCTTTTCATTTTAGGGAACTGGAATGCAAAAGTAGGAAGTCAAGAAACACCTGGAGTAACAGGCAAATTTGGCCTTGGAATACGGAATGAAGCAGGGCAAAGACTAATAGAGTTTTGCCAAGACAATGTACTGGTCATAGCAAACACCCTCTTCCAATAACACAAGAGAAGACTCTACACATGGACATCACCAGATGGTCAACACTGAAATCAGATTGATTATATTCTTTGCAGCCAAAGATGGAAAAGCTCTATACAGTCAACAAAAACAAGACTGGGAGCTGACTGTGGCTCAGATCATGAACTCCTTATTGCCAAATTCAGACTGAAATTGAAAAAAGTAGGGAAAACCACTAGACCATTCAGGTATGACCTAAATCAAATCCCTTATGATTATACAGTGGAAGTGAAAAATAGATTTAAGGGCCTAGATCTGATAGATAGAGTGCCTGATGAACTATGGACTGAGGTTCGTGACATTGTATAGGAGACAGGGATCAAGACCATCCCCATGGAAAAGAAATGCAAAAAAGCAAAATGGCTGTCTGGGGAGGCCTTACAAATAGCTGTGAAAAGAAGAGAAGCGAAAAGCAAAGGAGAAAAGGAAAGATATAAGCATCTGAATGCAGAGTTCCAAAGAATAGCAAGAAGAGATAAGAAAGCCTTCCTCAGCGATCAAGGCAAAGAAACAAAGGAAAACAACAGAATGGGAAAGACGAGAGATCTGTTCAAGAAAATTAGAGATACCAAGGGAACATTTCATGCAAAGATGGGCTCGATAAAGGACAGAAATGGTATGGACCTAACAGAAGCAGAAGATATTAAGAAGAGGTGGCAAGAATACACAGAAGAACTGTACAAAAAAGATCTTCATGACCCAGATAATCACAATAGTGTGATCACTGACCTAGAGCCAGACATCCTGGAATGTGAAGTTAAGTGGGCCTTAGAAAGCATCACTACGAACAAAGCTAGTGGAGGTGATGGAATTCCAGGTGAGCTATTTCAAATCCTGAAAGATGATGCTGTGAAAGTGCTGCACTCAATATGCCAACAAATTTGGAAAACTCAGCAGTGGCCACAGGACTGGAAAAGGTCAGTTCATTCCAATCCCAAAGAAAGGCAATGCCAAAGAATGCTCAAACTGCCACACAATTGCATTCATCTCACATGCTAGTAAAGTAATGCTCAAAATTCTCCAAGCCAGGCTTCAGCAATATGTGAACCGTGAACTTCCTGATGTTCAAGCTGGTTTTAGAAAAGGCAGAGGAACCAGAGATCAAATTGCCAACATCCGCTGGATCATGGAAAAAGCAAGAGAGTTCCAGAAAAACATCTATTTCTACTTTATTGACTATGCCAAAGCCTTTGACTGTGTGGATCACAATAAACTGTGGAAAATTCTGAAAGAGATGGGAATAGCAGACCACCTGACCTGCCTCTTGAGAAATCTGTATGCAGGTCAGGAAGCAACAGTTAGAACTGGACATGGAACAACAGACTGGTTCCAAATAGGAAAAGGAGTACGTCAAGGCTATATATTGTCACCCTGTTTATTTAACTTATATGCAGAGTACATCATGAGAAACGCTGGACTGGAAGAAACACAAGCTGGAATCAAGATTGCTGGGAGAAATATCAATAACCTCAGATATGCAGATGACAGCACCCTTATGGCAGAAAGTGAAGAGGAACTCAAAAGCCTCTTGATGAAAGTGAAAGTGGAGAGTGAAAAAGTTGGCTTAAAGCTCAACATTCAGAAAACGAAGATCATGGCATCTGGTCCCATCACTTCATGGGAAATAGATGGGGAAACAGTGGAAACAGGGTCAGACTTTATTTTTTGGGGCTCCAAAATCACTGCAGATGGTGATTGCAGCCATGAAATTAAAAGACGCTTACTCCTTGGAAGGAAAGTTATGACCAACCTAGATAGCATATTCAAAAGCAGAGACATTACTTTGCCAACAAAGGTCCGTCTAGTCAAGGCTATGGTTTTTCCTGTGGTCATGTATGGATGTGAGAGTTGGACTGTGAAGAAGGCTGAACACCGAAGAATTGATGCTTTTGAACTGTGGTGTTGGAGAAGACTCTTGAGAGTCCCTTGGACTGCAAGGAGATCCAACCAGTCCATTCTGAAGATCAGCCCTGGGATTTCTTTGGAAGGAATGATGCTAAAGCTGAAACTCCAGTACTTTGGCCACCTCATGTGAAGAGCTGACTCATTGGAAAAGACTCTGATGCTGGGAGGGATTGTGGGCAGGAGGAGAAGGGGTCGACAGAGGATGAGATGGCTGGATGGCATCACCGACTGGATGGATGTGAGTCTGGGTGAATTCCGGGAGTTGGTGATGGACAAGGAGGCCTGGTGTGCTGCGATTCATGGGGTCGCTAAGGGTCAGACACGACTGAGTGACTGAACTGAACTGAACTGAACTGATTTTTTTTTCCACCTACAGTAAATACATGAGGTAGAGTCTATATCCATCTTTTCTATGGATGAGGGAACAAGTTGCCTGAAAATTATCTTGCCTGTGTGTGTGTCATAGAAGACTGGGGCTAAAAGGACTTTAGAAATCATTTGACTTGATGCTTCACTTTACAGATGAGGAAAGTGAGTTCAGAGAGGTTAAGTCCTATGCCCATAATCACATAGCCTGGAAGTGGCAGAGCTGATACCCGATACAAGATTCCTTCCATGTTGGAACTATACTATCTACCATTTGGGGTTAATACACATCACCTTGGCCTCTCTGTGAGTCTGAGGCCCAGTCTTTTGTGATTTGAGAATTTGTGCCATCTCCAAGTGTGCTGTCATCATGCAACCAAATATGATTCAAAACAAGGCTGGGGGCGGGTGGGGGTGGGGGGCGTTTTGTTCTCTCTGTGCATCAGATTGATGATGAAGTCAAACTTCATGACTCAGAATACGCAGAAGCTCTCCAGCCCTTAACAACTTTCCCCACAGGAAAACTGCCAGGTGCTTGGTTACCTTTTGAGTTCTTTGTGGGTGGCAGAGAACGCCTCTAAAAATAGATTCGTCCTCAACTCTCCCAGAAGAGGCTTGCAGCCTAAAAATGTCACTCCCTTTTCCCTTCCAAACACAGACATCACTACCCCAGGTATAGCCCTTCCTTACTAACCCAGCAGCTGCCTAAACAGAAGCCTGCCTCCCACCTGGAGTCTAGATTTCCCTTATTGGGGAAGGGACAAAAATGTCTTGAAAGCAGGAGGAAACAATCTTTCACATGAATTTTGGCAAAAACTGCTCTTCTAAAACAGACAGATTTCAAGGAAAAAGGTGTGGGTCTCTGGCTTAGTCTTTTACCTCCTGAAGATCAACTAAAAGGGAAAATGTATGTAAAAGTGCTTTGTGAAGGCAATGGCACCCCACTCCAGTACTCTTGCCTGGAAAATGCCATGGATGGGGGAGCCTGGTGGGCTGTAGTCCATGGGGTCGCTAAGATTTCAGGCACGACTGAGTGACTTCACTTTCACTTTTCACTTTCATGCATTGGAGAAGGAAATGGCAACCCACTCCAGTGTTCTTGCCTGGAGAATCCCAGGGACAGAGGAGCCTAGTGGGCTGCCGTC
Organism: Bos taurus; assembly: GCF_002263795.3. Taxonomy (NCBI): domain Eukaryota; kingdom Metazoa; phylum Chordata; class Mammalia; order Artiodactyla; family Bovidae; genus Bos; species Bos taurus. The sequence goes on along the minus strand of NC_037334.1, from coordinate 53,138,292 downwards.
TATGGGGTTGCACAGAGTCAGACACGACTGAAGCGACTTAGCAGCAGCAGCAGTAGCAGCAACCTGCAAATACCAGGGACTATCATGGGGCCCTGCCTGTGTTCCCCGCAACTTCAGATCTGCAGTGAGTGGAAGAAATGACTTCTCTAGCGATACCTCTGGTGAGACAGATTTTCCAGCCACAGAGACCCAGGGAGTTTCCCTGGCCTGTGCTTTCGATGGCTAACTCCTTGTGTGCTGAGATGAGATTAAGACCAATCATTGCAAAAAAGCAGTCCTGAGGCTGGCTGATGCCAGCTAAAACAGGGTGCAGGCGGCCGGAAGGAGTAAGAATGAACTTCAACCAACCAGCAGAACTGAGGAGACAGGGAGAGAGCCTTGCTCAGCTGTGGGCAGACCTCCCAACTGAGTCTCTGCTGCTGCGTTAACCTGGAACTGGTCTTAATACAAAGACGTGTTTGCTAGCTTCTTGCCAGAAGCATGTGATGCTTGAGCTCCATGGAACACCTTGTCATGTTAGAGCTGTTTTTGGTTCTTTTATTTTATTCATGTATTCATTTATTCAGTAAATAGGTTGTTAATTCTTACTTCATGGGCAGCTTTCTCTGTTTCAACAAACCCTTTCATTTCCTGCCCACATACAAAGCCCACATGCAGTGGGTATAGTTGAAGGTAAACAGGTTTTGTTTAAATAAAAAAGTAAAGATGTGCTCTGACCAGCACACCCAGTCCATGCCACCTTCCTGGCCCCCACACCATACACTAGAGGTCACTTGGGGGTATTTTCTGTGTTTGGGAACCACTCAGCTCCTGGAAAGCACAGGTTTCAGAATGCCATCATACTCTATTTTTTTTTTTACAGCATCATTACAGTATTTGTTGGGCACTCTTGTACATAGCTCCGTGGGAGATTCTGCAGGAATATAAAAGCAATAACAACAGCAGCAACACAAAGATATATCACCAAGAACAAGAAGTGTAGGGATTTCCCTGGCAGTCTAGTGGTTAAGACTTCGTCTTCCAATGCAAGGGGCATGGATTTGATCCCTGGTCAGGGAGCTAAGATCCCACATGCCTTGCGACCAAAAACCGAAACATAAAACAGAAGCAGTATGGTAGCAAAAGTCAAAACTTAAAAAAAACAAGAAGTTTAAGATATGGCTCCCTGAGCTTTAGGTACTTAGAATGGGATACTCAAAGGTAGACGAAATGCAGTGACTCATGCCACCATCTGCAGGCCCAGACAGTTAGTGACAATCAATTCCATCACTCCCACCAAGGTCAACACAACTCAGAATCCTCAACACAGTGCTCTGAAGATACAACCCATCCACCTCCTTTTTCCACCCCTGTGTTTCTGATCAAGTTCAACAAGAGTTCAGGAGAGGAAGAAATGATGGTATGTGCTAGAATGGTTGGGAAAGATACCACAGGGGAGGGAAATTTTAGCTGTACCCTGAAGGACTGATCCAATTTGAACAGACTGAGTAAAAGAAAAGAGAGAGGAAGGCTATATGCTGTATTGAAGTTCTTTGCATTTTTTAAAAATGTAGTCAAATCTGTGTCTCCTTAAAAAAAAAACAACTTCTTGCTTTAATTTAGGAAGATCTTTCTCACCCCCAAGATCATGAATACACTCACCTATATTTTCTTCCAGTACCTTCATGGTTTTCTTTTTAACATAGACCTATCTGATCTAGTTTAATTTACCTGGGAACAAGGAATACGGTAGAAATTCAGTTATTGTTGTTGGTGGTGATTTTTAAATGGCAAGCTAAAATCTCATACCATTTTTTTGAATAATCATTTAAAAATTCTCCTTGAGACTTCCCTGGCAGTTCAATGGTTAAGACTTCCAACTCAGGGGGCACAGGTACCATCCCTGGTCAGGGAACTAGATCCCAGGTGTTCTATGGTGTGGCCAAAAAATAAATAAAATTTGGAAAAAAAATGTTTTAAAACATCTCCTTTATACAAAATCCCATTATATACATACACTTATTTCTGAACCCCTGGTTCTTTTTTCAGTCATCTATTCAAATGCTTATTGTTAATTCTGCGTTTCAGAAAACTCAGTTCACAAACTCAGCACACAAATTAGATAAACTAAGGAGATAGGATTCTTCAAGCTATAGATAGCAAGCTACCCTAATTATCCCTGAAATGATTCAATTTTTCAAAAGCTTAAATGTATACATCCCTTTTAAATGTAACAGCTTTATTAACATCCAACGCGCATACCATACACTTCATCCATTTAATATGTACAATTCAATGATTCTAAGGATATTTGCAGCATGAAACAATTTTACAACATTCTCAGATCTCTAGTCCTGTGCAACCATTATCTATTTGCTGTCTCTACGGATTTGCCTATTCTGGATATTTCATTACAAATGTAACCATACAAATGGAATCATACAGTAAAAGGCCCTTTATGTCTGGCATCTTTCACTTAGCATGTTTTCAAAGTTTATCCATATTTTAGCATATATTTCTACTTAGGTTTTTTAAATTGATATATTTATATAACATGAAGTTAACTTTTTAAAATGTACATTTCGTACCCTCACTATGTTCTGCAACCATCACAACTATCTAGTTCCAGAACATTTTCACCACCCCAAAAGGAAACCCTGTACTTAGTAAACAGTCACTCCTCACTTCTCCCCCACCCCTCACAGCCTCCAGCAAACACTGATCAACTTTCCATCTCTATGGATCTGCCTAGTCTGGACATTTCATATAAATAGATCATAAATGTGACCTTTTGTGACTGGCTTCTTTCACTTAGCATGTTTTCAAAGTTCACTCATATCATAGCATGTGTATCCTTACTTCATCTCTTACTGTTAGTGAATATTCCATGGCATGGACATAACACAGTTGGTTTATCCATTCATCTGTTGATAGACATTTTGATCATCTTCACTTTTTGGCTATTAGGAATAATGTTGCTAAGGGATTCCCTGGTAGCTCAAAGGGTAAAGAGTCTGCCTGCAATGCGGAAGGCCCAGATTCGATCCCTGGGTTAGGAAGATGACCTGGAGAAGGAAATGGCAACCCACTCCAATATTCTTGACTGGAAAATCCTATGGATGGAGGAGCCTGGCAGGTTACATACAGTCCATGGGGTCACAAAGAGTCGGACACGACTAAGTGACTTCACTTTCATTTTTTGTGTGTGAACTCTGCACTTCTTTTAAAAGGGGCATTATCTTCTGTATAAAGTCCTATTAAAGTGAAAGTGAAAGTCGCTCAGTCATGTTTGACTCCTTGTGACCCCATGGACTACACAATCCATGGAATTCTCCAGGCCAGAATCCTGGAGTGGGTAACCTTTCCCTTCTCAGGGAGATCTTCCCAACCCAGGGATCAAACCCAGGTCTCCTGCATTGCAGGCAAATTCTTTACCAGCTGAGCCACCGGGGAAGCCCAAGAATACTGGAGTGGGGAGCCTATCCTTTCTCCAGCAGATCTTCCCCACCCAGGAATCAAACTAGGATCTCCTGCATTGCAGGCAGACTCTTTACCAACTGAGCTATCAGGGAAGCCATATAAAGCCCTATACTTTCTTGTCATACTAATCCCATGCACCATCTTTTCAGGATATCAAAAAATTTATTTCCCCTGAGCCTTGTTTCTTTCCTTTGGCTTTCAGGTTCCCTGACTAGGGATCAAACCCAGGCACACTGCATGGAGGTGCAGAGGCCTAACCACTAAACCACCAGGGAATTCCCTAGCCTCATTTCTTTAAAGCCAAATATAATTTCATTAGCAGAGGCCTTGATCTTGTCAGTCTATGCTAATCTGAACCACCACTAAGCAAAGGAGATTTAAGAAAGTAATTAAGAAAACTGCAGTCTGGTGAAGGACATGGCTAGGTGGATTCAAAAGGATATGGTGATAAAGATGGGGATGATGCTGAAGTACAGTGTACAGACTTACTAACACTACTGCTTTTAAGTTCTTTTCTTTGCAGGAACAGGACCCAGGTACCTTCATTCACTTATTTATGTACTAGAGATTCAAATTTTAAACTAGCTTAAACATTCAATAGGTTTTGCCCATTAAACCTGCTATGAGCAGGATTGCCATAGAAAGTTTCGGGGAAAGAAATCAAACAAGCAAAACAAAGGTAGACACAGTTTATTAACAGAACCACTCTTCCGTTAGACTCTTAAGTGCGTAAAAACAAGGGCTGCATCTTTGTGGTGGGAGCACTATAAATGTACTATATTTGTTAAGAGATAAATGTACTATATTTGTTAAGAGATAAATGTACATTTATGAGCACCATAAATGTACTATATTTATTAAGAGAAAGAATGAGAGAAGGTGCATCTAGAAATAAGATTTCTAGCCTTTGTCCCATTCACTTACTCCCATCATGCTGTTTATGCTCCCCTGGAGACCCTGGCTTCACCCAACTCTAAGGGACAAATCATGGTCTCTCCAAGGCAGGGGAGATGCAGGATTATCTCTAGCATTTTCGGGAAGGGATGGGGCACCCATAGTAGAAAATCAAGCAACCCTGCTGACTCATATCTTTCAACTGCCAATTTTGAAAGGAGAGGGATTTTGTTGTTGTTGTTATCCTTTGCTGTTAGTACTGAGAAACAAAAATAAAAGCAAACAAGAGTTTAAATACTAAATCAAATCGACTTGACAAAATCCCAAAGGTGCCTCTGGAGGTGAACAGACCTAGCCTTGTAAGCTCCCAAACCTCCTCCCAGGGCTGCCTGACCCCTCGGTGCTGGCTAATTGTAGCTCTGGGAGAAGCAGGATAAACAGACCACTCAGTGCTGCTATATTAAGCAGCACTAAGTCCAGTTAGTCAGTGCTGGCAGCAGGCAGCGCAAGAAGCACCTTCATGGTCCAGACAGCCATGTACTCCACCAGACACACTGAAGAAAAGCTGCAGCAAAGTCCAAAAAGTCCCTTTCAGGAAATGCCTCTTTGCCCTTAGTGAAACCTTGGCAGTCTTGCCAGGCCAGAGGTGACATGTTGACCTGGAAGTGCCTGAAAAATCCCACAGTACCTCAAGTTGAAGCAGCAGTCACGCTGCATCAGTGGCTGGCTCCCTTGCATTACTGGCAATCAGTTCAGATGTCACCTCTTCAGAGGGGGCTACTCTGGTGCCTCACACATACCTGGAGACCCTAGAGATGAAATCGCTGGCTCAGCTCACACAGCACTCTAGTTGGATCTCCTTCCTGATCAAAGAAGCTCACTAAAGATGAGGGGTATGGCAGGGCCACTATCTGAAAGGGGGGTGTTGGCCCTTTTGATTAGTTGGTATTCAGGTTTTCTCTGGCTTTAGCTCCTATTGGCGTGAAACAATGGTGATTTTCACCCTGTCCTAAAACAAACAGAGCTGTGACTTATGTTTCCCAGTGTTCACTACTAATTTCATGCACCATCGGGTTTCGTGTTCTCTCATGTTTCCATTAAATCTAGATTCTCCCCCTGGGATGTTGGCACATTGTGCGGGGCACATTGTGGTGAGCACATCGTGATGGGCTGGCATGCTGGGTGTTGGGAAGAGGCTAGAACTAACTTCAGGAGAACTTGTCCCTCAGCGACATCCACCCATGAAATCTGCCCTCCTGACTCCCACCCTCACCCCCAGGGCAGCCATGGCTCACCAATCACAGCCAAGCCGGACACAGCCTCTAAGTTCTCCCCCATAAGATTAGGGCAGCCACCACCACTGAACTTAACTGGCACTTTTTGGCTGTCCTGCCTGATTTATTACAATAATTGGAAAAGAAATAAATAAATCTGTTCCCCAAACTGCATTCAGTTACACTGCTTCTCAGATTGTGTTCATTTGGATTGTTTTATGAATTTTCCCATTCTTTTAATCAAAGTGTTAGTCCCTCAGTCATGTCCGACTCTTTGTGACCCCATGGATTGTAGCCCATCAGGCTCCTCTGTCCATGAGATTCTCCAGGCAAGAATACTGGAGTGGGTTGCCATGCCCTCCTCCAGGGGCTTTTTCCAACCCAGGGATCAAACCCAGGTCTCCCAAATTGCAGGCAGATTCTTTACCGTCTGAGCGACCAGGGAAGGAGGAAGGACATCTGTCTGGAGAGATTTTTTAAAAATAAGTTTGAATATTTTTTAAGCATGGACAAGTGCAGAGGAGAAAACATTTAATGACCCCTATTCTCACTGTCTAGATCACTCCTGTTGATATTAGCTAATTATTATAATATTAGACTAGTAATACATGTATAAGGTTCAAGATTATAAATATTAAAGTATAAAATAATACAAAAGTATGAAAATATAAAATATAGAATAACAAGTGATAACTTCTGTTCAGCTTTTCTAATGGTAACAACTATTCAGTTCAGTTCAGTCGCTCAGTCATGTCCAACTCTTTGCAACCCCATGAATCCCAACACGCCAGGCCTCCCTGTCCATCACCAACTCCCAGAGTTCACTCAGACTCACGTCCATCGAGTCAGTGATGCCATCCAGCCATCTCATCCTCTGTCGTCCCCTTCTCCTCCTGCCCTCAATCCCTCCCAGCATCAGAGTCTTTTCCATTGAGTCAACTCTTCGCATGAGGTGGCCAAAGTATTGGAGTTTCAGCTTAGTATCATTCCTTCCAAAGAAATCCCAGGGCTGATCTCCTTCAGAATGGACTGGTTGGATCTCCTTGCAGTCCAAGGGACTCTCAAGAGTCTTCTCCAACACCACAGTTCAAAAGCATCAATTCTTCGGCGCTCAGCCTTCTTCACAGTCCAAAGCATCATTACAAACAAAGCTAGTGGTAACAACTATTAGCTATTAATAATTTTTATGAGTCCTTTCAGAAAAAGTATCTGTATGTATACACACATTTTTTTTAATTTACCAAAAAAAGGGAGAGAAATAATGCTCTATGTTATGTTCTGCACCTTTTTTTTTTTCCCTTCTTACTAAATAATACATCTTGGCATTCTTTCCTGATTCACCCCATTCGTTTTGCATATGGTTTTCCAACATATGGCCATGTCATAATTTAATCAGTACCCTATTAATGGCAAAACATCTTTTAATGACTTCAGTGGGCCTCTTGGCAGTTGATAAAGCTATTCAGCAAAAAGAAAGGAGGGACGCTTATTTCATTCATTCACTCAAACTATAGATCCAAAGATTATTTCAGCCTGGTCCAAAACATCTGGCAGATACAACTACAAAGCAAAGCATCAGCAGAACTGGGGGTGGGGGAATGGTATGAAAAAAACCATCTGTAATGCACCAGAGTGAAGATGACTTGCAAAGATCACAAGCAGGAAACGGTGACAATCCTAGAAGACTCAGCCACCTGACGGGGCCAGGTGGGGTCACTCTGGGTGACATCAATGCAGCACTGCTTCACACAGACTTCTGACTAACATGTCTCAGAAGTCTCTGGCACTGAAAATGCTTTATTTTATTCATAATGAGTTATTCATGACAACTGCTGAGTCTACCGAGCCAGCTGTGCTTTCCTATCACCAAGGTGCCTTGATAGTATGGCAATCTATCTATTATCTATCTATCTACAGTTTTTAAATTCTCCAGGCAAAGAGACTTTTGCTTTGTCCAATTCTAATTCTGCCAGGGAGGTATTTGGGATTCTGCCAGTGATTTGGGGTGGTTGGTTCAGGTAAAACTGAAACTAACCTTATTTTACCACTTGCTAACTGTGTGTCCTGGGGCATGTCACCTAACTATCCTAAGCCTATGAAATGGAGATAATAATACCCAACCCATCAGTTCAGTTCAGTTCAGTTACTCAGTCGTGTCCGACTCTTTGCAACCCCGTGGACTGCAGCACACCAGGCTTCCCTGTCCATCACCAACTCCCGGAGCTTTCTCAAACTTATATCCATCGAATCAGTGATGCCATCCAACCATCCCATCCTCTGTTGTCCTCTTCTCCTCCTGCCTTCAGTCTTTCCCAGCATCAGGGTCTTTTCCAATGAGCTAGTTCTTCACATCAGGTGGCCAAAGTATTGGAGCTTCAGCTTCAGTCCTTCCAATGAATATTCAGGACTGATTTCCTTTAGGATGGACTGGTTTGATCTCCTTGCAGTCCAAGGGACTCTCAAGAGTCTTCTCCAACACCACAGTTCAAAAGAATCAATTCTTCGGCACTCAGCATTCTTTATGGTCCAACTCTCACATCCTCACATGACTACTAGAAAAACCATAGCTTTGACTAGAGGTTGTTGGAATGATCAACTGGGATGATTTATATCTATAGGAAAACACATGGTCTGCTCCCACTCATGTATTTAAACACACATCTAATATGTGAATCTGCAAAGAGAGATGTCTGGGAAGATGTTTACCAAAATGCTAATCTTGGTTTCTTCTGGGGTTGAGATTTCTTTTTCTTTCTTTTTAACATTTATTTATTTGGTTGCACCAGATTTTAGCTGCGGCATGTGGGATCTTTAGTAGCAGCATGTGGGATCTAGTTCCCTGACCAGAGATCAAACCCCAGCACCCTACATTGGGAGTGTGGAGTCTTAGCCACTTGACCAACAGGGAAGTCCTGGGATGGGATTTCTTAAGATTTTTTTCCCCTTATTTTTCTCCATACTGCTTGGGCCGCTTTGTTTTGGGGATTTAAGGGGCTTTTTTGGTGTGTGTTACTTTGTTTTTTACAACGATTAAGAATATTTATTAAAAAACATATCTCATAAAATGAGATAATGCATTTAAAAATCACATACAGTAAGTGCTTCTGCTGCTCCTGCTAAGTCACTTTAGTCGTGTCTGACTCTGTGTGACCCCATAGACGGCAACGCACCAGGCTCCCCTGTCTCTGGGATTCTCCAGGCAAGAACACTGGAGTGGGTTGCCATTTCCTTCTCCAATGCGTGAAAGTGAAGTCACTCAGTCATGTCCGACTCTTCGAGACCCCATGGACTGCAGCCTACCAGGCTCCTCCGTCCATGGGATTCTCCAGGCGAGAGTACTGGAGTGGGGTGCCGTCGCCTTCTCCGACAGTAAGTGCTTAATCAATGATAAATGTTTTACTGTGAAAATCTATCTTGAAAAGATAGCTTTTTCAATTCCAGAAAAATCACAATTTAACTATATTTAAATCTCAGAAAGCCTAATTTTTAGGAAATTAGGAATTAGTCAGTGCTGGGTTTAAATCTTAGTTCTATGTCTGTTTTTCCTCCTTTCAATCTTTTTAGATGATATATCTTAAGCAAAACACTTTGCCACTTATAACCTTGGTTTCTCCATCTGTGAAATAAAATGCTTTTCCCCTAATCCAATCACCCAAAATTCTACACAAACTTCAGAACATTTTGTGTTTCCATTTACCTTGAACACACAGAATACCTAGAGTAAGTGTGACTGTCACTCTTCAGAGCCTATAATAATAGAACCTTGCCATGCCAACACAGCTAATTCACTACATAATATCTACTTCCCTTTCTGTTTACCAACAGAACTTGGATTTTATCCAGGGCAGCAATGCGCCCAGTTAAAAATGCTCACCTCAGACTTCACTGGTGGTCTAGTGGTTGAGATTCCATCTGCCAATGCAAGGGACATGGGTTCAATCCCTGGTCCAGGAATATTCCACATGCTGTGGGAACTACGGCAAAGCACCACTACTACTGAAACCCGTGTGCCCTAGAGCCCGTGCTCTGCAACAAGAGAAGCGACCTCAATGAGAAGCCCATGCATGGCAACTAGAGAGTAGCCCCCACTCGTTGAAACCAGAGAAAGCCTGTGCACAGCAATGAAGACCCAGCACAGCCAAAAAAACTCACTTCTCAGATTTCCTTGCAGTTAGGGGTAGCCATGTGACCCAGTTTGACCGAAGAGATATAAGCAGTACTCTTATGTTTCTTGTATATTACAAGGAACTTCTAAGAAAATTTGCATATACCTGATCAAAAGGGAGATACTCATCTGATATACATTCTCTGCCCTTGAATATTCCCTCTGTTCCCACCTAAAGCATGGAAATGACATTTAGAGGAGCAGTAGCCATCTTTCCAGCTACAAGAGCCACACATTAAGAATGATAGAGCCAGAAAGCAGAAAAAACCAGATCCTTGCTGACTTCATAGAGATGCTGTCCTAACCCTGGACCTCATACTCTAAATTTCATGTTGCATTAGAAAAACAAATCTTTAGTGGGTTAGGCCACCATTGTTGGGATTTAGGTATATGCAACCAAATGTAGTCTCAAGTAAATATACTATCTTATGGGGTTACTATGAGAAGTCAGACAAGATACTGTTTGTCAAGTACTCAGCCCAGTGCCTGAAACATGGGCATAACTTAATATTATTTGACAAGTTCCAATCTTCTTCCTAAAGAGAGGGAACTGGAAATCTTTCAGAGAGCATGAATTCATAACAGAAAGCTAAGAACTTTATTTGTTCATCTGTAAAGTTCTTAGTGGGCTTCCCTGGTGGCTCAGTGGTAAAGAATCCACCTGCCAAGCAGGAGATGAAAGTTCAGTCTCTGGGTTGGGAATATCCCCTGGAGAAGGAAATGGCAACCGACTCCCATCTTCTTGTCTGAGAAATCCCATGGAGAGAGGAGCCTGGCGTCGCAAAAGAGACAGACATGTTAGCGACTAAAACAAAGCTCTTAGAATGATGCCTGGCACGTAAGAAGCACTTTATAAATATTTGATCAAAAAATACAATCCTAAAAAATGAATACTGAACGCCTGCAATGTACCAGGCACTGTTCTAGACACTTGGAAATACAGACATGAAGACAACGTTCCTGCTGTTAAGGTATCTTCATTTTAGAAGGAGCAGCAGGAGAGGAACAATATAGAAGAAATGGTCATGAAAATAAAGAGGATGATGCGCTAGAGTTACCAGATCTCCTCAGGTGGCGTATACAGGGAAGGCCTCTTGCAGGTGGTGACCTTGGAAGTAAAATCTGATGTGTAAGGAGCCAACTCTTTGGAGATCTGGGAGGGGTGGGATGGGAAACATTGCTGATAGAGGGAGGTTTATCAAAAGAAAGCTCTGAGGTAGTTAGTTATGAGTCTGGCACTATGGAGAAAAAGTCAAATGAACTTATCTATGAAACAGATTCAGGCTCACATAGAGAACAGACAAGTGGCTGCGAAGGAGAGAGGGAGGGATGGAGCTGAAGACTGGTTATTAGCAGATACAAACGATTATACATAGAATGGGTAGACAACAAGATCTTACTGTATGGTACAGGGAATTATATTCAATATCCTGGGATAAACCATAACAGAAAAATAACATTAAGAAAAAAATGTACATATGTATAACTGACCCACTCTGCTGTAGAGCAGTAATTAACATAACACTGTAAATCAACTACATTGCAATAAAAAACAATAAAATTAAATTTTAAGAAAAAGTAGATTGAAGTATAACTTATTCAGATTCTTTTGGTAGTCAGAAGCCTACTGAGTTAGAAGGAGTGAAAAAAGTTGACATTTATGCTAAGAATCCAGGATGACAGGACCCAAGGATGAACATCCAGCTGGACCAAATCTGTACTGCATCCAGAGACTTAAACACTAGTAGGACTCCCCATGCTTCATCTACCTCTCTAACATGGACATGTGTTTCATTCTTATCTTCCTCCTGGAAGATCAGCTCCATCTGCTCTTCTGAACCATAGGGCAGAAAACCATGACCACTCATGTTAGATGGTATAGCTCCAATCACGAGCTCCTAGTCCAGCTTCCCAGGGAAGCTCACTGATTGACAGACTTGAGTCAGGTCCAGAAACAGCACCAGGGCTTCTAGGAGGCCACTGAACTGAGGTCAAGACAAAGGTAGTCACTTGGAAAAAGGGGAATCACTGTGAGCCAGGGACAAACCCAAGAGGCGTCTGCCTAACCTGTAGAGCAGCAGTGCCCAAGACAAATACAGTATCAGACACAAAGGTAAACCACACAGGCTATGTAACATTTTCTAGCAGACACATTAAAGAAGTACAAAGAAGCGGATGAGATTAATTTAAATAATATAATGACTTAATCCAACACACCCCAAATATGATTACTTTAACATACATAATACAAAGATATTTACATTCTTTTTAACATACTAAGTCTTTGAATCCAGGGCCTATTTTACAATTGAGGCACGTCTCAATTCACATCAGCCACAAGTGCTAAACAGCCACACCTGGCTGGTGGCTAGCACAGTGGACATGCAGGTCCAGATTTCTTGGCTGAGATCTGGTGGATGCTGCTACCCATGTCCATCCGGCAGGCCCAAGGCTATAATGATCAAGCACAATCTTCTCTTGCCTTCTGCGGTTGTCATGATTGCGTGTCTGCTCTTGAACTCAGATAAATGTGCAGGATTAATCATCACTGGCTTTTAGAGTGCACACAGCACAAGCACATTTTGCTGCCAAGTTGCAATTACAGAGTTCTTTCTCTGATGGATTCAGAGTTAATGTCTTTGCACTTCCTTTATTCCAGAAATGAAATTAAAGCCACTCAAACACACACACACAAAAGGCCCACAGCAACCTGCAGCTCCATCAGCAAATTGTTCAGCCTTGGTAGGAAGGTCATTAGATGGGTTTTAGATAGAACCCATAAAGCATTAGGAAAACAGATAAATGTCAAAATACTGGTTGCTCAGCTATACTTCAGCTCAGCCTACCCAAAGATAATAAATGTATCTCTCCAAAGGGGGTCTGCTTTCTCTTCGCTTTGCTGTATCTAGGTACTATAATAACCCTTTTTCATTACATACATGTCTCCCCCAAGTGTTAGGCAACACATATGTAAATAGGTCAGGTCTGTTTCATGTCACTTTGATAGGTTGGTTTCTCTTCTATCTGTAGATTTTTCAGGTGCATTTTGTTGAAAAGACCGGATGTGACTGATTTAGAAGTCTTTTATTTCTCTGTCTGGAGGCAATTTGTAATGGTGGCCTCATAATTTGGTAGCTACTACACATCAAGCTGACATGAACTTGGGCAAACTTCGGGAGATGGTGAGGGACAGGAAGGCCTGGTATGGTGCAGTCCACGGTGTTGCAAAGAGCTGGACATGACTGAGCAACTGAGAAACAACAATACATCGAGCACTTATCATACACCAGGCAACATGCTAAATGCTTACATGCACGATGTCGTTTAATTTTTGCAATGTCACCATACCTATGTAATATTATTAACACACCCCCACTTTCCAGCGAAGGAAAGTGAGGTTTGTGAAAGGCTAAGCATGTTATTTGAAGTGATATGGGTACAAAGTAACACAGCCAAGATTTGAACCCAAGTTACCTGACTCCAAGGCTGTAGCTGTTGATGTCTGAGCGTGAATTTGGCATGGTTTTTGAGATAAAAGTCCATCAGGTCTTGCTTTCAATGGCAAGCACTTTTTACCAAAAGGCATCTTTGAAGCAGGGTATTCAAGAAGAGAGGACAATTGGAATGGGGTCACCAGTGGACAGGGCTTGAAGGTAGTAAAAGGAAACTCCTCTCCTGTGGGAAAAATAAAGACAGATGTGCCAATGCCTTTGAGTGCATTGGGAGAGTGCAGTTCACCAATTCTGGCAAAGAAGAATTGAACTCCAAGCCTCCTCCAGGGTAAACCAGCTCTGACCTTACTCCCTACAGCCTCAAGCAAAGCCACGTGGCTCCCAGAGATGTAAAGATAATGGCTCTGCCAGGCCTCCCAGAAGACCAATTTGGATTAACTAGTTAATGGTTATACACTAGTTTGAATAGGTGAAGGGCCCAATAAAATCTCTACTCAGGCCTTTTTAGCACAGTACTGAGCCCCTGTTGATGACAAATATTAAAGTCAGATTAAGCTCTCTTTAGTTTATGGCTTAAATTGAACCATTTGGAAGTACTAGGCCAGACAAGCAAAACACAGTTGGCTGTTTAATGCCCACATTAAACAGCCAACTCAACTCTGAGAGACAACACCAGTAATGTTCTCAGATTCTGAATTTTTTTTAATTTATTTATTTATGGCTGTGCTGGGTCTTGTTGCTGCTCAGAATTCTCAAGTTGCAGCAAGTTGGCGGCTGCTCTTTGTTGTGGTACACAGGCGTCTCGTTGAGGTGGTTTCTCTTGTTGCAGATCATGGGCTTTAAGGCGTGTGGGCTTCAGTAGTTGCAGTTCCCAGGCTCTAGAGCACAGGCTCAATAATTGTGGTGAGTGGGCTTAGTTGTTCTTTGGCATGAGGGATCTTCCAGGTTCAACGATCTCTTGCATTGGCAGGCATATTCTTCACCACTGAGCCACCAGGGAAGCTCAGATCCTGAATTTAATGTTGGTAATTTTCAGTGGAGGGCAGGCAGCAGATCAACATCTGTCTGATAACTAAATACAAAGATTTGATGTTTATTCAAGCACCTACAATGTACCACACAATGGATTACATCTCTCTGATCAATATTTTGCCTGGACACTGGGAATGCTGCCACACCAGTCTGAACATGGATTTCTCCAACAGTATGTGCAAAACGAGCAGTAAAGCAAACCAGCAAACTATCAATCTTGCTTGAGAGCGAACTATCAATTTCATAGAGCAAAAGAGAAACCGAAAATCCAACAATTGCTCTCTTGAAAGGATGACCCTGGAAGATGGAAATCTTCATTTGCCAAACATAGGGTAAGTAACAGAATTTTTAAGAGCTATTTTGATAACAAATATAAATTGAAAAAATACAGAATATTTTCATTCTTTAAAAGGACCACATCTACTCAGATTTCCACAAGGCAAGAATAATAACTTCCAGTTAGAGATGGAAGTCACATGTCAATAACCTCTCCCTCCCACAAGTTTTTTTTTTTAAGTGAAGGCAAGTTTATCTAGAGAGAGAAACATTTCATAGGCCAAATGTGGTCCATCTCAGAAGACAGGCGTGGCCCTCCAACTCTTACCTACAAAAATGTGAAATGTGCAAGTTTCTGTACAAATAACCAGGCAATTGTCCAGCTGGTCTCAAAAGCGGCTAGACCTTGTTAATCATCTAACACCTTACCTCATGTGAGATAAACACAAGAGAAGTCAATGTCAGGCTACAGTATTGTCTCAAACCATGTTTTATTCATTCATTTATTCTTTTACTCATTTAACTAAAATATATTGAGGGTCTACTGTATGCCAGTACTGTTCTAGACATCAGTGAAGAATGAACAAAACAAAGATCACTTGTCTTCCTGGAATTTACCTTTTAGCAACTTCTTTCAGTTCACCAACAGAACCCAAGGACACTTCAGTTTGTAGTTTAACAAAATGAAATAGCCCTTTAGGTAGTATTCAGATTTTTTTACATTGATATGTCCTTTCAGCAAATATTTACTAGGTTACTGGGCTACTCTGGAGCAATACAAATGTGAATGAAGGTAGCACTCTCTGTCTAGATGGGAATGTCAGCATTTATAGAAAAAAAATTAAGGAATGAAACACCATGAACTAAGCAGAAAGAATGCTGTGGTAAAATCAGAGAAGAATATTCAGCTTCATGGAGGCGGTAACTAGGTGGCATTTGAATTAGGATTTAAAGGATGAGTATGATTTGCACATGTAAAATGAGAGGAGAGGTCAGCATATTAGGATGAAGGGCAGTCTGTAATTGACCAAAAGTAACTGACCTTATTTCCTAATATACATTGTGGTAAAACAAAGTCCAAAAGCTGCTACAGACTGAATGTTTCTGTCCCCCAAATTCATATGTTGAAGCTCTAATCCCCAATGAGATGGGGGCTCTGGGAAGTAATGAGGTCCCGTGAGTGGAGCCCTCATGATGGGATCAGTGCCCTTATAGGAAGAATCCTGAAAGGTATTATTCTCTGCTGTATGAGAAGACAGCAAGAAGGCACCATCTATAAGCCAAGACGAGAGCCCTCACCAGAACCAAATCATGCTGGAACTCTGGTCTCAGACTTACAGCCTCCAGAACTGAGAAATCTTTGTTGTTTAAGCCACCCAGCCTATGGCCTCTTGTTCAGTTTGACTAAGCAGCTATATAGCAGTCTAAACTGACTAAGACAAAACCAAAGATTTCAAAGAAGTTTTAAACTTCTTTATCCAAATGAAGTTTTAGAGCATCTGGTACCCTCAATTCAACTACACACTCAAGGTCTACCTACAATGAAGTCAAAGAGTGGAAAATTGATTTCGTCTCATATGCCCACTGTGAAACTGGCTGCTAGAAGTGTTATGTTATAAATAATCCTAAGGCTTTATTAAGGTTCAGCAGGAAAGGTCCTGTGATTGATTAGTGATGTCTGCCTCAGGCACAGGATTCAGACATGGCTGTTGACTTGCTTGCCATCCCCGGGTTCAGGTCACACACCTGAATTACCCAGTGAGGAAAGCTCTTAATAGAGGTTTTGAAGCTGTTTTAGCATCAGAACTCTTTGTGAAGATGAAATCTTACTCAATGTTCCAATTTTTTTAATCTTTTTTTTTTTTTGACTGCACCTCACGGCATGTGAAATCTTAGTTCCCCAGCCAGGGGTCAAACCTGTGCCCCCTGAAAACAAGAAGTCTTAACCACTTAACCAGCCTTAACTACCACCAGCCAGCAAAGTCTCGACATTCCAATATTTTGGAGTGGGGCTGCCCTCCCTG
This sequence comes from Bos taurus, assembly GCF_002263795.3. Classification (NCBI taxonomy): domain Eukaryota; kingdom Metazoa; phylum Chordata; class Mammalia; order Artiodactyla; family Bovidae; genus Bos; species Bos taurus. The sequence continues at coordinate 53,121,716 of NC_037334.1, read as the reverse complement.
AAACAGGGAAGGGAGTAGTCTAGAGCCCCACCCACTCGCCCTCCTCGTCACTCATCAGAGAGGTACTAGGAGCACAGCCTGAACCATCACCACTTCATGAGACTGTGGCTTTCTGTGTTACCAGAGAGCATTTAGCAATTTGTTCATATTAAATTCCACAAGAGGGATGATCATCACCATTTTATAGATGCTGAGATTCAAAGAGGTGAAGGGCTAAGCCCCAGGATCCTCCCTCTTATTTAGGCTGGGGTCTCAAATGTCTCTCGCTCTGCGGCTCCATTAGAGCTTGTCTTCTGAAGAAGAGAGCTGAGTTGAACCGAAATAAATGTAAGGAAAAGGGGGGATGATCCTGCCCCTCTGTGTCAAATTCTGTCTCACTCTACCTTCACCTGTGTATCAATTCCACAAGCCCCTTCATCAGTGACACATTAGAGGTTTGCAATCCGGAGCCACTCGGGATCTAGCATGACTCACATTTCCTCCTCACTGCAAGAGCTGAGGCAACTCGCACAACCTTCCTCCCCTCTCCTTGGCTATTCAAGAGAACCTGTCATCTCTACCCAGAGGAGAGCGTGGGGTGGAGCTGCAAAGGGCTGACACGGTGGTCAAGGTGAGTCCCCACGTAAGGCGTTGACAAATGACAGCTCGTTTGTTATCTCACCACGCTCACGCATCATCCCCACAACACTTCCAGCCTGGGCCTCAGCGGGACCTCCCCTCCCACCTCTTCTCCCCTCCTACCTTTTCTCCCCTCACCCACGCTGGCCTCTCTGTAACCCCTTCCATTTTCTGCACTGCAAGCTGAGATCTTTTAATAACATACGTCTGACTGGGTCACTCCTTTGCTCAAAACCCTTTAACAGCTTCCTGTTGTCCTTGGTACCTGATGGAAAGAGTACTTACTTGTGAGAGTGTGTGGAAGTGTGCGTGTGTGAGTGTATACACACACACTCCTGCAAGGGAAGATGGTTTATGGTACTTAAACTGAGACATTACAATAGTATAGGCTCCATTTGATGCACAGCAGGGTATACGTCTTGTTCATGTATATTAATGTAGGTCCTGACTCACTCCACCAAGGGACTGGAATGGCTGGGTGTTCAGTGTGCTTCCTGGGCAGGCAACAATGGGAAGCATTCTCAGCTATGCTTTGAAAACATCAATCCTGTTATATAAACCAACTACAATGCAAAATAATAATAAATGAGTATTTTATTATCCCAAAAACTTGGACAGTAAACTAAGAAATGACCTGCCTGAAGAGGTGCTCTGTCACAACCTCCAGAAGATTCCTGGATCAATGAAAGAGTATTCTGAGGAGCACTGGGAGAAATTGAGTCATTACCTAAAGCAGTCACGTTCCTGCTCCAGCCCTCCTCTTCACGTTACTCAGGGACACTTGTTTATTTTTAGAGATCTTCATCATTTTCAATTACACAGGAACTATACCACTGGGGAGCGGGAAATTTCTCCTTCTACCCCTCTTGAATTCTTGTGGCTGGACTAAAAATAAAATTCACAAGAGAGATTACGGGAGAAGAAGAAACAAATTTCAATTCATGCACATGGAGGTCCCATAGAATTGGGACCTAAGAAGTGGCCAAAGCAGGCAGCTTTTATAGGTTTTAGACAAACAATAATGTGCAAGGAACTGACAGGACAAAGAAAGTAGGTTTGGGGTGATCAATTAGTGAAGAATCTAAAAAGCCAGTTTGGACTTGGGGCAGTAAAGGAGTAACACGGTTTGTATATACAGGCTTCTTAGCCTGACCTTCTATCTTTGGTGATAAGGGTGTCCTTCTACCTCCAGATGCAGGGAGGGCACCTTTCACGTGAGATGGATTTCCTGCTTCCAGGGAGACAAAACAGGAAAGTTAGGGTGTCCCTCTTGCATTGAAAATGAAAGTCGCTCAGTTGTGTCTGACTCTTGGTGACCCCATGAACTATACAGTCCATGGAATTCTCCAGGCCAGAATACTGGAGTGGGTAGCCTTTTCCTTCTCCAGGGGATCTTCCCAACCCAGGGATCAAACCCAGGTCTCCTGCATTGCAGGCAAATTCTTTACCAGCTGAGCCACAAGGGAAGCCCAAGAATACTAGAGTGGGTAGCCTATCCGTTCTCTAGCAGATCTTCCTGACCCAGGAATTGAACCAGGGTCCCCTGCATTGCGGGTGGATTCTTTACCAACTAAGCTATCATGGAAGCCCCTCTTGCACAGACTGCTTCTAAAGTAATTTTAATTCAAAAGAATCAATATGCCATAGAGGTACATTTGGGGGTGACCTTTTCTGGATTGCAACAACATGAATATATTTTTTGCTAAAAAAAATGTTAAACAATATCCACTCTCTACTCAGAAGTACCCACAGTAGCCAGTTTGGTATTTTGTGTCTTTTGTTTTATGGGGAAGTTGTTTTTGCTGTTTTCCTACAGGGGATGTATTCTCAGTACTCTACAATCTGCTTTTCTCATTTGACATTTTTGTTTTGGCCTATTTCCCTTTCCAGGTACGCAGATCTACATTGTTCTCTGTAATCACCACATTCTGATTCCACTGAATGGGTGTACTGTACTTTATGGATGGGTTTTCCTCTGAATGAACATTTAGGCTGTTTCTGATTTTTTGTTATTACACCCAATGCTGTATGTGAAAACTATGCACAGGTAAAGACAAATTCTCTAAAACAGAGAAGAGGAATTTTTGAGGTAAAGCATATATATACACATTTAAAATTTTAGGAGATACTCCCAAATTACCCTCCAAAAAGAAAGTTCAGGGATCTCCACTAGGCAGTGACATGGTTATACAGGACTGCTGTGTTCATACTCTTGGAGATTGTGTGGCCTAAAACTGATATAATGTTCACAAGCAAAAAGAGGCAAGCAAATTCATAGACTAATACAAACTCTAAAAAATAAAGCACCATTTTCACTGTCATTAGGGATTGGGGGCAGAGAATGGGGAGCATAAAGGATTTGTCAGAAGAACAATCCCTTCCTCACCTTTTCCTCCACCAGGCTCTGCTCCTCTTCCTTCCCATTACCTGGTTGAATAAACCAATATGAAGGGAGAGGGAGAGGGGGGGCTTCAGACAGGGCAATTGAGAGCAAAAATTGGTATGTGCTGTAACACTGACTTTGGGGCTTCCCTGGTGGCTCAGTGGTAAAGATTCTGCTTGCCAATGCAGGAGAAGCAGGTTTGACCCCTGGGTCAGGAAGATTTCCTGGAGAAGGAAATGACAATCTACTCCCATATTCTTGCTTGGAGAGTTCCATGGACAGAGGAGCCTGGCATGTTGCAGTCCATAGCGTCACAAAGAGTTGGACATGACTGAACAACTATACAACTAACACTGCTTTCAAGAGGCTGCCATCACCAGACTCTGTGAGCAAACTGCCAGTGGCTGATTGTACTGACCCAGATGGAAGTTTGCATGCCGTGAGCATCTCTCTGGAGACGCTCTGCTCCTCAGCTTGTGATGTAATAAAATCATGAGCATCCTGATTTCCCCAAGTCTTCTAGCCTTCAGACATTATCTCTTCCTTCAATAACCAATAAAAATGGCTGCTTTCCCCATTTCACATCCTGTGGCAAAGACACCTCCCTTCTCAGGATCTCTATGAGTTCCAGAGTTGCTTATGTGTCCCTGGTTACTTCCTGTCCCTGTCCTGTTCCTGAATCTGCTCCTGGCCTCTCGGCTCTCATACCTCTCTCCATGCTCATCACTGCTGCTATTCCTTCTTTAGTTTTCCCAAATACCAAGTTCTTCTGCAGTTTGTGGGTAAAGGAGAAGGGTCACAACACAATGTCAAACAGAAAACATTACAACAAATACCACCAGGCACCACTCTTCTGAACAACTCCTTGACCACTGTTCCCTGGGGGAGCTGCTGACTGAACTTCTCAGGCCCTGGCCTCATGCCAACTTGCCAGGTCACCTCCTCTCTCCGAAGGCCCTCTGCCATGTCCCCAGATTTCTTTCAATTTCACCATCCAGCTGTTGAGAACAGCTTCTCAACTCCTACTGCTTTCTTATTCAGCCGCATAGTTGACCTCTCCTGGTCTTGTGGAGTGCTTGACAGGCCCTATCTGCTCACATCCAGGCTCTGCTACCTCTGCCTATTTGGCCCTCGGCACAGTACTCAGCCTCTCTCAGCTCCAGTTTCTTAGTATGTGACAGGGATTGCACCAAAATGTATTTGAAACACTTAGCACAGTCCCTGGATGTGCATCTGGGCATCCATCATGACACCATCTCTCGTGCTGGGAAATGATGCATTGAGGCCTTTACGGCTCAGAAGAGCTGTTACTGCCCTGAGTTCTGCCACCACCCTGGGACATGTGCTGTGCTGTGCTTAGTCACTCAGTTGTGTCTGACTCTTTGTGACCCCATGGACTGTAGCCTGCCGAGCTCCTCTGTCCATGGGGACTCTCCAGGCAAGAATACTGGAGTGGGTTGCCATGCCCTCCTCCAGGGGAACTTCCCAACCCAGGGATCAACTAGCAGCTGGCTTTTTAAATACTACTTTCTTTCCTATTAGTTGTAGAAAAGCTTCCTTCAGTTTAACTTCTTAAAGATCTTACTTGCGAAATGTACTAGTTCTCAGGGGTTTCATGAAGAATGCTAAAAGAGGTACTTGGGCAACTTAAATGCTCTTCTTTCAGGCCACAAGGCAGAGATTCAGTACAACCTTCCCCCTCTTTGCCCTCTGCTATCCACCCCTTCACAGATGGCACCTGCACCCAGCCAGGAGTTCAAGGCAGATACCTGGGAAGTCCATCCGTGAGTTCACCTTTCCCTTATCTCCTCTCCCCACCCCCACCAAACCCCCAGCAAGCCCTGTTGGGGCTTCTCTATACATACCCTTCCCTCAGGCCAGCCCCATGCACTGAGGCCACTGCAGCCAATCCTTGCTGGACCCCTGGCTTCTGCTCTTGCCTTCCTGCATTCCATTGTCTAGCAGGCTAGCAAAGCCATTTGAAAATCTAAGTCAGATCACTTCCCTCTCTTACTTAAAACCCATCAGAGCTTCCTGTTGCCTTCAGAGTACAATCCAGGCTCTGGGGAAAGGCTGCCTCTCAAACTCCATCCCCCGCTGCTCTCACAACTCACTTCCTTTCTCCTCCTCTAAAACCCTGGAACATTCCTCATACCCTGTGACAACTCCATGTATCTTTCTCAGCTTGACAATTTCTGCTTAGAAAGACCTTCCCTGACCACCCACTCTAGCTCAGCTGACCCCCTCCAACTGCTCTGTATCATCTTGCCCGTTTACCACCTTCCAAGCCTCTCTGTACTCATTTGTTACTGTCTTCCCCCCAGAAAACTGTGAGCTCCCTGAGGGCAGGTGCTATGTCTTGTTCACTGTTTTGCCCCCTTCCCCTGGCACAGTAGGCACAAAATATATATTTATTGAATGAATGAACAAACATGGATGGACAGATCAACCAGGAAAATGAGGAGGAAATTTCCAGGAGAATGTGTGGTCTATGGACACACTCCAAGGGTGGGGTCCCCAGGGAGCTCTCTCTCCACACGGGAGCCTGGTTCCTCCCTGTGAGACAGGTGTAGATGGGAGCCAGGAGTGACAGCCCTGAAGTCTTGGGGGCCTCCAGCGGCTTCCGGAGAAGGCAGAGGGAACGGCTTGCCTCAGGGAAAGGGCAGAGCTGCTGTCTCCAGTGCTGATTACCACACAGCGGCTGCCTTCCTCCACCCACCAGAGAGCCCACTGAGTTGCCATAGCAACAGAGGACTGTGCCAGAGTCCAAACAGGGATGTCTGCGTCTCCCAGCATGTCTTCTAAGGAGGGCCAGAAGGCGGGGCCGAGGGTGGCGGTGGGGTTGGACCACAGTCGTGCCCTGGTTCTGCCTCTGGTCTGTCCTGGTCTCTAAGCAAATCACCTCCTCTGCCCCTTACCCCCACCTCCCCTCAGAGCCTCCTCCTCTGTGTGTTCTCTCTTCTGCAGGGGAAGGAGAAGGGAGGGATGGCCTCATCTTTGTATCCCATCCAGGCCCACATATTGGCCAGAAGAACAAAGGACAAGGGCTCTGTGAGGGCTCACGGCTCTCAAGACTGCTTTAAAAACGTTTTCTTTTTAAACACCACTTTGTTGGTCTAACTGGTCACCTCCTGGAGTTTTTGAGGCTTTGTTGGCTGCCTATTGGGTATCCCTAAAGAAGCAAAACCTCGCTTTTACTCCCCAGAAGCTAAATGGCCTTTGGAGAAGCTGCTGAGCAGCAGTTTGTGTCACGTGTCAAAAGGATGACAATAGTATCTACCACTCGTTGAATGTGTGAATACATCTCTTCTCTCAATCCTCACAACTGCCCTGGAGAAAAGGTGCTATAGCCTCTCTTTACATGTAAGGAAACTGAGGCTCCCTTGTTCCTGGAGTCATACTGCTGCTAAAAGGCCAAATTGTCATCTGACCACTGCCCTTTTGGATGCTGAAACCCAAGTCGTGGCCACTACTCTATACTGGGAGGTACCAACAGCTCCAGGAAATGACCACAGTGAGTTCCACCGGCCCCAGCCAACCCCCTTGGGTCCTCACGTGGCCCCATCCTGGCCCCAGCACTCAGCACTTGTTGGCTCAGGCCCCAAGTCACATCACCCCCACAGGGATCTTGACGGCAACTCGCTCAGAGTGGGAACAAAGGCAGCTTTTTTAGCCCCTTCTTTAGAAACCTTGACTCCAAGCACAGAAGCAGCCCCTCAGATTGGCTGCTACCATGGCAACTGGCTGCTGATCTCTGTCCAATTATGTCAGCCCAGAACTGCAGTGCCTCCGTGTCCATTTCCTGTCCAGCTCCCCAGCCTGCTAGCCCAGCCCCTCTGACCTCCAGGCAGCTTTGAATGCCTACGCTTTCTAATTACAGCTGCCTTTCAGTTCCCTTGTCCCGGTGGAAACCTTTGTAATCTGCATTAAAGGACTCCTCCTCCCAAGAGCCCATTTTTCATACTTGGCCTCTGGCTCTTTATCTGTGGTCTATGAAGCACTGATTGTATTACCCAGCCTGGCCCCCAGCATATGCACTCAGTCGATGCTCAGAGAGCTTGGACACAAATTTCAACTGAATTGTCTGGCACCAAGATCTTTCTGCTGCAATCGTGATCTTGTATGGGTTTACAGTGGCTTGATTTCAAGTCTGATTTCTTCATTCATTCATTCAATGAGCCATGAACACCTACTACATTCTAAGCAATAAGGTTACCATATTAAACAAGACAGAATGGAACTTTACATTTTTCCCAGGGGAGAGGGATGATAAAGCAAACAAATAAACAAATAAACAAAATTTGTGGAAGCAGGAGCTGTGATGCAGGAGCTAAGGGGCTCCAATCCTAGGCTGGACGTTTCCCTTTGTCCTCATCTAAGCTCCCAACTTGTGGAGGGAGGGGCCCTCCAGAGGAGGGGGTGGGCAGATGGTATTTGGTGTCCAGTGGGCACTTCTGGATGGAAGTGGCAAAGACCAACCTCAGGGAGAGGGGTTCTTTAGGTAGTGACACAGCTGCAGATCTGAGGCCTGGCAGTTACCAGGACTCCATTCTCACTCTGTGTCCTCTCAGGACATCAGCATCTTTCTTTCTCATTGCTGTGGCTTTTCCCACAAGTCAGGAAGTGTGGCTGCTGACATACCTATGAGTTTTACTTTTCACAGCCTCAGTCATGGAAGACAGCCTGACCTCAAGCACTCTTCCGTTTCAAGACCAAAACACCAAGAGCAGAGACTCATTGCCCCAGGTGAGAGGTTCCCAGGCCTGGTCTAACCAGAGAAAGCCAAGGATGGGATCAGAGTATGACAAGGGGACTCCTAAGTTCCAGTTTAGTGCTCTGTGGTTGGGGGAAGGCAGACCATTCCAGGGTCTTCTAAACCACTCTTACAAAGTGAGACCCACCACAGTGTGTGCCCCGCTCCACTCCCTCACCCTCACCTCACCCCACCCCATTTCATATTCTAATGGCCTCATCTCTGTTTCACAGAGGAAGCTTTGTGGGTTGTGCCCCAGTTCAGTCCCAGCTCTTAAGGCAACCCTCTGATCTGGGGGCTTCTCTGCCCGCCTCACCTGTGTTGCCCTCATGTGGAGTCCCACACACTTCATGCATGAGAGTAAGTCACCATCAACACTGGCAGGGACAGCAAGTATTACTGAAGGTCAGAGGGTAACAGAGACCAAACACCCCACTGCTCAGAATAAGAGCAACCTGTGGTTTGATTCTCATCATCTTCTATCCTTAGAGCTCAGTCTGAGGGTCTTATCTGGTTCCCCTCCCTCCTGACCTCACATCGCACACTGAGCTCACAGTAGGCACCTGCAATTTCCTTATTACTTTCTACTGCAGAGGCGTTCAGCTATCTGCTTCCACTCAAATCAGGTTCCCAAGCCAACCCTGGATATCCTAAGAACACACTAAGGTAATTTGTTCAACTAAAAAATCTCCATGCTGAGCCTACCTAGGACAGGAGAAGCTTTGGAACTGCAGTTACTGGTTTAACTTATCCACTCTCAAATGCTTAGGGCTCTCATCCCCAAGGACCAGAGCAAGGACAGGAGGTGGGGGCAGAGGAGTTCACCTGCAGACTCTGATTTGACCCTAGGATAAGGCCTGTCCTCCTCAGTGCTGAGCTCTTGTAAGGCTGACTGGGAAAATTTACATACGGTATATTCCACTAGGCCTTCTTTGAGGTGACATCTTAAAAAAGACGCACACCATGAGAGTTGTGAGTTAAATTTTATTTGGGGACAAAATGAGGACTGCAGCTGTGGAGCAGTTTCTCAGAGCTATCTGAGGTGCATCTCCCAGGCTGCAATCCTCATTTTGTCCCAGATAAAACTTAACTCACAACTCTCATGGTGTGCGTCTTTTTAAGGTGACAGAGGTTAGATGGGGTCATGTGCTTGGATGCCTGAGACTTCAGGGATGGGCTAGCAGGTCACACGCTACTCAACACCCAGAGGGGGACACAGAGGAAGGACCAGTGGCTCCCAGACTGCAGAAGTTGGGGTCGCCTTAGCAAGGGACACAAGATTGCATTCAGGGAAGAGAAACAGTAACATGGCTTTGTTACCAGGGTTATTGCCCCAGAATCATAGCCCCCCTTCCTCTTATCTAAGGTTCAGGAGGAAGCTACAAAGAGGAAAAAAACAACTGGTTAGAACCAACTAAGCCCAAGATGGCAGAAGACTTGACTTTCAGTAGTCCTTGAGCCTCTATATTCTCATTTTAATACATTAGCATGCTAAATGACATATCTGTCAGTACCACAACAGTCGACAATTGCCATGACAACAACTGAAAAGCCCGTAGAGGGCTGAAAAGGAGAGCTGCCTTCTGGATCCAAACCACACTCCTGTTCTCAGATAACTCATGAATATTCCCCACTCTTTTTAATTCCCTCCCTTTTACCTCGACCCTCCCATATTTGGTGGCTCCACCAGAAATGGGGTGGAAGTTGATTTGTGAGCTACGTTCCTGCTTTTCCATTCTTTGGCTGCTGAATAAAGCTAGAGCTGCTCCAGTCTCAGCATCAGTTTCATTATCAGCTACATGTATCTGATCAGAAAAAGAACCTCCTGGATGGGACAAAGGGTCTTGGTCTGGGCTAGGACCCCAGCACGAGTCCAGTCGACCAACGCAGTAACAGATCCTCTCTCCCACTATCAGTAAGACTGCCAGCTGAAAAAGTTCAAATCCATGCCTGAGTTTCCAGGGCCTGCACTTTTCACCCTCAGTGCCATGGGGCTCAGTAAATGCTGGCCGACTTGCCTCCTCTGCAGCTCTCTTTTGGATTTGTGAAGATTCAAAGATGACAGTCATCTGGGAAGATGTGCCTTACATGTTTCCAGCTGCCTGAAGCTGTTTCTGTGAATAATCAAAGACTTCCCTGTGACCTCAAAAAATCTGTGCAGAGGTAGACTGCCCACAAAGGGCCCTCGTGCTCAAGTGCCTTGACTTAGAGGCTATTTTTAATCTTCTGGAAGGATGAGGGGCAGGGATGGGGAAACCAGTTGCCCATGCCACTTTTCTCCTGTACTCCCCCCTGGAGAGTTCATATGAGGAGTTACCAAGATCCTGGTGCTCATTCTGTAGAAGGCTGCTTCCTTCTCATCAGCTCAGTTTCCTAGAGTCTAGTTTTATTATGGACCCCTCCAGACTTTGTGGCCTGAGCAGACTGAAGGAGGTTTCTGGAAATGCATCTGACTTTGAATCCAGGGGCTAGAGACATGGCCTTGAGATCACTTTCCCTCCTTACAAGAGGGAAGAGCAGGTTAGTGGAAGGGGCAGAAAGCAGGCAACTTGGGTGATCTGTCCTAGCTCTGAGGAAGTCTGATGGTGAGCAGGTCATCGGCATCTCAGGATCTTGCTTTGTTCATCTGTCATAAGCATGGCTTGAGAGTTTTCTAAATCATAGACACTCATCTCCACCTTCATACTTTTTGTCACACCTGTGTATCTCCCGTCCTATTATATACTTAATCTCTTTATTTCTGAATAATAACTTGGCTCCACGCTAAGCAATACATCCATGAAACCACATGTTTATGGTGCCAGTTTTATTTTTTTGACTATGTGCTAAAACAAATATTTATTTTTAATCACACTCACCTGTAAAATCCCTGAAACCATCCTGAGTACCAAACACATGGAACACCCTTCAGAAACACTGGATTAGAGCATCACTTTGGTTCCTGATATCTTCATCCCTATCGTGAAATTCTAATAATCCCACAAAGGAAAAGCAATTTCAGAAAGAGAAAATATATTATTCCTGAGCCAACAGTCAGCATGATGCTTGAAACAAAATTGCTGTTGTTTTGACAGCTTCTCTTCTCCTATCATGGTTTATAGCACCCAACTCTTAACTCTAACTTCCTGAGTCTGAGAGTATACTGGGCCCTGGCCTCTACACTTCTCTTGGAGTTCCACGTGGTTTACTGAAGGCCTCAGTGCCAAACAGCCCCAGGCCTGCCCCTGTGTCAGGCGGTGGGATTGCTGTGGCCCAGAGGGAAGGGGCTAACTCTCCCACTCCCAAGGGGCTTAAGGGTTGGCCTTTCATCCTGATCAAGCGATCCCAAGGTTAGAGCAAGTGTTTGGTGGGTTGGCAGCCTCATCTGACTTCCTTCACACCATCAGTGCTTCCTGGAACACTGGATGACATAGTCAAGGGGATCCTTGGCTGGGAACTCTCTTCTCTGGTAAGAAATTGGCAAGTGTGGGAGAGGAGAGCTAGGCAGCCAAGATGCGGAATACAAGATGCTTCCCTGGTGAGAGGAGTTGTCTCTGACACCTGCACAGAGAAACAAAAGCTGAGCAGATCATCAGCCAAATCACCCAGGATGATCTTTTTGCCACCTTGCTGCTGCTGCTTCTGCTAAGTCGCTTCAGTCGTGTCCAACTCGGTGCGACTCCATGGACTGCAGCCCACCAGGCTCCTCCGTCCATGGGATTTGCCAGGCAAGAGTACTGGAGTGGGATGCCATTGCCTTTGCCACCTTAGGGGTTCTCAAATGTGGCTGATCATCAGAATTACTTGAAGGATTTTTTAAAAATAAAGTAAAAATGAAGTTCAATGCTGTTACATAACAATTATCCTCCTAGGTGTTTACTCATGACAAAAACATATTTATAGCAGCTTTATACATAATAGACAAAAACAACCCTAAAAGTCGCCTCAGTAGGTGAAGAGAGACACAAATCAAGGCACTGCCTGCCATATGGTGGATACTCATGCATGCACACCTGCTCGGTCGTGTCCAACACTTTGCTACCCTGTGGACTGTAGCCCGCCAGGCTCCCCTGTCCATGGGATTTCCCAGGCAAGAATACTAGAGTGGGTTGCCATTTCCTCCTCCAGGGGATCTTCCTGACCCAGAGATTGAACCAACATCTCCTGTGTCTCCTGCATTGAGGTGGATTCTGTACTGCTGAACCATGGGGGAAGCCCCATGGTAGATACTACTCAGCAACAAAAAGTAATCAACTGTTGATGTGATCCATGCAATAGCATGAATGGATCTGAAAAATACTGAAAAGTAAAAGAAACTGGATACAAAAAAGTGAATACTGTATGATTCTGTTGATATTCAAGAACAGGCAAAACTCACCTTTGGTAATAGAAATCAGAACACCGGAATCTATGCAGGGTGGGGATTGATTTAACTTTCTAGGATCATGGAAGGACTTCCCTGTAGCTCAAGTGATAAAAGAATCTGCCTGCAATGCAGAAGACCAGGGTTCAATCCCTGGGTTGGGAAGATCCTCTGGGAAAGGGAATGACAATCCACTCCAGTATTCTTGCCTGGAGAATTCCATGGACAGAGAAGCCCGGCGGGCTACAGTTCGTGGGGTCTCAAAGAGTCGGACACAACTGAGTGACTAACACACACACAGGACCATGGAAATGTTCAATATCTACACATTTGCCAAAACCCATCCAATTATACTCTGAAGATCTGTGTATTTCACTGTAGATAAATTTTAGCTTAATTTCAAAACAAAACTAAAAAATATATCCCCCGACCCCATCCCATTATCACTGAATCAGAATCTCCAGAAGTAGAATTTGGAAATTTATATTTTTAAAAACATCCCTAGGTGATTCTGCTACACAGCCAGACTTGGGAATCTTTGGCTTCACAAGCTTTGGTTGACTCTCTCGTTGTTTACCAGATTTAAGGAAGTTCTACTGCTGCTACTATAAAGACTAGCTACAGTAACAGCTATTGCTTATTGAGCACATATTATGCTCTCAAATTCTTCCAAAAATCTAGTAAAGCAGGCATCATTTTACAGATTAAAAAAAAAAAAAACTGAGAGCAAGAAACTTGTTCAAATCATACAGCTGATAAGTAGTAAAACCACTTAGCCCAAGTCTTCTTTACTACAAATACCTCATTCTTTCCACCATTCATTCATTCATTCAAACAATCACAAACAAATTAGTATGGTGTGCCTTCCCAGAGCCAGCCCATCTGCTAGGCATGATGTGGTACCCAACCTCCCTGAGAAGTCTCTAAGAAGGAGTGATGGGTGAGTGAGACGAAATCTGTAAGGCAGCATTTCCCTTTGCTCTGAAGACTTAAGGAGGAAAAGCGATCCCAGGCCTCTTTTGATTTTAATTATTTAGGTGGTTTGGGGAAAGGTAGGAGGTTTATGGCTATATAAGCGGAGCTAAAGGAAGCCTCTGTTGCTTACTTTGGGAACTTTCCAGAAGCTAACACCAATCGCCAGTCACGTTAAAAATGGGTTAAAATCATTATCGGATTATGAATAATTCACAAGGCACCCCCTGTTACCCATTACATTTTGTTCTACATAATTGCCTTCTGGAAATCTGCTCCCAGTGAAGGGAATTGGGAGTATGCATGAAATTGAATATTTCTTCCTTTGACAAGTAAATTTAAGCCAAATTGTGAATCAGTTTCAGTCCACTGCTGCCTACCTCCTCTGAGTTGATAAGACTGGTCTTGTACTCCTGCAAAATAACTGAGCAAGGAGAAGAGTCCAGCTTCCCTGAAAGGAGAGTCAGCTTCAGCTCCTGTTCACATCAGGCAGTGTCCCAAGGGTTCTAAATATTGCATAGGATTCAGGGTGGGATGGGGAGCTGGAGGAGGGATGTCTGGGGAGAATCAGAGCTAAACCACAAAATGAACTCTGGATGGTATGATTCAAGGATGAGAATAACTGAGGTAATAATCTTTTTTTTTTTAATTGATGTAATTCATCCTTTTAGAGTATACAAGACATTGTACTCTGGCCTCTGGCAACCATTAATCCACTTTCTGTCTCTATAGATTTGCCCGTTTCAGGCATTTCATATAAATGGAATCACGTAACATGTGGCCTTTAGTGACAAGCTCCTTTAACTTAGCATAATAGTTTCAGAGTTCAGCCATGTTGTAGCATGTATCAGTACTTCATTCCTTTTTATTGCTGAATAGTATTTCATTGTATGGATATACTATTTTTTTTTTATCCATTCATCACAATAGAAATTGGTTTGTTTCTCCTTTTTGGCTATTATGAATAATGCTACTATGAACAGTCATGCACGCGTTTTTGTGCAAGACTTATGTTTTCAGTTCTCTTCAGTAGATATATAGGAGTAGAACTGCTGGCTCATGAGGTAACATATGTTCAGTTTTTTGAGGACGTGTCAAATTTTTCCACTGTGGCTGCACCATTTTACATTATCTGCCCCCTCCTCCCCCCCAGCAATGTACAAGGGTTCTGCCCTTTTCTAGCACTACCTTTCTTTTTCTAGCAATACCCTTACATTATCTTTCTGGTCAAAAGTTATCTGTTCCAAGTACTAGTCACAGCTCATCTAAAAACCTAACCTACATTACTGGTTTAATGTGTCATCTCTCTGGATAACATTCACAATTTAAGAAAAGTTTCCCAGAGATACAATAATACATTATTCAGGACACATCCAAATTCAAAACATCTGAAGCAGAAAGATGATTTATTTACTTGTATAGCTGGGAAGATAGTGAGGCAGCTTACAGACTCTAAGGGAGCGTTACAGGAACCAAAGCTTCAGCTTCAAGGTGAATCAGTCAATCTCTCTCTCTCTAATAACCTAACAGAAAGGTTATTCCCACCTCCAGCTTTCTAAGTCTCCCTCTTACTTCTTTGGTTCCCTCCTTCCATGATTCTCTCTCCATATCTCGACTCTGTAGCCTTAGCCTGGTCTCGTTCCACACCAGGTTCTTTCCGTGTGCAAGAATGATGGCTGCCAGCAACTCAGACTTCCATCCTCCCAGCTTAGCAGCTCCAGGGACAGTTTAGATCTAGGGACAGGGACTCTCTCCTAGCATCATGTGTATTATTTCCATCTGGATCAGTCATGTGTCCAGGAAAATGAAATCTAATATTTGGCCTACACTTGCTTCACACCTACATCTGTGGCCAGTTCAGAAGGGGAATAGGGAAATAGATGAATAGGGTAGGAGGTGAGAGGGACATGCTGGGCAACCAAAAATAATCACTGCCAAAGACCTTCATTCAAAGGGGAGGTGCTAGTGTTAGACATTTCTGGCATCATGGAAATTCCAAGATCATAGGCAAATAGGTCATCGTTGGGGAGGAAGGACCTGACAACAACCCCAAAGCTTATTCTGTGTCAAGAGCCAGCCCTAGTCTGGACAGTCTCCTGGGGTAACAGAGGACACTGCGTTCCTGGAAAGCCAACAGGCACTTTTCAAATTACAGGGCAATACATATCACTGCAGCCCACGCGGAGACTGGGGCAGACCCACCACTTAACCTGATTACTGCCTCCTTGGTTATTTCATTCTGTTGTAATTTTACTTTTTCCAAATGAGTGGAATGGAATCTTTTTTAGAAAATGGAGGAACAACTTCAGTAATTGAAAACATTTTCTATTTTACCCTCGGTGGGTTCCAAAATCTGAAAAAAACTCTCAAGGGACTTCCAAAACCTCTCAAATAAAGTTGTTAAATGGCTATTAGGGCCTACACGTTCAAAAGAGAAAATGAGCTGAATCCTTAGATGTGAAAATTGGAAGACCCTGTGGGGACCACCTAGTCCCCCTACTCATTTTACTCGGGGCCCAATTGAGGCCCAGAGCTTGTAAGAGGCCTGTCTGGTCATACAGATAAGAAGCGGCAGAGCTACTAAAACCAGCGCTCCCCCCGCCCATGCCCCTTCTTTATCAGGCCTCCTCTTGTCTGCAACTCTCCCTTATGAGCACAAACTTAAAAAAAAAAAAAAAAAAAATTAGCATTTCCCCAGTCAGATCAGATCAGTTGCTCAGTCGTGTTCAACTATTTTCGACCCCATGAATTGCAGCACACCAGGCATCCCTGTCCATCACCAACTCCTGGAGTTCTCTGAGACTCATGTCCATCGAGTCAGTGATGCCATCCAGCCATCTCATCCTCTGTCGTCCCCTTCTCCTCTTGCCCCCAATCCCTCCCAGCATCAGAGTCTTTTCCAATGAGTCAACTCTTCGCATGAGGTGGCCAAAGTACATAAGAATCTGCCGGCTAATGCAGGGGACAAGGGTCTGATCGCTGGTCCAGGAAGATTCAACATGCCTTGGAGCAACTAAGCCCCTGCCACAACTACTGAGCCCCTGCACACTAGGACCTGTGCCCCCCAACAAGAGAAGCCACTGCAAGGAGAAGCCCATGCACCACATCTAAGGAAAGCCCTTGTTGCAATGAAAGACCCAGCAAAACTACCAAAAAAATGGCTCCAGATACATAATAAAGGCATAAGAAGGAGGTGCTGAATGGTTGCAAAGAATTTCCAGTTTTAATTCTTTCTTTGGGCATTGCAGGAATCCAATCTATGCCTGGAGGAGGCTTCTTGCTGAAATAAGCACTGCGGGTGCCATTTTCCAGCTGTGAGTCACAAACAGCACAGGAAGCATCTTAATGAGGTTTTTCTGAGTGAGAAGAGAGTTCTTAAGGGCGAGGAGAGGAAAGAGGTGCAGACATTTTTGAAACTGCAATAAACAGCTGAAATGAACAGAATCCACTTGAGTACTAACCACGTGTAATGTCCTATGGGCAGAACAGAGACATTTCAGACACAATTCTCTCCTTGCACATTTAGAATCCAGTCCCCCAGGAGAGGAGACATGCTTCTGGGACACGTTTTGCAGTGTGTGTGTGTGGGTGTGTGTGTGTACATGTGGGCACACATGTGAATTTGTAAGAGCCCTTTATGCTAAGAGCTCTTAGTTCCTGTCTATCTCATAAGCTGCAAATATTTCTCTCCTGCTTTCATTTGTCTTTTGATTTGTTTTTCTCTTCTGAACTATTTCATTTTCATATGTGATCATATCCATCAATCATTTCTTTTGTGTGGTCTAAGTTTTTGTGTGATGACTCAATATCCTTCTCTACTTCAGTATTCATCAGAATTTTTTCCTAATACTTTTGTACAGTTAAATATTTAAACTATGTGGAATTTCTTTGGGTGTAAAATGTGAGGTAGGGATCTAATCTTTTACTGGGTTGTTTCCCCCTAAAAATAATTAATCAGTTATCACAATAACACTTGTTGACTAATTCCCTTCATACCCAGTAATGTTTTAGAGAGTTACAGGCTGGGAGGATATATACTTCCTTGCTGTTGCTATTGAAAAATACATGCGCAAATTTATGACCCTCTTCCCTTCAAAAGATAGAATTCTCCTCCTCTTGAGTGTCAACTGCATTTGTTAACTTTTAATTGAATAAAGTGTTTTTTAAATTTTCAGTCCCACTTATTTAAGACTCTGACCCCTGAAGCCCTTGGAGAAGCATTGTCTCTATGCAAACCATCACAGGAGGCCAAGAGTTCTTCTCAGCCCCAGAGTAGAGTGCTTCCCAGGGTTTGGGGGTATAATTGGCTGCCCCTGACTACTACTGGATCTTCATATAGATTTGCTTTTCCCTGAATCTTGCAAAGTGCCTCTTGAATTGTTTCATCAGTGTCTTGCTATAAGCCCCCTCTCTTAGGGTGCTCAGGTCCAGGTCAAAGGAGTGGACAGGAGGCACAAGCCCTTCTATTTACTTACAGACACTTATTCTCCCTTCACAGAGCTAATGTCCCACATAAATGGATGGAGACCTATAGGGACTACTGGGGGTGTGGATTATCAGCATGAATAGAAGCTAAGCACAGTGCTCTGCCAGCCCCATTCCTAACCTAACCTGAGAGCCATCTGGTCTCTCTCTTTGAGTTAGCATTTGTCTTGTCCTTGTTCCAAGTATCCTTGGAGTATCCAAGTATCCAAGTATCCCAAGAGTCCTTGGGAACCCAACAGCTCTCTCTCCCTGCCCCAAAGGAACATGACCTGGCTGTGCTTTTGCATTATAGATGATCCAGCATTCTTAGGGAAGCAGTGCCTTCTGCACTTTAGATCTAGGAAGGAGTAAGTTGTAGAGAGGATTCTCTTTCCTCTAACCTTCAACTTGGCATTCATTGATAGCAAGTTTTTGTTGTCAAGGGTGGAGAGGGAGCTGCTTAGGGTGACAATCTGACAGCCTAAAAATCATGCATATCAGTCTTTTAACAAGCAATTCCATAGTTAAAGAGACGGAGCCAAAACAACAAAAGAATTTAAGTTTTCAGTCCCACTTATTCAAGACTCTGACCCCCAAAGCCCTTGGAGAAGCATCATCTCTCTGTAAACCATCACTGGAGGCCAAGAGTTCTTCTCAGCCCCAGGGCAGTGTTTCCTGAATTGAACAAAGAATGTTCAAACTACCGTACAATTGCACTCATCTCACACACTAGCAAAGTAATGCTCAAAATTCTCCAAGCCAGGCTACAACAGTACGTGAACCGTGAACTTCCAGATGTTCAAGCTGGATTTAGAAAAGGCAGAGGAACCAGACATCAAACTGCCAACATCCACTGGATCAAAGAAAAAGCAAGAGAGTTCCAGAAAAAAATCTACTTCTGCTTTATTGACTACACCAAAGCCTTTGACTGTGTTCAGTTCAGTTCAATTCAGTCACTCAGTCATGTCCGACTCTTTGCGACCCAATGAATCGCAGCACGCCAGGCCTCCCTGTCCATCACCAACTCCCGGAGTTCACCCAGACTCACGTCCATCGAGTCAGTGATGCCATCCAGCCATCTCATCCTCTGTCGTCCCCTTCTCCTCCTGCCCTCAATCTTTCCCAGCATCAGGGTCTTTTCCAATGAGTCAGCTCTTCGCGTCAGGTGGCCAAAGTATTGGAGTTTCAGCTTCAACATCAATCCCTCCAAGGAACACCCAGTACTGATCTCCTTTAGGATGGACTGGTTGGATCTCCTCGCAGTCCAAGGGACTCTCAAGAGTCTTCTCCAACACCACAGTTCAAGAGCATCAATTCTTCGGCGCTCAGCTTTCTTTATAGTCAAACTCTCATATGCATACATGATCACTGGAAAAACCATAGCCTTGACTAGATGGACCTTTGTTGGCAAAGTAATGTCTCTGCTTTTGAATATGCTATCTAGGTTGGTCATAACTTTCCTTCCAAGGAGTAAGTGTCTTTTAATTTCATGGCTGCAATCACCATCTGCAGTGATTTTGGAGCCCAGAAAAATAAAGTCAGCCACTGTTTCCCCATCTGTTTGCCATGAAGTGATGGGACCAGATGCCATGATCTTCGTTTTCTGAATGTTGAGCTTTAAGCCAACTTTTTCACTCTCCTCTTTTACTTTCATCAAGAGGCTCTTCAGTTCTTCTTCACTTTCTGCCATAAGGGTGGTGTCATCTGCATATCTGAGGTTATTGATATTTCTCCTGGCAACAGATTTCTCTCAACCTGCGTACAGATTTCTCTTTGACTGTGTGGATCACAACAAACTGTGGAAAATTCTAGAAGAGATGGGAATACCAGACCACCTGACTTGCCTCCTGAGAAATCTGTACGCAGATTGTCAAGAAGCAACAATTAGAACCAGACATGGAACAACAGACTGGTTCCAAAATGGGAAAGGAGTACATCAAGGCTGTATATTGTCACACTGCTTATTTAACTTATATGCAGAGTACATCATGAGAAATGCTGGGCTGGATAAAGCACTAGCTGGAATCAAGATTGCCAGGAGAAATATCAATAACCTCAGATACATGGATGACAACCACCCTTATGGTAGAAAGCGAAGAAAAACTAAAGAGCTTCTTGATGAAAGTGAAAGAGGAGAGTAAAAAAGTTGTCTTAAAACAACATTCAAAAACAAAGATCATGGCATCCAGTCCCATCACTTCATGACAAATAGATGGCGAAACAATGGAAACAATGAGAGACTTTATTTTGGGGGGCTCCAAAATCACTGCAGATGGTGACCACAGCCATGAAATTAAAAGACGCTTGCTCCTTGGAAGAAAAGCTATCACCAACCTAGCTGCTGCTGCTGCTGCTGCTGCTGCTAAGTCGCTTCAGTCCTGTCCGACCCCATAAACGTGAGACCCCATAAACGGCAGCCCACCAGGCTCCCCCGACCCTGGGATTCTCCAGGCAAGTACACTGGAGTGGGTTGCCATTTCCTTCTCCAATGTATGAAAGCGAAAAGTGAAAGTTAAGTCGCTCAGTTGTGTCCAACTCTTAGTGACCCCACGGACTACAGCCCACCAGACTCTTCTGTCCATGGGATTTTCCAGGCAAGAGTACTGGAGTGGGGTGCCACTGCCTTCTCCAACCTAGACAGCATATTAAAAAAGTAGAGACAGTACTTTGCTGACAAAGGTCCGTCTAGTCAAAGCTATAGTTTTTCCAGTAGTCATATACAGATGTGAAAGTTGGACCATAAAGAAAGCTGGGCGCCAAAGAATTGATGCTTTCGAATTGTGGTGTTGGAGAAGACTCTTAAGAGTCCCTTGGACTGCAAGGAGATCCAACCAGTCCATCCTAAAGGAAATCAGTCCTGAATATTCACTGGAAGGACTGATGCTGAAGAATACTTTGGCCACCTGATGCGAAGAACTGACTCATCAGAAAAGACCCTGATGCTGGGTAAGACTGAAGACAGGAGAAGAAGGGGACGACAGAGGATGAGATGGTTGGATGGCATCACTGACTTGATGGACATGAGTTTGAACAAGCTCTGGAAGTTGGTGATGGACAGGGAAGCTTGGTGTGCTGCAGTCCATTGGGTCACAAAGAGTCGGACACGACTGAGTGACTGAACTGAACTGAACTGATAGGTTATTAGAAGATACTGGGTGTAATTCACTGTGCTATGGGGCTTCTCTTGTGGCTTAGTGGTAAAGAATCTGCCTGAGCAGGAGACGGAGGTTTGATTCCTGGGTCAGGAAGATACCCTGGTGAAGGAAACGGCAATCCACTCCAGCATTCTTGCCTGGGAAATCCCATGGACAGAGGAACCTGGCAGGCTATAGTTCATGGGATCACAAAAGAGTCAGACATGATTTGGCAAATAAAGCAAACCAAAATGAAAAGCCCTGTGCTATACAGTAAATCCTTATTGCTTATCTATTTTATGTACAGTAGTTTTCATCTGTTAAGAACCAGACATCCTGGAATGTGAAGTCAAGTGGGCCTTATAAAGTATCACTATGAACAAAGCTAGTGGAGGTGATGGAATTCCAGTTGAGCTATTTCAAATCCTGAAAGATGATGCTGTGAAAGTGCTGCACTCAATATGCCAGCAAATTTGGAAAACTCAGCAGTGGCCACAGGACTGGAAAAGGTCAGTTTTCATTCCAATCCCAAAGAAAGGCAATGCCAAAGAATGCTCAAACTACCGCACAACTGCACTCATCTCACACGCTAGTAAAGTAATGCTCAAAATTCTCCAAGCCAGGCTTCAGCAATACGTGAACCGTGAACTTCCTGATGTACAAGCTGGTTTTAGAAAAGGCAGAGGAACCAGAGATCAAATTGCCAACATCCGCTGGATCATAGAAAAAGCAAGAGAGTTCCAGAAAAACATCTATTTCTGCTTTATTGACTATGCCAAAGCCTTTGACTGTGTGGATCACAATAAACTGTGGAATATTCTGAAAGAGATGGGAATAGCAGACCACCTGACCTGCCTCTTGAGAAATCTGTATGCAGGTCAGGAAGCAACAGTTAGAACTGGACATGGAACAACACACTGGTTCCAAATAGGAAAAGGAGTACATCAAGGCTATATATTGTCATCCTGCTTATTTAACTTACATGCAGAGTACATCATGAGAAACGCTGGACTGGAAGAAGCACAAGCTGGAATCAAGATTGCTGGGAGAAATATCAGTAACCTCAGATATGCAGATGACACCACCCTTGTGACAGAAAGTGAAGAGGAACTCAAAAGCCTCTTGATGAAAGTGAAAGTGGAGAGTGAAAAAGTTGGCTTAAAGCTCAACATTCAGAAAACGAAGATCATGGCATCCGGTCCCATCACTTCATGGGAAATAGATGGAGAAACAGTGGAAACAGTGTCAGACTTTATTTTTATGGGCTCCAAAATCACTGCAGATGGTGACTGCAGCCATGAAATTAAAAGACACTTACTCCTTGGAAGGAAAGTTATGACTAACCTAGATAGCATATTCAAAAACAGAGACATTACTTGCCAACAAAGGTCCATCTAGTCAAGGCTATGGTTTTTCCAGTCGTTATGTATGGATGTGACAGTTGGACTGTGAAGAAGGCTGAGCGCTGAAGAATTGATGCTTTTGAACTGTGGTGTTGGAGAAGACTCTTGAGAGTCCTTGGACTGCAAGGAGATCCAACCAGTCCATTCTGAAGGAGATCAGCCCTGGGATTTCTTTGGAAGGAATGATGCTAAAGCTGAAACTCCAGTACTTTGGCCACCTCATGAGAAGAGTTGACTCATTGGAAAAGACTCTGATGCTGGGAGGGATTGGGGGCAGGAGGAGAAGGGGACGACAGAGGATGAGATGGCTGGATGGCATCACTGACTCGATGGATGTGAGTCTGAGTGAACTCCGGGAGTTGGTGATGGACAGGGAGGCCTGGCGTGCTGCGATTCATAGGGTCGCAAAGGGTCAGACACGACTGAGCGACTGAACTGAACTGAACTGAATCCCATACTCCTAATCTGTCCCTTCCCCACCTGCATTTCCCCTTTGGTGACCATAAGTTTGCTTTCAATGTCTGTGAGTCTGTTTCCATTTTGTATACAGACTCATCTGTATTGTTTTTTTAGGTTCCACATATAGGTGATATCATATAGTATTTGTCTTTGTCTGACTTATTTCACTAAGCAAGTATTCTCTAGGTTGAAGATGCCCTTTATAACATAGTTTACAACAGTGAAAAATTGCCAAGAGCCTAAATGCTCAAAAGTAAGGGGATTTCCACACCTATGGTCAATTTATCTTAAACCAAGGAGGCAAGAATATACAACGGGGAAAAGACAGTCTCTTCAGCAAGTAGTGTTAGGAAAGCTGGGCAGCCACATGCAAGTCAACTGAGAACATACTCTTACACCATACACAAAAATAAACTCAAAATGGCTTAAGGACTTAAATAAGAGACACAACATCATAAAACTTGTAGAAAAGAACATAAGCAAAACATTCTCTGAGGTAAATCATACCAATGTTTTCTTAGGTCAGTCTCCCAAGGCAATAGAAATAAAAGCAAAAATAATGTGGGACCTAATCAAACTTTGAAACTTTTGCACAGCAAAGGAAACCATAAATGAAATGAAAAGACAACCCACAGAACAGAGGAAAATATTTGCAAATGATGGGACTGACAAGGGGCTTCACTTCCAAAATATAAGAACAGTTCACACCAAATATAAAAAAAAACAAAAAACCCAAACAAAAAAATGAGCAAAAGACCTAAACAGACCTTTCTTCAAAGAAGACATACAGATGGCCAATAGATCTATGAGAAGATGCTCATCATGTCTTATTATTGCTGCTGCTGCTAAGTCGCTTCAGTTGTGTCCGACTCTGTGAGACCCCATAGACGGCAGCACACCAGGCTCCCCCGTCCCTGGGATTCTCCAGGCAAGAACACTGGAGTGGGTTGCCATTTCCTTCTCCAATGCATGAAAGTGAAAAGTGAAAGTGAAGTCGCTCAGTCGTGTCCGACTCTTAGCGACCCCATGGACTGCAGCCTACCAGGCTCCTCTGTCCATGGGATTCTCCAGGCAAGAGTACTGGAGTGGGGTGCCATACCACCTTGCACCGTCACTGGAGAAACAGCAGTGCCATGTCCACGACCCTACTTTAAGAAGTTACTCATGCCAGAGGCTTCCCTTGGGCCAGATTTGGGTTTTAAACCTACTTTTCATTAGATCACCGACCAGTAGTCCCTGTGGGCCTTAGTCTCTCCGGCTAAGAAATTTACAAAGAATTTACCTTAAAGGTTTGTGTGAGGATTAAATGAAACAAAATGTGTAAAGTTCTTAGTGCACAGGACCCAGTAAAGGCTCAATAAATACTGGCTGTTATTTATTATGCTTTACGTAGGTATCCTTACTTATTGTCCCTGTTCTTTTCTTTCTTTGCTGTGGTGGTAAAATATACATAAAATCTATCATTTTAATCATTTTAGAGTAATTAGTTCAGTGGCAATAAGTACAGTCACACTGGTGGGCAAGTATCACCAGAATCCTTATGCAGAACTTTTTCCACCTTTCCAAACTGAAATTTCATACCCACTAAAAATAACTTTCTAATTCTCCCTTCCTCTGGTCCCTGGCAACCACCATACTACTTTCTATCTATGGATACTACTTTCTATCTATGGATTTACAAGTCTAAGTACCTAATAGAAATGGAATTATATATTTATCTTTTTGTCACTGGCTTATTTCACTTAGCATAATATCTTCAAGGTTCATCCATGTTGTAGCATGTGTCAGAATTTCCTTCCTTTTCAAGACTGAATAATATTCCATTATATGTATATACCACATTTTGTTTATCCATGGACAGCTGGGTAGTTTCTACCTTTTGACCATGGTGAATAATGCTGCTACAAACATGGGTGTCTAACCATCATTTCAAATCCTTGCATTTAACTCTTTGGGACATACACCAAAGGGTGGAATTGCTAGTCCATACAGTGATACCATTTTTAATTTTTCTGAGGAACTGCCATACTGCATTCCCATAGCAATGCACCATTTTACACTCCCACCACAAGAGTTCTAATTTCTTCCCATTCTCACCGAAACTTACTACAGTTTTTTTTGTTAAAGTAACCATCCTAACGGGTGTGAGCTGGTATTTCACTGTGAGTTTGATTTGCATTTCCCTACTGGTTAGTGATGTTGATCATCTTTCATGTGCTTATTGGCTATTTGTGTATCTTCCATGGAGAAATGTGCATCTAAGTCCTTTGCTCACTTTTTAATTTGAGCTGTTTGTATTGATGTTGAGTATAGCAAGGTGTCTTACATGAGTTTATTCCTTTCTTCCCAAAATGCTGCCAGAGCCTCCTCTTAATGCCCCAAGGCACCTCAGACTGATAAATGAAATCTGCAACAGCAGCTAGAAACATGAAATAAACAAATGCAGAAAGGAGGGAAGGGAAGGCCAGCTAAGAAGATAAACAAACCAGCTCTAATTCTCTCCAGCCAGTCCTTACTAAATTAGCCACAAAATGTCAGCACCTCAGATTCAAATGTGAAGTGATTTATATAAATTTCACCTTTGAACTTGACAAGAGGAATGAGTCTTTGCACATTAGGAGCACCCTCCCTCCTCTCCCCACAATGGAACAGCAGCAGCAAGCACCAGAAAACACGAGAAAAAGAGTGAGGAGCCTGGAAAGATGTTAGGTCCTGTAAAGCAGCTTTCAGGGTGCAGAAACACATCTGGGGGATGAAACAGAAAGAGTGATTGCTCCCCCATCATGTTCTCCAGAGACGGAATCTTAGAACACAGCGTAGAAAGGTAATGTTAATAAGGCAAGTGAAGCCATGATGAAAAGTTGTATAGGGAAGACAAGTGAGAATAAAATCAGGAGATCCCCTAAAATGACAGCCATCCACGAGACACTTTTTAAGCATACTTGCTCTTCTGATAGTAACCCCAGCCCTGCCCAGGTTCCTTCCTCTAGAATTTGAATAAGACTATAACTCTACACTAAGAATCACTAAATGCAGGCTCCCAGGCACCGTATTCCGAGATGCATCCTTTGTGGGTCCAAGTGGGGCCTGGGGATCTGTATTTTAGCTCCGCTGTCCACGATGAAAGCTGTGTCGATGGCTAGAGACCATATCTTGAACCCTTCTGGATACTCTCAGTGGCAGAGATTCCCCTGGGCTATACCCAGTCTGTGGGACAGCCATCATAGTCTCTATTCCCCTTTTCCTCCCCAAATACTGGGAATGATTCCTGAGATGATGAACAGAAAAATTAGGGGACAATGACTTATTATCCCATGACCCAGGATTCTTCCTTCCACAAAAGAATTTTCTAAGACATGTTTTCACTTTTCAGGTACTTGTAAGTGTTTGTTTGCCAGATTAAGAGTGTAAGTGAGAGAGTTATTTCCTAGGCAGGTTGATACGGAGTCTAGGGGTCCCCAAGGAGAGAAGGGTCTGGAATTCTCAAGGAGGAAGAAAGGACAAACTTTATTCTTTCTCCACATTCTTTAGGATTATATAACAATAATGTATCCTGCCTAAGGACAGTCTTTGGATTCAACCTTCTGTTATCTTAAAATGTTAATTATGGGAGTAGACCTGGTCTTTACAAGGATGTATCTTGCCTGAGGACAGTGTTATCTTAAAATGTAAATTATGGGAGTGGGTCTGATGAGGTCTTTACAACCTCCAGACATTCTTTGGATTATATAACCTCATTGTTAACACTAGCAAGGGGGTACTCCTTCTACCCCCTTCTGATGCCTATGTCAGAAGCTTTCTCTATCTCCTTTATACTTTAATAAAACTTTATTTCACAAAAGCTCTGAGCCATCAAGCCTTGTCTCTGGCCCCGGATTGAATTCTTCTCCTCCGGGGGCCAAGAATCCCGGTGTATTCGCGTGATTCAACAACAACCTTTCCTAAGAACTTTGGCAGATGGCATTCAGGGGAGAGATGGAGAGCATTTAAGATCCATGGCAAACTGAACCTCAATGAATAATGAAGATAATATGAGAATCACAAGCCAAAGGTACAGAGACAGAGAATAGGATTTTGTTTGCACGCTTGTCAAGAACACATCCGTTTGTAATTGTAATAATAATGACTCTTGAGCCAGGCCCTATGCTAAGTACTTTACTTGATTTAAACATATATTTATATAAGTAAATATGAACAAAAGAAAAACTGAGGCTGTATTTACAGATGAGTACAAGTCAGTTAAGCAACGTAGTCTTGTGTTTTAGCACGAGTTCTAGACAGCCTCAGGTTCAAGTCCTGGCTCTGTCATTCATTAACTGTATGACCTTAGCAAGGAAGGTCTCCAGGTCTGAGTGGGTACATCTGAGAAATAAGGCCGCATGTACATCACAGGACTTTTCATCCAATTAAAGAAAATGATATGTGCAGAGCTCTTAGCATAGTGGTAAAACCAGCTTATGAGTATTTTTAACGGTTGCTATTATCATTGTTGCTGCCTGAGTAGAGTTTGAGTCCCCTATACTAAAGGAGGGCAAGAGTTGAGTCTATAGCCAGTTCTGACTTCACACATTCCCACCAAGATGCAAAGGAATACAGGGGACACTACCAGGCCAGTGTTGTCACCAAGGTGTACCCAGAGCTGGAAACAACCTATCACCAGTTATTCATGCCGGATAACTCCCCCTGCACAGAGAGTGCATCCTAGAAACTGCAGAGATCCATAAGGTAGACGTGAGGTCACTTCAAGAATGAAAGGAAGTATAAGAGAACCCAGTACTGAGCAAATATTCAACCATTATTAGACACTGTTATATCTCTAATAACATTGTTATTAACCTGGGCAAGGCTGGAGTTACTATCAGAAGAGTAAGTATGCTTAATTTATAAGATATCTGCTATGGTGTCTCTAAAAACATGACCTCATTAATAGTAATTCGCATTGAGCACCTACCCCAAGAGCCATCTCCTGGGTCTGCATGCCAAATACCTTCCCCTTTTCCTGATGAGAGCGTCTTTTCTCTGGGGAGCTTCCTCCCTCCATCCTAGTAGGTAGACCATCGGGTGGCTCTAGTAGGGCTGCCCATCACAGTGCTCTATTCCAGCTTCTGACAGTCATTACTAAATCACTCCAGGGCTTCCCTGGTGGCTCAGTGGTAAAGAATCTGTCTTTCATTGCAGGAGACACAGGTTCAATCGCTGATCCAGGAAGATCCCACATGCCAAGGAGCAACTAAGCCTGTGCACCACAATTACCGAGCGGGTGCTCTAGAGCCTGGGAGCCACAACTACTGAGCCCATGTGCTGCAACTGCCGAAGCCTGTGCACCTAGAGCCTGTGCTCCCCAGCATGAGAACCCACCACAAGGAGAAGCCCGTGCACAACTAGAGAGCAGCCCCTGCTCGCTCCAAGTAAAGTCCACGCAGCAATGAAGATCCAGCACAGCCAAAAGTAAACAAATAAAATTATTTTTAAAAAATCAAAACATAATAGTTCCTGGCTAACCAGCCAGAGGTCACCAAGCAGCGAGGTAGGGCATCCAGAGGACCTCAGGAAGGACTGCAGCTCTTCTGTGTGAGTTTTGGGTTCCAGCTGAAGGATTCCAAGCAGAGTCGAGGAGAAGCGAGAATCAGTTCTGGACTGGTTGCTGTTTTGGTCTCAGGATTAAGAAAAGCAGGGGTTAACTAGGGATGGAGTGCTGTCATGAGGTGAGGGCTCAGAGCAGTTAGTTATTCTCAGTAAGAGATGAGAATAACAAAGCAGGCCTTTGCTTTTGCCTTTTGTCAGAAGTCAGAAAGCAGCAGTCATCCCAAGAGAGGTCCTTGCGGCATGTCACAGCTGCTGCCCGACTGTGGGAGAAACAAAAAGCTGTGGCTCTGCAGCTGACTTCATCTTCCCTGTCCTCCCAGCCGACTTTTTTACTTCACAGTCCAAGCTGATCTTCACCATCAGCCCCAACTGTGACTTTGTACAAAGACACCCATCCTCAAAACATTTGACTGTCATTTGCTAGAAAATTGCCCTAATGAGAATTCAATCCTCTGATGACTATGATGTGAAGGAAACCCCTGGTTGCAAAGCTCAAGCTGCTGTGATAAGGTAGAACTCTGCCACACCAACAAGGGTTGCAGCTGGATCGTCCGAGGCAGAGCCTCAGGGGAGGCCCCGCTACAAGCTGCTGGGGCCGAGCTGCTCATCACCGCCTGGCCTCTCCCAGCCTCCCAGAGGACTGACTGTTTAAGCTATTATTTCCATTCCAGGAACTATCCCAGTCTTTTTCCAGTAATCTTTATTATACCAAGCCACTGAGTTACTGTTTCTTGCCACCCTAGAACCCTAAGTGGCCTATCTCTGTAAGCCCTGTGTTGGCTGCTGGGGATAGAGAGGAATAAGATGCAGGCCTACCTGGATGTGCTCACTGACTTCTTGTGACTAAAGGGAGTGATTATTCTCATGACAAAAAAAGATTCTTCCCTTTGCAAAATAATTCACTTCTGGGTCTTCCCATCCCTTATTTTGTAAACTTCATGATGGCTTACTCTATCCCCAGTGCCTGGCCCACAAGAAGCCCTCAGTGGATTCACTGAAAGAATGATGGATGATGTGATCATCTCCATTTCTAAAGATAAGGAAAAAGAAGCTTATAACTCATTTGGTGGTGGTTTAGTCACTAAGTCATGTCCTACTCTTGGGACCCCATGGACTGTAGCCCGCCAGGCTCCTCTGTTCATGGGATTTTCCAGGCAAGAATATTGGAGTGGATTGCCATTTCCTTCTCCAGGGGATCTTCCTGATCCAGGAATCGAACCTGGGTCTCCTGCATTGTGGGCAGATCCTTTACCAACTGAGCTATGAGGGAAGTAGATGCTGTCAATAAGTGGCAGAGCAGAAATTCAAAACCAGATCAGCTTGTGTCTTCCCTCCACTACACCACACTATGTTTCCCTTATCCACCCAAAAATGGAGCTCTCCCCTTCTTAGATAGGAGACATTCCAAGATCCCAAGGAAATATTCTAATTTCAAAACATCATGCCATGACTTGGCAGGTCCTCTAAGAGCTAAGCAGGATTACCATATGACCCAGCAATCCACTCCTAGGTATATACCCAAAGACCTGACAACACCTACCCAAATGAGCACATGTACACACATGTTCACGGCTGCACTATAGCCACAAGAAGGAAACAGCCCAAATATCCACCAATGGATGGATGGGTAAACAAACTGGCAGATGCATGCAATGGAATCTGTTATTCAGCCATAAAGAGAAATGAAGCACTGACATGTTGCAACGTGAATAAAGCTTGAACATATACGGTACAGGAAAGACACCACACAGCAAAGGTCACATACTGTATGATTTCATTTATATGAAATAGCCAGAGTACATAAATTCACAGAGATAGAACACAAGAGTTGGGGGTTTTCAGCGTTGAGGGGAGGAGGAAATGGAGAAAAACTGCTTCATGGGTAGGGAGTTTCCTTTCGAGGGGATGAAAATGTTTTGGAACTAAATAGAGGTGATGATTACATAACAAGATGAGTGTTCTGAATGCCACTGAATTGTTCACTTTAACACGGTTAATTTTGTTATGTGAATTTTACCTCAATTTTTAAAAAAATCATATTCCAGGAGCTCTGAGGGCACTCAGGAACACCAAATGTTTCCCATGGCACTTATGCTTGCTGCTGTTCATGTGCTGGAGAAGTCCTCTTTTGGAGGAAGTTTGGTCAAACAGCTGGAGTACAGACAGCCTCAATTCAAACCCCAGATCAACTACTTATGTCATGAACTTGGGTGAATTTCTAAACCTCTGGATGCTGGTTTTTTCATCAGTAAAACTGCTACCTCGTAGGGTTGTTTTAAGGACTAAGTGAGATAATAATGCATGCAAAGCACTTGAACAATTCCTAGGACATGATAAATGCCCAGTAAATATCAGCTGCTATAATGATGATGATGGTCTGCTAAAGTGAGTTCACTGCTTCCAACCCCTCCATTTTCCAAAGTTTTCATCATATTTGCTCTCTAATACATTTTATGCTACAGAGATGTTTCTGCCAGGAAAGGAACTATTCTCCTCAGAGCAGACTGACTCCCAGCGAAGAGATCTCCAGCAATGAAATTCCAAAAATGTTCTGGAGGACCCTTCCCTCCTGGAAGTGAGCCCGACACAGAATCATTAGAGTGGTCCCTGTGCCCTCTGGCTGCCTGGGTAATTTAGTGCATTTATTGCTAGCTCTATTTCTCGGTGATTTGCTACGTGGGATGACAATGCTCCCCTCCTAGCACCAGGCTATTTCCTGTGCTCTGTGATGTGGCGATTTGGAGCTGTGGGAGACATCCCACGTAGCTGGTTGGCCAACTTCAGATATCCACCCTGGTCCAGATGGGTCACTAGGCTCAAAAAACATCCTGTCCACACCCTAATTATATCAAACCTGTGCCTCTCATCAATGCCTTAGGGCATACATTTGATTTTTTAAAAATAATCATTTGAAAAATGAAGCTACTTAGCAGCAGCAGCAACAATATATAAAAGAATATGCCATGAAAAGGAAGCCTCTTCTGCTCCCTGCCCTTCAGCCTCTCAGCCTTTCAGTTTTTCTCCTCCAAAATCATCATGACTGTTTCCTGTACACCCTTCCAGAGACAGGTTGCTCATACAAGAACATATATTTATTCCTCCTTCTATGACGCCCACGCATACTCTAGCACAAATGATACCATACAAGGAGTTGCCATCTTGTTTTCTTTTTTGAATACCATAACATTTATTAAGGAAATTAAATTCTTTTTTCAAAAGGCAAAAAAAAAAATCTTCCCAGAAATACAACTACAGGTCTGAATGGCCTCTCTGAGGAATCCTTGCAAATATTTAAGTGATACACTAATCATCACATCTTGTTTTCTTTTTAAAAATTAGCTATCACGGTAGTATTCATATTAGTTCATGGAACTCCATCTCTTTTTAATGGCTGCAATGTATTCCATCTAACAGGTATCCAAAGATTTATCCAGCCAGTTCACGACTGATTGATATTTAGGCTGTTTCCAGTATTTTCCTTTAACAAGCAGGCTACAATGAATGCCTTCCTAGAAGGAAATGAGAATTCAACTTCCTTCTGTTGAGGTGTGGCTTCCTCCTCTTCCCTTAGCACTTTGCTTATACAGTTGCCTATGGAGAAGGCAGTGGCAACCCACTCCAGTGTTCTTGCCTGGAGAATCCCAGCGGCGGGGGAGCCTGGTGGGCTGCCCTCTATGGGGTCACACAGAGTCGGACACGACTGAAGCGACTTAGCAGCAGCAGCATACAGACAGGACACGTTCATTACTTTGTCCTGTGTCCTGTACTGACTGTTAGGACACCCTGAATGTCTTGTATACAGCTTTTTTCAATAAATTACCAAAATACGTCACAGCTATTTTTCCTCCACAGTAATTGGTGCTTGAATCACTTAAATGGCAACACCAGCTGAAAAACGTATCTCCACAAATAAAGATTCAGGCAACCTCTTATGATCTCCTGCAGGTTTAGCGGAAGGAAATAAAACGGGTCACTGAGAATTAAATGTATTTATTTGCACATTCAGGAAAGGAAAACACTGTTCTTTGGCCATAGTCCCATGCCGTGAACAGTAACCACCGTTAATAAGAAACAACTGATTTTTTTCCCCTGAAAACCAGCCAATCAGCGACACCCTCACTTCAGTAACTATGCTTCTGCACGTGAGCAAATCCAGGCCGGCCCAAGCCTCCAAAAGCCAGCCAATCAGTGACAGTGTCCATGCTCCTAGACGACAGCCAATCAGCAAGCGTCTCACTCCCAGGACCTTTCTGGAAAACCAGCCAGCCAAAGGCAGCCTTGCTCCACGGATACATTAACACAGCTGAAAAGTCCTTACCTCCTGAAATCCTTTCTCTTCTGAAAATCCACTAGACCCCGCTCCCGGGCTTGGGCTTCCCAAATCAGCTCCGGCTTTGCTGGGGGGACTTTGCCTTAAAAGTGCAGTTCCCACTTTTAGGCAAACAGGAAGTTCACCTTAAAAAAACAAACCAGACGTTAAATCCAATGTATGTTAGTTTGCAGTTTTGCAGCCCTTTTAACGGTTGGACCCAGCTGTTTATAGTGAGAGTTTGAACCTGTGAATGACGGATGTACTCTCTCACAGCTGTGAGATTATCAATCTCTGATTCTTGCAGTGGTTTTTATTACTTTTTTCAACCTTCCAGAAATATTTTTTTTTTTCTTGAGGTGTAAGAGACATATAACATTAGTTTCAGGTGAGCAACATAATATTTTCTATTTATAAATATTGCAAAATGATCACAAGTCTAGTCAACAACTGTCAACATATAGTTAGAAAATTTTCTTTGTGATGAGGACTTTTCAGATTTACTCTTAGCAACTTTCAAATATGCGATAAAGTTTAAAGGCATCAGGCTTTACCTTACATCTCCATGACTTATTTACTTTATTGCTAGAAACTTGTACTTTTTGGCCCTTTTCACCCATTTCTCTTAATCCTTACTCCTTCACCTGTGGCAACCACCAATCTGTGCTCTGTGTCTGTGAGCCTGGTTTTTTGTTGTTTTAAATATGTGTCGTGGGCTATTTTGTCTTTGTTTTATTTCAGTTAGCATAATGCCCTCAAGGCCCATCCATTTTGTTGCCAATGGCAAGATTTCATTCTTTTTATGACTGAATAGTGTTCCATTGTGTAATCTATGCTGCATCATCTTTATTCATCCATTGATGGACACACAGGTTGTTTCTATATCTTGCCTATTGTAAGTAATGCTGCAGTGAACACAGGGTTGCATACATCTGTTCAAATTAGTGTTTTCATTTTCTTCAAATAAATACCTTGGAGTAGAATTGTGGGATCATATGGCAGTTCTGTTTTTTATTTTTTGAGGAACTTCCATACTGATTTCCATAATCGTTGCACCAATTTACATTACCACAAACAGTGCATGAGGATTCCCTTTTCTCCACATTCTCAGTAACATTTGTTGTTTCCCACAATAATAGTCATTCTGACAAGTGTGAGATGATACCTCATTGTGGTTTTGATTTGCATTTCCTGTTGATTTAGTGGTATTGAGTATCTTTTCATGTACCTATTGGCGATCTGTATACCTTATTTATAAAAAATCTATTCAGATCCTCTACCCATTTTTAAAAGGGGATTGTTTAGGCTTTTTTGCTATTTAGTTGTATGAGTTCCTTATATATTTTGAATATTAACACATCATCAGATATCTATTTTTGTGTATATGGTGGTGGTGGTGATGGTTTAGTTCCTAAGTCATGTCTGACCATTTGCAACCCCTTGGACTGTAACCTACCAAGCTCCTCTGTCCATGGGATTTCCCAGGAAAGAATACTGGAGTAGTTGCCAGTTTCCTTCTCCAGGGGGCCTTCCCAGCCCGGGGATCAAACTGGCATCTCGATATCTCCTGCACTGGCAGGAAGGTTCTTTACCACTAGCACCACCTGGGAAGCCCTCTTTTATGGCAGAGCCAAAAGCAAAGAATCACAGTGCAGAAATTATTTTTGTTTTGTGCAATATTTTTCTCATGAGAAAAGCTTGTATATAAGGCAATTGCAAGTAGAATTGCCTTCCAGATGAGACTTCAAAAACAGTAGCAATTTTTTGCAGACAGTCTTACTGAGTTGAGTTGGTCACACACACAGACACACACACTAAAACCAAAGGGACACAGGAAATTTTTGGAGGTGATGGATAAATGTATTAATTGTGATGACTGTTCCCCAGGGAATACATATGCCTATACATACTCATCAAACATATACATTAAATATGTAGTTTTTGCATATATATTAAAAAGTTAATAATACAAACCAAAACCACAATGATCTAGAAGTAATCTAAGTGCCTACTGATAGATGAATGGATAAAGAAGTGGTATATATGTATATATAATGGATATTATTCAAACATAAGAAAAGAATGAAATCTTGCCATTGGTGACCATATGGATGGACCTGGAGGGCATTATGCTACTTCAGACTGAGAAAAACAAATACTATATGATTTCAATTATATGTAGAATTGGAATCTAAAAGCAAAAGAAATGAACACACTTAACAAAACAGAGTCATAGACACAAAGAACAAAAGGTGGTTGCCAGAGGGGAGAGAGGTGAAAGAATGAGAGATATAGGTGAGGAAGATTAAGAGGTATAACTTCCAGTTACAAAATAAGAATCATGGATATGAAATGTACAGTGTGAGAAATATAATCAATAATAATGTAATGTCTTTATATGGTGACAGATGGTAACTAGAGTTATTGTGGTGATCATTTTGTAACATACAGAAGTATCAAATCACATTGTTGTGTACCAGGAGCTAACACCGTGTTGTAGATCAATTGTACTTCAAACAAACATGTGCACACTACTATATATAAAACAGAATCAACAGGGACCTACTGTATAGCACATGGAACTCTACTCAATACTCTATAATTACCTATATGGGAAAATAATCTGAAAAAGAATGAATATATGTATATGTATAACTGAACCACTATTCTCTACAACTGAAACTAACACAACATTGTAAATCATACACCTGAAACTAACAGCATTGTAAACCAACTACACTCCAGTATAAAAGAAAGGGAAGGACTTCCCTGGTGGTCCAGTGGTTAAGACCCCATGCTTCTACTGCAGGGGGC
Organism: Bos taurus; assembly: GCF_002263795.3. NCBI lineage: Eukaryota > Metazoa > Chordata > Mammalia > Artiodactyla > Bovidae > Bos > Bos taurus. Next base: position 53,086,479 of record NC_037334.1, on the reverse strand, counting down.
ATGAGTCCTATCGCAGGTCAGGGAACTGAGATACCCATAAGCTGCACAGCCAAAACATGAATTAATTTAATTTTAAAAACTTTTAAAAATTCAAACTATCTTCCCTCTAACAAAAAATAAATTACATGTGAGTGACAAGCAATTCCAAGATCATTGCTAATTTAGTAAACACATCATTTTTATCATGAAGCTGTGATTCACCAAAATACATATTTCTATTGACACAACAACAATTTTATCTTCAATGCTGGATATTTTAACTAAATTTATAATTGTGTTTACATTACACTGAGCATGATTTCTCCTTAGCGAAAGTCCAATGGCCAAGGACAAGTTAACTTGGTTGTGACCACTACGGAAATCACATTAGAATGTAAATAGGACTTCCCTGGTGGTCCAGTGGTTAAGAATCCGCCTGCCAATCCCACATGCTGCAGGGCAACCAAGCCTGCTTTCTGCAGCAACTGAAGCCAGACCACCTAGAGCCCATGCTCCACAAGAGAAGCTGATGCACCACTATGAAAGAGTAGCCCCTGGTTGCTGCAACTAGAGAAAGCCAGAGCGCAGCAATGAAGACCCAGGACAGCCAAAAATAATATGTAAAATTTTATAAATGTAAATGAAACATGCCTAGACCATCACTTTTGGGAATTTTATAAGAAAATCCTGCAAAGCAACGACCTATTAAGATCCAAATCACTGGGGAAATATAAAGAAAGAAAGAGGACTCTAATTTAGACGCAATTTATTTCAGATAAACAAAAAATATGCTTTTAGAGACACTTATCTGGTGGTACAGGAGGTAAGAATCCGCCTACCAATGCAGGGGACATGAGTTCGATCTCTGGTCCAGGATTCCACATACCAAGAAAACACTAAAGCCACAACTACAGAGCTCACATGCTGTACCTGCCAAAGCCCATCAGTTAGAGTCTGTGCTCTGCAGTAAGAGAACCCACTACAAGGAGAAGCCCGTGCATCACAACTAGAAAGCAGCCCCACTCCCTGCTCCTACAGAAAGCCCCACGCAGCAACAAAGACAGCGCAGCCGGTAAAAAAAAAAAGCTTTTAGAGTAAGTATATCTCATGGAGGATTTTCTTTTATCTCAAAGTATATATGCATAAGAAAGTAGAAATGATTCAAATTTAATTGGGTATCCTGTTTATATTTCTTAAATCTGGAAACACTATTCCTTCAGCCTCTGTGGCTTCCTGTTTCTGGTCATCTCTGTCTATAATGCCACCCTCCTCCTCTTCAGTGACCAAATCCTAACTGTTTTTCAATGCCCATCTCAAAACTCTAGTAATAATAACAACGATCCCTTAGTGACAGCTAACTCAGTGCGAGGCACTGTTCTAAGTGCCTTACATGTATTAAATCATTTATTCCTCCCTGAGGTAACTACTCTTGGCAATCATAGTACATACCATAAGGTAGGTGTTATTTTTCCTATTTTATGGATGAAGCAATTAAGCAGAAAGAAATTAAGTGACTTCCCAGAAGTTACAATCAGTAAGTGGTAGAGCTGGGAATCAAAGTCAAACAGTGGCTCTGGCCTGCATTCCTGGACATGCCCCAGGTCTCTCCAGCTTTGATCTATGCGGCTCTCTTGGGACTCTGAGCTGCTTTCTCATCTAATATCTGAACCACATGATCATGCAGCTTATTATACTGTCATCCCCTTGTGAAGGAGCCTGAAATTACTAAACTTGTCCACATTTCTCCACTTAAAAGGAATTCTGCAATAGCCAAGAGGTAGGAGCAACCTAGTGTACCTGGAGAGATTAAAAGATATGTATGTATATATGTGTATATACACAACACACACACACACAATGGAATAATTTTCAACCTTTAAACAGAAGGACATTCTGACACATGCTACAATGTGGATGGAACTTGAGAACATATGCTAAGTGAAATAAGTCAGTTGCAAAAAGTCAAATGCCATATAATTCTTTGTATGTGAGGGAACAAGAGTAAATGAATTGGTAGAGACAGAAAGTAGTGGCTGCATGGGCTCAGGGCAGGAGGAAATGGGGAGCTGTTGTCTAATGGGTATGCAGTTTCAGTTTTGCAAGATGAAAGAGCTGTAGAGACGAGTTGTAAAACATGAGTGTACTAACCATACCGAGCTGAACACTTAAAAATGATTAAGATGGTAAATGTTATGCTGCTTTTACCATAAATAATTTTTTTAAAAACAGAGAAAAAAGAATTTTGCATTTGCCTTCTTAGTCACTCCCTTCTCACCTGCTCTCTAGGAAGCCAGTTTTTGGCAGTATCATATCTGGGTTTTTGGAATGAGAGAGAGAGGAAAAGAGAACAACTGGGAAGCCAAACTCTGGTATCTGCATCAAAAAAGACAGAGAAATTTACTGTAAGGTAAAGGAGAATGGACATTAAGTTGAAGGAAGGGTGAGGCAGTCACCTGCTTTGGCTGGTTATGTGTGATGGGGTGTTGGGGCAGATTTTTTCAGTTAAGAATTTAGAACAAGCAGTGGAAAAAGGTTTTCTGGTTAGCAGTAAAAGGAATGAGGCAAGGAGAATTTTAAAAGGTGCTCTGAGTTCTGATTTGGATTGTCTTTGATATTCCTCTAGAGACCTTAACAACAATTCTAATTGCTTTTGGTCACCAGACTGTTTCTCTGTATATAACTCTGGTGCAAGAACAACAACAACAATAATAATATGGGATTAAACTATGTAAAATGGACAGTATTTGGTTTCTAATCCATAAAAATGACAATTTTTGTATGATTCAACCTAATAAGTGATATTTATGGAGCAGCTGCCATGTTCAGGCATAGTTCCAAATGCTTTACACGTGACAATCTATTTTAAACCTCATGACAACCCTATGAAGAAGTTTCCCTACTTCACAGTTGAGGAAACTGAGGCACAGAGATTAAGAAAACGTCCCAGCTAATAAGTGGTTGATCTAGTATCTGAACCCACTGGGCTCCACAGCCAATGTTCTGAAACATGTGGGGCTTTGATTTTATATGCAAGGTACTGAGCTAGGTGGTATGGGAAATGCAAAGATCAGTGAGAAAGTAGTGAGATCAGAAAGAAAGTGAGAAAGAGCTATAGGAAATGGAGATTAAGACATGGCCTCAGATAATGAGAAGACAGCAAGTAACAGCAGAAGCCTGTGAAGCAGGGGATTCACAAACACAGCAGAAGGCAGCACAATGTGGGAAGGTATGGCCTGAGGAATGGAGAGTCATTGGTGGGTCAGACGATGCACCTCCAGGCACGGGGGAGAGAAAACAGGGGTTGGTTGATCTCTTGCTCAACATTTATCCCACCTATGGAATTTTCCTGAGTGTGTTAGATATCTACTGCAGCATAACAAATTACTTTATAATGCAGCAGTTTTAAACAACAAATGTTTATTTCCTTACAGCTTGGGTCAGGAATTCAGGATTGACTTAGCTGAGTGATTCTGGTTCAGGATCTCTCATGAGACTTCATTCAATATACTACTGATCAAAGTGGTGCACTTGTTACAAGTGATGAACCTACACATTATAATCACCCAAAGTCCAGTTTACATCAGAGTTCACTCTTGTACATTACAAGGGTTTAGACAAAAGTACAATGAAGGACATGTATCCATCACTACAGTGTCATATAGAATAGTTTCACTACCCTATAATCTCTGTACTCCACCCATTCATCCCAGCCTCCCTGTTGTTTCCATTGTTTCCTGTTAATTCATGGAAAACATCTTTTTTACTGTCTCTGTACTTCTGCCTTTTCCAGAAAGTCATATGGTTGGAATATTAAAATATGCAAAAATCCTCAACAAAATTTTAGCAAACAGAATCCAACAGCATATTAAAAAGATCATACATCATGACCAAATGGGCTTTATCCCAGGGATGCAAGCAAGGATTCTTCAATATTTGCAAATCAAGCAATGTGATACACCACATTAACAAACTGAAAGATAAAAACCATATGATTATCTCAATAGATGCTGAGAAAGCCTTTGACAAAATTCAACACCCATTTATGATAAAAGCTTTCCAGAAAGCAGGTACAGAAGGAACATACCTCAACATAATAAAAGCCATATATGATAAACCCACAGCAAACATTATCCTTAATGGTGAAAAATTGAAAGCATTTCCCCTAAAGTCAGGAACAAGACAAGGGTGCCCACTCTCACCACTACTATTCAACACAGTTTTGGAAGTTTTAGCCACAGCAATCAGAAAAGAAAAAGAAATAAAAGGAATATTATAATACATAGTCTTTTCAATAACACACATTTTAAGTTTCCTCCAGGTCTCATGACTTGACAGCACATTTCTTTTTAGCCCTTATTGTAATTATTGTTTTCAGCCACTAAGTTTTGGGGTAATCTGTTATGCAGCAATAGATACCTCAATATTCTTCCAGAGTATCCCATAACTAACCTCAGGGGAAAAAAGATGTTTATTTTTGTATTCAGTTATTCACCCAACTTAAACCCAACAGAGTGTATTTGGCTTCGGATATGGTTAGATCTAGACAGCTCAACTGATGTCAACAGGGCTTTGTGTCTGTTTTCTATTGTTTCCACATCCCTCACTGACAGCTCTAAACTTTCCTGGATTTTATTAGAAGAAAGATTCATACAGAAGAAAAGTATCTTCTTTCTTCTGACCTGAGTCATCTGCTATAACAGTGAGTCATGTTTTTGATCTTAAGTCACAGAAAACTCTACCAGCAGTGGCTTAAATAAATATCCCACAGGGATATTTATTATTTCCTTAGAAGAAGTCAGGAGTAGGAGGTCTGCTGCTGCTGCTGCTAAGTCGCTTCAGTCGTGTCCAACTCTGTGCAACCCCACAAATGGCAGCCCACCAGGCTCCTCCGTCCCTGGGATTCTCCAGGCAAGAACACTGGAGTGGGTTACCATTTCCTTCTCCAATGCAGGAAAGTGAAAAGTGAAAGTGAAGTCCTCAGTCATGTCTGACGCTTAGCGACCCCATGGACTGCAGCCCACCACGCTCCTCCATCCATGGGAGTTTCCAGTCAAGAGCACTGGAGTGGGGTGCCATTGCCTTCTCCGGTAGGAGGTCTGCTGCTGCTGCTAAGTTACTTCAGTCGTGTCCAACTTTGTGCGACCCCACAGACGGCAGCCTACCAGGTTCCCCCATCCCTGTGATTCTCCAGGCAAGAATACTGGAGTGGGTTGCCATTTCCTTCTTAATGCATGAAAGTGAAAAGTGAAAGTGAAAGTGAAGTCGCTCAGTCATGTCTGGCTCTTAGCGACCCCATGGACTGCAGCCCACCAGGCTCCTCCATCCATGGGATTCTCCAGGCAAGAGTATTGGAGTGGGGTGCCACTGCCTTCTCCTAGCACTTGTCAAATATCAAAGACTTAAGTTCTTTCTATCCTCCAGTCTAGTTTCATGCTCGTTGCCTCACAGTTATAATATAGTTTCCCCTGCTCCAGGCATCACAACTGCCTTCATGACAGGAAGAAATGACAAGGAACAAAGATTATATAGATGAACTCACAAACAAAAAAATTGGGGTAAGGGGCGTACTCACAATTCTTTTAATTAGACAACTTTAGTTCTAAAACAAGAGGATGGGAGGATGAGTATAGGTAACAGTTTAAACCCAGGCACGGAGTGGGAGGAGTCCGAGGAGGGCAGAAGGTTAGATTAGAGAGTATTTAATTGCACTCATCTCACACGCTAGTAAAGTAATGCTCAAAATTCTCCAAGCCAGGCTTCAGCAATATGTGAACTGTGAACTTCCAGATGTTCAAGCTGATTTTAGAAAAGGCAGAGGAACCAGAGATCAAATTACCAACATCCACTGGATCATAGAAAAAGGAAGAGAGTTCCAGAAAAACATCTATTTCTGCTTTATTGACTATACCAAAGCCTTTGACTGTGTGGATCACAATAAACTGTGGAAAATTCTGAAAGAGATGGGAATACCAGACCACCTGACCTTCCTCTTGAGAAATCTGTATGCAGGTCAGGAAGCAACAGTTAGAACTGGACGTGGAACAACAGACTGGTTCCAAATAGGAAAAGGAGTACATCAAGGCTATATATTGTCACCCTGTTTATTTAACTTATATGCAGAGTACATCATGAGAAACGCTGGACTGGAAGAAGCACAAGCTGGAATCAAGATTGCCAGGAGTAATATCAGTAACCTCAGATATGCAGATGACATCACCCTTATGGCAGAAAGTGAAGAGGAACTAAAAAGTCTCTTGATGAAAGTGAAGGAGATTAAAAAAGTTGGTTTAGAGCTCAACGTTTATAAAATGAAGATCATGGCATCCGGTCCCATCACTTCATGGGAAATAGATGGGGAACCAGTGGAAACAGTGGCTGACTTTATTTTTGGGGGCTCTGAAATCACTGCAGATGGTGATTGTAGCCATGAAATTAAAAGACGCTTACTCCTTGGAAGGAAAGTTATGACCAACCTAGATGGCACATTGAAAAGCAGAGACATTACTTTGCCAACAAAGGTCCGTCTAGTCAAGGCTATGGTTTTTCCAGTAGTCATGTATGGATGTGAGAGTTGGACGGTGATGAAAGCTGAGCGCTGAAGAATTGATGCTTTTGAACTATGGTGTTGGAGAAGACTCTTGAGAGTCCCTTGGACTGCAAGGAGATCCAACCAGTCCATCCTAAAGGAGATCAGACCTGGGTGTTTATTGGAAGGACTGATGTTGAAGCTGAAACTCCAATACTTTGGCCACCTCATGAGAAGAGTTGACTCACTGGAAAAGACCCTAATGCTGGGAAAGATTGGGGCAGGAGGAGAAGGGGACGACAGAGGATGAGATGGCTGGATGGCATCACCAACTCGATGGACATGGGTTTGGGTAGACTCCGGGAGTTGGTGATGGACAGGGAGGCCTGGCATGCTGCGATTCATGGGGTTGCACAGAGTCGGACACGACTGATGTGACTTAGCAGCAGCAGCAAAGAGTCGGACACGACTGAGCGACTGAACTGAACTGAACTGAAGGAGGGGAGGAGGAAATAAAGGGTATCATGGATCTGTGATAACATAGTCAGCCATCGGTTTCCCAGGGGATTGCTTCAAGGACCCCCACAAATACCAAAATCCACACCAGCTCAAGTCTCTTACATAAAATGACACAGTATTTGCATATAACCTATATACAACCTCCTGTATATTTTAATCACCTCTAGATTATTTATAATCCCTAAGACAACCTAAATATTATGTAAACAGTTGCCGGGCACACAGCAAAACAAGTTTTGCTTTTTTAGGAACTTTAAAAATTGTTTTTCAAATATTTTCTATCCAAGTTTGGTTGAATTTGTGCATGTGGAACAATGGACATGGAGGGCTCACTGTATTTCATTTAATGCTCACAATAGCCACATGAGGTCAGTATCACTTAATTTCCACTCAATCCCCAAGTTCCAGAGAAGAAAATTAAGAACTGGGGAAGGGGAGTCATTGGCTTGAGTCACTCACTCAAGAAGTGGATATTGGCAAGAACAGAATTCAAACCCAGGCGTTTCTGATTAGTTCCCATGCGGACTCCAGAGTCTCCAGAGTTAACAGATACCGGCACTGGTTCCCTACAGAAAGCTTAGTCACTAAGCTGTGTCTGACTCTTGTGATCCCATGGGCTATAGCCCGCCAGGCTCCTCTATTCACGGGATTCTCCAGGCAAGAATACTAGAGTGGGTTGCCATTTCCTTCTCCAGGGGATCTTTCTGATCCAGGGATCGAACCTAGGTCTTCTGCATTGCAAGTCCTTAAAGATAAGGACTGATTAAGGCCCAATTAAGGTCACTTCCTAGACCTTTCTGAAGGCAACTGACCAGCTGCTGACTAGCAGCCTATTATCTGAAGTATTTGGAATAGGGTGGGAACCTCACTAAGAAACATCTGCAATCCTCAGTCTGAGATGAGATTTCTAACTAAATTAAAAAAATAAAGCAAAACAAACAAACAAAAAACCCTACACCAACAGTGAAGCCAAAGAACAAGTACCCAGAACTTGTGTTCGCTGCACAGTCCCGGCTCATCAGGGTCTCACCAGAAGATGGAGCCGCAGCGGGGCCCAAAAGGAAAGGGCGAGCCGAGTCAGGGGAACTGCAAGACATGGGCGCCCAGCTGCCTTGGGATGGCCCGTTTGGTATGTTCTCATTTCTGTAAAATATAAGGATCTTAACGAAAATTCACTGAGGATGTAGTCTAAACTGTTAACATGATCTCAGGGTGGAGGAATAGAGGAGACCAAGAGTTTACGTTTTTCTCTAGTTTATACTGCTGCAAAGATTGATTTTTTTTTTCCCCCTAGAGGTAGAAAAAAATCCAATTATATTGAAAACAAAAAAAGCAGTACTATCTAGGTAAAGAAATGACATCTAAAAAAATAAAGGTCAGAGGCAAGCTCAGCCCTAGAGAAAGAGATTCTACTCTTCCTTCCCGGCCTCACCCCCAAAACTGAAAACCTGGTCCCAGAACCCCCGCCCGGGGGACTGCATCCCTGGGAGCAACCTGGGACCCCCCCTCCCGTCTCTCTCTTCCACCAAACCAGTCTCCGGGTCCCGTTTCCCACCCACCCTCTCCGCTGCCACCCAGGCCTACTCAGCCCCGGAACTCAAATGAGAGTGGGCGGCCCCTGGCCGGCGGGTCAGACGCTTCCGCGGAGCCGCGGCCCCTCAGAATCAGCCCCGACGACCGAGCGCGCCACCGCGTGACCTGCAGCCACATGACCCGCGCGGGGCGGGGCTGCCGGCGCAGTCGCTGCAGCCGCCGCGGGAGGCATCTGTGTAAGTGGGGAGCGGGGTCCGCAGGGACCCTCTTCGCGGGCGAGGTCCGGGTCCTGCCCAGCCTCCGGCACCCCGGGGCCGGGATTCCCAGCAATCTGCTTGGACCTCCTCCCTGGGAGGGCGATGGGATTGCCATTGGGGGGGGGGGGAACCCCATGAATCGCAGACCCAGCCACCTCAGCCTCGGGCCTTTCCACTCTGATTTGACCGCAGCTGGGGGAGGAGTAGACGCCCTAATTCCTGAGCGATTGCCTTTACCCGGTGTTCTTTGGTGGAAACAGGATTCACAAAGCAAAGCACCCCTCTCTGGTACTGAAAGAGAACACACCTCTCCAGTCCGTCACCTACTCTAGTGATCCAAGATGATCCCATGACCTGTTTAGTGAGTTGTTGTTCAAGGGTAGAGCATAGCATCTAGCCAGGTGAGGGTCGTCAAGAAAGGGAACAGGGGCCTGGGTCGAGCTACAAGATACTAGCCAACATATTATGTTGAATACTATGTGCTTTACAGGCATTTTCTCATTTAATATTCACCATCATGAAATCTCTCAGGTAGGTGCTGTTGTCCCCATATTCAAGTTAAGAGAAAACAGGCTCAAAGAACTTGGATCCTTAACCAAGGTCCTGCAGTGATAAATAGAGGAACCGAGATTGGACCCCAGGTCTGTCCCGCAGCAGCGCCTCCTGCTGGGTGGTGGAGGCACTTGGCCCAGCTTTTTGATATTCCTGTGAACTGAAAAAGCCTTCCTCTTCCTGGCTCAGCCTAGAGAAAGGGGCTTACCCCTCCATCACAACCACCTCCACCCCTTTCTCCTTATGTCTTACTAATAATTGTTTCTGTCACCTGCCTCTGCAGGACACGATGAAGCTCATCATCCTGGACCACTATTCTCAGGCCAGTGAGTGGGCGGCCAAATACATCAGGAACCGCATCATCCAGTTTAACCCAGGGCCAGACAAGTACTTCACCCTGGGGCTCCCTACTGGTGCGTTGTGGGATGGGGAGAGTGGGCAAAGGCATTAGGGGCTCTCAAGGGTCCAGGTAGGTAGGCTCATTCAGACAAGGAACTGCAAGGAAGGCTCTGAGGTACTGCCCCTATGAATGAACAACTCCCCTGCGCCCTGGGCATACAAAACAGAGGACCTAGCTTCCTCTGGCGGAGAAGGCAATGGCACCCCACTCCAGTACTCTTGTCTGGAAAATCCCATGGATGGAGGAGCCTGGTGGGCTGCCGTCTATGGGGTCGCATAGAGTCGGACACGACTGAAGCAACTTAGCAGCAGCTAAGCTTCCTCTGGGGATTGTTTTGTTGCTGCCTGCTCCTGAAGAATCCTGGAGTAGAAGGGATCTTGGTTAGGCACGAAAAACTTTGATTTTTAGGCTATATTCTAAGTCAGCCCTGGAAGCCAAGTGTCCTTAACAGAATTAAGTCCAAATACCTTAAGACATACATTTTATGTAATGAAGTAATTTCTCTTCTCTGCACCTATAGTGCTAATAACTAAGCACCGTCTTTGGGAGAATTGAGTCACTCAAAGCAATTTCTGTAAGACTTAATTAAACATAGAACCTAAGTGAAAAACAGTCCCAATTTCTTCGGGGAAAAAATCAGAATGCTGCCTTTATTGGAGGATATTTTGATTCTAGCTCGTCAAGGCAAATGTTCTGATTTCAGAGATGGGGTGGATTTGCCTCAGTGGCCCATATACTATTGGTTGAGTCTTCAAGCTTTTTCTATATACAGCCAAATAATAAATATTTTACACTTCACTGGCCATATAACCAGTGACTGCAATCACTTAACTCTGTCCTTGTAGCTCAAAAACAGTCCTAGACAATACATAAATGAGCATGCTGTCTGCCAGTGAAACTTTACCAACACTGAAGTTTGAGCTTATATAATTTTCATATGTCACAATATTCTTTTGTTTTTTAAACTGTCCTTTAATTTATGAATGCTACAAAAACAGGCAGTACGCTAGATCTGGCCTGTGGGCTGAAGTTTCCCCATCTCTGCTCAAGAGGTTTGTGGGGAGAGTATATGCAGGTGCCTGTGAAACCACTAACATCTCAGACTAGGACGGGGCTGCACTAACATCCTGTTTTCTAACTGTACAGCCAGACTAGGCTGGAGTCTGGGCTTCTACTGAAACCCCTCCCCATTGCCGCGTCATTTGCAAAATAGATCCAGCCCCCTCAGAGTGGTATTAGGGCTGTCGAAGACCTGGCCCCTTCCTTACTATCACACTTGAACCAGCACAGCATTTCCATGTGGGTTCCTTGGAATACTCCTATTAGATGAAGCACCAGTCCGGGTTTTGGGTGGAAGCTACCAAAACCTACTCTGGCTAATTTAAGAAGAAAAGGAATTTATTGGCTAGATATTGGGGAGCTCAACAGGATCAAACCAGTCAATCCTAAAAGAAATCAACCCTGAATAGTCACTGAAGGACTGATGCTGAAGCTGAAGCTCCAGTACTTTGGCCATCTGATTCGAACAGCTGACTCATTGGAAAAGACCCTGATGCTAGGAAAGATTGAAGGCAAAAGGAGAAGAGGGTGTCAGAGGATGAGATGGTTAGATAGCATCACTGACTCGATGGACATGAATTTGAGCAAACTTCAATAGATAGTGGAGGACAGAGGAGGCTGGTGTGCTACAGTCCATGGGGTCGTGAAGAGTCAGACACAACTTAGTGCCTGATCAACAACAACACACAGGATTGATGGGAAGGCTAGAAGTTTGGAAAATGTACATGACAAAATTCAGGGGGAGGACAGGGAAGCTGTGTAGCTCAGGCATAGCTAAGACCATGTCACAGAGACAAGCTGGTTATTTTGTGTGAATGGGGCTGCTGCCATTCATTCAGCAGATATTTTTCGAATACCTGCTATATGCCAAACTGTTTTCAATGCTAGAGATACAGCAATGAATAAAAAGAACACAAATTCCTCCCTTCCTAAAGCTTATAGTGGGAGAAACAGATCATAAACAAGTGAATTAGCAAAATACAGAGTAGACTGGATGGTGATAAGAGGGAAGGAGAAAATGAAGCAGGGCAAGTGATAGGGAATGTGGGAAGTTCCCTAAGGAAGGGGTGGGAGTTAGTGTTGGATATGGGGACAGGGAAAGTCTCTGAGTAAAGGCCCTAAAGAGGTGAGTTGGCTGTGCAGATACTGGTAGGGTAGCAATGTTGGCAAAGGGAACAAACCCCATGTGCAAAGGCCCTGAGGTGAAACTGCTTGAAGCAGGATTCCTGAGGCGGGCGGGAGGCAGCCAGGGGCCAGGTTACACAGAGCCTGTGTTAGGACTGGGTATTATTCAGAAGCCATTAGTGGGTTATGAAAAGAATGACTTGGTTTGGGTGGGGCTTTTTTCTTTCCATCTTTTTATTTTTAGCAGTTTCACATATTCAAAAAAGCTGAAAGAATAGGTACCGTTTATCTGGATTCACCAGTTAACATTTTGCATATTTACTTTCATATCTTGTGGCTCATGTTCTGTCTATACATACACACACACTCCTTATAAGCCACTTGAAAGGTCCAGAGATCCTCTAAGTCTTTTACCTCTAAGCCCTTTAGCACATAACTCCTCAGAATAAAGACATTCTCTTATATAACCACAATACTACTATCATACCTAGGGGAATTAAAAATCATTTCACAATATCATCTAATACAAACTATATTAATTTTCCCTCTAATTGTTCATTTATTATTTGTAGTTTTTAAAAAATTAATCCAATGTCCAGTCAGACTTCATGCATATCTAGTTTCTTAATCTACAGTAGTCCTCTTGCCTCTTTATGGGTTTATGACTGACTTTTTAATGAGACTGCACTCAAGAGTTTGCTGCTCTAAGGGGAAGTCTCCCCAAACCCACAGGCTAGCCTGTACCACAGCTGACATTACGTGGTGTAATGTGTCCCCTCTTCTAGACAGTGAGCTCCTCCAGGGTGGCTGCTGAGTCTGTCACTTCTCCACATGCCCATAATGTACCTCTCACGTACTGGTTGCTCAGGGAATATCGTGTTGGCAATTAAGTCTGACATTCACTCAGGTGCTAATCACAGTCATTTCAATCGTCAGTGCTTTAAGTGCTAGGGATTCAGCAGTGAACAAGACAAACATAGCCCTGCCCTCCTGGAGCTTGCAGTCTAGGGGGAAAATAGGTTATTAAACCAGCAACTTAATGGATGGCAGTTGGGATTGAGCATTGGGTAGGACTTCAGATCTGACAGGTATTCCTAGTGAAGCATCCCTGATTCATTCCTGGTTGCCCTCTGGGGCAGTGAAGGGAATTCATTGCTGTGGCCTCTCTTGCAGGGAGCACCCCACTTGGCTGCTACAAGAAACTGATTGAATACTATAAGAATGGAGACCTGTCCTTCAAATATGTGAAGACTTTCAACATGGATGAGTATGTGGGTGAGTCTTTGTCTTTCATGGTCTTACCTGATTCCAGAAAAGTCATACTCCTCGCCTCACAGTATCAGCCAGGAGAGGTCTGGGGACATCTCGGAACCAGTGACATTTGGTGGTAGGCTCAATTGGTGATACCACATCCTCCAGGCCTTGGTTTCTTCAGCTATGACACGAAGCTAATGAAGCTGACTTTTTGGGCTGTAAGCATTAAGTGATATAACAGATGTGGAAGCTTCTGTTCTATAGAAGCAGACACTTGATAAACTTTAGCATATTGCCCCCTCTGTCTCCTCCCCAACTCCATGCAATTTCTTTCTGGAACAAATGACTGCAAAGGGGATCTGGGGTCCCATGGCTGGGGCATGTCCCCCCACTGTCTGTGTCTGGACTTTTTTCTGTTCATCTTCCAGTCCCCTTCCTGCCAAGTATACTGGGAGGGTAGCTGAGACTGGTGTCTTTAAAAGTGGCACCTTGGACTCCTGTCACCCTCTGTACTGCCTACCATCATCTTGTAATGGTTTCACTTGAAAGGTTCTTTTTTTTTAAATTGTGGTAAACTACACATAAAACTTACCATCTTAACTGTCTTTCTGTGTACAGTTTGGCATTAAGTACTTTCACACTGTTGTGCAACCAATTTCCAGAACTCTCTTTATCTTGCAAAACTAAAACTCTAGCTATTAAACATCAACTACTCATTTCCCCACTCCCCCAATCCCTGCTGCTGCTAAGTTGCTTCAGTCATGTCCGACTCTGTGTGACCCCATAGATGGCAGCCCACCAGGCTCCCCCGTCCCTGGGAGTCTCCAGGCAAGAACACTGGAGTGGGTTGCCATCTCCTTCTCCAATGCATGAAAGTGAAAGGTGAAAGTGAAGTCGCTCAGTCGTGTCCGACTCTTAGCAACCCCATGGACTGCAGCCTACCAGGCTCCTCCATCCATGGGATTCTCCAGGCAAGAATACTGGAGTAGATTGCCATTTCCTTCTCCATACCCAGCCCCTGAAACATGCATTTTAAACATTCTTCTTGACTGAAAAACATGCTTTTTGGGAAGCCCTGAAATTAATTCTCGCCAGCCCCCTGGTGTTCAGGTTGGGGTTCAGGCTGAGCAGGGTGTAACTGGGAATGAATGGTGGGGTAGGAGGCATAGGGTAAGGGGTATGCTTGCTTCCTTCCCTAGATGGACCCAGTCGTTGCCCCCCAGGAGGCTAGCCCACCTCTAGAGGCCCAGAATGACCCTAGCCTGCAGCCTCTGGCCATTCCCCTGTGAAAGGAGATCAGAATGAGGGCCTAGTCCCATGGTCATGAGCAGACAAGGATACCAGCTCAGCCTATCCTGAGTGGCTGGGGGTGGGAGGGCTGGGGCCCCAGCCTCCCTGATAGGCTCTTCCCTGAAAGTGTCTCTGGGGGTCAGGAGGTATCCTGGCATCTTTGGGAGGCGGACTCTGGCTCAGCCTGGTGTGACTGAGTGCAGCCATGGCCCCACAGGCCTTCCTCGAGACCACCCAGAGAGCTACCACTCCTTCATGTGGAACAACTTCTTCAAGCACATTGACATCCACCCAGAAAACACTCACATCCTGGATGGGAATGCAGCTGACCTGCAGGCTGAGTGTGATGCCTTTGAAGAGAAGATCAAGGCTGCGGGCGGGATTGAGCTATTTGTTGGAGGTGAGCTCGACACTGCAGCAGGAGTCCAGGGTGGCTGGAACACATGAGAAGGAGGACAAGACCCATGCCTGTCTCCCAAACAGCTTCCTGTCTATGCCAGTGGCAGGGGTCATTTGTTCGCCTGAGGTGGCAGGGAAGGCACAGAGCGGGAGCCCCTGCTGCTCAGAAACTGATCTGGGGCATCTCCTCTTCTTCAGTGTCTTATCTAAAGTGAGGTATTTGGATTTGGACTCAGATTCTCTCCGTTTCCTAGACAGAGTTTTATGGATCAGTCACGGGAACTGGCTGATCAGTTAAACATTAAAAATCAGACTCATGTAGTTCTAAAAGATTCTACCATCAACCCCTGCACACTATAAATAGCGACTGAACCCCAGAGAAGTTTTGTGACTTGCCCTGGGTCAGCCAGCCAGAGCAGCAGAGAGAGGGTGGGGACCTAGGGTCTCCCTACCCTGAGTTGCCCTCTTACACTTCCGTCTGTCATGGCCTCTGGAGTCACCTACAGCTGGTGGAGGTGGGAGGCTGAAGTTGAAGTTTTTTACTGCTCCAGATTTAACCCTTCTTTACTTCCAAGTGGGGAGGAAGAGGCTAGGAATGCTCATGTTTTGAGATATTATAAACCTGGCAGCCCCTTTCCAGGCCTTGTATATGTTTTATTCAGTGTGACTGTCCAAGCAGCGGGACCCATGACTAGTGGCAGACAAGAGAAAAGTTACACTTGGATGATCTGGGGGGCAGAAGCTTTTTGAATTGCTCTCTCCTTAGCTTTCTGAGGGGGTTAGCAAGTTAACAATGTGTGTGTATGCCTCAGCTAGAAACAAGCGGGAAAGATCAGATGCTTAAAGTGTTATCTTAATTGAATGAGGTAAGAGACACGGTTTTCAAGGATTTTTTTCAGACCCTAAGTGGGGAAGGAGGAATTGTCCATTCTTGAAGTCTTGGATCCCTGGTATCAACAGGGCTGCCCCATCTCTCTTGGGCAGGCATCGGCCCTGACGGACACATTGCCTTCAACGAGCCGGGCTCCAGTCTGGTATCTAGGACCCGTGTGAAGACGCTGGCCATGGACACCATCCTAGCCAATGCTAGGTTCTTCGATGGAGATCTTGCCAAGGTGCCCACTATGGCCCTGACGGTGGGCGTGGGCACTGTCATGGATGCTAGAGAGGTAAGGGTGCAAAGGATTCATAGGCCTTTCATTGGCCCGGGGGGAGGGGGAGGGGGGGCGGAGCTAGACATGTCTTTTTGCTGCTAATTTTAACTATACAAGTACCACCTGAATTCACTTTTATTAAAAATGAAGACATTATAAATAAGGCTAAAGTCCCAACTGAGACCCTTCACTGTTCTCCTTCTCTGGAAGTAACCATTCTTCCCAGTGTGAGGTGAAACCTTTCGACAGTGACTGCCCAGAAAGCTGCAGGCTCCTAGTCTCTGCTTACCCAGCATCACTAATGTCAGAATATGAATTTGTACCTGCCCAGGTACTGAGGGGGCCCTCTGGTTCCCTGCAGTTGGTGGCGGTCAGTCACTGCTTGAAGGGAGCTCCCCCTGCAACTGCAAGATGCTTGTGCTTATAGCCCTGTGTGTAGAGATTCATAAATGTGGAGAAGTGTGATAGAAATAGTATCTTGACCTGAATTTAGTAAGTCTTTCCATAGAAATCTGGGTATCATTAGAATTTTTTGGTGGCTCCAGTTTCCTTACTTTCATTAGAAGCTTTTTCTCTTCATTTCTGATATATTCAGTGAGAAGCAGCTACAGAAATTTTAGCTTCAACTTTTCCTTGCCCAAGTCTGTAAACAAACATGTAAATCAGTGAAAAAGATTTCCTGTCTAAAATGAACTTTTGTGAAATGGCAGCAGATTTCTGTTGGGTAACCTTGAATCAGTACCTAGGGAGATCATTTTGCTGGTTTTGGTAAATAACTGTGGTTTGAGGGCTGTTCCTGCAGTGTGCAGAAAGGACCTGGGGCTGGAAATCTGGAAATTCTCTTTTTGAAAATGAATTCTGGCGTCCAAGTCACATTTCTCTTTGTGCCTCTGTTTTTTCATCTTTCAAGCAAGGAACAGTAGATCCTGCTCACAACTCCATGATACAAGTGAATTACAATGAAAGGGTATATGGAGAGCTATTTATAATCACTTTCCAACACTTGACATCTTGATATTTTAAGCGTTGAGGGGAGTCTGTGCCTGTTTTACTTAGACAAAAAGCATTACTCCAAGTCACATGAGCAGGTCTAATACTCTGAATTGAAAAGTGACCAGATTAAGGGGCAGCCTTATTTGGATTCAACCTTAGCAGCCACACAGATAACTCTCACCATTGCTTCCAAGGCCTCCTTGTAGACAGTGCCAATTGTGACCCCTCTTTTTCAGTTTGTCACTGAAAACTCACCCACCCTAGAAGCCCTGGGACCTAGCGTCAGAACAGTTGGGATAAGGTGTGGGCCTCGGTGTGCATGTGTGAACACGGCACA
Source organism: Bos taurus (assembly GCF_002263795.3). Taxonomy (NCBI): domain Eukaryota; kingdom Metazoa; phylum Chordata; class Mammalia; order Artiodactyla; family Bovidae; genus Bos; species Bos taurus. The sequence continues at coordinate 53,069,102 of NC_037334.1, read as the reverse complement.
TGTGTTCACAGGGCACTTTCACAGACATCATCAGAGGTGCCAGAAGGCACAATTACGTGGTGGTCAAGAGCACGGACTCTAGGTTAGAAACGACCTGGGGCAGGCTACTTAAACCCCCATCACAGAACCTACTTCCTTATCCTAGAAGGTAGGGATAATGATGCTCCCCACTTCAGGCTACTTGTGTGATAAAGCGCATAGAGCATGGAGCACAGTGTGCCCCATGCTAACGACTTACAATGACATATAAAAACAGTGGTCCTTACGATCACTTTGGGTGGCCAGACTAGAATTCAGGTGTCTGGACTTCCAGTTTTGCTGCTCCTTCTCCTCCATCACAGGCTTGTCTTCTGATCCCCAGGTGATGATCCTCATCACAGGTGCTCACAAGGCGTTTGCTCTGTACAAGGCCATCGAGGAAGGAGTGAACCACATGTGGACCGTGTCTGCCTTCCAGCAGCATCCCCGCACAGTGTTTGTGTGCGACGAGGACGCTACCCTGGAGTTGAAAGTGAAGACTGTCAAGTATTTCAAAGGTGAGGGTGAGGTGGGTCAGAGAGTAGGTAGCCAACTTCAGACATGCCAGGAGTGAAGAGTGGATCTAGCTTGCATGCTCTGACCACTGTAATTCACAACTGTGATTTAAAAAAAAAAATCAAACCCTCCTCCCAGAATACAGTGTTTTCTTCCCATCCATGACTGTAAGGGTCCATTTTTGGAGACCTACTTGCTCTGAGGAGGAGAAAAGAATGAAATCAAAGTTGGAGTTCTAGGGCAATTTGGTAAACTCCTTGCAGTGATACTGAGCCTCAGGTTTTTTCTCTTTTCAGATCTCATACAGGCCTTTTCCTTCTAGTCAAGGCACTGAACTGTCATGAAGATCTTTTTTCTTCTACTTAAAGAGGACACTCACTGCTTCAAACATGAAAATTCTCATTTACTGAGCAGGCGAATAGGAATTGGTTCTTTGGTGAACAAATGGCCAACTGTCCTAGAGACTGAATTTATAAAAGTCCCATGGATTCTAGCATTCAATAGGAATAACAAATTCTTTTCCTATTCTTAAGATGTTTATCATTTGGGCCCACAGAAAAATGATGATGAGTACCAGTTCTAGGACAAAATTTGAGAGCTCCTGGATGTTACTGTTGATAATGGAACTCTGCCTCTACCTGCATTAACAACTTTTGTTTTTAATTTTTTGTAGGTTTAATGCTTGTTCATAACAAATTGGTGGACCCCTTGTACAGTATCAAAGAGAAAGAAATAGAGAAAAGCCAGTCTTCTAAGAAACCATACAGTGATTAGCCTGTGCTAATCCTGGTATCAAGTACCTCATTGGGACAGGCGGATCTTTCTGGAAATTGTCTTTAGGATGACAGAATTGTATTTCTTTAATCTAGTATGGTTACTCCAGATAAGTGGACAAACTGTTCTTGGCTATGCAGCGTGGAGTTTGGTCATGGAGTTTAGCTACTTGTTTGTAACTTACTCTTAATCAGAAAAAAAAAAAGGAATCACTCCATAATTCTGATGTCTGCCCCACTGACTAGGGGTTTTTAGCTTTTTGTTCTGTCTGACACTGTTCGTATGTATAGTACATTCCCATCAGTAAGTTCTACCATGTGCACTGCTTCTCAACTGGGGACGAAGTTAAGGGCTTATATATATTGGATAGAACCTCTCTGGAGAGTCTTGAAAGTCCCTCTTGAACAGAGCTGCCCCTTATTTGAGAATCACTGTTTTAGATTAAGGAATAAACACTCTGTGTCTAAAATCAGTATGAGGAAGCAGTCCTTTTGGTCAATAACAGAGGCCATGGGAAGGAGACTATCCCTTACTTTCTTTTCCCCATTTTTTTTTTTCCTGCTCTTTCAGTTGGCCCTTCCTTGAACTCAGAGGACTCTGAGAGAGGATTTGGGTGGGTGGGGCTAGAGAGAAGGCTTTCTCTGATAAACTCAGAGCTTCAAGGGACCCAGCCACCTCAAACTCCCCTCCCACAGGGACCTTCCAGCACTGGGAGGCGGAAACATTTTTCCTACGGGAGTCCTGTGTTTTGTTCCAAAGTCTCACTGTGGAACCTCTCATACACATGAAGGAGGTCCACAGGGGCAACAGACACTGTCAAGTTCAAAGCTGTATTCAGCCAAGGTTATGGGGCCAGGGCAAGCAGCTCAGTTTAGAAACACACAAGTGACATGTTCTACACCCCTAAGAGCTGAGCACCAAAAATATACCAACTCTGGAAGTTGCCTAATATCCTTTCCCCACATAAAATACCCTATCCTTCTAACCCTCCTGGGCTCCTGTGGCATGGCCTCATGTTCCCAGAACATCAGGAAACACACTGCTTTTGCCCCTTTGTCCTTCGTTCCTTGTTCACAAAATGAGTCTACTGCTCTGCTTTCCTCTAACTTCTATGCCTTGACGGTTTGGATGCTGCCTCCTCCTCCTCCCTGTTTTTGTGCCAGTTGGAAGCTGCTGCCACCTCTTTCCTGGGAAAGATCTTTCAGAGCCTGGCTCAGGCCTCTCTTTAAGCACTGTGTTTGGTACCAGTGTTTTACCTTTAGCTTTTATACGTGATTGTACTGCCATTCTGTTTTAAGCTAATGGATCAATGAACTTGTTTACAATGTGATATTTTCTATTAAATCCAGTATTTTCAAGTAAAATGTGTCATTTGTGGATTTCCTCCCCCAGAGGTCAGAAGCTGGCCTGGGTTGATATTTCTATGTTTTGAGAACAGCTAGTGAGTAAAGCACCACACTCACTCCTCATAGCAGCTCAGCAGGAAGTCAGTCACAGCAACTGTTGATCTCTTCTTCGAACACCAGAGAGGAAAATAACCAAAATAGTTCACAAAAATGAAGTGCCTGTGTGAAAAAATGGTAGGAATGAACAGATGAGCGATGAGCAATAAATGGTCAGCTTCTGGCTCTGCTTGACACCCAAATGAATATATGGCTGTTAAATAGAATAAGGCAGACTTGTGACCAGGAGGGATGTATCAACTGCAAGGTACAGAAAACAGGTTTTAAGGTTTTTTTAGTTAAAAGTCAATACAATGGAACATCTTGGGTCAACATAATCAACTGAGGTATGAGTAGAAGTTGAAAGAAGGGTTTACTTTTTTAACAACTGTTATTAATATATGTGCCCATATAAGTCACTTGTTTTAAATATAAACTCAATGATTTTTATTAAGTCTGTGGAGTTGTACAGTTCCTCACCACAGCCCCTTCCATCACCCCCCACAGCTCCCTAATCCCACCCCAGCCCAGGTGACCACTCATCTGCTTTGTCTCTATAGATTGACCTTTGTTGGACGTTTCGTATATAAATGGAATCATACAGCGTGCCATCTTTTGGGTCTGGCTTCTTTCACTAAGCATAGTATTTTGATGTTTATCCATATAACATGTAGCAAACTGTCCATTCCTTTTTATTGCTGAAGAGTATTGCATTGTATGGATATACCACATTTTGTTTATTTTGTAAAGAAGGGATTACATTATAAGTAGGCATGTTAATAGGAAAAAAATCTGAATGAAATGAGAAAGGATTTAGTGATGAATGCTAAACGGAGATGTCTGTATGAACTCAGGATCTTAAAAAAATCTGTCACGGGAAAAAAGTCTAAAAGAGTGGGTAGATGTATATGTCCCCTTCATGGATCACAGCCTTGTCATGGTGAAGGGGCTTGCATAATTCAATGAAGCTATGAGCCATGCTGTGCAGGGCCACTCAAGACAGATGCGTCATAGTGAAGAGCTCAGACAAAACATGGTCCAGTGGAGTAGGAAACGGCAACCCACGCCATGGAGAAACCCAGGGACAGTATGAAAAGGCAAGAAGATATGACACCAGACGATGACCCTCCCACCCCAGGTCAGGAGGTGTCCAATATGCTACTGGGGAAGAGCAAAGAGCAATTATGAATAGCACCAAAAAGAATGAAATGGCTGGGCCAAAGCAGAAATGACACTATGTTGTGGATGTGTCTGGTGGTGAAAGTCAAGTCTTATGCTGTAAAGAACAATATTGCATGGGAACCTGGAATGTTAAGTCCATGAATCAAGGCAAACTGCATGTGATAAAGCAGGAGATGGCAAGATTGAATACTGACATCTTAGGAATCAGTGAACTGAAATGGATGGGAATGGGTGAATTTAATTCAGATGACCATTATATCTACTACTGTGGGCAAGAATCCCTTAGAAAAAATGGAATAGCCCTCATAGTCAACAGAAGAATCCAAAATGCAGTATTTGGGTGCAATCTCAAAAATGACAAAATGATACCAGTTAGTTTCCAAGGCAAACCATTCAAAATCCTAGTAATCTAAGTCTATGCCCCAACCACTGATGCAGAAGTTGAAGTTGACTGGTTCTCTGAAGACCTACAACACTTTCTAGAACTAACACCAAAAAAGATATTCTTTTCATCATGGGATTGGGATGCAAAAGTACGAAGTCAAGAGATACCCGGAATAACGATCAAGTTTGGCCTTAGAGTACAAATGAACCAGGGCAAAAGCTAACAGAGTTTTGTCAAGAGAACCCGATGGTCATAGCAAACACCCTTTTCCAACAACCCAAGAGACAGCTCTACACATGGACATCACCAGATGGTCAATACCGAAATCCGATTGATTATGTTCTTTGCAGCCAAAGATGGAGAAGTTCTATACAGTCAGCAAAAACAAAACCTGGAGCTGACTGTTGCTCAGATCATGAGACTTTATTGCAAAATGCAGGCTTAAACTGAAGAAAGTATGAAAAACCACTAGGGCATTCATGTATGACCTAAATAAAATCCCTTATGATTATACAGTGGAGGTGATGAATAGATTCAAGGGGTTAGATCTGGTAGAGTGCAAAGAACTATGGATGGAGGTTCATAACATTGTACAGGACGCAGGACCAAAACCACCCCAAAGAAAAAGAAATACAAGAAGGCAAAGTGGCTGATTAAGGAGGCTTTACAAATAGCTGAGGAAAGAAAAGTGAAAGGCAAGGGAGAAAGGGAAAGATATACCCAACTGAATGCAGAGTTCCAGGGAACAGCAAGAAGAGATAAGAAGGTCTTTTTAAATGAGCAATGCAAAAAAAAAAAAAAAAAAGAGGAAAGTATCAGAATGGGAAGGACTGAAGATCTCTGTAAGAAAATTTGGAGATACCAAGGGAACATTTCATCAAGGATGGGCACGATAAAGGACATAAACAGAAGGACCTAACAGAAGCAGAAGAGATTAACAAGAGGTGACAAGAATACACAGAAAAACTGTACAAGAAAGGTTTTAATGACCCAAATTACCATGATGATGTGGTCACTAACCCAGAGCTGGACATCTTGGAGTGTGAAGTCAGGTGGGCCTTAGGAACCATTACTGTGAACAAAGCTAGTGGATGTGATGGAATTCCATCTGAGCTATTTAAAATCCTAAAAGATGATGCTGTTAAGGTGCTGCAAATTTGGAAAGCTCAGCATTGGCCACAGGACTGGTAAAGGTCAGTTTTCATTTCAATCCCAAAGAAGGACAATGCCAAAGAATGTTCAAACTACCATACAGTTGCAATCATTTGACATGCTAGCACTATGCTCCAAATCCTTCAAGCTAGGCTTCAACAGTATAACAGAACTTCCAGCTGTACAAGCTGGGTTTTGAAGAGGCAGTGGAACCAGAGGTCAAATTGCCAATGTTTGTTGGCTCATGGAGAAAGCAAGGGAATTCCAGAAAAATACCTACTTCTGCTTCATTACACTAAAGCTTTTGACTGTGTGGATCAGAACAAACTGTCGGAATCTCTTAAAGAGATGGGAATACCAGACCACCTGATCTGTCTCCTGAGAAACCTGTACACAGGTCAAGAAGCAACAGTTAGAAGCAGACATGAAACTGGTTCAAAATTGAAGAAGGAGTACATCAAGACTGTATATTCTCACCCTGCTTATTTAACTTATGAATCACAAACTGGAATCAAGACTGCTGGCAGAAATATCAACAACCTCAAATACGCAGATGATACTACTCTACTGACAGAAAGTGAAGAGGAATTAAAGAGCCTCTTGATGAAGGTCAAAGAGAAGATTGACAAAGTTGGCTTGAAACTCAACATTAAAAAAACTAAGGTCATGGCATCTTGATCCTATCACTTCATGGCAAATAGAAGGGGGAAAATTGGAAGCAATGATGGAATCTATTTTCTTGGGCTTCAAAATCACTGTGGACAATGACTGCAGCCATGAAATTAAAAGATGCTTGCTCCTTGGAAGGAAAGTTATGACAAACCTAGACAGCATACTAAAAAGCAAAAACATTACTTTGCTGACAAAGGTCCATATAGTCAAAGCTATGGTTTTTCCAGTAGTCATGTATGGATGTGAGAGCTGGACCACAAAGAAGGCTGAGTGCCAAAGAACCGATGCTTTGGAACTGTGGTGCTGGAAAAGATTCTTGAGTCCCCTGGACTGCAAGGATATCAAACCAATCAATCCTAAAGGAAATCAACCCTGACTATTCAATGGAAGGTCTGCTGCTGAAGCTGAAGCTCCAGTGCTTTGGCCACCTGATGCGAAGAGCTGACTCACTGGAATAGACCCTGATGCTGAGAAAGAATCAAGACAAAAGAAGGGGCAGCAAAGGATGAGATGATTAGATAAAATCACTGACTCAATGGACATGAATTTGAGCAAACTCTGAGAAACAGCAGAAGACAGAGGAGCCTGGTGTGCTACAGTCCATGAGGTCACAAAAAGTCATGACTTAGTGACTGAACAACAACAAATATGTATATATAAAGCTGATTCACTTGCTGTACAGCAGATATTATACAGCTGTACAGCGCATTATAAATCAACTATAAACACCAGTAAAAATTTAAAAAATAGTAAGAATAAATTTTTTTTTAAAAAATCTGTCTTTCCAAGGCCTGTTGTTTCCCAGCAGCAGTGTCATCATGCTTGAACCAGCTCTCATGCAGATCAGGTGGGATGTATACTCCTGGGCCAGACTGGGCCTCTGATGCTACTCAGGGCTTCTTGGAGAGAAGCAATCATTAATGTACGTTTTGGGCAGCGATCACAGTAGGCCTGGTATATTTTGTTGCCAGAAAACAAGGATGCTTTAAGAATGGCCATCACCAAAAAGTCTACAAACAATAAATGCTGGAGAGGTTATGGAGAAAAGGGAACCCTCCTGCATTGTTGGTGGGAATGTCGATTGGTACCATCATGGAGAACAGTGTGGAACTTCCTTAAAAAATTAAAACAGAATTACCATAAATTCCAGCAATCCCACTCCTGGGCATATATCCAGAGAAAACCGTAATTCAAAAAGATACATGCATCCCAATGTTCACTGCAGCACTATTTAACAACAGCCAAGACATGGGAGCAACCTAAATGTCCACTGACAGAGGAATGGATAAAGAAGGTGTGGTACATATATATAATGGAATATTACTCAGCCATAAGAAGAACAAAATAATGCCATTTGCAGCAACATGGATGGGCCTAGAGATTTTCATACTAGTGAAGGAAGTAAAAGAGAAAGACAAATATCATGATATCACTTATATGTGGAATCTAATTTTTTAAAATGACAAATAACTTATTTATAAAACAGAAACAAACTCAGAGATTTCAAAAACAAACTTATATTTACCCAAAGGGAAATGTTGGGGTTCTTGTTCAGTTACTAAGTTGCGTCCAACTCTTTGCAACCCCATGAACTGCATCATGGCAGGCTTCCCCGTCCTTCACTATTTCCCAGTTTGCTCACTCACGTCCAATGAGTCAGTGATGCCATCCAACCATCTCATCTTGTCACCCCCTTCTCCTCTTGCCCTCAATCTTTCCCAGCATCAAAGTCATGGTAGGGAGTTCTGACAAAATGTGGTCTACTGGACAATGAAACAGCAAACCACTTCAGTATTCTTGCCTCAAGAACCCCATGAACACAGTGAAAAGGGTCAGGGGATAAATTAGGAGCCTTGAATTAATATACACACACTACTATATACAACATAGATAACCAACAAGGACATACTATATAGCACAGGGAAATCTACTGACTATTCTGTAATACCTTATATGGGAAAAGAATCTGAAAAAGAATGAATACATGTACAACTGAATTACTTTGCTGCACATCTGAAACTAGCATAACATTGTAAGTAAACTACTCCAATAAAATTTTTTTAAAAATAAATAATACAGCTAAGTAGAAAAAGGTGAATCTATAAAACCCTTAGTGTGATACACAAAAAGGAAAAGATAGTATATATATAATTTGTATTTCAGGGGTTGGATGGAATGTGCTTAAAATTTCATTTAGTAAAAAGCAGCAGCATGCCAACAAATGGGTGTCATGCCTCCTATTAAATACATGTTTAGAAACTGCAGATGGATACAAGAGACTAGCCCACTATCTACACCCAACCCTGGTTGATATATCCATGGCTTACTCCCTTACTTCTTCAGGCCTTTTGCTCAAATGTCATTTATCAGAGATATCTTCCCTGACCCTCCAGTGTAAAGTAGCAATCCTGATTCCCTATGCCTCTCTGGGATACTTTCTGATGCCTCTTTCCTGGGAACTAACATCCTTACTGTGATGAGATGCTAGTGAAAGGTGCAGAAGTTTCCAATAAATAGACTGACAGAATCTTCGATTATGAAATAATGGAAAAATAAAACAACTCAGTAATTTGGACCTCAAGAGTACCCTTAACAACTATTTTCCACTAGTCCTTTCAGTCTCCTTAAAGAGACCTAATTCATAATGTCTCAGGCCTCTAATCCCTCTTCCTCCAGCTTTTCTCTGACCTTGAAAATAGAAGCAAGTGGTAAAGAACTTGCACAGGTTCCCACCACCACGTACACCCACCTGCTAGCCTTGCCCTCAGTTTGCCCTCTTCCTGTGGTTTGTCCCTTGTCCAATCCCTCTATTTGTACACTAGATCCCGTTTCTTGCCTCCTTGAGGGCATTGCTCCTGCAAGATTCTCCTTTCACACCGACAGCATCAAACTGTCCTTTTTTTTTCCCCCTGAATCACCCCTACAAGAATACAAAACAAGCTTTAAAAACAAAACTCTTTACCCTGTTTGTCTCCTCCTATAATAGCTTCATTGTGATTCCCTTTGCAATAAGAAAGTTCCTGGAATTATCTATATTCTGGCTTCAATCTCTCTCCAATTCTTTCTTTATTCTCATATTCCCATTATGCACATTACACACCTTTTGCAACTGCCTCACAGCTAAGAGTCGGACCTGACTGAGCGACTTCACTTTCATGCACTGGAGAAGGAAATGGCAACCCACTTCAGTGTTCTTGCCTGGAGAATCCCAGGGACAGGGGAGCCTGGTGGGCTGCCGTCTATGGGGTCGCACAGAGTCGGACTCGACTGAAGTGACTCAGCAGCAGCAGCAGCACAGTTCTTAGATACTCTGTACCTTTTCTGTATCTTTTGTCTTTCATTCCTTTTCCTCTTTAAATTTCAGTTTTTCTATTGACATATCTTCAAGTGCAAGGTTCCTTTTTCAGCAGTGTTAAGTCCACCCATGAACCTATCAAAAGCATTCATTTCTGATAGTTTTTATATCTAGCATTTCTTTTCCATTCTTTTTTGGAGTTTTCCATTTTTTGCTTATATTCCTCATCTGTTCCTGCACGTTGTCCACTTTTTCTATCAGAGACTTTAGCATATTAATCTTAGTTGTTTTAAATTCCCATTCTGATAATTCTAAAATTTCTGCCACATCTGAGTTTGGTTCTGGTGCTTGCTTCATCTCTTCGGACACCAGCAATTTTCCTTGAGGGCAGTCTTCTGTCCTGGAAACAAAGCTCTGGGGTTATTTCAAAAGTTACTCCCTGCAGCCCACCCCCCACCCCCAGCCCCCCACCAGCCAACACCTGACAGAAGCAGATTCTTCTGCCATCCTCAGAGTGACAAGAGAATTGAGCTCCTGGCGGTAAAACCCACATATGGGTGGGTCCCCTTCAAGTGAGCTCCCAGGAGGTTTCTTTTTTTAAGTTGCAATAATTTATATGGTATGTGTTACAAATTGCTCCCCATAGTTTTAAACTCTCACTAATCCACACTCAGCCCCCTAGCAACTCATTTAAAGCCTAATTATTGCCTTTAGCAACTTCTACTTTGGGAAAGCAGACCTGTATTTTCTGCATTTTCCTGTCTTTCTAGTTTTTGTGGAAGTTTACCCTGTGACCTCAATTCTCTGGTGGAGCTAAGAAAAGTTGATTTTCAGTTTGTTCATTTTCTTTATTACTGTGAAGATACTCCATTCTTTCTCAAACACATTCCAGATTTTCATCCCCTCCATTAAAACAGCACTTGCCAAGGTCACCAATGGACCTCTAAATGGATTTCCAAGTCAATTCTCAGAGCTCATATTACTTGATTTATTTGCAGTATCTGACACAGCTGACCACTCTGTCCTTCACATCTGACGTAGCTTCCAGGACATCACACTCTGATGATTTTCTTACTTCACTGGTCACTCTCAGGCTCCTTTGCTGGTTCCTCCTCATCACCCTGAATTCTTAGCATTTGGAGTGTCATAAGATGCAGTCTTTGGACCTCTTCTCTCTTAAAACTCACTCTCTCGGTAATTTCATCCAATCTTACAGCTCTAAATACCATCTATACATTGACTCCCATATTTACATCTCCAGCTTCCCATATTTATATCTCTCCCTTGAACAGCAGAATATCCAACTGCTCACCTAACATCTCCACTGAGATAACCATCAGACATAGCAAATTCATCTGCCCACAACTCAAGTCCTCTGGCAAACCTCAGCTACCTATAGGTTTCTCCATATCACCTATTTACAAAGACCTAGAAATCGACTCTGTTGTCTCATCTTCTCACATTCTATGTCCAATCTATCAGCAAATCCTGTTAGTTTTACCTTCAAGGAAGTACAGAATCTGAACATCTGTCAAGATTCCAAGTGCTGGTACACTGGTCCAAGGCACCTGCACTTCTCACCTGAGTTACTGCAGTCATTTCATAATTAATCTGTTTCTGCCCTTGCTCACCCTGTTCCTCAACACTAGACACTATCACACTTCAAAGTCCTCCAAGGGCTTCCATCTCAGAGTAGAAGCCAAAGTTCACCAGAGGCCCAAGCAGTCTGCAGCACCACCTAGTCCCATCTCACCTCTTAATACTCTCCCCTTCTCAGTCTGCCTAAGTCCTTGTTGGCTACCATGCCATTCTCGGAGTCCTCTAACATGCTCCTATCCCAAGGGCCTTTGCTTCTGCTGTTCTCTTTGCCTGGACTCTCTTCTCACATTGCCCACAAGGTTCACTTCCATCCTGCCAAGGCTTTGTTCAAGGGCTATGCTGATGAACTCCTCTCTACTCTTTAAAATTCCAACATCACTCAGCCTCCCCTAATAGCCACCCCTATTCCTTCTTCCAACTTTTCTCCATGGTGCTTATCTTCTGATAAATCATGTAATTTGCTTAGTGTCTGTTTCCTTCCACCAGAATTTAAGTTTTACAAGGGCAGGGAGATTTATATCTGCTTTAATCACGACTACATTCTCAGCCCCTAGAAAAAATAGTAAGGCCTATTTTGAGGTGTTAATATATTCATTAAATGAGTGAACAAATACTAGGAAACACAACAAGTTTGTATTGGAATAGGATTGACATTAAGACAATCATCTCTTAAATTTATATGCATTTAGGTTATATTACGGAGAAGGCAATGGCACCCCACTCCAGTACTCTTGCCTGGAAAATCCCATGGATGGAGGAGCCTGGTGGGCTGCAGTCCATGGGGTCGCTAAGAGCCAGACATGACTGAGCGACTTCACTTTCACTTTTCACTTTCATGCACTGGAGAAGGAAATGGCAACCCACTCCAGTGTTCTTGCCTGGAGTATCCTAGGGACGGGGGAGCCTGGTGGGCTGCCGTCTATGGGGTCGCACAAGAGTTGGACACGACTGAAACGACTTAGCAGCAGCAGCAGCAGCAGGTTATATTAATATTAGTTTAGTTTGTTGATTCAATGAAGAAAATAAAAGAGTCAAGGAAAAGAAATAACTACGCTGACTTTGTACTTAACTTTGGCATCAGAATCTCACTAAGTTTTCAATGAGCGCGATACTCTTCAAAGCATCCTCTGGCTCAGAGAAATACAGTACTATTTGGAGTGGTAAATCTTCATGCTACTTGAGTAATTATGCAGACACTAGACTATAGGTGCTCAAAGTTGATATTATAAACAGCTTTCTGACCACAACCTCTCAACCTGGCCTGCAGGCCAATGTTTACTTTTAATGAGCCAAAGTTCAGGGAACACACTACTTAGCTACTCTCACGATATGAGATGGCACCACAGTTTAAAATTCCTTGGTCTTACTTACTCATATATAATTTAATTTCTTCACTTCAGTGGTTTCAGGCAAGCACTACTATCAGGGGTGACACTTTAAGGTCACATCACAATTGGAGGTCAACTATGGTTCAAGTACAGTTTTAAATGGCCTTATAGTCTTTGGTAATACTGCTGTTCCTGCCTTGCTGGTATCATCAGATGTTATTCTACCTAACAAGGTGTATAACAAAGTGTAATGAAACACAATGAGAAAAATTAAAATCCCAGAAATACATCTGCTTCTACAACAAAATACTACCCCTGTCATAACCAGTTATTGCATTTATACCATGGGAACTACTGCCACCTGCTGGTGATGCTTATGACTTACTTTAGAAATTAATATGTGGTAGGCTTCCAAAATTCCAGTCCAAATTTTGAAATTCCCTTCTAAATCAGGCAACCACATGAAGGACTTTATGATTATCAGATTTGATTTTCTCTTAAAAATAAAAAGTAGGTATATTAATGAGTATCTAATGGAAATGAGAACCAAAAAGAAATAAAAGATAAAAATTAAAAAAAAATGAGAACCCTCTTCTACTAAAAAATGACCTTGCTGACAATACTATAGGTCTGAGAATATGGCTGCCAACTGTTTTCTCTCTCACCCATCTCCTCAACAGGAAGGTGGGCAGCCACTAGATGCTCACTCATTGAATTCAGTATTTAGCTGAGGTGGCAGGGTTCATCTTCTCACAGTAGTGCAGAGGCTCTGTGAGTCCAGATGACCCACAAGTCTGATCAACTTGTCCAATGTTTAATGATTTCCTCATGAAGCTGAGCATAAAAATGACCATAACAGGCACACAGAGTAAAACTCCAGAGATGGCCAGTGTCCTCAGAAAAAAATAGAAAAAGACCTCAATCAAAAAAGAATTTTACTGATTTTCTGAGCCTACCTGGAACAGGTAATTAGTCTTCGGGAAAAAATTTTTGGCTTCTGACCAATACAGGTGCATCAAGATACAATGTTTATGTAATAGTACTAATAAAAATGTGATAGCCAAGAGGAGTCTAAGGAGACATGATGACTAAAAGTAATATGTGGTATCCTGAATGGGATCCTGGAACAGAGAAAAGTCTCTAGGAAAAAAAAAACTAAGGAAATTAGAAGTAGAGAGACTAGTTACTAACACTGTTCATTAACTGTGACAAATGTATCATAGTGATATAAGATGTTAAGAATAAGGAAATGTTTCACCTTCCAGTGCAGGGTTTGCAAGCTCAACCCCTGGTTGGGAAGCTAAAATTCCACATGCTCTGAGGCCAAAAAACCAAAACATAAAACAGAAGGAATACTGTAACAAATTCAATAAAGACTTTAAAAATGGTCCACATTAAAAAAAAAAAAAAAAGAGTAGGGAAATGGGTGTAGAGTAGATGGGAACTCTGTACTACCTCTGCAATTTTTCTGGAAATCTAAAACTATTGTAAAACAAAACGTTTACTTTAGAAAAAATGAATAAGACAAGATTTACCTTAAGTGACAAAAGCAGGCCCTTAAGGTGATTCAATCCCAAACTTTAAAAGTCACAAAAGCTTTATATTCACTTAAAAAGTTATTTAGCAGGTTGTTTTACCAGTTCTAGATCCAAATCTTTGCTACAAAATCAAGGGATGCACCCTCTTCAAACTTGCTTTAGCAATCTTCAAAGGGATCCTCCTCTGCTCTCTCATTCCCATCAAAAGGACTCATAAGGTCCATGTCAATTTATGGCAAATCTCAGCCCAATTGTAAAAAAGGCCTTCATCCTGAAACTAACACAACATTGTAAATCAACTATATTCCAATAAAAATTTTTTAAAAATTCAAAGGAACTTAACAACTCATAGAATGAAAATTTCCAAAAATTATATTCGTTAGTAATCAATGTGTATGCAAAAAATTTTTAATTGTGTGCCATTTTGCCCTATCAGATTGGCAAATTATAAGTAAATTAAATACATAAATAAAAATAAGACTTTATAAGTCCTACTGTCTTTGTGAAAATTAAAGGGTGAAGATCTTGTACCTAAAGAAAAAACACTCAGTTGAACAAACAAGTCTTTGAGGCTAAGGACCTGTTGTGTTTTTTTTTTAAACCATAGAGAAAAATCCTGTCATTTCTTTCACGAAACTAAGACGTCTTTCCTACTTTCAATACATCATTAACATAATGTACAACAGCCCCAAATAACCCCTAGCAACATCAATTAGCCCATGAACCTAAGAGCTTCTGAGAGGCTACCAGTGAAAGGTATGAAATGAACTCCTACCCAATCATTGAGAAGAGCTACTATTCTTAAGTATGTACTATATATAATTAGTTGTTTTAATTTTCATTTCTTATCTTCAACTTATTTTTTAAGTTAACTTTTGTTCTTATATAAAATGTGCTGAACTGAAGTCCATGTAGATTAAACAAAATATGGGGCCCAAATTCTAAGTTTAGTCACAAGCTTAGGTAAAAGAGGAGACGCTGTTCCATGACTTTCTTCTGCTCACTTTAAGAATATGTGTTATACGCCATATAGTTTTTAAATGTGATAATTGCCTTGGTGACAGCAACTCTGCTCTGATTATAAGACAATTTTTAAATAATTTTTATTTTTTTAAGATTTAGCATCCTCATTGACAATCCAGAAACAGTCCGTGCTCTTTGGATACACACACATAAAATGGTTAAAAGTGATTCCCCAGTTTTCTATGACAAGGTAGAAAAAAGAACATGTTCACAGCTATAGCTGAATTCTTCTGTCCTTTTTACCCAAAATCTTATTTTGCTACCAACCCACTCACCAAACCATAAAGGAAGGCAATTTTTCAAAAAGCCAACAAAACCCAAGAACAGGGATCTAGGTATCAAGCCAAAATCATCCCCTGAAACAGTGCTGATGCCAAAAAAAAAAAAAAAACAAGAGAGGATAGGGAAACAAATTTCCATAGTGCATTAGAGAAGCCCTTTCAAAAAGAATTCAGAAACTTAGCACTGGAACTATGGTGGTGCAGTGTTCAAAATGCAGATAATTAAAGTTCAGCTTGGGAATATATTAGGTTTTCTCCTATCCCAGCAGGGGAAATAAAAATATGAGCTGTTGCAGCTAAAATTAAAATTGTCCTTACCAATGAAAGGTAGGGCAAGGGTCAACCGGAGAGAATGTAGAACAAAAGGTAGCAAAGACAAGTTGTTCTGAATCTAGGCTCTACTGCCTAGAAGAAACAGGGAAATTTAAAAGGTCTGAAATTCTTCTAAGCCACTGTCAATAAATTCTAGACTTGGCTCAAAACCAGTGGACTATAGACCACTGATAAATATATCAGGTGACCTACAGTGTTTACATACTAAAAAATATTTTTTAAATTATCTGTAAATTTCTATTCTGAAAAGCAGCAGATCAAAATGACACTGGGCCATCCATCAGTTAGAGAGTAAGGGGCTTCCTCCAAACAAAATGAGCAGAAATTCAGGTTGGAAAGAATGTAATATGGAGTAAGTAAGATCAGGCTCTCGGCACAATTTTAGTAAGGCTTCTACCCACCCAAGGTGTTAAGGAGTACTACTGACAGAGCTCCCACAGAATGTCTTAGAGGGATGCTTCTCAGAGATAAAAAGGTCTTTAACTCTTGACCCCTCTCTCTTTCCCTAAAGCTTGGAGAAGAAAATAAATATTTAACTTTTAACTATTCAAAGCTTCGGGCACATTGTAATATTTAATATTTTCTAGTTTTCATTTTCTGAACCTTTGGCTTAATACTTCCTCAATTATGCTGCAATGAAAAAATGTATACATGTGCCTTAATCAGTAGTAACACGTGAAAATAAAACCTTGTTCTTCCATATCTTCTACACAGGAAGACTGAATCAACGGCACCCTAAATATCCTGCAAAGTTACTCTGTATACTTGACAAAAGATTAGGGCAAACCATTCCACTTCCATATCTTGAGCAGTAGAAGTTAACTAGTCTTCAATCTCATCTTCCCAAATATCTCCATTAACATCCACAGCATGGAACAACCTGGACGCATAAAACAAGGTACATTTTAATATACCTGATAGAAACTGAATATAATTTCTTTCCTTTTTTTAAATATATTTTCTGCACTATTCTGATAGTATCTTTTCCTTTCCTTTAATTATTCTACTGGGAAGGCTGAAATGTGAATCCCTCCAAACAAGCTGCCTTAAAGTTTATAGGAACAACCCTTTCTTAAGGATCCAGACAACTCTCAAGGGCCAAGGAGAAACAAGAGTGGGAGACAGGTATCATAAAAACTAACACTCAATGTGTATAATATGTGGAATAAGTCAAGACTGAAAAATTCATGCAGTCAAGAAGCTGCACTCCTTCAAAACACTGTAACTTTACTACATACTAATCACCCCATCCTTTCCATCTTCACCTTGTACTCTCCAGCAGAATACTCTCCAGAATTCTACTCTCTAGTAGAATGTTTTACAGTTGCCAATTTCTTTTCCTCCTCTTATGTTACTTAAAATTTGTATTTTCAATACTTTTATTTCCAGTGGTTCATAGGCACAGCTTGTTTCTTCAACTCATAGTTTCATAACGTCAAGAACTGATTGTAGGTACCCCACAGATGTCTATTAACAAGGATTATCAACTGATGTTGAAACTGAAGCTGGTGGAGAATAGGATATTCACACTGTGCCAAGGAATCCTCCCACAGATCACTCACTAACAACAAAAGAAAAACCTTACCTTTATATGGAACAAATGATAGAACTGATCATGCTAATAGTGAGAGAGCCTGACATTATGGATCTGACGTGATACAACATGAAGTACACCACCTCTTGTTAAGTATTCCTGTCAAAAATGTTACTCTAAATCTAGCCAAACTCCATTCTACAGCTAACACTTTTTCCACTTTACAGAAAATAGAGAGCAAAGAGAAACAAACTAAAAGGCACCATGGAGAAACAAAACTCCAGGAGGTAAGGTTACATAGGACAACAGCCTGGACTCTTCAGAAGGTCGACATTCCGCTCAATACAGACAAACAAAAAGTGGGTAATACTTTGCTTTATTATGAAACAGAATCAAATAAAATAATTAAACTTGATTAGATCCTGGTATAATAAAACAGCTTTAAAAGATATTTTGGGGAATAGCTGATAAGTCTTAAATATTTTATTAGATGACAGTATGCCACTGTTAAATTTTTTGAGGTATTACTGTTATGTACAAAACTTTTCTTATCTTAGGAAAGATGTGTGGAAGTATATAGAGATGACTCATCATGTCTCCAACTTATGGTCAAGTAGTTAAGCAATAAATTTATAAAACAAATATGGTAAATATTATCAATTTTTCATTTTGGTGAAAGATATTATAGTCCTATCCTTTCAACTCTTCTGTACGTTTGAAATTTTTCACTAAAAAAGTTGAGGATGATAATAAATTAAAGAAAATCTTCAGATAGTATATTTTCATCATAAAACTCATTTTCAAGAAAATGCATATATGAGGAACATATATGAAAAAATATATGAAAGAAAAATATGAAAAATATATGAAAGAAAATATAAAAAATTTTCTAAATAAACAGAGCTAAAATTTACTGGGCTTGTGGTCTGCAAATCAAGTACCAAAAAACTGCTGAGAGTAGGAGTTCTGTGCATACGTACCGGTTAAAACATGGGGAAGCAGGATCAGTGAAATGTTTATAAGGGTTTGCTCTGGAAAGAGAACCCATGCAAATCCAGCAGAAATATTGCATACAGCCAGTACATGTCATCTTGTTACATCCATCTAATTTCTGGTGGGAAAGAGAGAAAAATATCAAGGCTGTAAAAGCAAAAGAGAAATGCACTTGACAAAATGATTTGGTGCAACCCTCTCCTTATCGTCTCCCTTTTCTGATGCAGGGTTGAGAAACACAGGTTAACACACACTGATAAATATTAATGCCTAAACTCTTTGGCATTACAAGTGAAATACAGGAAATACTTAGATACTAAGCAAAATCTCTTCAGATAAACAGTAAATACAAACCAAACATGTATATGTGAATTATGTAGTTAGATTGATTATGAAGATGTTTGGCTTTAATATGTGGGATTTAAACTTTTTACATAAATCTTAGTAAACATTTGGTACCCAAGTCTCCCATTTTATCAGAGCTGAGGCATGTCAAAGTGGTTAAATAGAAGGCCAGTTTCCTTAATGGAGTAATTGGGGCATCATCATCCAGGTTAGCTCAGATATAATGGATTGGAACAACAGAATCAAATGCAAAGACATGTATTTTGATTTTAAAACATATTAAGGTTTTGTCAAGAAGCAACAGATTTATCTATTTTGACTTATATCTGTATTTCATAAGCAGGAACTTGTTAAAAAGATGTGTTAAATTCCAGGATAAATAGTTTTGAGAAGTCAGCCTTTTTTAAAAAAAAAATAATATAGATGAGTTGAGTTGACTATAGTTCTAACATGGCCTCCTCATAACTCATTCAATTTTGAGGTAGATACAAGCTGAGAAAAACCATCACTGTATGGAAGCACTGTATGAAAAGGGACATCTACATATATTTAATACCAATAACAATAATTAGTAGTAAATTTGAATCTTCCAAGAAGGTTTAATAAATACCAATATATGTTTTCTTAATTAGTTCAAAATTAAAAGGCTTCTTGAGGAAATCATAACATGCTTGCAAGTAGGGAGGCCTCCAAGTCTGTCCCCAAACTTTTACCTCAATGGGAGTTCCACAACATGGGCAGCTCTTTGAGTTCTTTTCTAGCCACTCCTTACTTTCCATCTCTTCCAGTGCCTTCTGAATCACCCTCTTACCATACCTCTGTTCCAAAAATCTTTTATTGGCCTCATCTGCTTGCAGGTACTCATTTCGTAAGTCCATTAATTTCTCTAGAAGGTGAAATGGAAAATTAACTTTTATACAACTTGTTAAGCTCATTAAAAACCATTAAAAATGATCGTAACCTTTGACCATTCAATAATGTTATTCCTTGGATTTTATCATAAGGAATTAATCCAAAGTAAAATTATATGCAAAGAGACGCATATAACAATGGCAAACAAATTAAATGTCCAAGGGAATAATTATGTGTGGAACCACTTAATGACATAATATTTAGTTATTAAAACTTATAATTAGGATGGCTACAACTCAATTAAAATACTCATTACAGAAGCCAGCAAAAAATATATTTAGGTTGTAACTAGGTAAAAATTACACATGCATGAAAGACAAAGAACAGACAGGAATTCTCCAAGTAGAAAAGCTGGACTTCTTAAATGTGACAGAATAATAGCTTACCTTTTTCCTTTGATTTTAACTTATTAATGTTGATATTTTTGTGCAACTAGTACAACTAGTAGTACAGTTTAAAGGCTGACTTATCAAATGACACAGAGGTTGAAACAGACACTGATTTTCTACTAAGTCAGCATCATTCACCATTTAATAACAAGACCTGCCAAACTAAACAAAAGCACCTTTGATTTAAGGGCAAAGACCAATGGTTCAATTCTGCATATATAAGAAAAAAGCCAGTGAATAAAATTTACCACCAACAGATAAAGGAAAAGTCCTTTCTACCAACTTTTCTGCTTAATACTCATCAATCTGGTTTCTACTGCTTTATCACTTAACTCAAATGGAATGGGCAGCTATTTCCAAAGGCTTTATTTGTCAACAAAGGCTTTTGCTCACAATTCTATTACCTTAACTTTTCAACACAATTAATTAAAGACCTCTCTCAACCATGTTCTGGCTCTTTTATTATTTTACCTTCCTCATATTATTTAGAAGTAGACAACTTCTGGAGCAGAATTATAACTGGACTTTTCCTTCACCTATGAATTCTTTCCCTGTGTTGTTCATTCCCATGACTTTAACACTTCTACTGAGATGCAGCAGACATGTATTTTTAAATCCTGTCATTTGAATTTCCTCTACTAGTTCAAAGCATTTTTATATTCCGAGACATCTTAAGGACAGAGGTTCCTGCTCTAATGTTCTCAAAATAATAAAATTATTAGTGTATTATATATTTTGTATGGTAATATTTAACATATAGAGACTAAGAAAGAGATTCCCAATTTTGCTGAAATCCCCAAGTCTATCTTTGATTTACTCCCCAGACATTGTGAAATACCTGGAAGGTATTTCAGCCTCTCAATGATAAGGATACCAAAGTCTCAAGTAAAGGCTTATATTATACTCTGGTGAGTTCTCCATCACATCTGCCCATAACCTCTACAAGACTCTGCAATAGGTGACTGGAAATACTCCATTTACTCATTCTCCTGTCAGGGTCCTTTCTTGGAGATGACACTCTGCTAACAATCAGTA
Organism: Bos taurus; assembly: GCF_002263795.3. Lineage (NCBI taxonomy): Eukaryota > Metazoa > Chordata > Mammalia > Artiodactyla > Bovidae > Bos > Bos taurus. The sequence continues at coordinate 53,048,356 of NC_037334.1, read as the reverse complement.
ACTATAGCAATATTGGCATTAATAGTTAACATTTTGTGGTTTGAAGACTTAAATCTAATGCATAACACCATAAAACTTTCAGAAGAGAACAGAGGCAAAACATTTTCTGACCAAGGTAATAGAAATAAACAAAAATACACAAATGGGACCTAATCAAACTTATAAGCTTTTGTTCAGCAGAGGAAACCATCACTAAAAAGAGATGGTTTGGGAGAAAGTATTTGCAAATGATGTAACTGACATGGGCTTAATTTCCAAAATATATCAACAGTTCATACAACAAAACAGTTCAACAACAAAAACAAACAACTCAATGGAAAAATGGAAAAATAACTATTAATAAATAGACATTTCTCCAAAGAAGACAAACAGATGGCCCAACAGGTACAGAAAAGATGTTCAATGCAATAAAGCCATCTGCAGTAACATCGATGCAGCTAGAGATTATCCTACTAGTAAAGTCATAAAGAAAAAGACAAATACCATATGATACCACTTATATGTGGAATCCAAAATATGACACAAAGGAACCTATCTACAAAATAAGAACAGACTGGTAGTTGCCAAGGAAACCAGGAGTGGAATGGATTGGGGAGGTTGGGGTTACACAAACTGTTATATATGAATGGGGTCCTACTGTATAGCACAGGGAACTATGTTCAACATCCTGTGATAAATCATAATGGAAAAAAATAAATATAAAAAAGAATGTACATATATGTATAACTGAATCACACTGCTGTACAGAAAAAAATAGCACAAATTATACATCAATTATACTTTAATAATAAATAATATACAAATTTTTTAAAAAGTTACCATTTTGCATTTCACATGCAAAATGCCCATTCTCAAACTTCAGTGGAGAACCAGATTTTTCCTCCCACTCTGTCAAGGACCAATACTTTTGCAAAATATAATCAAATGAATTATTATAAAAATGCATAGAAAGACAAAAAATAATCCTAAATTTTTATTGTATTTGACTGACATAAAATTTAGTCAGTGGCCAGCAATAATGAAATTGCTGTAAAAGTTTTAAACCCTGACTCCCAATTTCTGTATTTACCCTGTCACTGACCAGTATAACAACTATAACAACTCTCAGCAGCACTACAATAGGTCATTTCAAACTTACGACAACCTTATGAAGTAGCTATTATCATCAGCCCTGTTAATTTGAGAAACACTAAGTCACCAAAGCCTAGTAAAATTGATGTTAAGGGCCTGATTTCTCAATCCTTATCTAAATCAGAAATGGCTAACAGGTTTCACTTCCTGAGCCTACCTCAATAGAGGGTGGCTTTCTAAAGTACTGTGTTGAGGAAGATTCTGAGACCTCCTGGGCTCACTGAGAAAGCACTTGATCAAACGTGTGCACCATGGAAACAACAGTGATAGCTCAGATGCTCTGCATTTGCCAGGATCTACATTATTCCATATTCATAGATAGAAATTACCCTGTCATTCCTTCCATGGAATGCTCCCCCTCCATATCTGCATGGCTTGTTTCCTAACTTCCTTCAAGTCTACTCAAACCACTTTGCCTCCACTGGGTTTTTCTAAATAAAGTCCCAAACGTCTTCCCCTTCAGAACACTTTATAGCTTGTCTCTGCTGTACCTTTTTTTTTTTCCTCTTCAGCATTTACCACTATCTAATATTCTTATTTATTTGGTTTGCCTATCTCTCCCATTAGAATGTAAGTTCCATGAGGGCATTTGGTCACTGCTATATTCCCAGAATGTAGGTAGTAACTGACATAAAAATATCTGTTGAACCAACAAAGAAGAATACAATTCTTCCAAATTAAGAATTGAAGTGATAAGTCTCTTTTCTAGGGGGTGGGGGAGGGCTGGGAGACTGAGATCACACGGTTACAACCTACCTGCTGTCACCTTACATGGAGAGACCCCGTGGTAGGTCAGTCTGCACAGGGTACAGAAGGCGAAATTGCAGCTGGAGCAGATGCCCATGGTACAGCCAGGCTCCTGCATCACAGGCAGCTGGCAGGATGGGCGGGGGCAGTATACCACATCGGCCATCAGGTCCAAGGTGGACTGGAGGAGAAGGCGGTCATAACGGGCAAACAACTCTGCTTCCACTAGCTCTTTGACCTGGAGGGAAATATAAAACATCGTTAAGTTTGATGATTTCCCAACCAGTTCTGATCCTAAAGGAGATCTTTAGGAAGCAAGCATAAAAACCAGATGAATAGAAAATAATGATAACCCTGTATGTAAGACAGCAAAAGAGACACAGATGTATAGAACAGTCTTTTGGACTCGGTGGAAGAGGGTGAGGGTGGGGTGATTTGGGAGAATGGCACTGAAACATGTATATTATCATATGTGAAACAAATAGCCAGTCCAGGTTCAATGCATGATACAGAGTGCTCAGGGCTGGTGCACTGGGATGACCCAGAGTGATGGGATGGGGAGGGAAGTGGGTGGGGGGTTCAGGATGGGGAACACATGTACACTTGTGGTGGATTCATGTCATGTGTGGCAAAACCAATACAATATTGTAAAGTAACTAGCCTCCAATTAAAATAAAGTTATATATAAAAAAAATAAATAAATAAAACCCTCTATCTCACTTCAAAATCAAACCAAGTATGAGTGAGTGAATGAGTGAAAGTGGCTCAGTCATGTCTGACTCTTTGCGACCCCAAGGACTGTACAATCCATGGAATTCTCCAGGCCAGAACACTGGAGTGGGCAGCCTTTCCCTCCTCCAGGGAATCTTCCCAACCCAGGGATCAAACCCAGGTCTCTCGCATTGCAGGTGAATTCTTTACCAGGTGAGCCACAAGGGAAGCCCAAGAATACTGGAGTGGGTAGCCTATCCCTTTTCCAGAAGATCTTCATGACCCAGGAATCAAACCAGGGTCTCCCTGCTTTGCAGGCAGATTCTTTACCAACTAAGCTAGTATGGGAAGTTTATATCTTGACTGAGATGGTGGTTACCTGGGTCTACCCATTTGTCAAAACTAAGCAAAATGTACACTTTAAATGAGTACATTTATGCCTCAAAGGAGCTGATTTAAAAAAAAAGAAGAAGAAGAAGAAGAAGAAACAACCAAGCAGGCTATCTTTAAAGTCTGTAAACATTTGGTTAATCATCGCAAGGGATAAGCCCTCCAGATCCCAACCTCACACAGACTGGGTAGTAGTTCCCCCTCCTAGCAGATAATACAGAGTAAATCACCAGAATTATTTTTTTAATGCTCATCCTTGCCAAGGACCACCCATTCCAAAGCCAGCAAAGGGAGCATTTACATTTGTTTAAATAAAGATCATGGACACAATAAAACTGGTGGGCTGGCTCCAAGGTCTCAGACTGTCCTAACGAGCCCTATCAAGAAGTTCCTGAGAGAATGCCTCCCTTTGGAGAATTGTGAGAGAATTAGGGAGCAGCTGTCGGAGGAGTGAAGAGTTACCTGACCAGGAGTGGCCACTGAAGGGCACTTGGGTTCTGGGCAGTTGAGGCATTGAACTTGGCCATCTCTGATCTGGATTTCAAAGTAGTCCTTGAGACAGGCTTTGCAGTACACATGCCTGCACTCCAAGAAGTACATGCACTCACTACCCAGTTTCTCACAGAAACAGATATTGCACAGGAACAATTTACTATTAAAGCATTTTATCTGCTGAGCTTGATCAAAGTCCAAGATTTCCTGGATCAGACTCGACAATGATTCCACATCCTGCACGGCTCTCTCGTCCACAACTTCCTCTTGGTCTATGTCAGATCCAGTGGCTCCTCCAAAATCTAGCTCTGTGTTGGAAGAAGCTTGAGCCATCCTTCTCTGAACCTTTTTCTGAGAACCCATCGTGAGTTCAAAAGGAGAGACAATATTCAGGTATGCTAAGGTCTCTTCCTTAAGAAACTGCATCCAGGCAAAGAGGACCACGCTGCCACGGTGTTCTTCCCACAGGTTGTCTAAGTGCTTGCAGAGAGCAGATAGCTAGGGGAAAAACACATGAGGATGCTGGTGAGTTTGGAAAGATGATGCTGTCAACTCCTAATTTCCCTTGAAATCTTTTTAATTTAGACCTTTATACTTCCTGTTAGGAAGCAGAAAGTATTCTTTTCACTTCTGTGATAAACTGTGCTGCACAATAGCATCAGCGTTCTTATCAAAGCACTTCTTAAACTATTCAGCAACACGAGCCACAGACACAAGGTCAGAAGCTAAAAGAAGTCCCATAAAACCAGAGAGACAATTAAGAGTCTACCAGACAGAGAACAAGGTTTACACATGGGCTACTGAAATGGAGGGCCTTTTCTGTTCTTTATTTTTCTTTACTTTAGTACTGCTATCTATCTCACGTAGGAGAAGAGATCTAGTTTTAAAATGAACTATTTCTATTCCTTTGGAGTACTAGCCCTGTTGGTACCCTACAATAAAGATTAGCAAAAAACAATTTAAAAATACCAACCAAGCTTTAAAATTAATTCTTTCAACTGTATCAAGAAGCCAACTTATGTGAAAAAAATCACTAACAGAATCTAATCTCAGAGTCCTTGTTATTCCAATTTATAAGCTGATTTTAACTAGGCAATCTGAGCTTACACCAGATCCAGGTTAATAGAGGAAAGCAGACTGATATTGAACCTGGACATGATTACAAGCCCTTAACATGATTTGACTGCCATAGGCAAAGCTCACATTTCCTAAGTTAGGCAACCAAAATTTAAACTATTTTGACTTTTCCTCCTTAAAACTGGTCTGTTCAATTTGAAAGGCAAATATAAGAAGATTTTTAAGTAGAGCTCAGGTTCATAAGCAGCTTTTCTTTTTAGGTAAACATCAAAGAATAAGCCTTCCAGGTGCAAATAAATTTTGTAAATTTGACATTTGAAGTAAAAAAGAACCATATTTTCCTCCTTACACTGCATAGTGCTATTCACTAAACTCTATATGGGCACAAAATTAAACACTGACTGTTCAAGACTGGACAACAAATGCTTTTACACATTTGCATAAATGTGCTTTCATGATCAATAAGAAACCGGATGAAATCTTTAAAATGTAATAAATACTAAAAGGGAAGCTCTGAATGTTTGAGTCACCAAATCCAAGGAAGAAGTCATCCTCCTCCATCCTCTTTTCTTCTCGTCCCTTCTCTAAAGAGGTATCTGAGATGTACATACATGTGAGGAACGAGGGAAGCAGAAAGAGAAGAGCATGAAAGACACTGTGTGTATGTATATATTGGAAGAGAAATAGGGAAAATACTAGAAAACTAAACCCACTTCTATCTATCAATCAAATTCAGTGAGGAACAGGTCCATGAGTCAACTTCATTATCAACAGGAGCAATTCATAAAGCCAAGGAATCAGGGCCCAGTAACAAATAAGAATTGAAGGAAGAAGGAGCCTAAGAGACAGATTAAAATGCCAATTATATGGACAAAAATTTACTTGACAGAGAGTCCTACTGTAATTTTAGCTATGTAACATAAAATAATGAGCAACTCTCTTCTCTCTATACCCTAAAAGCCAGCATTAAGTAGATGCTATTTGGTTGGAATCTGCAACTGTACATGTATACACATGCATGAACATAAAGTATCAAGAGCTCTGTGGAGAAATGGACTATAAATGTCTAGATAATTTAATCAACTCTCAGTGATCTAAATGTAAATAATCCACTGTCTTGCATGTGTTACCTCTGACAAAGATATTAAATGCAAGGTGAATCTCCTTTTTATTCTACATGTATTATTCTTTTTTTTAAATTTTAACTTTGTCTTTAAACTCTAAGTTCAATTTTACAAATGCACTCTCATCCAAGGATCAGCCTGGTGATGAATGAACAGTGGTGGGAATGAGAATTACATAGCCAAAAAAGAAAAACTGACAAGCTGTTCCTTGAGGTCAAGTAACTCTGACAGCTTTTGTCTTAATACATCAGCCTATCAATCTTCATCATGACTTCTAGAAAAGTAACTGCTATTGATCCATTATCTATTCCAGAATACATTATCTTAGCTTCAAGCCATATTTATGTCTCAATCAAGAGCTGACATTGTTACTAGAAAAGGATATACGACCCAGAGGAAATGAAAGCTCGTAATATAAGATCTCAAGCCTTAATGAGATATCTACAGGAATCATATGCATTTCTATTTGTGTGCATTCACATTATGTGAGCTCAGTCAACAACTGTTGCTAATACACAGACTTTTACAAAGGCGCTCTTATGTGTTCTTAAGGAATGTTTATTATAACTACATTAGCTCAATTTTAGTCCTAATTACAATTAAATCTTTCATTTAAGGAATGTATAAAAGTAATAAAAAGCAATACCAACATCTGAGGAAAATGAGGAGGACCTATAGTCTCCATTATAATACAGATTCAATGGGAAAATAGCAAGAAAAGGAGACAAACAATACACTTGATTAAAAATTACTCCTACTGCAATTCAAAATGATTAATCATTCTAATTATTGCCATTCCTTTCTAAAACACCAAACATTTTCAACTTATTAGCATTACAATTCATGAAGGGGAAAAAATTACAACATCAAACCCATTTGTTCTTCATGCACTGAATTCAAGATCATCAAGGTAGTCTTCAATTAAAGATGATTTTTTAAGTTTCTAAAAATGGATAGAAATTAAGTTTCGGGTCTAACCTGAGTTGGTGACAGCCATTTGCCACTAAGTGTGAATGAAGGTGGGGAGGAGGATGGATAATCTGGTGGCAGTTCAAAGTTCAGCACAAGTGGAGGCAGAAAGCAAATGGTGTATTCAAAGCCACTATTCTGGAGACACTCATTTGAATTGCCTGAACCAAAAACAAAGATTAGAAAGGATCAGCTGGTCAACACTTGAGTGTCCATTACTGCTGAGCAGTGCTCAAGAAAAACGTAATGCTTTGGTTGAGGGGATAAAAACCCTCCCCCAAAGCACTTTCTGTTCTTAATTTTACTTTGGAGCCACCACCTTAAAAAAATCTTAAAAGCCCTTAAAAAAATCTACTAAGCATCATGAAATTTAAAATGAAGATACACAACTTATTCTTGCTACACTTCTGAGTATAATTCCTAACACTAGTGAGCAAGTAATACACAATGTTTTCTTTTGTTGTTTTTTACAGTAGATAATTAAAGACACAATCTAGAGAAAAAGACATTATTTCTATCAAAAAGCCATGACCTACTTAGATAAGCATGTGCCAACTCCAATGAATCAGAGTTGGGAGAATTTATGCCAATGCAATGATCTCAGGCTGAGGGCAAGCTACAACACATACACCCTCACAATCAAAGTTTCATTTTCAGTTATCACACTTACTTTCTTTACTTAAAGCTGTTACACTAGAAACATATTGAGAAAGTATTCATAATGTCTTCTGTGAATACAGTATCAAAAGTACTAGTTTTTAAGTTTTTTCTGAAGCAAAAGATCACAGAGTAGTAGTGTCATGTGTTTATGGTGGTTGAAAAGATTCTAGAAACCAAATAGTATTAACAACAACCAAACCTTTCCAAGTGTTTTCACATTTATTATTTCATTTTCTATTTTATTACCCCTATTTAACAGCCAATGACTCATGGCTGATGAACTGCTAGTTAGATGATTAGGAAGCATGAAATATGCAGGATAATATTTGTGATCAAAAAGGCAGAATTAAATTGAAAATTGTTCACCCTTTATTTTCAATTAAAACAGAAACAGGCATTAAATCTGTAATACTACCATGTATCACTAATGCCTATAAACACAAGATGATAAATAACTTAGGGTACACTAAGAAATTGAGAAGAACCTTTATCGAGAAAAAATCTGTTTAAGAGAATATTAACTAACCGCTCACAAATATCTTGAAATTTTGTGGTAAGTCCAAATGGATCCTGGTTTCTCCACCTTGGACAGACTCTGCTTTTCTAAATTCATCTCCATCATAAATACTTGCCAGGGCCAGCAATTCATCCTCCTGAGCTTCTCGGTCTTCTGACGACATTTAATTTTCTGAGGAGCTGAAGATAATCATTCAAGTCAGTTAAGAACAGAAAAGGCACAGAGTCTTGAAAAGTCTAATGGCCCTCCCCGCAACAACCCCATTCCCCCCAGAAGAAAGTTCCTCAAAAACAACTGCAAAGAATTAATCAATATTCTCACTTTTCTATCTAACTAAAAGTGACAGGCATATCTAATATTCCAGTAGATCAACACAGTAACAGCCTTTTTCAAAAAGGACAGCTGTGGTTCTTATAATTGCTGACTTTTTCAGTTAGGTATGATATGTGTGGATCACAATAAACTGTGGAAAATTCTGAAAGAGATGGGAATACCAGATCACCTGACCTGACTCTTGAGAAACCTATATGCAGGTCAGGAAGCAACAGTTAGAACTGGACATGGAACAACAGACTGGTTCCAAATAGGAAAAGGCTGTATATTGTCAAGGCTGTATATTGTCACCCTGCTTATTTAACTTATATGCAGAGTACATCATGAGAAACGCTGGGCTGGAAGAAGCACAAGCTGGAATCAAGATTGCCAGGAGAAATATCAATAACCTCAGATATGCAGATGACACCACCCTTATGGCAGAAAGTAAAGAAGAACTAAAAGGCCTCTTGATGAAAGTGAAAGTGGAGAGTGAAAAAGTTGGCTTAAAGCTCAACATTCAGAAAACGAAGATCATGGCATCCGGTCCCATCACTTCATGGCAAACAGATGGGGAAATGGTGGAAACAGTGTCAGACTTTATTTTGGGGGCTCCAAAATCACTGCAGATGGTGACTGCAGCCACGAAATTAAGACGCTTACTCCTTGGAAGGAAAGTTAGACAGCATATTAAAAAGCAGAGACTTTGCCAACAAAGGTCCGTCTAGTCAAGGCTATGGTTTTTCCAGTGGTCATGTACGGATGTGAGAGTTGGACTGTGAAGAAAGCTGAGCGCTGAAGAATTGATGCTTTTGAACTGTGGTGCTGGAGAAGACTCTTGAGAGTCCCTTGGACTGCGAGGAGATCCAATCAGTCCATTCTAAAGGAGATTAGTCCTCGGTGTTCATTGGAAGGACTGCTGCTAAAGCTGAAACTCCAATACTTTGGCCACCTCATGCAAAGAGTTGACTCATTGGAAAAGACCCTGATGCTGGGAGGGATTGGGGGCAGGAGGAGAAGGTGACGACAGAGGATGAGATGGCTGGATGGCATCACCAACTCGATGGACATGAGTTTGAGTGAACTCCGGGAGTTGGTGATGGACAGGGAGGCCTGGTGTGCTGCGATTCATGGGGTCACAAAGAGTCGGACACAAATGAGCAACTGAACTGAACTGAACTGAGAAAAGAAAGCACAATAAAAATTTTTTCAAGGACAATTCACAAACTACTTTGACTTGTTCTCTAAACTTAGAAAAGTGCCTTGCTCACAAAAGCAGTCAAAGTATATTTGATATACTTCTTAAAAATAAATGAATTTTTTAAATCCACAGGAATCTCTATGGCAGGTTTTCTCAGCCTCAGTGCTACTGACATTTTGGAACAGACAACTGTCGTGGGAGGCTGTCCTGTGCATTAGAGGACATGAATCTGCATGTCTGGCTTCAACTTACTAGATGCCAGCAGCATCCCTTTTCCTCAAGAGTTGTGACAATCACAAACATCTCCAGACATAACCAAATATCCACCACACCCCTGCCACTGGGGAGGGGGAAGAAAATTGCTCCTACTTGAGAACACCCTACTCTAGAGACTGTTACAAGGATGATAACATGTAAGACAGATAACTGAGGAAGCAGCAAAATAACATTAAAATTTTGAAATAATACCAAATCAATTTTAAGATTTATCATTATTCTAGGTAACACCAACAATGAAAATATGCTATAATTAAACTGTACAAATGCTTTTTAATTACAGCAACTGAAAGATACACCACACTGTCAGATAATTCAAACATGCAAAAAATATGTAGTGAGAATCTGTGAAAATTAGTAAAACCACCACCAAAAATTACCATTCTATTGATTAAAATACTAGACTATAACTGTGCAAATATGCTCCCTCTTGGCTGAAATATTTTCTAAATTGGAATGCACAAAGAAAAGTTAGGACATGGTTTTTCATGTTATTAAAAAGTGACACTGCAAAACTCAAATTCATTTAAAATAATTCCATTTTCAAAAAGTACATTTTCTAGCAGATGATAATGGTTCTGCTTAAGCTGTGTCCCTACCTAAGACACAGTGATATATTCTATTTAAGGTCAGTTAGTACCTGTTAATAACAACTAGAAGAAAAGGATATCAGCACTGGAGTTTGTATTTCAGCCCCAAGTTTGGAACTCATGCAAATCTCATTTATTCTTAAGATGATGGAGATGAGACTGCTGAAGGTGGATAAAAGGCCAAGATGTAGAACACATACTAGATATACTAGAGAAACCCTGCCATCTGCAGAAAAAAAATACAAAAGATGGTGTTAGCACCCTCTCCAAATTTAAATTCTGAATTTCCGTAACGATCACTTAAAATCAAGCACATCCTAACACACAGTCAATCCTAGTCTACAGCTGCATACTAATCACCTAGGTGAGTCTAACTGAGCCATGTGGTTCAAAGGATATTTGCATGTTCCCAATAATCAGAGTGCCCTTCTTATCTGACCGCCTTCAGCCCTGGGAGGAGCTAAGAACACCAAGGTCATATGAGATGACAGCACAACATGCCCCCATAACAAACCGCTTCCTGCGGTTTTCTTGTTTTTGTTTTTCCTTTCCTCTTCCACTTCTTCTATTCCTTCATTTCCTACCCCTCCAGTTGGTCCTTTTGTCCACTAACGAATTAATCCTGCCAGGGACATTCAACATTAGGTTAATTTAAGGAAGGTAGCAGGGTATTTAAAAACAAAATAATAAAAGTGCTCACACACAAACATTTAAGTCCTATTCTAAATGCTTTACCAGGCTTCTTCAACAGGGAATAAAGGAGAAAGGGAGACTGGTCCATAGATGGGTTCTGGAGAATGCTATGAATACCTTAAAATATGCAAAAAATATAAAACAGTAATTTTAAAGCCATGTTTTCAGATGTGTGACTCCCAAATAAGCTAACAATGAAATTTAGATCAATTTACATGTATCGAGTAGGACTACTATGGACTACATATTAAGTGTTTTCACATCACCTTACAGAACTGTAAATGCTGTAATACACGGTGATAATGTAATTAAGCTTTTTGTTTCTTCCTGTTCAAACATTATAAATGAGGTGAAATCAATTTATACCCAGGCTGCACCCCAGAGCAATTCAGACATGGGTCATCCAAGTTCACCATGTTATTCTAATGTGCAGCCAAGATTAAGAAACTCTACTCCAAGCTGTTTCCCATTGGCAGCTCCTCATGACCCAACTCACCAGACCCCAGCTTCTGAAGCTGCCATAGGTCCCAGTCCCTTAATTAAAATTGCTGACATGAATTTCTTTTTCTATTCAGTCTTCAAGACCCATCTCCAAAACCCCCATTCCATGTAAAACTTCCAATTAGCATGTCTTTCTTTAAAAATTCAGAAAACCATTTTTTTATTGTAACTTTCCTATGACATTGTCACACCCCACCTTGCATTACAGTTTTTCCTCTGAACTTGCGCTTCCTCTCCTACAAGACTAAATTAGTTCCTTAAGGGCGACGATCAAGTGTCTTGCCTCTCTCTATATTGCTCTCAGAATCTAGCAGTGCTTTAGGTTAGACACTGGAAAAAGTGAGAACTGAACTGGGGTGAGATGTGGTTGCTGCAATGGCGGACTAGAATCAAGGTTCAGGGACTGCACTGCCACATCCCACCAGGAGCACGTTGGGTTGGTCGTCACAATAACAGCAAAAAGAGTGAACTCTTACCATGTGTCAGGCATTGTTGTAAGCCCTTTAAATGCACTAACCCGTTAGATTCCCACAACCCCATGAAGAAAGTCCTACTCCTATTTCCACTATACACAGAAAAAGGACATTTTAAGTCCACGCTGGCTCAAGGTCACAGAGCTAATATAAAAATAAAACGGGGTTCAGATCACCTTGTTTCTTCAGCTGTTAACACAGGAACAAGAATAAACCCCGGTGTCAGGAAAAGAGAGAATTCAAGTTTAATATGACTTTTATGCAAACCGGAAACCGCTACAAAAGTGAGGGAAGCCCCTCCTCCGCCGGGTTTCCCTCGGGCCTGGGAAAATCCTACTCATTCTCCCAGGCCACACCATGAAGGTTTCACCCATGGCCGGGAGGCAGGGGGTCAGCACACCGCTGCCGTGTCTCCACGGCTCACTGCGCGGCGTATGGAGTCGTCGTTTGTGCGACTCACCTACAGCTGGGTGGCAGGCCCGAGCCCTGCTACCTGCCCCAGCGCTTGGAAACGAAGGACGCTGCGCGCGTGTGAGCCCGCCCAGGGGTCCCGAAGGGGCAGGGCCTTTCTCCTCTGGGCACCCCGCGGACCTTACCGGGCCGGGTCCCGGGTCCGGGGAGTTAAAGCCTGCTAAGCAAGCAGTCCCGGCCCGGCCGCCCTTCTCTGCCTCGCGCGCCTGGAGCGCAGTTCCCACCGTACCTTCCGGTTGCCCCACCGCGCCGGGCTCGAAAGTTCCGCCCTCCAACCTAGCTCCGGGTCCCCTCACCTCCACTCGCTGGCCCCGCCTGGAGACGCCCGGCTCAACCGGCGGACTGCCTCTTCCGTCTTCGGAGCTGTCAGCTGAGCCGGGCGGATCTGGCTGGGAGGCCTCGGCGAAAGAAGGGCTCTGCGCAGACGCCGTGACCGCCGCGGCCTCTCGGCCGCCCCCCGCAGGTCAAACCGGCGCTGCAGCCGCGACCACCGTCACCGTACCGCTGCCCACCACACTTAAGTATGCCTGTGGAGACGATGACACAAATGCAGATTCTGGGGCCCCTGCTGGGAATGTGCCTCGGAATTAGAATTTCTACCAATCACTAGAGGTAAATCACGAGGCAGAAAACTACCTGGGGTACACCTGCTCCCCCAAGTAGAGAAGGCAAGCCTCTTCCTCCCGGGACTCCGGTCTCAGAAATGCTACCTATCTTTCTGGCACCTCCACTATGAAGGCATTCGCTCATTGGTCATATTGTAACAGTAATAACTACTGTTTATTAAGTGTTTATTAAGCGTAGGGATGCTTCAAGTTCTGTACTCATGGTTTTATGTAAATTTTCACTTCATTATAACCTTAAAATTTAGATACTATTTGTTATTCCTGCTTTAAAAGTGAAGAAATTGAGAAAGGTTCAAGAATTTACCAAAGCGTATAGGCTGAGTGGGAATTAAAATTACATGTCCCCTACCTCATGCCATATGCAAAAATTAACTCAAAATGTATCAAAGACCTAAATATAAGCAGTAAAACTAAAAAATCTCTTAGAAGAAAATGTTGGAGTAAATCATGAACTTGGATTATGCAATAGGTTCTTAGGAACAAAAGCACAAGAAATAAAAGAAAAATAGATTCATCAAAATTAAAAACTTCTGTACTTCAAAGGACATTATCAAGAAAAGACAACCCACAGAATAGGGGAACAAATTTGAAAATCATATGTCTGATAAAGGTTTAAAAGCCAGAATATATAAAGAACTCCTACAACTCAACAACAGAAAGACAAATAACTCAATTTAAAAATGGGCAAAGGATTTGAATAGACATTTCTCCAAAGAAGATATACAAATGTTTAGTAAGCATGTGAAAAAAAGGCTCGTCTAAATTAGTCATCAGTTCAGTTCAGTTGCTGAGTCATGTCCAACTCTTTGGGGCCCCATGAATTGCAGCACGCCAGGCCTCCCTGTCCATCACAAATTCCCAGAGTTCACTCAGACTCACGTCCATCGAGTCAGTGATGCCATCCAGCCATCTCATCCTCTGTTGTCCCCTTCTCCTCCTGCCCACAATCCCTCCCAGCATCAGAGTCTTTTCCAGTGAGTCAACTCTTTGCATGAGGTGGCCAAAGTACTGGAGTTTCAGCTTCAGCATCATTCCTTCCAAAGAAATCCCAGGGCTGATCTCCTTCAGAATGGACTGGTTGGATCTCCTTGCAGTCCAAGGGACTCTCAAGAGTCTTCTCCAACACCACAGTTCAAAAGCATCAATTCTTCGGCGTTCAGCCTTCTTCACAGTCCAACTCTCACATCCCTACATGACCACTGGAAAAACCATAGCCTTGACTAGACGGACCTTTGTTGGCAAAGTAATGTCTCTGCTTTTCAATATGCTATCTAGGTTGGTCATAACTTTCCTTCCAAGGAGTAAGCGTCTTTTAATTTCATGGCTGCAGTCACCATCTGCAGTGATTTTGGAGCCCCCAAAAATAAAGTCTGACACTGTTTCCACTGTTTCCTCCATCTATTTCCCATGAACTGGTGGGACCAGATGCCATGATCATAGTTTTCTGAATGTTGAGCTTTAAGCCAACTTTTTCACTCTCCACTTTCACTTTCATCAAGAGGCTTTTGAGTTCCTCTTCACTTTCTGCCATAAGGGTGGTGTCATCTGCATATCTGAGGTTATTGATATTTCTCCCGGCAATCTTGATTCCAGCTTGTGCTTCTTCCAGTCCAGCGTTTCTCATGATGTACTCTGCATATAAGTTAGATAAGCAGGGTGATAATATACAGCCTTGATGTACTCCTTTTCCTTTTTGGAACCAGTCTGTTGTTCCATGTCCAGTTCTGACTGTTGCTTCTTGACCTGCATACAGATTTCTCAAGAGGCAGGTCGGGTGGTCTGGTATTCCCATCTCTTTCAGAATTTTCCACAGTTTATTGTGATGCACACAGTCAAAGGCTTTGGCATAGTTAATAAAGCAGAAATAGATGCTTTTCTGGAACTCTCTTGCTTTTTCCATGATCCAGCGGATGTTGTCAATTTGATCTCTGGTTCCTCTGCCTTTTCTAAAACCAGCTTGAACATCAGGAAGTTCACAGTTCACATATTGCTGAAGCCTGGCTTGGAGAATTTTGAGCATTACTTTACTAGCGTGTGAGATGAGTGCAATTGTGTGGTAGTTTGAGCATTCTTTGGCATTGCCTAGTCATCAGGGAAATACAAATCAAAACCACAATTAGAAGCCACTTCACACTCACTGCTGCTGCTGCTAAGTCACTTCAGTCGTGTCCGACTCTGTGCAACCCTAGTCACACTTACTAGAACCACTGTAATAAAAAGAAAAAAAATTTTTTTAATCTCATGATACAGAGAACTGTTTGATGGTTGTCAGAGGCAAGAGGTGGCAAGTGGGTGAAGACACAAACTTCTAATTATAAAATAAATAGGTCATTGGGATGTTATGGAAACCATGGTGAATATAGTACATAATATTCTATATATGAAAGTTGCTGAGAACAAATCTTAAATGTTTTCATTACAAGAAAAAAATCTGTATGTATGTACTACACTCACTGTAGAAATCATTTCTCAATACATACATATATTGGATTATTATGTTATACACCTGAAACTAATATAATGTTGTATGCCAATTACATCTCAATAAAGAATTTTTAAAAAGAAGACAGATTATAACAAGTGTTGGTGAAGTGGCAAAGAAATTGGAATCCTCATATATTGATTCTGAGGATGTAAAATGGAGTAGCCACTCTGGAAAAAAGAGGTCTGCATTTTCATTTTGCACTGAGCTTCACAAATTACATTGCTGGTCCTGAATGCAGGAGAAAGGAAAAGTCAGGTGGGAAAAAATTGGGTACTGGAGGGGCTTCCTGACTGCCACAGAAGGGAAATTTTTGAAATGCAAATAATCAGTCCTAATCCTCTGTACTATAAATCTTGACTGTTACAGAGTACAAACCTAACTATCCCTGTAATGGACATCAAAACCAGAAATGTACTCCTTAAAAAGACAAAGGAAGGAAGAAGAATCTCTGAAGTCATCCACTAATATTGTTCATATTCAGCCAAAAGAAATAAAACCAAGAGTGAAACCCCACTGCAGAGTGCTTGGAGATGAGCCCATGAATGCAGCCGGAGATCTCCCAGCTGCTAAAAAGGAGGGAGACAAAGAACCAGGTCAGGAAATTCTCACAAAGTCAAAGTAAAAGGTGATTGTGACATCATGTCATGGCTTCATGTCAGAGGTCACAGGACAGAGGGAATAGAAGAATTTCAAAGCAGTGTTAAAAGTTTGGATGAAAGTTTAAAGTGAACTAAGCAGAGTCCACTTTGGAGGTCAGGTTTGGATAAAGAGAGTTTTTTACTTAATTTTCTTCCTAGACTCTGTAAGATTTTTGTAGCTTTGGTTTTAATGTGCCTGGTTTTGCATCATTTAGTTTAAATTGAGCTTTCCCTACATGCCTAATCCTCTGCTGTGCTAAGCATTTTACATGCATTGTTTCATTTTAACACCCAGGACCCCATGACCAAAGTAATTGTATCTCCCCATTTTACAAATGAGGAAATTGAAGTGCTAAGGGGTGAAATGATTTTACCAGTGTTATTCAGTGGTGACCTATAGTATTAGGACCAGTTCCTCATCAGTCTGACCCTCTCATATAGCTTGTAAAAGAATTAGGGTTTGTTGAAACAGAAATACAGACAGAATAAAGCCGTTCTGGCTTTAAGAATTAAAAGAGAAGGCCCCAGGGAAGTCAGGATTACAGTTTATGATGTCATGATAGGTAGAATGAAAACACAAAGAGAGAGAAAGAGATTTAACTCCATACCCTGTCCTCATGAACACTAGATGATGATGGAGTCCAGGGCTAGGAGAGAATGGGTTGTGTGACCTAGACCAGAGATCAACAACCTGCCATTGGGTAGAGAAGCAAAAGTGAGTCACAAAATATGTCTGGTCTTGCAGGGACCTGCAGGCCTTCCATCAGGACCTGCACTGGTTCATCCATCACTGGCATCCAATGGTGTCCACAACCTTTGCTGAGCTCACCCCACCTGCCCGGGGGGGCCAGACTCCTTTTCAACGGCCATCCCTCTCAAGCATTCCTGAAACAAGCCTTGACATATAGAGGGGCAGTGGTGTGGAAGGGAAAGTCTTGCCCCAACTCTGGGACAGGACTGGATAGTGGCAGGCCTCATCCCAGTACAGAAGTTTCACAGCTGATCTCCTGTCGTTATATACTTCCTCACTCTGTGGATCTCAAAAAATTTACTACTATCACCTGGAAATCTGAAAAATTGGTGTTTCTTTAAAACAGGGGCTTCATACTCAAAAATAAAAATTGAGAGCTAAAAGCATAATTATAAATAATTAACAAGTAGAGCACTATTCATGTCCCATGCGCTATTCTAAATGTTCTGCATGGAGTAAGCTAAACGTGACAGTAACCCTATAACATATTACCATCATCATCCCTGTTTTAAAGCCAGGGAGACTGATCACAGACAAGTTAAGTGGCTTGCCATGGTCACACAGATAGGAAATTACAAAGCCAGGCTTTGAACCCAGGCAGTTGGAGTCCTGAGCCATGTTATTAACCCTAATGCTATGCTTAAATCAGGTTAACACTTTGCCCAAGGAAACTGCTCAGATCTGTAAGGAAAAATAGCCAGACTAACCAATGTGGCCAGCTTCCCTGGTCAGTACAGCTCAAACAATACCTCAGGTCATCCCAGGGTTATATAAAAACAGACTCCTAAAAAGGCTTGCAGTGGCTGACAGTATAAAAATGTTTTCTGTGCTTCTGATCCAAGGCAAAATTTGATTTACAATAATAGGCACAGAATGATCATGTTTATACTTGCAACCTGGCACTTTATTATTATTCCCCTGAATAACAGTGAAAAGAGTTTTGTAACCCCAAGGTAACATGGCACTGTAAGAAGGAAAGAGGGGTGAGATTTAGCAGCAGCTGCCATCATAAATCAGCGTATGGCTGTTTCTCTCGGAGCTCCGGGCTCAACTCTTGGCTGTCACAAACTTATAAAGGGGAGCCCCATGAGAATTTATGTAACGATGGGAAGACTCATTTTCCTTCCTGCAAGAATCTTTCTGAAGCAAGGTGAGAATTAAGCTGATTGGATTCTATGTGAAGAAAGAAAACCAAACCAGTGGTTTAGAGGAAAGGAAAATATGGGTCAACTTTAGCTATTTAGCTACTTCCCTTGCCAAAAAAGCCTGACCTTGTAAATGGAGAAGAACATGCTGAATTCCACCCAATAAATGAGTGACCAGATGACCAAATTAATTAATGAATGTGATCCAGGCCTCCAAAGGGGTGGTTCTTTTAGTGTGAGAACAGTTACATCCTACAATCACCCAGAAATGCTGAATACATAACAAGGCCAATCAACAGAGTCAGCCACTGAATATTCATGCACAGATGATGCTCCCAGTCAGTATGTTTGATTTTTGTGTTTACTGATAGATTTTCAAATTCATTGTGTAAACCAAAATTCTAAAAATAAAAAGAAGAGGAAAAAGGAAAACAGAGAAGAACTTGTGGTGAGGTCATACTTAACGTCTGGATAGGATTGCCAGATAAAAATACTTAAAGTTTTTTCACTATCTGAAATTCAAATTTAACAGTCACTCTATATTTTTTTTTAATTTATTTATTGGTTGTTCTGGGTCCACGTTGCTGCACGGGCTTTTCTCCAGTTGCGTCAAGTGGGGGCTACTCTCTCGTTGCGATGCTTGGGATTCTCATTGCGGTGGCCACCTTGTTGCTGAGCACGGCCTCTAGGGTGCTCGGGCTTCAGTAGCTGTGGCTCCCAGGCTCTAAAGCACAGGCTCAGTAGTTGTGGCACAGGGACTTAGTTGCTCCACGGCATGTGGAATCGTCCCAGATCAGGGATCGAACCCATGTCTCC
This sequence comes from Bos taurus, assembly GCF_002263795.3. NCBI lineage: Eukaryota > Metazoa > Chordata > Mammalia > Artiodactyla > Bovidae > Bos > Bos taurus. Next base: position 53,029,560 of record NC_037334.1, on the reverse strand, counting down.
TGCATTGGCAGGCAGATTCTTTACCACTGAGCCCCCAGGGACGCCCCCACCCTATACTTTTATTTGTTAAACCTGGCAACCTACTTCTGGGCTAAGAACCCTAATTAGAAGAGAGGGCTGAAGAGAATATTTGGTGGACATGCCCACACCTGGGAGTCAGAAGGAAGGCAAACCAAAGGGAGAATCTAAGAAGCAGGCAGAAGAGCCTGCAGAAATATGGAAGAACCAGTGTGCACAGAGCTTCTGCTGAGCACTGATACAGACATAGGAGAGAGGTGGGGACCAGGAGGATGCTTGGTGAGAAAGGCCTGATGGCTATAGAGTTCGCCCTTACTAGGCTGTTAGTGCTTCTAAGAAGCTCTGTGAGCCCGTGAGCTACAACTACTGAAGTTGTAGTTGCACATCTGAGAGCCTGTGCTCCGCAGCAAGAGAAGCCACCATTATGAGTAGCCTGCACATAGCAACAGAGACCCAACACAGCCAAAAATTTAAAAAAATAAATAAAAAGTTTAAGACGCTCTATGTCAGTGGTTCTCAATGAGGTTGGGCTGGAGAAGGGGTGTGTGGTAGAATGACCTATCAGTTCAGTTCAGTCGCTCAGTCATGTCCGACTCTTTGCCGACCCCATGAATCGCAGCACACCAGGCATCCCTGTCCATCACCAACTCCCAGAGTTCACTCAGATTCACATCCATCGAGTCAGTGATGCCATCCAGCCATCTCATCCTCTGTTGTCCCCTTCTCCTCCTGCCCACAATCCCTCCCAGCATCAGAGTCTTTTCCAGTGAGTCAACTCTTCGCATGAGGTGGCCAAAGTACTGGAGTTTCAGCTTCAGCATCATTCCTTCCAAAGAAATCCCAGGGCTGATCTCCTTCAGAATGGACTGGTTGGATCTCCTTGCAGTCCAAGGGACAAGAGTCTTCTCCAACACTACAGTTCAAAAGCATCAGTTCTTCGGCACTCAGCCTTCTTCACAGTCCAACTCTCACATCCATACATGACCACAGGAAAAACCATAGCCTTGACTAGACGGACCTTTGTTGGCAAAGTAATGTCTCTGCTTTTGGATATGCTATCTAGGTTGGTATAACTTTTCTTCCAAGGAGTAAGCGTCTTTTAATTTCATGGCTGCAGTCACCATCTGCAGTGATTTTGGAGCCCCCAAAAATAAAGTCTGACACTGTTTCCACTGTTTCCCCATCTATTTCCCATGAAGTGGTGGGACCGGATGCCATGATCTTCGTTTTCTGAATGTTGAGCTTTAAGCTAACTTTTTCACTCTCCACTTTCACTTTCATCAAGAGGCTTTTGAGTTCCTCTTCACTTTCTGCCATAAGGGTGGTGTCATCTGCATATCTGAGGTTATTGATATTTCTCCCGGCAATCTTGATTCCAGCTTGTGCTTCTTCCAGTCCAGCGTTTCTCATGATGTACTCTGCATATAAGTTAGATAAGCAGGGTGATAATATACAGCCTTGATGTACTCCTTTTCCTTTTTGGAACCAGTCTGTTGTTCCATGTCCAGTTCTGACTGTTGCTTCCTGACCTGCATACAGATTTCTCAAGAGGAAGGTCAGGTGGTCTGGTATTCCCATCTCTTTCAGAATTTTCCACAGTTTATTGTGATGCACACAGTCAAAGGCTTTGGCATAGTCAATAAAGCAGAAATAGATGTTTTTCTGGAACTGTCTTGCTTTTTCCATGATCCAGCACATGTTGTCAATTTGATCTCTGGTTCCTCTGCCTTTTCTAAAACCAGCTTGAACATCAGGAAGTTCACAGTTCACATATTGCTGAAGCCTGGCTTGGAGAATTTTGAGCATTACTTTACTAGCGTGTGAGATGAGTGCAATTGTGTGGTAGTTTGAGCATTCTTTGGCATTGCCTTTCTTTGGATTGGAATGAAAACTGACCTTTTCCAGTCCTGTGGCCACTGCTGAGTTTTCCAAATTTGCTGGCATATTGAGTGCAGCACTTTCACAGCATCATCTTTCAGGATTTGAAAGAGCTCAACTGGAATTCCATCACTTCCACTAACTTTGTTCGTAGTGATGCTTTCTAAGGCCCACTTGACTTCACATTCCAGGATGACCTATAGTATATCAGAATTGAAGCCTACATGCTAGAGGTAGCCCTCTTCTCTTCTGAAGATTAGGGAGAGAGACATAAGTGTAACCCTTATTAACTCAGAATTTATGTGGTCTAGTTTTGGGGCTGTGTTGTGGTAACTAAAGCACAAAATAAATTATAAATCCTTTCTTGCACTTTTCTTGAAAGCCATGAAGGAGAGTCACAGTTTACAACTATCCATCAGAAAGTCCTTATCATCAACCTACTTTCTTCACAGCCTCGGCTATTCTCTAAAGTACCCCTCCACAATATCCTCAACCTTCACCAATTTCCCTCCCCCTCATCTATTTTCCCTTTTATTACACAGATCAATTAGGCCTCTCTTCCCAGCAAAAAGGTCTAATCGACTTACCCAACTTGGTCCCAAATGATCTGAAAGATGAAGCATTTTCAAAGAGAGAGAAATAGAGCTGGCAATTATAAAATTCTCTTTGGCAGTCCAGAAAAAAGAAAAGTATGAGTTGCCCTGTTCCTGGTATTTTGAAAAGCTTTTCAAGTGACTATGATACGTGGACCCTTTTGAGAGATACCACTCTTGATCAAGACACAAAACCTTTCCACTTCCTGAAAAGTCCTCTCTTGGCAAATTTCTCCCTGCCAAGTATTATTCTCTCTACAGTGGGCCCAGAAATCCACCCAGATGGGTGGGATTGGACATCTGTGATCTGCCCCCAACAGAGACCACAAACTGTGGGGCAGGAACAGGTGAGCCAGAACAAGTCCTTGAGTCTCCCAGTCAATGGCCCAGGCTAGAATGCCTCCAACTTCAATAAGATTTTGCTGGAAAAAAAAAAAAAAAAAGAGGCAACTCTTAGGTGGTCCAGTCACCTCCCCAACCAGAAAGGTTTTGAGAATGAAGCCTCCCAGCTTCATCAATGTTGCTTTGGTGGTGCATTGATTTGGTGGTGGTTACAGCAGTGGCTAGGCAGATTCACAGGGAGCCCTGGGGGTGGGCAGCCAGCCCAGCAGGACCTTCCTAATGTGGGGAAATGATCTTAGCCTTCATCCAACTGGTCTGCAAGTCGCTTAAATGTCAGAGTCTCACCCTGCTGGTCTGAGCCCTCAAGATTCTTCAGGACATCAGGTATTTAAAGAGATCCTCTGATCCCTGACCCTTCCCACTTCAGTCTCCAACCTCTCCCTATAGAGATGGACCCAAGTGTGAGCAACCCAAAGGGTGGTGGTGAACAAGGCCTCCAAGCACCAAGCCCAAGCCTGACCTCTTTTTAAAAATATTTCAGACTTAGGGATTTGAAACAACTATTTGAAACAACTTCTGCTTCTTTGAATCTATTTTTAAGATTCAGGACGATGTAGGCTTTCCAAACAAATTCCAGTTTTACCCCTTGACATGTGGCTGCTAAAGATCAACTGACCCTGCAGCCAAAAAAGAGGAGGAAATATTACTAAACAGGGACCTCATTCCTAGAGACAATAGCCTTTAAAAGGTCTGGTGCTTCCTTTGCTGCCTTTGGATTCTTAAAGTGTTGTCTTAGCTTCCTGCCCCCAACATGAGTAAAACAAACAGAGAACAATAATAAACCACCTACGAAATCCAAAGGTTTTCATGACCTGAGTCCATTTTTTGCATCCATGGGTCCCAGTCAAGGCCACACACACACATAAACATGCCCTTTGAAGAATACTCAAATAAGGGACTTCCCTGGTGGTTCAGTGGTTAAGACTCTACTTTCAATGCAGAGGGCACAGGTTCGCTCCCTGGTTGAGGAACTAAGCAGCATTCCCCTGCCAAAAAAAACCTCAGGTAAAATCTTGAATTCTATCACCCCTCTCTGTGGGTGTTCAGCCACAGTTGGCTTCTCACTAGGAGAAATGATTATCACCTGGGTATAGGTCCTTCCGCTGTGCTGCACACAGCACAGTAACAGGGGTCTGGAGCTGTGCTGCTGCTGCTGCTGCGTCGCTTCAGTCGTGTCCGCCTCTGTGCGACCCCATAGACAGCAGCCCACCAGGCTCCTCTGTCCCCGGGATTCTCCAGGGAGGAATACTGGAGTGGGTTGCCATTTCCTTCTCCAATGCATGAAAGTGAAAAAGTGAAAGTGAAGTCGCTCAGTCGTGTCCAACTCTTAGTGACCCCATGGACTGCAGCCTACCAGGCTCCTGCATCCGTGGGATTTTCCAGGCAAGAGTCCTGGAGTGGGGTGCCATTGCCTTCTCCCTGGAGCTGTGGACATTTGTGAACTCCAGCCACCCACCTCCCTGCCTCTCTGCCTTTGGCCACCAGATGGCGGTCTGGAAACGTTCTCCGCACCAGAGCTTCCTGCACCAACGCTCCCCTGCATTACTCCTAGCTCTTTCCTCCCTCTTCTCTGTTCCTTTGATCCATTTCCCAGAGTGCAGCCTGTGGGGCTTTCTGGAAGGCAAATGTACATGATCCTGGGCAAGTTCAGATCAGATCAGATCAGTTGCTCAGTCGTGTCCGACTCTTTGCGACCCCATGAATCGCAGCACACCAGGCCTCCCTGTTCATCACCAACTCCCGAAGTTCACCCAGACTCATGTCCATCGAGTCAGTGATGCCATCCAGCCATCTCATCCTCTGTCGTCCCCTTCTCCTCCTGCCCACAATCCCTCCCAGCATCAGGGTCTTTTCCAATGAGTCAACTCTTCGCATGAGGTGGCCAAAGTACTGGAGTTTCAGCTTTAGCATCATTCCTTCCAAAGAAATCCCAGGGCTGATCTCCTTCAGAATGGACTGGTTGGATCTCCTTGCAGTCCAAGGGACAAGAGTCTTCTCCAACACTACAGTTCAAAAACATCAGTTCTTCGGCGCTCAGCCTTCTTCACAGTCCAACTCTCACATCCCTACATGACCACAGGAAAAACCACAGCCTTGACTAGATGGACCTTTGTTGGCAAAGTAATGTCTCTGCTTTTCAATATGCTATCCAGGTTGGTCATAACTTTTCTTCCAAGAAGTAAGCGTCTTTTAATTTCATGGCTGCAGTCACCATCTGTAGTGATTTTGGAGCCCCAAAAAATAAAGTCTGACACTGTTTCCACTGTTTCCCCATCTATTTCCCATGAAGTGGTGGGACCGGATGTCATGATCTTCGTTTTCTGAATGTTGAGCTTTAAGCCAACTTTTTCACTCTCCACTTTCACTTTCATCAAGAGGCTTTTGAGTTCCTCTTCACTTTCTGCCATAAGGGTGGTGTCATCTGCATATCTGAGGTTATTGATATTTCTCCCGGCAATCTTGATTCCAGTTTGTGCTTCTTCCAGTCCAGCGTTTCTCATGATGTACTCTGCATATAAGTTAAATAATCAGGGTGACAATATACAGCCTTGATGAACTCCTTTTCCTATTTGGAACCAGTCTGTTGTTCCATGTCCAGTTCTAACTGTTGCTTCCTGACCTGCATACAAATTTCCCTGGGCAAGTTACCCAACCTCAATGCTTAGCTTCTTCACCCATGGCCTGTTGTGAGGGTGGCATGGGATGATGTATGTAAAGCACTCAGCACAAGGCTTGGCAGGTAGCTCCTGTTTTCATCATGCAGCTCAGAGCCCTTCCAAAGCTCTCCAGGGCCTACAGGACAAGGTCCAAGTCCTTAGCATAGGGCCCCAGGCCCGCCACCATCCGGAGGCCCCCGCTGATATCCCCAGCCCAACTTCCTCTTCCTCTGTCCACAGACCCTCCTGTAGGACCATAAGGAGCCAGCTCACCCACCTCAGGCTTCTTCCATCCTGCTCCCTCCCCCTGCCTTGCCTCCCTGCTGCCCCCCCACCTCCTTTGTCTCACTCCTCCACATCCTTCCGGGTGCATCTAAGGGGCTTCCGGGAGGACCTGATTCCAGAGCCACTCCACTGGACCCACTTCTTTCATTTTCCCACCCTGACCTGAAACTACGAGTCCCTTAGGGGACACTGTGTCCTGCTCACTGCCTTGCACACAGCAGGATGAGTGAGGGTCAGGCAGTGGAGCCACTGTACAGGCTACCACCAGAGGACCTGGGGCCCACACTGGCTCTCTTTGCAGGACAGGTAGCCCTGGCCTGCACTCAAGCTGAGGACACCCTGGGAAGTGAGACTTCCTGGCGGAGAAGACAGAGAAAAAAGTGAAGGGACAAATGCGAGACCATCTTTACCATTTGCACTCAGGGTGTAAAGCCTGGCAAATAATACCAGGTAAACTAGACCCTTGCAATGAGTGCTTTCTCTGTACCAGGCGCTGCACTGAGCCTTCACTTGTATTAGCTCACTGAATCCTTACCAGAAACTCAGGAGATGCAGGATAGCCATGCTTTACTAGAGAAGGAAACTGGGGCCCAAAGAGGTTATGTGACTTGTGCTATGTCTTGAAGCTAGTGAGTGCTCTGTCTGTCTCCAGAGGCAGGGAATACCCCCATTGAATTCAGACCCTGTGCTGTTGGGAATCTCCAGGGAGTAGAATATGAGGGGGTAGGGTGTGGAAAAGAAAGTACAGAGGGGAGCACAGGTGATGCTTAGGCCAAGGAGGTCCTCATCACGCCATCCAAATGGCCACGAGCCTCCAGGCCAGTGGCCCGACTGGAGTCACTTTTGTCCCAACAGGCACCTCCAGCCCTAAGGACCTACCTAGGCAAAGTTGGCCCTTAACTCCCATCACATCAAATGCTTTACAAACCTCTGGACTCAACCTCAAGGTAAAGTGCAAGACTGGACAATGGTGGGGCAGCAGCGGCAGGAGGAAATGAGAAGGAGCAAGCCACCTCAAGGCCACCCAAGCCAGTTGCCCCCTTGGCCCCCTCCTGGGTCTCATCTCTGTGACAGGACTCTTGGACAAGAACTGCAGTGGGGAGTGAAGAATTGGAGAAAGGGAGGGAAAGGGAGAGGAAAGTGTGGGAGAGGGAAAGGTATAAAAACCTCCAAGACCAAGGAGTGGGAGGCTGGGGGATTCCCCGGGATAGGCGCTCAAGCTGGACCAGATGTGGAGAACAATGGGCCGGGAGGCTGGGGAGCCACAAGGGAAGGGGGAGGGAGGCTGCACCGTCAGATCAGAGAGGTCATTGTGCTTCAGGAGCCAAGGCCATGGGCACCTTTACGGTCTGGTCTGTGTGGGCAAGAGACTGCCACGGCCAATGCAGGAGCCAGAGGCAGTCCCAAGACAGGCCAAACCATGCAGATCACAACCCCCACCTCCAATAACAATGTCATTGCTCATGACTCTGGGCCAGGCTTTCCACGCACATTCCATTTCATCTCCAAGATTTCCGCCTGAGAGGTCTACTGTTCTTATTCCCATCTGCACTCTCAAGATGAGGCCCAGAGAGGTTGAGTGACTTGTCCCACATGACCCAGCTGGGAGCCTTCAGGGTCAGAATTTGAACCCAGGCAGTTCAGCTCTGATGGCCACTCTCTTAATCAGCTCTGCTTCCCTTGAGACAAAAATGGGTGATGGGGGCAGAGTCAAGACTGAGAGGTAGACAAGGGCGGGAAAAGAGGAATGGGAGAGGAATAACGGGAGACGAAGGAAACAAGGAGAGACAAGGAAGGAAGAGAGGCCGAGGCGTGACTCGTCCAGCAGGGGCTCTGGCTCTCTGCTTACTTGGCCACAGCAGGGGCTCCCCTCCCCTCAGCAGCCGCCTTGCCACATGGACAGCACCTTCCCATCCGGCCTGTCCCCTGCCGCATCCTCCTCAGCGGCAGTCCACTCAGCTTCACGGAAACTCTCTTTCTCTAATTGGCATAGAAACTCACAGCCCTCCCTTTTCCTGTAGGTGGGGTTTCCATAGGAAAAAGCTGCTTCTCTGTTTCCCTGGCCCAGCAACTGTTTGGAAGTCAGATCCCCACATCCTGCTTCACTGGGTCAAGTTCCTCTTGGACCGACTCTTGTCCATCACTGGCTCACGGGGACCCACAGTGCCCCTGTACCAGGGCTCCCCTGGCAATTTTACCTCATCGGTCCTTGCACCTCTCAAATCTCTTCTGATGAAAATGGCCTTTCCTTCTGTTAGTTCCATTATCTAATGATGGGACGAGGCTGTGCCAACAGGTCTGGGGGCAGGAGAACGGGGCTAATCAAGTCCCTCAGGAAACACTGGAGGACTCGCCCAGCCCCTGAAGAACTCTAGCGGTTTCTGGATCTAGCGCTCTCTGGCGGTAAGCATGATGCGATTTCTATCACTTCTGGGACTTTTGGGGCCCGGTGGCTACTTGTTCCTATCAGGGGATTGTCAGGAGGTGGCCACTCTCACTGTGAGATATCAGGTGGCAGAGGAGGTACCGTCTGGCACCGTGATAGGGAAGCTGCCTCAGGAACGGGGCCGGGAGGAGGAGCCTGGCCAAGCAGGGGCTGCCTTCCAGGTCCTACAGCTGCCCCAGGGACTCCCCATCCAGGTGGACTCTGAGGACGGCGTGCTCAGCACAGGGAGGCGGTTGGACCGGGAGCAGCTTTGCCGGCAGCAGGATCCCTGCCTGGTGTCCTTTGACGTGCTGGCCACAGGGGAGCGGGCGCTCATTCACGTGGAGATCCAGGTGCTGGACATCAATGACCACCAGCCGCAGTTTCCCAAAGGTGAGCAGGAGCTGGAAATCTCCGAGAGCGCCTCTCTGCGCACCCGGATCCCCCTGGACAGAGCTCTGGATCCAGACACTGGCCCCAACACCCTGCACTCCTACACTCTGTCTCCCAGCGAGCACTTCGCCCTGGATGTCATTGTGGGGCCCGATCAGACAAAACACGCAGAACTGGTGGTGGTGAAGGAGCTGGACAGGGAAATCCACTCATATTTTGATCTGGTGTTAACTGCCTATGACAGTGGGAATCCCCCTAAGTCAGGCACCAGCTTGGTCAAGGTCAGCGTCCTGGACTCCAATGACAATAGCCCTGTGTTTGCTGAGAGCTCACTGGCCCTAGAAATCCAAGAAGATGCTGCCCCTGGTACTCTCCTCATAAACCTGACTGCCACAGACCCTGACCAAGGCCCCAATGGGGAGGTGGAATACTTTCTCAGTAAGCACGTGCCTCTGGAGGTGCTGAACACCTTCAATATTGATGCCAAGACGGGCCAGGTGACTCTGCTCCAGCACCTAGACTACGAGAAGAATCCGGCCTATGAAGTGGATGTTCAGGCAAGGGATCTGGGTCCCAATCCCATCCCAGCCCACTGCAAGATTCTCATCAAGGTTCTGGATGTCAATGACAACGCCCCAAGCATCCACATCACATGGGCCTCCCAACCATTGCTGGTGTCCGAAGCTCTTCCCAAAGACAGTTTCATTGCTCTCATCATGGCCAACGACCTGGACTCAGGAAACAATGGTCTGGTCCACTGTTGGCTGAGCCAAGAGCTGGGCCACTTCAGGCTGAAAAGGACCAATGGTAACACATACATGCTGCTAACCAACGCCACACTGGACAGAGAGCAGTGGCCCCAATATACCCTCACTCTGTTGGCCCAAGACCAAGGACCCCAGCCCTTATCAGACAAGAAACAGCTCAGCATTCAGATAAGTGATGCCAATGACAATGCACCTGTGTTTGAGAAAAGCAGGTACCAGGTCTCCACTCGGGAAAACAACCTACCCTCTCTTCACCTCATCACCATCAAGGCCCATGATGCAGACCTGGGTGTTAATGGGAAAATCTCATACCGAATCCAGGACTCCCCGGTTGCTCACTTGGTAGCTATTGACTCAGACACAGGTGAGGTCACCGCTCAGAGGTCACTGGACTATGAACAGATGGCCAGCTTTGAGTTCCTGGTGATTGCAGAGGACAGCGGGCAGCCCCAGCTCTCATCCAGTGTCTCTGTTTGGGTCAGCCTCCTAGATGCCAATGATAATGCCCCAGAGGTGATTCACCCCATACTGAGCAATGGGAGAGCCAGCCTCTCAGTGCTTGTAAATGCCTCCACAGGTCATTTGCTAGTGCCCATTGAGAATCCCAATGGCCTGGGCCCAGCAGGCACTGACATACCACTACAGGCCACCTCCAGCTCTCGGCCATTCCTTTTGGTGACTATCATAGCAAGAGATGCAGACTCAGGGGCAAATGGAGAGCTTCTCTACACCATTCGGAGCGGGAATGAAGCCGGTGTCTTCGTCCTAAGCCCCAACCTGGGGCAGCTGTTCATCAACGTCACCAATGCCAGCAGCCTCACTGGGAGTGAGTGGGAGTTGGAGATTGTGGTGGAAGACCGAGGCAGCCCCTCCTTGCAGACCCGAGCCCTGCTGCAAGTCTTGTTTGTCACCAGTGTGGACCACTTGAGGGATTCAGCCCGTGAGCCAGGGGCCCTGAGCACATCAGTACTCACGGTGATTTGCCTGGTCGTACTGCTTGCTGTCTTTGGGTCGATCTTGGCTCTGATCACGTCTATCTGCCGGACGGAGAAAAAGGACAACAGGGCCTACAATTGTCGGGAGGCTGAGTCCACCTACCGTCACCAGCCCAAGAGGCCCCAGAAACAGATTCAGAAGGCAGACATCCAACTTGTGCCTATGCTCAGGGGCCAGGTGGATGAGCCTGGTGAAGTCGGGCAGCCCCCCAAGCATGTGGGCGAGGAAGCAATGATGGAAGCAGGTTGGGACTCCTGCCTGCAGGCCCCCTTTCATCTCACACCAACTCTGTACAGGACTCTGCGTAACCAAGGCAACCAGGGAACGCTGGCCGAGAGCCGAGAGGTGCTTCAGGACACTGTCAACCTCCTTTTCAACCATCCCAGGCAGAGGAACGCCTCCCGAGAGAACCTGCACCTTGCCGAGCCCCAGCCTGCTGTAGGCCAGCCCCGCTCAAGGCTCCTGAAGGCTGCGGGCAGCCCCACAGGAAGAGTGCCTGGAGACCAGGGCAGCGAGGAGGCCCCACAGAGCCCGCCAGCCTCCTCTGCAACCCTGAGGCGGCAGCGGAATCTCAATGGTAAAGTAGCCCCTGAGAAAGAGTCAGGCCCCCGTCAGATCCTGCGGAGCCTGGTCCGGCTGTCTGTGGCCGCCTTTGCGGAGCGGAACCCTGTAGAGGAGCTCACCGTGGATTCGCCTCCTGTTCAGGTACCTCTCTCTCTGGTCACCCCTGGATCACCATGAACAGCATCAGACCCCATTACCCTCACATTCATTCCTTAGGCTCACCAAGCACCTTAGGATGCATTGGGTGCAGTGGTTCAGCTCTGGAGTCAGAAGAATTTAGCTGTGTGGTCCTGGACAAATGACTTGCTGTCTCTGAGCTTTAGTTTCCTTACCTATAAAGCAGGGATGGCAATAAGAGCATCTGCCTCACAGAATTGTCACTTAATTCCTATTGAGCACTTACTCAGAGCACCTGGCACAAGCAGACACACAGCAAAGGCAGTGAGCAACAGTACCTGCCTTCATCTCATTTGGGCAATTTTCCCTGTGAAGCAAGCTGGCATGGGCATTACTGCCCCCGGGTCTCAGGGGCTGCCTGAGACCCCAGAGCTTGCCGGCTAGGCCTGCTGGGTAGGGCAGTGGAAACAACCTTGGGACTTGGGAGTTAGGCAGATCTAGGTTCCAATTTTGGCACAGTCACTTTAGGAGCTGGGCAACATTATCTTATTTTCTTCATCTATAAGATGGGAGTTGTGATACCAGACTTACCTGTGTCTACCTCCCAGGGGGTTGAAGATTAAATGGGATGATGAATGGCTGTGTCCAGTGACCTAGGGTTTACTGGACACAAATGGGAAAGCTTTTTCTGGGATGGGGCCTGATCTCACATCCATATCGACTCCTCTGAACCCCAGATCATTTCCCTGTGCCCAAGGCACACTTCTGTCGTGAGCCAGGCCATCAGCTCATGTTTCCTGCAGAGCAAGGACACGGCTTCCTTCCCCCACCTCTTCCCCAGGAAGCCACCTGGAGGCGGCCCAGCTGCTCTTTCAGGAGTCCTGCCCTGGCTCTGTGCAGCCCCAGAAGCGTTGTCCAGAGCCATTCATTCATTCACCCATTCATTCATCAAATGTTTATTGAATAAGCTCTTTGTGTCAAATATGGTGCTGGTGGTTGCCAGAGACAGCAGAGAGCAGGCCCTGCGGGTGACCCTATTGAAAGAGAGAAGGGCACCCAGGTGAGTTCGACTTAAAGGTAAGAGGCAGCTTGCCTAATACTTGGTGTCTTTCCAGTAGCATAGAGCTGCTGTGGAGTCAGATCTGGGTTCAAATTCCATCCGGCCCTGCCTCTAATTGCTAGGTAGCCCCTGTGTGCCTCAGGTGCCACATCTGCAAAATGGGTATAATAGCATCCTTTTCCTTGGGTTACTGAAGAATGACATAAGATTAGATACCACTGGACAGTTAGTAAGTGGTTATCCTGAGATCTATTACTAAGTGATTTATAGACTTTCACTCATTTAATCCTCATATCCACAACCAACACATGACCTGGGTCTTGTTATCATCCCCTGTTTTACTGCTGAGGAAACTGAGCCTCAGGATTCCTTAAGGTCACACAGATGGGAGATGGAGCAAGGAAAGATTTAGGATTTGAACCTGAGTCTGACTCGAGTCTGACTCTAGCTGTGAAATGACCCTGAATGACGGCACATCACCTAGGAACTGGCACTCAGGGAGTGTCCCTGAAGTATCGGCTGTCACTCGAGAAAAGGGTGGCAGGTGCCTTAGGAGGGCTTCTGGGCCTGGGCCAGGAGGTGGGAACGGCCCCAAGGCGGGCAGTGGGGCCCTGACACTCCCAAGTCACAGTGAAACCCCAGTCCCAGCCACCTCCCCTTCCAGACCTCCTCTGAGGTCGGCCCTTTCTGTCACAGCTGTCCAAAGAGCAGAGGGATCTCCTCGGAGGGGAGGTGAGCTGGGCCCCGGAGGCAGACACAACATTTCTAGGAGTAACAGCCCAAACCCCTCGACTCTGCGGAGCATTTTAAACTTTAAAACCACCTAATTAATCCTGACAAGCCTGAGAAGAAGGCTGGGTAGTATTTTTAGATTCACCTTAGAGATGAGGAAACTGAGATCTGAGTACATCTAAAAACCTGCCTGTCATCACACAACAAACTAGAAATGACTTTGACTTGGCCTGTTGCCTCCCTCATAAGAGCCTGTGGGACTCTAGCCCTGAACATCTCACCCACCCCTGTCCCATTCACCAGCCTTTCTGAAACTCCACTGTCTCCTCTGGCCTTTCAGCTTGAGTACCTTCTGACTGAAACTCCTTTCACCCCTCACCCAGACTCTCACCCTCTCTCCACTTGCTAACCCTCTGTGGAAACTCCAGGTCTCAGTAGAGGGGCCTGTGATGCAGTATGAACTCAGAAAACATTTGTTGAAATAAGTGAATGACTTCCCTGTAGCCACACCCCACACACACACAACTCTTTCCTTGCTCTAAGTTGGGTGAGGGGCTTTCATCTGCTCCACTTGACCTCTATCCTTTCCCAACTCCGATGTAACCCCCCATAGTAGCCCACATGCCCTGTCTCCCCTGACTGTCCTCCCAGGCAGACTGAGAGTTCCCTGAGGGCAGCGACTGGGCCGTGATCTCATTCTTACTCCCATAGCAAGCACAGGCCCTGGCACAAGCAGGCCCTCATTAAATACTTGTCGAGTGAATGAAAAGATGAATAAATGATTCAGAACACCCTCTGTCTTCTTATAACATAGTTACATCTGACCCACCAACACTGGCTGAGTGTTTGAATACTGCTGAAGAGGGAGATATAACACTTTAAGATGATCCTTATTGAAGTAATAATACATTTATAGTCAGGAAATGCCTTTTCCACCCCCATCTCACAGTGTCCACCAGGAGGAGGTCTCATGGGGGCCCCCAGAGGGCCATTATTCTTTCTCTCAGACACCCAGGTCCCGGGAATCTGTAGTTGACACAAAGCCAAGCAGGGAACCTGCCTGCACACGTCCCTGCCTCCGTCACCATCTTCACCATCCCCCATCCGATCCACAAACATCTGAGGCTGGAGGAAAGACTATAAAAAGAAAGCGCCGGCATTGAGGGAAACATCCGGTAAGGAAGTGTGCTGGGTCGGAATTGTGTGGAGTCAACAGATTTTTCCTGTCTTGTAGCAAATCTCCCAGCTGCTGTCCCTGCTGCATCAGGGCCAATTCCAGCCCAAACCAAACCACCGGGGAAATAAGTACTTGGCCAAGCCCGGCAGCAGCAGGTAAGCAGCACGTAGCCCCAACTCTGGTTTCTCAAGCCCCCTCCCCACCAGCTTGCCCTCACCCTTGCAGCCTCTGTGCTGCAAGGAAGGGTGAGCACATTCCAGATGCTGCTCCCCTGGGAGACTGCAGTGACCAGCATCCATCCCCCCACCCAGACAGCTTGGTCCTGGAGCTACTACTGTATTAATAGTATTTACAGGACCCAGGGTCAATAAGGAAATGACTTCATCCCTGAGGCTCTATCTGTCCTCTGACTTCAGAGGGACTAGACTATGGACTTTAAATCTGTAACGTTCAGCCTTCGTGCTCTTGATACTTAAATATAATATGAAGGTTCCTGGCTAAGGATATGGGTATGTGGGTGTGTTTCTTTGGGCTGTCCTAGAATTAAAGAGACCTCAAGAGGACAACTAATTTAACTCCCTCTTGTTACAGATGGAGAAACTGAGGCTCTAAGTAGTTTGATCCTACCCAGCTACGTAAACTTGAGTAAGTCAGATCAAGCCTCAGGCCTGCAGTTTCTCATCTGTGAGATGGAGGTCGCCACTTCCTTGTAGTGATGGGGTAAGAATTTAGTGACCACAAGTGTTCTAAGCCTGTGGCCCAGTGCCTGGAACAAAGGAGGTATACAAACAATGCTAAGTCCTTTCCCCTTAAAGTGACTTTGTCAAATAACCAGTGAGTGGCAAAGCTGGGACTCGCTCTCAGGACACTGACTTCCAGTTCAGTGCTCTTGCTGTGACAACTTACAGTCATTTTGTTTGGTTGGTTTTTGGCGAAGATAGCTAGAAACACTGTACAGTGGGGGTGAGCACATATACTCCAGAGTCACCTCAGCCTGCCTTTGAAATCTGACTTCATCACTTAACCTGTGGGAACCTTGGGCAAGATGCATAATCTTTACAAGTCTTAG
Source organism: Bos taurus (assembly GCF_002263795.3). NCBI lineage: Eukaryota > Metazoa > Chordata > Mammalia > Artiodactyla > Bovidae > Bos > Bos taurus. The sequence continues at coordinate 53,014,427 of NC_037334.1, read as the reverse complement.
TTTTCTCATTTGTAAAATGAGGATGATAACAAGAGAAGCCCTTACAGAAGTGAAAGGTTTGATGAGAAGGGGAATATACCTTGCAAAGCATATATCTGACTCAGAGTAATTACTCAATAAACATTAGTTGTTGTCATTACTTGCAAACTTGCCACCTTCCTGCTGAAATGGCCATAGAGAAAAAGCAGCAAGGACCCCAGGCCTTAAAGGCTGTTGGGGAGCCTTCCCAGATGCTGGGATGAGAAGCCAGGCCTACCCACTGTGCTGAGGTAGTCCCAGGAACTGGCCTCCTCAGTGATAGAGAGGGGCCATGAGAGGGAGAGGCCAGGGAGACAGCAAGAGACTCCATAGTAGACTCTTAGTAGTTTTGGGATGCCTTACCTCAGCTGCATCCTCTATTGACCTGCTCTTCTGGTCTGGGATTTAGCCTCAAACAAGGAGGAGGGAACATTCAGTCATTCAGTCCACCAGGTATTTATTAAGCACCTACTATGTGCCAACCTCTGTTCAGAGCACTGGTGAGAGAGCAGGGAATGACACAGACAAAAATCCTTGCCCTTGGAGACCTCCCTGATGGTCCAGTGGCTCAGACTCCATATTTCCAATGCAGGGGTCTCAGGTTAGATCCCTAGTCAGGAAACTAGATGCCACATGCTGCAATTAAGACCTGGAATAGCCAAATAATAAAAATAAATACTAAGAAAAAAACCCTGCCACCACTGGAACTCATACTTGGCTGGAGGGATGGAGAGATGGAAGGGTGACTGCACTGGATCAACCAAGGTTTACTAAACTTCTACTCTGTACCAGGTAACGAGAAGGAATGGAGGGACAATGGTGAATAATATCTGTGCATTCACTTTTGTTTGCTGAGTGCTTAGAACACTGTGCTAAGGCCTTTACCTGTGACACCTCATTTTACCCCCACAATGCCCCGTGAGGTGGTTGTTATTTATTGCTTTCATTTTACAGATGAAGAAACAGACTCAGAGTAGGCAAGGGGGCTGGGATCAAGAAACCCAGGTTGGTCTGACTCTGAAGCCTGGGCTGGGAACCTAGTTCACTTTGCAGATGAATGAATGCTGGCATGAATAGCAGAATATTCATAAGCAGGAATGAATGAATCTGTGTGTGAATTTCCTCACTGGTGGAATGGGTTGGCTTCCTCTGCAGGAGTACAATCCCAGACACAGATGGCCCAGGAGCCAGGGCTGGTGGCCAGGCAGAACCAGACCAGGAGGAAGGACCCCTGGACCCTGAAGAGGACCTCTCTGTGAAGCAGCTGCTAGAAGAAGAGCTGTCGAACCTCCTGGACCCCCACACAGGTAGGGACTTCCCAGGGTCACCCTGACCCCACTTCTGCCCCTACAGTCCCTTCCTGTGCCCAGGCTTCAGAGGGCTGTTCCAATCCACTGCAGGGAAACACAGCTAGTCTATTTCTGGAGAAGACTATCAGCAACATTTATTACTTCCCCTGGAGCTTCAGGTCTTCATTTGTTTAAAGACCAGATTTGTCTTTGATTATGCATTTAAAAAGTCATCAAAGAATAGTGAACAATTACTGAGCTCTTGGTGTGTGCCAGGTACTAAGGAAGCCTCTTGGAAGGCATTATCTCAAGTTAAGCTTCCACACAGTCTTCTGAGGTAGACATTAGGAGTTCTAACTTAGAAATCAGCAAACTGAGGCTCAGAAAGGTAACACAGCCTTCCCAGAATCACCTAGCTCATCAGTGATGGAAGGGAAGTCAACCTGGGCCCACCTACCATTAGGGGACCTCTCTTTACCTCCTAAACCACTCATCTGCATTTCTTATTGTGTTTGAAGACCTCTTTACCAGGAGAACTCAAGAATCTGCTGGTCACCCCCCACCTCCCCCCAACACACATCAGTCAGCCTCTTTCAAGTAACACACACTAAGTCTGACCTATGCTGTGGTTTTCTGTTGCATAGTTAATAATCTATTTCTCATCTGGTCATATTCTGTATGCTGAAAGCATGGCAGGGATTTCCCTTTGCTTGGTTAAAAAAATATAGCTAACATTTATTGAGTGCTTTCTGTGTGCTAGTCCCTCTTCTAAGTGCCTCATGAGAAAATCTTCTGAGATTGGGACTATTCATTATTCCCATTTCATAAAGAAAAAAAAAAAAAACTGAGGGACCAGGGTTTTAATAATTTTCCCAAGGTTGTGTAGCCTATGGTTATTAACCCAGGCAGTGTGGCTCTAAATTAAAATTAAGTAAAATGAAATCTAATTAAAATTAAGTAAAATGAAAAATTCAGTTCCTCAGTCATACCAGCCATGTTTCCAGTGCTACATGTGGCTAATGAATATTGCTTTGGACAGCACAAATACAGAGAACTTTATAGGACTGCATTGTCTAGAATGTAGAGCTATGAGGTCCATTCCAATAACCAATAGCCATGTGTGAAAATGGCTGGACCAGCTGAGATGTGATAGAAGTATAAAACACACTCCAGAGTCTGAAGACTTAGTATGAAAAAAGAATGTAAAACATATTAATAATTTTAAAAATATTGATTACATGATAAAATGATATTAAATATAAAAAACTTACATAAATTAATCTCACCTTTTCTTTTTACTTTTTAAATCTGGCTATTAGAAAATTTCAGATGACCTCAGTGCTGGTGTTATATCTCTATGTTCCAGCTTTGTGCTGGAACCTGTGGGCTTAGTTCCCATGTGGTCCTGATTCCTCATAGCACAGAGGGCAAGGAACACAGCAGGATGGTAACAAGTTGGAGAACGAATAGCACAGCAATGGTAGCAGAACCTGCACTGCCCATAGGGCTGGACCGTGATGGGGCTACTGGTGAATGGGCCTGACACTGGGGTCTCAGTTGCATCAGGTAAAAGCCCCACCAGAGGATGTGATGATGATCATATTTTACTGGCTGCATGAGCTCATTGCATCCTCATAGCCACCTACAAGATAAGTGCTACTATCTCACCACTTTATAAGAGAAAAAAAGAGCCTCAGAGAGATTAAGCAAGTTTTCCAAGTTGACACTGCTCATAAGATGCAAAGCTAGGAAACCAAACCCCGGTCTGCCCAGTGCCCACCTGCCTCGGAGTGAATTCACCATCATGTTTCAGCCATTCTCCTACACTCCACTGATTTTCTCATTGCAAGCTTCATTCCTTCTGAAGCCCTCTGACCCTTGTACAAGGAAAAGCCTGATTCTGTAACACCAAAAGAGTTCCAACCTTATTACCCCAGAGTCTCAGGGAACTAAGGTTTACATTTCCCAAATGTCCAGGGTTAATATTTATGTTCATTCAATCATTCAATAAACGTTCACTGAGCCCTGGGCGTGGCCTGGACTAGTCGGAAAGGGGCTGACCCTGCCTCACAGCCTGCATAGCCCCACACTGACAAGGCAAGACCAAGACTCATTTATCAATAGAAACAGCATTTAGCTGTATTTTGGAATAACTTTTCAAAATCACAAAAGTAATATTTGGTTAATAGAGACAAATGTAGATAAACAAAAAGGGAATAAATCATTTCTGCCCAGGGCAATTTCAGCAAACACTTTGACTTATCCCTTTCCAGTCTTTCACTCTATGCACAGATTTTAAACCCGCTCACCTTAAGCAAGTATTAAATACATGTTAAAGTAGATGTTGTGCTTTTTTTTTTTTCTTTAAAGATACAGATTCTTAACCACAAGGCCTATGCTTTGTCTCCTCAGCCCTGGCCTCTATCACTGGGCCTGGGACTGGTTTCCTAAGACAGGATTTTCTGTTGAAGAGATGCTAAAAGGAGAAGTGTGATAGTGGGATTCGGGGTCAGGGGGACACTTTGTCACTGCCCCGTCCCTTTCCTGGGACAGCTCTTAGGCAGCCAGCCCCTTCACAGCGTTTCCCGCAGCTTGAGAGGCAAAGGTAGCGGTGTGGAGAGCGTGCGGTATTGAGAGCAGGTGACAGTACAGCCCTTAGCGGGCCAGGGAAGCCAGAACCACAGGTGAGCACCTAGCATCCAGGGAGAGAGGAAGGGCAAGTTCTCCAGACAGTGGGTCTCAGCGGTACAATCACAGGGGGCTTCCAATCATCAGACCCGGGGATCAAATCTGGGCTTGGGTGCCTAGTAGATGAATGACGGAACTTCCCGGAACTCGTTTCCTCATCCATAAAATACTCTTGACTTCAAAGGTGTGTGTGGAGGTTAAATGAGATAATTATGTAAATTGCTTGGCACAGAAATACTTAATAAGCGGTCACTATTATTAATATTATGAATTGGAAAGGAAGGCAGCAGCAAGCCAGGAACTACAGCATTGGCTAAAAAAGGGAATCCCTCCAGCGGCCCCATCCTCAACTAGTGGTGTCTGTCCTGAGGGAGTGAAAATCCTGGCTGTACAGGGATGGATGGAGGCCACCTAAACCCGAAACACCCCCGGGGACTGGGAGATGCTTTAGAAAGAGGCCAATTTCTAATTCTAGGCCTTCCTCCTCCCGCGGCCGCGTCCCGACTCCAGCTCACGAGAGAACCTCAGTCGCTGCCTTCCTGCCCGGCGCGCTTCCTCGTCAGGGCCTCTTCCTTCCCGCCCCTCTCCGGCCGCCCCATCTGTCCGCCCCACCATTTCCCTTCCCTCCTTTGTCTGGCGCCCCGCCCGCCTGCCCGGGGCTCCGCCCTCACCGCGTCCCCTTCGCCCCCTGCAGGCCTGGCCCTGGACCGGCTGAGCGTCCCCGACCCGGCCTGGATGGCAAGACTTTCTTTGCCCCTCTCCACCAACTACCGTGACAACGTGTTCTCTCCGGACGCTGCGACCTCGGAGGAGCCCAGGACCTTCCAGACGTTCGGCAAGGCGCCCGAGCTGAGCCCGACAGGCACGCGGCTGGCCAGCACCTTCCTGTCGGAGATGAGCTCGCTGCTGGAGATGCTGCTGGAGCAGCGCCCCGCCGTACCGGTGGAGGCCGCCTCCGAGGTGCTGCGGCGGCTCTCTGTCTGCGGGAGGACCCTCAGTCTAGACCTGGCCACCAGCGGGGCCGCGGGCTCCGAAGGCCTCACGGGCCTAGCTGGGAACAAGGGGGCCGAGAGCAGGACCAGCAGCGGCAGCAGCAGCAGCAGGGGCCAGTGGATCCAGGAACCGGGGACCCTGGGAGATGTTAGGAAGCCCAGGCCCTGAGGATTCTGGGACAGGAACTAGTGTCTCTAATCTTTGAACTCACTGACCAGAGGTGGGCTGAGAACTTTAGGGTGACGGATGCTGCCCCACAGAGGAGGCAGGAGCCCCAGGACAAAAAGCTGGCTGACCAAAGCAACCCCATGTTAAGTGCTGGCTCTACCTGTGGAGTTTTTGGAGGAGGGAGGCAGTTTGTGGCTAAGTGTTTGCTGGTAAAACACATGGAAGAAGAGCACAGAGGGTTCATCCTCTTTGCAAAAGAGATGCCAAGGAGCATCCCAAGCAGGAAGGAGGGCCTGGTTGCACCCTGGAGGGTTGGGGACTGGATCCTGGGGCACCAGGCAAAGCCCTCTGACCTACTAATAAAGGAAATGCAGTGGGTAGTTACCCTGTTTGCACCTGTCAGGAGGGACAGGGAGGAGGGAAGAGTAGGGTGAGGGTTCTTTGTCATCCAGTCGCTGGCTGGAGTGTCATTGTGGGCCTGGATGGGAGGGTGCACAGTGTTAGGTCAGTGGTGATGGACATAGGTACACTAGACCCTCACTCCCCCATTGCTACAGTATCAAATAATCCGCTTCCCAGGTGAAAATTAAAGCTAAGAAAAGCATGAGTATTTATAGAGTATTAACAGGGGCCTTTACAATAGGATTTAATTTCATTTCCTCACAACCCAAGGAAGGGAGGTGTTATTATCCCCATTTCACATACAAGGCCATGAGACTTGGGAGAGGCTGAGTGTCTTGCCCAAGATCAAGCAGAGAAAGGAGGCAGAGCCAGAAATTGGAACTAGGCTTGTCCAACACCAATATCCATGCTCTCGACTTTGGCCCTAGACTGCCAGCCAAGGAAAAGAAAGGAAGAGCTACCACAGGTGGGCTTTTGCCAGAAGTGGGCTTGCCTGAAATCCCCTGAGGAAAAATATTGAAAAGAATATTTCCAAAGCCTCTCAGGCTGCGCATCTCTGCTCTTCCGAGCGCAGAGTGAGGGAGACTTATCATGGACCTGATGCAGGCTGGGCCTCTGCAAACTCCTGTCCTTCCCTAGCAAGCAGCCCTTCAGGTGCAGAAGTCATCTTTCCAGACCCACTGATCGTGGGTAAATCTTCCTCTGTCACAGCAGTGAATTCAGGCCCTAGAGGACAGTGTGTGAACTGGGTCTATGAAATCAACACTGACAGCAGCAAACCTTCCAGGGGAGGAGGGGATGGAAAAAAACAGCAAATATTTTCCCAAGGTTCAGCCTTATAATTTTCCTGGAAGTTTCCAAGCAGTCTATTCAGCTTCTCAACAATGTGGAGGCTCTCCCTGATACTAAAGAAAAAATTTCTGTGCCTCTCCTTTCATCCTTTTCCGGAACTCAGAACACATGTTCACTGTTCGCTGAAAGGTGCCAATCATGCTCCCATCTAGGAATAATGAAAACCATCCATATAGTGATGGTTTTACTATGTAGTGATATAGTGAATCACTATATATAGCGAATTCACTATAGTGATATAGTGAATGTAGTGAGGCATCATTATTCCATTATCCCATTTTACAGGTGAACAAAATGGGGCCCCCAAAGTGCTTCTGGAGCTCAGGGAGCAGGGTCTCTTGGTCTCTGATATATCACTCCAGGGCAGAATAACGTCTTTACAAGATCTGTGATTTGCAAGTTGTTTGGTTCCCCCAGCCAATGAAAGAGGCTGGGGGACACCAAGCAGGTAGGGTCTCCAATCTGACCAGCAAGGCACCTGGCCCAAGGCAACACTTGAATACTTGTTGAATGGAAGAAAAAAATGAAACAGTGGGTACAGAAATGCTACAGGATTCCCTTTTCTCTATACTGGAGCCCCAGGTATAAGACTTCATTAGAAAAGAGAAAAAAAAAAGGTTCCATTACGTGAAAACAGACTGAAAACCATAGCACTGGAGTAGACAGTGCTGACCCCCAATCACTAGTGGATTTTCAGTGCAGAGCTGATGTTGGGCGATGGAGAGAAGAGAAGAGGAGATGACCTAAGGAAACTGGAACCATTGCTCACAATTGGATCACTGCCTCCCTCTAGTTCAAAAGACCTAAATCTGTAGTTCTAGGAACCCCTGCATACTTGGCAAAATTTTGTATACAGGCTTTTTTCCTAGGCAGAAGATACAGAGTTAGCAGATTTTCAAAGGAACATGTGACCTATAAAAAAGGTAAGCAGTGCTCCTCAAGTCACTAAACCTCCACAGACAGGCAGTTTTAATCACAAGGAGTCTGAACGCTTTATTGCCAAAGAAATGGCAAGACAGGAAGGACTGACTGGCCCAGAGCCACACAGCAGGTTTGTGGCAGAGCTAGCATCTACATCTGAAATTCAGATGATGTTCTTTCTGATATATCAAGGGTCCTTAACCTGGGGTTCCTGGTCGAGCTTTGGGATCTAAGGACCTGCTGAATAGCATGCAAAATTGGGAGGATGCATACTTTTCCATGAGGAGACAGTGCTTTCATCTGATTCTCAAAGGGGTCTGTGACCTAAATAAGATTAAGGACCACTGTGATCCTTGATTTCCCACAGAATCTGGAGAACTCGTAGGTAGAGCTGTTTCTGAGGCAACCGACCTTTGATCAGGGCTGGGGTGTATATTGGTGAGCCTTGGTGCTCTTGCCCAAACCTGGCACCCCCTCCAAGGGCTGATGCCAGCCCTTTCCCCCAAGAAAGTTGAGAGTGAGACAGTGTGTATGCTGACAGAACTGAGTGTGCTGAACGGAAAGGTTACAGAAACTTCTTGACATCAGCTGAGATGTCAGAGCTGAAGCTTTGGACATGCTCAAACATCTTCCACCAAGATGGGCTCTGTCCCCCGGGAGACTGAAGGAGCAGGCGAGCCAGCGAGCACTCTGTTAAATGTCGTCTTAATTTGGAAAGCGCAGGGGGACATTTTTTTATCAATAGTCAGCCATTCTCCAGCACTAGGAGCGCCACAACGCAGTGCTCACTTGGAGCCCGGGGGCAGTTTCGAGATTGACAGGCAGCCTCCCTGCCTGTCACCCAACTTCAGCTTGGCAGCTCACTGACCCTACCTCTCCTCTGACTGAAATGAGAGGGATATGGCAACTACCACCCTTGGGACTCTGGAGAGAACCGAATCCCCAACATAGCAAGACAGGAAGGGGAGAGGAAGAGTTTCCGCACAGGATCAGCCTGGCACACAGTGTGCACCCAGAAAATAGGTCAGTATCTTCCAGTCCCTGCTGAGTAAGTGGGTACAATATAGTGGGTCAGGGGTGGGAGGCATGATCAGAAACATTCATTCAACAAACATTTTGTATTTATGAATAATAACTAAGGGTCAGAAGTAGCACTAGGAATGGCAGTGGCGGGAGGGGTACACAGACTCATTTAAATATTTTAAAGCAATTCCTAGGTGTTGAGTAGTCTTGGCACTGGCTGATGTCAGGTGGAGAGAAGATAATGCATAGAATCACTCATTCACTGAATGAAATTTACTGAACATTTGCTAAATGCCTTGCACTGAAAATATAATGAACCAAACAGCGTCCGCAGTGTCAGTGGAAAGTTAAAGTGTTAGTCATGTCTGACTCTTTGTGACCCCATGGACTATAGCCCACCAGGCTCCTCTGTCCATGGAATTCTCTAGGCAAGAATACTGGAGTGGGTAGCCATTCCCTTATCCAGGGGATCTTCCCAACCCAGAGATTGAACCCTGGTCTCCTGCCCTGTGGGCGAATTCTTTACTGACTGAGCCACCAGGGAAGCCACAGTGGCAGGGCCCTCTGAAAACAGCATCTCCAGATAAGGAAACTGAGGCAGCAGAGCCTTGGCAAAGGGCTCACTGCTGAGGGCACCAGGGCTCCAACGCTCGGTCATCTGGATCCAGGTTGGCCCTGCTAACAGGGCCACCTCCCTAGCCTCCCCTCACATTTCCTTTCAGGGCACTGACAATGAGTCATTAACAGCGGAATTTTAATGGCAAAAGCACAGCAGTTCCAGGGGCTGCGAGGAAGCCCATCCCCTGGGGCTGTACAGAGACCGCAGGGACTGAACAGCTAAGGATTTTTGGTCCCTTGACAACATTCGTCTCACGACTATCCATCCTTCCTTCTCCACAACGGGAGCTTAAAAACATCCCCTCTCTGTATCTGGCGTGCCAGATTGGATTAGCACTTAATTTGTAACAACCGAGGGGGAGGGAGAGCCCTACCTGGCCATCACTACAGGAGGCCCAAGGTCCCCAGACTGTCTGAACTGCCCCTTGGCCCCAGGCATGACCAGAGAAGCTGATAATCAGAGAACCCCCAGTGACAAAAGGAGGGGAAGAGGCTGGGGAGCGTGGCTCCACGGGAAGGCAGGAAGTGACACTTTACACAGGGGGTGCCCCAGGAAGGTTTACCAGCTATCTGAGGGGAGCTGGGCTCTGTGCCCAGCTCTATGAGGGGAGCACTCGGTTAACCAAGTTCTTTACTGCAGGACTTCTTGGAACCTTGAATATGCTGATGTATATTGTGAATCTATAAAAAGGGGATGTCTAGTGCAGCGTTTCCCAAACTTATCTGACCACAGACCTTTTTTTTTTTTTTTGCAGAGATGAGTACGCTGCACAGCTTAAAACCCTGAGCTTTAACCAGTGAGTGTCTTGAGCCCTTACCTGCACAACGGGGCCTCATGCTAAGTGCTGAGGATACTGGAATCCAAAGAAAAAGTCCCTGCTTCCAAGGAGCTATCTGTGGGAGGAAGCCACAGGAGGGGACCAGGCAGGTGAGGCCCGTGTTCAGGGCAGCCCTGGAAAGGGAGTAGAGGGCAGGGGAGGCACGGGAGCTGGAGGAAGCTTAGGGCTCCAGTGGCGAGACCACTAGAAGTGGGAGGGGGTGCGGCCGGCAGAGAGAGAAATGTGGAGAACTCCCCTCCTCAGATCCTACCCACTTGGAGCTAGCCATGCTGGGTGGTCTTTCCCATTTGAACAGTTCCTAGGGGCTTGGTCCTCAGTCCTTCCCACCCCGCACCCTCAACCACATCTCTGCTATTGAACTTGGGCTAACATCCAGAAGCCGGGGAACAGCTATGCACAAATTCAGTAATTGGAGTCATTAGCGTTGACTCAGAAATCATTTTTTTCTATGTCTCTCTCTTGGAGAAGCTTTTAAGACCCTTTAAATTGGTTAATGGAGAGTTTAGATATGAGGATGGAGCCTCGGCTTTCAGCTTCCCCTGCCCGTCTCCCTGGCTTTCCCCAACATACTCAAGGGCAAGAGTGATGAGATAATCTCCAGTATCTCTTTTATTAAACTCCCATCCATTTCTGATACAAACCTTTCACAAACGAGGATCTCGAAATCTACACTCTCTGGTACCAAGACTCCGGGGCTCAATCTCCCTCCTGTCGGCAGGACGATAATAAGGCTTTCACATAAAACTGCAGTGACAACTGTACAAAAGGGCCCTGGGCCAGGGGTCAAGAGGCAGGATTCTAGTCCCGGCCTGATGACTCACAAACCCATGGAAACAGGGCATCACTCTGCCTCCTGGGGCCTGAGTGCGCACCAAGGTCCTTTGGCAGTGAAATGTCCCACCTCAGCCCTGGCGGGTAGGAGGGCAGACGCCGCTGCCCTTGGTCTACAGTTGAGGAAACAACACAGCGAGTCAAGCCACTGCTTCGAGGGGATGTGGCCAGAACCTGGGTCTTTATACACTTCCCTCTTCTTGACTGTGCTGGCCAGGTACTTAAGGTTCTTTGGGGAGGCAGGTGGATAACTGGCCTCTTCTTTGGGATTCAAGTTGTGGTATCTCTCTGAGAACTCGCAGGCTCCATCTTTAGGGCTGAGTGAAGTGTGAAGGCCTGAAAAAGTCAAACAGTTACATCAGGCCTTTGGACACTAAGCTCCTTCCTTCCAAATCAAAGGTGAAATGGAGACAATCATGGATCTAGTGGAGATGAACAAAAGCGGCATGATTCAGCGTTTCCTGAGCTGTAGGCGTTCACGGAAGCACCCCTTTGGATCTGTGCTCCTTTATGCAATGTCACAAGGTTTTTCTCGAACTGGATTCACTATTCTTTAATATCTGTGAGACTATAATATGCTAATCACATTTTATGATATAAACAATACAAATACTAAAATAAAAAAATATTAGCTTGAATGCTACCTAAAATCCTCTTGCAAACCACCAGAGGCACACACATCAGATGCTGGCAAAAAATTATGTAGTCTGAGCCTGAGGAAACTGAGGCCAGGCAAGGGGGAAGGGAAGTGATTTCTCAAAGACAAAGGCCAAGGCAAGGACCAGGGTCTCTGGCCCCTTCAGTATAAAGTTTTCCCCAGGTCAATGAAGGAATCTTTTATGCATAGATGAAATGACTGTGAATGCATCCACAGCTCATTTGTGGGCCTATGAGAAGTGATCGGAGTCATCTATTAGCCATGTACTTGAAATGGCTCAAAAACCTAAGCTCCCATGGAATTTCCACCCCAGAAAGGGATACTGACACCCTATTTTTGTTGCCATCTCACCTCCTTCCTGCCCGCCCCTCCCTCCAGCACCAGTGAGAGGTCCTGGTGACCGCATCTTATCTCACCTTAGCCAAAACCCAGTCTGACGAGACTCCTTTCCAAGGGGTAGGGGTGTTGAGGAATGGCCCTGCTGGGGGCTCCAGGGCTGGTTCGGAGATGCCCGCTTCTACAGAGGAGGCCAAGGTTCCCTGTGCTTGAGGCATGTGGCAGGCAAGAGGCTCCTGCCAGCAGGTTCCTGTTCAGGCTGCAGAGAGAGGGGCTGGAAAACGACTTCAGTCCTCTCACTGCTAGGTCGCTGGGCCCTGGGGCTGCGAGGAGAGGGGAGAGCAACTCTTACCCTGTGTTCTTGGACTTCTACTTTGGAGCAAGGGTTTCTTAAAGGACTTGGCTCCCCTGGCATTGTTCACCAGGTCAGCCAAATTGAGTCAGGGGTGAGCAGGGCTCCCAGAGCCCTAGACTGTAAGTCAGGGCCTGGAGGCAGCCTCAGGATAGTGTCCCTCCTGATGAGTCATCTGAGAGGCCACCACATATTCAACACCTACTATGCGCCAGGCTATGCTAAGCCCTTGGCTGTGATCTCATCTAATCCTCAATGAGTCTCCAGAGATTGATTCCAAGATGGCAGAGTAGAAGGACGTGCCCTCATCTCCTCCTGTGAAAGTACCAATAACTAGCTGTTGAACAATCATCAACAGGAGGACGCGGGAACCCACCAAGAAAAGATACCCCACATCCAAAGACAAAGGAGAAGCTGCAATGAGATGGCAGAAGGGGACACAATCACAATAAAATTAAATCCCATACCCTCCAGGTGGGTGGCCTACAAACTGGAAAATAACTGTATCACAGAAGTTCTCCCACTGTTGTGAAGGTTCTGAGCCCTACATCAGGCTTCCCAGCCCAGCGAACTGGCAAAGGGACTGGGGATCCCCAGGAAATCTGACTTTGAAGGCTGGCGGGATTTGATTACAGGACTTCCACAGGACTGAGGGAAACAGAGACTCCACTCTTAAAGGGCACAAACAACCTAATGAGTTTTCAGACGTGAAGAAACAGAGGTGCAAGAACATGCAGTCCAAGTTCAGTGACAGAGCAGGAGTTAAAACTCAGGTTTGATCTGTCAAACTCAAAAAGCTGGGCTCATACCCACCACGGGAGCAGGAAGTAACAGATAGACAGAAGGCTACCGTCACCTGCTTCTCTGTTGCAGGGTACTAAGCTCAGGGAGGGACCTGATGACTGTGATTCTCGTCTGTACCTGCTGCCTCCGTGGAGAAGAGGGCCCGCAGCCTCTCCTGGGCGGGCGTGTTCCCCAGAGCCGCTGACTGCTGGTAACATCTCATGGCCTCTCCCAGACTCTTCTGTACCCCAAGGCCCTTCTCATAGCAAATTCCCAAGTGGTATCTGCTCTGTGAGTCCTAAAGGAAGAAACGGACAGACACACAGATGCACACACACGAAGGACTGAGAACTGAAATGCTGGGAGGAATGCAGGAGGAAGGCACAGCAGTCAGCAGGCTGGTGCTTCACCCCCGCAGGGTCAGGCCCAGCCCCGACTCCCTCACTGGACCAAGGGGTCTCAACTCTGAAGAGGCAGAGGCCCAGAACAGAGGAAACAGGGATCCCTCCACCCAGAGCGATTCCAGCCAGAGCAGTGTGGAAACTTGCTGAGGATGGTACTGAGAGTGTCCAGAAGCGAAGTCTGCGAGAGGCACTCAGTCCTGCTATGGGAGCACAAGGAGTCAGGCCCCTAGGTTTGCCTGAAAGAGTCAGGAGCTGTTTCTCCTGGTAGAGGGTAGAGGCTGGGCTTCTGCAAGCCCTATATGCCTTCCTGATCTCTGCCCAAATGGTTACAAAGCCTATGTTACTGAGAACATGTTCCTCCTCCTTTGAAAGGTTAAAATGCTTTTATCCCTTTCCCTTTGGCTCTGGGTCCTCTCTCTCTCTCACTGAGAACTAGCAGTATCAGGTAGGGATTAGGAACCCAGTCTGTACAGCCAGATGTCTGAATTCCAGTCTTGGCTTCGCCACTTCCCAGCTGTGTAACTTCAGACATGACAGTCTATGTCTCTGTGCCTGTCTCCTCATCTGTAAAGTGGGACTAAACAGCACCAACCTTATTAACCCTGTGGTTAAGATTAAATGTGTCTTTACATGGAAAGTGTCTAGATTAGTGTTATTGTTATCACACTTGTCATTGCCCACATTGTTAATCTCTCCCTCTCTGTAATAAATATTTTCATTATATTCAGCCTCCCAATCATGGTTCCATTTCTCTTCTGCCCTCTAAAGTCAAATTTCTGGAAAGTTTCTGTAACATGTAGACCAGAGTCTATGTAATAAATATGGTAGACTCATGGCTACAGGCCAGGTTAGAACACAGTCAGGTCAAAATACCCATGCTGTTATGCACATACGTGTTATACAACATCCCTTTGTGTACTTTTCCACCTGGCCTGCTGGGTGACTAACACAGGCCAGGGTGTCCCCAGGATTGTCCCTCATACGGTCCCGAGGCCCACCAGCTCTAGGAAGGCTCTGCAGCTATTTCATGGAAAGGCAGGCACAGAGGCTAGTACTGTTTGATGACACTGGTCCCCTTTTGACGGCTACTACAAATACTTTGGGCTTCCCATGTAGCTCAGTGGTAAAGAATTCGTCTACCAATGCAGGAGAGGTGAGTTCAATCCCTGTGTTGGGAAGATCCCCTGGAGTAGAAAATGGCAACCCACTCCAGTTTTCTTGCCCGGAAAATCTCATGGACAGAGGAGCCTGGCAGGCAAGTCCATGAGGTCACAAAGAGTCAGACATGACTGAGCATGCATGCCACCACTGCAGATACTTTGGACAACACAGAGTGAACGGAGTGAAAAAGAAGTATTCTGATGCCCAAGAGTTCACTGAAGCCATCACCATGTTGGCCAGAAAGCAAAGAGGAGCATCAGCCCTTATGCAGGGAAATTCTAGTACATGGCTACTGCTGGCTTTAATTCAGGGCTCCTGGTCCTTCAAGATACAACTCAAAAAATATATACACTGGTCAGAGACACTTGAGGATACAGCAGACCCACAGATGTCTTTTCAGTGATTCACAGTGACATAAAGCTCTGAAATTTCCTGCATTAAAAATATCTGTTTAACTCAATATTTCCTGAACCTATCTGAACATTTTTTCCTTTTATTATTTATGCTAATGCTCTCTGGAACAGACTCTGGGTCATGCTACCTGGATGCCAATCCCTAATTCATAGACAACCAGACATCCTCTACCCCCCAAACTGCTCAATGTCTTCATCTCACGTGTCTTCTGACTTCCCTGGACTAAGTTCCTTGTGATGGTACACCTTTTATGTGTGTGCTTTACAAAATGCTTTCACACTTATTATCTCAGTTAGATTCTGATCCTTACGACAACCCTGTGAAGCGGTAGGCAGGTCAGGCAGGCATTATTACTCCAATCTTAGAGATGAGGAAAACAAGTGACCAGCTCAGTAGTATGCTAGTAAATGTCTAACAACTAGCTCTCTAAGGAGAAAAGCCCTGCTATGTAGCATTTGGCAATTCTGTGGTGCTAATGCTCCTCCCACAGCTGATTTCAAGCTAATGACAATTCTTCTACGCTGGTGTGAGCTGACATCAGCACACTACTGCCCAAGGGGCATACAGTAAGTTAGCGAGAGTTAAGGCTTGAAGCCAGCCCAATGCTCCTATCAACCTTCTTCTAAGCATGGTACCCATTCCCAAATCCCTTCCTCTATCCGATTTGACCCCCATCATGCCTGGATATGGAGACCTCATACCCCATTGTTGGCTGCAAGCCAAAGATATTTCACAGCTCTCCGCTCGTCCACGTAGGGCTCCTTGGTGAAAAGCACCCCGAGGAAAGCTTGGGCCTGCGGTCAAGGAGGAAGGAAAAAGGTATCCTGGTTACTGCCTAGTTCCACATGCCCCAAGTACCCAGGAAAGACCCTACCAATGGCACTCACCTCTCGTAAGCCTGAGTCTGCAGCCCGCTTCAGCATGGACACTGCCCTCTGCCGCTCAGGGTCCCACGAGGAGCCTGGGTCTTGTAGCAGGCACCTTGCATAGCGGTACTGAGCCAGGTTGTGGCCCTGGCTGGCAGCCAATTGGTAATAAAAGGCTGCCTGGGGTGAAGGGAAAAGTAGCCAGTCAACTGAGAACTCTGTAGGCTGCCTTTTTTTGGAATGAAGTTTTAAAAAGTTATTTTAATTAAATAATATATAATCATTGTATCAATAGATTAGTCAGAAAATACAAATAAGTCAAAAATAGAAATAAAATTCCAAGAAATCCTACCTTCTGAAGATCGTTCTCAGTTAATATTTTAGTGTACAGCCTTCCCCCATATGCTATAATATTAACATATATATACACATTATATATGTATTCACACACACATATCTAAGTGTGTGTGTGTGTGTATGTAGGGATAGAGAGAACTACACTATTTTGTAACCTATTCTTTTTTCACTTAACACTACACCCTGGTGGTTCAGTGATAAAGAATCCACCTGCCGATGCAAGAAATATAGGTTCGATCCCTGGTCAGAGAAGATCCTACATGCTGCAGATCAACCAAGCCTATGCACCACAACTATTGAGCCTGCACTCTATAGAGTCCTGGAGCTGCAATTACTGAAGCCCATGCACCCTAGAGCCCATGTTCTGCAACAAGAGAAGCCACCACGATGGCTTTGTTGTACTGCAACAAAGAGCAGCCCCCGGTCTCTGCAACTAGAGACAAGCCCATGCAACAATGAAGACCCAACACAGACAAAAATAAAGAAATAAAATAAATAAAACTGTTTAAAAAGCTGTTAGTTTAAAAAAAGTAGTACACCATGAATACCTTCCCCTATAAATAAATATAGCTATAGTACATCATTTTTAAGGCCAACATAGATGTTACTAACCAATTCTCTATTGAAGGAACTTCAAATTGCTTCCTTTTTTTGGGCCATCATATACAATTCTAAGAAATAACATTCTTATGTACAGCATCTTTGCCTACCCTACTTATTAGAATTAATTAATCCATTCATCAAGGTAACATTCTAGGTCATGAGGATATAGCTGCAAAGAAGAAAGACAAGGCCCCTGGCCTTCCTGTGTTTGGAGTTTAAATTCTGAGAAGCTGGAGACTTATTTATTTTTCCCTCCAGGCTTGGAGAGAGAAGCTGGACTTTCCCAAGCCCTGCCCCCTGCTCATTTCTGCAGGTCACTATGGGCAACGCAGCACAGCAATGGGTCTGGGGGCAGGAGGAGGTGCGGTACCTTGCTGGGGTCCCTGGGGGTGCCCCTGCCATGCTCGTGACACAAGCCCACGTTGTACTGTGCTTTGCTGTAGCCGCGGTCTGCTGCTTTCTGGAAATAAGAAAAGGCTGCCATGTAGTCCCCATTCTTCATGTTCTCTGTCCCTGTAAGAAAGCACAGGGTGTAAACACAGTTTCCTCTGTGAACTTCCCTACATCCTCAGTCAGATACCCAGAGGCTCCTTCCTTTCTTTTTTGTGCTAGACACTTTGCATGTATGTATTTCCATCCTCTGAGTATTTCCATCCTATACTCCATCCTTCTCTTGGGAACAGCATCCTAATTTCCCTTTGGGAACAGGCCTCCCCGCAGTGCTGTCAATCAGTGTGTGTCTGCTCTTCCCAACCAATGAGACCCTCTCTAAGGAATCTGAATCTGAATCTTGAATCTGATCTCTCCTGTTGCAACAGGATAGAGAACATCCCCTGCAGGTTATTCTGATGGCAGCACTCTGCAGACACTGATGCTCAGTTACTACCCTCTAGATTTCTGGAGCCTCTCTGATTCCTGTCCTTTCTGATTCCTTGGCAGGAAGCTATAGATCCCAATAGATTCCTTTTGTGCTTAGGTTAGCCAAAGTGGGTTTAGGCTGCTTGTCACCAATGTAAGATAACTGATAGAGCTGATACTGTTAATCCTGCTTTATGAGAAAACTGTGAGAGAGAATATAAGAGAGCCCAGCTCCAAAGCCCATGTTCTTTTTATCATCCGAACAAAAAGGAAAACAGGGAAGAGGCTGGGCACGGCCTACTCTCAACTCTAAGCCTGTTTTTCCTGCCTGGGATGCCTTTTTCTGCCTCCATCATCAGGCCGTCCCAACCTGCTTCTGCTCTAGAATCTTCAGACCACACTCAAGCTTTAAACACTCTTCTGGCACTTACTTCATATATAAGCCTTTTTCTAGGAACTAAACTGTTTCGAGAGTACAAGCCCTGTCTCCTCAATTAGACTGTAAAATCCCGGAGGCAGAAGCAGAAAAAGAATGTAGAAGAAATAACTCTGCATAGGGTGAAAGCTCTATACAGATGCAAAATATGATTATGGCTTACGCTCCCTTTGTGCTCTGCCACAGTGCTGAGCACTTGCTGAATAAATGAATATGTATATGAAGGAAGGAATGGGCAAGAAAATTCTCAGAAGACTGTCTGCCCATCAAAAATCACAAAAAGCTAATGAGGTGGAAGCTGGGTTCCATTCAGCTAGCAGTGAATGAGTCACCTCCTGACTGCCTGAAAACTCACTGTCAAGGGTTCACAGAGCCCTCTGTCCTTGAGGAGGAGACTCCAGAGGGCAAAGGATTCTACCCTGTCTCCATTCCCCACACTGGCTCCTCTGCCTCTAACCTAGACCAAGTCACTATCACATTTTGTTTAACCCTCAGCTCCAAGCTAGTTTCCTGTTTCCCTTCTGGCATTCCTATGATCCACATCTGTCTACACAGCAGGCAGAAATTTTTTCTTTTTTTTTTTTTTAATTTGGCTGTACTTACATCATGCAGGATCTAGTTCCCTGACCAGGGATCGAAAGAAGGCTCCCTGAATTGGGAGCACAGAGTCTTTACCTCACTAGACCACCAAGGAAGTCCCACAGGCAGAGAGATCTTTGAAAAAGTAGATCAGATCTCATCACTGCCCCCGCTTCCTGCTGCAGTACAAAAGCCCTCCAGTGGCTTCCTGTCTTACCCACTGTGGCTCAGAGGTCTGATCTGATCTGGCCCCTGCCTGTTTCTCTAATTTCATCTCTTTCTACTCTCCTGGTGATCCCTGAGCTCCAGCCACATTCACCGTTTTTTCCCTTTAAACAAAACTCAATCCTGCCTCAGGACCTTTGCACTTGCTATTCCCACAGCTTGAAAGCTTTCTCCAAACAGAAACAAGACTGGCTTATTTTTGTCAGCCAGGTCAAGGATCTTTCCATCTATGATTCAGTCAGATCAAGGCCTTCCAAATCAGAGCTGCTCCTTGCCCAAGTCACTAATGCATCCCCCTGTGTAATTTTCTCCATAAGATTTATTATCAACTGAAATTCTCTTTTTTGTTTGTCAATTTTTGTTTTTCTCTTCCTCAGCTCACACAACAGCTCCATGAGAGTAAGGACTTTGTCTTGTGAATCACCGTGTCTCCAACAACTAAAACAGGGCTTAGCAAAGGTGACTGTTTAATACATCTGTACTGAATGAATCCCAGCCTTTTACCCACAGGCTCATTAGACTCCAAGAGATGCTGCTGGGGGTCTGGGTCTCCACATGAGAAGGCCTGAAACAAGCCAGGTCACTGTGGTGAATAGGACAAATGTTGAGAGGTATCTGGGTCTCCAGATGTGGGTAAGTAAGGGCACTTGAGGGCCTGCACCAAACCTCAGGAGACTGTCTTTGCCTAAGTGTGGCAAAAAATTCAAGGTATCATTGCAAGATTTTTCTCCTTCTTACACAGTAACAGAATTTCCAGGTAAGCACATGGTCGTTCAGCTAATGACTACATTTCCCAGGCTCCTCTGAGACTAGATATAACTTCAAGTCTTCATTCTGGACAATAATCTGTGCAACTTCTAGGTTGGGAAGGAGTGGTTCTTCAGCTTTCTCACCTTTCCCCTTCCAGCTGGATAGTATTTGCATATGAGGCAAATGGGACCTTTAGCCTGTTTTAAGAATGGCAGAACTATTGGACTGAGACTAGGTCCCTGACACCACTGAGCCATTATGCCAGCTTTGGTCGACATACCTTGGAGAAAACAAACTCTCTCATGTTTATTTCGGAGAAGGCAATGGCACCCCACTCCAGTATTCTTGCCTGAAAAATACCATGGACAGAGGAGCCTGGTAGGCTGCAGTCCATGGGGTTGCTAAGAGTTGGACTCAACTGAGTGATTTCACTTTCACTTTTCACTTTCATGCATTGGAGACGGAAATGGCAACCCGCTCCAGTGTTCTTGCCTGGAGAATCCCAGGGACGGGGAAGCCTGGTGGGCTGCTGTCTATGGGGTCACACAGAGTCAGACACGACTGAAGCAACTTAGCAGCATGTTTATTTATGTTATTATTAGGCCATTTGCTGCCCTGACCTTATTTGACCTACCCCATATCTTTCCCATTTTCCCATCTGCCTTCCTTGAGGCAGGGTCCACCCAGTTACCTAGGAAGTTGAAAGCGATGGAAACACTGAGCTGGAAGAGCTGCTGAATGGAAGTCATGGCCTCCTCGAGGGAAAGACTTTTTGATTTCTCTTGTTCCTGGGGAAGAAACATAGACTCATCATGGGACAGTTCCCTGGGAGTGCTGCCTGTCTAGGGAAATGTTACGGGGATCCAGGTGGCCACATCTGGACAATACCTGCTTTTCGTCAGTGGGCTGAGGTTGGGCCGGCTTTGCCTTGGACTTGAAGCTACTGCTGGCATGCAGGAAGCTGATGTCACTGGGATCTGCGAGGGAAAGGGCAAAGGAGGAAGGTGTTATTTCTTTTTTCTCCCACTCTCCCAGTGCCCCCAGCCTTCCAGCCAGCACCACCGCCAAGAACCAAAATAATTCCAAATTGCCCCAGAAAGCATGAGGACTCACAAGAATGACAATTCCCTTAGCCGGCATATGCAGCAACAAAAGTCCATCTGCCCAATTCCCCACCCCCACCCCACCCCACCCCACCACAGATCTTCTGCTTTTAGTAGCTGGGGCCATACCTTCCTCAGAGGGATCCTGATGCCTGGCTGCTCTCAAGGAGCTGGGTGAAGCGACGCTTTTAGGCTGAGTGGAGGATTCATCCTGGCCCAGCCTGCATTCCCCGAGATCAGTGTGCCTGGGAGCTGGGCTATCAGGGCTGGGCAGAATGTGCCTCCGCAGTGCTAGAAAGAGCCAGTGAGAACAGTCACACCAGAAGGGGATCAGTTCAGGGCTTCCCTGGCCATCCAGAGGTTAAGACTCTGTGTTTCCAATGCAGGGGGCGTCGGTTCGCCCGGTTGGGGAACTAAGATCCCACATGTGATACAGCCAAATAAATAAAATTAAAAAAAAAAAAAAGAAGAAGAAGGGGATCGGTTTCCTCTACTGGGACTGACTGAGCTCTCCCTGAGATTTTAGGGGCCAAAGGAAGAATCTGGAAACTCCTGAGATATGTCCATCACATGCCTCCTCCTCCATTTCCTTGGCTGGCTTCCCTCCACTGGGGTGGAAAGAGGCCCACATTTCTGCTGATACCCACATCCCTCAAGCATAAATCTCTCCTTGGCTTGAATTCTTTCAGCCGCAGGGAGGCATCTACTTTATTCACTCTTCTAGCCCGGCACTTAGCACTTGGTTTGATGGTAATATTGATAATGATTGTAGTCATAATAATAAAGGCAAGAACTTAAAGTGATACTTACTGAGTGCTTACTACATGCCAGGCACTGTTCTAAGTCCTCCACATGTATTGACTCATTTAGTCCTTCCAAGAAACCTATGGGGTGTGTTTTATTATTTCCTCATTTTACAGGTGAAAAAACGGAGGCACAGGAAGTTAAGTGATTCATCCAGGGATTGCCCTGGTGGTCCAGTGATTAAGAATCCACCTTCCAATGCAGGGAACACATGTTTGATCCCTGGTCTGGGAACTAAGAACCCACGTGCTCTAGGGCACTGAGTACTGCAACTAATACCAAACATGGCCAAAAATAAGTAATTTTTTTTTTTAAGTAATTTGTTCAGGGACACAAAACTAGTTTCAGCAGTTCTGGGCTGGAATCCTGACAGTATGACTCTAGACCTGTAACCATGACACTGCACTGCACTGCCTCTGTTCCATGGCACATGATAGCCATTCAATAAGGTGGCTCAGTTGGTAAAGAATCCACCAGCAACTGCTGGTGGGTACTGCTTGCAATACAGGAGACCAGAGCTCGATCCCTGAGTCAGGAAGATCCCCTAGAGAAGGTAATGGCAACCCATTCCAGTATTCTTGCCTGGAAAATCCCATGGACAGATAAGCCTGGCGGGCTATAGTCCATGGGGTCACAAAAGTTGGAAACAACTTAGCAACTAAGCCACCACCACAAAGATTCACTTTTTAATGAATGACTAACCAGAGAATAACCTAAATGGCTGAGAACTGGGCAGAGAGCCACACCTAGAATCTAAAATCTCCTGGACCCCTGCACGGCTCCCTCCATGGAAGGTGAGGGGAGGACCCTGGAGGCAGGTGTGGCCCACACCCTGGGTGGATAGAACTTCCTCCCATTCCCCTTCCTCTGACTGCAGATAGGAAAGGCAAGGAGCCTCTGATGGCTCTTTTCCTGAGGTGTGTCCAGAGATGCTTCCTAGCCCAGAGAAACTCCCAGCCCAGCCATTCCGTCCCTGGGACCGAGAACTCACAGGAACAAGGGTGCCTCAAGGGAGATGAGAGGAAGCGGTCCAACGGACTGCACCAAGAGCAGTGCTCCACTCGCCAAGGTCCTGCTGGCAGGGATGTCTGGAAGTGGATCTGCCTCGCCAGCTGCAGGGCCAATACGGCCAGAGTGCCCTGGGGAAGACAGCATATAATGGACACAGCTCTCCATCGATCAACTCCTGCAGTCCAATGCCACTCCCTTGAGAAGCCTTTCCTGATTTCTGGCTGAGACCGATTGCCCACCACACACTCTCACAAGCACCCAAACTTCCCCTGTGGAGCCCAGATCACACTGGTACTTAAACAGTCATCTCTGCAATTATCCATCAAGGTCTGTCTCTCCTGTTAGTCTCTAAGCACTACAAGGGCAGGAACCATGTCTGTTTTGCTCACCTATGTATTCCTAATAGACCATAGATATAGTCTAGTAGATATAGACTTATCTATCCATCTATCTATATAATCTAGTAGATACAGGCACCTAATAGATACAGCACTAATAAATAAATGTTGAATAGATGAATGAGTGAGTGACTGAATAAACAAGGTCAGGCTTTTTCACATGCGCAGTAGTGACAGAGCTCAGGGGTGACATCAGGACCCCTGAGATCCAGACCCAGTTTATAGAAGGACTCACTACAGGATCACCCTAGGGTTCATATCATTGACACAATGGGAAAACACCCCCTCTCCAGGATGTGTTGTGCCCCTAGGCCACAGCTCCCCAGCGAGAAGTGCCCTTGGTGTGGAGACATTCCAGGCTCAGCTCTGCTGATGACACCAAATTAAAGATTAGAAATCTGAGGCTCAGAGAGGTCAAACCTCGTGCCCAAAGTACATAGCATGAAAGGGAGAGGGATGAGAAATGATGGACATGAGAATGATGTGAGTGCCAACTTCATTTAGAGTATCTTAAAAACAGAACCTGAGAGGCAAAGATTCTGCCCTGATAGACCTCCTGTCAGCTCATGTTACTAAACCTCTGTCTTTACAGATCAGAGTCAACAAATATTTACTAAGTAACTGTTACAGGCCAGGATGTGTACTGAGTGCTTTCACAAGCTATACTAGATACAGCAACCAAGGCACAGACCATAGTAGCTAACAGCATGAGCTCCAGAGTAAAATCTGGTTCTTCTACTTAATAGCTGTGTGCTCTTAAGAGTGTTACCTAAACTTTCAGAGCCTGAGTTTCCTCATCTATAAAATGAATATTATATTTCCTCTGTAAAGCTTTGTAAGGATTAATATACAGAGAATCTATTAATAAATAAAAAGTTAGCTATTTAGTAATATTTAGTTGTAAGCGTCATGAAGGGAAGAATCATATCTACTTTGTTCTCTATGTCCCTAAGGCATAGCAAAAAATGCCTGGCTCAATGAAGGTGTTCAATAAATCTTTACTGAATAAATGGAGGATTACATACAAGGGGAGCAGGGGGAACAGGATCAGCAATATCTCCCCAAATATGCTCCAACACCATGGGTTACTCAAATTTTGAGTGTGGGCACATTGATGCCCTAGCTCTTGTTTCTAGGCTACACTTCCATACAGGATCATTCTCATCCACAATGAAGGTCAAGGAAAGGACTGGGGAAGCCTTACCCATGATATGGCATCCCACAATGTGTTCCGGGAGCCACGAGCAGACATCCACTGGAAGGCATCCTTCCATCCATGGGACTTTGGGCCCCTGCTTGTGCCTGGGCCAGGGCAGTGGGGGCTGGACCTAGATGTAACAGAGGCTATCAAGTTCTGGCCTAAGTGAGGGTAGAGGGAGGCCAGGGAGCACATGGGTGACAGAATGGCAGTATCTCACCTGTCAAAACTGGGCACAGGAACCAGCAGGTTGGAGGAGGTAGCCTGGGGCCCATCTGGGCTCGAGGACTTGGGGGTCACCCCACGAAGGCCAGGTCCCAGCAGACGGGGAAGAGCTGTACAGGGCAAGGATCAGTCACTTTGACATGAACGGGATTGAGGCAAGGACGTATCCACCAGTCTTCCCTCTGACCCTTGACAGAGCCCCACCCCAGGAACCCAGGAAACACTGGCACTTGCTTCTGCAGAGCTTCTTTAACAAGGATACACGTAAGAATCTTTTGCCTACAACAGATTCCAGCGTGCCACCCCAGAACCAAACAAACCAGGATCATTCAGGGTTGAGCTATTTTGAAAAAGTTCCCTGGGTGATTTCTAGTGCCCTTCTGATAACCACTATTCTAAAAAGACCATTCATTCAAACACAAACTCTCGCTCACAGTTTGGAGCGCTTTGTCTCTATAAATCTCGCGTCTTTCCATTGGCTCCGCCCACTCTGCTGCTCATCTTTCCTGTACTCTGCGCACTAACTCCGGCTACTTGACTCCTCCCCTTCCAATAACTCCACCAACTCCTAGGCTCTACGCTCCACCTTCTTCCCACTAACCACTCCCACACCTCAAATTCCAAAGACACCCCCCCGCCCCCGCCAGACACAGATTGTAGCCCCGCCCCTTACGACGCTACCTCTCCTCCGCTCTAGCACCGCCCACTATTGCTTTTGGCTTGATCCTCCTGGCCGCACACTCCTCAGTTTCAAGTCTCAGGTGCCGTTTAAGATCCGGGGCTCCGACGTCCCTTACCTCGGCCCAGGAGTCCCGGCAGCCGCCACATGTCGTCGCCAGCACCATAGAGCTCGCGGCCGAAAGAGGGAGGCCAAACCACGGGACAGCGGCTAGAGTGGCCGCTGTGGCGCCCTCCGAGTGGCCAAGTCCCCTAGAAAGCTCCCTGTCAGCCAATTAGAGGGGAGCCCAGCCGGAAGCACGGCAATCAGCGAAAGGAAGTGGGAGTGTAGGCGTATTTGGGGGTAGCGGAGAGGTGAACTGCGACAAGGGCACGGGGATGTTGCCCCAGTATCCTGTGGAAGAGGTGTCATTTGCTGGCTGCACAAGAATGGGGGGATCGCACAGAGACACGGGGTGGCAGGTGGCGAAGCTGAACCGCCTCAGAAACAGGACCGTTGAGAAGCAGGGCGAGAGCGGCCTCTGTGGTGCTGGACGACCTCGCAGACCCCGTGGAGGCTCAAGGGAGAACAATCTTCCCCAGGCCCCGAGGCTAGAGATGGGAGACACCAGACCCAGTGGGTGGAGGAGAGGAGCCTTAGGGTGCGACGGAGTAAAACAGTAGTCCGAGCTTTCCGCCCGGGGCCATCAGCTTGGAGTTGGAGACCCGGCTCGACTTGATAGGAGATGAAAAACTGCACGTGGGGTTCCGATTCGACTCTGGCTCGGCTTTGTCTCACTGTATACCCTCCGGCCGAGCCCTTCCTTTGTCAGTGCCTCAGTCTGCCCCATGATAGGGTCAGATGGAGTGATCTCACCTGGTCCTT
Organism: Bos taurus; assembly: GCF_002263795.3. Classification (NCBI taxonomy): domain Eukaryota; kingdom Metazoa; phylum Chordata; class Mammalia; order Artiodactyla; family Bovidae; genus Bos; species Bos taurus. Next base: position 52,988,721 of record NC_037334.1, on the reverse strand, counting down.
CCTGGTTTGACGGGAACAAATTTCTGGTTTGAATTGCTGCTTTCAAAGAGGAGACTGGCCCCCTCCTGGCCGCCTGTTAATCAGAGCTCTTATCTTCAGTCTAAGCCAGTGTTATCTGTGTATTCTTTCGTTGGGCAAAGAATCAATCCTCTTTCCCCACAGTTGAATCCATGAAATAAAGGATCTCAAATTCAAATGTAAGTTGCTCACACTTTCTCCCTCCTCCCCTCTCCCTGGCAGGTGACTTCTGGGTTGGTGGAAGTCTCTATCTGAGGTAAAAGAGTACCTGGGGGCGGGTAGTGGGGGGTACCTACCTTTAGACCCAGGCATGTGTTATGACAGGTATGTTGATTTGTTTGGCAAATTTTGAGCCATGTGTCAGCCACCATCCTAGAATCTGAGAAGACTGATGAGTAAAAGGTATTTATAGCCTCCAGGAAGACATGGTCTAGTATTTTAAGAGTGGCCTCTGAAGCAGCCCACTCCAGTACTCTTGCCTGGAAAACTCCATGGACTGAGGAGCCTGGTAGGTTACAGTCCATGGGGTCCCAAAGAGTGGGACAGGACTCACCGACTTCACTTTCACTTTCTGGAGTTCCACAAATGGTTCGAAGCCCAGCCTTCTTATTTCCTGTTTCGTATTCTTGGGCGGTTTACTTAACCACTTTAAGCCTCGGGTTCTTGATCTATAAAATAGGAAAAATAATACCTCATGCAGTTGTGAGGCTTAAATAACACATTTTAAATGTTTAGTTCCCAACAGATAGTAAAAGCCTAGTAAGTGTAAGTTGGCGTTAGTACAGCAGTAGAGGAAGTGAATAGGCCAAAGGCATAGATATGTTCCAATAGAAGCATGAGCACTGGATTATTGGATACCATGGAAGAATTCAGAAAAGTAGTGCATTTGAGCTGGACCTTTAAATACGAGTAAGAATTCACCAGGTGAAGGGAGAAGGGAAAAAGGATTGCAAGCACAAGAAACTGATGAAGGCCTAGAAGTGTTAATATTGGGAAACTTCAGAAATACGCTTGCTTTGGAATTTGGGGCAGCCACCTTTCACATTCCTTGTGTTGCTGCATCAAAGTAAAATAACAAGCATGCTGGTTCAGGTCTCTTCTTCCTCCTAAGAACTTCTGCCTCCTTCCTTTCAGCGAGAGATGGGGAGGGGGAGTTGGTTTCATTCCTCAAGGCTCAGCCACCTCCAGTTCTTTAGTGACAACTCCTCAACTGTTCGAGCCCTTGCTGTTCACTTTTCCCAATTCCTGTAGCACTTAGTTTCTTACCACACAATTTAGCAGTAATTATATGTTGTCCTGTTATTTAATTATCTCATTTGTGTAAGTCTAGTCTCCCCTGTTCTCTCCCTCAGGGCAGGGATGGCATTTTCCCATTTTGCGTTCCACATAAGGCTTGACACAAACTGTCAATCTACAGAAGGTGTTCGAAAGATACCCATTGAGTTGACTAGACACTTTGTGCTGATGATTACTTCAGATAAGACCACCAGACCTCAGTCATGGGATTTATTGATTTAAGCGGAAATGTATTTATTCCACATACACTGAAGGCCCTCCGTGTTTAAAATGAGTTGAAAAATTTTGAAGATGATGTCTAGTCCTATTTGTAGAATGGTATTTCGGTGTCCCTTGTCTCTAGAAGCCCGTGAACACTAACAGACCATTTGAGTGAGGGGTACTTGGCGAGGGCAGCTGTCGTCCTCACTGATAGGCCAGATCACCTGTTTAGCACTGCCCAGGGGAGTACTATCGGAGATGACACCTTTGTTCCCTTGCCTTTACCTTGGCCTGAACTTCTAGGCCCAAGCCATTAGCCTTTCTCTTCTGCTCCCAAGGTTGCTCTGTGTTGCCTTGCAGCTCTGCAAATCCTTCTACAAAGGTAAGCTATCTCACTTACATTGGGAACTTACTGCCCAAATGTCCAGTTAATCACCTTTTGTTGATATCAATGTATAGTCAACACAGTGAATGTTCTAGACATTTGTTGTTGCCTTCATTCTGTAGACGTTCTTAATTTGCATTCATCAAGTATATGAGAGCTTATTCTGTGTTGGGGAATGTCCTGAGTGTATAACAATTTTTAAAAACTGGATGTGACCCCTGCCTTCATGGAGACAGTAGTCTGGCAGGGTAAGCAAATTCATAGACAATTAAAATCCCAAATTGTCCTTTAGTTATATATTGCAGCACAGCAAACTCTCCAAAATTTAGTGGCTTAAAACAATCATGTTATCATCTCTTGCAGTTCTGTGAATTGACTGGGCTCAGCTGGGCAATTTTGCTAGTCTCACTTGGGGTCTGTCGTGAGGTGGCAGTCAGATGGCAGCTGGGGCTGGAGTCATATGAAGACTCAACTAGGCCTCTTTCTTCATGTAGTCCCAGGGCCTCTCCAGCTGGGTAGCTGAACTTCATAAATAGTGGCTCAGAGCTTCTAAATGTACAGAAGTGGGAACTGCCAGGCTTCTTCAGGCTTAGGCCTGGAACCTGCCCAGGGTCACTTCTTCACTCAGTTGGTTAAAACAATTCACAGGGTCACCCGAGCATCAGTGTTTGAGGGGAAGACAAAAGGGCATGAATACTAGGGAATGTAGGGGAAGTACAGAGTGCTATGGGAACACCCAGGGGAGGCTCATAACCTAGGTATGGAAGTCAGGAAAACTTCCTGGAGGCAGTGACCTCTAAACTCCTGCTGCTAAGTCACTTCAGTCGTGTCTGACTCTGTGTGACCCCATAGATGGCAGCCCACCAGGCACCCCCGTCCCTGGGATTCTCCAGGCAAGAACACTGGAGTGGGTTGCCATTTCCTTCTCCAGTGCATGAAAGTGAACAGTGAAAGTGAAGTCACTCAGTCGTGTCCGACTGTTCTCGACCCCATGGACTGCAGCCTACCAGGCTCCTCCGTCCATGGGATTTTCCAGGCAAGAATACTGGAGTGGGGTGCCATTGCCTTCTCCAACCTCTAAACTGATGAACCTGAATGATGAGGCATGGAAACTAATCAGATGAAGAAGGGATGGGAAAACACAATTCAGGAAGGGTAAACAACCGATGTAAAGGCCCAGGGAGGCAAAGAGAGCAAAATTTAAGATCTATAGGCTATAGCTAGGGCAGGGATGGTATGGGATAGCAATAGCCCTATACTCTGGAGAGGTAAGTGAGACCAGATCACAAAGTTTTATATCGTCCCCACCCCTACCCCATGTCTCGACTCTGTCTGGAAAGCATCAAAGAAGGAAGGATAAGCATGATCAGGCCTGCTTGTAGGATATTAAAAGGCTGTTGGCTGCTGTGTGGGGGACGGTTTGAAGAAAGTCAAGCCCTCACCGTCATCCTGTCCCTTCTAGCCAATGACCTCACCCTCATCACTGAGAAGGCTGAGTCATCACCTCAGCCCGAATACCAGTTCTTTTCGCTTTTTGTTAGTAGGAATTTGTATTATTAAAAAAACGCAAACTCCTTTGTGTTGTGCAAGTTGGGTTTTTTTTGGCCATGCCTTGTGGCATGTGGGATCCTAGCTCCCCAACCAGGGATCGAATCTGTGCCCCTGGCATTGGGAACACAGAGTCTTAACCATTGGACTAAAGAGACATTCCTTTGTGTAAGTTTTTTTGTTTTCATTTTGTATTAGAAAAACAAACAAACAAAAAGTCACAGAAAGCCTGCTATTCCCAGTAGGATCTGGACATGAGGTTGGCCAGGTCATCAACCAGTTCATACCTAACTAAGTGTGAACTGTGTTAAGGAAGAGTTTGTCTGCTGAGAGCAGGGACTGTGCCAGGCTCAGTGGATTCTACCCCTCACTTAAGAAATGGTCTATTAAAGAAGAGCCTACTCCAGTAAAAAACGGTGTTTATATAGCTTATAACAAAACCCTGCAGACCCATGCCACACACAGCTCTCTACCCTCTCACCCTACTACCTAGAGGCAACCATTTTCAACTTAAAATTTCAGGAAGAGCACAGAACAACACTGGAATGGGACTGACTGGCCTCCAATCCATCTCTCCTACTTATCAGCCAAGTGACCTTGGTCAAGTGAATTGTAATCTTTTATCTTGGTTTCCTCATCTGTAAGATGGGAATGATAGTTGTACCCTTCTCATGAGGTAACACATCATTGACTGGCACATGGTCAACAAACGGTGATATGAAGAAGGCTCTAACTTGAAGAGCTGCTGGGAGCACAGATATGGATGTTTAGCTGCACACTGTCCAGATAAATGTAAGGCATGAACGTGAGTCGAAGGAAATGACAAGAACACAGACTCATTTGAAGAGGTCTGTCTCTTTTCTTTGTCTTAAGGCCAAACTCTGTTTGTTCCTAGTTCCATTCCCTTCCTATCTCTTCTAGAACCTTGTCTCTATAATTATCCTGACCCTCATGACAAGCATTCATCTATTTTTTCTTTCTATGAAATATACACAGGCCTTTCCCATCTTGGAGAACATCCTTTATTTGATCCTCCTGTGTTTTTCAGCTCCTATTTCATTCTCTCCACTGTCAGATTTCTTAATTAGCACACACATTGCCTCCCATTCCTTCCTGACTCCTTCACTTTTCAGCTGCCTCCCAGCTTCCATTGCTGTTCTTCTGACACAGCTGTCACCAGGGTCATCAAAGACCACCTCATTAACCACCTGTGGGCCTTTGCTCAGTCAGCCTCCTTGACCCAGAGCATTTGACTCAGTTCACCATCCACTCCTTAACTCTCACATACCAAACTGCTTCATCATCTCTCTCTCTTATTTCTGTCAACTGTATCATTTCCCCCAACCATTCAGGAATAAACCTTGAACTCAAGGTTCATTCAGCTCCTTTCTCTGCCCACTCTCACATTACTTTTGAGTCTTACTGCAAATATTAGAAACTCGTTGAAGCTAGCTTTTTAGAAAAGTCTAATCAGAATATGGAGGAGTGGGGGACAGCTTAATGGAGCCCCAAAGACAGGATGCAGCTGGAGCCCAGGAAAGCCCAGGACAGTAGACTTGGAGTTAATGAACTGAGTTCTCTCTCTCTACGTTTCTCCAGAAGGAGACTTTTGGGATGATCTGCACCCCGGAGTGTCAGACACACCCACACCCAGCTAGTCACAAGTCCTGTAAAAATTGCCATCTTTTGTGTCAGGTCCTTGAATCTGTCTCCTCTCCAGCTTCCCTTGTACTGGATCTCCTGTGTTTGTTTACCTCCTGATTACTGTTTCTGCCATTGCTTCTTCCTCCTGACAATGAGTAACAGCATTGACCACATTTCAGTTCTCTGTCCATTGCTCTTTGTTTGACTATCCTTCTGGGCTGCTGACTCCTAAACAGGAGTAGAGTGGTTAAGAGCGTGAATTCCTGAGTCCTAATGGCCTGGGTTTGAATCCCCTACCACTTTCTGTGTTGTTGTTGTTTGTATTGTTTGTTTTTATTTATTTATTTTTGGCTGCATCTGGTCTTAGTTGCCCCAAGGCATATGGGATCTTAGTTCCTGGACCAAGGATTGAACCCATGCCTCCTGCAGTTGGGGCACAGAGTCCTAACCACTGGACCACCAGGGAAGTAACCCCCAACTCCACTTTATAGTTGAGTGAACTTGGCAATGTTACTTGAATTTTTGAGCCTTAATTCCTTGTCTGTGAAATGGGATAATACGGGTCCCTTCCTAACAGCGCTGATGTGAAGATTCACTGGGCAAGCACACATGAAGTGCTTACCCCTGCACACAGAAAGGAATTGATAAATGTCAGCTATTATCAGCCTTATCCTTGTTCTCTTTCCCAACATCACCAGCTAGTCTCTTCCATTGGATATCCTGCTGTGACCTCAGGTCCTCCTGTCAGAATTTGCAGGAGCCATTGGCAGGAGCCATTGCTGGAGGAGGGGCAAGCTGAAAAAGAGGAGTGGTCTCATCAGATCCTTGAAGGAATTCTGACCTAGCCTCAACCAGGCTCAAGCAGATAAGACTGAAGAACAGTTCCCCTGTAACCCTCCAAAAGCTGGCTGATTCTTGGAATCTGGGAGAACAGGCAGGGCTGCCTTTAAGAAAGTAAATGAAGGATGTGAATCCAACCTTTAAAAAAAAAGCCCTGGGGGTGGTGAGAGGAGAAGTAGCAGGATCAGTGGAGCTTCGGGGTGGGTGTGAAAGGTGAGAACAACACCCTCAGGGCGCTGAGCCGGCTTAGGCTGGGGCCTCCCTCCAGAGCTGGCGTTTGGCAGCACAGAAGCCAGAGGCGCTCCTGTTTTTAGCTGAGCTGTTGCACGTCCCCTTTGCTGCCCTGCGAACACTCCTCATTAAGCTCTTGTGCGGAACAGGGTGTACGGCTTTCACGTGCCCCTCAGCCTGGTGCTCCCACCTCCCTCTCTGCTGCTTGGGTGGCGGGATTAATACCAGCAGGAATGCCGTGAAGGGCAGTGCCCCACTGTCACTTGGTCCGGAACCAGAACTGGGGTCGTGGGCAGGAAGAGTAACCTCACTGAGAGCCCTTTGCTCTGAGGCAGAAGGCCAAGTAGTTAAGAGCTCTGGGCCTGAAGCAGAATGCACCCCTCTTTGAATGCCACTTCTGCCATGGCTATCTTTGGGATCCCAGGCAAGCTGTTTAACCTCTATGCTTCATCTGTACAATAGGGATGATAACTGCTCACTCGCTCAAACATGTCCAACTCTTTGCAACCCTTTGGACTGTAGCCCACCAGACTCCTCTGTCCATGAGAGTTTTGACTCAAGAATATTGGAGTGGGTTGCTACTTCCTCCTCCACTTCCGGACCCCGGGGGTTGAACCTGCATCTCCTGCATTGCAAGAGGATTCTTAGCTGCTGAGCCATTGGTGAAGACAGGGATGATAATAAGCCTATCTAATAGTTGTGAGTTTTAGTAAGATAATGCAGGTCAAGCATGAAGCTTAGTCAACTTAGACCACCTGGAACCAAGGGTCCTATCCTTATAGACACAGTCTTCCCCATCACCCCCACACACTCTGTTGTCTCTACCCTATCTGTGTTGTCCTCTATTTACATGTCTGTCTCTGCTATCAGACTATGAGCTCTAGTAGGTCAGCAACGGAATTGTATGAATCTGTGCCCTTGGTGCCCTGCTTAATAAATACATTTATTGTTGAAAGGAAGTGGTAAAATAATATAGAAGATTCAAGATTCTCTGGTCTCAGAGTCCCATCATTTCACCACAAATAGAGTGGTGTCAGTCACTGTCCTGGGGGCTGGGGATTCCACAATGAATGGAACAGGTTGAGCTCCAGGCCTCATGGTATGAACTGTCCAGGGAGTGACAGACATTAAAGATATAACCAAAATGATGATATATTACAACTGGAGCATTGCTAGTAAGAAGCCTGGGCTGTAGTATAAGAGCAGAGACTACATTTGAGGGTGGTAATGGAGAATCAGGAAGTTTCCTGGATGATGTAACAAGTAAACTGAAGCCCTAAGAATGGGCAGCCTGGGTTGAAGTGGAAGGTGGAAAATAGCCTTCCAAGCACAGGAAACAGCATGTGCAAAGGTCCCGAAGTGCAAGGGAGCTAGGCTGCTGTGCAGAACTTAGTGACTGGTGCCTAGGATGGAGTGGTCAGTGGCTTCTCCAAGGCCAGAAAGCTGGGAGCATGGATTATGCAGAGCCTTGTAGGTTATGGTGAGAATCTAAGCCTTTATCGTGATGATAATAGATAACATTTATTCAATTTTATGTGTGTTTGTACTGAATAGAGCACTTTATGTGTGTTTTCTCATTTACTTTTCACAGTCCCCCAGGAGGGTGGTGATATTATTCCCATTTTGCAGATGACGAAACCCTGGCTCAGAGGTTAACTTGTTCAAGGTCAACCAGTTGGCAGTGACCGATATGGGATTTGAACCATCAGGATGCCAATGCTTGCCCTCTTAATCCCTGTGTGGCTCAACGTATGGGCTAAACGTCGCCTTCAGTCCGTGCGCTTCATCCTCAAAGCCTGCATTTTACTCTCAGCATGTTCCCAGTCCTTCTCCCGGGAACTGGAGGAACTCACGCAGAGGCTCGCCCGGATGAGATGAGCTCCCTGGCGGCGGGCCGGACTGCGGGTAGGGGCGGGCACCCAGCCGCCTCTGCGCAGGCCTCCTCCACCCACGTGAGGGGTCGGGGCGCGGTCGCCTGGAGTCGTGGAGCGCGGCCGCAGTGCGGTGGGCACTGGTATGTATGCTAGCGTTGCCGCGGCGGCTGTGAAATCTGGAGGTATCGGACCCCAGAGAGCCGCGGGGGTGTGGGGAAGGAGGGGCGCCCCTCGGCGTCCTGCCGAGGGCCCTCTCTCCCGGCGATGCCCCCCGTAGTCCGGATCACGTTCCCTCCAGTCTTGAAGGAGAAAACAGCGTTCATTTCTGATTAAAAAATGACTGTTTTAAAAATGGGTTTTATTTTTTCTCTCTGTCCTCTTCCAGAGCTAGAAAGGGGCGGAAAGCGACAGCGAGAATCCATTCCAAATGAGCAGCCAAGAGGAGACGCGGCAGCTCCCAGATGTTGATGTTTTGTTTTTTGACATAAATCTTTGCACTCATATGGGAGTTTTCATTGATTTATGTTTCCATCTGCTGAATTTCCTTTTATTTATTTAATACGGCTTTTTGGGGAAATCTTGCTCGGAAGCTCTGGAGGAGCATAAACTGTGCCCACCGCTGTACCCCTCCCCCCTCCTCCAAACCTTGGTTGCCAGGAGGAGGGGAGTGAGTGGCACCCCGTGGAGAAGGCAGCGGCAGGTCCTCTTCTGAGGGGGCGGGGCAGGCGCCCTAGGTCCCCGTCAACATGGCTGTTGCCCTGCTTGGTGCCTGCAAACCCGACAAAGAAACGGCAGGAGAGACTCCAGTCTGTTCCTTCTCCCTCCTGCCCACCCACAGTACTGCCCTCCCTTCACGCCAAGACACTTACTCTCCATCTAACAGTGGATGTCTTATTAAACAAATTAAAGAGTATCTCTTTCTACACCCCACCTCCGCCCCTGCACACACCACCCCAGTAGTGATTCTTAGAGCTTCACTTCTAGAGTCAGACTGCCTGAGTCTGAATCCTGACTTCACTTTGCATAGTGAATTCTTGAGCACCTTAACTACTCTGAGCCTCTAAAATGAGCCTGTAAAACTACTCTGAGCCTGTAAAATGGGGATGATTATTGTTTCTTCCTCAGATACAGTTACAGTTTACAGATGAGACATTGATGCTGAGGGTAGTTAAGAGATTTGCCTGACTAGCTTGGAGCCAGGACACATTCCTATGTCTTTCTGATCCTCACCCTACTCACTCCCAACTCTTGCCCCACTGTTCCTCCAGCTTTCTCAGGATAGGCCATTTGCAGCAGAAAGGGGGCACCCTCTTTTCCATGAGGCAGAAGAAAAGATTAGTAGTTATGGTTTAGGATGTCTGACATCTTAGAACAATATCCATCTAACCTTAGAACACAGGCCCTGATTTGGGCAGCACCCACAGGTCATCTCATCCTGTCTTCTACCTAATCCATTCAGACTTTCCCCACAGATACAGAAAACTCACCTCCTTACAGCCCCTTCTATTTGAGGGCGCCTCTAGGTGGCTCAGACGGTAAAGCATCTGTCTACAATGCGGGAGACCCAGGTTCAATCCCTGGGTTGGGATCCTCTGGAGAAGGAAATGACAATCCACTCCAGTACTATTGCCTGGAAAATCCCACGGACAGAGGAGCCTGGTAGGCTACAGTCCATGGGGTCGCAAAGAGTCGGACACGACTGAGCGACTTCACTCACTTTCTAGGTATCAGGAGACTCACAGACCCTTTGAATGTAACAAACCACGATTTCCACAGACCAAGCGCCTTAAGACCCCTTGTTGCTCAGAGGGAGGGATTATTCAGTGTGAGATTTTTCCTTAGCACGTGAGAGTTGGACAGTGAAGAAAGCTGAGTGCCAAAGGATTGATGCTTTTGAACTGTGGTGTTGGAGAAGACTCTTGAGAGTCCCTTGGACTGCAAGGAGATCCAACCAGTCCATTCTGAAGGAGATCAGCCCTGGGATTTCTTTGGAAGGAATGATGCTAAAGCTGAAACTCCAGTACTTTGGCCACCTCATACGAAGAGTTGACTCATTGGAAAAGACTCTGATGCTGGGAGGGATTGGGGGCAGGAGGAGAAGGGGAAGACAGAGGTGAGATGGCTGGATGGCATCATTGACTCGATGGACATGAGTCTGAGTGAACTCTGGGAGTTGGTGATGGACAGGGAGGCCTGGCGTGCTGGGATTCATGGGGTCGCAAAGAGTTGGACACGACTGAGTGACTGAACTGAACTGAACTGTGAAGGACATTCCCTCCCTATGTATATTCCATCCAGTCCAAGTTTCTCTGCATGTGTTCTGTGGGGCTCTCCCTGCAGGGCAGGACATGGCTACATATCTGGGACTCTGTGATTGATTGCTTCTAAGCTCACTCTGTAGGTGCACATGTCCTTAACTCTTCATCCACACGAGCTGTTTTCTGAAACTCCCTTATATGATAAACAGACATGCTTGATGTCTCTGTATGTGCTCAGTGCGTTACAGGAAGTAACTCAAAATAAGATTATTAAAGAGAATGCGATGGTATAGGAGGGCACTTCTGTTCACTTTGCTCAGCAACTACCTGAAAGCGAAAGTCACTCAGTTGAGTCTGACTCTTGGCGACCCCATGGACTGTATAGTTCATGGAATTCTCCAGGCCAGGATACTGGAGTGGGTAGCCGTTCCCTTCTCCAGGGTATCTTCCCAACCCAGGGGTCAAACCCAGGTCTCCCGCATTGCAGGTGGATTCTTTACCAGCTGAGCCACCAGGGAAGCCCAAGAATACTGGAATGGGTAGCCTATCCCTTCTCCAGCAGATCTTCCCGATCCAGGAATCAAACCGGGGTCTCCTGCATTGCAAGAGGATTCTTTACCAACTGAGCTATCAGGCAAGCCCCCTACCCCCGCCCCCATTACCTTCTTCTTGAACTGAAACCTACTACTTGGTTACATAATTTATCCTTGAGATTGCCATGAGACAGAAAAGAAGAGGAACATTATTAGTAAGGTAAGCAAGGAAGAAACAACTCTAGAAATAATGGGGGGAGGGGAGGCAAAACATTGTGGTGAGGAGGCTAATTATCCACCAAAATCCATCTTCCCCCCTGTCCGTGGTAACAGATTTGAGCTGGGATATGTCTGTCTGGTCAGTCTATATTTTCCACCATCCATCACAGCTAGGTATAGCCAGGAGACTAAGAAGTGATATAGAGCACTTTCAGGCCAAATTTATAAAACCTTACATGTACATAAAATCTTTCTTAATTTATTCATTTGGCTGTGCTGGGTCTTAGTTGAAGCACATGGAATCTTTAATCTTTGTTGTAACGTACGGGATCTTTAGCTGCAGCATGCAAATGCTTAGCTGTGGGGAATCTAGCTCTGATCAGGGATCGAATCTGGGCCCCCTGCACTGGGAGTGTGGAGTCTTAGGCACTGGACCAGTAGGACTTACACATGATTCCACTCTCTCGCCAGCTGGATCTCGAACATGGCAGCAATCCGGCCTCAACCACGTATTTCATGACAAAGTCCTAGAGTAACCTTGATTTCTTAATGGCTTGTAGAATAGAACTGCCTACTGATCTGAAACATTCCCTTCAGACCGTTATATGAGAGATTTATATTTTTAACTACTGAGTTATTACTGGTTTTCTAGTTACAGCAGTTGAGTATACCTTAATTAGAGCAGAGGGTAGGTAGTGAGCTGGTTAAGAGCCTGACCTTCAAAGTCAGATCGACGTGGTATAAATCCTAGCTCCCCTCCACTTGGAACCAGTGATCCTGAGCTACTGATGAGTATCCATGTCCTCATCAGTAAAATGAGAGGGATAAACACAACATAAAACACAACCACTTTGAAAAACAATCTTTGGGATTGTTCATCACAGCTGAAGATACTCATATTCTATGATGCAGCAATTCCATTACTAATTATATATGTGCTCTAGAGAATTATGGACCCATGTACACCAGAACTCATGTACAAGAATGTTTGTGTGGTCTGAAAAGGAGAAACAACCCCAATGCCCAACTATAATGAATGGAAATATAAATTGTGGTATTTCATATAGTGGAATATATACCAGTGAATACTAGTTACCTTCAGATATGTGAAACAACATAAATGAATTCTACATAAATTCATGATAAGGAAAAACCTTTAGAGGATATATATTGTATTATTCCATTCATGTATAGTTTTAAAAGAAACAAAAGAAAACTATACAATTTAGTAATGCATGTAAGTTGCTTCAGAAGTGTTCAACTCTTTGCGACCCAGTGGACTATATATATATAGCCTGCCAGGCTCCTCTGCCCATGGGCTTCTCTAGGCAAGAATACTGGAGTGGATTGCCCTGCCCTTCTCCAGGGGATCTTCCCAAGCCACCACTCTTATGTCTCCTGCATTGGCAGGCAGGTTCTTTACTACTAGCACCACCTGGGAAGCCCTAGGAATGCATGCTGCTGCTAAGTTGCTCTTCAGACTCTGTGCGACCCCATAGATGGCAGCCCACCAGGCTCCCCCGTCCCTGGGATTCTCCAGGCAAGAACACTGGAGTGGGTTGCCATTTCCTTCTCCAATGCATGAAAGTGAAAAGTGAAAAGTGAAAGTGAAGTCGCTCAGTCATGTCCGACTCTTCGCGACCCCATGGACTGCAGCATACGTGGGTAATAAAACTATAAAGAAAAATAAGGGAATGTTTACCACAGATACATGTGATAATGATACATGATCTACCAATGTTATAATATTGTTATTATATTAATATATTATAGGGGACAAGTATGTGTCAAAGAGTTCATATATATGTTTTAGACATCTTCTGTGTATCTGTTATATTCTACAATTAAGCTTCTAAAGCATGATATACCTGGTAGAGTCCTGTGAGGATTGAACGGGGTAATGCACGGAAGTATTAAGCTGTTTCCTAGTGTATAGTATGTGCTTAAAGGAAGTGACTTTTTTCATGTTGAGGGAAATATCAGGGGCCTTGGAGAAATGCCACGTAATTAGCCAGTAATAAAAATTTTAAACGCTCTGGTTTTTCCTTTGAGACACACTGTCTTCCTATTTTTGTGATATCTGGTATGTAAATATAAGTCTGTGGGGGGTGGTGGTTGGTGATTTAGGGTTAATTGACAATCATAAGCTTAGTGCAGAGCTGGGAAACTTCACTCGCCCCCTCAGAGAAGACACAGAGGGAAGGGTAACCCTAGGGAGCCTGGATGGGAGGGGTAAGAGCAGTGAAGAGAAAACTGCATTTTGCAGGCCTTATCAGAGAGGTCCAGGCGTGAGGCTCTGGCCATCTTCTGGCATGTCTCACCTACACCTTCTGGGCTCCATCATGCTTCCTGCAGTGTGGTGGGGCCTCAGAAGTCTGCACAGGAGACAGCAGGATGGCTCAGGCCCAGCTGAGTGACAGCGAGGAAAGCCACTCTGCTGACAGTATGCTTGAAAGTACCGTGGAGGCAGCCACCCAGCCAAAAGGCACTGGGCTCACGAGGCTGGGAAAACCTGGCCAAGTCTTCCAGCCAAGAGATGCCAACAGAGGTGTGTACCTCTAGATGCCATGTTTGAGGGCCCCAGAACCAAAATTGCTGTCCCCAGGCTTGGCCAGGAGCTCCCTAGCTGTGTGCCTTCCCATGGGGACCCTAATCTGGGTCCTGGGGAAGGCCTTTCCCAACCAGAGTGTGCTGGTTTCCACACCAGGGAGGATACACTTCATCACGCAGTGAAACTCATGGAGAGATGGGAGTTGAAACATTGGATGCACTACCATGAAGTGATGGGACTGGATGCCATGATCTTAGTTTTCTGAATGTTGAGCTTTAAGCGAACTTTTTCACTTTCTTCTTTCACTTTCATCATTTCATGGCAAATAGATTTGGAAAAAGTGGAAACAGTGACAGGTTTTATTTTCTTGGGCTCCAAAATCACTGTGACAGTGACTGCAGTCACGAAATTAAAAGATGCTTGTTCCTTGGAAGAAAAGCTATGACAAACCTGGACAGTGTTATTAAAAAGCAGAGGCATCACTTTGCCAACAAAGGTCTGTATAGTCAAAGCTATGGTTTTTCCAGTAGTCATGTATAATGTGAGAGCTGGACCATAAATAAGGTTGAGTGCCGAAGAATTGATATTTTCTAATTGTGGTGCTGGATAAGACTCTTCAGAGTCCCTTAAACAGCAAGGAGATCAAACCAGTCAATCCTAAAGAAAATCAACCCTAAATATTCATTGGAAGGACTGATGCTGAAGCTGAAGCTCCAATTCTTTGGCCACCTGATGCGAAGAGCTGACTCATTGGCAAAGACCCTGATGCTGGGAAAGATCAAGGGCAAGGGGAGAAGGGGGCAGCAGAGAATGAGATGGCTAGATAGCATCACTGACTCAATGGACATAAGTTTGAGAAAACTCTGGGGAATAATGAAGGACAGGGAAGCCTGGCATGCCACAGTTTGTAGGGTCAGAAAGAGTCTGACATGACTTAGCCACTGAACAATGAAGCAATGAACAAAAGGAAAAGCTTAGGTCCTGTGGGAAAGTATAGTCAACAGGAGACTTAAGACGGTTTCTCAAAAATATGTACCTGTACCTGCATCAGGCATCTAAGGTCTTTGCAGAAAATTCAGATTCCTGGGCTTCCTACCAGATCTACTGAGTCAAAGACTCTGAAGGTGGGGCCAGGAATCTGCTTTTTTCTTCATCGGAGCAAAATTTACATAACAAACAATAGCTTTAAAAGTATACATTGCAGTGGCATTTAGCATATTCACAACGGGGTGCAATCACAACTTCTGTTTAGCTCCAAAACATTTTCATCACCCATCAAGCAGTCATTCCTCATGTTCCCCTCCCCCCATCTCTTGGCAACCACTAACCTGCTTTCCATGGATTTACCTATCTTGGATATTTTATCTGAATGAAATTACACACATACGACATATAACACTTTGTGCCTGTTTTCTTCAACTTGTAATATTCCTGAGGTTCCTCCATGTTGTGGTATATGCTGGCACTTCATTTCCTCTTATTGATGAATAATATCCCATTAGATGAATATACTATATTTTGTTTGTCCATTCATCCATCGATGGGTATTTGGATTATTTCCACATTTTGGCTATTGTGAATATTGTCGCTGTGAACATACATACACAAGTATTTGAGTATCTGTTTTCAATTTTCTTGGGTATATACCTAGAAGTGGAATTGTTGGGTCACATGCTAATTCTATATTTAGCTTTTTAGGGAACCACCAAACTGTTTTCCACAGTGGCTGCACAATTCCACATGCTCACCAGAAATGTACAGGGGCTCCAAGGTCATCACATCCTTGCCAACAGTTGTTTTTTGTTTTGGTGAGTTCGTTTGTTTGCTTGCTCTGTTGGTTTTAGTACAGCCATTCTAGGGGATGTGAAGTGGTATCTCATTGTGGTTTTGATTTCCGTTTCCCTGACTAATGATGTTGAGCATCTTTTCATGTACTTATTGGCTACTTGTACAATCTCCTTTGGAAAAATGTCTATTCAAGGCCTTTGCTCATTTTTAAACTGGGTTATTTGTCTTTTTGTCGCCAAGTTGTAAGAGTTCCAT